>NC_062278.1:124060357-125310357 GCF_902655055.1 Lutra lutra | reverse complement strand
ATGGCAAGATTTCATTTCTTTTGATGGCTGCATAGTATTCCATTGTGTATATATACCACATCTTCTTTATCCATTCGTCTGTAGATGGACATCTAGGTTCTTTCCATAGTTTGGCTATTGTAGACATTGCTGCTATAAACATTCGGGTGCACGTGCCCCTTCGGATCACTACGTTTGTATCTTTAGGGTAAATACCCAGCAGTGCAATTGCTGGGTCATAGGGTAGTTCTATTTCCAACATTTTGAGGAACCTCCATGCTGTTTTCCAGAGTGGTTGCACGAGCTTGCATTCCCACCAACAGTGTAGGAGGGTTCCCCTTTCTCTGCATCCTCGCCAGCATCTGTCATTTCCTGACTTGTTAATTTTAGCCATTCTGACTGGTGTGAGGTGATATCTCATGGTGGTTTTGATTTGTATTTCCCTGATGCCGAGTGATATGGAGCACTTTTTCATGTGTCTATTGGCCATCTGGATGTCTTCTTTGCAGAAATGTCTGTTCATGTCCTCTGCCCATTTCTTGATTGGATTCTTTGTTCTTTGGGTGTTGAGTTTGCTAAGTTCTTTATAGATTTTGGACACTAGCCCTTTATCTGATATGTCATTTGCAAATATCTTCTCCCATTCTGTCAGTTGTCTTTTGGTTTTGTTAACTGTTTCCTTTGCTGTGCAAAAGCTTTTGATCTTGATAAAATCCCAAAAGTTCATTTTTGCCCTTGCTTCCCTTGCCTTTGGCGATGTTCCTAGGAAGATGTTGCTGCGGCTGAGGTCGCAGAGGTTGCTGCCTGTGTTCTCCTCGAGGATTTTGATGGATTCCTTTCTCACATTGAGATCCTTCATCCATTTTGAGTCTATTTTCGTGTGTGGTGTAAGGAAATGATCCAGTTTCATTTTTCTGCATGTGGCTGTCCAATTTTCCCAACACCATTTATTGAAGAGGCTGTCTTTGTTCCATTGGACATTCTTTCCTGCTTTGTCGAAGATGAGTTGACCATAGAGTTGAGGGTCTATTTCTGGGCTCTCTATTCTGTTCCATTGATCTATGTGTCTGTTTTTGTGCCAGTACCATGCTGTCTTGATGATGACAGCTTTGTAATAGAGCTTGAAGTCCGGAATTGTGATGCCACCAACTTTGGCTTTCTTTTTCAATATTCCTTTGGCTGTTCGAGGTCTTTTCTGGTTCCATATAAATTTTAGGATTATTTGTTCCATTTCTTTGAAAAAAATGGATGGTACTTTGATAGGAATTGCATTAAATGTGTAGATTGCTTTAGGTAGCATAGACATTTTCACAATATTTATTCTTCCAATCCAGGAGCATGGAACATTTTTCCATTTCTTTGTGTCTTCCTCAATTTCTTTCATGAGTACTTTATAGTTTTCTGTGTATAGATTCTTAGTCTCTTTGGTTAGGTTTATTCCTAGGTATCTTATAGTTTTGGGTGCAATTGTAAATGGGATGGACTCCTTAATTTCTCTTTCTTCTGTCTTGTTGTTGGTGTAGAGAAATGCAACTGATTTCTGTGCATTGATTTTATATCCTGACACTTTACTGAATTCCTGTACAAGTTCTAGCAGTTTTGGAGTGGAGTCTTTTGGGTTTTCCACATAGAGTATCATATCATCTGCGAAGAGTGATAGTTTGACTTCTTCTTTGCTGATTTGGATGCCTTTAATTTCCTTTTGTTGTCTGATTGCTGAGGCTAGGACTTCTAGTACTATGTTGAATATCAGTGGTGATAACGGACATCCCTGCCGTGTTCCTGACCTTAGCGGAAAAGCTTTCAGTTTTTCTCCATTGAGAATGATATTTGCGGTGGGTTTTTCATAGATGGCTTTGATAATATTGAGGTATGTGCCGCCTATCCCTACACTTTGAAGAGTTTTGATCAGCAAGGGATGCTGTACTTTGTCAAATGCTTTTTCAGCATCTATGGAGAGTATCATATGATTCTTGTTCTTTCTTTTATTAATGTGTTGTATCACATTGATTGATTTGCGGATGTTGAACCAACCTTGCAGCCCTGGAATAAATCCCACTTGGTCGTGGTGAATAATCCTTTTAATGTACTGTTGAATCCTATTGGCTAGTATTTTGGTGAGAATTTTTGCATCTGTGTTCATCAAGGATATTGGTCTGTAGTTCTCTTTTTTGTTGGGATCCTTGTCTGGTTTTGGGATCAAGGTGATGCTGGCCTCATAAAATGAGTTTGGAAGTTTTCCTTCTATTGCTATTTTTTGGAACAGTTTCAGGAGAATAGGAATTAGTTCTTCTTTAAATGTTTGGTAGAATTCCCCCGGGAAGCCATCTGGCCCTGGGCCATTGTTTGTTTGGAGATTTTTGATGACTGTTTCAATCTCCTTACTGATTATGGGTCTGTTCAGGCTTTCTATTTCTTCCTGGTTCAGTTGTGGTAGTTTATATGTCTCTAGGAATGCATCCATTTCTTCCAGATTGTCAAATTTGTTGGCATAGAGTTGCTCATAGTATGTTCTTTTAATTGTCTGTATTTCTTTGGTGTTGGTTGTGATCTCTCCTCTTTCATTCATGATTTTATTTATTTGGGTCCTTTCTCTTTTCTTTTTGATAAGTCTGGCCAGGGGGTTTATCAATCTTATTAATTCTTTCAAAGAACCAGCTCCTAGTTTCGTTGATTTGTTCTATTGTTTTTTTGGTTTCTATTTCATTGATTTCTGCTCTGATCTTTATGATTTCTCTTCTCCTGCTGGGTTTAGGGTTTCTTTCTTGTT
Organism: Lutra lutra; assembly: GCF_902655055.1. Taxonomy (NCBI): domain Eukaryota; kingdom Metazoa; phylum Chordata; class Mammalia; order Carnivora; family Mustelidae; genus Lutra; species Lutra lutra. The sequence continues at coordinate 125,307,608 of NC_062278.1, read as the reverse complement.
CTTTCTCCAGCTCCTTTAGGTGTAGGGTTAGGTTGTGTACCTGAGACCTTTCTTGTTTCTTGAGAAAGGCTTGTACCGCTATATATTTTCCTCTCAGGACTGCCTTTGTTGTGTCCCACAGATTCTGAACTGTTGTGTTTTCATTATCATTTGTTTCCATAAATTTTTTCAATTCTTCTTTAATTTCCTGATTGACCCCATTCATTCTTTAGAAGGATGCTATTTAGTCTCCATGTATTTGGGTTCTTTCCAAATTTCCTCTTGTGATTGAGTTCTAGCTTTAGAGCATTGTGGTCTGAAAATATGCAGGGAATGATCCCAATCTTTTGATACCGGTTGAGACTTGATTTAGGACCAAGAATGTGATCTATTCTGGAGAATGTTCCATGTGCACTAGAGAAGAATGTGTATTCTGTTGCTTTGGGATGAAATGTTCTGAATATATCTGTGATGTCCATCTGGTCCAGTGTGTCATTTAAGGCCTTTATTTCCTTGTTGATCTTTTGCTTGGATGATCTGTCCATTTCAGTGAGGGGAGTGTTAAAATCCCCTACTATGATTGTATTCTTGTCGATGTGTTTCTTTGATTTTGTTATTAATTGGTTTATATAGTTGGCTGCTCCCACGTTAGGGGCATAGATATTTAAAATTGTTAGATCTTCTTGTTGGACAGTTCCTTTGAGTATGATATAGTGTCCTTCCTCATCTCTTATTATAATCTTTGGCTTAAAATCTAATTGATCTGCTATAAGGTTTGCCACTCCTGCTTTCTTCTGATGTCCATTAGCATGGTAAATTCTTTTCCACCCCCTCACTTTAAACCTGGAGGTGTCTTCGGGTGTAAGATGAGTTTCTTGTAGGCAACATATAGATGGGTTTTGTTTTTTTAATCCATTCTGATACCCTGTGTTTTTTGATTGGGGCAGTTAGCCCATTACCATTCAGGGTAAGTATTGAGAGATATGAATTTAGTGCCATTGTATTGCCTGTAAGGTGACTGTTACTGTATATTGTCTCTGTTTCTTTCTGATCTACTACTTTTAGGGTCTCTCTTTGCTTAGAGGACCCCTTTCAATATTTCCTGTAGAGCTGGTTTGGTGTTTGCAAATTCTTTCAGTTTTTGTTTGTCCTGGAAGCTTTTAATCTCTCTATTTTCAATGATAGCCTAGCTGGATATCATATTCTTGGCTGCATGTTTTTCTCATTTAGTACTCTGAATATATCATGCCAGCTCTTTCTGGCCTGCCAGGTCTCTGTGGATAAGTCTGCTGCCAATCTAATATTTTTACCATTGTACGTTACAGACTTCTTTTCCCGGGCTGCTTTCAGGATTTTCTCTTTGTCACTAAGACTTGTAAATTTTACTATTAGGTGACGGGGTGTGGACCTATTCTTATTGATTTTGAGGGGGGTTCTCTGAACCTCCTGGATTTTGATGCTTGTTCCCTTTGCCATATTGGGGAAATTCTCTCCAATAATTCTCTCCAATATACCTTCTGTTCCCCTCTCTCTTTCCTCTTCTTCTGGAATCCCAATTATTCTAATGTTATTTTGTCTTATGGTGTCACTTATCTCTCGAATTCTCCCCTCGTGGTCCAGTAGCTGTTTGTCCCTCTTTTGCTCAGCTTCTTTATTCTCTGTCATTTGGTCTTCTATATCGCTAATTCTTTCTTCTGCCTCATTTATCCTAGCAGTGAGAGCCTCCATTTTTGATTGCACCTCATTAATAGCTTTTTTGATTTCAACTTGGTTAGATTTTAGTTCTTTTATTTCTCCAGAAAGGGCTTTTATATCTCCCGAGAGGGTTGCTTTAATATCTTCCATGCCTTTTTCAAGCCCGGCTAGAACCTTGAGCATCGTCATTCTGAACTCTATATCTGACATATTACCAATGTCTGTATTGATTAGGTCCCTAGCCTTTGGTACTGCTTCTTGTTCTTTTTTTTGTTGTGAATTTTTCCGCCTTGTCATTTTGTCCAGATAAGAGTATATGAAGGAGCAAGTAAAATACTAAAAGGGTGGCAACAACCCCAGGAAAATATGCTTTAGCCAAATCAGAAGAGATCCCAAATCGTGAGGGGGGAGAAAGGGGATAAAAAGGGTTTCAGAAGAAAAAAAAAGAAAAAAAAAGAAACTATTAAAAAAAGAAAGCCGATAAAAAATATAAAAAGGAAAAAAAGTATATATATATATTAGATAAACTATTTAAAAAACGTTAAAAAAAGAAAATGGTAAAAGTTAAAAAAATTTAGCAGAAGAAGAGAAAAAAAATTGAAAAAGAGAAAAAAAAATTAAATTAACTGCAAGGCTAAAGAATCATGGGGAGAAAGCCATGAGTTCCGTGCTTTGCTTTCTTCTCCTCTGGAATTCTGCCGCTCTCCTTGGTATTGAAACTGCACTCCTTGGTAGGTGAACTTGGTCATGGCTGGGTTTCTCGTTGATCTTCTGGGGGAGGGGCCTGTTGTAGTGATTCTCAAGAGTCTTTGCCCCAGGTGGAGTTGCACCGCCCCTACCCGGGGCCGGGCTGAGTAATCCGCTCGGGTTTGCTGGGTTTGCTTTCGGGAGCTTTTGTTCCCTGAGCGCTTTCCGTAGAGTTCTGGAGGACGGGAGTGAAGATGGCGGCCTCCCAGTCTCCGGCCCGGAGGAGCCGAGAGCCCGGGGCCCCACTCCTCAGTGCGCCCTCAGAGAACAGCGCCCATTGACTCCCGTCACCCTGGCCTCCGGCCGCGCTCCGAGCTGACCAAGCCTGTGACCGGTTCAAGGTAACCCCGAGTTTAGATCTCACTCCTCGGCTCTGTCTCTGTAGCCGGCTTCCCTGTTCTAATACCGGTAAGCTCTGCGACACTCAGACACCCCCGATCCTTCTGTGACCCTGTGGGACCTGAGGCCGCGATGACCGCGCCTGGGCTTCACCCCAGTTAAGCTTCTGGAGCGATGTCCCTCAGTGGAACAGACTTTTAAAAGTCCTGATTTCGTGCTCCGTTGCTCCGCCGCTCGCCGCGAGCCGGCCCTTCCCCCCGCGGTCTATCTTTCAGTCGCTTTGGATTCACTTCTCTGCCAGTCCTACCTTGCAGAAAGTGGTTGATTTTCTGTTTCTGGAATTGCTGTTTTTCTTCTCTTCAATCTCCCGTTGGATTTATAGGTGTTTGCAATCTTTAGATAAGCTATTTAGCTGATCTCCCGCTACCTGAAGTAGTCTCAGCCTGCTACTTCTCCGCCATCTTGACTCCTCCTCCTTAAGTACTTTTTTAAAAAGACTTTTCTCAAGGAAAAATATGTTTGTACAAAATGGATCTTACCATATGCATTTTCTTTTGAATCTTACATTTTCAAGTATGTAGTGGGGCCATATTTCTTTATTGGTACATATTCTGGTATACTATGTTAATGGCTGCATTTTATTTCATCGTAGGAATGTACCATAACTTATTTATCCAATATGATATTGTTGGGCTTTCTTTCTCTCTCCCTTTTTTTTCCTTTCTGCTCTAACAGTGCTGTAGTAAACAACTTTAGAACTCATTTGATATGCACATCTTTACTCTTTATAAGTTATATTTTAAAATTTATATTATATATAATTTATATTATATATTTTATATTATATGTATTTATATAAATATATATAAATACTTATATAAATATATTATATACTATATGTATAATGGGTCAAATGGTAGGCCTTTTTAATGCTTTTGATCTGCAATGCCTGGGAGCATTCCACTAGATCTGAACTTGTCATGCTTTCACTCATGTGGTGTGAGTGTGAATGGGAAGGGTCCCTGTGTTCTCTATTCCCAATATATGACATAACAGGCGAAATGGGTGCATCTTCCCAGGGCTGGTGGAGATGCATGTCCAGAGCATAGCTTCACCATAACACCTAACACTTTCAACTGAACCTGTTTACTTACTAACTTCTGTCTTTCCAGCTGTATTAGAGGCTACTTGAGATGAAGCACTCCTTTTTTTTTTTTTTTAAGATTTTATTCATTTATTTGACTGGGGGGTGGTGAGTGGGACACAAGCAGCGGGAGTGGGAGAGGGGGAAGCAGTCTCCCTGCAGAACAGGGAGCCTGATGTGGGGCTTGATCCCAGGACCCTGGGGTTATGACCTGAGCTGAAGGCAGATGCTTAATCAGCTGAGCCACATAGGTGCCCCTGAGATGAAGAATTTTTATTTATCTTTATAACTCCAGTGTCTGGTAAATAGCAGGATCTCATTCATTCATGTAATAAGTATTTATTGAGGGCCAGCTATATGCTGGGCACTCTTCTAGGCACCAGGGATACCTCTGTGAGCATCCCTGCTCTCATAGAGCTTGCATGGAAGTACACTCATGTGGTCAGTGACTGCCCCCCGCACCCCTCCCCAGCAGTGGCTTCTCCATCCTTCAAGGCACAGCTTCTCTCTGAAAATGTCCCTGAACCCTCTGGGCCACACTGTGCTGCCTGTGAACTCAACAACAGTGAATGCCTACATGATTTATTTGACACTTAACCTATGCAGTGTGAATTGTTTTCTGTATTTTTATAGCTCTCTCTGGCCTCCCCAGCTTGACCAGGGACACCTTGAAAGGTGAGAACACCATGAAAATGGAAACCACGGTTTGTGCATCTGTGGGTTCACAGCTCCAAATGCTGCCTTACACAGAGCTGGCTCAAGGGTGATGCTCTGCACACCCAGAGAGGCCCAGCTGGGTACCATGCTTTGGAGCTCCAGGTTACCTGTCTTCTCTACTCTGGCTCCCCAGCATTTGATGCTCAAGTTGCATTTCCCACCTTGAATTCACAAGGACAACTATCTCTAAGATGAGTAGAAAAGGCCAAATTCAATGAGAAGGAAAGCACGGAAAACTTATTAGAACCAAGCTTAAGCAAAAAAATGTGTCTAATCAACTATACATAGTGATCATGAACCTGAAGTTCCCTTAGACAGCCATGGGAAGAGCAGGAGCAGGAGAAGGGCTTGCCCTGCCTGTTTGGTAAGCTTTCGTGTAAATCCCATCGTGCTGCAGTGGGAGGGGTTTGTTGCCCCCTCCCCCCCTTTATTTAGAGGAAAGGGAAAAAACCCACTCTGTCCTCATGGTTTGAAAATACTCAACCCTGAAATACTCTTCCATCTACTGCCACAAAGCCCTTTCTTTTTGTGTCCTTTCATCCCATATCAAATGCCTACCTAGCTGTAGCTGCCAGCATTTGGAGTGGCTGACTTGCTCCTCTGCTGAGACGTAACTGTTTGATGATTTACCTGTGGACTCTCCTAGAATCCAATCCGGATTCGATGGTGATTATTAAAGCTTGCAGCTCCATCTCAGGGGAAGTGGTTGGAACTGGAGGCAAATGAACCTGCTCTGAGAAGTTGCTAGGATTAGTTGAGAAATTCCCCTGCAAAGGAGAACTTTAATTTTGGGTAACTGGGGTGAAGAGGAAGGAGGGACAATGGAAGGGGGAATGTAGGGATAACTGCGTATGCTAGTGGCATCTGGGGACTCCTTGCAGCCCACTTGAAGTCCATCTTCTGGACTCACAAAACACCCTCCCCCATCCTCCTGCTGATCAATATCAGGAGGGGCTCACAGCAGCCCCCCGGTGATGAGCTCTAACCCTCAACTTTGCCCCTGTGTTTGGTTTATCTCCTCAACAAGGTGGTAAGCACAGAGACACAGAAGTAGTTTTCGCTGATTGGCTGATTTAAGAGTTGGTAATTAGAATCTGAAGCTACCCAATGCACACTATCTGTCTGTTGGTTTAGGGAAGATGGTTGGGGCAGAACTGACCCATAGTTTTGCCCACATGGAACCAAAGTGTGATACAATATACTGCTGGTAGCACTAGAAAATTAAAGGTGACTTTTCAATCAGGATTGCAAGCTGACAGCAGCCTATCTGAGGAGCTCCAAGTAATGAGCATGTTGTCTCCAACAGGGGGCCTTGATGACTGATAGGTGGGAAGCTGTACCACAGCCTGGAATTATTATGCTCACTCACAAAAGAGGGCGAGTGACAGCACGGTGATCTATGAGTGCTGTCTGTGAGGTTAATGGTAAGCTTTCCCGCTGCTAGTGGTCTATAAAGAGAACGAAGAAGAGAGAAATGGTGCGGGGGAAAAATCAATAGTATTAACAGAGTCATGGTAATAAATGCAATCATTTATTTCTGTGATGGTTTTTATGGAACTGGTTATGAACTCAATACTTCTTTTTAGTTTATAGGTTGGAGAGAATGGGAATTTGGGGGGAAAACTCCAACTTTCTGTTAGACACAGCAGCCATATTGAGTCAATTAAAGCTTATTTTCACAGCCTTTGAACGGGTGAACTGAGAAACGAATGTATATGCAGATGGAAGAAGTCAGGGAATACTGGAGATAAAGTGTGATCTTCAGTGTCAGACCTGTTTTTTGAATCCTGGTTCTGCTTGTTATTAGCTGCATTACCATTGGCTAGTTTCCTCATCTATATAACAGGATAAGTATATCTCACTAGTCAGGCTGGTTATAAGGCTGAAATAACATCATGCATATTTGTAAAGGCGTCTAACACTGCACCGACTAGGCAAAATCTGCTCATCAAACCATGGCTATGATTTGCTGATGCCTCATCATCATCTTCCTTCAGAGGCATCTGTGTGTATTATTTCATGATTCATTACAGTCACCAGTTCAATGGCCTCTGGGCCACAGGCCCAGGAAGACTAGTGTAGTGTATGTGACTTTCTGAATCTGTTGATTCACAATAATTACAAAAGTTTAAGGAGTGAGATCAGATCTCTAAGAAATCTAGAAAGTCCCTTCAAAACATAACAGTAAGCCCTGGAAATACCCAGGCAGAGGTAGAATGTTCATATAACATGGGCACTATAGAAAAGGATATTAGGATGGATGGAAAGAGAAATAAGAGTTACATATAGATTGTTATTTTAAAAATAAAATTTGAAGGGCATCTGGGTGGTTCATTCAGTCAAGTGTCCAACTCTTGATTTTGGTTTAGGTCATCATCTCAGGGTCCTGAAATCAAGCCCTGGGTTAGCCTCCATGCTCAATGGGAGTCTGCTGGAGACTCTCTCTCTCACTCTGCCCCTCCCCCGTGTGCACTCATGCTCTCATACTCACTCTCTTTCTCTGTCTCTTCCCATTTCTAAAAAAATAAATAAATCTTTTAAAAATGAAGTTTGAATAGTTATTTTTTTAAACTGGTAGAAATTCTGAGAAAAAATTTATGGGTTTTCATGTTTAGCTTTTTAAATGGTCCAGTGCATAGAAGTTTGAGTATTCTTGACTATTTGAGTTGGTTTTATTATTACTTATTTATTTGAGAGAGAGAGAGCATACAAGTGCAGATGAGAGGCAGAGAGAGAGAGATAAGCAGACTCCCTGCTGAGCAGGGCGCCCAACACAGGACTCGATCCCAGGACACTGAGATCCTGACCTGAGCCAAGGCAGCCGCTTAACCAACTGAGCCATCCAGGTGCCCAGTATTCTTGATTATTTGGCAGGGAGGAATTAACATACACTTACTGTGCCAGACATGTTTATACACATTCTTTTCACAATTCAGTGATATGAGGCACGCTATTCACCTCTTACAGATGGGGAGATTAAGAATAAAATATTTAATGTAGACTCAAGTTGCAGAGCTGTACGAGGCTGGAGTTCACATTCCAGTCTCTTGGTCTTCTTGCTGCCTTATGAAAGAGAGGATATTGGCACCTGGGAAATCTTCCTTAAAACTTCTTCCCTTCCTAGGCCCAATGAGAGCACTTCCGTAGGCTCTGACTGCAGTTGGGTCTTCTGCCGTCACCCCACTTAACTTACTAAATGGTGCTTGTCTGTTCACTAGTTTTTATCTCCAGAATGAACTCCACAATTGCAAAAACCATGTGCTCATAATCTCTGGACCTCCAGGGCCTTCCTAGGGTAGCTGGTACATATTGGGTGCTTGGGCAACATTGAGTAAATGTTGGAAGACAGCAACCTGGTGTCTAGCTCTCGACCCTTTTCTTTGAGCCACAGTGGGTCTCAACTTTATCTATGCAGTGTCCTGTCTGGGTATATGTTCATCCCAACTCAACCTTCTGCCCTTCTCCATAGGTCTTTTATCATAGAGACTTAAATGCTCTTCCAGCATATGACTCCTTTGGCCTCCTCTGATCCTCAGCTTCTCTGACCCAACCCCAGCTTCCTTCTGGATGTTTCGTCTCTGTCTAGGGTGCTGCCTACTTTACCGGCTTCCACAAACCCATCTGCCTCTTGAGCTTTTTGGCTGTGGCTGTTCATTCCCTACCCACAAAGGCTACAGGAAGCCACCACTCCAGACACCCTAAAATCAATGTTCTCCCATAGAGGCCACGTGATATCCATGGTCTGCCCCAAGAAAAAGATGAGTGCGGGTATGGCACAGGATAAGTGCAATGATGTGATGGGAGACATTTCAGCCCACTTCCCAGCTGTGGGACAACTAACTCTCTGAGCCTCTTTTTCCTCATTTGTGCAATAAGGTCAAAGTTCCCTATCAGGTAGTAAATTTACAAAGCGTAACTTTGATTCTGACGCTGTGAGAATTCTGGAAGTTTTGTGTGTGCAAATGGGTCTCCAGGGTGGATAGGGGCTGGCTTACCTCCCACATCCTCAACTCCACAGAATGCACAGTGATCTAAGGGTAGCACAAACACACACTTTCTTTATGGAAAATGGGCCTCCAAAAGAAAGGACGAAGTTTCTGTTGATGACAGAATGGAACAAAGGTGAAGAGGTAGGAGAAAGTGATGGCTCTCTGCAAGAAAAGAGACATTCAGTGGGGGACATTTTGTACCAAAGTGGCATTTGTCAGTTTGAGTTTTTACTCCCTTAGGGCAAATCCCTCATGGCTGTCAAGACACTACTAAAAATGAACAATGGAGAAAAGATAGAAAATATAAAAAATGTTGAAAGCATTGAGAAGTTTCATTTGTTTCTTTGTTTGGAAAGATTCTGCTCTTAATGCCAAGGTTGATGTTTTTCCTTCCGCACGTTTGTCGTTAGTATTCTGCGTGAAAAGTTAAACACTTGAAACGGATAAAGATTACCTGCCAATGCTTTCCTCATGAATCAGATTGAAAATGCAAACTGTGACATGAAGCAGAGGCATTTATTTTATTTAGTAGGGAATCGGGAAAGGAAATTGCTGGGTTCCTGCAGCCCCAGGCCCTGGTGGTTACACCAGCAAATTCCTCTCCCCTTCCTCCAGCTCCACTCATGGCTTTCCCTTCTATTCCCAGCTGTGACCCAGTATCATGCCACTCTACCTCCGTTAGAAGTACTTCTGAAGGGATGCCTGGGTGGCTCAGTGGGTTAAAGCCTCTGCCTTCAGCTCAGGTCATGATCTCAGGGTCCTGGGATCGAGGCCCACGTCAGGCTCTCTGCTCAGCAGGGAGCCTGCTTCCTCCTCTCTCTCTGCCTGCCTCTCTGCCTACTTGTGATCTCTCTCTCTCTGTCAAATAAATAAATAAAATATAAAAAAAAAGTACTTCTGAAATTTTCAGAAAGGAAGACTACAAGAATCTGTTTGGGGGAGGGGATTGAATTTTGTTCATTTTGATCTGCTGGATGTAGCCATCTTTCTGCTCTGGAGATCAGAGAGAGTTGGAGGTTAAATTATTAAGCTCTGTCACTTAATAGCTGTTTGGCTATCAGCAAGTTGCTAAATCTCCCTGGATTTAGCATACTTATTTATTGTGATTTTTTTATATGGAATGCAGATATAACTACCTATTGTCGGATTCATTTAACTAACTCTAATGCCCTCCATTGCTCACCACCCTCCACCTGCCTGGAGTTAGTGTCTGGGCAGGGCATTTCTCCCCATCTCTTTGGAGACTATGAACCTATTAGGAATGCTGCACTGACTAAAATCCCTTAACGGGAGCAGCAGCCGGAGGCCAAGGACTGCTCCAGACTCCCAGTAGGTGGGTGCTCAGGGAGCACTGTTTTTGTGTCCCAGGGTAGGAGAGTAATGCAGGAATGTAGTCCTGTCTGCTCTTCCTTAAGAGGCATCTCTGTGCCGCACAGAGCCATGGCTAATACCAAGAATGGGAATATTGGTATCCATGTGTCCTGAGCTCAGCAATCTTTTTTGAGAATATTTTTCCCTTCTATCTTAAAAAAAATTTTTTTTATGTAGTCAACTTTGATCCTCTGCCTCCATTCAGTAAGCGTCAAAGGTAGAGTCTTGATACTTATATTTTTGATGTGACACATAAATCAGAGATCAGCGGGAGACATTCTTCATTGCCTTTAGAAAGCTCTTACTAAAGGGAAGTAATAGGTTCTCTTGATCTGGGATGTAGACTTTTCATGATGCTGTGTATGTCCCCAAAGGAATAGGAGGTCAAATCCCAATGAATCAGCATAACGGGTGTGCTGTTTGCTTTCTGTGGCAAAGTGGGTACCTGTGTGTCTTATATTTTCCGTCCTGAGAGGCAGCAACGTGTACTTGCGGCATCACTATCCTGTCCTGGTGACTAAAAGAGAGGTATGTATATGGGGCCAAGAGTGAGGATATGATCATATCAAAAAAATAAACAGGACAGCATCCTTTCCTACCACCTAAGGAAGTGGCTAGAGTACTGGACAGAGAATGGAAGAATGGGATTCCTGTTCAGTGAAGCCCTTAACAAGCTGTGGGAGCTCTGGCAAGTTCTTTAATGTCTGTGGGCTGTCACTAATGTGAGGACTAGGGGTGTATATGGATAAATATGCATTCATACATATTTCAGCTGCCTGACAAAATCTAATTTCCTACAGTAGCTGAGAGTCTCCCGACATCTGTCAGAAAGCAAGCCCGCAGACAACTGGAATAGAATGTTCTGCTGTTTTTTTATTCTTATTAACATATAATGCATTATTTGTGTTTTATGGTTATTCTATCCAATTCACAGGTGCAAGAAGACCATATTTGAGGGTTGTCTGATCTACTACACAGTACAAGGCACACTGATGTCGTATACAGCCCATTGGTAATCTTAAGTAAATCCAGAAACAAAATTTCTAGGGAGTTTGAGGGAAGCCTGAAGGGAGTCCTTCCATCAGATACTTGAATCCCCTCTCCAGTATCTGCAACAAGCATTTTCCACCTCTCCTTACCCACCTTCAGTGACAGGGAAAGTGGTACTCTCCTAATGGCCACTTTTTTGAATTAGGACTTTTGCAAACTGTGTGTTTGTGTAAGTATAAGTGTGTGTACTTGCATGTAGTTGGATATATATGAGTAGGGTAATTCATGAATTTGTTTCCAGTGTGTGTGACTGAATCTCCTACCATCTACTTCTCCAACATCTCCAAAGAGAAATGGGATTTTTCTAGGGTTGTCAGATATTTTGCATTCTTGCAGCCTCCTTCTACTGGTACAGTTAATTGAGGGTTGATTTTGTTTGCAAATGTTATGCATTATTCATCCAGGGTCTCTGTGGACACCTCATTTCCTGCCTTAGAAAAGAAATCAACAAACAGATGGGTGTCATTGCTGTTGCATTATTACGGTGAAAGAAAAATGGTGGATTGGAGCATTTTGTTCCTCTGTTTGCACAAGGAGCCTTTTCTTGCCAGCAACTTAAAAGCCTCGCTATCTCCCAGGGAGTTTTTTTGACCAGCATTAGATCTACTTATTTTCCTCATTATGTATATGTAGGTAGGGTTCTTGTATAAGATGATATTCAATACCTAGGGGCATTGTTCAGAGTCTTATCTTCCTGGGACCATCTTCTCTCTGAAGTGGGGGCGGGCAGTTGGGCTATGGACACCTTTTGTGAGAATCCTAGTCTTCTGAGTACAAATTACTCTGTCTGGAGAGCTGACACAATGGTATGTGGCTAGATGCTGGGATCTATATGGTGAGCTTCAGGTGTTACTTTGATACAGCTGGCTCTCAGCATCCCAGCCAGGACTCTGTCTCCTCTTGTGCTCCTTCCTCCACTGCTGTCCTCATTGTCTCACACAAGCCTGGGTAGGTACAGGCTCGATACAACTATGTTTAGAGACTAAAAACTTGGCCCCTGAAGACTCCCTAGGATTTGTGGCCTCAGAAGAGTTTTTGAACTATGTTCTTCTGTGTGTAGTTGCCAGATCTTGTGCTTTAGGTCTTTGTACAAGTCCTTGACCAATCATGTTATGTAGAACCAACTAAAGTACAGATCATTTGTGGTAATTCCTAGAGATCTCCTCAGATGAGCATTGACCCATTAGTGAGATGTATGAGGTCTTTATATGCGTCAACCAACCACACATCTACCTTGGAGCTTTCCCCACCTATTTATAAGAATATTGTAATAGATTTGGCTTACTATCTTTTGGCCATTTGAATATGTCGGGCCAATAGCAGGAACGGCAAAGGAATTTTCCTCCAGTGTGATAATGCCCCCAACTTAGGTCTGGTTCCTCTGAAGTACTATCTTGAGAGGAATGTTTAGGCTATATCTCTGTTCAGTGGCAATGAATGCTGGAATTGATTGGCAATGTCTGCTGTGGGAATGCACTAGCAGAATGGAGGTGTGTATGCTCTGTCTAGTGTAATTCATGGAACAGAGGCTCTAGAGCTGCATTTCTTTAATTTACATCCTTGCTCTGATACTTCCTATAGTTGTATGTGACCTTAGGCAAATTGCTTAAGCCCTCTGTGCCTTAGTATCTTCACCTGTAAATTGAAGATATTGATAGTACCAACCTCACAGAGCTTCCCTATGGATTGAATCTCCTAATATGTGTCAAGTGCTTAGAATGATTCCTGGCACATAGTAAGCACAACATAAGTATTTGCCATGATTCTAATTATTAATGCATACATTTCACTTTCAATATAATGAAGGAGTTAAGGTTAACCTGGTGTGTTTGTCATTAATAAGTCCATTTTGGGTCTTGGGGATTACCACTTTCTTTTCTCAGGGCATATAAACTGTCTTTTTAACATGTTTCCTGTGATTTTCCGGGGCATCATTTTGTATCTTATAACATGTATTTTTGGATCAGTGCTTTCTCATTTCTTGAAAATTAAGACTTTTGCCATTGCCTTATCTTTAGGTCCTGTTCTTTTTTGCTGTTAGTACACAAGTGTCTTTGTCAGATCCCAATGACATATCAATTGCCATTGTACATCACACACAGTTCTAAGAACCTCTTATTCATTGTCTCATTTATTCCTCATAACAGCTTTTTCAGGTTGGCGTTGTGATCATCTTCATTTTATCAATAAGAACACTTAAATAAATACTTAAATATCTCTAAGATTTGGAGAACTTAAATGTCTTGTTTGAGATTACTCAGCTGGCAGATGGTAGAGTTTGAATTCAAACCCAGTCATTGCTCACACGAAAGGCAGTTTGAAGACCTTTTGTCCTGTGGAGGAGATCTTAAGAACAGAGGGAAGAGGATTGCCATTGATGTCTGAGGCAGAATTTTGGAGCTGGAGTAAAGTTCTGAATCAGGAAGCAGTGTCATTTAAGACCAAGCACAAAGGAGTTTTAGTGTGACCATTTTGCCTTTGTTGAGTTAAAGTGAAGGGGGTAGAAAGAAGACCTTAAAATTAGATGAAAATTTCCCAGTAGGTGAAGGAAAAGGTCATTGAAATTAGGATAGAGTCCAGGGGAACGGTTAAGGATTAGGCTCGTGAGCCAATTAAAGTTTAAAAATATGAAGTACAGCCATGCTTCTTACTGAATTTATATTTTTAAGGTCCTAGGAAAAATTTTTAATAGCCACTGCCTATTTTGTTGTCATCCTTCATTGGAAGGTTCCATTTTTCTACAACCCTGAATTATTCTCTGTGGATGTGTCCGCGTTTCTACCTATCCAAGACCTCATCCATTTGGTCACCCTTGAGCTAGGTTGTCGTATTGTGGATTAAGAAGTGAGTAACATGGACCCCCATTTTGTTGGAATGTACTTTCAAAGTTAAGCAGAGGAAACAAAAATTTAAACATACCTACATGATTAAATTGAGGCTTATATAGAGATCATCATTAGCTTCTGTGGATTCCCCAAACGGGACACCTAACCCATCCAGAGATGAGAGAGAAATGTTACTGAAAGCTTCTCACAAGAGGAAAGTTTTGAGTTGCAGGTAAGGCAAGTCATTTGTATCAGGAAGGAGTTCAAGAAAGCAGCATGTGTCAAGTAGGGAGATATGGTAATGTTTGGAACATTTTACAAACTTTGAAATGTTGGCATGGTAGAGTATAAACTGCTAGGGCTAGACTCAGGCCATATCCCTATGGTCTTAGAGTCCAGGTTAAGGGGTTTGGATTTTAAGGAGTTTGGAACCATTGACCTCTGTGGGCTGGATGGAAGGCTGAAGGCAGGAAAGTTTGGTATCTTACCATCCTTTCATTATACTTTGACATTTCTGACACATCTAATTCTTTTGTGGCCCATTATATTTTCCTCCTAAGAAAATCAGATGCAAACACAATCACTTGGTTAAAATAAGATTTAGAACATTTTTATCACAGAAGAGATGGTGCTCTCATAAAAGTCTCTGTCCCATAGGCAACATTTTCTATTAAGAGTGGAAGATTTAACAGATGTCCATTATCTGAGAATGGGATTTGTTCTGATAATGGCCAGACAATGAGTTCCAGCCACAGTTTATAATCCAGAGTCTCCTTTATTCTTGTACAGAACACATATATCAAGTTTGACTTTTATGTGACACCTGGACATGCCATAACTTGTTGGGGGAGACATTTTTCTGAAAGTCTTATATTTTTAATCTAGAATACAGCTGAACCACAATCCTCCCACTTCATTTTGTGTTTGTGTCTACGAAATCTACACTGATATTCAAGGTCATTTGAGCTGACCTTCATAGAATTATAACTGAAGAAAAACAAAGGAAGCCAGCTCTCCATGGCAGCTATCACTTGGCCCACTCCTATCATTTCCCCTAATCCCAAATGTTTCTAACCCAATTTTTCTGAGGTTACTGGGAGACTTTCAACACCAGGATGGCTTGACCTTTCCAGTGGATGTGGTAATGTCATGCATAATCCCTGGGTCTCTCCCTGAACTATTGAGTAGAGGCCTTCACAGCTTGCAGTAGAATATTTGAGGCAAAACTTACAAATGAGATTTCATTGGTGCTTGCTCCATTCTCCCATTTGTTCAGTCTCTTTAGGTTTTCCTGGAGAGCTGTCCTCTTAGAGGCTACTCAATGTACAACACAGCCTGAACTTATAAGTTGTTTTGCCCTGCTCTCTGCTCACCCTTTCACCTCGTGTTCCGCTTACCCAGACCTCTTAGGATTCTTAGCTGGGGACTTGTTTTCCCATGTGTAGCCTTGTGTCACCCCTCAGAAATCAAACTTGGTCCCTCTCTTCTTTTTGGGTTGACCCCTGACTTCCCTTCTTGGCTAAGGTTGAAATTGAAATTCGACCTTGGATGATGTGGTCTCTGAGTGCCCTGATTTAAACACTTAGATAGCTACCCTCAGTGCAGGTCCTTGAGTGTATACCCCAACCCTCACTTCTCCTGGAGGTAACTGGTCCCAGGATAGCCCTCCAGGTATGTCCAATGGAGAAATGAATGTGTTAGTTCAATAGGTTGTCAACACCCAGAACACTGAAAGAGAATTGAAGCCCTGTACTTTCAAGTCAGCTTTATTTGGTGGCCTTCCCTTTTAGCTTCTTAAAATAATAAATCTGCTCCATGCAGGATAAATGGGGAAAAAAAACAAAAATAAAACAAAGGCATTATCAATGGATGGACAAATGCAGGTCAAGTACTTACTGGTGTCTGGCATAGTGTCAGGTGATACAGGGGAATAGTGAGATGAAGTTATGACACCTTTGCTCTGGGAACTGAAGTCTTATCAGGAACACAACAGTAGGGGCACCTGGGTGGCTCAGTGGGTTAAGCCTCTGCCTTCAGCTCAGGTCATGATCTCAGGGTCCTGGGATTGAGCCCCATGTCAGGCTCTCTGCTCAGCAGGGAGCCTGCTTCCCATCCCCCCTCCCCCGACCTGCCTCTCTGCCTACTTGTGATCTCTCTCTCTCTGTGTTAAGTAAATAAATAAAATCTTAAAAAAAAAAAAGACACAACACTAACACAGGGAACATAATTAGGGAACAGCCACAGAAGTCTTTCTGGAGGAGGTGAAGCTGAACATGATCCCTGAAGGATAGGGCAGTCTTAGTCTTGAGAGAGAGGTAAAGTTTCTGAAGGTGTAAGGGCCTATTTAGCCAGAGCGGCCCCACCTCGGTTGAACAGCGATTTTGTTGTTTATGCAGTAAAACTTAAACTGACCCTGCCCACCCCAGGGGAACTTACTTAAAAGCAAGTTGGGGAAACCAGTCCTAGGTAACAGAGCCCAAATACAAGGGTGGGTGTCAGGTGCTGATAACAGCCCGAATGCCAAAATGAGTCGGGTCAGGTGGAGACATCTAATCAGTAAAGCGCGCATACTATCTCCCTAGCTACCAAGGAGTATGGGCCCCGCCCTTGGGGTGCCTTTTGGGCACCCATTCTAACTAAGGTGATAGGCTAATTCAAATAGCTACTATGGGGTGAATTATAGTACAATTGGCCACACGTGTGTGACCTAGCATGCCTGTGCAGCTTTCTCTGTGTATTGCAATCTCATTGGCCACCTGTGTGTGGCCAGGCTCAACTGCATGGCCTTTGCTCTATAAGTTAGTCTGTGAGGCAGGGCGGGTCGTCCTCTCTGTAAGGGGCGGCCTGACCGGTCTGTTTGATTCTTGATGCTTAGCGCGAAATAAAGCTTTGCTTGACCTTTGCTTTGTATCAGTCTCGCTCCTTTGATCATGGACCCATTATTGGGGGACCCAACACTGGGGACCCAACAAAGGAGGAAATTAAGGCTGAGAGGCAGGCTGGACATAATATGAAAGACAGGAAAGGAGGTGGGAGATGTAGAGGGTGCTGGTTAGGGAGATGAAACAGAGCTTTGGGATAAGAAGTGGGAGACCCCCAAACACCAGGTTGGAAAATGGGAGTCTGAGCCAGACAACAGTGGGGAGCATGCAGGTCAGGTGAAGATCTGGAGCATCACTGGGCTTCTCCTGATGTGGTGGAATGGGCAAAATAGTGCTCTGTCACTAGCTGTGTTGCCTTGGGCAAATTTTTGATCTGGAGCCACTCCCTGGTTCTTGATTTTAAGGGTGTGCTGATGACAATAACCTCCTAAGGGTGTTGTGGGGATTGCTATGAATGCAAGGGACAGCATGTTCCCCAACACATAGTCAGTGCTCAATAAACTCTTGGTCCTGATAGCATAGGGTAGACTGTGTGCAGAGCAGCTCAGGGAGGACGAGATAGATCCAGGGTACTGCAATGACAGGTTGAAGACCACACTTTGGTGACATGACCTGAACAGGAGCTCTTTAGCTTTAAGAAAAAATGGTGCAGAATCCAGAGACAAAAAGAAATCTACTCCCTGGCTATGCCGCTCAGACTGTTGGCTTCCAAGGAGCTCTGCCCATGAACAGGTTTTCACATGTTTCACCCACTGGCTATGTCAGCCCCTCAGCTCTGTTTGGGAGAAGGAATTTCTAGTAAACCTCTGAGCCTGGGTGGCATGTATCAGTCAGAGAACCCGAGAACATTGCATTATCAAAATCTGTTTCCGGTTTAAAGACATTTTGAAAATGTTTATGGTGACTTGCTGCACTTCTGTATGAAAGCTCTTTCCTAAATCACCCAGTGAATGAACACATTTCTTTCTTTTTCGTTGTTGAAATGTAAGGAGCGTGGGCCAACCATGACTTCAGGCCTTGTGTGGTTCCTCTGAACCAAGCACAAAGCCTCAGAAACAAACACAAAAGGAAGGCTATCCCATTAGGGTTTCTGTTGATGATGTGCTTAAAAGTTATCTTGTGTTTTAAAGTTTTGTTTTGAATGGGGACAGTAGCCCCCTGTGTTCACCTGTATTGCCTCATCACACAATAATGCAATTTCCATTTGCTTTGTCTGGTTTCTTCAGTTCTTTTTGGTATACCAGTTCCAAGACAATGCTCAGCCTATAGTAGGTGCTTAGTAAATGTTTATTGAATAAACAAGAATACAATTATTCAAGCCTGGCTGTGCCTCAAAATCACCCAGGGGACTTTTTAAAAATTAATTTAAAAAAAAAAGGATTTATTCATTTATTTGAGAGAGAGAGGGGAGGGGTGAGGGGAGGAGCAGGGGGAGGGACAGAGGGAATCTTCAAGTTGACCCCCTCCCACCAAGGAAGTGCAGAGCGCAGAGCTAGACATGGAGTTTGATCCTACAGCCCATGTGATCATGACCTGAGCCAAAACCAAGAGTCAGACCTTCAACTAAGCGAGCCACCCAGGTGCCCCACCCCGGGAACCTTTAAAGTTAGAGTGTGTCCTGGGCTTCCTTCCTGCACCCTGGATGAGCTATTCCCTCAGAGTCTGTCTGTGGAGGTTGCTGTGGGAATGATTCAGAATATCCATCATGGATGACTCTGTGACTGTCCTGGGAGTGCCATGTGTGTGTGCCCCTCAAACCTCCTAGCCCTATTTGGAAATGTCCAGGCCTGGGTTATGGTCTCGCTGTGCAATTTGCTGAGGAATCTTTCTAGAATTGTCACCTGGGAACATGCTTTTGGACAAGCTGGCCAATCCTTCTGGGAGAAAGTGCACCTTGATAAGAGGACTAGGATGACAGTGATGTCACGCTCTGAGTCCTGGGCACGGACTAGTGATCAGTTCCTGGCAAGAAGCTGGTGTTCACTTAGCATGTGCTTTGTGTTTACAAACATGGTCCTTTCCTCCTGGCAGGAGTTTAGAGGGAAGTGTTATTCTTTTATTATGGGGGATGGATAGGATGAGGGTCATGCCCAAGGTTGGTGAGCTAGGAGGCAGAACAGGCACCCCACTGAGGATATCTGACTCTGTGGCTCTGCTCCCAGGCACTGCAGTATGTTCCTGGCTGGCGGGGTTGGAAGACTGAGATGGAGTCACTTTGCAAGAGCAGTGGGCTGAGATTCAAGGCAACCTATGTCTCATTCTTGCCTCTGTGGCTTCAAACAAGTTAATTAGAACATGAAGGGGCTGCACTAACAAGGGAAATTCTGCTTCTGTGAGCTCACTCAGTATTTACCATCCTTGGGCGTAGGAGAAGGGACTGAGCCACAGAGAAGATAATCCTGAGAGAGCCTCTGCCCCACCCTTCCGTCCACAGTGTGTCTCTGACCATCACTGGGGAAGGATGTGGGGTAGGGGCAGCCTGGAGTGGATGCTCCTCTTGGCAATGTGTCCTCCTCTCTAAGCAAGCTGGCCAGGGGGCTAAGGAGCAGGGATAAGGGGTAGGTGGGCCCTGCCCTGGTCTTCTGGGGGCCACCAGATCTATCCCTCCTTCCCCACGATGTATGGACATCATGTGGGCTCCTGGGAGTATTTAAGCTCTTCATGACCCTGGGTGATCAAATGGGAGCTACAGAGCTATATAGAGACTGAAAGGAAAGAGAGAAAGTCACAGGGTTTAAGGCCCATTTTGCTACCTGTTTAGTCCAGCACAGCACAGGCTTCCACAGGTGAGGGGGACAGGGGCATTGCCCCCTGTAGTTGTTCTCTGAACCACTATTTCACAGATCTTATTAATACTCAAGGCTAAGTAAAAACCAGATTCTACTTAAAGTCAAGTAAGTGATAGTCCAAGTAATAAATAATGGCAACCTGTCAGCCAAGTAGGAGGTGGCCCAACTACATTCCATATCCACCTTGGCCTGAAAGTGTGCTCGCTGCCTTCCCACTTACCACTCCTCAGTTTCTTATTTTCATCTGGGCTCCACTGCCCTCCCCATCCCTTCCCTTCTCTCTTCTCATCCATAAACAATGGAGTCCAGTTGCCCTCATCCCCTCTAGATTATGCATGCTTCACATTCTGGGGTGTTGAGTTTTAGCATCCCCCAACGCCAGTGACCAAGGGTTGGCAGCCTGAAAGGTGGGGTCTGCCGCAGGACGAGGCCTGACATAGACCCACCCAATCATCTAAGAGATGATATGGGAAGAAACCATGGGGATCGTCACTCTAACCCTCCCCTTGAGATGTATTTCTGAACGAGCCGGGTGCAAGGTGATTTTGAATGGCACAGGGTGAACATGGGTGATTTATAGTTCTGTATTTATTTCATTGTGTATTAAAGTACATACAATTAGCATGTCCAACCTATTATTTCTCATATATAAATGATAGTATCTGAAGACGAGGGTGACTCAGTAAAGTGGGTATATTTGAAGTCCAGTAAATAATAAAAAACAATGAGTAAATAAAGTACAGATAGTATCCAGATATGGCAAGAGGAGAGAATGTTGGAGTGACCCGAATGCTGAGGGATCTGCAGTAAAGGATCTCATGCCCAGAGGATGCAGTTCCTTCTGAAGCCAGACCATTTTTTCATGGGAGAAATTCAGACTCTTTTTATTAGCAGAGCGTCTGAATCCAGTGGGGGAGCATGGCAGAGGACCTTGTCTAGAGTCACGGCCTCAGGATCCAGTGGCGGGGTGGGGGGCTTGTCTGGGGTCACAGACTCAGGATCCACTGGGAGGGGGTGAAAGACCATGTCTGGGGTCACAGCCTCAGGATCCAGAGGGAGGGGGTGGAGGACCTTGTCTGGGGTTACGCACCCAGGATCCAGTGAGGAGGGGGGTGCAGAGGATCTTGACTAGGGTCACAGGCTCAAGAAGAGGCATAGCCAAGAGTCAAACCTGCCTCTGTCTGACTTTAGAGCCCTGCCCTTTCCCTTAGTTTCCTAGAGGAGCTGTAAAGTCTCTTCAAACTCTATGAAGTCTATGGCTTGAATTATGGGTATTTTAATTTCTCTCCATGCCCTTTGAAAAATAAAATTGACCTTATATTTTCCTGGGGCTGGCTGGTGCCTTAACTCTCACAGGCATTTTAATTAGGATCAATTCCATGTATTCAAGGAAATGAATTTTTATTTCAAATGGTACAGGAGCCTCTGTAGGGAAGAAAGGAAAAACATATTAGCAAATGAAATGTTCAATGCTCAAAACTCTTTCTAATTTACAAATGCAACATCATAAGTACCTAAATTAAGCCGCTGGAGTGCTGTGCAATATTCATGCTACATCCTTCCATCTGAAGCAGCAATGGCAGACATACACTGGAAAAAAGCAGAAAACACCCCCCTCCCATGTCTGTGCCCCCAAGTTATATTTCAGGGAGTCAGAAAGCTCCCTTTGAGTGTAGAAAGCAGTATTCTGAGGTCTGGTGAACACAGGGTCTTCTCCTTGTGGCAGGTTTCATTTGTTGCAAACTAACTTTGCGTGAGTGATGTTCTCTAACACATCAGCGGTTGTGCTGCGGCCAGGACCAGAAGGATTATCAGTGCCTTTCTGGGGTCTTGAAGTAACTGCAGTTAAGACCGAGACAGATTATAGAAATTTAAGCAGATTTCATTGACAGCATGGTGTCCCCATATTATGGGAGGTAGGGGGTATCCTCAATCCTACAAGAGACTTTCACGAAGATTTTATGAACTGAATTTCTTTATCCCTTTCTGATCGGTTCTTTTCCACTCCCCACACAACACCATAACTGCTCATATATTAAGGATATCTGGGGTCAGGAGCAAAAATGATGGAGAGAACATTAATGGAGTAATAGAATAAATTAACTTGCAACATCACCCTTTGTTCTGAAAGTTCTGCATGAATTATCACCACGTGGGGAGGATGGTCTCTGAAACTGTCTTGTCAAGTGGCCATGTCCCTTCTTTTAGTACTCCAGGTTGCTTGACTATATTCCTTGATGCCTTCAAGCCAAACATCAAAAGTGAAAAATCACTCAGGTCTTACATGTCCTGCTAACAGGGATAATGTGTATGGATGTTTAATATAGGAAGCTCAGTACCACTAGAAAACTGGTGGAAGCAGTGGGCTGTTTACAACTATTCCATTCCAGATAATGTCAGCTAATGGAGAGCAAGTGACATGCATTTTCTGCCTTACACAATAATTAGCATTAGGCTTTGGCATGATTATTAATATTATTCCACTTCAACTGCAATCACTCCCACTTCTCATAAAGTGTACAGAGATTTTTGTCTGATGTCCTGATTATGAGTATTGGTCATGCTGCACTAAAAATTTTGCACAAAATGGGAAAGGAAGAGTGAGTGGCTGGAAGAGAACACCTGGGGGCTTGGACAATGGTGGTAACAAGTGACAAACATCTGTGTCTCTTTAATGCTATGTGTTTTCCAAGGACAGTGACAGCCACTCCAAACCCTGTAATTAGCTTTAGGACTTGGAAGTAATTGAGCTACAGGCTGGCACCCACACGGTTGGTGAGTGGGTTGCTGTTTATTTGTCTGCAATGGGCTCTTGTTGCCAATGGTTGTGCAGTTGTGTGGAGCTGCTCTCCTAGGAGATAAAGCACAATGTGTAGATGAGTAAATTTAAGGACACTGGATGACAATTTAGTCAGATTCTTGGGGAAACAAATGCGTCTTTCCCAGAGAACAGATTCTAAGGGCAAGCAATTTGATTTTACCAAATGACTTCAAAGTCCAGTTTCAGAGTTCTCAGACTGCATCTTATTTACTTCTACTTTCCTGCTCTGGAAATCTCATTTTCCCTCCAGTGTCCAGGGGTTTCAGGATGTCCCCAGTTTCCCAAACAGTTCAGGGGATAACTAATTCCTCTTCCAACTCTTACCTTATCTCCTCTGAAACCAGTGTTGTCTAATGGAAATCATGTTCTGCTTAGAACTTTCCCTGCTTGGGGCACCTGGGTGGCTCAGTGGGTTAAGCCTCTGCCTTCGGCTCAGGTCATGATCTCAGGATCCTGGGATCAAATCCCGCATCGGGCTCCCTGCTCAGCAGGGAGCCTGCTTCCCCCTCTCCCTCTGCTGCTCCCCCCACTTGTGCTCTCTCTCCTTCTCTCACTCTCTGTCAAATAAATAAATTCTTAAAAAAAAAAAAAAAAGAACTTTCCCTGCTTTCCCAGTGGAAGGTTTCAGATGTCCAATTGACATTAACGACTCATAGTACATTACGTGCCCCAAGAGCATTTGTGATGCATCAGAGGATGAATGTCATAGCCGGAAGGATGGAAACTCTGATGGCAGGCTGTGGCACTGGTGGTGGGGTGCTGAGAGGGAGTCTTGTGCAGGAGGACTTTCCTGGTATTTTACTCTTCTGTTGAATGACTCCTTGTGATAGTTAAGTGTGAGAAGTCTTCTAGTTCTTGACGCAAGACCTTATCCGTGAGGGTCTTTAGCTGGCCATGCGCTTCAGTGCAGAAGTGCAGAGCCTCCTTTGACAATGCTCAGAGGTATATATGACATATATGGGAAGCTAGACAGAGGACCCAGGCTCTTGATTCACAGTTAGTCTTATTTCATCCGCTGGGGAGCGTGGTTTCTTTGTCTGGACTTGCTGGCTGGGCTATGGGGAAAACCAGAAAAGAAGGGGCAGTTCTCATTTTCATGGACTTGGTATTCTGTTTGGAGAGACATGAAGTGACAGTGGCAGGAGGCAGGGGTAAATACAGCCGTCATCTGGGGGCAGGAGCCTGGAACTCAAGCCCTTGCTCTTCCATTAACCCTGAGTAGGCTAGTTCTTGGTTAAACTTGGGTTGTCCAACCTCCTTCTCTAAGCCTTGGCTTCTTGATCTGTAAGATGGGAGGTTGGACCAGCTGAGTCCTCTGACTCCTTCCAGCCCCAATATTGGGTATAATGTCATAGGATTATCACCTCAAATGAGTGGACACTTCGAGTACCTATAATGTGTTGAGGACTTTAAATATATTTTTCTAATATAATAACAACTATGTTATTACCTTCACTTTATACGTGAAGATGTTGGGTGCCTTTATGCAGAATTACAAAGTAGAAACACTGGGCTGGGGCTTGTGTTTGCCCGTCTCTAGACCCAGCAGTCCTTTCCTCTCTCCATTCCACCTTCAAACTGGAGAGCTATACCAACCACCTGGTTTTACTTTCTGCTCCTCTGCTTAGGGATTTCTTTGGCTAGTCTTACATGGGGGCTACATTTCTCTTTTGATAAACTTGTGATCATAATAATCAAAGCAGCTAACATTCTTCAGTCCTTACTCTGTGCCCTTGAGCAGCTTACAATCACGTTAAGGAAATAATTAAAACCACACAAATTATGTGTAGTTGCAAATGTGCTCTCAAATTCTAGGAAAGAAATAAGAGGGGTGGGCCGGAGAGCCCACATGTACCCCCTCCTCCCAACTATCTTCAGCTCCAGTGCAATTATAGGGTTGGAAAGCGCTGGTATTAAAGTCCACAGATGGGACCCATTGAATATGTGTGTAGTTGTATATTTTCATTGTCACAGGTGTTGGAAGTTTTCAGGAAGTGATTTAAGATCAGGAGATAAAGGATGTAATTATTTTCCCAAAATGCAAATGGGCAGCTTTGATTACATTGGATGAGAGTCCTCCTATTTTTGTTCTCCATCTCAAATACAATGAAACTTTATTTCCTGCTATTCCTCTCAGAGAAATGAATTTCCTAAATGCTTAGCACAATGCAATGATATAAGACATTGGGCAGAATATTCCTGAAAACAGCATTGGAAAGATAATATAAGTGGAATAAATTTGCCTATTCAGCTTAAAGGCCAATAATGGTGAGAGTGCAGATAAAGAAGGAGACACCAACGAGAGACTTTATTCTGGGCAAGTGCGAGAGCCAAGCCAAGGTTTCTAGAGCCCCACAAAGCAAGCTGTATTAAGTATCGCAGCTTGTTGGATACCTCCTTCTGCAAACTACCATTGTTTTTACAACTGCACTGGGCCTTCCACAATCCAAGTTGATATTTTCTACCAACTTCCACAAAGATGGTACAATCTGCAAAGTTAGAATAAGCTTTTCCACACCATTAAATTTTAACATTTCACATTTCCAAGTATTTGGCTACTAACACAGCATTACTTTTAATGAGAAATCTCAAAGCTGATTTCTCGCCAGCTGTCATTGTTAAATTGCTTGACGTTAAATCCTTCAGCAAGACTGAGGGAAAGGGAGAAACAGCTATAAAGTGACATTAATGACTTAATCAAAATATGTTTGTTTGGAAATGTATAGACACTGCATATTTACTGTTTTGAAGGCAGTAAATTTCTTTTTGCTGGAGATTTTTATTCATTCCCCTGGCTTTGGAGGCAATTACTAAATACCCAAAAATATGCAATCCTCCCTGAATGTAGTTCACTATTTTACAATAGATATGAACTTCCCCTGTTCTCCTCCCATCTGGCTTCCAAACATCTTATTTCTTGGCTCTGTATTCCTGAGCTGTAGACTCTGTGTTCCTAAAAATATTATTATTATCATCATCATCATCATTATTTTATATTACACAAAAGCATTAGGAGTTTGAGAGCCTGCCCAAGAGCAGGGGAAGAGGTAAGATGCATTGGACTGCCATGGCAAAACAAACAAACGAACACTTTCTAGGCCAGATCATAAATCCAGGACTAAACCACTGGTCCAAGCCATACTTGGAGGTAAGATCATACGTGGACATCCGAGGTGATGAGAGTCACATATTGGGACAGTTAGCCAAGTGAGGGGGGTGCCAAATGCCACAGTCCAGAGAAGGACACAAGAATCTGCTGATCCACAAACGGCCCAGACAATCTTATCCAATAGCAACTTTTTCTCGGGGGGCAGATTGAATGAACAAAAGGGTGAAAGAGTGACTGACAGCTTTTAAGGAGATCTCCTGGAAGTATCTCTATATTAGATTTCCTAAGGCTGCTGTAACAAATTACTGTGAACTTGGTAGCTTAAAACAACAAAATTTGTTCTCCCACAGCTTGGAGGCTAGAAGCCTAAAATCAAGGTGTCAGTAGGGTTGAGATCCCTTTGAAGACTCTAAGGAGCAATCCTAGCTTACCTCTTCTAGTTTATGGTGGCTCCAAGTGTTCCTTAGCTTGTGGCTGTGTCACTCTAATCTCTGCCTACCTCTTCAACCTGGCCTTCTCCTCCTCTCTGTGTGTCTTTCTTGGCGTGTCTTCAATAAGGACACTTGTCATTGAGTTTAGGGCTCACCTAACTATCCAGGACTGTCTCATCTCTAGATCCTTAATTCAATTACATCTTCAAAGAGCCTTTTTCCAAATAAGGTCATATTCACAGGATCCTGGATGGGGACATATCTCTGAGGGTCACTCTATTCAACCCACTGCACCCACCAAACTGCTGCTTCTACCTCATTGGCAAGAGCTGAGTCCTGCAGCCAGTCCTGTCTGCAAGGGAGAAGGCGAGATGCATGTTTTCAGCTGGAGACATTTCTCCTGTGAAATTTCTCTCAATGTAATGCAGGTTCAATTAGAGTTGGTGGAGAAGATTAAATCTATTTACCAACCCTAAGGAAAATGTCAGTTGCAGATTAAGGGGTAAGATGAACACAGCAGCCAAAGGTGGATTTAGGATATTCGGTCAGTTGCTGTTGGCCAAACTCTGCGTCACCCTGTGAGGAGAATATAAGGTCTCTGGCAAAGACCTGTGTAAAGGCTGGCAGTGTTGGACATTTTCCTTTTGTCCTTTCCCCTCCTCCTGGCAGGTTACCAAAGTGTTTCCCTTCCTGTCTCCCATAGAAACACACACTTGTATACACATGCTGAAGATCTCTTTCTAGAATCTCTCCCACATCACCAGCCTCTGTAAATCACATTTCTTTTCTTTTCTTTTTTTTTTTTCAACTCTGCAAATTTTGCAAATTCTTTTTTGGAAAATCCTGGCTCTCTTTATTTGTCAAGAGGTCTCCTCTCATCCTTTGCTGTGAACTCATTTCCCTTCTTAAGTTGACATGGGACGTTTTTCTGTTTTTTCTCTCCACCCCTCACAAGGTGTGGAGGTGGTTCCTGCCCAATTTCCCTGGCTATCTATGGACCATACCAAGTTATTAAAATTACCATCTGTGACCCTAAGGCAATGCGCTTCATTCTGCACTTATTAACTTCAGGCAGTGATCAAGGTTGACACCTCATTCCTAACCAAAAGAAAATGATTTAAAATGTTGCTTTTGATATTTACTTTTATTTTTTTTTATTTTTTATTTTTTTAAGATTTTGTTTATTTATTTGACAGAGAGATCACAAGCAGGCAGAGAGGCAGACAGAGAGAGAGGAGGAAGCAGGCTCCCTGCTGAGCAGAGAGCCCAATGCGGGGCTCGATCCCAGGACTCTGAGATCATGACCTGAGCCGAAGGTAGCGGCTTAACCCACTGAGCCACCCAGGCGCCCCATGATATTTACTTTTAAACTCTAAAAATAGAAGGGAAAAATTGGAAATTATAAGATTCTCTTAAATTTTCTTTAAAACGTGAACTTGTGAAAGGAAAACAAATTTGCAGTAATTGAAGGTTTTCCCTTTTTTCTCTTTCTTAAATGTACTTCTGATTATCCAGCTTCCCACACAGCCCAGTATGCCACTAAGGATCCAGACGGAGTGTGGGGACACACACACACAGCCTTCTCTGTGGGCAGGTAATAATTTCATGCACATGAACAGCAGAGGTGGGTTGTGAGGCTCACATTCTCTCTAACACGATGTGAGAAGCATTGTTGGCCACCAGGTGTCTGTAGAGTTGTGAGTTGTCTTACAACTACCATAAACCCTGAAGTGACACTTTCTGACGGCACCCATACCCATGTGTGATTATGATTTCCCTTCTGCTTGCATCTTGTCTCCCTGATGCTCCTAGAGAGGATGCCAAGACAGTCTTTACTATCGCTTTAGTGATGCCCCTGTGGTCAGGATGTATCACTGCAGGTCCTGGTGGATGTTAAAGGGAAAGGCAAGATTATAGGAACCTGTTAGGAAGAGAGGAGCAGATGTGCAGGGGTGTAACCTGGGCTTTACTCCTGATGTTGGGGACTATTGATCACATGTCCTTTAACTACTATGTTGGTTTTTCATTTGTAAAATGGGGTGACTGGGGTGTTTGAAAGGCTCAGTCGGTTAAGCATCCAACTCTTCATTTTGTGATCTCAGGATCATGAGACTGAACGCTGCATTGGGCTCTATGCCCATCAGAGTCTGCTTGAGATTCTCTCTCTCTCTCTGCCCCTCCCCCTGCTCTCTTTCTCTCTCAAATAAATAGGGTGGCTTATATCTACTTCAATATTAAGATTTTTGTAAGGATCAGGGTACCTGTGTGTCTCAGTTGGTTAAGCAGCTGCCTTTATCTCAGCTTGTGATCCCGGGGTCCTGGGATTGAGCCCTGTGTCGGGCTCCCTGATCAGCAGGGAACCTGCTTCTCTTTGTCCCTCCCCCTGCTTGTGCTCTCTCTCTTTCTCTGAGCTTGTGCTCTCTCTCTTTCTCTGAAGGAAGTTAATAAAAATCTTTAAAAAAATGGTTTTTATAAGGATCAACTGAGGCTGTTCCTAGTACGTTAAGTACTCATTAGTTTGGTGTAAATTCTGTCTCCTGCCCTCCCCAGTGGGCTGCAGTGCTTCATGCTGGCTACAGACTGACCTTGGTTGGCATTTTATCAGCTAGTCACCAAACCATAGTGGTAATACTAGCATTAATATGGGTCATCACTGCATCTGCTAAGCTACTGCAATGTATTGTCAGTGTATGTGTGCTCTCCTAGGGGATAGTTTAGGGATTCAGGCTAGTTCTATCGTACAGCTGTGCCATCTGGAAGATGTGGGCAAGGAAGGTGACAGAGTGATAGAAAAGTACACCTGGTTTTAACTGCATTGGCCCAGACATGACACTACTCAGTTCTGCTCATAGTCCTCTGGCTATAACTAGTTAGTGCAGGTCTAACCCAATTGTGTGGGAGGCTGGGACATGGAGGAGAGTACATGGATACTTGGTAAACATAGATGATCTCTGCCACACTCTGGATCTGCAGTGTCTTTCATATCCAGTGTCCCCAGCTCCCTGATATTTCCCCTGAGGCCTTCTTAGTTCAAATTCTTAATGAGAGAGACTACTTTTCCAATTCCTCATTTCAAGCCAGACCACACATGTCATGCAGAGGTTGATGGCTAGTCAGTGGACTTCTTATAAACAGCTGTCCACCCTTGTGATGATCATTTGTGACCAGGAGGGTCCCAGTCACATGCTCTGCTGCCTCCTTGGTAGGGGCTGAGTTAGGAACATGTTCTCTAAGAAGTGCATATCGATGGAGCCTGCATTCCCAAACAGAGGTTATACCAAGGAGCCTAGCCTGATTTTCTAGGGACCATATAGGATCAATGGTCCATGATTTGGGGACAAGAAATCTTTTATGTTCAAGCATCATTTCAGGAAACCCAAATCTCCCATAGTCATTGTCACAGATCTTTACTTTAAGCCAGACCAGTCTCTGTAGTGACTAAGCAACCTTCTTTTTTCAGGCCCTTAGAAAGCAGGACAGTGGGCAGATAGAGATACATACTGATTTTACCTCTGAGTCTAAGTAGAAACTTAAAAAATCATACTATGGGTTTCCTAGGAAGACTTCTTGTAAGCAAGAGGTAATTTCCTTGTATAGACAAGAACTCAGTTGGAAGCCATTGACTTCCCATGACCCAAATAAGTCCTTTGTTATTTCATGGTCTTAATGTTACTGCTACTAAAAATTGGGGAACAGTAACCTAACCTCAGCTCTACCCAAATGGTAATGGAAGTACCTTGGAAAGAGAACTCTTTCAGCGTAGCATATGCAATAAACCAAGAATTAATGTGTAGGTATGTTACAGAATGACCAGTAGTTGGAAGAGCATTGGAGTCAATTTGGGGTCCAATACTTAGGTCCAAAACTTATTGTCGGATAAACTGATCTTTCTAGCCCTTGGTGTCCTCACCTGTCAAATAGGGATATTAATATCTCTTTTTGTTGTGAACATTTCAAATAGAGCGTAGCTCATTGTCTGGAAGAGAATAGCTACTCAATTAAAGTTGGCAACTAGCATTATTATTTCATAGTCCTTTGAAGGCAAACCTCGCTGGGCCTGACCATGTTCATAGTGCCCGGGCATCCATTTACCTTAGTCTGTGGGGTTCCAGAAGCTAGATGGGACACCTGGTGATACCTCCTTTGGACAAGATCCTAGTCTGTGCCTTTGGCCAAACCAGGGATTGCTAACTTCTGCATGGCCTTCGTACTGCCTTCTGCACCCTCTACTCTGAATGGAATGAAGGATGCACAACCAGCCCTACTATGGGGGAGAAGAGGCAACCACACCCTCCACAGGGAGCTTTCAGAGGAGATAAAAACCTCCATCTATAATTTTTCTCAACCTCCAAACCAGCGACAGTGCTTCCAATTCCATTGTCAGAGGCCCCATCTGGTGACATCATTTAGAGATAATGCATTTATCTTTCCGTCAGCAGCATGGGTGAGTTTTTTCAGGGTCCTTTTGAGGAAAAAGTGTTCTGTGATCTCAAAATTCAAGTCACAATATATCAAATCAAATTAAGTCTAAGCCAGGTAGTATGCTCCGCCACATCTAGGTTGTCAGAAATAAAATACAAAGTGAGTTTCCAAGGGAGATGTATTATTTTCCATTGTTTTCCATGGCCTTGCTGGAGTCCTAGAGAATCATACCCAATGTGACAGGCATTTAAAGAACGCCTCCTGTGTACTCAGTCCCAGTTGGGCTCTCTGGGAGTTTTAGACTAGTTGGGAAGAGAGGATAAACCCATGAAGAAAGGATCCAAAATACCAGGGTCATGCAATGGTATTAAACAATACCTGGCAGTAGGTAAAAAACTGTGGGATCCTGATTTCCAGAGAACTGGGGTGTGATTGATGGAGAAGGTAGAGGGAGACACGAAAGTTGATTAGAACTTTATCTTCTCCTTGTTCTTATCAGGGAACAAGGAGGTATTTGTTCACATTAAAGGCTGGTAAATTCAGCTGAAAGGAAGGAATTGTACTCCTTTAATCAGAATATTACCAACTTGTATAGTTCACTATCATGTGGTCAGCAAGGATACATTTCCCCCATGCTGACTCCTACAGAGATAAGTGTCAAATGGCACCTTTCCAAGGATGATCTGGATCCTTTCAAAGAGAGTCCCTCCTACCTGCCCTCTTCTACTTGGGGCAGTGGGCTAGGGGGCACCAGAGAAAGAGAAGTGTACCCTCCACACTTAAAGGTTATTGTTCTTCCCCAAGTGAAAGCTGCCAGTAAAAGAAATTTCTCTCTGTTCCCAGCCTAAATATCAGAGAACACCTAGGATTCTTTCTTTGTTGTCAACTAGGCAATGCCCAGCTGAGAGGAAGTGTGATAGAGTTCTTTGGGGTGACTTACATTTGACAGGTGCAAAATATAATACTTCTAGCTCATTCTAACTACTCATTGATTTACCCCAGAAAGAGGAGCTGTTTATATTGAGAAAAAACCTGAATCCAGGTACGATAAAAAACACCAACTGTTGCTGCAACAGAAAACAAAAAGGGAAAACTGAATTTCTAGTAGTAACAAGGAAGGAATCTTATTCCAGAGATGAGGACTTGGGATGGCTTAGAAGGAAGTGTTCTGTTCAAGTCTTGAGGTATTTCCAGGTTTAAGTGAAGCAGTGACTAATAGCAGTTAAGAATCAGTGAGGTAAGTACCAAGTTTATCCAGAGGCTTATTTTTTAAAAATTCTTCCTCTTAAGATGTATTATCTTTAAATACTTTGTTTTTTAAAACTGAATTATAGCTGACACACAATGTTATATTAGTTTCAGGTATACAATGTAGTGATTCAACAACTGTATACATTATGCTAAGCTCATCACAAGTGAAGCTACCATCTGTCACCCACATTATTACAGTATCTTTGATTATATTCCCTATGTTGTACCTTTTATTCCCATGACTTCTTTATTCTGTAACTGGAATTCTGTATCTGCTACCATCTCTTCACTTATTTTACCCATCACTTCACTTCTCTCCCTTCTGACAACCAGCAGTTTGTTCTCTGTATTTATGGGTCTGCTTTTGCTTTTTATTCATTATTTTATTTATTTGTTTTGTTTTTTAGCTTCCACATGTAGGTGAAATTATATAGTATATCTCTTTTTCTCTCTGACTTATTTCACTTAGATTAATACTCTCTAGGTCCATCCATGTTGTTACAAATGGCAAGATCTCATTCTTTTTTATGGCTGAGTAGTATTCCTGTGTGTGTGTGTGTGTGTGTGTGTGTGCGCGCGCGTGTGTGCGTGAATGCATCACATCTTCTTTATCCATTCACTATCAATGGACACTTAGGTTGCCTTCATATTTTGGCTATTATAAATAATGGTGCAATAAACAGGGGTGCATGTATCTTTGTGAATTTGTGTTTTTGTTTTCTTTGGGTAAATATTCAGTAATGGAATTATTGGATCACATGGAAGTTCTATTTTTAATTTTTTGAGGACCCTCCATATTTCTATAGTGCTGCAGCAATTTACATTTCCACCATTAGTGCACAAGTGTTCCTTTTTCTCCACATCCTCTCCAACACTTGTTATTTCTTGTCTTTTTGATTCTAGCCATTCTGACAGGTATAAGGTAGTATCTCACTGTGGTTTTGATTTACATTGCCCTGATGATTCGTGATATTGAGCATCTTCTCATGTGTCTGTTGGTCATCTCTATGTCTTTTGCCCATTTTCAATTGGATTATTTGTGGTTTTTGGTGTTGAGTTCTATAAATTTTTTATATATTTTTGCTATTAACCCCTATCAGATGTATCATTTGCAAGTATCTTCTCCCATTCAGTAGGTTTCCTTTTCATTTTGTTGATGTTTTCCTTTTTGTGCAAGAGCTTTTTATTTTGGTGTAGTCCCAATAGTTTATTTTTGCTTTTGAGAAGACCTATCTAGAAGAATATTGCTGAGGCTGATGTCAAAGAAATTACTGCCTGTGTTTTCTTTTAGGAGTTTTATGGTTTCATGTCTCATACTTAGCTCTTTAATCTATTTTGAGTTTGTTTAAATACTCTGTTCTCTTTAACTGTTTTAAGAAAGTTATTGACAAAGTACATTCATGTGCCTGTTAATAACTTCTATGACTGACCTTGGTGGAACCGCAGGCTTTTATCTAGTCTTATGCCCCAAGTACAAACATAGTTCCTGTAATGAAGGCATCATATTCTAAGACAGCCCCAAATGCTCAAGACAAACATTTAAAGGGCCAGCACCTAACACATATTTTGGTAATTTTAGTAATAAATAGTAACTGCATAGTAACCTCTGTTCCTCCCCTCCTAGCTGTTTGGTCCCTGATGGAAGGGTAGAATACATGCATTTCTCCTAAGCTACTCAGCTTTTGTGTCTTCTTCCCTCTTCAGCACAGTGTAAAATTTGTTGGCCAACTCCAGGCATCTACATCAGGCTGATTTCTTGGTCTTCCTCAGACAAAGCTTTATTGAGTATCTGATCTGTGTTAGGCTCCTTCTACAGTTGCAGTTGTATCACCCAGGAATGTGAAACAGTATGGGATGCTTTCCTTGGACCCTCAGACATCCTGGGCTTCAGCTTGCTAAATACTGAGATTTAGCTGGTCTCATAGACCCCTGGCAGTGCACATTTTGTGTCCTGGGACTAGCATGTGCTTCCCCCTTGCTCCCTGGCATCTGTACCACTCTCACAGAGGGCTACTGTGGGTCAGCTACTACCTTGCAGCACATTGGGCTCCCTTTGACCAGAGG
Source organism: Lutra lutra (assembly GCF_902655055.1). Classification (NCBI taxonomy): domain Eukaryota; kingdom Metazoa; phylum Chordata; class Mammalia; order Carnivora; family Mustelidae; genus Lutra; species Lutra lutra. Next base: position 125,273,983 of record NC_062278.1, on the reverse strand, counting down.
TTAAGTTCAGTGACCTAAGAATTGACAGTGCTTGGGTCTAGTCTCCTTTAGTGCAAAATCTCCCACTGCTCATCTGTGGGGACCAAGTGGAAGACCTGGTTTTAGCCATAGAGTGCGCAAAGAACATGGGCACTTCTGTGGGAAAGATTAGTGAGGGTCTCTGCTTCCTTTTCAAATAGCTATACATATGGCAGGCATTTGAGGTTATCTCATAGTATCAGATCTGGTCTTTAGAGTTCCTACTTGTTCTACTTACTTTACATACCATCCCACCCTGAGAAATACACCTTTCAGACAGATTCTCTGAGTAATAAGTGACCAGGCCTCTTTCTGTCCCGAGAGAGGTTCCCCCAGATGATTAGCATTGTCTTTAACACATGCTTTTTCCTGAGAGCCAATCCTAGGAATTTTTTTTTTTTTTTTTTTTTTTCATATTTCATTCTTTTTTTTTTTTTTTTTTTTTTTTTTTTAATTTAATTTTTTTTATTTTTTCAGCATAACAGTATTCATTATTTTTGCACCACACCCAGTGCTCCATGCAATCCGTGCCCTCTACAATACCCACCACCTGGTGCCCCCAACCTCCCACCCCCCACCCCTTCAAAATTCTCAGATCGTTTTTCAGAGTCCATAGTCTCTCATGGTTCACCTCCCCTTCCAATTTCCCTCAACTCCCTTCTCCTCTCCATCTCCCCTTGTCCTCCATGCTATTTGTTATGCTCCACAAATAAGTGAAACCATATGATAATTGACTCTCTCTGCTTGACTTATTTCACTCAGCATAATCTCTTCCAGTCACGTCCATGTTGCTACAAAACTTGGGGATTCATCCTTTCTTTCTTTTTTTTTTTTTTTTTTTTTTTTTTTTTTTTTTTTTTTTTACAGCTTTATAAACATATATTTTTATCCCCAGGGGTACAGGTCTGCGAATCGCCAGGTTTACACACTTCACAACACTCACCATAGCACATACCCTCCCCGATATCCATAACCCCACCCCCTCTCCCAAACCCCTCCCCCCATCAACCCTCAGTTTGTTTTGTGAGATTAAGAGTCACTTATGGTTTGTCTCCCTCCCAATCCCATCTTGTTTCATTTACTCTTCTCCTACCCCCTCGACCCCCCATGTTGCATCTCCTCTCCCTCATATCAGGGAGATCATATGATAGTTGTCTTTCTCCGATTGACTTATTTCGCTAAGCATGATACCCTCTAGTTCCATCCACGTCGTCGCAAATGGCAAGATTTCATTTCTTTTGATGGCTGCATAGTATTCCATTGTGTATATATACCACATCTTCTTTATCCATTCGTCTGTAGATGGACATCTAGGTTCTTTCCATAGTTTGGCTATTGTAGACATTGCTGCTATAAACATTCGGGTGCACGTGCCCCTTCGGATCACTATGTTTGTATCTTTAGGGTAAATACCCAGCAGTGCAATTGCTGGGTCATAGGGTAGTTCTATTTTCAACATTTTGAGGAACCTCCATGCTGTTTTCCAGAGTGGTTGCACCAGCTTGCATTCCCACCAACAGTGTAGGAGGGTTCCCCTTTCTCCGCATCCTCGCCAGCATCTGTCATTTCCTGACTTGTTAATTTTAGCCATTCTGACTGGTGTGAGGTGATATCTCATGGTGGTTTTGATTTGTATTTCCCTGATGCCGAGTGATATGGAACACTTTTTCATGTGTCTGTTGGCCATCTGGATGTCTTCTTTGCAGAAATGTCTGTTCATGTCCTCTGCCCATTTCTTGATTGGATTATTTGTTCTTTGGGTGTTGAGTTTGCTAAGTTCTTTATAGATTTTGGACACTAGCCCTTTATCTGATAAGTCATTTGCAAATATCTTCTCCCATTCTGTCAGTTGTCTTTTGGTTTTGTTCACTGTTTCCTTTGCTGTGCAAAAGCTTTTGATCTTGATAAAATCCCAATAGTTCATTTTTGCCCTTGCTTCCCTTGCCTTTGGTGATGTTCCTAGGAAGATGTTGCTGCGGCTGACGTCGAAGAGGTTGCTGCCTGTGTTCTCCTCGAGGATTTTGATGGATTCCTTTCTCACATTGAGATCCTTCATCCATTTTGAGTCTATTTTCGTGTGTGGTGTAAGGAAATGATCCAATTTCATTTTTCTGCATGTGGCTGTCCAATTTTCCCAACACCATTTATTGAAGAGGCTGTCTTTGTTCCATTGGACATTCTTTCCTGCTTTGTCGAAGATGAGTTGACCATAGAGTTGAGGGTCCATTTCTGGGCTCTCTATTCTGTTCCATTGATCTATGTGTCTGTTTTTGTGCCAGTACCATGCTGTCTTGATGATGACAGCTTTGTAATAGAGCTTGAAGTCCGGAATTGTGATGCCACCAACTTTGGCTTTCTTTTTCAATATTCCTTTGGCTATTCGAGGTCTTTTCTGGTTCCATATAAATTTGAGGATTATTTGTTCCATTTCTTTGAAAAAAATGGATGGTACTTTGATAGGAATTGCATTAAATGTGTAGATTGCTTTAGGTAGCATAGACATTTTCACAATATTTATTCTTCCAATCCAGGAGCATGGGACATTTTTCCATTTCTTTGTGTCTTCCTCAATTTCTTTCATGAGTACTTTATAGTTTTCTGAGTATAGATTCTTAGTCTCTTTGGTTAGGTTTATTCCTAGGTATCTTATAGTTTTGGGTGCAATTGTAAATGGGATGGACTCCTTAATTTCTCTTTCTTCTGTCTTGTTGTTGGTGTAGAGAAATGCAACTGATTTCTGTGCATTGATTTTATATCCTGACACTTTACTGAATTCCTGTACAAGTTCTAGCAGTTTTGGAGTGGAGTCTTTTGGGTTTTCCACATAGAGTATCATATCATCTGCGAAGAGTGATAGTTTGACTTCTTCTTTGCCGATTTGGATGCCTTTAATTTCCTTTTGTTGTCTGATTGCTGAGGCTAGGACTTCTAGTACTATGTTGAATAGCAGTGGTGATAACGGACATCCCTGCCGTGTTCCTGACCTTAGCGGAAAAGCTTTCAGTTTTTCTCCATTGAGAATGATATTTGCGGTGGGTTTTTCATAGATGGCTTTGATAATATTGAGGTATGTGCCGTCTATCCCTACACTTTGAAGAGTTTTGATCAGGAAGGGATGCTGTACTTTGTCAAATGCTTTTTCAGCGTCTATGGAGAGTATCATATGGTTCTTGTTCTTTCTTTTATTAATGTGTTGTATCACATTGATTGATTTGCGGATGTTGAACCAGCCTTGCAGCCCTGGAATAAATCCCACTTGGTCGTGGTGAATAATCCTTTTAATGTACTGTTGAATCCTATTGGCTAGTATTTTGGCGAGAATTTTTGCATCTGTGTTCATCAAGGATATTGGTCTGTAGTTCTCTTTTTTGTTGGGATCCTTGTCTGGTTTTGGGATCAAGGTGATGCTGGCCTCATAAAATGAGTTTGGAAGTTTTCCTTCTATTGCTATTTTTTGGAACAGTTTCAGGAGAATAGGAATTAGTTCTTCTTTAAATGTTTGGTAGAATTCCCCCGGGAAGCCGTCTGGCCCTGGGCTTTTGTTTGTTTGGAGATTTTTGATGACTGTTTCAATCTCCTTACTGGTTATGGGTCTGTTCAGGCTTTCTATTTCTTCCTGGTTCAGTTGTGGTAGTTTATATGTCTCTAGGAATGCATCCATTTCTTCCAGATTGTCAAATTTGTTGGCGTAGAGTTGCTCATAGTATGTTCTTATAATTGTCTGTATTTCTTTGGTGTTCGTTGTGATCTCTCCTCTTTCATTCATGATTTTATTTATTTGGGTCCTCTCTCTTTTCTTTTTGATAAGTCTGGCCAGGGGTTTATCAATCTTATTAATTCTTTCAAAGAACCAGCTCCTAGTTTCGTTGATTTGTTCTATTGTTTTTTTGGTTTCTATTTCATTGATTTCTGCTCTGATCTTTATGATTTCTCTTCTCCTGCTGGGTTTAGGGTTTCTTTCTTGTTCTTTCTCCAGCTCCTTTAGGTGTAGGGTTAGGTTGTGTACCTGAGACCTTTCTTGTTTCTTGAGAAAGGCTTGTACCGCTATATATTTTCCTCTCAGGACTGCCTTTGTTGTGTCCCACAGATTCTGAACTGTTGTGTTTTCATTATCATTTGTTTCCATAATTTTTTTCAATTCTTCTTTGATTTCCTGGTTGACCCATTCATTCTTTAGAAGGATGCTGTTTAGTCTCCATGTATTTGGGTTCTTTCCAAATTTCCTCTTGTTATTGAGTTCTAGCTTTAGAGCATTGTGGTCTGAAAATATGCAGGGAATGATCCCAATCTTTTGATACCGGTTGAGACTTGATTTAGGACCAAGAATGTGATCTATTCTGGAGAACGTTCCATGTGCACTAGAGAAGAATGTGTATTCTGTTGCTTTGGGATGATATGTTCTGAATATATCTGTGATGTCCATCTGGTCCAGTGTGTCATTTAAGGCCTTGATTTCCTTGTTGATCTTTTGCTTGGATGATCTGTCCATTTCAGAGAGGGGAGTGTTAAAATCCCCTACTATGATTGTATTCTTGTCGATGTGTTTCTTTGATTTTGTTATTAATTGGTTTATATAGTTGGCTGCTCCCACGTTAGGGGCATAGATATTTAAAATTGTTAGATCTTCTTGTTGGACAGTTCCTTTGAGTATGATATAGTGTCCTTCCTCATCTCTTATTATAATCTTTGGCTTAAAATCTAATTGATCTGATATAAGGATTGCCACTCCTGCTTTCTTCTGATGTCCATTAGCATGGTAAATTCTTTTCCACCCCCTCACTTTAAACCTGGAGGTGTCTTCGGGTGTAAGATGAGTTTCTTGTAGGCAACATATAGATGGTTTTTGTTTTTTTATCCATTCTGATACCCTGTGTCTTTTGATTGGGGCATTTAGCCCATTAACATTCAGGGTAAGTATTGAGATATATGAATTTAGTGCCATTGTATTGCCTGTAAGGTGACTGTTATTGTATATTGTCTCTGTTTCTTTCTGATCTACTACTTTGAGGGTCTCTCTTTGCTTAGAGGACCCCTTTCAATATTTCCTGTAGAGCTGGTTTGGTATTTGCAAATTCTTTCAGTTTTTGTTTGTCCTGGAAGCTTTTAATCTCTCCGTCTATTTTCAATGATAGCCTAGCTGGATATAGTATTCTTGGCTGCATGTTTTTCTCATTTAGTACTCTGAATATATCATGCCAGCTCTTTCTGGCCTGCCAGGTCTCTGTGGATAAGTCTGCTGCCAATCTAATATTTTTACCATTGTACGTTACAGACTTCTTTTCCCGGGCTGCTTTCAGGATCTTTTCTTTGTCACTAAGACTTGTCAATTTTACTATTAGGTGACGGGGTGTAGACCTATTCTTATTGATTTTGAGGGGGGTTCTCTGAACCTCCTGGATTTTGATGCTTGTTCCCTTTGCCATATTGGGGAAATTCTCTCCAATAATTCTCTCCAACATACCTTCTGCTCCCCTCTCTGTTTCCTCTTCTTCTGGAATCCCAATTATTCTAATGTTGTTTCGTCTTATGGTGTCACTTATCTCTCGAATTCTCCCCTCGTGGTCCAGTAGCTGTTTGTCCCTCTTTTGCTCAGCTTCTTTATTCTCTGTCATTTGGTCTTCTATATCGCTAATTCTTTCTTCTGCCTCATTTATCCTAGCAGTGAGAGCCTCCATTTTTGATTGCACCTCATTAATAGCTTTTTTGATTTCAACTTGGTTAGATTTTAGTTCTTTTATTTCTCCAGAAAGGGCTTTTATATCTCCCGAGAGGGTTGCTTTAATATCTTCCATGCCTTTTTCAAGCCCGGCTAGAACCTTGAGAATCATCATTCTGAACTCTATATCTGACATATTACCAATGTCTGTATTGATTAGGTCCCTAGCCTTTGGTACTGCCTCTTGTTCTTTTTTTTGTTGTGAATTTTTCCGCCTTGTCATTTTGTCCAGATAAGAGTTTATGAAGGAGCCAGTAAAATACTAAAAGGGTGGCAACAACCCCAGGAAAATATGCTTTAGCCAAATCAGAAGAGATCCTGAATTGTGAGGGGGGAGAAAGGGGATAAAAAGGGGCTCAGAAAGAAAGAAAAAAAAAACTATTAAAAAAAAGAAAGCCGATAAAGAAATAAATATAAAAAGAGGAAAAAATATATATATATTAGATAAACTATTTAAAAAACGTTAAAAAAAAGAAAATGGTAAAAGTTAAAAAAAATTTAGCAGAAGAAGAGAAAAAGAAAAGAAAAAAAAAATTGAAAAAGAAAAAAAAATTAAATTAACTGCAAGGCTAAAAAATCATGGGGAGAAAGCCATGAGTTCCGTGCTTTGCTTTCTTCTCCTCTGGAATTCCGCCGCTCTCCTTGGTAGGTGAACTTGGTCCTGGCTGGGTTTCCCGTAGATCTTCTGGGGGAGGGGCCCGTTGTAGTGATTCTCAAGCGTCTTTGCCCCAGGCGGAGTTGCACCGCCCTTACCCCGGGCCACGCTGAGTCATCCGCTCGGGTTCGCTTTCGGGAGCTTTTGTTCCCTGAGCGCTTTCCGTAGAGTCCGGAGGACGGGAATAAAGATGGCGGCCTCCTGGTCTCAGGCCCGGAGGAGCCGAGAGCCCGGGGCCCCACTCCTCATGCGCCCTCAGAGAACAGTGCCAAATGACTCCCGTCAACCTGGCCTCCGGCCGCACTCCGAGCTGACCGAGCCTGCGACCGGCTCAAGGCAACCCTGAGCTGAGAGTCACTCCTCGGCTCTGTCTCTGCAGCCAGCTTCCCCGTTCTAATACCGGTAAGCTCTGCGACACTGAGACACCCCCGATCCTTCTGCGACCCTGCGGGACCTGAGGCCGCTTTTACCCCGCCTGGGCTTCACCCCAGTTAAGCCTCTGGAGCGATGTCCCTCAGCAGAACAGACTTTTAAAAGTCCTGATTTTGCTCCGTTGCTCCGCCGCTCGCCGGGAGCTAGCCCCTCCCCCCGCGGTCTATCTTCCCGTCGCTTTGGATTCACTTCTCCGCCAGTCCTACCTTGCAGAAAGTGGTTGATTTTCTGTTTCTGGAATTGCTGTTCTTCTTCTCTTCAATCTCCCGTTGGATTTGTAGGTGTTTGCAATCTTTAGATAAGCTATTTAGCTGATCTCCCGCTACCCGAAGTAGTCTCAGCCTGCTACTTCTCCGCCATCTTGACTCCTCCCTCCAATCCTAGGAATTTTACTCAGAACCTTCTAGAATTCTCAAAGGAAGGGGCAGATTTGATCAAGAAGGTCTTCTCATTGGCAAAGTAAGCCCAGAATTGTGCCAAGTCCTTAACCTGGACCCTGCAGACCAGAAGCCCACTGCCTGTCATCACAGAAGATAGCCTTCCTGATACATGGGCTAGAGCAAGAGTCCCACCCTCAGTTCTCCCAGAATCCCATGTCCCTCCCTGTTCACCTGTAGGGGCACCATTCAAAGACAAGTTTCTGCCTGGAATTCTTGACACTGTTTCCTTCCAGAAGACAAGGGCCTCATCAGGAAAGCCTGCAAAGAAATGGGAGGGTCATTTAAGTCTTCCAAACCACCATACCACAGTGGACAGCGTACAAGGCCTTTATTTGTTACACATAATTTATATGGAAGAAAGGCTCCTTCCAAAATCAATTTTCATAAAAAGCAAAATAGGAAAATTTCATGGTGGATTTTTAAAATTATCATATAATGTATTATTTGTTTCAGGGGTACAGGTCTGTGATTCATCAGTCTTACACAATTCACAGCTCTCACCATAGGACATATTCTCTCCAGCATCCATTACCCACCCACTGCATTCCTCCCACCCCCCCTCTCCTCCAGTTCATGGTGGATTTTTAAAAACACTTAAGAAAAATGGAATTAGAAATTATGAAAACATGTTAATTTTATATCTTATATTTAACAAAAATGGCGATATAATTGCACCTAGGTACTACTCATGCTAAGTCGAGTGTTGAGTATTTCCCCCCAACACTATTGTTAAGCAGCAGTGGAGGGCATCTGAGTGGGAACTCACTTTCTAAATGATCATTCAATTAATGATGTGGTAACTTCTTTTTTACACAACCTCACAGTTGGGACAACCCTCTTTTTAAGAGGACTACCCATCCTTATGAATTCTTCTACTGAGTGCTGAGATAGATGGAAAAAGGCTGACCAGAATAGACTAGTGGTCCCCTTACCTCAGAAGTTCTGCAGTGCCCACAGGGAATTTCCACATTGATACGGTTCTTGGTGATGGCAGCTACTGGGGAGCTCCTGTGTCCTGTCCTGCCCCAGCTCGCCAAGAGTAGCCTGTCTTTTGGGCTCTTTAAATTTCCCCCCACTTCTCAGATTTCCTTTTTCCCCAAAAGTTTTCACTTATTTATTTATTTTATTTAAATTCAGTTCATTAACATATAACATTAGTTTCAGAGGAAGAGTTCAATGATTCATCAATTGCATATAACAACTTCTCAGATTCTTCCTCACCGCTTCCCTTAACACAAGGAGGTGTTTCTTTCCCTGGATCCAGCTCTTGCCATCTATCACCAGGTTGTCCTCATTCTTACAGGAGCAGCTCCCAATGTCCCAGTTCCTCATTTGCATACAGAACAGCTTCAGGGAGGAGTCTTGCAGGGGGCAAATTTTCAGGGGAGAGGTTCCCTGCCATTCCTCCCTGCCCCCCCACTGTGAGTGCAGGCTCACCTGGTCCTTTACGTGTGGGACTGTTGGATCAGACATCTACATATTCACCTCTCTGGGGTGACAGTATGATTTTGAGAAAACTTGTATGTGATCTGCCAGCACAAGAAAACTTCCCTGCTTAGATAGCTGGTCAGTGGCTCCCCCTTCAGGTGGCATCAGAGAAGTCCACAGGCATTTACAAGGTTTTGTTCTTACCCCTCAGCCTTGGATGTGAACCCAAGGAAAGGTACAGGAGCCAGGGTACCCTCTAAGGCTGTTCCCTTTGTTAACCCAAGGGGAATGGATTCAAGATTCAAATTGGGATTAATGAAATTATTTTATTCTCCTCAACCTTCTCATGTCCTCAAGACTACAGAGACATTGGTGTTCATTGACCAATTTGGTAGCAGAGAAAATGGAGACTAAAAGAGTTAAGAGAATTCCCTGAGGCAACACAGCCAGAGAGTGGCAATATAGGGCCTCCAACTGAGCCGAGTCTTTTTTTTTTAAATATTTTTTTATTATGTTATATTAGTCACCATACAGTACATCATTAATTTTTGATGTAGTGTTCCATAATTCATTGTTTGTGTATAACACCCAGTGCTCCTTCCAAACCCATCATCGGGCTAACCCATCCTCCTGCCCTCACCCCTCTAAAACCCTCAGTTTTTTTCTTGGAGTCCATAGCCTCTCATTGTTTTTCTCCCCCTCCAGTTCCGTCCCCCTTCATTTTTCCTTTCCTTCTCCTGATATCCTCCATGCTATTCTTCATGTTCCATAAATATGTGAAAACATATGATAATTGACTTTCACTGCTTGACTTATTTCACTTACTATAATCTCCTCCAGTCCCATCCATTTGGATGCAAAGGCTGGGTATCCATCCTTTGTGATGGCTGAGAAATATTCCATTGTGTTTATGGACAACATCTTCTTTTATGGTCCATTGTGTTTATGGACCACATGTCCATTCAACTGTTGAAGGGCATCCTGGCTCCTTCCACAATTTGGCTATTGTGGACATTGCTGCTATGAACATTGGGTGCATGTGGCCCTTCTTTTCACTACATCTGTATCTTTGAGGTAAATACCCAGTAGTGCAATTGTTGGGTCATAGGGTAGCTCTATTCTTAATTTTTTGAGGAACCTCAACCCTGTTTTCCAAAATGGATGTATCAGCTTGCATTCCCACCAACTGCGTAAAAGGGTTCTCCTTTCTCCACAGACTCTCCAACATTTGTTTTTTCTTGCTTTGTCAATTTTTGTGATTCTAACTGGTGTAAGGTGGTATCTCAATGTGATTTGGATTTGAATTTCCCTGACAGCTAATGATGATGAACATTTTTTCATGTGTCTGTTATCCATTTGTATGTCTTCTTTTGAGAAGTGCCTGTTCATGTCTTCCCATTTTTTGACTTGGCAAGGAAATGCTGAAAAAGTAAAACAAAGCTGGGGGCATCATGTTGCCTGATTTCAAGCTATATTACAAAGCTGTGATCATCAAGACAGTATGATACCTACACAAAAACAGACACACAGACCAATGGAACAGAGTAGAGATCCCAGATATGGACCTTCAACTCTGGCCAAATAATCTTTGATAAAGCAGGAAAAATATCCAATGGAAAAAAGACAGTCTCTCCAATAAATGGTGCTGGGAAAATTGGACAACTATGTATAGAAGAATGAACCTTGACCATTCTCTTATACCATATACAAAGATAAACACAAAAAGGATGAAAGACCTCAGTGTGAGACGGGAATCCATCAAAGTCCTAGATGAGAACATAGGCAGTAACCTCTTCAATATCGGCCACAGCAACTTCTTTCAAGGCATGTCTCCAAAGGCAAAGGAAACAAAAGCAAAAATGTACATTGGGACTTCATCCAGATAAAAAGCTTCTGCACAGCAAAGGAAACAGTCAACAAAACAAAGAGGCACACCATGGAATGGGAGAAGATATTTTCAAATGACACGACAGACAAAGGGCTGATATCCAAGATCTGTAAAGATCTTCTCAAACTCCACACCGAAAAAGCAAACAATTGAGTCCGTTGTTCTTATCACATCACTGTGCCAGAGCAGTGAAGAGTTAATAAGGGACCCTCTCATGAAAGAGTGGCCTGTGGTATTTCAGGCAGTCTGTGTTCCTCTCCAGTTAGAAGAAAAATGTAGAAATTAATTTTTCAGACAGGATCATCTTCTGGAATTTTAATATCTACTGTCCTAGTAATTATGTAAATGCAGGTAGAACCATCATATCAACAAGTCTGAGAGCTGACATTAGCCATTTCAAACATTCAGTCATAACTTGCATGGGAAATTGGAGCAGTTTGGCAAAAAATTTGCTTGCTCTTTAAAGTATTAAACCCCAGTACTTAATATTGTATGATGTGAAACTACTTAGAAATCAAAGTCTCCATTCTAGTTGCCCAAGCTATAGGGAAAGCTCTTCAGGGATTCCTGGATCCCATGGAAGCTGGGCAGCCTGCCAGTGGGGCTAAGTCCACCCATCTCTGCCTCTCTTAAGCCTCTCTTTTCTAGGTGCTTCTCTCCTGTCAACCCAATGGTGTCCCTGTAGCCAGGAGTCCCATCTCTTATAAGGGGCATTCATCTGAATATACTCATTGTTGTTCCCCCTTTGGACATACTCCCTTTAGAAGGTGAGCCCAGAGAGGAAAGCTCTTCTCACAGGACAAGGAAGAGATGAGCATTTGTTGCAACCTGCTAGGTGCCAGGCACTAGGAGAGCTATGTTTCTACCCTCTCATCCTGAGGACAGCTCTACAAGCTGGGTGTCATGACACTGTATTAAAGATGGGAGAAATTGTGCCTCCAAGAAGTTAACTAACTTGCTTAAGTCAGGCACCTATGATGTGATAAATCTTAGATTTAAACAGAGGAGTCATGGCTCTGTGGTTTGTGGCTAAGGGAGTTAGTTCTGGGCATGTGGATCTTTCATGAGTCTCAGCGTGTTGCATAGAGAAATGCCTCCTTTCTCTTCCTTGCTCAAATATAATAGGAGAAAACCACTTGTACCATTGCACTTTCCCTAGTCTGAGGCTTCTGGCCCCAGGACAGCTCTCCCTGCTTTCCCAGAAGTCCACGTGGTGCTGTGGAGGATCCCATCCTCTGGCAGGGCACGGGCACTTATATTGTCTCTCACTGCTCCCTGGGAAAGTCTGGGACTTGGGCTTAGGGGAAGCCTTAGCTCAGTCTGTGCCCTCGGAACCTTGATTACCTCTAACTGGGAGAGGTGCTCATGCCTGACTGGGGGTGGATCATTGGCTCATGCTTAGGTAGAAGCGGGTGGAGGGTGTCCTCTTGTTGGCTCTGGAGGCCAGTGATAGATGTGGTAGAGGCATGAGCCTTTTGTGAAGAGACCACTCCTTGGTCTTTAAAAGCCTATTGAGTTTATGAAGTCCCCATGGTGTCTGTGTTTTATTAAAGCCCTGGGTTCTGCACAGCCTTTCAGAAGAACTTGGAGAATTCTGTGGGTACTAGGGAGCCCCCAGTGTTGGTGGAGAGGTTTCTAGCAGAATTTCAAGGTGGCATAGAGACAGGACCAAATGGTCCACTGAGAGCAAAAGTGATGGTGCGGGCTTGGATTTTGTGTGACTTAGTCAGTGGGCCATGTTCCATTCTGGCTTTGCAGTCAATACCCAAGTGACCTAGGGAAGTTGTGCTTCTCTCTAGGGATTCTTTTCCTCAGCAATAATTAAAAGGAACTTGTTGGGGAGTCTGGGTGGCTCAGTTAGTTAGTTGTCTCTCTGCCTTTGGTTCAGATCATGATCTCAGTGTCCTGGGATTGAGCCCCACATCAGGCTCCCTGCTCAGTGGGGAGTCTACTTCTCCTTCTCCTGCCTCTCCCCCTGCTTGTGCTTACTTTCTTTCTCAAATAAATAAATAAAATCTTAAAAAAAAAAAGCTTGTTAAAGTCTCTCCAGAGATTTTCCCTGTTCAACCATTTGATTATGGACATCCCTTTAACCCTGTTGTCATGCAAACCTCAGCAGCCTTCCTAGAAGCATAATTCCCAATGTGTGTGCCGATTTTATACCAGGTTTTGCTAAAATATTTGTTTTAAAGGGCTGGCAATTTCAAGCCACTATCACCACGCATCTTAAAGTCTGCAAATATTGAAATAATTCTACCTTAATATTCAGGTTTTATCTTGAATCTCTTAATCCTTTTGAGGAACATGCTACTTAGATGGTTCCACACTTTCTTGAATTCGAAGTGGACCTTTAGATGATCAACATCTTCCTTAAAGAGCTTCCCACTCCCAAACTGTTAATGCAGGAAATTTAAAAGATTGGGGAATGGACCACATTGCAAGAGAAACCTCAGAGTGTATTTGCATGGTAATATTTTGGCAGTAGGAAAAGAGGAAAATGCAAACATGAAATACCATGGACATTGTGTTATTGAGTTAAATTAATTTCTATACTTTTCGTGGAGAAGATAGAACTTTAATTCTAAGGTCAGGACTTTTCACTTTTCTGTTCCTTCAAATTTTATTTGTTCTTTATTATTACATAAAAGTTTTATTTGTTCTTTATTATTAGAGAAAAATAAAGATGCTAATTATTGATGTTCTAAAGTAATTCCCTTAGAGGGTAGATATGTTGCCCCAAACATTGGGATTGCTATTATCATTATTTCTATTGTAGATATAGAAGAGCCAGGGTTCTTCCAGGTTCACTGACCTCAGTCACTTGGGGTATAAGGGCTCGGCTTTCTGACTGTCAGTCCTGAGTTTGCTCTGCTGCTTCTCCACCTTTGGGGTGACTCTGGGCTTCCCACCTGGGGCCCTGCCTCTAGAAGGCTGGGCGATGGCTTCTCCTCCTGCTCCCCTAATGGCCCTGAGTTCAGGATGAGACTTGCAGGATCCCAGGAAAGAAAAGTAGGCTAGTTGGCAGAGCCATTGCCTAATTTCTGATTGTGCTCCAGAAGGATCCTGGGTTCCTCAACCCCTTCTCCTATTGTTCTCAGGCTGCATATTCAAGGCTTAGTGTATCTCACTCCATGCTTCCCATGTGTGCTTGCATTCTTTGGTCACTATTCCGAGAAGTGGATGATCTGAAGTAGTCCTGTGCTCAGGGATGACATTTCTCCTTGTGCTTTATATCTACCACCCCCCACCCCATTGTGTGTGTCTGTTCTTCTTGCCTTGCCCTGTCCATCTGAGATTCATTGTTTATCTCCTCTGGCTGGATCCCCCAGACCATGGTCAAGAGCTCATGGGTGTGGGTTCAGAAAGACCCCATCTTTTTTAGCCAACTCAGGGAAGTGATCTCTCCAGTGGAAATGTGAGTCACCAGGGCAGGCCCCCTCAGGTTTCTTAGTTTGAGACAATCTCTGAAATCTGTGGTGGAGGAACAGGGTCCCTGCTTAGATCTGATCCAGGATGTCTCCACTTAGCAAAGAGCCCTCATCACCACACAGGAGACTCCCTCTTCCCTCCAAGAGGGCTTCCTTCTTATCTGGGGCACAGCTCTCCTTCTCACTCTCACCTCCTGATTCATCGGCACATCAGTTTACAACATCTTACTTAGCATCTATATTATGCATGTTCCTGGGACCTCCAAGAGGAGAAAAATGGCCCAACCCATCAAGCGGTCAAAGTATAGTGGACAGATGAGGTGTGTGTGTTGAGCCAGCTAGACAGCATCATTATCACTGGAATGCCCACAGTGCGCAGTAGCCACTGTGCTAAGGACTTTGCATGCATCATTCTGCCTAATCCTGAGAACGTCCCTGGAAGGTGAGCTCACTCTGCAGATAGGAAACCAAGGGGTAGAGAGTACAAGGGACTTGCCCAAAGCTGCACTGCTCCTAGGCTGCAAAACTGGGCTTCAACCCAAAGTCTGACCCTAGGGCCTATGCTCTGAACCACCTCCCATTCCACCCCTTTCCTGACACAAAATGTATGCAAAGCATGGAGGTGAAGATGCCAGGTGTCCTTGGCATAGCTCAGCTTTAAACCCCAGAGAGAGACAGGAAAGGGAGTCTTTATTTTATTGAATCCAAGGTCTTCCTTCAAAATAGAATCTGCTTTCATTTCCTGCTTTAGAGGAAGAGAAAGAGCCATCTTGATAGTGTTTTCCCTTTAATTCTATGATGGGTGGCAAAGAAAAAGGAAGTTAAAGGAAGCTCTTTAACGACTTGTCTTCTGAGAGGTTTCAGGAACAACCTTGCTTCCGAAGCTTAGTTTGCTTTTGAAATCCCAGAAGTGAGGGTAGAGGGAAGAGGAGCAAATATTAGAAGTGTGTTTTTCACTACATTCTAAATAATTACTTTCCCCCTAAATTTCCCGGCTTCACGTATACATTTTTAAAAACCTTCAGTAAGGAGGGAGCTGATACTTCACAGGAAGCACATCGTTGTGGGGAAATCTCAGAGAGTGAGCAGTGGGGATGCCAGCAGCCACACACTGTATGTATATATTTCACGCAATGCCATAAGTTACCTCATAAACTCAGCCTATGGAGATGTTGTTCATCTCTCTGTTAGTTATGGATGCACCTGAGGCTGCTGTCGCTCTCGCCTCTGGCTTCTCATGAATGCGTGCAGTCCAGCAGAGGTGTTGGGTTTTAGCCAAAAGCAGATGAACCTGGGCTGAGACCACGTGGCTGACCCAGCAAGCACCAGAGAGAGCGCACAGTCTGCCCTTTAGAGCTCTAGGTGCATTTTGCTTACGGGTGCTATAAAAGGCACGTTTGAAAATTTCCCTCTGCTTTGTAAACATGCCTATGGAGACAGATCAAGAGAAGAGCACACCACAAAAATTCCTTTGTGGCTGATTTCCATTTAGCCAAACTGAAATATGAGTGCTTATTACCGAAAATGGCTCATAATCTGTTTGAGGTAATTTTCTGGAGAGGTCCTGAGATGCCAGATGCATCCTTCTGATGGCAGCCTGAGGTTCTGCTGGAGCCTGCTCTGCCAGCTGGTGGGAACTGATCATTAAATATTCTAGAATTTCTGGAGCCAATTTTGAAGCCATTGGTGGCTTGAAATTGGCCGGGGTTGGGTTTTTTACACCATGGGAATGGGCAAGTACTGCAGATTGTGCTTTTGGCCTGTTTTCTGGAGGGCCTGTTGACCAGCACACCGCTGTGCCCAGGGGACATCAAAGTCAGAGCATTCAGCAGCACCTCAGGCTGCTCTCCTCAAAGGTCTGCATGACCCTCTGAACCATGGTACAGACCCCAGCTCTCTTCCTCAGTGCTGCTAGCTCTCAGGTGCCCCAGACAGCTGCAGGATGGAGCTGCTTCCACATCTGTACCTCCAGGGCTTCCCACATTGCCCTCACCTGAGTTCCCATCTCTGCATGCCCTCCCAGCACCTGAGAGATGCTTCCCCCTCTCCTTTGCTCCCTGGCCCAGCCATATTCTCTCTGCCCCTCTTCTTGCCCTGTTTCTGCATCTTTCACACCTGGGGGAGATGGAGATATGTGTGTTTGTGGAGGGGGTAGTGGTTTCAAGTTTTAGCCACATGATTCCATTAGCCTTATTAAAATTTTTCAAAGGTTCCTCGGAAGCATCTTCTTCATCTTCATCATAAGCCTCCAAGTTAAGCTGGGCATGATTATTCCTACAGGTAAGGACAATAAGATGGAGCAGTTTGGGAGATTGTGCAGAATTATGAAACTAATGCATGGTAGAGCAGGACTCTTAGGTTGTGCAAACAGCTTAATTTTTTTAAAGATTTTCTTTATTTATTTGACAGAGATCACAAGTAGGCAGAGAGGCAGGCAGAGAGAGGAGGAAGGGAAGAAGGTTTCCTGCTGGGCAGACAGCCCGATGTGGGCCTCGATCCCAGGACTCCGGGATCATGACCTGAGCCGAAGGCAGAGGCTTTAACACACTGAGCCATCTGGGTGCCCCCAAACAACTTAATTTTAAACAACAAAGTGGATGAAATGAAAGCACATGTGTGCACCCCATGTGAATCAGTGGCACAAAATATGTGGAGTTCTTTGCAACCATAGGGAAGGCTCCAGTCACATGGCATAACTGAGGGAGGTCAGGCCAATGAACCTGGGATGCTCTGGGGATCTGTGGCAGCCTGCAGGAATTTAGAGCTGCCTCTGAGAAGAGAAGGAGAGTTAGGTCCATCTTAGTCTCCTTGCTGGCCTTAGGGGAAGGCCCAGATTCCTTGCTTCTGACTATGAGGCCTCCAAACACCTCCTTCCCAGCAGAGTTCCTATGACTCTCGTGTGCTGTAGGATTCCATCTCAGTGCTGTGCTTCCCTCTCCTCCTGCCCCTGTTCCACCTTTATGAGACTGCTCACCTTACAGCTTCATATTTGGTGGTTCTTTCTAAGGACGCCTATCCCCACCTGCAGGCTGGGTTAGGACTACCCTCTGGTGTTCCCTTTGACACTGTGGGTCATGACCTTCATCACACAGCATCTTGTCTTTTCTCTGTCTTCCAGTCATGCCCATCCCTAGCCTGTAAGCTCTTGGGGAACAGGTTTGCTTGAGACGAGACTCTGAAGCTGAATCCTCCAGCTCTCAATACATTTGTGCTGGGAGAAGGCAGGGAATGGTCTTACACACAGGGGTGATAACGCCTGCAGTCGGATCCATCTGATTGGCCCGGCAGAACTTGTGCTTTCAAGCGAGTGCTTTCCTTCAGAGGGCCGGCACAGCTATCCAGGCATGCGGGCCACTGGATTCTAAGGCTCTTGGAGGCAGGATGTAATACTTCTGTCATTTTTGTTCCTCGTGCCTGGCACACAGGAGGTGTGTCACTCACATATTTGTTGGATGAACTAATATAATGAATAGTAAATGAGTTGGTATTGTTTTCACCCTCTGGGCTACACAACCGCCTTTACCCCTCATTAACATGGTTAACATTCTCCGATGTCTGATGCCAGCTTTTCCAGGAGCCACCGCTCGGGACCCTCTCGATGATAGCAGCTGTGGTGTCCCTTCCCTCCTGCTTGATGTGAGTTCCACCTTGACTTTTCCAGACCCACTCCTGGGCCTGGATACTGTCTGTTCTCCTTCTTTATAACAAGGCTTTTTGGCTTGGCCAACCCTGCATCATTTCCAATATGCTTTCTGATAGATTAGATCAGTTGTTCTCTGAAGGGCAGAAGCACCAGGCCATTTTTTCATTGAGGAAACTGAGGCTCCAAAAAGTTGCAAAGTCAGTGAGAGGTGGATCTGGAAACTGCACCTCATGCCTCAGCTCCTAAAACTATTTATGTTCTTTCTGCAATTCTGTCTTTGCCTTCCCAATTACAGGATATTGTAGTAGGGTGCATGACATTCCTTAAAACATAATACATAGCTTTTTTCTGTCTGTGTTTATACTGTTCGAAGGTGTAAAATCATGAAACTCTGGGCAGCCTCATTCCTGCTAGGTGGGGGGGTCACATATTTCCTGGACCCTCACCCCTTCTGCTCACCAGGGCTGGAAAGAGACTTCATTCTTCATTCCCACTGGCACAGGGGCTGAGCAGGGAAATGTGAACAAAAGGTCATTTGCAAAGGGCAGGCTGCAAAAAAATCCCTGCTTCTGATTAGATTTTTATTGCCAAACCAGCTTATCCCCTTTTGATCTCTGCACCTCACTGGGCAGGGCAGCCTGGGCCAGAAGCTCTTGTGTTTGGGATTCTTTTTAAGTGAAAGCCCCAGAGCCATATCCTTGCTGGTCACCGAGGTATCACGTCCCAAGAAATGGGTTGAAACATTAAGGATGTCTTTCCCAGGGAATCAACCCCATTCTATTGTTCTCACTGAACAGCTGCTTGTCAGAGGCTTTCATTCCTCAGGAAAGAAAGAATAGTTTCCGAGGCTTGATCAGAAACCCTCTGTGAAGCAGAGCTTTGCCGAAGTGACTGTAGGGAAGCTGAGTTGTTCAGCTGAGAAACTCTGGGAGCAGCACGCTTCCAGAATTGTTTCCATGGGAAATGTCAACCTGGTGTCTTTGCATGAGGCAGAAGCCTGCGTTCTGCTCTTCTGGGGCAGGAGTGGCTTCTGTGCAGGAGCCCGGGTTATCAGGTGTACTGGGCTTCCTGCCTGGAACACACGCCTCCTTGCCCCTCTTGGACTAACTGTTCCACAGAAGAAGGAACAGCTGCAGAGGGGAAACCTAGCATTTCCCAGCTGCAGTCACAAGCCTACCTCTCCGTTTCCCTATCCATGTATCCTCTGCTCTATTTTTGACTTAACGTTTTTCTCCAGTTAAATTTATTTTAAGAGGAAACTTTATATGTCGATCATGAGTGGAAAACTAGTATCGCTTGCTGTAAATCTGTGGAAGTAAATATGGTGAAATCAGAGCAATTATTAAATTCCAGGCAGACATTGTCACCTGCAGGAGGAGGCTGTGAGTGTGAGGCCAGATGGAAGCCAGAGAGAGGGGGGCCAGCTTGAGAGACATACCAGGCTTCTCCTTACAGGAGTCTTTGGGATTTGATCATGAATCGAAAGAGCAGGGGGTTCATGCCCAGGTAGCTCCTGGCTGTGGCTGAACTCTGTTCTAGGTACTCCCACACCACCCAGTCAATACCCACCGGCAAAGTGCACTGAGTATTTTTATCAGGTTGTCCAGCTCCAGTGTTCAGAATCTACCGTTTGCCCCTTTGAAGCCTGGGTACCGTGTGCTTTTGGTTTGGGGGTAGCAGTGCTTCTGTATTCCTGATTCCTTCTCTTGCTCCTCCTCCAGCTCTGCACAGGCAGGGGAACAGTTTGTTAGGGTAGCTCTGAGTACATCCTGCTGCTTTGTGCCTGAAATGCTTTTCCCAGCCCTTGAAGACCTACTTGGGGGTCCCCAGTCCCTTGGTGAGTGTCCCTCTGCTCACTGCATGATGAGATGACCCCTGCTTGGTCCGCCTCTTCTGTCCTGCACTGTCCATTACATGTAGTGGCCTCTGCAGACTGTGATCCCTTCAAAGGTGGGGATGTGCCTTACAGAGCCCAGTATGCCCAGAACACTGGGGCCCATCCAGCACAGGGCCAAGGGCACAGGCTCTAGAATCAGAAGCCGGGGTTCTGCATGCTTCCTGAACATCAGGACCTCCGGAAGCCTGCTTCTCCCCACTTTCAAGGTCGAGCTAGTAGTACTACCACCTGGGTAATGGCAAGGATGTCACATAGCAGAGCCGGCAGATCCCTTAACCCAGAGCCTGCCCATGATCTCCCCCAGGACTGCTAGTTCCCCTAGAAGGGAGCTGATTAAAGAGGTGGGTCTCTGGTCAGGGTAGGGAGGGGCAGGAGAGATCAGTTTTCTGTAAACTGCGCTTATCACTTCTTCTCCTTTCAGTGGAAATTTATAACCCATTGTGTGGGTCCAGTGCTTTTCACTTTTCAAAGAACTCTCCTGACCATAAATTTATAGGATTAGCAGAACAACTCGGACACCAGGAAAGATATATTTTTGTCCATTTACAAATAGGAAAATCAGGGAAGTGAAGTGACTTGCCCAAAGTCACGGTGAGCTCAGAGCCATCAGGCTTGGGATTCAGGTCCCCTAACTGGGTTCCATGTACCTTGTTTTTGGTCCCTTTCCCTCTAGGGAACCTCAGTATTGGCATGCCTTGCTGCTAATTGCCTCCCTCTTAGGCCAGATCATAGACTGAATTGTGTCCCTTCAAATTCATATATTGAAGTTCTAACCCTCAGCACCTCAGAATTTGACTGTATTTAGAAATAGGGTCTTTAAATTGTAAATAAGGTAAAATGAGGTCATATGGGTGAACCCTAATTCAATATAACTCATGTCCTTATCAGAAGAGGAGATTAGGACAGAGACAGAAGGACAACCAAGTAAGGACACAGCCAAAATCTGGCCGTCTACAAGTCAAGGAGACAAGCCTCAGAAGAAACCAGATATGCTAATGCCTTGATCCTGTGCTTCTAGCCTCCAGAACTATGAAAAATAAATTTCTGTTGTTGAAGCCACCTAGTTGGTGGCATTTTGTTATGGCAACCTGAGCTGACTGATGTATCAAAAGACCAAAAGAAAAAAAAAAAGAAAAGAAAAGGGCTCTGTGGACCAGGAGCATGATGGGAACACTCCCCACTTCCAGAGCAGAGCAATGATCCATTGCTTGGTCACGGTCTCATCACGGCTGGGACTCCCTGAGGTATTTCAAAGCTGGATGCTCTGGAGGACCTGGGTAAAGCTGAGGTTGGGAAGGAAACCACGAGTTTCTCATCACCAGTAGTGGGTATGGATGTGATTCTATATGGCACGGCCTGGGCCCTCTCTTGGAAGTTGGGTTCAGGCAAAGGACTAGGGGGCGGTGAGCCTCAGAATGAGTTCTGCCGGGAAGTTTGCCTTGGAGGCATGTGGTTCTATGTCAGATACTCTTGGGTTTGAAGTAAGACACTGGGCAAGTTACTCACCCTCCCCAGGGCTCCATTTGCTCATTGTTAGAATATGGACACCGTGTTCTCTCCTAAGACAAGAGTATATGTGTCATGTCTGGACTAGACACGAGGCTCTGTAAGTGGTGGCTGCAGTTGTTATCATCACTTGCTCGGTGAACAGTTCCTCTGGTGTTGTCCTTGCACTCCCAAGACATAGGGAGAGCAGGAGGTGGGGGGCTAAAGGTGGAGAAGCAGCCCCAGAGGCCCAAACCCAGCAGAGAAGACAGGTGGGAGCCAAGGAAGGCACAGGAGAGAGGGAGAGAGAGGGCCTAACTCCACATAGTTATGGGGCCTGGAGGGATGAAATGTTTGCTCAGGAAGTGGGGGGTGGGAGTATGATATTCACCTTTCTTCCCTTGCCCACTCCCTGCTTCTCTGAACTGCTTTCTCCCCGTTTAGGGGCAGAAAGGACATGCTAGGACTCTGTGGTCCTGACTTGGCAGAATCCTGGAGTCACATCAACACAGGGTCAATCAGGAATTGGTAATGAGCACCTGTGTGTGTCTCAGCCTAGTCCTAGACACTGAGGAGTGGGAGGAAGGAGAGGTCTTAGTCTGTCCTGTGACCCCGGTGTGGCTGGTGTGATGTCCAGACAAGACGCAGTTAAACAAAGGGATGGACATAAGCCAGCCTGCTCATGGTAAATGATCAGTCCATGTGAGCTGTGAGTTAGAAGACAGTTAATTGTGGGCATGCGTGGGGAGCAGGGTGTCCTATGTCTCAGAGGGACTGCAGACTCTCAAGTCCTCGGCTGCCATATGGGTGCCTGGTGGATGCTCCTTGAGCCTCCGTTTCCTCTCATATGAAATGGGTGCCCTTCAGGCTTCATCCCTGGGCTTTGAAGTACTCCCAGCGGAGAACTACTTACCTTCTGAGTTGGAGGACCTTTGTGTGGAGAACCGTCCCACATGTTGCAGGTCACTGGGCGTTCCTGTTCTCTGGCCACTGATCTGGCAGCCAAGTGTATGTACACTGTCAATGTGTCTGAAGTGCTGCAGAATTACCCACCAGCTGAAAATTGAGATAAAGCATTGCATCAACCTGGGCCCTCCTGGTAAATAATAACACACTTAACTGAAATAGTTTGAGGAGACTTTAATAGAAGGATGATTTTCACATGTATGGGCAGAGCTAGGGAAGCCACAAGAAATAGTGCAGTACCCAAGGGCTAGT
Source organism: Lutra lutra (assembly GCF_902655055.1). Classification (NCBI taxonomy): domain Eukaryota; kingdom Metazoa; phylum Chordata; class Mammalia; order Carnivora; family Mustelidae; genus Lutra; species Lutra lutra. The sequence goes on along the minus strand of NC_062278.1, from coordinate 125,251,735 downwards.
AAGAGCAAGGAATTCCCTCTAGGCTAGAAGTGAGAAAGGTGATGGAGAGGTCACCAGTCAGAGGGCTCTGGAGGGAAATTATGGCCTTCAGTGGATGGATACAGCCAGCCCAGAGTGCCCTGCAGGGAGCAGGCCAGGGCCATAAGCCTCCAGCTTCCCCTGGATTTCCTGATGGCCGAAACCAGCCAGAAGCCGGAGGCAAGGGAGCCTGCTGATAGAGGCTGGACAGGGTGGCCTCCTGCAGCCCAGAGCGGGAGGAGAAGGGCAGAGGGTCAAGGAGACAGTCAGCACAAATACCCAGCACAGTGTCTGACTCACAGTACGGGCTCCACAAATAAGAAGTCCTCCCCTCTGGGCAGAAAACCTTCCAGGGATTCCAGGCAAAGGGAAGCCACAGAGCAGGCATGGCTGGGCTGGGCCTCAAGTCTCAGAGCCAGAGCCCTGAGGTCCTGGGACCACCCGTCCTAATCCTTGGTGCTCTGCCTGAGTACAAAGAGAAGGCTTATGGGGGGGGGGCGTGCTGTGGTGGGGAGGGGGGTTGGGGTGCATGGCTCAGCGTGGACGCCGTTCAGTGAGCTGCAGCACAGGCTGGTCACTGGGACCATCTATCGCAGGTGAGTGTCCAGCTTTGCAGATCGCCCTGGAAGAGCAGGTCCTAGGCATTTGGGGCAAGTCTCATGCACATGGGCAAGCCTGGGAAAGCTGCAGCTTGCTCTGACCCTCCCTCCTGAGGAACCAGTTCTCACCAAGTGTGAATTGGTGGGAAAACACTGAAGCCTGCTGTTTGGAGTTGGCACCACTAATAGCTTGAGGAGGCTTGGGAAAGCTACCATAGTGAGGGGTGGGGGAGGGGGTGATTATGTTTTGGATCCAATTAGGAGCACAGCGATGCCGAGCATGACACATCCCCCCACCGTTCTGCCATCGGTTTCTCCTGCTGCCCTCAGAAGATCACGGAGGTTTGACTACAATTCCGACTTCTGTGGGTGCCTGCCAGCTTCCAGAACATGCTTTGCAATGAGAGGATGCCTCTCCCCACCGCATGAGCTTGTCAATGCATCTTGAACAGTATGAATCTATTAGCGGTGCAGGGCTGGCATTTATGCGGAGGCAAGCCTGGATGGCACCTCTTAACTTCAGAGCCAGCAAAATGCAGTGGATGGATGTGAGGGGAAGAGCATTTGGTATACAACAGAAGCTAAGCGGCAAGGAGTGGCTGTAACTGCTAATGGAAGCACGTTAGTTGAATCATGGACTCCTGATTCACAATATAACTATTTTATTGGATAATAAAGAATGTCTTTACTCCCAAGAAATGGATTCTTCAGAAATTCCCATGAAGAAACCTCTTGAGCACTCTGCTGTGTACCACATTAACTCCCTTAATGGGTTGGAAACGTGGAAGTAATGGTGCAGGGACAGCGGGTGCCACTCAGGGTCATGTGGAAACAGTGTCTAAGGTGTGGTGAAGCTGTGGACACCCATGCTCCTCAGAGGGCCCCTAAGGGACTGGTGGTTGGTCTCCTAGAGCAGACGTCCGCAAACTTCTTCTGTAAAGAGTCAACTAGTTTAGGCTTTGCAGGCCATATAGTTGATCACATATTTTTGTTGATTCTTGTACCTGGTTCTGGAGCTCTTCCTCATCCTCCTCCACTTCTTCCTCCTCTTCCTCTTCTTTTTCCTTTTCTTTTATAACCCTTTAAAAATATGAAGAACATTCTTAGCTTCTGTGCTATACAAAACCAGGCCACTGGCTGGGTGTGGTCATCAGGCCATTTGCCCCCCAGCCCTTTTGTTGCGGAGTATGGAGGGTTGGTCAGTTCATGAGCCTCTCAGATGGGGGACACAATGCTGAAGGAGCTGTGCTTAGAAGTGTGTCACTCAGGCAGTATGTCTCCACTAAGCACCTGGTGCATGCCAGGCACTGTTCTAGGACATGTGGGATAGGTCAGTGGGCAAAGTCAACAGGGGTCTCTCCCTTGTGAATCTCATATTCTAGTGGAAAGGGACAGACAGTTAAAAAACATAGTAAATAAGCAGGTAGGAGGGTGATAAGTGCTAAGAAGGACATAAATAGAACAGCAGGAACTGCTGGAGAAGCGTGGGTGGGGAAAGTATGAATCTGGTCTACCTTGTTTCAAAACCTAGCTTGACTGATTTTGCCCATGTGATCTTGGATGATTTTATTAACCTCTCTGAGCCTTGGTTGTCTTTTCTATAAAATGTGGGTTATCTTCAAGGGCCGCTGTGGAAGTAAGCGAACGTATGAAGTAAAGGGCCACAGGAAACTTCAACAAATTGTAGCAAGGACCACCAGCATCATGTAGTTTTGGCAGTCATATTGTGGTAGAGGAATTAGTAACCAAGCTAAGTCCCAGATCATCCCCCCATTCATGGCAAGGCTTTTACACTACCACGTATGGTTGGAGGACTCATGAAGTCATCAAATTCAAAGTCCTCATTTCACCAGCAAAGAAGCTGAACTTCTAGGGAGGTGGACTTGCTTAAGGTCGCACAGTGAACCTTAGAGTTCCTGGTACCGACCCATCATTATACTTTACTCCTATGTCAATAACTTCTCTTCCACTTTGCCCCCTAGTAAGCAGACCTTAGGAGGCATAGCTCTCACCCAAGTGCTAGTCCTGGCGCTCACATGTGGGGCCAAATTACCTTGGCCAAATTACTTAGCTTCTCTGTGCTTCTTTTCTCTGTGTTTCTTTACCTGTAAAATGGGGATGATAATTAGTCTAGTCTCATGTGATTAGGACAAGGTTGAAATATGTTAATATTTGTAACACCTGAAAGCAATTCCTAGAATGTGGTAAGTGCATCGTAAGTTAAAATAAGTGCTGTTGAGAAAATAATAAATGAGGAGAGCTAGCACGAGTGAGTGATTGCTTCAGCTAAGGTGGTCAGGGAAGGCCTCTTTAAGGACATGGCACTGGGGGTAAAGTCTGAATGCTGAATGCTGAGATACTGACTCTGAAAAGATATGGAGCTAGCATCCTAGGCCAGGGGAATAGCACCTTACAAAGAAGCCAGATGGAAACTCATTCAGTGTAGTAAAAAAACAGAAGCCTAAGTGGCTGCTCAGCATTGGGGGATGGGTGGACAACGAGCTGGAGAAGAATGCCAGGGCTAAGTCAGGAAGGGCATCCTAACAGCTGATTTTTACTTAATGTCACCATACAAAGGCACCAGGTCATTAGCAAACTGCTGAGGAGAGGCTGAGCTCTAGTGGGTAATGGTGAAGGCAGAGAAAGCAGATGTTCTCCACTATAATAGCCCAGGCAAGTGTTGGTAGTGATGTGCACGAGTGTGAAAGCAGTAGGACATGAAGGTGGTGAGACATGGATGGATTTGTGGGAAATTCTGAAGGTTGGGCCACAGGCTGATGAATGAGATGTGCAGGCAGTGAGGAGAGAGAGGAGTTAAGGATGACTCCCCAGTGTTTGGTCTGATTCGCCAAGTGCATAGTGGTGCCAATAACCAGGATGAGACAGGCTGGGCAACGAACAGGTTTGGGAGGCATCAAGGGTCTAGTTCTGAGTGCTGAGGTGCCCATGAGACAGCCAAGCAGAGACGTAGGTAGAGGTGGCAGGTGAATATTCAATTCTGGAGATGCAATGGTGGCATCATCGATGTATAGGAGGCATTTGAAGTTCAGTGCAGGATGAGAACATGCAGGAAGTGAGTGCATATATAGAAAAGGGCCAAGGACAAAGCCCGTGGTCAACGCTGAGTCTAGCAGAGGGTAATCAGCCAGGAAGACAGGGGCCGTAGAGTGGGAGGAAGCCCAAGGGAATGTGGAGACATAGAAGCCTAGAGAGACAGTGTTTCAAGATAGCCAGTATGATCCTGTCAGAGGGAGGCCTAAGAATTGACCTTGGGTTGAGCAGGACAAAAGTGACTGATGACCATGGTGGGAATACCCTCAGTTGAGCAGTGGAGACAGAGCTTAGTTGGAGTGGGTTGAGGAAGGATAGGAAGGGAGAAAGTGAGAACCATGGATGTTGTCAACTCTTTTTTAAATTATTTTTTTGTTTTTTTAAATATTAACATAATGTGTTATTTGTTTCAGGGGTACAGGTATGTGAATCATCAGTCTAACATAACTCAGAGCACTCACCATAACATATACCCTCCCCAATGTCCATGACCCAGCCGCCCTATCCCTACCTCCCCTCCCCCTAGAAACCCTCAGTTTGTTTTGTAAGATTAAGAGTCTCTTATGGTTTGTCTCCCTCCCTGGTATCATCTTGTTTCATTTTTCCCTCCCTTCTCCTGCGACCCCTCGCCCGGCCTCTCAAATTCCTCATATCGGAGAGATCATATGATAATTGTCTTTCTCTGATTGGCTTATTTCACTTAACATAACACCTTCCAGTTCTATCCACGTCTTTGCAAATGGCAAGATTTTATTTTTTGATGGCTACATAGTATTCCATTGTACATATATACTATATCATCTTTATCCATTCATCTGTTGATGGACATCTGGGTTCCTTCCATAGTTAGACTATTGTGGACATTGCTGCTATAAACATTTGGGTGCACGTGCCCCTTCAGATCACTACATTGTATCTTTAAGGTAAATACCTAGTAATGCAATTGCTGGGTTATAGGGTAGCTCTATTTTCAACTTTTTGAGGAACCTCCATGCTGTTTTCCAGACTGGCTGCACCAGCTTGCCTTCCCATCAACAGTGTAGGAGGGCTCTGCTTTCTCCACATCCTTGCCAACATGTGTCATTTCCTGACTTGTTAATTTTAGCCATTCTGACTGGTGTGAGGTGGTGTCTCATTGTGGTTTTGACTTGTATTTCCCTGATGCCGAATGATGTGGAGCACTTTTTCATGTGTCTGTTGGCCATCTGGATGTCTTCTTTGCAGAAATGTCTGTTCTTGTCCTCTCCCCATTTCTTGACTGGATTATTTGTTCTTTGTGAGTTGAGTTTGATAAGTTCTTTATGGATTTTGGATACTAGCCCTTTATTTGATATGTCATTTGCAAATATCTTCTCCCATTCTGTCAGTTGTTTTTTGGTTTTATTGACTGTTTCCTTTGCTGTGCAAAAGCTTTCTTTCTTGATGAAGTCCCAATAGTTTATTTTTGCCCTTGCTTCTCTTGCTTTTGGTGATGTTTCTAGGAAGAAGTTGCTGTGGCTGAGGCTGAAGAGATTGCTGCCTGTGTTCTCCTCTAGGATTTTGATGAATTCCTGTCTCACATTGAGGTCTTTCAACCATTTTGAGTCTGTTTTTGTATGTGGTGTAAGGAAATGGTCCAGTTCCATTCTTCAGCATGTGGCTGTCCAGTTTTCCCAACACCATTTGTTGAAGAGACTGTCTTTTTTCCACTGGACATTCTTTCCTGCTTTGTCGAAGATTAGTTGACCATAGAGTTGAGGGTCCATTTCTGGGCTCTCTATTCTGCTCCATTGATCTATGTGTCTGTTTTTGATCCAGTACCATACTGTCTTGATGATTATAGTTTTATAATAGAGCTTGAAGTCTGGAATTGTGATGCCGCCAGCTTTGGTTTCCTTTTTCAACATTCCTCTGGCTATTTGGGGTCTTTTCTTGTTCTACATAAATTTTAGGATTATTTGTTCCATTTCTTTGAAAAAAGTTCATGATATTTTGATAGGGATTGCATTAAATGTGTAGATTGCTATAGGAAGCATAGACATTTTCATAATATTTGTTTTTCCAATCCATGAGCATGGAATATTTTTCCATTTTTTTTGTATCTTCCTCAATTTCTTTTATGAGTACTTTATAGTTTTCTGAATAGAGATTCTTTGCCTCTTTCATTAGGCTTATTCCTAGGTATCTTATGGTTTGGGTGCAATTTTAAATGGGATTGACTCCTTAATTTCTCTTTCTTCTGTCTCATTGTTGGTGTATAGAAATGCAACTGATTTCTGTGCATTGATTTTATATCCTGACACTTTACTGAATTCCTGTATGAGTTTTAGAAGTTTTGGAGTGGAGTCTTTTGGGTTTTCCACATAAAGTATCACATCATCTGCAAAGAATGAGAGTTTGACTTCTTCTTTGCTGATTTGGATGCCTTTTATTTTGTTTTCTGATTGCTAAGGCTAGGACTTCTAGTATTATGTTGAATAGCAGTGGTGATAGTGGACATCCCTGCCATGTTCCTGACCTTAGGGGAAAAGCTCTCAGTTTTTCCTCATTGAGGATGATGTTCGCTGTGGGTTTTTCATAGATAGTTTTTATGATACTGAGGTACGTACCCTCTATCCCTACACTGTGAAGAGTTTTGATCAGGAAAGAATCCTGTACTTTGTCAAATGCTTTTTCAACATCTACTGAGAGTATCATATGGTTATTGTTCTTTCTTTTATTAATGTATTGTATCACATTGATTGATTTGTGGATGTTGAACCAACCTTGCAGCCCAGGAATAAATCTTACTTGGTCATGATGAATAATCCTTCTAATGTACTGTTGGATCCTATTGGCTAGTACTTTGGTGAGAATTTTTTCATCTGTGTTCATCAGGGATATTGGTCTATAATTATCCTTTTTGATGGGGTCTTTTTCTGGTTTTGGGATCAGGATAATGCTGGCCTCATAAAAAGAGTTTGGAAGCTTTCCTGCCATTTCTGTTTTTTGGAACAATTTCAGGAGAATAGGTATTAATTCTTCTTTAAATGTTTGGTAGAATTCCCCTGAGAAGCTGTCTGGCCCAGGGCTCTTGTTTGTTGGGAGATTTTTGATGACTGCTTTAATCTCCTTACTGGTTATGGGTTTTTCAGATTTTCTATTTCTTCTTGGTTCAGTTTTGGTAGTTTATACATCTTTAGGAATGCATCCATTTCTTCCAGATTGTCAAATTAGCTTGTGTATAATTGCTCATAATATGTTCTCATATTTGTTTTTACTTCTTTGGTTTTGGTTGTGATCTCTCCTCTTTCATTCATGATTTTGTTAATTTGGGTCCTTTTTTCCCATTCTTTTTTTTTTTTTTTTTATACATCTGGCCAGGAGTTTATCAATCTTGTTAATTCTTTCAAAGAACCAGCTCCTAGTTTCATTGATTTGTTCTACTGTTCTTTTGGTTTCTATTTCATTGATTTCTACTATGATCTTTATTATTTCTCATCTCCTGCTGGGTTTAGGCTTTGCTTGCTGTTCTTTCTCCCACCCCTTTAGGTATAGGGTTAGGTTGTGAACTTGAGACCTCTCTTGTTTCTTGAGAAAGACTTGTATTGCTATATACTTTCCGCTCAGGAATGCTTTTGCTGTGTCCCAAAGATTTTGAACAGTTATGTTTTCATTTGCATTTGTTTCCCTGATTTTTTTTTTCAATTCTTCTTTAATTTCCTCGTTGATCCATTCATTCCTTAGTAGGATGTTCTTTAGCCTCCATGTATTTGAGTTCTTTCCAACTTTCGTCTTGTGATTGAGTTCCAGTTTTAAAACATTGTGGTCTGAAAATATTCAGGGAATGATCCCAGTCTTTTGGTACTGGTTGAGACCTGATTCGTGACCCAGGATGTGATCTATTCTGGAGAATGTTACATGTGCACTAGAGAAGAATGTGTATTCTGTTGTTTTGGGATGGAATGTTCTGAATATAACTTTGATGTCCATCTGGTCCAGTGTGTCATTTAAAGCCTTTATTTCCTTGTTGATCTTTTGCTTAGATGATCTGTTCATTTCACTGAGGGGGGTGTAAGGTCCCCTAATATTATTGTATTATTGTCCTTGTGTTTCTTTGATTTTGTTATTAATTGGTTCATATAATTGGCTGTTCCCATTTTAGGGGCATAGATGTTTAAAATTGTTAGATCTTCTTCTTGGACAGACCCTTTAAGTATGATATAGTGTCCTTCCTCATGTCTTGTTATAGTCTTTGGCTTATTATTTCTGATGTAAGAATTGCCACCCAAGCTTTTTTTTGATGCCCATTAGCATGATAAATTGTTTTCTACCCCCTCACTTTCAATCTGGAGATTTCTTTCAGTCTAAAATGAATTTCTTATGGACAGCATATCGATGGGTCTTTAAAAAAAAAAAAAAAAAAATATATATATATATATATATATATATATATATATATTAATCTATTCTAATACCTTGTGTCTTTTGATTGGGACATTTAGCCCATTTATATTCAGGGTAACTATCGAAAGGTATGAATTTACTGTCATTGTATTGCCTATAAGGTAATTACTGTATATTGTCTCTCTCTCTCTCTCTCTCTCTCTCTTTTTTTTTTCCTGGTCTGTTATTCTTAGGCTCTCTCTTTGCTCAGAGGACCCCTTTCAGTATTTCCTGTATGGCTGGTGTGGTGTTTGCAAATTCTTTTAGTTTTTGCTTGTCCTGGAAGCTTTTTATCTCCTTCTATTTTCAATGACAGTCTAGCTGGATATAGTATTCTTGGCTGCATATTTTTCTCTTTTAGTACTCTGGATATATCATGTCAGTCCTTTCTGGCCTGCCAGGTCTCTGTGGATAGGTCTCTGTGGATAGGTCTGCTGCCAATCTAATATTTCTACTGTTGTATATTACAGACCTCTTGTCCCAAGTTGCTTTCAGTATTTTCTCTTTGTCATTGAGACTTGTAAGTTTTACTATTAGATGATGGAGTGTTTGGACCTATTTTTATTGATTTTGAGGGGGGTTCTCTGTGCCTCCTGGGTTTTGAAGCTTGTTCCCTTTGCCAAATTAGGGAAATTCTCTGGTATAATTTGCTCCATTATATCTTCTTCCCCACCTTCTTCTTCTTCTGGGATCCCAATTACTCTAATATTGTTTCATGTTATGGTATCACTTATCTCTTGAATTCTCCCCTCATGTCCAGTAGTTGTTTTTCTCTCTTTTTCTCAGCTTCTTTATTCTCCATCATTTGGTCTTCTATGTCACCAATTCTCTCTTTTGCCTTGTTTATTCTAGCAGTTAAGAGCCTCCATTTTTGAGTGCACCTCATTAACAGATTTTTTGTTTTTAACTTGGTTAGATTTTATTTCTTTTATTTTTCTAGAAAGGGATTTTATTTCTCCAGAAAGGGATTCTCTAATATCTTCCATGCTTTTTTCGAGCCCAGCTAGCACCTTGAAAATCATTATTCCAAACTCTAATTCTGACATATTACTAATGTCCATATTGATTAGGTTGGCACTGCCTCTTGTTCTTTTTTTCGTGTTGAGTTTTGTGCCTTGTCATTTTATCTAGATAAGAATAGATGAATGGGAGAACAAAATACTAAAAGGGTAGCAACATCCCCAGAAATATATACATTAACCAAATCAGAATAGACTGAAAACCAGGGGAGAAGAAAGTGGGGGGAGAAAAAAATATATACATACAGACTGGTGAATAGAACAGAGCCACACACTTAATTATGGGTGTGTTTTGGACAGTTAGAAGAAACTACTTCCCAAAATTTTAAAGAAAGAAAAACTTATATATATATATATACATATATATACATATATATGTATATATATATATATGCAAAAATAAGGGGAAGCATGATGAAGGGTTGGAGTATGACTGTAAAGTTGAAAATTAAAGATTTTAAAAAAGGAATTGCTCAGATAAGTTGGTTGAAAAAGGAAAAGAAAAAAAAAAAGAGGAAAGAATGTGGTCAGGCTGGAGACTGGACAAAGCCATGTGATAGATTTAGGGTACATTTTCATCTATTAGAAGAAATTGTATCCTAAAATTTTAAAGAAAACAAAAACTATATATATAGAAAAAATGTTTAAATACAATGAAGGGATAAAATATAACTATAACAATGAAAATTGAGAAAAATTTTTAAAAAGGTATTGATAAGATAAAATAGTTAAAAGCCATTAAGGTAGGAAAGAGGAATAATTTTTAAAAATGGTATAAGAAAAAAAAATAAATAAATTTGAAAGACTAATGTATCATGGGGAAAAAGCCATGAATTCTGTGTTGCTTTCCCCTAGCTCTAGAGTTCCACAGTTCTCATTGATCAGTGAACTTGGTCTTAGCTGGATGTTCTTGCTGGTCTTCTGGGGGAGGGGTCTGTTGCAGTTATTCTCAAATGTCCTTGAGGCAGAATTGCACTGCCCTTGCCAGGGGCCAGGCTAAGTAATCTGCTTGGGTTAACTCTCCCAAGCTTTTATTCTCTGAATGCTTTCCATACAGCTTTAGAGAATGGGAATGAAGATGGCAGCTTCCCAATATCCCACCTGGAGGAGCTGAGAGCTCAGGCCCCCACTCCTCAGTGAGCCCTCAAAGAAAAGCAGTCAATCCTTCCTGTCTCCCTCATCTGCAGCTGCTCTCCAAGCTCACCTGGCCTGTGACCCAACATTCCTATTTCTGGCACACAGCCCCATTTGGAGTCTCCAAACCCAGCAGATTCCCGATGGGCACTCCCACTTCACTCTTCCCGGAGGAGGTAGGTTAGTCTCCTCAGATCTGCCACTTGTGGTGTCCCTGCTTGAAAAACAGTGGTCTGACTTTGTCACAGGTCATGGTTTAAGGTAACCTCGAGTTTTGAGCCCCTTTCTTGTCTCTGTCTCTGCAGCTGGCTTCCCTGCTCCAATACCTGGGAGCTCTGGCACATTTAGACACCCCTGGTCTTTCTGTGATCCCATGGGTCCTGAGACCACACTTCCCTGTGAGGGCTCCACCCCCCGCTTAGCCTCTGGAATGATGTCCCTCAGTGGAGCAGGCTTCTAAAAGTTCTGATTTTGTTCTCCACTGCTCTCTAACTTGCTGGGAACCAGCCCATTCCCCGTGGTCTATCTTCCCGTTGCTTCAGATTCACTTCTCCACATGTTCCATCTTCTAGAAAGTGGTCGATTTTCTGTTCCTAGAATTGCTGCTCTTCTCTTCCATCTCCTGTTGAGTTTGTAGTTCTTCAGAATGGTTTGGTAACTATCTAGCTGAACTCCTGGTACCCGATGATATTTCAGTCTCCTACTCCTCCACCATCTTGCTCCTCCTCCCACTGTCAACTCTTTTGAGAAAGGTTGCAGTGATCAGGAATGTGGAAATGGAGCAGTGGCTAAAGGGGAAGTGGAATTGTAGGGTAAGGAGTGTTAAGTATAGGTAGAGTCAGTGTTAAGGAGTGTTATATGTGAGAACAGATTTTATGTTCAGGAGACAGCAGTTGCAAGAGCAAAGGCTTTAAGTTGGCAAGAGGGATATATCTAGGGCCCAGGGATGGGGTCAGCCTTAGGAGCAGGGGAGTTCTACTGTAATTGAAGGGGAGACAGAATATGTAAGAACAGATGCCAATAAGCTAGAGAATTTAGGGATGGTGATACGAGGTTGTTCTTGACTTCATCTCTTGTTCTTATGAAATAAGAGGTAAAGTTACCAGCTGTGAATGAGGAGGAAGGAATGTTGGAGCTTTAAATGGAGAGAAGAGGGTATGAAACTTTCAGATGCAGCGTGCGATGATAAATTTGCTGGAGGAATTTCAGTGCACCATCTACAGTGCTGAGAACCCACTGGAGATCTGGGTCAGCACCATCTACCTGGTGTTCTCCAGACACTTATGTGGGTACAGAATCTAAGAAGGGAGTCACTTGGGTTAAACTGAGTTCGGAGTAAAGCATGGAGAGAAGGAAGGCGGGAGAGACATGGGTGGTAAACAGGTTTGCAAGGGAGGGTGGTCTGGACAGTGCACTCTAAACAGAATGAGGTTGGAAATGTGGACACAGAGACATGGTTGACAGTAACAGAGTGGCAGGGCCAGTGGGGTTGGAGAATTGTTAATTCATTGTTAATGCATTTACACTAGAGTGATGAGCAGAAGGATGGGGGGTGATGGTCAGGAATAGGTGATTGAAACAGAAATTTCATCATTGGTTCAGTTATTGGTGATTATATATGGTTTCAAGGGTGTGTGTCCAAGATGAGAGGAGAAAACTGTTTGGGTTTAGGGAGTCAAGAAACTGAGAAGCCATGGTTATGGGGAGACCATTCCCATGGACGCTGGGGTCCTCCCACATGAAGACAGTGGGGTGGTGTGAAGGCATCAGTGAATGGCAAGAAGTAGGGAGTTGGCAGATGACAGCAGGTGATATGCTTCAGAAGACCTGGAGGTTTTCAGTGAAGAAGGCGAGGACAGGGTTTGAAGTGGCAGTGGGGATCCAGCAGAGCAGCCACTTACTTCCAGACCCTAGGCAGTGAAAAATTTGCCTCTACTACTGGAAAGGTCTATACTAAGTGCCCAGCGGGACTTCTGGGGTTCCATTAGAATAAGAAAGTGGAGGAACTATTGAGCACTGAGCCGTGACTATGGAATTGAAGTGAGTTTGCTTTTGATATTCTCTAAGTGGCACAGGGTCAGGAGATGGGTTTAAAGATCAGGGAGGGACACTGAGTAGCAAAGAGGAAGCATAGGCTAGTGTGGTTTCTCTATCACTTGCATCTTCTGCCAAACATTTTGCCCATTTTTCTTTTCTAATTACCTTGGCCTTTAAGACTGGTGGGTCATCCTTTTGAACATCATTCATTCATTTAAACGTTTCATTCATTTATTTAAACGTTCATTAAGAGTGGGGCTGTGCTGGGGACACAGAGATGGTCATACCTAGATCCTGCCCAACCCTGTGGGCCCCTGATACTGTGTGCAGATTCACAACTGGGCTGGCATCCATCAGGAGGTACAAGTACTATGTTCCCATCCGAGGTTAAAACAATGAAATTAGCAAATTATTGAACTCAAAAAGTTTAGAGGTTAATTTAAGGTTATCATTATAATGTTACTCCGTACCAGGATGCATTCTTTCTTTTTTTTTTTTTAAGATTTTATTTATTTATTTGACAGACAGAGATCACAAGTAGGCAGAGAGGCAGGCAGAGAGGGAGAGAGGGAAGCAGGCTCCCCGCCGAGCAGAGAGCCCAATGCAGGGCTTGATCCCAGGACCCTGGGATCATGACCTGAGCCGAAGGCAGAGGCTTTAACCCACTGAGCCACCCAGGCCCCCCCCCCAGATCCACTTCTTTTTTTTTTTTTTAAGATTTTATTTATTTATTTGACAGAGAGAGATCACAAGTAGACAGAGAGGCAGGCAGAAAGAGAGAGAGAGGGAAGCAGGCTCCCTGCTGAGCAGAGAGCCCGATGCGGGCCTCGATCCCAGGACCCTGAGACCATGACCTGAGCCGAAGGCAGCAGCTTAACCCACTGAGCCACCCAGGCGCCCCAGATCCACTTCTTATTAGCCATTTGACCTGGGGTAAATTGCTTATGCTTAACCTCTACATCCTCATCCTAAAATGGAAATAATAACACTCTTAATGATAGGATTGTCATGAGGATTAACTGAGGTATGATGTTTGTAAAATTCTTAGCATGGGGCTAGTTCAGTAACACAGGGAGTTCTCAGTACATTCTAGGTCTAATTATTGTTTCTAACATGCTACAGTCTATATTCTGGGCCCAGTGTATTGCCGTGGGAAAGATGTTGAAAACCACTGGTCTGATGGCATGGGCGGTGCACAATAGGTGACTATAATGCACACAGTTGAGCAGAGGCACAGTGCTCAGAGCCAAGTGCTATTGAAGGAGGGATGAGCGGACTGCCAGAAATTGTGGCTCTCACACTCTTGCTGACTTTCCTAGTCATGGATGGAAAGAGCCAGTTTTCTGTGGATGGATTTAATGACAATTAAAAATAAGAGTTGCAAATAAAATAAAATAAAATAAAATAACCATTAAAAAAAAAAGAAAGAGCCAGTTTAACCTCATGAGCTTGAGGAGACAAGGGCACTGTAAGAACAGGACTGACATTAAGAGGTGGTTGTGAGTACTCAATGAGTTAATGTTTGTAAAGCAAATATGCGAGTTGCTGTTGTTTTTCTTTTCTGTCCTTTATAAGCCTCTAGAATCCTTGTGTTACCCAGATCCTTGTGATACCACATAGACTTGTAAAACCAAGTGACATCCCCATTTAAATCATCATCCTCATAGTAAAGCATTTAGAATTGACTGTGTCCTGGAATTAGGAAGCAAATACTCACACCACAATAGGATTCTCTGCTTTAATAAATAACAGATTCGTTGCAGGGGTTCTTAACCTCTGGTTTATGGACCAGTCGCCTGAAAATTTATGCAAATACTTGTGAACACATGCATTTGTATATTTTTCTAGGGTGAAGGTCTGTAGCTTTCATCAGATTTCCTGAGAGATCTTTGTCCCCAAAATAGATTAGGGAGCATTGAGCTCTCCCAATTGACATGAATTTCCTTTGCAAAAAAAATCAATTTAAATACATTTGCCGTAAGTCCAACTCTTGGGCAAGTGAAGAGATACTCAGTTGGGTAGGTCTCACCCACTATGGGCCTGACTCTGCTCTGTGGTCGATACCGTAGGTAATGAAACAATACATGAAATATAGTTTCTGCTCTCAGAGATGGTATCAGACAGCATCCTGGTAGGAAACAGATGGCACCTTCAAATTAGGTAGTTGGAAGCAAGGTTAATAAAGAGATTATTTACAGAAGCCTGAGCAGGGCGTTGTGAGCGGCAAGAGATAGTGTGGCACCCTAGTCTAGATATGGTGGGTAGGCATAGTGAACACTCCCAGGCCTGAAGGGGAGGGACTCATTAGGGAACCTGAAGACAAAGCCGGGCAGGGAAGTTCTCTTGACTGGAGCCATGACTTTCATTTTAGTGGAGGGACACAGCCATGTTGCTATGACCTCAAGAGGGGAGGCTGGAGCAGTAAATACCTCAACCTCTACCCCTCTTTCCTTCAATCCCTGCAGTAGTCCCCACTACTGAGTCCCAAAGCAAGAGGGCAGGCCAGGGAGCTAAACAAGGGGGCCCATGTGACCCCGGGGCACAGACCTGGGTAGAAAAGAGAAGGTTCACCAAGAGGAGCACATGGAAGATGCCTTGCTCTGTGACCTGAGGAAGGGGATTGATCTGAGGGGATCGTGTAACACATGAGGTCATCAGAAGTGCAGACATGATGAATAATTAAATTCTCAGCAGGAAGAGTAGATAGTGTTTCCACAGTGAGGACGTTTGTGAGCATGAAGTCATCACATTTTAGGGTATGTAAACTCCAGTATATTTGAAGACATATAGTCCTGGAAACTGAGTGGCCGTCTCTGTTTCTCCTGACAGTGGCAAAGAGCTGACCCCAATTTGGGTGTTTAGTAAGTGTTAAATTAAATTGATTCCTACCACTTAAAAAAAAAACAATCAAAACAAACCTTTTATTTTGAACTAGTTATAGGCTCATAAAAAAGTATAAAAAGAGCACAGGGAGATTCTATGTACTCCTCCTCTGCCCTCCCCCATGGTAACATCTTGTTTGAATATAGTACCTTATCAAGAGCATATTCCTACCACCTCTTAGAATGTAACTTGTGCCATTGTCATTGTGTAGGGGACACATGGGGTGAGGTGGTTTATTCAAAGGCACCCACTTTGCAGACGAAAGGCCTAGAAACACCTCTCCTTGCCACTCCCTTGGCAGCCCAGTGGCACTCTTAGGAGAAGTAGTTTTCAACCCCTTGGCAAGCTGCGTGCCCTTGGTTAATTGTCTTCACCTCTCTGATCCCTGGTTCCCTCAGGAAAAGAATATCTACCTCAGGAGGTTGTCATAAGAATAAAGACAGACAAAGCTTGCAGAATGTATGACCCATTCTAGGGTACTACTTGTACAGTAGCCACCATTGTCCACATATCTGCAGAAGAACTACTAGCAAAGATTCTGGGGTCAGTGGACCTGAGTTCAAACCCAGGTTTTTGTTTTGTTTTTTGCAAATTAGCTGTGCTATCTTGGCATGCTTAGTTACTCTTTCTTAATCTTAGTTTTCCCATTCTTTTAGTAAAGATTATACCAACACCTCGGGGAAGTGGTAAAGAGTCAAGAAGACGAAGCATGTATGGTATCTGGTGCACAGTAAGTGTCCAGTAATTAATGGTCTCATTGTTGGATGGCAGGTGGGGACAGTAGCTTCCATCTCTATCTTCAGCCTCTAGCAGGCATTGGCTCAGACAGGTGCTCAGCAGGCTGTTGACAAGTGAGGGGTGGGTGTATGAGTGACTGGATCTTGAGGGGGTTGGTCTCCGTGAACCCCTAATCAGCCACCGCATCTGCTGGGCCTGGTGTGTTGAAACTCGGTGCCATTCCGAGGCCTCTCTCTTGGAGCCCCATTCATCAATTCTGACTCCTGCAAGCCAGCAGAGCGAGTGATGCATCGCCCGGCCCCTTATCACGCGTAGGAAGCCCACTCTCCTGGCCCCCCTCTCATGTAAATGCAACCAGGGCCCCATTCATCAAGGGGACACCAAGTCCTCCTGGTAAACCGAACTGCCTAATGTACAGGGAGCACGAGTTCCCTCTGCAGCATACTGAGCAGCCTAAGCGAGGGGCCCGGTGGGACGTGTGCCAGGTTGGGCTGCTGACATTCAGGAGATAAAACTGTGCAGCGTGATGTGATTGTCTCTGGCACAGGTTTCCAGAAGAGGGTGAGGAGGAGAAAGTGGAGGAGAACAGGCAGCCAGCTCCCACCCACCCCTTACAGTATGCACTTGGAAATGCCACGCAACCTGTGGGAGTCTCAGCTTCTATCTCTGCCCATAGGAGGGCCAAGAACAGACTCTCAGCATGGTGGCAGAAAGCCCGTTGGGTGGGCCCTCTGCAGTCACACTCTAATATAGTGGCTTCTTGGGGTTCCAGGTAGTGAGCACCCCACTGGGTTTTTTTTAAGCGAGACATTGAGGGAAGTTTTGTTGATGTTCAGAGTAGGTATTAAATGTACAGTCCATGAAGCACCCACCAAAGCCTTGCCAGGAATCAGAGGTCATGCCCTCAAGGAAGGTTGCCTGGGGTATAATGAAGGAACATGTGTCATTTTCCTCATTAATTCTTTCAATCAACATTCATGGCTACAAACTATATGCCACGCTGGGGGGAAAGACATGAATAAAATAGCTCACATTCTTCCAATGGCAAAGAAAACATGAAACAAGAGTGTGTCAGCGGAATGAGTGCTATGATAGAGAGAAGCACAGGAACTAGGTGGGATGGGGGAATGGACCCAGCCTGCTGGGTCCTTGATCCCAGGAAGCAGAAGCGGGTGATGCTTTTCTGTGCGTAATGCAGATTTTATATTTTGTCTCTTTGTTTTCAAGAAATTTTGACCTTCATGGTTTTGTAGCCTCATTCAAAGCAATATTTGGATCATGGATTAAATGGGGTTCAGCGCTGACAGTCATTTTACACCATGGTTCCCCATTCCAGAGCTCTTCATTTTGCTACTCTTTGATTTGATGGACTGAGTTCATTCCCGTGAATGTACTTGGATACCGTCACCACCAGGAAGAGCACATCTGGGCGTGTTTCCTTAACCCTTATACAGTGAAGGTAATCTTGCCCCTGCCCCCAAGGATGGACACTGTGGCTGCTATTCTGGTGTTGGCTCACAACACTCTATCTTTGACAACTTGGTAGATCTGTGACTGGCAGATAGTGTCCCAAATGAGAAGTCTGAGGGCAATCTGACTGTATTTTCTTCGGCAGCAAACCCATTTGTGATTTTTGCTTGTATACTTATTAGACCATATTTTGTCCTTTCAAATCCAAATTTTTGCAGCTTACTAAAAGTGAGTTTCCTCAAGGTTGTTGTTGTTGTTTGTTTTTTTGTTTGTTTGTTTTTTGATGCAGTGATCCTTTTAGGTCATTTTTTAAAATTTTTTTTAAATTTTTTTATAAACATATAATGTATTACTAGCTCCAGGGGTACAGGTTGGTGAATCGCCAGGTTTACACACTTCACAGCACTCACCATAGCACATACCCTCCCCAATGTCCATAACCCCACCGCCCTCTCCCTACCCACCTCCCCCCTGCCACCCTCAGTTTGTTTTGTGACATTAAGAGTCTCTTATGGTTTTTCTCCTTCTCAATCCCATCTTGTTTGATTTATTCTTTTCCTACCCCCCAAACCCCCCTCGTTGCATCTCCACTTCCTCATATCAGGGAGATCATATGATAGTTGTCTTTCTCCGATTGACTTATGGTCATATATTTTTTTTTAAACTCAGAAAATTTCTTCTCTTGTATCTATTTGTTGCATCTACAGGGTATAGTTGGGACTGGTATTTTCTTCTGGAATACAAGTTATGTGTGTGTTTGATGATTGGAGTTGTCTGCATTTATCATTTTCTTTATTGTGACATTGACATTTTTGTCCTTTTGTTCTGTATCCTAAAAGAAGTTGTCACATTTGTGTTTCATGTCCAGAACCTCTGTATCCCCTTGGAGGGAATAGGCAGGCTTGGCTCCTTTGGAGAGTTCTTAGCCTGACATTGCTTCCAGTGTCATCTCTGATTCTGCTTCTGCCTGTAGATGGTGGAGATGTGAGATGAGGTGAGATGCACAGGTCATGGCCTGGGTGGTGACAGGTCATGTGGCCTGCTGAGGGTGGGGAGTCAGTCAAGGCTTTTGGGCAAGGCATGGCTCAGGCAGTCCTGTGTTTTGGGAAGCTCACTCTGGCATTTGTGTTGAGGAGGGTAGACTGGACGAAAAGAGACAAGGGTAGGAACACAAACACAGAGAGGGGCCTAAAATTGCCCTATGGTTGACTAGGGTCTTGTCTGAACTGGATGGTGATGGGGAATTAATGTAGACACAGGCAGTGATGTTAAAAACATTGAAGACTAAATAGATCATTGCAGCTATACTTGTGTGTGATTTAAAAGCAGGTGATACAACACCCCCAAAGTAATAAGCCTCTCTCAGAGATGAATTAGGATTCAGTCTGGCAATTACATTAAGGTTTCTGATAGATAGCTCACATGGAGAGCTGCAATTATGATACATATCGCTATTCTGCATGGCGGGCTCCCATAACTCATCATGTTGGCTGAAGTTTAACAGGAGGCAAGAATGTAAAAGACTCCTCACTTTAGGAGAAATGCCTTCCTCTGATTTCTATGATTTTTAGCAACAGCACTTAAATAATTGATTCTTTTTTCTATGTTTGAAGATGAATAACAAATAGACCCATATGGACCTGCCTATTTTTTCAAGCTAATACAGGTAACCTCACTTAGAATGCATAAATCTTCTAAAAATACTCTGCAAACCAACTTTATCTCCCAATACAGAAGAAGAGAAAATAATTCTCCTATGCTATGAAATGTAGAGGAGGGAAAGTGTGGGGTGGGATGAAATGCGTGGGCTGTGGGCTTTGGGGGGCCCATTTTCTGGTTCCTGTTTTATCACTCGCTGGGTGCGGAAAGTTATTTACTGTGTCTGCAACTCAGTGTCCTGGCTGAAGTTGAGCACAGTAGGATGTCATAAGGATGAAACCAGATGACCTCTGAAAGTGTAGCGCAAAGTAGGTGCTCCAGAGAAGTGAGTTCTTTTTCAACATTTTTATGTGTCTTAAAGTTGAAAAACATCATTAATAGCAAAGCCCATCTAAAATTGGGAGGGAGACAAACCATAAGTGACTCTTAATCTCACAAAACAAACTGAGGGTTGATGGGGGGAGGGGGGTTGGGAGGGGGGTGGGATTATGGACACTGGGGAGGGTATGTGCTATGGTGAGTGCTGTGAAGTGTGTAAACCTGGTGATTCACAGACCTGTACCCCTGGGGATAAAAATATATGTTTATAAAAAATAAAATTAATAAAAATTAAAAAAAAATCTTATAAAAGCAATACAACTAATATCCACAGTTAGAGGACAGTTGCTCCCTTGTAATTTTGTGTGTGTCCTTGTGGGAGATGGCAAAGCCGACCCCTTAGTCCACCCCAGGGATATTCCATACAGAAGATATTGAAACGTGTTCTTTGGAAAGGGATATATTTTTGCCCTTATTTTAAAGGGTTTATAAATGTCAAGATGCGGTGTGTTCTTAAAATGTTTGCTTAGTGGGGCAGGATATATCTGCTGACTTTGAAATCACGCAGAGGCCTGATTCTTCAGTGGAATCAGAGACAAAGTCCTGATCCATGCCTAGGCTATTTCTATCTATAGCCAAAGGGTCTCAGACAGACCTGGGGGCAGCTGACATTTGGTAGGTCAGTAACAAGGACTGGGTGGAAGTATGCCTGAGAAGGGCCCAGGTCACTCCCACATCATCTGAAGGCTGACGCTTGGAGTATGGCCAGGGTGGGGCAGCCAGGAGTCTGTCTTTATCAAAAGGTTTGAGACCATGCACACATAATGTTGTTGGGAGGCCAGCCTCATCACACAGTACTAAAAAAGCTTGGGATATGGGAATACAGGGGCCCCATGCAGGACATTCAATGCAGTGAACAAAACCTGGAACATTTCTTTGGAAATGAGAGAATAGGGTCTGTCCTTAAGAATATTTACAGCCCACCGTGGACACAATAGGACACATCTGACTACAATTTGGACTTTGAGAAGTCAGAACTTTGATGGGATATCCACCCCCCTCCTCTAACTTATGGCACTTGGTAACTGGTTGCAGGAACAGTGGAATGAGCAACTGACTTGAAATAAAGGCTCTCACCTGGCTTGGAGCCCCATCTTCAAGGGGCTTACGTATGGGGCCTTTAGGATGTAACTTCATTGCCTCTGAATCACAGTTTCTTGCATTAATCAAATAGTGGTAAGCACTGAAGAGACCTTTATTTTTTCTTCTTGCTTATATGCTTATCCTCTGAGCTGGGGGTTTCCCTTGGACTTAGAAGTCTTTCCACTGGAGTTGCAGAGTGCTCTGCACCCTGAGTCTATCTCTTGCTCAGATGGCTTTCTGCTATCTGGATAACATCAAACAGGGCAGCTCTTCCCCGTGCAACAGGTCAGACTTAGCCCCACCCCAGCCAACTGGCTTCTTGGGAAGAGCAACTGTGCACAGGGCTCATGAGGCCACCCAATGGTCTGGACATGCTCCTTAAAATAATGTTTCCATAGAAACCTGGCCTCTGCTAAAACTGAGAAAGCTTCGGTTTTTAATCAGGCTTCTTTGGGCAGGGGCAATTCTCACTTGGGTCTCAGCTCAGGAGGGGACTCTTTGACACTTGCTGAGCATTTTCTCTACAGATTTCTCCTGGTGCAGCACAGGGGCCACCAGATTGTGTGGAGTAGACCATGTGTGCAGGGCTGGGCTAGGGCGGGGTATGGGGAGCAGCTGTCACCTAGCACCCAAGATGCATGTGCTGTCATTCCACCAATCCATCAGGGGACGTCGTATTCATCAAACACTCCAAAATACATGCAGCAAACCCTTGGTTGATGGCTTGTGAAGGATTTCCCAAGTTAGGTTGTAAAGGAAGGTTGAGAAGTGCATGTAAGAATAGTTTAGAATGGGGAACATGTGGAATTTCTTGCCCCAGGATGTGTTCACTTTGCAAAGAAAAATGCTTCAAGAAAGGTTTAGAGGGTATTTCCAAGTGGGTGTTCCATATGATAGCACTAGTCCAAGGTGATGCTTTTTAAAAGGGTCAGATAGGGACGCCTGGGTGGCTCAGTTGGTTAAGCAGCTGCCTTCGGCTCAGGTCATGATCCCAGCGTCCTGGGATCGAGTCCCACATCGGGCTCCTTGCTTGGCGGGGAGCCTGCTTCTCCCTCTGCCTCTGCCTGCCATTCTGTCTGCCTGTGCTTGCTCGCTCTCCTCTCTCTCTGACAAATAAATAAAAATTAAAAAAAAAAAGTTTATAAAAGGGTCAGATATATTGGGGATTTACTAGATATCACGCTCATTTTTGGAGTTATACAATGCCTATTTACACATAAAAAACTCTGAGATCTGTGGTTAAGATACCTGTTCAATTTGGTTTCATTCACTGCTTCCCAAACTTGTTGATTATGGAAACTTTAAAAAATATATATTTTATTTATTTATTTGAGATAGAGCACAAGTGGGGGCAGAGGAAGAGGGACAAGCAAACTCCCCCACTGAGCAGGGAGCCTGTCGCAGGGCTCAATCCCAGGACTCTGAGATCATGACCTAGGTTGAAGGCGGATGCTTAACCTACTGAGCCACCCCGATGCTTCCTCTGGAACCATTTTGATGTCTGTCATTGCATTCCATTCCTCTTCTGTGGCACACACGAGGGAACTGTGCAGAGTTTCCATCACAATTTTTCTCCATATAATCCTAATGGCCAGCCTCAAAGGTAGGATATGGAGCTGAATGGAGAATGAAGTTGACCCAACGTGTACTTTCTGAAGTGTTTTTGTCTCACATTGTCTAAATATAGACTAGTTTGTCTGGGAGAAATTCGTGAACACCTGAGCTTCTTCTTTTTTTTTTTTTTTAAGATTTTTATTTATTTATTTGACAGAGAGAGAGATCACAAGTAGGCAGAGAGGCAGGCAGAGAGAGGGAAACAGGCTCCCTGCTGAGCAGAGAGCCCAATGTGGGACTCGATCCCAGGACCCTGAGATCATGACCTGAGCCGAAGGCAGCGGCTTACCCACTGAGCCACCCAGGCACCCAACACCTGAGCTTCTAAAGATGTCGAAGAAAAGCATCTGTTGGGGAGAATGGGAGCAGGTATCACGGGGCCACAAAAACAGCCTTATCACACACTGAGAGCAGAACCATAGCAGAGCACATGTGATCATGCATGGAGCAATAACATTTGGCTTTTGGAGAATGAAGGTGTTAATCTGGTGGAACATTTTATGACAGTGAGGTTGGAGTCTATATCTCAACCTTTTTTGATAGTTGGGGCCAATAAAAGAATGGGCTATGTTGTATGGGTCTCTTCCTGTCTGGGACTTGTTCATTTTAGGAATGTGGCTTAAACCCAAATCTCTAAAATCTTACAACCCCAAACCAAGTTATAGTCTGCTGTTCACCTTGACAGCACTGGTGAATGCAGACATATGCTTAGGAGATTTAGGTTTCTATCGTGGAGCATTAATATGAATAAGTCATTATTTATCTTAGACTTAAGAAGATTTGAAGGTTTTAGATCCAGGAAGGTAGAGTGAGGGTCATTGTCATTCTTAATGAGCAGTTTCTTTAGCGCTTATGAAAAAGAGAGAGGCTGACTATGCCTGTCAGCCACAGCCTCCTTGAATGATTTGGCTGTGCAACCGTGCTCTAGTAATTAAAAAATATATATCATTTGGAATTGTCAAGCCCCAATAGGATCTTGCTTTCCTCTTGAAAACAAGCACATCTCCCCCTCAATTCTTGTTGCATGTATAGTTGACACTAACTATATTGTGGTATTGCAGTAAGAGGACAGGCTCTAGAATTAGGCAGACTTGACTCCACAACTTCGTAGCTATGCCTTAGAGGAATTACTCAAACTTTCTGAACTTCAGGATCACCTGTGTAAAATGGGAACAATGGTATTTATCTTGTGGGGTAAATACAATGGTATTTATCTTGTTGCATGGATTAAGGAAGGTGATAGCACCTTGCCTTGTCAGTGAGATATGTGGCACTTAATACACCGTAGTTACTCTTTTTGCTACTGTTATTATTTGGTCTGTGGTCTTCCCCCCTGGCTTCAACCCAGGTGGAGGCTTGACCACATATGTAGCAAACACCACAGGTTCTGGGATCAAAGGGACTTGAGCTAGAACCATGACTCTGATTATTAACAGCCTGTGATTTGGGTAAAATCACCTTGCTTCTCTGAGCTTTAGCTTTTCCATCAGTAAAATGGGGTGACTGTAAACTGCCCTATATATTTGTTGGGAGAATTGGATGGGAGACCTTAAGGGGTCACCTAAGCACAGTCCTGCCAGGGAGCATATGGTAAAGGAATGACTGTTATTCTTACTCTGAACTTTGAGGAGGGAGAGTTGTGGAGAGTTAAACCCAGAATAGCTGGGTTTAACTTCGGATATGGATTGTGAAGATTGGGTGGTAGAAAGTATGGTGGGCCACAAAAGAGATAGGTGAAATCCATTTATAAATGAAATGTCTATAAAAATGTAGGACTATTTGATATTCTATGGTTATTTTTATCATAATCTTGGCCTTCCACCTCTAAATTATATTGGGGGTTGAAGGTATTTATTCAACAAATATTCATTGAGAACCAGCCATATGCCAGGATTTGGCCTAGGTACTGGGATACATTGATTTATTCTGAAGAGGGAATCATTGATGAGGGTTAGCTCTGTAATCAGGGGCAAGGAGAAATCCATCTTCCTCCTGTCTCAGTCCCAGTAGGAGTTCAGGAGCCCAGTGATATGAAATTACTTGGACAAGGAGCTGAAGACCTTTACGGATACCAACCTAGGTGAAATTCCATGGTATGTTTGTTCTTTGCCCTGTTTCATTGTATATACTATTTCTCTGCTGGCTTAGAAAGTTCCCACCATCCCCAACCCCCCAACCTGTTCCTCCTATACATCCTCCTAGGCAACGCTCAAGGGTACCTCCTCCATGAAGTCTCTTTGGAGCACAGTCTAGGTTAATTGTCCCTCTTCTGGAACCCGCATTCCCTTTCTGTGCTTCCTTCCCTCTAGTTTAGCACCCACCACTCAGTTCCCTCTGGTTGGGAACATCTTCTTCCTAGACCATAAGCCCTTGATACAGAGACTCTAACCCAGGGACTGTAATGTGCTGGGGACAATAGTAGTGTGATTTGAATGTATGCTGCTTAGCTTACTTGCAGATCACAGAGAGATATAATAAGGGTAGCCATTGTTAGGACTGTGCTAGCACTTACACAGAGCTCTGCGGTTTACAGAGCACTCCTTCAGGCTCTCCTCCCTGAATTCTCACCCAGGCACCTGAGGCAGACAATATCAGTAGAGCAGGCTCTGCTTTCCTGTCCCCTGTCCTGCAGATGGGGAATCAATAAAGGACTGTGTGTGTGGGCTATGCTGTGTCAGCGCTGACATTCAAATCCAGGTCTGTGTGATCCAAATCCTTTTGCTTTCTCTCTTTACTGTAATTTGTTTGTTAATTTTCTTATTTAATAGAAGCCCTAAGGAAAGGAGCATGCACAAACATATACGTGTGTACACACAAAGGCCAGGGGCCGGTGCAGCCAGCAAGGGGCCCTCCAGTAAGGTGTCCACCTGCCAAGAGCCCTCCTTCCCCCAATTTACATACTCTGTTTAATTTGCTGAGATCTGACATTTCTCCATGGAGACAAAAGCCTGAGATAATACAATAGGCCTTGGGGTACAAATATTGCATATACCCAAAATGGCAATAGCCAATTTTTCCTAAGACCCATGTGCTTGAAGGGAGGACAGAGTAACTTGTAACAAGGGACAGGCACAAGTAGGAAAGGAAACAAGCTTTGCTGCCCACACAGTGCTGCCAGCCATGGGGCCTTTATTGTGTTAGACCACCTGTCTCGCCCTGTCCAGGGAGGTGGGGACCCCATGCAGCCACCAGTCTAGTGCTCAGGGAGGAGAATCCTTCCTGGGTCAGAGTCACCTGAGGTAGTTGCACCTTCCAGATGCCCTGAGGCACCATGGCTGGAGATGTACCACCTGAGTGAAGCCAGGCAGACATAGGAACCTCAATTTGAACATCAAACCTCAAGGACAGATTCACCAAATGAGGCATTATAAGACATGTCAACAGCTATCCTGCAGCCTGGCGGGCCCTGGAAACACATGGACGCTTGCTCTGAATGGCTTTCTTTATGAGCCATTGAGTAACCCTGTATTATCCTCTACTCTCACCAAGGTCAGTATGACCATCTGAGGTCCCTCTCTGCTCCTGGTTCAGCCCGACCTTATAGAAAAAGTAGAAAAGGTGTGCCTGGGTGGCTCAGGTGGTTAAGTGTCTGCTTTTGGCTCAGGTCATGATCTCAAGGTCCTGGGATTGAGTCCTACGTTGGGCTCCCTGCTCGATAGGGAATCTCCTTCTCCCTCTCTCTCTCCCCTCCCTCCTGCTTATGCTCTCTCTCTCTTAAATGAATAAATAAAATCTTGAAAGAAAAAGAAAAAGTAGAGGAATGTGAAAAATTAGAAGTCATAGATGTACCTTTTTCTGGTCCTGAATTACTTTGTTGTGATGGTCCAAATCAAAGTTCGTTTTAAGAGGCCACATTAGCATTTTCTCATTTTCTCTTAGAAAGGCAGATGGTATAGTGGAAAGGGAACTATATGTAAAACAGAAAAGACATGGGTCCAATTCCAGCTCCATCATTTACTATTAGTATGATATTGGGCAAGTCAACGATGTTTCTGCACTTAGGTTTTCTCTTTGTAGAATGTGAATAATCATATTTATCTGGCAGGGTGGTTGCTAAGGATTAAGGACAACATCATGGGCCTGCCATGTAGTAGGTGCTCAGTATTTAACAAAAAGGCAGAGGAACATGTCACAATAGGAAATTCTCATGTTATAGGAAACCACGGCTTGGGGTTCGTCTCAGCTCAGATCTGACCACCCTACAACTCAGACAAGCTATCGAACATATC
Organism: Lutra lutra; assembly: GCF_902655055.1. Classification (NCBI taxonomy): domain Eukaryota; kingdom Metazoa; phylum Chordata; class Mammalia; order Carnivora; family Mustelidae; genus Lutra; species Lutra lutra. The sequence continues at coordinate 125,225,419 of NC_062278.1, read as the reverse complement.
TCAGAATCTCTAAGGGGAGGTTTGGATTTTTTTTTTTCCCACAAAGGTGGAAGAATAACATTTGCCCTTCCTTTCTCCAGAAGTTTTTATAAAGTCTAGGTGACTTTTGATGATGACCGGCTTTCTGCCTCTGCACTGAGAATGGCTGTCTCTGACCTGATTGGGGCGGGGGGCAAGAGGATGAGGGATAGGGATGAAGAAGACATGGGCATGCCTCTGCTTTCTACCTGTCTGTGGGACACCCACCTGGGTCAGGGGGTTCACTGCACACTGGAATCACCTGGGGAGTGTTAACAGGTCTTGTGCTGGGGGTCTCAATCCCTCCCAGAGGTGCTGATGGGATTGGTCAGGGGGTGCAGTGTGGGTATCTGGATTTTTCAGAACCCCACAGGTGATTGTAATGTGTGACCAGGACTGAAAACCCCTGCTCTCTGGGGAAAGCAGATCTGCAGAAATCTAAGTGGCAGCCCATGTTTAACTGGCTCTGACTCTATCAGCACATATTGGGTGTCTGCTTTTAAGGCGAGTTCATTACTCTCTGTAATAGCAACCACTCACATTCTCACTGGATTAGATTGAATTGGACATATTCTTGGCTCATGTTTTAGTCCATGGAACCACACTGTCCTCCTTCACCCAGTGATTTGTCCCTCATGATCATGGCTCTAGCATGACTGGTCTGGCCGCTGGCCACTTCCTTACTTCAGCACTAGATCTGAAAGCTGGTAGAGAGCTCAGTCATTCCTTCATCTCTGCCTGGGAACAGACTGACACTTAGTTAGTGCTTACAAAGGTTTTTAAACCTTTCCGTGTGTCAAAACAGGTTCCTAGTGAGTTGCCATCCCAGGGCTTTTGATTCAGTGGGTTTGAGGTCAGGTCAAGAATTTGCATTTCTAACAAATTCCCACTGATGCTGATGCCCATGCTGCTGGTCCAGGGACCACAATTTGAGAACCCCTAGTCTAGGCAGCATAGGTCCTTTTAGTATTTCATTCTGATCTCCCAAAACTACTTGAGTAGGCATGACAACCTTCATATCCAAGAGCTAAATAACTTGTTAAGGGGCACACCTTTTAAGGGACAGAGTTGGGACTGCCTCCCTAATCTGCCCCTCTCCACGTACCACTGTGCCCCTGACAGGCCAGCATTGGGTTCCTGGAAGAATCTTCAGCCATGTTCTAGGCACCATGGAAATGACAAGAGATCCCTCCCTATCTCACTTAAAACCTTTTTGTGGCCTCCAGCAAGGAAGGAAACTCAGAGAGCCACCCCAGGTATGCACCAAAGCAATAGCCATAGGAGACTGCTGGTGACTCAGGGCCCAAAGGCTCCTTTCTGCCTAGGACTTCCCATGGAGTTGGCCAGGGATGGAGAACACTGTGGGCTGCAGAGGTCAGGAAAGTCTCTTGGAAGAGGAAGAGATGAAGTGGGGCTTGAAGGACCTGGCATTTTTTCTAGGTTTTGCCCCTTCTTTAGTTGTGATCACTGGGCTAGAGTGCATACTCAGTCCTAGAAACATCCAGGCATCTATAGTCCTGCTTAGACTGGCCAGTGAACCTCACACACCTGTGCACACAGCAGAGGGCGCAGGGTGGGGGAGCCTGTGTCTATGGTCTTTGCCTCATCCTTACCACTGCCTAAAGGAGAGGAATCAGTGTCTATGTTCTATCCAGCTCCACTGCCACGAAGGACCTTTTCTTCACTCCCTGGAGTGAGTTACCTTGCTGTAGAGCTGACCCCCAGAAGGGGTCTAGTCCTGTATAGTTTCCAACCTTGTCTTTCTGGTCAATGGAAAAACCAAAAACCAGAAAGGTAAAATGAGAGAGGGGTCCCAGGTTCTAAAGCCTACTGAAGAGCCCTGAGATTTGAGACATCTCAGTTCATTCTCAGACTCGCTGACCTCTTTTGTTTAATATAATCATTTGTGATTTTTACAAGGAGGTAAATAGGCTAGGAGGTACACATTCCTTAGGAAATCTTGGCATCCAGATGTACATTTGCAAAGTCTCATTTTGGCTCCTGTTACTTCCTTTATGTGGAGACGAAAGGCAGAGCTCATGGTTTCATTGTGAATATCATCAGGATGAATGGAGATACTTGCTGGGAACAAGGGATGCCCAAGAGAGGGGGTGCCTGAGGGCATGGAGGCTGTTCACAGAAGACCCCCGACCTGAAGTGAGGCATGGAGGACCATGGGTGAGAAAGCCGTACCCCAGGGGTGGGAGGGAGCAGAGCGTGGTTGGCAAATGTAGAGGAGTCGTGCAGAACTGGGCCCGCCTAGCCAAACTCACCCCAGCTGCCAGAGACTCCAACTCTGTAAGTTATAGGAAATGTCATAAATAACGAAATCATATCCACCAGGATTTCTGTGATCATTTTTCTTATTTTCAGATTCCCTTATGTGTGTTGAGAAATAGTCTGTCTTTATCTCAGGGCATTTCTGTTCAAGTAATGACTGGTCTAATAATGTTGAGCCCTTGTGTGACCTGGAGAGAAGTCCCAGGAGGCAGGAGGGGGCATCTTGATCCTAGCTGAGCCCATTGCAATCTCAGGTAATAAGTACCTATTTCTTTGGGCCTCAGTTTCCCCAGCTGTAAAATCCATCTCATGGGAAATCAGAGGTAATGATCTGTTTGAAAGGGCATTAAGATGTTGCAGGCAACCTTAAACTCTACAAGTGCAAGGAGTAGCAGATCAACCAGTACTTGAAAGCACCTTAAGTTTGTGCTGATATTGTGACCACTGAGCTCCCAGAGCCCCATTTTCTTATCTGTTTGATGGGAATAACAATACCCTCATTACACTAGTGGACCCTAATGGGCTTCTGTGAATGAAGATAATGTGTATTAAGCATCTAACACAGTGCATGGCATAAGGAATAAAAGCTTAAAACGATGGCAGCTGTTAGGATGCTTATAATCATCAGACTCCTTATAATCCTCAGGTATATGACTATAGATATTTCTGGCAGGCAGACCCAATTCTCCTGTGGAATTCCCTTCCCATCTTTTTCACTACAGTGGTTCTTAGTACACCAATTAAAACCTAGAATCGACCTCGCTAAACCTTCCTAGGGACTAGATGAAGAGCATTGCCTAGGAGCCCATGACTTAGTCTCTCTGCATTTTACCCCACTCTAGCTTTCGGAAGGACAGTCCTGTGTGCTGAGTGCCGGTTCCCCCACTCCCTCTAAGGCAGGGTGAACTGCAGGTGGGAAGCCTGCCAAATAATTTGTGAGGGAACTTATATAGGATGCTCTGATAGCAAACTTCCATTTGCTTCTTTGCCTGAACTCTTTGGAGGAAGAGTACAGAACGACATGCTACAAGTCCAGCTCTGCTAACCAGTGAAAGCACGTGGAGGGTGCTGTGCTAATTAGCACGCTATCTCCCTCACAGAGTGCCTTTGTGCTGTCTGTCAGCTTTTGCTTCCTGGATACCAAACACTGTTAAGACAAATGATATCATGACTGACAACTTAATAGATGTCTTCTTGAGCTGAGCGTGCTCCCCAGTGCTCCAGCCAGATAAAATTAACAGAAGCCTTTAAGACCATCCTTTTTCAGGCTGAGGCTTGCACAAGTGATGTGCTTGCAAGAGCCTCCTTACTCATGGGAAAGACATGGAACTTGGTCTGATTGAAGATTAGAGGATTGGACGTTTGTCAACAGGCTGCTGGCTGACTTGCCAGAGAATGGATATTTTCACAGTTATTTCTGATGACAGCTAGAAATTATAAAGGGTAGAGACAAATACGATTCTTGTTAATGTGAACAGGCCTCCAAATGAGGGCTGACATTAAAAGCAATCCCCTTAGGAGATTCCATACTTATTCTGATTACATCAAAAGTACTTACATGGCTTTCCCCCCCTTCTTTAAAAAAAAAAAAAAAAAAGATTGTTTTCAGAACCCATAAAACCAAGAGTACCAAAGTAGTACAGTTTGGGCTGGCCAGATTAGGTTCAAAGTACAATTTTTTCTGGAAGTTAGGTGATGTTGGACGCCTATCACTCACACACTTTTTTTTTCTTTATTCAGATATAATTGATATACAAACACACACATTTAATGTTCATATCTGATGAGTTTGGACATAGACATACATCCAGGATACCATCACCACAACCAAGGCACAAAGCATATTCATCACCCCCAAAATTTTCCTTGCATTCCTTTGTGGCTTTTTTTTTTTTTAAAGAATATTTAACATGTGATCTATTCTTAACGTATTATAAAGTGTACTATATTGTACTATAGATACTGTGTTGTACAGCAGGTTTCTGGAACTTAATCATCTTGCATAACAGAAACTTCATAGCCACTGAAAACCAATTCCCAGTTCTCCCACCCCTCAGCCCTTGGAAACCACCATTCTATTCTTTTTTGTGAGTTTGGCTCCTTTAGACACTTCGTATAAGGGGGATCATGCAGTATTTGTCCTTCCCTAACTGGCTTATTTCCCTTAGTGTCATGTCCTCTAAGTTCACCCATGGTGTCATAATGGCAGGACTACCCTTTGGAAAGCTGAATTATAATGGATCAAGAAGATGCCATATATATATATATATATATCTACCTTGGATGACTCCTTACATCCTCAGCCCCACGCTACACTGTGCCTGAAATTCAGTCACGCTAAACCATCTTTATTCACCCAACAGGCTACACATTCTCCTGCCTCGAACCTTTGCACAGAGCTTTTCTTTTGCCCGAAACAAACAACTTCCCTTTCTTTGGGGCTTGGTGGCTCTTTGTCATCTTTGAAGAAAGATTTCAACTTATATCTTGTGTGAATAAGACCCACACCTCCAGTTCTCCCCCAGGAAACCCATTTGCTGCGCCTGCATGCCTGATGCTCCTCGTCTACTCTTTGGTGGCTTTGTTATCTTGGAGGAGTTGAGTTATGGGATTTTTCACCACACTGTGATTTCTTTTAGATGAGAGGACGTATTTTTACTAAAGCCTCTGTAGCTCTGCTTCTCGCAGAGCATCTGGCATGTGGTGTCACCTCAGTAAATGTTTATCCAGTGACTTTAGACAGCTATAAATAGGAAACCTGAGTAGGTGGACAGACTTTGGGCTTTGACATGAGAGAACCATGATTTCAGATTCCTTCTCTGGCCCACAGGGATCAGGGAGCTGTGGGGAGACCTCACCATCTCTGTGCCTAATGTCTTCTGATCCACATATGAGAGAAAATGATTCCTAAGGACATAGGGTTTCTAAAAGAAATAAATGGCATGAATCAGTTGCTCTGCACAGTCCATATGGGCCATGTAAAGCATTTGCTGGAAGGATTGTAGCTTCTCAAGGCAGTTCTCAGAGAGAAGCTCTCCAAATGGTTCCAGCAAAGCTGAATCATTGGAATAAGTGTATAGGCTCCCCAGGGACTAGTCAGAAGAAATCTCTCTCAACTGTCTCAAAGGACGCTGATGTGTGGTGGGAAATGCAGCTTCGCTTCCCACTACTGAGGCTCATGCTCAAACAGCACCTTGCCTGGGGCTGCCCCAGCCCCAGCCTCCAGCCCAAGGGCCCTGGAAGCAAATTGGAACACATTTCCTCTTTGTCTGCGTGTTCTGATCAAACCTCTGCAGTTTAACAAGCTCCAGGCAAGATTGCAGTGCTCCTTCCAAGCACAAGAAGGTTTCTTGGGTTTAAAGAATATCATTCCTGGAGCTGATAGAATGATCTTCGTGACACAACCCACCCACATAGGGCAGATGATGTTATAAAACATTCTGCTGATGAAAATCGTTGCCTGTGAGTGAGATGGCCCAGCCTCCACCATGGCCTGCTGTTTCAAAACTGCTTTTCCAAAAGAAGCCTCTTTTGTTTCTGGGAGTTGGTTGGAGGGACCTGGATGTGTGGTTTAGCTCCATTGTGCTTTGGCTGCCATAGGGGAGACCTGTCCCCAGGACACCCCAAGCCCACCTGTCACTGCCTGGTGAGGTATCACTCCCTACCCTTCCTGGTGGTTTAGAAAGTCTGTTGAAAAATATACACAAAGAGGCACAGAATCCATTACAGAAATTGAAAATAAACAAAGCTGGCGACAAGTGGAATTTAATAAGTTCAGCTAAGCATATAATAACTTACAATAGCTAGGATGCCCTGAAGTTGCTGAACACACGATAAGGGAGGAGGAGTTTAACTGTAGTTAAAATGCAGTGTGCAGTGCAGGTTGTTTTTTTTAGGAGAAGGATATTATAGAAATCACAAAAGCTCGGCAAAGTGTTGTCAGGGTGTCTCTGTAAAGCAGGAGGGCTAGGTGATTCAGATGAGGTTGGAGAGGGAGCAGCTCCTGGGGAAGGGAAATGAAGGGCTTTCACGGAGGAGGCAATGTCACGCAGACCAACAGTGAACACTTCTCCTCTAAGACTTCTTGAGGTTTTGCTAAATAAAGCAGGTAAGTAATTCAGAGGAATTTCAATCCAGGGAAAAGAAAACTAGAAAGAAATTGTGTTGCATCTACAAAGAAGCAAAAGTAATCTAGTAAACGTATTACTAGCAACATGTAAGAAAATATCTTAATCCAAGAAAGTAACAGCACTGGGAATAAGAGTTTTCCTGTGCTAGGGTAGAACAGTGAGAGAGACCTTGCTGGGCAGTTGGAATATTTAAGTCAGTTTAGAACCTGAGACTAAGGACAATGACATCATCCTCTCCTTCCTCCTGCACCACTTCCTTCCAGCCCTCCAGCAATAGCACGACCTGGGAATGCAGCCCTGTTTGCAGAACACTTCCTCAGCCACCTGTGCATTTATTCATTGGCATTATTTAGGTACTTGCTGGGTACCAGGGTCTATTGCAGGTGCTTGATATACAGAGACAAAGTACACACCTGATGCTGTGAAAGGAACTTGTCGACTCTCAATCTGTTGAGTGAATTAATGAGTGAATGAGTGAATGGATGGATGGATGAATAGGTGAGCTGATATGGACACGACTCTTCCCTAGCAGAGGCCATGCAGTCTAATAGATGGAAACAAGAAGGACAATAAGACTTCTTCCATCTACTCAGAACTCTGTGCAGGACCCAGTGGTCCTCTGGGGAATGAACAAGCTCCAGGCAAGATTGCAGTGCTCCTTCCAAGCACAGGAAGGTTTCTTGGGTTTAAAGAATATCACTCACCCTAGGAAGTCAAGGAGAGCATCCCGGAGGAGAATGGAGGCATTGTGAGGCCAAGCCTTCAAAGATGACTTTCCTATCTTATGAGTACCTTGGTCCCTTTACTGTAGCCCCAAACATAGGCCCACCCTGGAGAGAGTCCCGGCTCCCAAAAGTGGTTCAGCTTCTCTGCTGGATCCTTGGCCCAACTGTTTGCACCCTTTGCTGTTTGTCCCTGATGCAAGCTGTTTCTGTCCACCCCAGGGTAACTGTCTCATCTGATCCAGCCTCCAGCCTGTGGCCAATGACCCTGCCCTGGTGCCAGCTCTAAAGTCTAGCTGTGTGATTGAACCATATTCCCCATAGATGTGACAGGGTCGCTGTAACATGATAAGTAGGTAGCTTGGTCACTTTAGAATCATCCTGTGTCAGGGAAGCAAATGAAGGTCATTCCAGAAACATTTAGAACTTATAAAGAGGATCATGGTCAGAGCAAACAGATGCATGGGAAAGGACAGGATTAAAGCAGGGGAGCAGGGTCCACCACACTGCTTGTACAGCTGCTCCTCACCACCCACTATGGTCTCTGGGACGCCAGAGGGACCCCAGAGCTCCCTAGAACCTTGTGAGGACCGCAGAAAGTCCTCCCCTTCCAGTTGGAGGCTGGGTGAGGAAGGTAAAACAGTGATTCTTGTCACAAGGCACCAAGGAGAGCTCGGAGAGCGCACTTAGCTGGTGAGTTTGGGGTGGAATTCTTTTTTCTAAAGCCTTTAAATAAATGTTAATGACTTTGAGTGGGATTTGTTCAAGCGATGCTTTGTGCTCAACCTTTTTTTTTGTTGTTCAAAGTCATTACTCACTGTGTTTCGTTTGGATATTTGAGACAGCCCAGCCTGGCATATTTCCCATCATGGCACTTTATAAATGTTCATGCTGATTAGAACTTTTATTTTTCATAATGACCCACGAATGTAATGATAATGCAAGTAATAGTCCATATCTAATGGCTTCTTGTCCAAGGACTGAGGGAATTTGTTTAATGTAGTTAGTGCCAAACTCCTAAAAGAAAACTATTTAAGCTGTTGCATTCACTTATGCATTTTTATGAATCTCTGGGTAATAAAAAGGAATGGCTCATCTGGAAAGTTGGGAGACAAAGAAGAAGTTCGGGTCACTTGTGATGACATTTTTTACTGTCTCCATGCCATTTCCTCATGACAGACCTGCTAAGAGACTTCAAGTTCTAAGCCAGTGACAGGATGAGGAGACTGAGTGTGAAGATGGAAATTTGCAGTACCCAGGTCTGTTCCAGATGCAGTGGAACTATACCACTTGGTGGCCCACGAGCAGGTCATGGGTGCAACCGGTTGCCAGTGGACAGGGGCTCATTGTGGGGGACAGGGCAGCTGGAGTGTTACTCTCCAAACCAGAGAGAGGTAATCCTCTGTTGAGCAATCCTAAAAGACTGGAACCTCCTTCTCTCAGAGCCTGACTAAAATCAATGGGGAAGCTCACAAGGGTACCCCATACACCAAGAGTCTTTTCTTATCTTGAGCCCTCCACCCCCTTAGTAATGTCCACATCCTGTCATCCCTCCTCTTCTTCTGTATTCTCTTGTGCATATTGCCAAAAACCTGCTCTCAGTAGAATCCTGAGGGTGATAAGTATAGTTCACGGGTCCACTGTCCCAGAGGTGCCGGCACAATAAGCATGAGCTTTAACAGTGCAATGAAACACTTTGGGTGTGGGAAAATGGATTTTAGACTGAGAAAGAATTGTCTGAAGAACATTTTATGTCACTGAAATCATCTTGAGGTTAGGGACCCAACTTCACTGTGAGTAGGGTTATCAAACAAAATACCAGGCACACAGTTAATATGAATGTCAGATAAACAGCAAATGACTTTTTAGTAGGAGCAGGTCCCAAATATTACATGGACATAATTATACTAAATGCTCCCTCTCTTGCTCCTCTCCCCCTGTCCCTACTCATGCTTGCTCTTTCTCTCCCTCTTTCTCAAATAAAATCTTAAAAAATAATTACTAGTCTACATAACTACATAGTGCTGTACCTCTAATACCTAGCATAGCCCCCCCATACCATACTTATTAAATAAATATTTGTTAAATGAAATTGTTACTTGTGGACAACATTGTGTACACAGGCAATGTGGATTCACATTCCATTAATCTGGTCTTATATGTGGGTGGGAGCCATTTTGCAAGTTACTTTCGGTGAGATGGAGTAAGCAGCCCCCATATCCTAAAGGTCTGCTTTACAGCTGGTTCCCTTCCCTTATACTTAAGGAAATCCCATTTTCTCCTACTCCATGCTCGGGGAGTTGGAGCTAACCTACATATATCTAAGACATAAATGCTTCTTGAATCCAAGAGATACTTACAGAGAACCTGTTATGCATAAGCCCCAGGAATAGGCCCTGAAGCCAAGGTTTATCCCCACGTGCATTAACTTTAGCTCACATGATCCCAAAGGAGGCCTGATTTACCTGTGCCTGGAGCCACACTGGCTATGGAGCTTGGGTGCCTGCCTGGTTTATGTGGTGCCTCAGAGAGCTTGCTTTATGAGGATTTTGGTATTGCATGCCTGGGCACAGTGCGGGGCTTGTTAAACTCCTGTAGAGAAGGAGAGGAGGTTCCAGCTTCCACTGTTGAGAGAAAGTGTCCTGGCACCTTGTTCCCCGCATGGCTCCTCTCGGCTTCATTTCTGGGCCCTGTTGCTCAGACTGTGTAGGCAGAAGCTGCTGTATGAAGACAGAGGGGTAGAGGAGCAGGTGCACACATTGGCACAGGGAATATGAGAGGCTGCCAGGCAGTTAAAAAAACAAATCACCCTACGCAAAAGCATGGGAATGCTCTGCCTTTGACTGTGTCGCTCCTCAGGGCTAGAGTCACCTACCTATGGTAGGAATTTGGCAAGAGCTCTGGCTTGGAATTTCAGCATTATGCCCAGCAGTGATGAAGGGCAGGACTTTCCCCTTATACTGCTGGGATTGGCTCTGCTAACTCATCTCCACCAGCTCAGACTGTGGGTGTTAGGAAAAGAACTATGAGGGGTAGGTGCACCCGTATGTATTTGGGGGGATTAGATTAAAAAGGAAATCAAGGCACAGGTGAATCATATATACCATTCTCAAAATCATTACCTCACCCCTAAATTCCTTTTTGGAGAGCCTCATTCTTTGGAGGTTAAAAGACTGTAAAGTTCTCAGATTCTCTCTGCAAAAATTAAGAGCCTTGAAATGAAGAAAGTCAGAACATGATTCATCACTTGGGAACAATACAGAGGGTGGAAGAGAGGACAGGGATGACAGCGTGGGTGATAAGAGAAACATTCTCCTGGGAATGGGGTTTCCCAGAGGGAGTCGGACTGAGCTGGGAAAGGGCAGTGTAAGAAGAAGGAGGCTGGTGTCCGAAAGATGCTCTCTGCTCCCACTGACAGTTTTGATAAATGCTGGTTCATTCAGTGACTCAGCGTGTATTTATTGGTGCTTCCCATGGGCCAGACACTGTCTATGCTCTAGAGAAACAGTAATGGAAAAAACAGATAAGACCCCTGCTCTTAGGGATTCTATTCTAGAGGGGCCAAATAGATAATGAAAAGGTCAAGACTTACAAAAGGTAATTTCAGGTGTGATAACTGTAACAGAAAGAATCAAGATGTGCGAGAATGAGTTGGACAGTGAGAAGATACTTCAGATGAGGTCTTCTGGAATGGGCTCTCTGAGGTATGAGCTGAGAGCTGAATGATGAGGAGGGGTAAGTCATACCATAACAGGAAAAGCATCCAGGCAGAGGGAATAGCTAATGCAGATACCCCAAGGTAGGAATGAGCTTGGTAAATCTTGAGGAATGAAAAGTAAACTAATGTGACTAGGGCAGAGTGGGTGAGGAGAAGGGCAGAGTGGATGAGGAGAAGTGGTGAGGGATGAATGATCTTATACGTCATGGGGAGAAGTTTGAGTTTTATCCTAAGTATGGTGGGCAACCTTGAGGGGCTCTAAGAAGAAATGGCTGTGGCCTGTTTTATGATCAGATTTTCTTTTTGAAACTATCACTCTGGAAGCTTTGTAGAAAAGGCATTGTAGGGGAGAAGAATGAAAACATGGTGGCAAATCAGAGGGTTCTTGCAGAGTTTCAAGCAAGAGATGGTATTGGGTGGGGATGGGAGGTTGGCAGGTGGGAGAAGAGAAGTTCCATATTCTTTTTTTTTTTTCAAGTATTTTAAAAAAGATTTTATATATATAATAGAGAGCACAAGCAAGGGGAGAGGCAGACAAAGGGAAGGAGAAAAGCAGGTAGAAGGAGGGGGAGAGGCAGGCTCCCCACCAAGCAGGGAGACTGATACAGGACTCAATCCCAGGGCCCTGGGAACATGACCTGTGGGCTAAAGGCAGACACTTATCCGACTGAGCCACCTAGGTGCCCCTGAAGTTCCACATTCTATTATGTTGGTATAGAAATGGCAGAACCTGCTGGTGGCTTATGTGTGGATAAGGAAGGACTCTTGCTTAGAGAAAGGCAGGAATCAAGGTCCCTCCTGGGGTTTTTGCTTGAACAGCAATAATGGTGCCCTTTATGGTGCCCTTTAATAATGGTGCCATACCTCTGATATGGTACCCTGAGTTGAGGAGCAGGCCTGGGAAGAAATCAGAAGTTGCCTCCTGTTCCAAGTGGCATCAAGGTCTAAAATCAAATGGGAAATCATTCCCATTTGAATGGGAATGATAAATTATACCTGGCTAGGGAATTCATCTTTGAGAAAAGAGCATGCAACTCATATTTAAAAGCTTAATGTCCTTGCTTTCTGCCGAAGCCAGGGGCTAGGTCTAGAGCAACCTGAGTCTGCCTAGGAATTGTTTGCTTGATGCGCTGGATAGTAGCCAAATTGCTACTATGCAAGTATACCTTCAGTCCAATTCATTACGCATTTGCTGAGCGCCCACTATCAATGATGCCCAGAGTTATGGAATCATCCATAAGTCAAGGGGATTCCAAATTTTCATGACAGAGGCATGAGGGTTCGTTGCATTGTGACTATGATATGTCTCAAAAACCATTTCCAAGATTGTTAGGCCCAAGCTATAAGAGTAAGAAACTGACTTTATGTGTCTTCATCTTTCCTGACAGTTTCAGCACAGATACCCAGGCTGGATATATAATGTTTTTTGTATTCCATAGGCCCCACTGGCCCACATTGTCCACCACTTCTCCTAGGAGAGGAATGACAAATGGGTTTCATCATAAGTGTACTTATTAATTGATAGAGTTTGCTAGAAACATTATGTTGGGAAGGAGTCTGAGGTTCTGCACAGACTCAGTGGGATTGACTGCCCTTGCCTGTCACGGATATGAGAGGAGGACAGTTTCTGTCCACTTGTTCCAAGATGTTTTCATTACATTTTACCTATGTCAACCAACCTCAGATATTTCCAGGAATATACTTCTCAATTTCATTGTTCGTGCCTAGAATAGAGTTTTGTACATAATAGGTTCTCAGTAAGTATGAATTGAATGGATAAATAGAGGAATGAATAAATGAATAAAGAAATGAGAAAATGGTTTTTTTACAGTTAACTCTAAGGGGGCTGACAGCATGACCAGGCACCCTGTGTGCATGGGAAACAAGAGCAAGTGTCTCCTAGACCTCCAACTACAGGGCAGGTAATGAGTTGGTAGGTGCTGAGACATCCTGGCTTTGAGGCCATGCCTCCCACGGGCTGTTTCCAGACAATAACTGAGTGTGGGGATGCTGGGGGATCCTAAGGCAGACCCACTCCTGGGAGACATGGGATTCCTGGGCTTGCTGGTTTTGGCTAGAGGACAATCCCAGGGATTCAGCTTTATAGCATTCCACTTAGACTCCAAGCTAAGACTCTTTCACCCAATCTTCTCTTCTCTCCTACACTGGTCTCACATTGGCATCAAGGTCTAAAGTCACTTCCAGCCTCTTCCGGCCCTTTCCCTCTTTTCCGTCACACAAGCATGTTCCCTTGTATGTTTAATCCCATCCTGGGTTTTCTTTTGTATTTCAGTTTATTTTATTTATTTAATTTATTTGAGAACCTGGACCAACATATCCTGCTAACATCAGAAGGGACCAGGACTCTATTAACCCTACCAGATGCCAGCTGTGCAGCAGGCTCATGCCCTTTGTGATGTAGAATGAGTTCCTGGAAAAATGTCTAATGGGAGGAGTCATCACTGTTGAGAAACTCAATCCTCATTTAAAAAAGAAAGGATGAGAAAATGATGTTGAGAATTAATATGTAACTGTTTTTGTAAATATCTCAATTTTCGCTAATATTCAGCACACCAAATAATACACTATCAATGACATGATACCCATCTTAAATTCAATATAATGAGCTCTGCATAATTAATTCCATTTATCATTCTGTGTTCATAAGAATCTTTTAGTCTCTCCCAACCCTAAATCGGTTAATTACTCGTGCATTTGTGTGCTTTGTTGTACATAATGTGCATGTCTTGTTTCCCATCCAAATGTCCTGTGATGATCTGATTTCATGAGATAGGAGTTACTTTTCCTCCTGTGGCCTACTCAATTCTATGTGATTCCACGCAATTCTTTTTGTTATGTGCTGTACTGATCTAGGCCATTGTTTACCTTCTGCTGATTTCCTTAATGGACCGTGTCCATCCATTCTCCTTGTTTTTGTTTTCCTTTTTTCTTCCTTGCTCAGTTATCCCCAGAAGCAGTATTGGTGTATGTTGGAAACCAACATTCTCTTGATGGATCAAAACTTATTCAGAAGTAAATATGTCCAAACTAGAAATCTTGGTTAAGAGAATTTATATTTGGGGAAGAAACATTGTACATGTGTGTTCACACAGATTACTGACACAAGCATTAAGAGCATATTCATTCACTGATCTTTTAAAACACATTTGTTGAGTACCCACCATGTGCCATGCCCCTCACTTAGTACTAGTGAGATCAGGGGTCTCACGTATCTTTTTTGGGTGCCTTTAGCTTTGAGAGACTTTTCTAGCTTGGCAAATCCCTGTTCTATTTACAGCTAGGAGAAATTGACACCTTTAACAGTGGAGTTACCCTTTAAAATCGCTAAGATCATGATTTCTCTTTTGAGACACACTGGTTGCCTCCCAAACACTTTGAAAATTCAGAGTACAGATTTATTTCAGAAATTCATCACGATGCTTTTAACCTTTGATGCCTTTTGCAGGAATGATTTATGAAGTTTGTTTCTTTTTATGGCAGTTTCTCCAACCAGGTTGCAAGAGATATAAAGACTGTGATTTCAGACAATTATTCTCTTGACAGCATACACTTCAAGTTCATACAACAAGAGAAGATGCTCCTCTTCCTTTTTCCAAAAGAATCAGAAGCTCTATTACCCACCCGGTGTAGCAACAATTGGTGTGCAAGTTATTCAGTCAACCGGCTGCTTTTCTTTCACATCCAGAACCAGAGGAAGGACTGATGCTGTCACTATGTTGATCAACTTTCCTCCAACTGAGTTGAATCTGAGAGTGGATTATATGAGTCTTGCCTTGACAACTTTAGATATCTTTTCTTTCCTTCCCTCCCCTCTTTGTCTCTTTGTCATCTTTCTCCTCTGTCTTCTCCACTCACCTCTGTTCTCTCTCTTCCTACATAAGGAGTAAGTACTATGTTGTAAATCCTTTACCAGGTCATAGAACAAACTTGTTTGGTCTAAAGAACACGTCAACACTCATATTACTGAAATCCGCCGCCCCCCAAATTTATGTTTTTGTGGGTTATACCTATTGCTGTGTATTGCATTACTAATTAAAGCGAATAAAATTTAAAATATGCATTTACTAATTCAGTGAAAATAATAATAAACCCATGTCACGTTGACAAAAATATTTTTATTAAGAACTATGTTATTCAAAGTCAAAAAATAGTGAAGAGAGTGCCATTTTTTTTTTACATTTTTGCAAATGTTTGGCTTTAATAGAAGATAGCTGAATTCTCTTATCTGCTTCTGCATTCAATCTGTTGTGGTATCATGTTCTATAGCCTCTGGAACATTCCTCCAGGGAGAATGAGAACAAAGGAAGCAAATAATATCTCAGTACTTTTATGAACATAGTTTTGAAGTTGTGAGCCCTCAAGGGTCTCAGAGACCTCCAAGAATTCCTGGGCCATACTTTGAGAACTGCTATGTGTGCTAGGGTTAGAGATACAAACATGGAAGACCTGGAATCTTTACCCACCATCTACTAGCAGAAAGACACAAAGGATATTTACAGCCCAGTATGGACCTTAGTGTGCTAAGTTTAAGGAGGTGGCCATGGGAGCACAAGGAGGGAGACCTAATTCAGTCTGGGTGTGTTTTCAGAGGTGGAGAGAAAGGAGAGGCTCAGAGAATGGTTCTCTGAGTTCGTGGTGCCTGAGCTGATGATGCTGTAGGTGGCTAATTGCAAAGGGAACCAGTTTGTCTGAAACCCCTGCTGCTTGGGACTGATCATGAGGGTGACCTAGGGTATTTGGCTTACAGCTTTATTAGGATCATTTATTTAGTGGTGGTGGAGGAGAGACTTTTTGGTGCCTATCCTCTACCTCTGATATTCTACGACTTCCCAGAAAGGAGCCAAGTAGTCCACATAACTAAGAAGTGAAATTGGCCTGCTTTCTTTCTGAAGCAATGAAAAGAAGATGAGCATTTTGCAGTGAATATACTATAAACCAGTTAATTACCATTCGTTGTTCTGAACATCTTGGGATCTAAGACATGAAATGGAATTTGCAATAAAAATGTATCACACATTTCCTATCCTCTGGAACAAAGTTGATATTGCAAGCCACAGAGGTTTTATTTATTAGTTTGCCAGTAGGGAAACAAAAATACGGTGTTTCTATCTGAGGTTAAAAGGAATTTGTCACATCAAATCCTTTCACTCATTTTTGAACATAACATTTTAAAAGATTCTTCAGTAAGCATGATGACTGGTTTTATGTGTCTATTTGACTAGGTTATAGTACCTAGTTATTCAACGAAACACTAATTTGGGTGTTGCTGTGAAGGTATTTTGGAGATGTGATTAATATCTACAATCAATTGGTTTTGAGTAAAGGAGATTATCCTTAATAATGTGGGTGGGCCTCATACAATCAGTTGAGAGGGTTTAAGAGCAAAAGCTGAGTTTTCCCAGAAAAGAAGAAATTCTGCTCAACACTGCAGCATGAACACCTGCCTGAGCTTGTAGCCAGCAGGCCTGCCCCATAGATTTCAGATTTGCCAGCCCTCATAATTGAGTGAGTCAGTCCTTTTATTTATGCATACACACACACACGCATACACACAGATATGTAGGTATGGATATGTGTATATGTATATATGTGTATGTGTATATGTATATATCTCTTTCTGTCTCCTGTTGCTTCTATTTCTCTGGAGAACACTGACTGTTCTCTTGTAGATTTCAGTCTTTGCTGGTTTGTCTCCTTGCACTCCCTCAGAGCACTTGATCCCAGATTGGACCCACAGGAGATGGAAACAAATGTGTGCTGTTGCATTGATCCCTGGTCAGAGAGAAGAATACTGATTGGGGTGGGACTCTCAGTTCCTCCATGAGGGGTCATGACCTTGACTTATTTAAGCACCCTGAACCCCCATAGCCTCATCCATGAAATGGAACCCATGCTGTCCTCTCATGGGGATGGTTGTAAGGATTTAATGGGATCACAGCTATAGAGCCTGGCACATAGAGGTCCCTTAGGAATGACAGTTCCTGATTACAGTGAACGATAGTGATTACAGAAAGAGTTTTAGACAATTGCATCTAGTAGTGTAAACTCCCAAGTAAGTTAAGGGCTGGTTTTAGGGGTTAAAGGTGTTTAAAAGGCAGTGAGGTACGAGATATTGAAGGAATAGCAATGTTGGGGAATTATAGATGTAACAATCATTTTGTTCAGTAGGTAAGACATTTTGTGTGGAAAAATGAGTTGGCTCCAGCAACTGAATGGGAGCATTAAACCCTCAGAACCTGCACCCCACTTCTTCCTATTCCAAATGATCCTCTTGAATGACTCCTAATCTTCTCTACAGCTGTAATTCAATTTTCCCATCCCCTGGGAGTTCTGTTAGGTTGTCAGCCCACCAATAGGTTTATGGGGTGACTTGAGCATTGTCTAGCTGGGGCAAACAGGGTCCCATGTGGCTCATTATCACAGCCTGTGGTTGCTGAACTTCAGAATCAAAGACACCTTACTGTGGACATACGACATGCTAGTTACTGAGTCAGCTCTGACTCAGGGTCTCACTTTATCCTCCTGCTAACCCTGCAGAATTGGTATTACCTCTGCTTTATAAAGGAGTGGGAGCTGAGGTCTGGAAAGATTGAAAGACTTGCCTAAGAGACCCTGTTGGTTACATGATATCAGAACTATGACAAGGAGCCCGGTACCCCTTGCACCCAATCTCAGGCTTTGTCTTCACACAAACTTTGGACAGTTGGCTTTGTCCAGATGGCTTATGTGGAGACAAATGAAACTCACTTTTGTAAGATTATACAATCCCTCAGTGCACATTTCTCCCTAGCCTTGCTCCTGGCCCACCTGCCACTACCCAATAGGATAATGGCATGTGGCCCATCCCCAGGCTGGGATAAGGACTTTGAGAGAATCCACACTCCAAATAATTATTTATGGGTGGGAAATGACATATGGAAGTCTTGGAAAAAAAAAATAGGAATGGTGAATAAATGGATGGGCAAATGGATAGAAGGAAAGGAAGTAGGAAGGGAAGGAAAGCAACATGCTATCCTCACTACAAGCATTTATCAAGCAGTTAAGGATTAACAACTCAGTCATCTTTTCCTCAAATGTTTTTCAACCCAATTAAAACAGTGAAATGTAACCCTCATCTTCTGTGAATATTTGCATGTGTGAGTCACACACATGGGATTTGTATTTAAAACTCTCTAATTGGTACCTCTAGCAAGAAAGATATATTGCCTCTAATTAAGTGATGGCAAATGTCACCTTATGACTTGTGAGGCACGCCCTCTTTCTATTTGGGTGATGTAGGAATCCCTGCTCACTGGAATCAAAGTACCACTAATTGCCTCAGGCATTGGAGGTGCCAGCCAGGCAGCGGTGTGCTCACCTCATTTACCAACATGCTGGGCATTGTGTTAGGTCCTGTGGATATCATTGTGACCAGGATGCTGCCTTGTCCTGCAGAGGGCTTATACTTGTATGGGAAGACGGGCAGGAAACAGCTATTGACAATGCAGTAGACCTGTAGCATGACGGCAGGTGGTACAGGGTGATACAAGGTGCAGAGAGGGACCATGGGAGGAGGTGGAACTGGAGCTGAATCTGTAAGGATGTACAAGCAGCAGTCAGGAGGAAGGAGAGGAGAGGAGCAGATGGTGCAACAGGGGCAAAAGTATGGGTAATTGAGAGCTGGCGCCTTTGGGGGGCTTCATCTGATCTTGCAGTTGAAGGCAGGATTACTGCTGAGGGATCCTAAGCAGGAAAGTGCAGTATCAGATTTGCCTGTTGGCAAGCTGACTTCTTACCTGGACAGGGGTCCTATCCTACCCTCAACTCTGGACCAGAGGCATAAAACTCCATTGTATATATGAACCACATCTTTTTTATCCATTCGTCTGTTGAAGGGCATCTTGGCTCTTTCCAGTTTGGCGACTTGCCATTGCTGCTATGAACATTGGGATACAGATGGTTCTCCATTCCACTATGTCTGTATCTTTGGGGTAAATACCCAGTAGTGCAATTGCAGGGTCATAGGGTAGCTCCATTTTTAATTTCTTAAGGAATCTCCACACCATTTTCCAAAGTAGCTGCACCGACTTGCATTCCCACCAACAGTGTAAAAGGGTTCCTGGAACAGGGAATAAAAATAATTTTAAAAATGTTATTTCAATTATTGTAGTTAAGAATCATTTTATTGCAAGAACAGATATGCTGCTCAAGCTACTACAAATAGAAAAAAATGGTGCCTTGACAGAATGAATGAAAAACTTCACTTGGCAACTTCAGACACCCCACACAGGCTGATGAGTCCATGAAGGCTGAGCAGGACCTCGACTAGAAAACAAGAGGCTGGGTGGCCAGCCTCTGTATCTCTTGCAGCTGCTTGGAATACTTCTCTTCTCTATGCTTGTTGGGTCCCAGATCCTGTTTCCTGGTAGATTAGCGCTCTCTGATTTTAATGGCTTCTCAATTCCCCCTAAGCTTTGAGTGATCATTACATGTATGCCACCCCAACTCTTTATGGCCTTTTATCTCAAGTATCCATCACCAGAGATGCCTGGGTGGCTCAGTCATTTAAGTGTCTGACTCTTGGTTTCAGCTCAGGTCATGATCTCAGTGTTAATGAGATCAAGTCCCATGTCAGTCTCTGCACTCAGTGCAGAGTCTGGTTGGGATTCTCTCCCTTTCCTTCTCCCTCCCTCTCTGCTCCTTCCCCTGCTCAAGCTTTCTCTCTCTCTCTCTCTAAAATAAATGAATGGATGAATAAATAAATAAAATCTTTTTTTTAAAGTATCTATCACCAATTAAATTATAGGTTCTGAGCCTCCCTCCTAAATGAAGTTGAAAGATCCAATCAACTTATCCAGAGTATTCCACCCATTGAATTCCCCTGGGTTTAGATATCCACCTGGGTCTAAGCACCTCTGCCAGAGCATCAGGTTAGAAGGGAGAAGTTGGGCATCACAGGCAAAAGACCAGCCACACCACAAGAATGACCTATTAATAGGGTGTAAGTTAACCTCTCTAGAGCATTTTGTAATCAGTACAGTATGGGTTTTTGTTTTGTATTGTTTTTGGTTTTTGGTTTTGTTTTGCTTTGTTTTTTACTAGTGGTTCACTTTTACCCAGAAGCAGATATTGGAGTTCTGAGAGTCAACTTTAGGATAAGAATAGAAAGACTGAATGGGTAAATCATTGGCTGCTTGGATTGAGTGTTAAAGCACTTTTTCAGAGGTGGAGGCAAAGAGAGAAGGCCAGGAGTGCTCCTGAGAATGCATCTGCACTCTAGTTAAAGACACATTGGGTGGTAAGACCTAATTTCTCTGTAAATGGAGCAGAAATATCACACTAGTGTTTCCTCTGTATGAGTGCAAAGATACAGACATTTCTCCAGATGCTGAAACAGCATGGGAAAGATCCAGACAGAGGTAAGGAGCAGTCCTAAGGGGACATGATATGACAGAGTTCAGCCTCAAGAAGAGTTGTATAACAAAAAGGGAGATTATCTTGTGAAGAACTGATTAAAAGTCTATTCTTCTGAAGTTACATCCAAATGGAACAAAGAATGAGCTGACTGGCCTCAGTCTGTTGGAACAAAAAGGCAGAACAGTTGTCAGGGGAGGGAACAGATTGCTTAACAACAGCCAAGGCACAAGCATCTACCCCTCTTGCTTCTTTCTGGAAAGGAGTTGGTTCTCTGGTGTCCCATAAAGCCAGGGTTTGGAGGTGGCTCTTGGACGAATCTATACATGCCAGTAATCCCTAGTGATGTAGACAACTGTCTATCCATTCAGCCTCTTGGCAGGACTTGCCCCTCGAACTTCATTCTCAGCCAAACCTAACTATTCACATTTCCCCTATGGGTCGCCAGGTGCTTTTTCCGTTGGTCTTTCCCCATGCACATTCCTCTGCCTGGGACCCCTGAATCCATTAGACCTGCTTAATTCCTACTACTCATGACTTCAAATCTACGTCTTCAGGAAGTAATTCTGGATTACCATGCTCAGATTAGTGCTTCTCCTTTCTTTTCCCTTGCACCCTGCTATTTCTTTGCTTATCTCTCTCTTGCCATACTGGTTATCACGGATCCCTCTCTAGTCTGAGGGTCCCTTGAGGATAAGAACTTTATTCTTACCACATTATAAATTATATGTATAATTTATATGTAATGAAATTCAACCTTTTGATATGTGCAGATTGCTAAGTTTTGCCAAAGGCACACAAAAATGTAACCACCACCATAATCAAGATACAGAACATTTCCATCATTCAAAAGTTCCCTTATGTCCCGTTACACGTAAACCTACCCCATCCCCCAGACCCTGGCATCTACTGATCCATAATCTGTCCTTATACTTTGGCATTTTCTAGAATGTCATATGAATGGCATCAAATAGCATGTAGTCTTTTGTGTCTGACTTCTTTCACTTCATTTCCCCAGAAGAATGTTTTGGATATTCAACCATTTTGTTGTATGGATCAGTAGTTGATTTCTTTTTACTGCTGAGTAGATGTCCATTATATAGATACACTGCAATTTGTTTATCCGTTCACTAGTTGATGGCCATTTTATTTTCCAGTTTGGTACTATTCTGAATAAAGATTCTATGAACATTTACATACAAGTCTTTTTGAGTAATTTATGTTTTCATTTATCTTGGGCAGATCCCAGGAATGGAATTGCTGAGTCATTTTATAAGAAATTGCTAAACTATTTTCCAAACTGACTGTATTATTTTACATTCATACCAGTAGTAGTGTATGAGTTTCAATTGCTTCACATCTTATTAGAACTTGGTATTGTCAGTCTTATTTTAACCATTCTAGCGATGGTATAGTGACATCCAATTGTGGCTTTAACTTGCATATCCTTGATAACTACTAATGTTGAGCATCATTTCATGTTCTTATTTCTTCTGGTGACAGGACAGTTCAAATTTTTGCCCCCCCCCTTTTTTTAACAGATTATTTTTCTCATTATTGAGTTGCTGGAGTTCTTTGTATGTTTCTGGATATAAGTCCTTTGTGAGAAATGTATCGCAAATATTATCTCCCAGTCTGTGGCTTTAAAAAAAATGTTTTCTGAAGAGTGTTCTTCAAAGAATAGAAATTTATAATTTTATTAAGTTTGATGGATCAGTTTTATCTTTTATTCAGTGTTCCTTTTGTCCCTTCTAATAAACCTTTGCCTAACCCAAGGACACTGAGCTTTTCTTTTGTGCTTTCTTTTAAAGATTTCACAATTATTTTTTTAAGGTTTCACAATTTTTAAGTCCCACATTTAGGACCATGATCTATTTAGAGATAATTTTTGTGTATACTGTGCAGTATAATTGAAATTATTTTTTTAAATATGGATATCCAATTTTTCTCAACATAAATGAAAAACTATCCTTCCCTCCAATGGGTTTTCTTGGAAAGTTTGTTAGAAACTAATTGACCACGTGTATGTGTGTCTTTTTCTACATGCCTTATTTTTCTATTGATCTTTATGTCAGTCTTATGTTAATACCTTACTACCTGATTAGAGTAGCTTTATAATAAGTTTAAAATCAAGTAGTGTGAGTCTTCTAACATCCCCCCCCTTTTTTTTTCCAGACTTGTTTTGGCTATATCAGATTTTTTCATTTTCATATAAATTTTAGAATTAGCTTTACGCAACTAATGAATGGTTGAACACTGTAACAAAAACTTAGGATAAACTATATGCTGGCTAACTGAACATAATAAAAAGTACTAAAAAATCCTATTATTTTTTTTTTGTGACTTTTTAATTTTTTTATTTTTTTTCAGCATAACAGTATTCATTATTTTTGCACCACACCCAGTGCTCCATGCAATCCGTGCCCTCTACAATACCCACCACCTGGTGCCCCCAACCTCCCACCCCCCACCCCTTCAAAATTCTCAGATCGTTTTTCAGAGTCCATAGTCTCTCATGGTTCACCTCCCCTTCCAATTTCCCTCAACTCCCTTCTCCTCTCCATCTCCCCTTGTCCTCCATGCTATTTGTTATGCTCCACAAATAAGTGAAACCATATGATAATTGACTCTCTCTGCTTGACTTATTTCACTCAGCATAATCTCTTCCAGTCCCGTCCATGTTGCTACAAAACTTGGGGATTCATCCTTTCTTTCTTTTTTTTTTTTTTTTTTACAGCTTTATAAACATATATTTTTTTCCCCAGGGGTACAGGTCTGCGAATCGCCAGGTTTACACACTTCACAACACTCACCATAGCATATACCCTCCCCGATATCCATAACCCCACCCCCTCTCCCAACCCCCTCCCCCCATCAACCCTCAGTTTGTTTTGTGAGATTAAGAGTCACTTATGGTTTGTCTCCCTCCCAATCCCATCTTGTTTCATTTACTCTTCTCCTACCCCCTCGACCCCCCATGTTGCATCTCCTCTCCCTCATATCAGGGAGATCATATGATAGTTGTCTTTCTCCGATTGACTTATTTCGCTAAGCATGATACCCTCTAGTTCCATCCACGTCGTCGCAAATGGCAAGATTTCATTTCTTTTGATGGCTGCATAGTAATCCATTGTGTATATATACCACATCTTCTTTATCCATTCGTCTGTAGATGGACATCTAGGTTCTTTCCATAGTTTGGCTATTGTAGACATTGCTGCTATAAACATTCGGGTGCACGTGCCCCTTCGGATCACTATGTTTGTATCTTTAGGGTAAATACCCAGCAGTGCAATTGCAGGGTCATAGGGTAGTTCTATTTTCAACATTTTGAGGAACCTCCATGCTGTTTTCCAGAGTGGTTGCACCAGCTTGCATTCCCACCAACAGTGTAGGAGGGTTCCCCTTTCTCCGCATCCTCGCCAGCATCTGTCATTTCCTGACTTGTTAATTTTAACCATTCTGACTGGTGTGAGGTGATATCTCATGGTGGTTTTGATTTGTATTTCCCTGATGCCGAGTGATATGGAGCACTTTTTCATGTGTCTGTTGGCCATCTGGATGTCTTCTTTGCAGAAATGTCTGTTCATGTCCTCTGCCCATTTCTTGATTGGATTCTTTGTTCTTTGGGTGTTGAGTTTGCTAAGTTCTTTATAGATTTTGGACACTAGCCCTTTATCTGATATGTCATTTGCAAATATCTTCTCCCATTCTGTCAGTTGTCTTTTGGTTTTGTTCACTGTTTCCTTTGCTGTGCAAAAGCTTTTGATCTTGATAAAATCCCAAAAGTTCATTTTTGCCCTTGCTTCCCTTGCCTTTGGTGATGTTCCTAGGAAGATGTTGCTGCGGCTGACGTCGAAGAGGTTGCTGCCTGTGTTCTCCTCAAGGATTTTGATGGATTCCTTTCTCACATTGAGATCCTTCATCCATTTTGAGTCTATTTTCGTGTGTGGTGTAAGGAAATGATCCAATTTCATTTTTCTGCATGTGGCTGTCCAATTTTCCCAACACCATTTATTGAAGAGGCTGTCTTTTTTCCATTGGACATTCTTTCCTGCTTTGTCGAAGATGAGTTGACCATAGAGTTGAGGGTCTATTTCTGGGCTCTCTATTCTGTTCCATTGATATATGTGTCTGTTTTTGTGCCAGTACCATGCTGTCTTGAGGATGACAGCTTTGTAATAGAGCTTGAAGTCCGGAATTGTGATGCCACCAACTTTGGCTTTCTTTTTCAAAATTCCTTTGGCTATTCAAGGTCTTTTCTGGTTCCATGTAAATTTTAGGATTCTTTGTTCCATTTCTTTGAAAAAAATGGATGGTACTTTGATAGGAATTGCATTAAATGTGTAGATTGCTTTAGGTAGCATAGACATTTTCACAATATTTATTCTTCCAATCCAGGAGCATGGAACATTTTTCCATTTCTTTGTGTCTTCCTCAATTTCTTTCATGAGTACTTTATAGTTTTCTGAGTATAGATTCTTAGTCTCTTTGGTTAGGTTTATTCCTAGGTATCTTATAGTTTTGGGTGCAATTGTAAATGGGATGGACTCCTTAATTTCTCTTTCTTCTGTCTTGTTGTTGGTGTAGAGAAATGCAACTGATTTCTGTGCATTGATTTTATATCCTGACACTTTACTGAATTCCTGTACAAGTTCTAGCAGTTTTGGAGTGGAGTCTTTTGGGTTTTCCACATAGAGTATCATATCATCTGCGAAGAGTGATAGTTTGACTTCTTCTTTGCCGATTTGGATGCCTTTAATTTCCTTTTGTTGTCTGATTGCTGAGGCTAGGACTTCTAGTACTATGTTGAATAGCAGTGGTGATAACGGACATCCCTGCCGTGTTCCTGACCTTAGCGGAAAAGCTTTCAGTTTTTCTCCATTGCGAATGATATTTGCGGTGGGTTTTTCATAGATGGCTTTGATAATATTGAGGTATGTGCCGTCTATCCCTACACTTTGAAGAGTTTTGATCAGGAAGGGATGCTGTACTTTGTCAAATGCTTTTTCAGCATCTATGGAGAGTATCATATGATTCTTGTTCTTTCTTTTATTAATGTGTTGTATCACATTGATTGATTTGCGGATGTTGAACCAGCCTTGCAGCCCTGGAATAAATCCCACTTGGTCGTGGTGAATAATCCTTTTAATGTACTGTTGAATCCTATTGGCTAGTATTTTGGCGAGAATTTTTGCATCTGTGTTCATCAAGGATATTGGTCTGTAGTTCTCTTTTTTGTTGGGATCCTTGTCTGGTTTTGGGATCAAGGTGATGCTGGCCTCATAAAATGAGTTTGGAAGTTTTCCTTCTATTTCTATTTTTTGGAACAGTTTCAGGAGAATAGGAATTAGTTCTTCTTTAAATGTTTGGTAGAATTCACCCGGGAAGCCGTCTGGCCCTGGGCTTTTGTTTGTTTGGAGATTTTTTTTTTTTTTTAATTTTTTTATTTTTTCAGCATAACAGTATTCATTATTTTTGCACCACACCCAGTGCTCCATGCAATCTGTGCCCTCCACAATACCCACCACCTGGTGCCCCAACCTCCCACCCCCCACCCCTTCAAAATTCCCAGATCGTTTTTCAGAGTCCATAGTCTCTCATGGTTCACCTCCCCTTCCAATTTCCCTCAACTCCCCTCTCCATCTCCCCTTGTCCTCCATGCTATTTGTTATGCTCCACAAATAAGTGAAACCATATGATAATTGACTCTCTCTGCTTGACTTATTTCACTCAGCATAATCTCTTCCAGTCCCGTCCATGTTGTTACAAAACTTGGGTATTCATCCTTTCTTTCTTTCTTTCTTTTTTTTTTTTTTTTACAGCTTTATAAACATATATTTTTATCCCCAGGGATACAGGTATGCGAATCGCCAGGTTTACACACTTCACAACCATAGCACATACCCTCCCCAATATCCATAACCCCACGCCCTCTCCCAACCCCCTCCCCCCATCAACCCTCAGTTTGTTTTGTGAGATTAAGAGTCACTTATGGTTTGTCTCCCTCCCAATCCCATCTTGTTTCATTTACTCTTCTCCTACCCCCTCAACCCCCCATGTTTCATCTCCTCTCCCTCATATCAGGGAGATCATATGATAGTTGTCTTTCTCCGATTGACTTATTTCGCTAAGCATGATACCCTCTAGTTCTATCCACGTCGTCGCAAATGGCAAGATTTCATTTCTTTTGATGGCTGCATAGTATTCCATTGTGTATATATACCACATCTTCTTTATCCATTCGTCTGTAGATGGACATCTAGGTTCTTTCCATAGTTTGGCTATTGTAGACATTGCTGCTATAAACATTCGGGTGCATGTACCCCTTCGGATCACTATGTTTGTATCTTTAGGGTAAATACCCAGCAGTGCAATTGCAGGGTCATAGGGTAGTTCTATTTTCAACATTTTGAGGAACCTCCATGCTGTTTTCCAGAGTGGTTGCACCAGCTTGCATTCCCACCAACAGTGTAGGAGGGTTCCCCTTTCTCCGCATCCTCGCCAGCATCTGTCATTTCCTGACTTGTTAATTTTAGCCATTCTGACTGGTGTGAGGTGATATCTCATGGTGGTTTTGATTTGTATTTCCCTGATGCCGAGTGATATGGAGCACTTTTTCATGTGTCTGTTGGCCATCTGGATGTCTTCTTTGCAGAAATGTCTGTTCATGTCCTCTGCCCATTTCTTGATTGGATTCTTTGTTCTTTGGGTGTTGAGTTTGCTAAGTTCTTTATAGATTTTGGACACTAGCCCTTTATCTGATATGTCATTTGCAAATATCTTCTCCCATTCTGTCAGTTGTCTTTTGGTTTTGTTCACTGTTTCCTTTGCTGTGCAAAAGCTTTTGATCTTGATAAAATCCCAAAAGTTCATTTTTGCCCTTGCTTCCCTTGCCTTTGGTGATGTTCCTAGGAAGATGTTGCTGCGGCTGACGTCGAAGAGGTTGCTGCCTGTGTTCTCCTCGAGGATTTTGATGGATTCCTTTCTCACATTGAGATCCTTCATCCATTTTGAGTCTATTTTCGTGTGTGGTGTAAGGAAATGATCCAATTTCATTTTTCTGCATGTGGCTGTCCAATTTTCCCAACACCATTTATTGAAGAGGCTGTCTTTGTTCCATTGGACATTCTTTCCTGCTTTGTCGAAGATGAGTTGACCATAGAGTTGAGGGTCCATTTCTGGGCTCTCTATTCTGTTCCATTGATCTATGTGTCTGTTTTTGTGCCAGTACCATGCTGTCTTGAGGATGACAGCTTTGTAATAGAGCTTGAAGTCCGGAATTGTGATGCCACCAACTTTGGCTTTCTTTTTCAATATTCCTTTGGCTATTCGAGGTCTTTTCTGGTTCCATATAAATTTTAGGATTATTTGTTCCATTTCTTTGAAAAAAATGGATGTTACTTTGATAGGAATTGCATTAAATGTGTAGATTGCTTTAGGTAGCATAGACATTTTCACAATATTTATTCTTCCAATCCAGGAGCATGGAACATTTTTCCATTTCTTTGTGTCTTCCTCAATTTCTTTCATGAGTACTTTATAGTTTTCTGAGTATAGATTCTTAGTCTCTTTGGTTAGGTTTATTCCTAAGTATCTTATAGTTTTGGGTGCAATTGTAAATGGGATGGACTCCTTAATTTCTCTTTCTTCCGTCTTGTCGTTGGTGTAGAGAAATGCAACTGATTTCTGTGCATTGATTTTATATCCTGACACTTTACTGAATTCCTGAACAAGTTCTAGCAGTTTTGGAGTGGAGTCTTTTGGGTTTTCCACATAGAGTATCATATCATCTGCGAAGAGTGATAGTTTGACTTCTTCTTTGCCGATTTGGATGCCTTTAATTTCCTTTTGTTGTCTGATTGCTGAGGCTAGGACTTCTAGTACTATGTTGAATAGCAGTGGTGATAACGGACATCCCTGCCGTGTTCCTGACCTTAGCGGAAAAGCTTTCAGTTTTTCTCCATTGCGAATGATATTTGCGGTGGGTTTTTCATAGATGGCTTTGATAATATTGAGGTATGTGCCGTCTATCCCTACACTTTGAAGAGTTTTGATCAGGAAGGGATGCTGTACTTTGTCAAATGCTTTTTCAGCATCTATGGAGAGTATCATATGGTTCTTGTTCTTTCTTTTATTAATGTGTTGTATCACATTGATTGATTTGCGGATGTTGAACCAGCCTTGCAGCCCTGGAATAAATCCCACTTGGTCGTGGTGAATAATCCTTTTAATGTACTGTTGAATCCTATTGGCTAGTATTTTGGCGAGAATTTTTGCATCTGTGTTCATCAAGGATATTGGTCTGTAGTTCTCTTTTTTGTTGGGATCCTTGTCTGGTTTTGGGATCAAGGTGATGCTGGCCTCATAAAATGAGTTTGGAAGTTTTCCTTCTATTTCTATTTTTTGGAACAGTTTCAGGAGAATAGGAATTAGTTCTTCTTTAAATGTTTGGTAGAATTCCCCCGGGAAGCCGTCTGGCCCTGGGCTTTTGTTTGTTTGGAGATTTTTGATGACTGTTTCAATCTCCTTACTGCTTATGGGTCTGTTCAGGCTTTCTATTTCTTCCTGGTTCAGTTGTGGTAGTTTATATGTCTCTAGGAATGCATCCATTTCTTCCAGATTGTCCAATTTGTTGGCGTAGAGTTGCTCATAGTATGTTCTTATAATTGTCTGTATTTCTTTGGTGTTCGTTGTGATCTCTCCTCTTTCATTCATGATTTTATTTATTTGGGTCCTCTCTCTTTTCTTTTTGATAAGTCTGGCCAGGGGTTTATCAATCTTATTAATTCTTTCAAAGAACCAGCTCCTAGTTTCATTGATTTGTTCTATTGTTTTTTTGGTTTCTATTTCATTGATTTCTGCTCTGATCTTTATGATTTCTCTTCTCCTGCTGGGTTTAGGGTTTCTTTCTTGTTCTTTCTCCAGCTCCTTTAGGTGTAGGGTTAGGTTGTGTACCTGAGACCTTTCTTGTTTCTTGAGAAAGGCTTGTACCGCTATATATTTTCCTCTCAGGACTGCCTTTGTTGTGTCCCACAGATTCTGAACTGTTGTGTTTTCTTTATCATTTGTTTCCATAAATTTTTTCAATTCTTCTTTGATTTCCTGGTTGACCCATTCATTCTTTAGAAGGATGCTGTTTAGTCTCCATGTATTTGGGTTCTTTCCAAATTTCCTCTTGTTATTGAGTTCTAGCTTTAGAGCATTGTGGTCTGAAAATATGCAGGGAATGATCCCAATCTTTTGATACCGGTTGAGACTTGATTTAGGACCAATAATGTGATCTATTCTGGAGAATGTTCCATGTGCACTAGAGAAGAATGTGTATTCTGTTGCTTTGGGATGAAATGTTCTGAATATATCTGTGATGTCCATCTGGTCCAGTGTGTCATTTAAGGCCTTGATTTCCTTGTTGATCTTTTGCTTGGATGATCTGTCCATTTCAGTGAGGGGAGTGTTAAAATCCCCTACTATGATTGTATTCTTGTCGATGTGTTTCTTTGATTTTGTTATTAATTGGTTTATATAGTTGGCTGCTCCCACGTTAGGGGCATAGATATTTAAAATTGTTAGATCTTCTTGTTGGACAGTTCCTTTGAGTATGATATAGTGTCCTTCCTCATCTCTTATTATAATCTTTGGCTTAAAATCTAATTGATCTGCTATAAGGATTGCCACTCCTGCTTTCTTCTGATGTCCATTAGCATGGTAAATTCTTTTCCACCCCCTCACTTTAAACCTGGAGGTGTCTTCGGGTGTAAGATGAGTTTCTTGTAGGCAACATATAGATGGTTTTTGTTTTTTTAATCCATTCTGATACCCTGTGTCTTTTGATTGGGGCATTTAGCCCATTAACATTCAGGGTAAGTATTGAGAGATATGAATTTAGTGCCATTGTATTGCCTGTAAGGTGACTGTTATTGTATATTGTCTCTGTTTCTTTCTGATCTACTACTTTGAGGGTCTCTCTTTGCTTAGAGGACCCCTTTCAATATTTCCTGTATAGCTGGTTTGGTATTTGCAAATTCTTTCAGTTTTTGTTTCTCCTGGAAGCTTTTAATCTCTCCATCTATTTTCAATGATAGCCTAGCTGGATATAGTATTCTTGGCTGCATGTTTTTCTCATTTAGTACTCTGAATATATCATGCCAGCTCTTTCTGGCCTGCCAGGTCTCTGTGGATAAGTCTGCTGCCAATCTAATATTTTTACCATTGTACGTTACAGACTTCTTTTCCCGGGCTGCTTTCAGGATCTTTTCTTTGTCACTAAGACTTGTCAATTTTACTATTAGGTGACGGGGTATAGACCTATTCTTATTGATTTTGAGGGGGTTTCTCTGAACCTCCTGGATTTTGATGCTTGTTCCCTTTGCCATATTGGGGAAATTCTCTCCAATAATTCTCTCCAATATACCTTCTGCTCCCCTCTCTGTTTCCTCTTCTTCTGGAATCCCAATTATTCTAATGTTGTTTCGTCTTATGGTGTCACTTATCTCTCGAATTCTCCCCTCGTGGTCCAGTAGCTGTTTGTCCCTCTTTTGCTCAGCTTCTTTATTCTCTGTCATTTGGTCTTCTATATCGCTAATTCTTTCTTCTGCCTCATTTATCCTAGCAGTGAGAGCCTCCATTTTTGATTGCACCTCATTAATAGCTTTTTTGATTTCAACTTGGTTCGATTTTAGTTCTTTTATTTCTCCAGAAAGGGCTTTTATATCTCCCGAGAGGGTTGCTTTAATATCTTCCATGCCTTTTTCAAGCCCGGCTAGAACCTTGAGAATCATCATTCTGAACTCTATATCTGACATATTACCAATGTCTGTATTGATTAGGTCCCTAGCCTTTGGTATTGCCTCTGGTTCTTTTTTTTGTTGTGAATTTTTCCGCCTTGTCATTTTGTCCAGATAAGAGTTTATGAAGGAGCAAGTAAAATACTAAAAGGGTGGCAACAACCCCAGGAAAATATGCTTTAGCCAAATCAGAAGAGATCCTGAATTGTGAGGGGGGAGAAAGTGGATAAAAAGGGGTTCAGAAAGAAAGAAAAAAAAATATTAAAAAAAAGAAAGCCGATAAAGAAAAAATATAAAAAGAGGAAAAAATATATATATATTAGATAAACTATTTAAAAAACGTTAAAAAAAAGAAAACGGTAAAAGTTAAAAAAAATTTAGCAGAAGAAGAGAAAAAGAAAAAAAATTGAAAAAGAAAAAAAAATTAAATTAACTGCAAGGCTAAAAAATCATGGGGAGAAAGCCGTTCTCCTTGGTAGGTGAACTTGGTCCTGGCTGGGTTTCCCGTAGATCTTCTGGGGGAGGGGCCCGTTGTAGTGATTCTCAAGCGTCTTTGCCCCAGGCGGAGTTGCACCGCCCTTACCCGGGGCCGCGCTGAGTAATCCGCTCGGGTTCGCTTTTGGGAGCTTTTGTTCCCTGAGCACTTTCCGTAGAGTCCGGAGGACGGGAATAAAGATGGCGGCCTCCCGGTCTCCGGCCCGGAGGAGCCGAGAGCCAGGGGCCCCACTCCTCAGTGCGCCCCCAGAGAACAGCGCCAAATGACTCCCGTCACCCTGGCCTCCGGCCGCACTCCGAGCTGACCGAGCCTGCGACCGGTTCAAGGCAACCCTGAGCTGAGAGTCACTCCTCGGCTCTGTCTCTGCAGCCGGCTTCCCCGTTCTAATACCGGTAAGCTCTGCGACACTGAGACACCCCCGATCCTTCTGCGACCCTGCAGGACCTGAGGCCGCGCTTACCCCGCCTGGGCTTCACCCCAGTTAAGCCTCTGGAGCGATGTCCCTCAGCGGAACAGACTTTTAAAAGTCCTGATTTTGCTCCGTTGCTCTGCCGCTTGCCGGGAGCCGGCCCCTCCCCCCGCGGTCTATCTTCCCGTCGCTTTGGATTCACTTCTCCGCCAGTCCTACCTTGCAGAAAGTGGTTGATTTTCTGTTTATGGAATTGCTGTTCTTCTTCTCTTCAATCTCCCGTTGGATTTGTAGGTGTTTGCAATCTTTAGATAAGCTATTTAGCCGATCTCCCGCTACCCGAAGTAGTCTCAGCCTGCTACTTCTCCGCCATCTTGACTCCTCCTCCTAAAAAATCCTATTATTTTGATTTGGGTAGCATTGACAATTAGGGAAAAATTTACATTTAGCTATCTTGGCTCTCCGAAATCATAAACACTGTCTATCTCTCCACTAAGACTGCTTCAGGTCCTCTTTAAATTCATTCAGCAATATCTTATTAGAGTCTTTGGTCTACAGATACTATATGCATTTTGTGAAAGTTATTCTGAAGTATTTCATGGTTGTTGATATCATCATATTAGCATTTTTAATTTAAATTTTCAATAGTTTACTGTTAGTCCATAAAAATATAATTGATTTTTATATACTGACTTTATGTACTGTGATCTTCCTAAACTCACTAGTTCTAGTAGCATTTTAGCAGATCCCACAGAATTTGCTTCACTGAAGATCATGTTCTCTGCAAGTAAACACAATTTTACTTTTTAACTTACAGTCTTATTTTTTTCTTGCCTTATTGAATGGGTTCGAACCTCCAGTACAATATGAATAGTACAGTACAAGGTAAGAGTGGACATCCTTGTGTATTCTTCCTGTTCTTAGGGGAGTGTGTGTATTCACTCTTTAACCACTAAGCATGATGTTAGCTATAGGTTTCTAAGAAAGTTGTTCATCAGATAGAGAAAGTTCCTTCTAGTCCTTATTTGTTGATCATTTTGATTATGAATGGATGCTCAATTTTGTTAAATGTTCCTTTCAGGGACCCCACCCCGATTTTACCCTCAGTGGTTAATCTGTTCTTGCATATATTAGGTGCCCCTAAATACTTGTTGAATGAATGCAACTGGGCTAAATATCTTTGAGAGTGCAAGGCCATATTTCAGCCACTCAGAAGGATGAGATGGGCTTAGGGGACCTGAAGATATTTGAATGTCTATTCATATCAGAGATACTAGATTTGCTTAAATGATCTCATGCAAATTTTACAGCATTCCTATGAAGTTAAGTATCTCCATTTTACAAACGAAGAATGAGTAATAGATAGAATGATTAAAAAAGCTGTAATAAAGCTATAATATGGTTGGCATGTGGGGAAAAGTTTCTTTGCATTTCAATAAAAGAAAAAAGACAATCATATGTTCATAAAACAGAGTATGCAAAGGAGGTTGTTTTCAAATATTTCAGTTATTGGATGGTGTGAAAGGATCAAGAGTACAGTCAGTCTGGATATAAAGAATGTCACCTGTGGAATGACGCTTGAACCATTAAGAAGCAAAAGCTATCCTTGCATAGTACTTGGCTCAGCCATGAACAAAGGTCTCATAGTCAAAATAATGTAAATTTAAGTTAGTGGCTTGCAACCCTGACAATTTGATATATAGGCAAAACAAAGAAGATTTAATTTTGCTTACATATCAAAATGCAAATGTTTAACAACTTTGGCAAAGAAAAAGTCAAGAAAGATATAAAGTAAGTTAGAAGGTAGGAGAAAAATGAGGAAACTCTAGGGATGTTAACACTGTTATCTTACAAAAAAGGAACATTTAAACCCCTCTGAGCTTCAGTTCTTCAGCTGCAAAATGAGATATAAAATCTTATCTAATGGGATCATAGTGAGGATTAATGAATGTATGTAAAATGCCTAGTATGTATGTAAAATGCCTAATATATGATAGGTACTCACTAAAAGGAGAAAAGGGTGGCAGGCCTATCGATAGAAGAAAGTAGTAAATCCAGCCCCATTCATGAGGGAGAACCTCAATTCTAAGGTCTTTGTCCCCTCTCCTGCTGATGCTGTCACTGCCAGAGAGCAGGGTAGTGAGTCTGAGTAATGAAAGGTCAAGGGCTGTGTGTCCAGCCAAGGGCATATGAATGACATGACTACTCTGAAAATGGTATCATTTTTCCAATGTTATAGTTGAGGGAGTTGACACTCTGAGTGGCCCAATAACTCACATTGAGCCAGCCCTGAAGTGGCCAAGCCGGTCCTGAAACCCAGAAACTGTGACTCTAGATTTGGTTGCCTGCCATCCAGTCGAGCGCTGCAGTGAATCTGAAACACTGGATAAGCTTGTGGCATATCCTCTATACACATTTCTAATGAATAGGCCCTTAGGTTTAATTAAAGGGGAAAAAAAGATTAATTGTTTCTCCCAACAGCTGCAAATTATTTACATTGCATTTGTGTTGATGGCTAATAAAAGAGCAAAGGCGTGTGGGGACAGCCCAGGGTGGCTGTAATTCTTCCAGGGTCCATAATGAAGCACTGGTTTGAATGCCAGCATGTGAGCATGGAGGAGCCTGCTGTCCCATTCAGGCTTGTAGTGGGCAGAGCCACTCTCTGCCCTGGGCACGATCCAATCTGCAGAAATGGATTTCAGCAGCCAAGACCTGAGAAGAACAAGGCATATGCCCCCGCCTCACTAAACTGGCTCTTGATTAGTTCATGATTGCTGTGGAATGGGTGAGAAGCAAAATGGTGGCCAGCTTGAGGCTACCACCTATCCTAGAGCAACTCTTAACTGATCTTTTGAAGCATGATTGTGGAGGAAAGGGACAGGAGCCATGGCAGCAGAGCTGTTTTCAATTTTATAAGTTCTTGCTTTGCAGTAGCTACTGAAAATTATATACTATAATATGCATATGTATTATATAATGTGTGTTATAGATTATAATGTACATGACTAGTATAATATGAATGTGTGTGTGTGTGTGTGCACACACACATGTGTGTGCTTTTACGGATATTACTCGGTATGAGAGAGTTTTGGTCTTCCCAATTATTAGGTTTTAACCCTGGGGCCATCTTGGGAAAGTCACGTCTTGTGAAAGTGGTTTCTTCATCATTTTCATAACGATCACACCTACTCTTAAGTTGCTGTCGGGAGCATTATTTACGTGACAACATCTTTCAAACTGTGAAGCAGGGTGTGAGAATTGGCATCAGGACATCTTTGATTACTCTAGGACTTTTTCTAACATATTATTTCATTTTTAAAGCACCTACTCTGCACTCAGATTTGCGTAAGTGTATGTGGGGGGATAAAAGGACAAACCAAAGAGACCACAGTAGAGTAATATTAGGTTATAATATTAACCTAATATAATAACCTTATAATATCAGGTTAATATTTAAGGAGATTATTTTTGATGTGTGTGTAGAGGATGAATTGGAGTGGGATAGGACTTCTTACTGGAAGACCAGTCAGGAGGCCACTGCAGTCTTCCAGAGAGGGGACACCTGGGCCTGAACAAATTTGGAATTGACAGACATGGGATATTCACATAGGACTATTGCACCAGCCCTAGCACAAGTTTTATTTAAATTCTCTATCCCTTAGGAGCCTGTTGACCATAAGTATCCCATATTTGTTTGCTAGGACTGCCTTAACAAAATACTACTAACTGTGTGGCTTAGAACAACGGAGATGTATTGTCTCACAATTCTAGAGGCCAGAAGTCTGAAATCCAAGTTGTTGACAGGACCGTGCTTGATCTGAAGGTAAAGGGGAAAGATCTGTTCCAGGTATCTCTCCTGGCTTTTGGTAGTTCCTTGGCTGGTAGCAACACATGGCATTCACATGTGTACACGTCTGTCTCTGTGTCCAAATTTCCCTTTATTATAAGGACACCAGTCATTTTGGATTAAGGCCTGCCCAAATGACCTCATTTTACTTGACTACCCCTATAAAGACCCTCTCTCTAAATAAGATCACATTCCAAGGTACTGGAGGTTAGTACTACAACCTGTCTTTTTTTCAGGGTCACAGTTCAACCAGTAACATTTATCTGATATTCATCTTAAGTTTGTTAATTTTCCATTAGACAAGATATGATTTACCTGGTCAAATTACTGAAAAACAACTTAAATTGCTAGGTAATTTAGACTGTTAGGATAGACACAGTTTTTATGTGATCAGAAAATATTCAAATGCCTGCTGTATCTTTACACATATGTTGGTACTTATACAGATAGGTGTATATATGAAATACAGTAACAGTTTGTGATTATGGATCTGATTAGGTTGAGGTCAGAAATTCAAGCACATAGCCATGATTTGCTAGTTTGTTGATTGATAATGGACTTTAACCCTGAAATATCTATTAATAGGCAGTAGTATTGAAGAATTGAAGCTTTTAGTCAGTTTTTAACAGTAGCTATCTATACTGGGCATCCAGAAATAGAAATAATGGGATTTTGGTAAGGTGAAAGATCCATGGTCTAGAGCCCAAAAATGTGTTTGAGTCTCGGTGCTGCCCTTTCTTTGTGTTCACATGAATTGTTGAGCTTCTCTCTGAATCTCACTTTTCTAAAGGTTACTGAGGTATAAAATGGAACTAACTAATGCTCTATGTCTCTCATGTGGTTGTTGGATGAGAGCCTATGAGTGAACAAATGTGCAATATTAATATTATTGTGGATTAGCTATTCAAGTGATGATCTTGAAAGTCAATCTTTGTTTTGTTTTTCCATTGTGTTCTAGTCAACAAGCACAAACCATGGATTGAGACTTCATATCACGGAGTCATAACTGAGAATAATGACACAGTCATTTTGGACCCACCACTTGTCGCCCTGGATAAAGACGCACCAGTTCCTTTTGCAGGTGAGATGGTAGCTTACTGTGGTTGGGCTTGGCTCACTTGGAAGGCATGCTGGGAAGCCTCCACAGAGTGCAGGCTCGGGCTGTATTGCTGTTATCTTCCCCTACGTGTCTCATAGATCAGCCTGTGATTTCAAAGCTGTATATCTCTTCTGACTGCTGGTATGGTTCTGATATCTGGTGTGGCTCTGATTTCTGATTTCTGGGGTTTTTTTCCGGGGTATTGCCTCCAGGACAAGACCTTTATTTCTTCTTCTAAGAAATGGTATATTGCTGCAGTGGCCTCTGGATTTGGAAAAGCTGGGCTAGTAAGGTCCATAGGGGAATAATTTTCCCTCTAGAAAGATAACCTATAGACAGATTAAGTAAGTGACCCACTCTCCCCACTACACATATATCAAGGACAGGTGAAGACTTATAACTTGGTAGATTGACAAAAGAAAAGGAAAAAAAAAAAAGGACCAGGAAATATTTGCTAAGAGTAGGGACAGGGCTGTACCCTCAAGCTTCACAGTGGGTGTGGCTTTGGTGGAAGAATCAGAACACAGTGCCATTTTGCCCTCTGTGGCTTGTGGCTAGAGAGTCTTCTCATTATCATCAAAATTATGACTACTTCCTTCTTTAACTTCCTGCAAGGGCTAGGTCTCAGGAAGGATGTGTGAAGAATATAGCTATGTCTCATGTTTCCACAGATTTTGGCAAAGAAAAGGGGATAGCTGATGGTAGGGGGAGGAGGGAATGGACAAAGAATTTCTGAAGATGCCTGCATCATGAGTAATATTGTTAACATTTTATAACTGTCAGGACAAAGACAGGAAATTTAATGAAAGTTTTCAAGATTTCTAGAAGATTGCTTTATGATAGATGGGTGCCAGGCTGAGGTTTTCACCATGATGAAGTCTATTTTTTCTGACAGTATGTCTGCTACATTATGAGCTACTTGGGCAGAAAAAAATTGGCTCTTTCACACTTCTAAGAGATAAGCTCTATGAAGGCCCTTTTTTCATTACAGAACATTGTAAAGTAAGGAATGAGGGGGTGGGTTAAATTGGGAAATTCAGCGTTATGTGAAGATAAACTCATAAGCATTCTTGCAGAGCATTGGGAAGATATCTTGACTCTCAGAAGAAGGCTTTACCTTTATTTTATGTAGAATGATAGCCACCAAGGGCACCTAACTGTGACTTCTTTGGTGTTTAGAATTAGGATATTTCCATAATCTTCTAGCTATCCTCAGAGGTCCCAGCTCAACAAAATTCCACTTGGAAGTATGAATTCCATGCTGTCTTTTCCACAAAAGATGAGTTATCTTCCCTAGACCTTCTTTGCCAGACTGGGAATATTCCAATGCATTCCCGTCTTGGACATAACTAGATGATACTAGGGTTAATCACCTGCTAGAAATGAGGTTTTAAAACAAACACTGGCAAAACTCTTTGGATCTTGGAACTGTTTGGTTTGGCATGCACAATGTGCTTAACAAAATAAGAGACAGTATTTAAAAAGTGGGAGATTTAGGATAAAAAGACAGGATTCTGGATTATCTTGATGAACCAGATTGGAAATACAAGGCTGAGTCATGGTTTCCCTTTTTAGACTGAATGTGTGCTCCTGGCTTCCTTCAGCTCTTCTCTACAACCGGTGTGCAGAGGTCCTTCCACCAAGCAGGTCCTCTTGTTCACCTTTATTTTCAAGTGTGTAACTCCTCTTTAAAACATAACAGGGAAAAAAAAAAACAACAATGACACATTAAACAGGAAGTAAATGTATGCCATTAATTCACTTTAGTGTAGTGAACCTAAGACTTTAAAGATGAAGGATATGTCTGATTCTTTATTATGTCTACCCTCAGCATAGCCCTGTTCTCCTCCAATAGTGAACTAGGAAACTGAAGCTGTTGAATAAGTTGTCCCACAGTAGATTTATAAGCTCCTTAATGTACAGACCCAAATTGGGTGGGGGCAGTTTGAGCAAAACTGATATTTGTAAGTTTGGACTTACAGAAGTTACTTATTTTCCTTGGTTATTGGGCAGCAGAACAATTAATTATTTCATCTGAAGATTCAACAAAGGGTTTCACAATCATAAATCCATCAAATTCCTTTAAACTTGTATTTGTATTCTGACCATTAGATGTGCCCACTGGTTTTCAGACACATCTGGAAATTAAGATTTGCTTCTAAGCCAAGCCCTGAGTAGTTATTTCCATCTGGAGAAAATTTTTATGCTCCTCTTGATATTTGCATCTGCATAAAAAGAAATCTAACTTAATGCATCAAAATATAATCTTCCAGGCTCTTAAGAGTAAAAAATAAAGGTGCTTTTTGGAATGGTCAAAGCTATTTTTCTCAGTGTTATTTATGACCAGCTCTAAGACAGGACACAGGCACTAGCCATCCATCCATGCTGCAGACGTTTATTTTAAAACATTTATCTTAAAAAGAAAATACTGAAGATTTATTTCAGATCCCTATCATTCTCATAAAATTGAAAAATTCGTTATCTGCCAGCTCCATCAGTTCTGGAAGTCAACTGCAGCTTTTAGTCCCCCCCGCCCCGCCCCAGTTATCAACTGTTGTTGTATTGTGTGTCAGTTTTTCCACCCCTTTCCCACTAGTCTTTATTTCTAATTTGGCCTGTGAGGCAAGCTGTAAGCTTTCTGGGAGATGGTCTCGTCCAAGTCACTTTTTCTCTGTCTCATTTCTTTTGTGATTTCCCTCCCTTAAAAAAAATTGTTTAAGAAAAATTTCCTATGCAAAATCCAGGGATATAGAATAGCTTTTACTATATATTTTCCTGATTATGACAATAAGTGTTTTATTGTAGAAAATGTGAAAAATATATTGAAACAAAGAAGTATGAAAAATATGTTTTCTTACTGCCAGAGAGAGCCTCTGTTAACTTTAGTGTATTTCCTTCCAGTCATTTTTCTACTTTTTTTTCTACAATTGTGATCACACCTCATATTCAATTCTAATAATTTATTTTCCCCACTAATGAAAATATACAATTTTTTGGAAAATATATAATTTTATTAAATATTAATCTGCAGCTGATTAAACGGTTACATGATGTCTTTCTCAGTGAATATTCTGTAGTTTACCATTCTTTCTTTTTCTAGCT
Organism: Lutra lutra; assembly: GCF_902655055.1. Classification (NCBI taxonomy): domain Eukaryota; kingdom Metazoa; phylum Chordata; class Mammalia; order Carnivora; family Mustelidae; genus Lutra; species Lutra lutra. The sequence goes on along the minus strand of NC_062278.1, from coordinate 125,185,397 downwards.
CTATTGAGATACAATTGACATATAATATTGTAAAAGTTTAAGATGTACAATGTACTGATTTGATAAACTTCTTTTTTTTTTAAAGATTTTATTTATTTATTTGACAGACAGAGATCACAAGTAGGCAGAGAGGCAGGCAGAGAGAGAGAGGGGAGGAAGCAGGCTCTCCGCTAAGCAGAGAGCCCAATGTGGGGCTAAATCCCAGGACCCTGGGATCATGACCTGAGCTGAAGGCAGAGGCTTTAACCCACTGAGCCACCCAGGTGCCCCTGATTTGATAAACTTCTATATTGCAAGTGATTACCACTGTAGTATTAGCTAAACCTCCATTATCTCAAATAATCACTATTTCTTTTTTTCTCACATATTAAGAATACAATCTTTAATTCTCAGGATTTAATATAATGGTAAATTCATGCAATGAAGATGGACAGTTCTGAATACTATGACTTTGATTCATGGATCTAAAAAATATAACTCTTGAATAATGAAATAAATTGTATGCATGAATTAACTCCAAAATTGTGCAGTGCTGGTATTACCATTTCCTTTCCTCCATGACTAGCTCTCCAGGTATGAAATAATAATGCAGTTTTCTTTTTTTGTGGTGAGAACATTTGAGATCTACTCTCTTAGCAATTTTCAAGTATATAATACAATGTTGTTACGTATAATCACCATGTCATACATTAGGGGCCCAAAACTTAGTCATATTATCACTGAAAGTTTTTACCCTTTGACAACACCTCCCAATTTTCCCCACCTCTAGTCCCTGGTAACAACCATTCTACTCCCTGTTTCTGTGAGTTGGCTTTTTAAAGTCAATTTCACATATAAGTGAATCTACATATAAGTGGTATTTTATATGTGATATAAGTGATTCCACATATAGATTCCATATGTAAGTGAGATCATGCAGTATTTGTTTTCCTATGTCTGGTTAATTTCATGGACCATAATGCCCTCAAGTCCCATCCATGTTGTCACAAACAGCAAGATTTTCTTTCTCATGGCTAAATAACATTCTATTGTATATATATACCACATCTTCTTTATCCATTTTTCCATTGACAGAACTTAGGTTGTTTCCACATCTTGGCAATTGTGAATTATGCTGCAGTGAACATAGATTTGCAGCTATCTCTTCAAAATCCTGAATTTACTTCCTTTGGATATAATTCCGGAAGTAGGATTGCTGGATCATGTGGTATTTCTAGCTGTAATTTTTTTGAGGAACCTCTATACTATTTTCCATAGTGGCTATACCAGTTTGCAATCCCACCATCAGTGCACAAGGGTTCCCTTTCTCTATGTCTTTGCCAACACTTACTTCATGTCTTTTTGATGATAGACATTCTGACAGGTATGAGGTGATAGGCAATTTGTCTGTTACAGTTCCTTTTTACTATCATGTGTTTACATTTCTGATTCTATCATTTGGGTGGATTTCCAGAATTGAAATTAATTGGTCAAACACTTTAAGGTTCTAGGAACAGGGCACGTGGGTGGCTCAATCGGTTAAATGTCTGACTCTTCATCTCAGCTCAGGTCTTAATCTCAGGGTCAAGAGTTCAAGTCCTGAGTTTGACTCCACAAATAAATAAATAAATAAGAAAGTTCCAGAAACGTGTTAAATTGCTTTCCAGAATAGTTGTGTAAGTTTGTTGTCCCATTCTCACCACAGTGGTCTAATTCCCTAGCCCCCGTATGGCTTATTCTAATGGTGTGGTTTAGTGACCATGGGGTGTAGTCACCAATAACAGTAGCCTCGCCATCTGCATCTGTAAAATAATGCAAGGTTTCCAGTGTTGTTGTTTTGATTAAATTTAAAGAATATCTATGATGCATGTTATAATGATTCAAGATATAATAGAAGCTTAATAAATTCATGGTTTTTTTTTTTTTCCATATTCTTTTCTCTGCCCATTTTGTAGAGGAGATAACCAACTCAGAGAGAGGCCAAGCAGCTTGCTCAGTATCCCAAACAGTCCAGCCATGCGCTGGGACTGCAGACCAGGGATTTTCACCACTTGCTTTGAGTTCAGTCCAGTGATGTTGCCTTTTGATTCCTGCCTCACCTGATTACTAGAGGTGTCAACTCTTAGTCAGTGAATACTCCTTCAGACCTCAGTCAAGTCCATTAGACCTAACTTAGTTCTCAACCTAGTGTCTGTGCCCCGTGGACATGACCTTCTTAGAGAATCAGATCCAGGAAAATCCTTAAGTGATAATGAAAATCCTGTCCATTGCATGGCAAAAAATGATAATGAAAGCAAGCTGAGCACACTGTGAACTTATTAATTTCTACATGAGCCCCACCGAGGCCTGTTAGGAAACTGTGGAGACTTTTAAATTTGAAGGGAATTAGATTGCCTTTCAGAGATAATAGAATGGTTCATTTGTCTACATTGGGCCAGTCTGGACTTGTCTTTTGTGAGGACAGGGCAGCAGAGAATGGTCAGGCATAATTGGCTGGCTTCTCAGGCTGGGTGACTCTCTGAAGGCTGCCTGGAAAACTGCCTGTGACGTGATTTGGCCTGGTTTGATTAGCTGGTTGCAGCAGAAGCTTCTCCCCTCCCTGTGCTTGACTCCGCTCACCCTCCTGGTTCTACTCAGTGTTTGCCAACCTTATCCGTGAACCTGCCCAGGGTCCTTGTTTGTGTTCCAGATCCCCTAGCCCTGATGGCAGGGAATCCCCCCAAGGGCTTATGCAGCCCCCGTGTCTTCTGGTGGGAAGGGAAAGCAGAGTGTGGACAGCTACACACCATGCTTGACCAGACACACATTGCTTTATATTCAGGCTCTGTCATTTGCTAGCTGTATGGTCTGAGATAAGTTACTGAACTCCTCTGAGGGACGGTTTGCTAATATTTGAAATGGGGGTAAACATCGTACATCTGGGTTAGTATGTGGATTACATAAGATACGACTGCCGAGTGCCTAGAGCACTCCAGGCCACCAGTAGATGTCTAGTATGTCACAGTGCTGATCATCCTAGAAATGGTAAAAATGAGAGTAATTACAGTAAGTGTAATTCTTGGTATCATCAATAAGCCACAGTGTTTTATTCATTTTAGGCTGATTACAGTTCTGTGATTATAATCTGTGATAAAGACGTTAAAGAAATGAGAAAAGTGAGTTTGGAGTTTGTTCTAAAGGCTTCATGCTATCACCCATCAAGCTATGTTGCCCAGACTGGTCACATGGCAGTGCAGAGGCAGTAAGTTAAATAATGTAGACAAGTAGTTTGAGAATTGTGCTGAACTCTATAACTATTAGTTAGCAATACATTTCCTTAAATTGCACCTATAACCTGTCCCTGTGGAGTAATTAGTTGCAAGATACACATTTATATTACTGCAAATCATATGCCCTTTTATTATAAACACACACATGCACGCATACACACACATACGCGCACGCGCGCGCGCATATGTGCCAGCCATGGCACACACAGAATTGTATCTAAGCCTCACACCAACTCTGTGGAACAAGAAGGTGAGCTATCATGATTCTGTTTTGCAAATAAGGACATTGAGACTTAAAAAATTAAGTAACTATTCAAGGTTACCTAGCTGAGGATGGCTCAGCCCTGTCCCTCAATTCCAGATGCTCAGACTCCAAGTCCAGCCTTCTTTCCCCTGCGAGTTGTCCAGTGTGGAATACATATCTCCTTGGCAGTGGAGGATTTACATGGTACCTGGACATAACATTAAAGAGTGCTGAATCCCATGCTAGGTCATTCCGTTTTAAGTTCTTCTCCAGTCTCTGATTATATCAAGGAGAAAGGCAGTTTGGCTCAACACTTCTCAAACATTTGCTAATGTCTCCTTTTGACAAAGAAGGAACAAGTGCTCTCTCAAGGCATTCCACAGGCTATACTGATGAAGTAGAATTTTAGTACCATCCTGTGTTATATTTTATTTAAGTTTCTTTTTCTTTTTTTTGAGACAACTATTGTTGGCTTTTCAGGTTTTTTTTAAAATAAATTCATTTGGGTTTTTTAAAACCCCCATTTTTTGTGGGGGGGGATTTTATTTCTTCATTTACTTGACAGAGGGAGAGCACATGTGCCTGTGTGTGAAGGGGGCGGGTCATGGGCAGAGAGGGAGGGAGGGGGACAAGCAGTTTCTATGCCTAGCATGGAACCTGACACAGGGTTCCATCTCACGACCCTGAGCCCAAATCAAGAGTCAATGCTGAACCCCTAGAGCCATTCAGGCACCCTTAAAGCCCCAATTTAAAGAAAAATGTAAAAAAGATCAGGTAGTTCATGGCAGGGGCAAAAATCATCAGAGAGGCCTATGATTGAGTACCAAGTAGAACACCATAGAATAAACCCTTTCTGGCCTCGTTCCTCCCCCAGCCACCTCAGGACTATCCACCATCTTCAGTCTGTCCTGCCCCATGGCTCTCTGAGCTCTGACCCTGGTAACAGAAGAGGTATCTGTGTCAGCCTCATGGTAGATGGGACTTTGTATTCCAGCTGGTTTGTGTGGGGGTCATTCTTGTGGGCCTGAAGAAGGGTGTCTGCTGGTCGACCCTGGTCTCTGAGCATTCTGCGCCTCAGCTAGAAGTCTGTCTGTGGCAGTCCTTGCAGAGAACTGTGGATTCTCTGGAATCCACAATCTGGGTTACAGCCTTGGACCTCACAGAAAGAGAATCAAGAGTAAACAGGACCAGAAAGACATGGACCAGTGTCTATTCATCAGAGTACCTGTGAAAATTACAAAAATGAATAAGGAATAAAACAAAATTAAGCCACATTCCTAAGGTCCTGCTAGACCTTTTTCTATTCATATATAGATACACAGTTCTTATTAATTTGGATCATCATACGCATGGTTCAGTTTTTGTGTTTTCATTTTTCATAGACCTTTTCCAAGCTGACCAACATATATTTTAAAATATTACTTAAGAGTAGAAGACATAATTATATATCATATAGCCCTGTCGTAGTTTATTTAACCATTCCATCATTTTTATATATTTAGGTCATTTACAGTATTTTTCTACTTAAAAAATATAACATTGCCATGGACAACTTTGTTTGAAATACCTTACTTAAACAAACAGGAGTCAGGATTTCATGTTTATGGTTTAGTTCATAGATAGTGAGTGAAAAAAACAGATGTGTTCTATTTTCAGTGACAGATTGAGATTGTGTTGTCAGATGTTTTTGCTGATATGAACTGTGATCGCCCAATTTTCAAGCAGATGGTGGGGTTCAGAATAGATGGAAAGTAAGAGCTGGACTGACTCCCACACCCGTCCACAGCCTGTGGCAGAGCCCTCAGTGCCCATCCTGTGGGCTTCAGGCCTCCATCCCTATGATGAATTCTCTCCTTCACTGTAGTGATTGTCATCTAAGGCTTTCCAGTTGTAGGCAAGGTGTGATTTGAGAACTCAGCAAGGCAATACAGAAGTTGCTTTAAAGCTGGGAAAAAATGCAGGGTGAAGGCATAGCTACCAGTAAATAAACAGAAGACCTGGTCAAGTTGTTGCTTATGTCCTCTGGGGAGGGTGGCCATTCATTTGTAGTCCCCAGGAGCAGCAAGGCCTATAGGACCATACCTGTGGTCCTGGTCCCAGTGGTGGTGGAGGGGTCTGCCAGGCAAACTGGGAGAAAGAAAGACCTGGTGTATCCATCACTCTGAAATTTAAGTATTGCTCTTCCTTCCACCAGTTTGGCAGCTGCCAGCCTTGACAGTGATTGATTGGGGTTGGGAGCATATTTGGGTCCCTTTCTTGGTTATCCCTCCATGAGCACTGCATTCACTCCAGTGTTTCCCTTTCACACTTTTTACTCCTTCCTCCTATCTGCTGATGGCCAAGAAGCTCAAGAGGCAGATCTTAGCACCGGACAGGGCCTTCCATATAATCCTTGGACTCGTGGAGCCAGGAACACAAAGTGCTAGCCTTGCTGAGAAGAGAAGTGAACCTCTGTCCTGCCGCAGAGGTGGCCCCTTTCTTTGGTGGAGCTGCTCTGCTGGAGGGAGAATGAGGAGCTTCCCAGCTTCTCTGCTGTCCATGAGTTTGGCGTCTTTGCCCTGAATTTTCTTCCTTCTTGTTAATTATCCTCTTTCTTTTCCCACCCTAGACTTTCTCTCAGTGTCCCTAAAGCTGTCTGCTATTGCCTGCCACCAGGTCTTTTGTTGTTACGGTTTTCATTTCTTTCATTTTGAAGACCATGTGTATTTTTGCTGCATGGCAACTTAGTCTAGGTAAGTTTAGGATGGCCATTCTCATCTGAAAAATTCTAATGTTCACCTCTTCTCCATTATGTTCCATGTTTAATCCTGATGTCCCAGGCCTTTTTGTGGAAGCTTACCTGCACAGGGTTCTTTGGCAGCAGCTGGGTCCCCTATGAGTGTGGTCACATGGGCTCCTCTTGTGTTCAGTGGTCAGTGGCAGGCACTGAGCGGGACACCCCCTCATGATGGCTGGAGGGAGGACTAGGAGCCAGGATACAGAGGAAGGAGGGCAGGAACAAGAACTGACCATTTGAGAAGGAACAAGAGAGTCCAAGATAAATGTTCACAGGAGGGGCTGGGCTCTATAGTCTAACTAGAAGTAGGAGGCTATTCACCTGTACCTCTGACCTTCTCATTGAGAGGACTCTGATGAAGTCCTGCTCTTGTTCAAACTAATATGTAAGGGAGACCCAGAGTTTATTTGTTGGTCCTTTTCTGTCAGGCTGAAAATTGAGGGATGCTCAGGGGGTCAAACCATGCTGGTTTTCCCAGGACTGAGGGTTTCCTGGGACATAGGACTTTCAGTGCTATAACCAAGAAGATCTTGGCAAACTAGAGTGAGTTGATCAGCCCAATAGGAAAGATGTGGAGTCCTAGGATAGAAAGCTTAAGTACTGGCACTAGATTGCTTGAGAAAAGCCCTCGAAGGTAGGAATTTCAAGTCTTCTGGAATTCTGAGTTAATAGCAGTATTGTACTAAAACAAGATGAAAAGTGAACAATGAAGCCAATAATAATAGCAGGACTGGTGCCAACCCATATGGTAATTGTGAAAATTAGAAACAGGTGCCCTTTCTTACATATGGACACTCTCCCACACTAGAGCACGCAACTTGGCAAGTGGAGAAAGAGGTGGATTTCAGCCCCTGCTTGCCCCCTTGGTCTTACATCCTTGTACAAAAAAACAACTTGCACACAACACTGAAAGTTAACTAACATTTATCAAGCGCTTAATACATACCAGGCACTGTATGTATACAGTATACATGTATACATACCAGGCACTATTAGGTATTTCATGCACACTATATCATTTAATTTTTACAACAGTCTTCTGAAATAAGCATTATCATCATTCCTATTTTATAGAAGGAGAGACTGAGGGTAAACCAGATTATGTACATTTCCCAAAACCCAGTAGTAATGGTGAAATTGTAATTCTAACCGGATATCTCAGTTAGGTATTGCTGTGCAACCATCTTCCCAAAACTTTGGAGCATCAAAAAGCAGAAACATTAATTCTTTCTTAGGGGTCTACCTGTTGATTAGACAGCTTTACTAAAGTGAGCAGGCTTAGCCGGCCCCAGCTGGGCTTGTCCAGGTATCTGTGGGCAGCTGGTGAGTAGGCTATAGGCTGGCAGGTCTAGAGTGGCCTTGGCTGGGATGACATTGATCTCTCCCATGTGTGCTGGCCCAAGCCTATTGGCAGGCAGGGCTGAGTATCTCCCTATGGTGATCACAGAAAAGCATGAAGAGCACAGATATGTGCAAGCACTTTGGCAAGCTCCTTGGGACAAATTTGCCTCACTGGCCAAACAAATCATATGGCCAAGCCCAGAGTCAGTATAGGAGCAGACTACCAAGGGCAAAGAGGGGTGAAAAGTTAGGGTCATCTGTGTGGTCATTCTGTCACAGCCTGCCCTTAGGCTACAACTGTCCATACCTCTTCCTCATGTAAAATATGCTTACTGGGGCACCTGGGTGGCTCAGTGGGTTAAGCCACTGCCTTCGGCTCAGGTCATGATCTCAGGGTCCTGGGATCGAGCCCCGCATCGGGCTCTCTGCTTGGCAGGGGGCCTGCTTCCTCCTCTCTCTCTGCCTGCCTCTCTGCCTGCTTGTGATCTCTCTGTCAAATAAATAAATAAAATCTTTAAAAAAAAATATGCTTACTTCATTTTAGCATCCCCAAAGTTGCATCTAATCATGGCATCTGGCTTGCAGCCCAACACAGGTCTGGATGCAGGTCTCTTGATCCAGAGCCCTGTGAGCTAGAAGGATAAGTTATCTTCTCCACATCCCTCCAGGGGAGGGGAAACCTCAACAAGCTTCTTTTCAAGGAGGAGAAGAATGGGAGGCACACAGCAGTGACTCGCTGGCCTGCAGCAATCCTGAGATCCTTCTGGAGAAATGGTGCCACGTCCCTCCATGTTTAGGGTGATTCTTAGGAGTGGCTCCCAGGCCACTATTCTCTACTACTCCTTGTTAGGCACTGTTCTCTTTCACCATCATTTGGTTCTGTTCCGTTCCAAGCTAGTGCACTTAGCAGGAGTGGGTACAAGGTCCTGGCCTTAGTCCTGGGGAACACTCCTACTTTCATTAGTGTCTTTGACTCTGTCCAACCTTAGCGTAACACAATGGGTCAAACCTAACTTCAAAGCCAAGGTTCCTTATACAATAAACCAGAAAATACGAAAGAGTGAAATAAACACACCTTTATTTCTGCTGGAGAAACAATTCAGAGAATATAGACATCAAAATGCCAAGCCTGAACACATCCTGAGGTATTAGGAACTCCAAATCTATGGCCTTATTTACAAATGTGATGCAAACATGTTTATGGTGCTTTCCTACTCACTGCCCCTGATGGCCACATTCTAGGCCATGTGACTCAGACCCCTCCCTAACTGTAATTGGACCTGAAGTGGGCACCTGGCTCAAGGAGGCCAGTGAATAACCACTTACAGCCTGTGACTTGCTACCTGGGTGGGAAAGGCCACACAGGCCAATGGTCTTCCTGTTTGAGTGCTAAGGGGCCATGAGGGAGTGTGGGGGTTCTGAATGAAGTTCCTGTAACACATGCAGATCATAGTTAGGAGCCCTTTGTCAGCGGACTGAGGTGAGGCAGCTGGTCCCAGGGAGAAGTAGATGTGCCTGGAGGGAAAAACCTTTCCCTCCAGGTCTAAGTGGTTCCTCTTGCTCCATTCCCAAGTGGTCCTGGTTTCCAGGTGATCTTGGATTTCCATGAAATTATCCTCATTGTTGCACTTCATTTTCACTCTCTGCTGAGGTGACTATGTCTCAATCCCTGGAAATCAAAGAGGTCAAATGAGGACCAAATGTTAATATGGCTTTCCATATTGAGGGCAGGGACATTGTTTGAGCTACAAGAGGAAAAAGACCCCAAGAATGTTCAGGTAAGAGGGAAGCATAGTTAAGAATGAGCAGGGAATTTGAAAGCATTGAAGAAATCCTCTTAAAAAGCCATAACCTGTGATCATCACAGTGAAATCGGTGAAGATTGAAAACCAGCTCCAACTGTCAGTAATTGGACCGTTTAATAGCCAAGCCTAGACAAGTTAATACCTATTCAGATCCCTTCTCCAGAAGCCGTTTCCACAGATTACAACAGTGGCCATATTGAATAGACCTGGAATCGGAGCTCATCACAAATATTAATTATGGACATGAATTTGTAAGGTCAATGGTTTTACTTTAATAGGAATTTGGGGCCTATGAATGTAAGTCCTAAATGTCTTAGACTTGTTTGAGATTCCAAAGCAAAGAAGAGGAGTACAGCAGGCATTTATAGTTCATTCTGCTTGGCATTGTGTCCAGCGTGAGATCACTGAATACCTTGGCGTGATTTCAGAGCTCAACTTTATTATCTTGTAGCTGCCTGTAATCACAGAAGAGCCATCAAAGGCCAGCTGTCCCCCATGAACCTTGACAGTCTATATAAACTAATTACTTTTTTATGAGCCATCCTTTCAGAGGTTTGGAAAGAGGGCCTATTAAGTCAAGTTCAATATGATCTACAATCTTTAAAAATTATTATTATTTATCTAAGTTCCAGCTAAGTGCATGGTAAATGACATCCTCTGTAATGATTGGCTTGGATAGCCATGGACTTCATTAAAATACAATACTTTGTGGGTTTGGGTTTTTTTGTTTTTTGTTTTTTGTTTTTTTTGGTTTTGTTTTTGGTTTTTTTTTTTTTCCTTTTTTAGTGGAAAGGTGAATCCCAGTGTGGCAGGAGTCCTCTCTATACATTAATGATATTAATAGCAAGATCTGAAGGGCAAAGAAGAAAAAACACAAGTTTGGAAAGTGAGGGTACATTAGCAAAAGCCCCTCTCCTGGCTGTGCAAGGCTGAGGATTGCAAGAGTAAAGACTATGCTCTTTGTCCCTGAGTCCACTGCACAAAGATCACCCCTTTGCCCTTTCCCTTTTGGTGTGCCTCTCTCTTGGAGTCCTTAAAGAGATGGAATAACAGAAAAAACACTCACTGCAGCCTGCCCTTAGACCACCCCACTTGGTGCTCTTCCCAGTTGTGTGTGGGCTGGCTGGACCATTTGGGAAGTAACCTATCCCAGCCTCTGCCACTGGGCACTCCTTCACTGCTTGCTGCCTGATACTCATTATTGTGATGTTCTCTTTTGGGTCTGCTATGAGGATGATGGGCCCCAGGTTGGCCCACAGGGCACTCCCCTTCGTCACCTCCCTCCCTTCTTACTAGGAAATGGCCTTTTTCCTCTTCTGGCCAACTCTTGCTCAGGGGTTCCCACAGAAAAGTTGCTTGGACTCCCAGTGCTACAGTTCCTTGTTATACCATAAACTCCTCCCTTTCCAGAGACAGATGGGAACTCCCAGGCTGTAGTTATAAGGGATGGGTTCACATACCAGCCAGGGCTATGCTGTGGTAAGTAAGATCCCACTCAAGTGCTCCCTGCTGACTCTGCCCTGGACTGTCTGAGTTCCTTCTTTCATAGTTTTGTAGTTCTACTTTCCTCTGACCAGCAGACATTCCTATCAGCTATGTGACTTCCATGGACACTCTCCACTCATCCCTCCTCTCATCCACACACACCATCAGTCAAATATCACTCCATTTGTCTGAACCTGATTTACAGAGAGGGTCCTGAGCTGCATGCAAGCTGGCATGAACAGCCAGATAGCAGGGAAGTGGCAAGAGGGACCATGTAATTCCACATGTTCCGTATCAGGATCATGTCCATCCCACCAAGACTCCTACACTGACAGCATGTAATACACACCCTTCTTTCCTGAGGGGCATCCTCATGCGTCCCATGATCAGTCCTTTCCTTGGCCATGGGACTTGCCACACTGTCTCTCCATGTGCCTGCCTTCTCATTGGTCTTGAGTCTGAATCCATTTTGTGTCCCTAGGACCTAGCACCGAGTAGGTATTCAATTAAAGTTGGTGCAATGAATGATTGATATTGTATTTCATGCTTAAGCTAACCTGTCACCTTCTCTTATTGCTTTTGGCATATCTGCTCCTGGACTCAGCCGAGTTCTGCTGCACTTTTAATCTATTTAATTGTCTGTTGCTCATACAGGAGTGAACTTGTTTATCCTTGTGTCCTGGCATACAACCTGGCTAAGAGGCTCCTAGTAAATATTTGCTAATTTGAGTTGAAAGGACTGAGTGGGTTTCCAACCTACAGCTAATAACATGGGAGTAGGGGTGGGGAACACAGGTGTTCAGGGGCGTCTCATGATGGTGCCCACATTGCACACTGCAGGGGCTAAAACTGACTCAGGGTGGCCCTCTGATGTAATTGGGAGCAAATCCACCTCAGCTAGTGTGTTTCCCAGATCACTACTCCCACACTCAATGTAGCCAGTGCAGGAAGAGGCCTACTTTAGGGAAATCTGGATACTAGAGGGGACAGTGGTGATCCAAAGAGATTCCTGGTGGTAATGGAAATTTACCTTACCTAAGGGAAGAAGAGGTGCTACTCAGTGCTGGCTAATTTCTTTTAAGAGGGTAAATTTTTTAAAAATAAAATTATTTTCAAATCATGGTGATTTGCACACATTGTAAGAAATAACATGGAGGGACCCTGTGTACTCTTTACCTCATCTCCCCCAGTGATAACACCATGGGGAGCCATGGTACAACATTCCAACCATGATACTGATATTGATTGTCAAAATACAGAACATCTCTATCACCACAAGGATTCTTTATGTTACACTTTATAGTCACACCCACTTTCCTTCCACCCACATTCTCCTTAACTTCCTGGCAACCACTAGTCTGTTCCCCTTTGAATAATTCTGTCTTTTCCAATATGTTATATAGATGGAATCATCATTTACCCAAAGGATACAAAAGGGGTAACTGCCACAAAGTTTATAGCACCGATGTCTACAATAGCCAAAATATGGAAAGAGCCCAGATTTCTATTGACAGATGAATGGCTAAAGAAGATGTGGTATATATATACACAGTGGAATATTACTCATCCATCAAAAAGAGAACTCTTACCATTTGCAATGACATAGATGGAACTAGAAGGTATTAGGCTAAGCAAAATAAGTCAATTAGAGAAAGACAATTATATGATTTCATTCATATGTGGAATTTAAGAAACAAGACAGAGACTCATAGGGGAATGGGAGGAAAATAAAATAAAATCGGGGAGGGAGACAAACCATAAGAGACTCAACTCTAGGAAACAAACTGAGGGTTTGCTGGAGGAGAGATTGGGTAGGGAAATGGGGTAACTGGGTGATGGGCTTTAAGGAGGGCGCTTGATGTAATGAGCACTGGGTGTTATATGCAAGTGAAGAATTGCTAAACTCTACCTCTGAAACCAAAAACAAATAAATAAAAACTTAAAAAAATAAACGGGAATCATCCAGTGAGCAACTTTCTAGAATTGACACTTTTTTAACTTAGCATCATTTTCTGGAAATGCATCCAGGTTGTTACCGTTATCGATATTCTATCCTTTTTATTGCCAAGCAGTGTTCCGTGGTATAAATGTACCACAGTTTATCCATTCATCCACTGAAGGACATCTGGGTTGTTTCCAGCTTTTAGTTACTATGAACAAAACTGCTATAAATATTTGAATATAAGTTTTTTGTGTGGACGTAAGTATTCACTCCTCTGGCAAAATGTCAAGGAGTTAAATTGCAAGGTGGTATGGTCGTTGCATGTTTCACTTTGTATGAGACTGCTAAGCTGTTTTCCCAAGTGGCTGTTGTCATTTTACTTACTACCCGTCAACAATGGGGTGAGTGATGGGATTTCTCTGCATAATCACCAGCACTTGATGTTGTTCCTATTTCTTATTATAGTCACTCAAATAAGTATGTAGTGTTACTTCATTGTAGTTCTAATTTCTATTTCTCTAACAGCTAATTGTGTTAGATATCTTCTCATGTGCTTATTTGCCATGTATATATCGTATTCCATGAATCGTCTCTTTTTGTCTTTTGCCCATTTCCCAGTTGGATTGTTTGTGTTTTACTGTTGAGTTTTGGGAGCCCTTTATGTATTCTAAACACTAGTTCTTTGTCAGGTATCTGGTTTGTAAATATTTTCTCAATTGCATGGATTGCTTTTTATACTCTTAACATGGTCTTTCTCAAGGCAAAAGTTTAAAATTTTGATAAATTCCAATTTATCTTTCTATGGATTGGGTCTTTGATGTCCACTTTAAGAACTTTTTGCCTTGTTTGAGATTTTAAAGATTCTTTCTAATCTGCTTTTCTAAAAGTTTTATAGTTTTACATTTTATATTTAAGGATATAACCCATTTTGCATTAATTTTTGTATGCAGTTACATTAGGTTAAGATTTCTGTTTTTCCTTTTTCTTTCTCCTCCTCCTTCTTTTTGCCAATGGATATTCAATTATGTACTATCTGTTGAAAAGTAACTTTCCTCCATTAAATTGCTCTTGCACCTTTGTCAAGAACTCAGTTGGGCATAGTTGTATGTTCTATTCCTGACTTCTCTTTACTGTTACATTAATCTATATGTCTACTGCTGCCTCAGAACTACACAGTCTAGATTACTGAAAGTATATAAATCTTGGTGTTAGATAAATGAATGACTCCCGATTTATTTATCTTTCCAAAACTATTTAAACCATTCTAGTTCCTTTAACTTTCCCTATAAATTTCTGAATAATCTTGTCTACAGCTACAAAAAATCCTGCTGAGATTTCAGTAGGAATTGAAATAAACTCTCTTATCAATTTGGGGAGAATTGACATTTTTACCACATTGAGTCTTCCAATCTGGTGAACGTACTATCTCTCTCCATTGTGTCAATTTTTTTTTTTAATTTTCTTCATCAATGTTATGTTGTTCTTAGCATAAAAATCCTGCCCATGTTTGATAGATTTAGACCCAAATATTTCATTTTGGGGGGACCATAAATGGTATTTTAAATTTTGTATTCATATGTTCATTGTAAGTATAGAGAGATAAAATTGCTCTTTTTTATGGTTATGTTTTTATGTTTCCTATCTTGCTGGACTGCTACATAGACAATCATGTCATCTACAATTAGAAATAGTTTTATTCCTTTTATTGTCTTGCTGTACTGATTAGAAATGAGAGGTTTTCTTGCCTTGTTCTGGATCTTAAGGAAAAAGTTTCAGCCTTTCACCAATAACTAATGTAACTGTAGGGTTTTTGTAGATGCTTTTTAATAAGTTGAGGTAATTTTCTGTTTCAAGGTTTCTGAGAGTTTTTTTGTTTGTTTGTTTGTTTTCTGGGTTGTTTTTTTTTTTAATCAAGAATGGGTATTGATTTTCTCAAATTATTTTTTTCCAGTATTAATTTATATGAATCCATAATTTTTATTCTTTAGTTTGTTTATATGGTGAAGGATTGATTGATTTTCATATATTGAACCAACCTTGCATCTTTAAACCCTGTTTAGTCATAGTATGTAATTTTATTTATAGGTTGCTGCATTTTATTTGCTAAGAATTTATTCAGGATGTTTTTGTTCATATTCATGATGGATATTCGTCTGTCATTTTCTTTCTTTGTATTGTCATTATCTGGTTTTGTATAAAGATGACACTAGCTTCTTAAAATTACTTGGGAATTGTTCCCTCTTTTTCTGTTTTCTCAAAGAGATCATGTAGTATTGCTGTTAATTTTGTTTAAACATTTGGTAGAATTTTCCAGTGAAAACTTTTTTGGGACACTTTCAAATTATAAGTGAAATTTCTTTAATAGCTATAAGGGAATTCAAAATATCCATTTCATTTTTGGTAAGTAGGGACAGATCATGTTTTTCAAGGAATTGGCCCATTTCACACAAGTTGACAGATATATGTGTATAGGGTTGTTTTAGTATTCTCTTACCCTTTCAACATCTACAAGAGTCTATAATGATATATGCCAGTTCAAACACAATATTGGTAATTTATGTCTTCTCTCTTTTTTCTTTTGGCAGACTTGCTAAAGGTTTGGCAATTTTATTGATATTTTTAAAGAACCAACTCATTTCATTGATTTTTTTCACTATTGCTTTTCTATTTCTTATTTCATTCTTGTTGTTCCTATTTTTATTACTTCTTTCATTTTACTTGTTTGGGTTTGTTATTCTTTATCTAGGCTTTTGAGGTGGGACTTTGATTATTGATTTGAGATATTTTCTCTTTTCTAATGTATGCATTTAATGCTATAAATTTCCCTTTCAACCTCCTTTGCTGTGCCTACAAATTTTGATGAGTTGTATTTTTATTTAGTGAAGTGTATTAGTTTGATTTTCATTGAGACTTCTTCTTGGAGTCATAGTTATTTAGAAATGTGTTGCCAAATTTCCAAATGTTTGGAGACTTTCCTTTTATCTTTCTGCTATTGATTTCTATTTTCATTCCTTTGTGATCAGAGAGCATACTTTGTATGATTTCAGTTCTGTTAAATTTTTTGAAGCTTATTTTATAGCCCAGGATCTATCTTAGTCATTATATGTTCTGTGGGCACTTGAAATGAATGCATATTTTGCTATTGTTGGTTGAGGTGTTCTAAAAATATCCATTAAATCCTGTTGGTTGATAGTGTCGTTATTTTTCTCCATATCCTAACTGCTTTTCTGTCCAGTGCTATGAATTGTTGAGGGAGGACTACTGAAGTGGTCAGCTATAATTATGAACTTGTCTGTTTTTCCTCTCATCTCTCTTTGTGTTTGTTTCTTATGTTTTGTAGCTCTGTTGTCAAGTACATACACATTTAGGATTGCTATGTCTTCTCGGTGGGTTGACCTTTTATTTATTATATATCATCACTCTCTGTCTCCAGTGAATTTTTTGCTATTAAGTTTACGTTATCTGATATTAATACGCCCATTCTGCTTTCCTTTGATTAATATTTACATATTTTCCCTTCTTTTACTTTCAATTTGCCTCCATCATTATATTTTAAGTAAGTTTCTTATAGATGGTATATTGGATTTTAAAATTTACTTTTCCAATCTGCCTTTCAATTGGTGTATTTAGATCATTTACATTTTTTTAAAAAGATTTATTTAGGGGCGCCTGGGTGGCTCAGTGGGTTAAGCCGCTGCCTTCGGCTCAGGTCATGATCTCAGGGTCCTGGGATCAAGCCCCGCATCAGGCTCTCTGCTCAGCAGGGAGCCTGCTTCCTCCTCTCTCTCTGCCTGCCTCTCTGCCTACTTGTGATCTCTCTCTGTCAGATAAATAAATAAAGTCTTTAAAAAACATTTAAAAAAAGATTTATTTATTTATTTGACAGATCACAAGTAGGCAGAGAGGCAGGCAGAGAGAGAGGAAGGGAAGCAGGCTCCCTGCTGAGCAGAGAGCCCGATGTGGGGCTCCATCCCAGGACCCTAGGATCATGACCTGAGCCAAAGACAGAGGCTTTAACTCAGTGAGCCACCCAGGCGCCCCTAGATCATTTACATTTAATGTAATTATTGATATATTGGGGTTTAGGTCTGCCATTTTATTTATTATTTTTTGTATGTTCTCTCTGCTTCTTTGTTTCTTTTTAAAAGATCTCTGTTGTTTTCCTTTTAAACAATCTGCTGTTTTTTCCTGCCTTCAGTCAGAATTCATTTTAATTTACCTATAGTATTTTCAAGTATATCCTTTTTTTATAGCTATTTTAGTGGTTGTTCTAGCTAGTATACGTAACTTATCAGTCTACTGCTATCATTATTTTTTCAGTTTAAATGATATATAGAAAGCTTACTCTTTTTTCTGTCCCTTTACCCTCCCTGTGTATAATTGTATTAAATATTTCTTTTACATACATTTAGAAGCATATCAGACTGTGTTATAATTTTTGCTTCAACTGCCAAATGTAATTTAGAAAACTCAAGAGGAGAAGAAAGGACTATTGTGTTTACCCATATTTTTGCTTATCACATTCTTTCTTTTTCCCCCAGTATTTCAAGATTCCCTCTTTTACAGTTTCTTTTTTATTTCAAAAACTTCCTTTAACCATTCTTTCAGAATAGTTCTGGTGAAAATTCTCTTACTTATCCTTCATCTGAGAATGTCTTGTCTTGCCCTTCACTCCTGAATCATATTTTTTCTGGATATAGGATTCTGGTTTGACAGTTATTTTCTTAAAAACTGTTGTGACCTGTTCTGACTACTTTGGTTTCTAGGTAGATACCTACTGTCACTCTAACTGATTTTTCCTTATAGATGAGATGTTGTTCTGGCTGCTTTCAATGTTTTTTTCTATGTCTTTTATTTTCAGAAGTTTAATTATGTCACCTTGGTGTGGACTTCTTTAAGTTTATCCTGTTTGATATTCACTGGGCTTCTTGAATCTATAGGTTTGTGTCTCTTGTCAAAAAGGGGAATTTTCAGCCATTATTTCTTTGAGTATTTTTTTCAGCACTGCTCTTTTTTTCCTTCTCCTTCCAGGATTCCAGTGACATGAATGTTAGATCTTTTGATCTTTTGTTATAGTCCCACAGGTCCCTGAAGCTCTGTTGTTCTTCTTCTTCTTCTTTTTTTTTTTCCCTTTTAAGTCTATTTTCTCTCTCTTGCTCACATTGGGTATCTCTATTTCTCTCTTTTCTAGTACTGATTCTTTCCTCCATTTTGCTAATGAGCCCATCCACTGAGCTTTTTATTTAACTTACTGTGTTTTTCCATTTGAAATTTCCAGTTGATTCTTCATATCTTCCCTTCTTTCCTTCCATCCTTCCTTCCTTCCTTTTTGTCTTTTTTTATTTTATTTTTTTCTTTCTAATAATTTTTTTTTCAGTGTTCCAAGATTCATTGTTTATGCACCACACCCAGTGCTCCATGCAGTATGTGTCCTCCTTAAGACCCACCACCAGGCTAACCCATCCCCCACCCACCTCCCTTTAAAAACCCTCAGTTTATATCTTCCATTTCTTTGCTGAGATTTTCTACTTCCATGATGACTTTATATTTTATTTTGATTTAAGCATGTTCATAATTGACCATTCAAGCATTTTTACCATGACTGCTTTGTCAGATAAAATCTATCATAAAATCTTTGTCAGATAATTCTCATATATCTGGTATCCCAGCAGTGTCATCTGTTGATTGTCTGTTTGTCATACCATTTAAGATCTTCCTGGGTTTTGGTATAATGAGTGATTTTCTGTTGAAACCTGTAACATTTTATATTATTCTCTGATACTCTGGATCTTATTTAAACCTTATGTTTTAATGGGCTTTTCTGTCGCCGCTCCAGCAGGGAATGCATGGGGCAGTATCACCCCCTTACTGCCAACCAGAGGTAGAAGTCCAGGTTCTGTACATGGCTTTTACTGACACCTGAGTGGGGGGTGCCTCCTCATTACTGCTGGTTGGTGGGTGGGAATTCTAGCTTCTCATATGGTCTCCAGCGAAACTGCTGTGCAGATGGCTTCATTACAACTGGACAATGATGAAAGTCCTGAGCCTCACCTAAGCCTCTTTTGACACCACCCTAATAGGGAGGAGAGAGGTTTCCTCATTACTGTCAGGGGAGGGTGGACATTCAGGCTCCCAACATGGTCTCCACCGACACTGTAGGAGAATCCTTGTTATGGACCACTGTTATGATCTCTGCTTGATTATCCCTGATAACATTTCAGCCAGGATGTTGGGGTACATACCTCACTGTAACCTCATGAGAATGGACGTCTAGGATCCCAACTCAGCCTTTCCTGGCATGGGTAGAGGTGAGGCCACAGTTTATGTAGTGCTTGTCTGAATAGAGTGGCAATTATCTGCAAGTTATTTTTCTTGCTGGACTGCTCCTTTCATGGTCCTTTGGCTAGAAAGAGCAACCTTTTCTTTGGGGTTTTGTTATTTTTTGCTCTTCCTGTTGGCATTTCTGAGTTGTAGTACTCCTCAGCTCCAAGTTTGGGATGTATGAAGCAAACCTGTCATTTCTCGGGTCCTGAGCTCCCAAACTAGTCTGCCTTCTCTCCAATGTACAGAATATTCCTTTGTTTGTTTTGTGAATCTTGTCCAAGGCTTTTACTTGTACTTAGTGGGAGGAATAGGTAAAGATCTAACATTTTTCATCTATAAACATAAGCCCAGGCCTACCCAGTCTTGTTCTTTTTCCAAAAGAAGTAAAAAATCCAGAGCTTTTTTGTGTGAAACTCCCCAGGTTTTTTTGTTTTTGTTTTTGTTTTTTCTTAAGTTAGCAATCCAGTTTTATCTACAAAGCACTGTGTGGAGAGGCAGTCTACAGATTAAACAACACTGCTGGCTAAAGACGCCACCTGCTTGTGACCTCTGGTTTAAGCTACACAGGCGAGGAGGAATGAAGGGCTGTGGGTTTGGTACACTTGGAGGTTAGCACATTGCCAAAGAAGGGTAGTTGCCCTATCCCACATTTGCTTATTCATTAATTCATAAGAAATTATCACATGTCTACTGTGTGTGAACTACAGTGGTGAATGAAACAGCAAGGACTTCTCACTATGGAGCTTATGTAAACAAACAGAACACACTATAGTAGGTGTTGTGATGGAGAAGTTTTCAGAAGTAGATGTGACTTTATGGGCAGCTTCTGAGGTGGGATGTCTTTCTCATGGTTAATCCTAATGGATTTCCTCAGGAATCCGAAGTCATCTTTCTTGTTATTTAAGATTGCCTGGGGGAAACCACATTGGCTCCAGTGACAGTTAGAGGAGAGAGAACAGGTGCTTCTTATCTATATCCTTTCCTGGAAGCTGGCTGTAGTCTCAGGTAGCAGAACTCTCCCAAACCTCATAGTGGGGGAAAGGCAGGAAAGAAAATCCACAGTCACACTAATGAAAGTCAAGGAAACAGGAGTGCTGACATCTGGATGCAGGGCTGGAGCACGATTTATCATTGTGTGGGAAGGACCTGGAGATGGAGGTGGAGGTTAAAGGTTTCACTCAGCATGTTCTCACCTGGTCAAACCAGGGACTGGCATGGAATGGGTACCACTTGCCATTTCCAGGGGAAAGAGGGAACAGGGATCGACCCAAGAAATTACCAGTACAAATTCCTTTGACCCTTTTTGGTCATCAGGGTATGAGATAATCAGTCCTGATTCTGAAGATGCATATGTACCGTTAGGTGCTCAGGAATCCCAACCAGCATAAATACCCATAGAGGTGGAAACAGAGGCAATCTGGACAGCAAAAGCTGTCCCACTCTCATGTATTGTACAGTCTTAGGCTTTTGCATACAAACATTTTGTGGTGAAGCCAAAGTTTGAAAAGGCCAGAATTGAACTTTCTGTTTGGATTTGTATCTGAACACTATCTATGATCGCAACAGCAGCATGGTTAATATGTTATGAAAAAAACTAGCTCTCTCCTGTTACACTCAGGTCTTTTCCATCTTAAAACCTTGAAATCTTCAGAGGTCTTTGGCAATTCCACATTTTTTTAAGAGTTTCAGCAATAAAAGAAGTTGACTTACTCAGCTAGGAAAAGGATGATAAATACTAATTGAATTTTATTTTGCTGAATCCTGCAGCTGAAGATAAGGGAGCTTAAAGACATGACAAAAACAAACAAATAGCACATAGTTTGTTTTCCTGTATGGCAAATAGAACCCTGCCTGACTTGCAAGCATTCCCCCTTCCTCCCAATGTGAGATGGTCACAGTCTCAGCTCACTGCTGCCAAGGTAGCTGTCCCCACCATGAAATGATTGTTCAGTGGCATTTACAGCAAATTGCAGAAAGGAGAAAGAGCTCACTGGAAATAGACTGATGTCAGACTATCATATCTCATAAAAATAATAAAAATAATAGCCATGCCAGTCTGCTCTGTGCCTGGCACTTTACCTAACTTCATTTACATTCACCAATCACATGAGCTTGTTAAGTTGGCACTATTTTTGCTTTAAAGATAAGGAGACTTAGGCTTAGAAAGATAAGTGACTTATTGAGATCACATAGCTTAGTAAATGTTGGAGCCAGAGTCCACATGGACAGCATCATTTGCTCAGATACCTGGTTCTTAACTGGGGGCGATTTTGCCCCCAGATGACTCCAAACAATGTTCAGAAACATTTTTTTTGTTTTCTTAATGGGTTGGGGTGTTTGCTATGGCATCTAGTGGGTAGAGAGCAGAGATACTGCTAAACTTCCAGCAGTGTACATGACAACCTCTGAATGATCTGACCCCAAATGTCAGTAGTGTTAAGATTGAGAAGCCCTCGTCTGGAAGACAGGAGGACTCAGGCTTAGTTCCCACTCTGCATCTAGCTCAGAAGGTAACTTTGTAAAACTTACTTTCTCTTTTGGAACCTCAATTTTCTTGTGTAAATCAAGGGGATAGACTGTTAGATCAGATTATGTCTGAGGTACTTGTAGCTTTAGTACCCTATGGATCCTGAGAAACTTTAGAATTTCATCTGTGGCTCTTGAAAGGACCTATGAATCATACTGAGGCTTCAAGCAAAAGTAAGAGTTTTTGGAAGGCATAAATAAAACTCTGTTGTGAGGACACATGTGGACACGTAATGCATTCAGCAATAGAAAAATGTCTTCACATCATATTGTATTTGGATCTTAGTTGTTAAATTTTGACTTCTTACCACAAATAAGTTGCGCATTCTGAGCCAGCCAATAATTGTGTCTCTGTGGGCTGGCTGAGCTAGGTGTGGTGTATTGGTGCCTCTGGGGGAGGCAGGTCAGCTAACAGTGGGGTATTTGTGCTACAAACCACTGTTTATATTATGGACACACAGACTCTGGCTACCACAAGACCCGCTGAGCCCTTAGCATGGGCAGACCACCTAAGCCTTATCATAGTCCCATTCTTCTGGATAAGCCCCAATGGCCAGTGGAGGTCAGTGGGGAAAAAATTAAAAAATTACTTCTTTGCTAACATACACACACACACACACACACACACACACACACCTACAAAAATTAACCCACTTTTGGCAACAGATTAAATCTTTGCACCACTTTATTTGTGTTTGTTTTATGAAGATTTGACTTCATCCAGTTTTTATAATTATGGAGGAGAGACCTTCAGTATATTCAGGAGTCATTGCTGGTGCTTCTGTGAAGGTCACAGTGGAAAAAAAAGAATTTGTTTGAATTTTAGACAGGAGGATATTTGAGAATTGGTAAGTTAAGTTGGTAAAGTAAATTCTTAACTATCTCTGAGTCATGGGCTAGAATGTAGATGTGGGCATGGTTCAGTTCCTACCTTGAAGGATGGGGCAGTCTCTTGGTGGGAAAGCACAGGAGAGCTGTGCTGGAGGCTGCTGTAGCCTTTGACGCCGTGAGGCTGGGTCAGAGTTGCAAGGCTGGTGAGCTTTCTGCAGACTGAATTGTTTCTGCATCATCAAGGCTGAGCAGAGTGTCAGGCACACAGAGACCTCAGTGAACATGCTGAGCATGACAGACTGGCTCAGCTCTCTCTCAGAGCACTACTCATGTTGCATTGAAGGTGTTGCCGCACTCAGCTCTGTCTGGACTGGGAACTCCGTGAAGGCAGAAGCCCTGACTTGTTCACCTCAGAATCCCCTGCCTCTGGCCCAGAGCATTCCCGAGGAATGGAGGAATTCACGTACAACTGAGTGGTACTCCCAAGGGCTCTGTGTTCCGAGAACTGTGTGCTCCCTGAGGGCCGGGGGTATTTGGGTGAGGCTTCAGGGATGTCAGGGAGCCTGAAATATGAGGCAGAGAAACGTAGAGGGCTTCCAGAATGTGTATCGAGGAGGCAGGTTGAAAGTGCCTTTTCCTAGTGAGAATTGGCAGCTACTTGGTGTCTGAAGGCTTGTAGGAGTCTTCCCTTGCTGTGTAACAAAGCACCGCAGATTCAGTAGCTTAAAACACCCATTTATCATCGCACAGTGAGGCTGCAGCCCTGGCAGTGTGACTGGGTCCTCTGCTCAGGGTTTTACCAGCTGAAAACAAGGCATGGGTGGGGCTGTGTTCCCATCTGAAGCTGGGTCCTCTTCTGTGCTCCCTGGTTATTGGCAGAATTCAGCATCTGTGGCTGAAGGACCAAAGTCCCTCCTTTCTTGCTGGCTGCCAGCTAGGAGATGTCCTCAGGTCCTAAAAGCTCTTACAAAGATATATAGCACATAGTACATGCTAGGCACTTCACATAGATTATTTCATTTAACCCTCTAAACCAGGGGCCAGCAAGCTTTTTCTTAAAAGGTCCAGCAGTAAATATTTTAGGATTTGCAGGTCAAGAGAAAACATCAAGCCTATTAGGTAGGTGCTTAATATAATCATATAAAATGTAATCATTTAAAGATGTTACAACCATTCTTAGCCTGTGGGCTGTAGAAAAAACTGCTGGCTGAATTAGCCTGTGTGGGTGGTAGCTTGCCCTCTTCCTGTTCTGAGCAATCTAATTAGTCTAAAATATTATAATATTTAGAAATGGATAAATGGCGATGCAGAGCCTTTAGGTTATTTGCCGGACTTTCTCAGTGTCCAGCTGGGTCTGATTCTGATTCCCAGGTCTGGTTCTGCAAGGCCTGACCAGCACCCACATGTACAGGGACTCATAGTCTTCCTTCTAGATGTTAACTCTCTTTCTCTCAAGTCCCCACAAGAGTGACAGAGCCAGAAGGTGGAAAATTAGTCTACCGTGTGCCAGTTGTGAGGTCTCGAGCAGTCATTCTCTTTGTAGCCTGTTTCTTCTCTCTGATGTCGGTGGAGTGCTGCCTTAATCTTGATCTAGGCTCTTGGCCACTGGCTGACGGCAGCTGGTGATGGTGGTTAGGGCCCTCCTTGGGAGGAAATGAGAGAGAGTCTTTGTGGATGCCCAGGCTTATCCATCAGATAACCCTTCATCTAATCATCTGCACCCTTACCTGACCATCAGAATCCCCTGGGGAACTTTCTAAAAAATCTAAAATTCATAGGCTTTGTCCCTAAAAATTCAATCCAGTAAATCTGTTTTGAAACTTTCTAGGCAATTCTGACACAGAGCCAGGTTTGAAGCCACTAAATCGATCAGTGCTTCTAAGCAGCTGGGGTACTTATCAAACCTGGAGCCTCCCAGACCCCTGCCCAAGTTATTGTCACTAGGGATGATGGAGACACGGTAGACATGTTTTCTCCCAGTCTCCTTCTATCCCGGAGTCCCCACACATGGTGTAACTTCTCTTCTCAGAGACTGGGCCAGTGAGGCTGGGTGAATTCTGGATAGCGAGATGACTAACAAGTGCCACAGGCGACTCTGATGTTCTCCAAAGTCTGCCATGCACTGGGATGAATAAACCAAGTGAGTGCACCTGTCCATCAGGTGGACTCAGTAGAGTTTACGTCTAGTGATCACTTAATTAGAACTTAATGACACTTAATCCTTATCAGACACCGAATGTTAGAAATTGCACGAAGGTCTTTTGAGGTTAGGGACATTGAACCCAAACACTGGGACAAATATAGCTCAGATTCTGGCTGGAGGGCATTATTTATGCAGGGATTGGAGCAGCTGGTGGCAGTTTCCAGGTGCCTCCTAGGAGACCTTTAGTGCAGGCGAGAAGGCAGTTCAGCTCAGAGAAGTCTGTATTCTACATAGAGCCTCACACCTCTTTCCTTGGGAGCTTCACCAGAAGCAGGAACTGTATATACTGGTCGCAAGTTAGTCTTTTATCAAAGTTATCCTAAAAGCCAAGATCTTTTGCTTTTTCTAAATACTTTGGTTATTGTATGGTGCAGTGGTTCCTACACATTTTCACCCTTCTTAAGGCCTGGCTCAGGTGGCTCCCCTGGGCTAAGCTTTTCCAGCCCCTCCCCACCCAGGTGACACATCACCCAGTACTTACCTCTGCAGGACCTTGATCAAAACCTGGGAGTTCCTTGTTCGTCCAGCAATCTTCTCTCCCAGTGTGACCATGTTGTAGGCAGGGAAGTGACCTACTTACCTCTAGGTCCCCTGTCCTCACACAGAACAGAAATGTCTGCTAAATGAGAGCTTAATCAATGAGTGGAAAGCCCTACACTATTGCTTGAGGTGAGTATAACAAAGGCCCTGCCCTCAAAATATTTACTCAGGAGCAGAAGTTGACAAGAGACATGCTGGAAACCACTATGGTATTCAGAGACTGGGGACAGTGGTCTCAGTTCAGTGGGGGACATCGAAGGAGGCTTCAGTGTGGCAGATAATTATCAAAGTGGCCATTGGAAGATGAGTGGGCCCTAGTTGCCGCATTTATAAGGAGAAAGGAAACCAGGAGCAGAGACAGAGGGAATGCAAGTTGTGGGCTTTTCAAGGTTGTGGCTGTCAGCCGCTTTGCCTGGTACACAGGCCTCATGTATGGAGGAAGAGGGAGCCATGGTGAGGAAAAGCAAAGGGACAAAAACTTGTGGCATGTTCACTGCCAGACTGGGAGTTTGCACTTGGTGGGGGCCCAGGGAAGTTTTGAGTGACAGGACTGATAGGGAGGTATAGAGTATCAAAGTGGCAGATCTTGGGCACAGTGAGAGTAACTGTGAATGCTCTAACTGTTGGTGGTGCAAGCTACTAATTATTTCTTCAAAAAGTATTTACTGAGCACCCAGTATATGCTAATCTCTGTTCTAAGGAATTTAGGATACAAATAAGTGAACCAAAAAGAGTTTTAGGTCCTCATAAAACTTATATCCCATCAGAGGTGAGAGTAAGACACAGACAGTAAATAATGGACATAGAAAAATCAGCAAATTATATGGTAGGTTAGATAAAGAATGAAAAGGGAGAAAATCCCGAAAAGCTAGAGGAGGGAGTGGGAAGTTGGGGGAGCTGGGTGGGCCTCACTCTGAAGATGATATTGAAGGGAGGGTGGGAATGTGCAGTGTGTCATCTGGATGAATGGGTTGGAGGGTGTTTCGGGCATAGGGAACGGTGAGTACAAAGGCCTGGAGCTGGGGGCTTGCCAGACTGCTTAGGGGAAGGCTGGGGTCAGAGAGGTAATGGGGGTGAGGCAGATCAAGCATGGTCTGTGAACCACAGTGAGAACTTTGAATTTTCCTTTGAGTGCAGTGGGAGCCATTGCAGGGGTTGGGGCAAAGAAGTGACATGAACTGGCTTACATTCTGATAGCGCCTCTCTGGGAATGGCATTGAGAGTAGATTATAGGAGGAAGACAAGGGAAGCACCAGGATGGCCAGGTAGAAGGTGACTGCAATCATCCAGCTAGGAGTGCTGGTAGTCTATTTCAGGAGGTGAGAAATAGTGGGATTTTTGGTGAGTAAGTTTTGAGGGTAGAGCGAGTAAGATTTCCTGATTTTTGAAGTGTGAGAGACACAGAGGGGTCTAAGATGACTGTAGAGTTTTGCATCCAAACACTCCCCAAATAGGTGCAGTGGGTTTGGGAAGGAATACGGGGCATTCACTTTAGAATGTTCCATTTGCTATGTCTTCTAGCATCCAAGTGATAGGCAATTGGATACCCGCATTTAGCGTTTGGGAGAAAGGTCTGATTGAAGAAGTAAATTGAGAATTGTTGGTTTACAGCTAGTCTTTTAAGACATGGGATATTAAGATGCTCAGGAGAAGAGATAGAAGACAAGCAAAGGAGACTGAGAAGAATTGGCCAGAGAGTTAAGAGGAAACCAAGATAGTAAAGTATCTGGAACTAAAGGGAAAGAGGTGGGATATGGAAGAGACCACCAAGATACTCCCCAAGCCAGTTCCTTTTTTTCATGGGCACATAACTAGACTACATTTCTCACCTTTCCTTGAAATAAGGTGCGTCCACATGACCGAGTTCTGGACAGTGAAACGTGGCTAGAGTGATGTGTGCTACCTCCAATAAAATCTCCTGCTCCCTTGGCCCCAGGTCTTGGTGGAGCCTCCAGATGGGAGGATCTGGTCCCCTAATGACTGTGTGGAGCAGTAACCACCCTGCCACACACACACACACACACACACACACACACACACACTTTGGATGCCTCATGGCTGAGAAATAAACCTTTATTATTTTCAGCCACTGAGAGTTGGGTGTTGGTTGTTACAGCAGTTAGTGAATTCTGACAAATGCAGAGAATGATTGAGGGCTTTGGAAGGGTCAGGGACGATGAAGACTGAGGAAGGATCATAGCCAGTAACACCCTGGACGTCACTGGTGACATGGAAAATGACGTTTTCAGGGAAGTATGAATGAAAGTCTGATTGGAGTTGGTACAGTAGACAGTGGGAAGAAAGAAGCTGGTAACTGTGAGTCCAGACCCACTCTCTATGACTGTAAAGGGAAACAAATAGGGTACTAGGTGATGGGGAAAGAAGGGTCAGCAAAGAGTTGTTTTATTTTAAGATGGGAGAAATAAGTAAATCTTGTGTATTTGTTGGTGGGAAATGTCAACACTTTTCCTGAGACCATGGTGTAATTTGGCACCTAGCCCATGCCTCTGCCACTCACCTGGGACAGTTATTTTTTCTGCCTGAATAGCAAATGATATCGTTTTGAAAGGCCTCCTGGTGCCTGATTGATTTGTTAGGGAACCTGACAGCTTTAATGGACTTTTCTGACAAGACAATGGCTTCTCCTGGCAGTGCTTGCCTTGGAGAGGTTCCAGGGATGGTAATGAACAGCATTATGCTGGAAAACAGAGGAAGAAGAGGAGGAAGAGGTAAATATTGCAGAGAGTTTACTTAACAGGGACCTGAAGCATGGGAAGGAAGTCAGCTTTAAGGTCCTGTTTAACCCACTCAGCCACCTTGGTGCCCCTATTTAAGGTCATGTTTAATTAGCAGATGCCAGGGATGGGAACAAAGATATGAAAAAAAATGTGTCTTGTTAGTGACCTGGTTAGTAGGAAATAACTAGGATTACCCCATGAGGATATTTCCTTTTGTGATTACTCTCCATGGATCTCCCTTTTCCTTCTCCCTGTTTTCCAAAGGAAAGGTGTCCTTTGGGGTGCAGTGTGGCAGATGAGAAAAACTTGACTTAAATTCCTGCTTCATCACCCTCTGCCTGTGTGATCTTGAGTAAGTCATTTGCTTATCCAGATCTTCCATTTCCTCTTCTGGAATATAGAAATCATCATATCCTAAATAGTTTATGGAATGTGGCAGGTGTCCACACGTAGTGGCCATTATTATTTGGGACCAACGAGGAGACATGATGGCCTAGAGAAGCCATTATGATAACACAGGTCACTGGATGGATCTCTTCTCCAGCCTTGTGCAACTTACCCTCTCTGTGCCTCCTCATCCATAAAGTGAAAGTAATCACAATACCTACCTCACAGATTTGAGGGGAGTATTAATGACTGAATGCTTGTGTGATACTTTGTGTCTGGCACATGATAATTTCTTGGTAAATTATCTATTAGAATTATTTGCACATACACACCCATGTGTGTGTGTGTGTTTGTGTGTGTGTGGTTTTGTGTTAATTTGGGGAAAGGCACATCTCCTTGCTGGTTGGCTATACTTAACAAGAAACCTGGGCTGAACTTGGAGATGGGAGGAGGGATCTGGAACTAAGGATGGCAGTGTGATGCTCAGCCTGTCTCTCGTTCCAGCTATGCCCAAAATGGCCCTTCCTGGGGGAGCCAGATATGCTGCGGGGAACCTCCGTCTGAGGGGAACATGAGCCACCTTGAGGTCCTTGAAGTTGCCTAGGGACTTATTCCCCTGTTACTGTCCCTGAGACAGCCAGACTACAGTGGATCTTGTGATTGCTCAGGCCTGCCTGCCCTCCATTCTGGTTATCCGAGGCCACTGGGAAGGGACTGGCAGTCCCTAATGACAGTACGATGGTGGACCCCCATCATTATTGACCTGCTAATGATTCTTAGGGGCTCTAACTGTGATGGGGCATGGAGGAGTCAGGAGGTGTATGAGAAGAGGGCAGACATTTTCTGTAAGATGTGGCTTTTGTTTTATCTGTGACAAGGTAAACATTATTAAGTATATCTTAAAGGTAAGGAAGTTGAAAGTCAGAGAGGTTGTGAAACTTGCTCAAGATAGGCAGCATCCAAAGGGATTTGCCAGCATCTTAACCCAGGTCCTTCTGACACTCAAATACTATATTATTTGTTTATTTGTTTGTTTTTTTAAGAATTTCTTTATCATTATACCCATGTGTGGTTCAACTCAATTCAAATGTTTATGGAGCTCCTGTTGAGTCCTCAATGCTGGAAAGGGGCCATATATGCACAGAGGCAGAAGACATTGTGCCCACCTGTGAGGAGTGCTCAGTGTAGACAATGAAGCAGGGGTTCAGAGAGAGGCAATCCTAAGTACTTTCTGGCTCATGAAAGGTGGGACTATCAGAGACATTAAACTGAGGTTGGTGAGCAGAGTGTTCAGAAAGTCATGGAAGAGGAGTGAGGAGGCAGAATTAGACGTAGTTGTTGCTTAGACTGACCCCACACAGCCACATTCTCTGCATGTTCACAAGGAAGGTCTTGGTTAGTCAATGCAGTCATTAATCAAAACACCATCTTCTGCTACTCCATGAGGAACAAGCACCTACTGTATACAAGCACTGTGCCTGGGACATGAGCCCACAATAAGGCAACAGCTCTTACTCCCTGATCAGTGAAAACAGCCATGTCTCACAAAGCTCCAGACCTGTAATCCCACTGGTCAGCCCTGGGGCTGGGTGGGATTCGTGTGGATAGCACCCTGTCATGGACATGCGCTGTGCCCCTGGGTGCTGGGAGCTTCATTTTCTGTCCCCAAAGAAAATGCACCCGAATGCATAGGAGTAAGGGATTTTATAAAACCTTGAATCCACTCCTATTAAACAAAATGAAAAGGAAATAATTCACAAACTTCAGAACATTTGCTTTTATTAGTAACAAATTACTGCCTGTGGAAATACTGCTGCTGAGATCTATAACTATAAACAACTCTAAATTAGTCTGTTCATGGGACGGGGAGGGCGTGTTATCTGGTAGTGGAGTCAGGGAGTTGAGAGAGGCAGGCAAAGAACCTGCAGAGACACCTTCTTCTCTGGGCTTGGAGAAGTGGGCTTAGCAGGAGGCAGAGACCCAGAGGGAGGATACACTCCTCCCTTGGGGAGGTCATGCAGAGCCCCTCAGGGCTGCCTCCCCCACTTGGAGGCAGAGGCCAAGGCAGGGGGCAAGGATGAGCAGGATTGGCAAAAGGCCCTAAAGGAAGGGTTTGAGGAATTGAGGCCCCAGCCTCAGTGTGTGTGCAAATGTGTGGAAATGTGTGCAAGGTGCTCCAGGCAGGTCTGGCTTCCTTAATACCCATCTGCTCTTACCAAGTGTGAGGACACCTGACACATAATAGCCAAACATGACTCTTATCTTCCAGACCTGAACGAGCTCTCCAGACCGGCTCTCCAGGGCTTCTTCTTTTAAATAATGAAGCATCTGATGAATGTGCTGCCAAGTGGATTCAGAGCAGCTGGGGGGAGCGGCTGAGACCAGGCTTAAAATCTCCCAGTGAAGCCCTCTCTGGACCCTCTAGGGGGACATTTGTAACTACCCTGCTAGAATCTCTATTTAGGGATGGTGTGATGGGTTGTCTTCTTTGGACACTGGCGGAGCGTGTCCAGGGTGGAGAATGCTCAAAGGCCAACAGGAATGTGGTGGGCCTGAGACGGCAGATGCGGAGTCCATAGCACAGCTTCCTGAGCCAGGAATTCCTAGTCTCAGGAGGATGCAGAGACTACCCTGTGTGAGGAGTAGATCAGGCAGTTGGTACTGGTTCCCTCCTTCTCCTGTATTCTACTTCTTCTTGCATTCCCATGATCACTGAGTGACCAGAGCCCTACATGGTGAGGGGCAGACACTGTGACAGTCTCAGACCTTTCTTCAGACCTGCCTCAACCTCCTATTTCTCCACCACAACTGACCCATCATGTGTCCCATTTCCAGTTTCTAGGGTGCCTGTGTTTTAACTAATAAGCTAACAAACAGCAAAGGGAAGAGCTCTGAGAGCAGGTCCTCCTTTCCAGGAATGTCTGTACTTGACAGTGAGTTAGACCAAGAGAAGGAGAGTTTCAGAATCAGCATGAGTCTCAGTGAGACACTTCCCCTCTCTAAATCCCAGTTCTCCACTTTGCAAGAGGAAGTTGTTGTTGTAGGTGGACTTCCCTAACCATTCTATTCTTGTCTTAATGAGATGATTTCAGACATCAGAGAAAACTTTCTGTGACCTTTAACTCAGACTACACCTAAGCTACCCTTTTTGTCTTCCAAGGTCTTTAAGAGGGGATAATGATGTCTTTCTTAGGAAGTTATATCCAAAATTAAATAAGATGATACTTGGGAATGTGATCCACAAATTCAGAAGGTCAAAACAACTATGAGGATTGACATTGATGGTGTTCTTTTAAATAACCAAGCACAGGGTAAATAGAGCATCCTGTGCCCGGTGAAAATCCTTCTACATACACCTTGATGGCAATTATTGAATTGTTGCACAGGGTAAATTCCTAGGAGATGAAGTGGTGGGTCAAATGTAAACTCTGTTAGCTTTCTTGGTACTTAGAGCAGAACGGGCTTCCAGAAAGGAACTGACGTGCCAGCAGTTAAAAAAGGAACTACTCTCTTCTCTGTTTTGCCAATTTAATAAGCAAAATTGTGGCCACATTTTATTTTGCATCTTGTTGATTACTGGGGAGTATGAACATTTCCAAAATCATTATGGGGTGTATATGTTTTTCTGTTTTGTACATTTTATATTCATATATGCTTATAATTGAAGAGATTATTGCTTCCCTATTAAAATGCAAACCATCCATCTGTAGCTTCCTCTTTTTAATAGTAACCAATTCACATATCTTTGTTTTGCAGGAAATATTACTCTTTTGTGCTTTTAAATTTTGATTAGATTGTTTTGGATATAAATTTTAAACAGTATTAGTCAAACCCATTGATGTTTTCTTTTATGATTTTTTTTCTCATTACTTTTTGCTCTAAGCAAAGAGAGGAAGGTTCCTCATCCAAAAATCCAAACAATACTAATTTTTTTTTTCCCAAGGTTATATATGGCTCGTTTTTAAACTAACTCTTTAAGCTATTTGAAATTTGTTTTGATGTAGGATTGGAGGTGAGGCTTTAAATTTCTTACAAGTAAAAATATACACAAAAATATTTCTCTTGAAAATAAATTTTATTATTTCTAGTTTAGTGAATTTAGTTGGTTTTATTTACGAAAGCTAATTTTTACTGATTTTTTTTCTTTTTACCAAATACAATGAGATCTTTTAATCTTAAATTATGATTGATGTTTTTGTCTATTTTATTTTAGTCAAAGGAGATTTAGAATATCTTTGTTTATTGATTCTGTTCCCCACATTATAGACAATTCTTAAAATCTCTGTCCTCTGTGCATTGTGTGTCCTGACGTTTTTTCTTTGGCATTTTCCTGCCTTCTTAAATATTTTATTTAATTTTTTTAAAAGATTTTACTTAGTTATTTGACAGAGAGAGGGAGGGAAAGAGAGAGAGAATGCATACAAGCAGGGGTAGCTCCAGAGGCAGAAGGAGAAGCAGGCTCCCCATTGAGCAAGGAGCCCAATGCAGGGCTGGATCCCAGGACCCTGGGTTCATGGCCTGAGTCAAAGGCAGATGCTTAACCGACTGAGCCACCCAGGAGGCCCAGATACTTTATTTTTTGCATCAGTTTTACAGTTTTCACTTTGCTTTTGTGTGCTACCAATACAGATTTTCATTCTGATGCCATATTTTTGGGTTCTGTTGCAATCCTTTTTATTTCACTCATTTTTAAGTTAATTCTGTTGGGTTTTCATATTATTTGCTATCTTTTAACCTAGTTTTATGTAAAAAAACACGGTGACTTTGAGCAAGCTGTGTACCTTCTCTGTACTTCTCAGGGGGTAATTGAAGAATAAAATGAGTTAATACTATAAAGTGCTTCTAGCTATACTTGGCACAGAGAAAGGGCACAATTTATCTTATAATTATTAATATCCACAACAATTTCTGGTTATTTTATATTCTAAAAAGATACAGTGGGTAGAAAATGATGATTCCCAGTTTCTAGTGCCCCCAAATTTCTTCATATCTTTTTCACTGTTACAGCCTCTTCCTATGAGAACTGTATATTTAAGAAGACTATGTCATTACCATTCTCTCTACTCCACTCATTTCTTATGGAA
The DNA here is from genome assembly GCF_902655055.1 of Lutra lutra. NCBI lineage: Eukaryota > Metazoa > Chordata > Mammalia > Carnivora > Mustelidae > Lutra > Lutra lutra. The sequence goes on along the minus strand of NC_062278.1, from coordinate 125,151,923 downwards.
TTACCTATGGAATTAAATTACCTATGGAATAAAATCTGTTATGTGTACTGTGGTGGCTGTCAGCAGGAGAGGGGATGCAGAGTCAGGGTTGTTGCTTGGGGGACAGTATTCTGGCTGATCAAAGCAGGATCCATTTAGTAGAAAAGAGAAGTCTCAGTATTTGGATAAGTATTGACTTTGTATTTGTGGATCAGGGGTCCATGGGGGCATGAATGGACTATAACCCTTCATGTTTTCAGGTCAGCAGATTCATTTCCTTTCATCCACATAGCTTTGGTGCCTATTAATGGATTTTTTTCATTTTTGTTTCATTTTGTTTCGTTGGTAGGAGATAGAATTTTTAACAACCAGGGCCAGATTTTGGTGCCTTTGTGAGTGGTGGTCTTTGCAGTGACTTTGCATGTACTTCCATGGGGTACTGAGGAAGAGTTAGTCTACTGCTGCTATTCAGGGACCCTTCTACAATGTATATCCCTGTTGAAGTTGTAGTGATAGCTGCGTTGTTATCTGAACCTGCAGCTCCCCAACTTGGGAGCCAGAGCACCCTGGGATTTAGTGGCTGAGAAAGTAGCAGGAACCCTGCACACCACTCTCTCCTGTGGACTCAAACCTAGAAAGGACAAGTGGCATAAACAGGTCAGCATGATGAAAGGGAGTGAACTCTTAGTTCAGGTGGTAATGGAAGAGGGCATTACAGTGGTTCAACTTTGAAAAGGTGTTAAATTTTCATGTGTAAGTTGGAGCCTTAATTAATCTAATTCTCACTACAACCATTGATTTCAAGGACTTTTCTAAGCAGCTACAGGGCTGCAAATCAAAGACCATTCAGATGCTCATTCATTCACTCCCCTAGTCATATTTTTTGAGCTCCTGCCATGCTCTTAGTGCTGGGGATACAGTGGTGAACAAGACAGAGCCTTCCCTATCTCTTCTGAGAAAGTCTAGTCTTCACTGTAAAACTACCATATCACATTCATTTATTAGGATTCTTACATGCATCACTGCATTACATGTGTAATGACTCTGGGAGGTTGCCACCATTGTCCTTATTTCACAAATGAGGAATTCAGATGCAAAGAGCTTTGTGTCACTGGAAGGCCAGGGCTTGTATCCCTGTTTGCCTGACACTAAAGTCCTTGGCTTGTGCTTCTTTAATCCACCAATACCCACCTCTTAAAAGATAAGAGTATGTTTCTGAGGATATGACTCTGCAACCAGAGATGCAGTGTTCAACTTGATAGAGGCAACAGTAGCTGGAGCATGCAGTACATCAGAATGCTGAGAAACATCTGGAAGTATTACACATTTTTAGGCAGGTGTTTGGCAACAATGAACCAGTCAACCCACATGATACGCACCCAGCAGGAAGGAGGCATTCCCACCTGGAGTACAGACTCTTGAAGTCTGAGAGCAATTTTCAGTTTTGCTCTTGTAATCCTATGGGAAATCATGCACTAGCCTGAGCTGAAGTCATGGAGGCTCAAGGAAACCTCGAGCTGCTGCCTTTTTGGTTGGATAACTCATCACAGTGAAGCCATACTATGTCCTAACCATTCTTTGCACCATTCCTGAAGGAGGATGGCACTTGTCTTGTTGTCTCATCTTGGGTAGATTTTGGTGAGTCCTATCCATGTAGTAGGTTTGAAGGAGGAATGTTGTCACAGAAAGCTGCAGAATAGGCCTATTTACAACTATTGAGGTAGAATTCAGGGACAGGGAGGGGGATGTAACAAATGCTTAGACAGCCATCAAGCTGAAGATAACTCAACATACCCTCAGTTTCCTAGGTTCCAATCTCCAAATTCATGGCATTCCCTCTCCCCTTCCCGAGTATTCCATGAACAATAACCAGATATTCCACTTACTACATTATTGTGAGCATGGTTTTCAAGAGAGGTTCTGAAGACTTAGGGGTGGAGACAGTGTCATATTCCCTGGACAGCCAGAGCCAGACTCCTGTGGGGCATCAGCCTGGTGGAATGAAAGGATCTCTGGACTGGCTGTTGGGAAGTCTGGGTTCTTGTCCCAACTCTGTCCTTCACTAGTAGGGTGGCTTTGGTAACCATTCCCTCCATGGCCTCAGTTTCCTCCTCCATAAATTGAGCCATTTGGTTCAGTTTAGATTATTTTAAGGAAACTTTCAGCTCTCTTATTTAACATTCATTTTAGAATGATTGGTTTACAGGGATGAGCAATCTGTTCTCAATTATCCATGACCAATAAACAGAAGGAGAGGGCCCAAACCACATAATATATACTGGGTAATTCATACATATCCAATTAATCCCCACAGTAAAAAATTTAGGTAGTTGTAATAGTTACAGTGGAGTTGAATCATAATGCACATTTAATTTACTTGAATGAAACCAAATGTGGATACTGAGAGAGAAATTGTCAATTTCATCTATGTATCCCTGCCTTCACCCTATTTACCATCTCTCCCTCAGCCTTTCAAACTAGACCTTAACCTCTACTGAAAAAAAAAAAAATGTCAGAAAAGAAAAAGAATAATAATAAATGGAAGATTTGGGTCTTCCAAGTGCCTGGTGTTCACAATTTAAAGAGGATTTAACAGCAGTTACATAACTTAAATGTATGGGATGTAATTATTTTTTAAAAATATACCAATAAAATTGAAAAAAAAAATAAAGAGGATTTAAAGTTTTGTTGTTTTATTTTTCAAGGGCAGTTTGTGCCTGATTTTCAATTCTAAGGACACCTGACTTTTGCCCCTAACCCTGCATAGATTTCCCTTGCATCCTCCATGTTAGATATGAAGTGAAAAGACAGGTGCCAGAGATTAAGTAACCTGCCATCCCCAATCTGGTGAGGAGCCAGGACTCAAATGCAGTTGCACTAAATGACCAAGCCTCTTTTCAGTCTCACACTTCCTGCATGGCTGTGCTCAACAATTGTATAGACATTTGGCTCCTCAGGAAGGCTCTGGGTGGTTGCTGTGGGTATTCCCTTGAATGAGTAGTTATTTACACTTAGCTTTCTCATGCATTATGTTCATCATTTCTAGCAGAGATTTCCCTTCTGGATTTGGTTTGGCTCAGTCCAGTGTTAAAATGAGTTTGAGGCCTAGGGGAGCTGGTGACTAATGACAGAAAGGCAGCCATCAGTGTCCTGTGCAAGAAGAATGGAAAATCAGTTTGGGGTGAACATTTTTCATATGCCACAGGTAATCCACAAAGCAATTAATCTGCATATAGATAATTATAAATTGATTCAGTTGTACCTCTCCAAAATCAAAACTGTGGTTTATGTAAGTAGAAAGCTTATATGCTATGTTCTGAGGTCCACCCAGAGTCACCCTGCCTAGAAAAGTCCTTTAGCTAGCCTGGAAGTCTGCTATTAACATCTCTTCTGCTTGATGTTCTTCAGTGGTTCCCCACTGCTTTTACTCTAAAGTCTCATCTCTTTAACATGACCCAAAGGACCTCTCATATCTATATTCTGCTTATATCTTTAGTTTTGTTTCCTACCTTTCTTCTACCTCCCAGCAGCTATAACAAACTAATTTCATTTTCTCAATTAGACCATGCTTCTGTTCACTCTAGACCTTGCTGCATATAGTTCACCATGCCAGGAACACTCATCCCCTATGCTAAGACCCACCAGATCTCGGCCCTCAGACCCAGGGAAGCCCACACTGATGCCCCTTATAGCCTCACTTATACTTGGTTGCAATTTCTGTTTCCTCTGCCAGAAGCTCCTTAAGGGGAAGAGCCCTGTCTGCCTTCCATCTGCCTCATATCCTTACTATGTCAGTGCATATAGCTGACGCTTAATGGCTATTGATGAATGAAAGACCCAATCATCAATTAAGATTAAACTTGCAATTCTCTGTGTGGGAGAAGTAGCTTCATAGCCATCTGCATTTTTCCTTTTCACCTTTAATACCGTAAGTAATACATGAATATATTCTCCTTGTTAAAAAAGATGTAAGAAGAAGGAAAGAGAAGAAACATTGCAAATGAAGCTAAACTCCTCTTAACTGCTGTTTCCAGGTCCAGGATTCTCCCCTATATTTAGTGTTATTTTTCCTAGCATGTGTGTGTGTGCATGTAAGATGTACACATGTACATTTGTATTTCTGCACCCACATATCCTACAAAGAAAATGTATAGTATGGAAATATCTATTTGTAGTTTATTTTTTCACGTTTATAACATGTTACAAATTTGGTCTTGTGTTAACATCCTTAGCTTTAATTCATTCTTTTTAGAGGCTGTCAAGATTTCAGAACGTGGATAGAACACTGTATGAGTTACTCCCCTACTGTGCGTAAATATTTAAGTACAAAGTGATCCTGGACTCTTTGAGAGAGTGGGGCACTTGGGGGATCATATGATCTTCTCTAGAGACTGGAGTCCCTCTGGCAGCATCCCTCTACATATGTCTCCCATTCTTCCTTGGATACTTAAAGGAACAGAATACTCTGTACCAAGATGGCAACCCTAATTAGAACACTTATTCCCACATCAAACTAAAATCTTCATCCTTTTAATCTCTTCCCTCCATTGTTAGTTCTTTCATCTTTCATCTTTCACCTCAACCACTGAGTGCACTTCCTCCTCCTCTCCACTTGCCCTCCAGATGTGTGATGCAGACTGTCTTGCACAAACCATTCATCTTAATCTTTCACCAAATCCTTTAGATTTGACTTCTAGACCCCATAAACATCAGACAGTCTTGTGAATGCACCTGGTTTGGAAAATCCTCTCTTAAAGTGTCACTCTTAGGAGGTAATGCAGCATACTAGCTCTTTGGGATTATCTCTGGGCTCTTTGGGATTATCATCTCCTTTAAGTTAACCACTATGTGTCCATTAACATCACCCATTATCTGCATAACTTCAGGCCCCAAGGAAAAAAGGAGCAGGATGAATAGATTTGGATCAGACTGGGATGACAGTGGGTGCAGAGTCTTCTTGAATGTAGGCCTGGGTGGGGGTAGGGGGACATCAAGAGGATTCCAAGTTTCCCCAGAAAGTGCCAATGAGCAGAGAATGGAGCTCACAATCCATCTCCTTTACCATTTTTCTTGGCATGAGCTATGGAGAAAGCCCGTCCTCAGGAAGCTCGGGACCCAGACCTTCCTGCTGATTCTTGTCAGAGTAAAGTAAGGAGCTCCTGGGCCTAGGCAGGCAGGCCCAGAGCTACTCCAGCATGAAGAGCAGGAACATTGTGCTGAGGGAATAGCTATTGGTGCCTGGTGTCCTTTCTTCTCTGTTCAGTCCTGCATGTTGCCTGGTCTACCCACATTCACCTATTTTGTGATGTGAAAGTAGGTCCCCCTGGTGGGTTAGTAGGAGGGACAAGTCTCACTTTCCTTCACAGGTGGTTTGTGTGTTCAAGGAGCTCAGGGCCCAAATCCAGCCATGCCCTCTATCAATCAGCACACTTTGGTTGTAAGCAACAGAAGCAGACCCTGGTGGCTTAAGCAGAACAGGATTTACTAGAAGGAAATGGGAACAGAGGGAACTCATAGCCCCCATAAGAGGTTGAGGACCCAGGTTTAATTTCCATCCTGAGCCAATCCATTCAAGATTTAGTGGTCTGGAAAGGTCAACTATCCTGACAGCTTGGTTTAGGGTTCTAATCTAAACTCAAAAACAATGAGTATAAGGCATCCCCAATGTAACAGAATATTCTAACTCTTAGATAAGATTATCCCAGCTTCAGTTTCGTTATCTATTTTTTTTTTTTAAAGGACGGTGTGTCCACCCACTTTGAAAGGTTTTTGTAAAAGTGCCTAGCATGGAGTAGGTGATCAACATTCTTCAACTTCATCATGTCCTAGGACGAAAGTGAAAGCTTGCATGCTCTGCAGATAGACTCCACACTACATTTACCAGCTCAACTGACCTCTTTCTAACACATGCTCATGCTTGCAGGCCTTCAGAAGAGGCTCTCCTAATTCTTTAAATAGTATCTTCAAGAATCCCTTCCAGAATGGAGGGAAAATTCCCACCCCAACTTTGAAAATAGTGAGAGGACAGCATAGAGGAAGAAATTCAATAACTGCATAATTTAATGAAAGCAATTTTTCTTTGACTGTCTGAAGCCTTATCTGTTTCCTTACCCTTTGGAAAAGCACAGTTACCATATATTTTTGAAGTCTTTATACAACATAATAAAATTAGACTATTTATTATATGTGCATTAATCAGAATGTATCAAATTTTTATCAAGCAACCAAAATAGCTAACACTTATGGATTTTGCATTATGATGTAGATCTGGCATGGAGGAATGACTGTTTTAGTAACTGCACTTAGTCCTTGCAGTGACAGAGATCTGGATCCCTGATAGAAATAGGAGGTGGAAGGAGTCCCTTTTCTGCCCTTGTTCTTACGTGTTGCTGGTGATTTGATCAGAAAAAGCTCATACTCTGCCTTCCTTCTTCCTCCTCTCCTCCTCCTCTGCCTTGTCTTTGTTGCTATTCTTCTCTTTGACCCTCTTCGCCATCCCCTTTCTCCTCCTTTACCTTAGTCCTTCTCTCCTAATTTCCCCCTACTTATACCTTTGTATGGCAATAGCATTCCCAGGTCACAAGACGCACCACAGGCTCATTCTTTAGAATAAAACAGTTTCCTTGGTAAAATGTAAGGAGCACTTAGAACAGGAGGCAGACAACTTGGTTTTAACCAGGTGCTCTTTAATTCTAAGTGTTTATCTATCAATCTTACCCACATGGTAGTTATCTCCATGCAAAATGTGTCAGAGAGAATGAGACACAGGATGTGGAGTTGGGAAGAGATGGGAATCCCTGCTTGCCTTTTAACTACCTGTTACTTTGGGAAACCTAGACTTATCTTTCACTGAAACACTCAGCACAATTCCAGGCAAATAGTAAACATTAAGTAACTTAGGAGAGTCAGTAGAGCCTAGTAATAACCATGCATAAGTAACTTAACCCCTCTGTGCCCCAGTTTCCTTATCTGAAAAATCAGGATAATTGTGCTACTTTTCAAACTGCATCATTAATAAGGATTAAATAAGTAATTCACATAAAATGCTTTATGTAGTACTTGGCATAAAGTGTGTATTCATTGTGTGTTATCTGATATAAAGTAGGTCTGGGTTTGGTCAAGAAATACTCTAGGTATTTCCAGCAGAAAGGGATTTTTATCAAGGAGATTCGAGACACAGGTCTTTAGAGAAGCTGAGGGGATGAAAAAGACAGCCACTGTTAGTGTTTAGGAACTCAGGAATTGTAGCACCTGTGGGGGTGACTGGTAGGAGGATGTCCAAAAGCTACTGGCATCACTCCATCCTGTCTGCCTTCTGCTGAAGAGCCTCTGGCTGCCCATTACTGCTTAGGAGAGTGGGGGCTCTGCTCCTCCTCTGCTGTTACTCCCACAAAGATAGAAAAATCTATCAACCACTGGTTAGAATTCCAGGAAACCTAGTTCCCAGAGCTCTAGGACTGTGATCCAGAGGAAAGCACAGAGGAGAGAAAATGGCCTAAGTTGCCCAAAACAATCAGGCAGAGTAGGGAGAATACCTAGGACTGATATGAAGATGATGTGAGATTTAGAGTATAAAAGCATTTTGTAAACTTCAAAGTTCCAGGCAGATACAAGATTCTGATGGTAATGGGAGTGAAGCCGGGAGCCAAAAGCCCAAACAAGGAATTCAAGAGCATATAAGAACATCTGGGAAACCAAGTGACAGTTCAGTGAAACAACGTTCCATAGATAATTTGACACATGTAAGAATTTACCATGTGCGGGGTTCTATTATAAAGGCTTTCTATGGGCTAAGTCACTTAATCCTTACAAAAACCCATGCAAGAGGTACTATCATTAGACATATTTTACAGATGAGAAATTATGGTCCAGAGAAGTTAAATAACTTGCCCAAGGTCACACCGCTCATAATTGGTCAAGCCAGGATTTGAATCCCAACAATTTGATTCCAGGACACAATTTCTTAACTGCATATTATAGCAAAGGGAAGAATGCACAGGCTGAGGTTGTCTGACTTCACATCAATGGGGCGCTGGATCTAGCTGTAGCCAGGGGTCTGTTGCATCATCCAGTGTGGCTTTTACAACCTTAGAGCAGAGGTTATTTTAAAGGGACGGTTCTTCTTTTTTGCTTCCAGCAGCAATTGTGGGTCAAGGCTGGGGATGTGTTCTCCTATAAAGAAGAATTCGACAAAGTGATAAAGCATCTTTGCCCCAGGATGGCTGTCCATGGAGTAGAGTCGTAACCTGCCCCAAGAACTGCCCCAAGATCCTCATTCCGCCCACAGTGGCACCTCCTCTGTGGTTTTCTGAGATCTAGGAGAAACTGATCATCATTCAGTGATCACCATAAAAATTATTTTAATTAAAAAAATTGAAGTTAGTTAATTACTTTGTACATCACAAAAATAGGAAATAAGAAAACGCAAAAAAAGCCTTGCTCATAATATAATTATGGTATTTTCTGCACCTTTTTAAGATGTGTGAAAATAAGAAATGGTTGGTGTCTTGAGAGACAGTTGTGGTCTGAGGACTTGTAGCACATGACCCATTTCTTCTAATAGCCTTCCCTCACCTTTGGTTTTTCTGTCAGTTGCTTCTAGAGCAGAAAAGGCCATATTTACCTTAGAATGCCAGAGCATTGTTGGTGGACTAGAAAATGAAACTATGTAAGAAATGTCAAGTGCAGAGAAAGCTTGGAAATTATGGTTTTAAATTTTAAAAGTTCTCTACAGCAGAAAAGAAGGAAGAAGCCAAACCATGCTCGGCTTCAGCTCAGAAGCACATTAGCCCTGGAATGGACCAGACCCTCCCTGAAACCTTCATCAGTGACTCAGCATACAGGAACTAATCCATTTTCTAGCTGCCCCAGGAGAAGTATGACCAGGAATACGAATGTGAGCATAATCCAAAAATTCATCAAGGGGCTGGAACTCAAGAAGTAAAAGTAAAACCAGAATGTTGATAAGAAAATGTAGCAATTCTCATTTTAAAAAACACCATGTTTTATATTATTAAACTCCTGTTAGCAAAATTTCCCTAGTTCTTGTTAGAAAAATGGCTACCCCTACAAGTGGAGACATTCCAGCATTTCAGAGAGTCCTTGCATTTGCTTCTGTTTTGCCTGTATTAATCTCCATGCCATTTAAGCAAAGATGCCACCTCACACAACCCCTTACTGGCAAAACTGTGAGGGATCTGGGGTTGTGCTCCTGCAGCAACCCAGGTACTCGTCAAGTCTTTGCTCACTGATTTTAGTCTTATTTCCTGGTTTGGAAAGACACATCCCAGGGCCAAGCATGAAGTGAAAGCAGTGTGTAAGACAGCGGGGGTGCTGGGATTATGCTGAGCTGCAGGGGGCTAATCTCCCTGAAAGCAGGACTCTTTTGCTGCCTTCTTTGGTTATTGACCGATATTGCTAGATATTCCATTTTTTTTTTTTTTTTGAGAAGAACCTGAACTGATGAAAAAAAAAACAAAAAAAAAAACCCAAACCCTGAATTTTACATATCAACAACTAGTTACTTTTAAAACACTGAGTAGGTCAACCTAGCATGTCTTTGGACCAAATACAGCTCCCTGCTGAGCAAAGAGCCCAACGTGGGGCTCAATCCCAGGACTCCGGGATCATGACCTGAGCCGAAGGCAGAGGCTTTAACCCACTGAGCCACCCAGGGGGCCCACCCCAGATACCTCTTAAAGCAGGAAGCTGCATTAGAAAATAACTAAAGTCTAATGAAATGTGGAGTAAAGGTAATGTTTGGGGTGGGATCCATTGAAGGAAATGTTGACCTTCATTTGCTTCTAATAATGGATTATGTGGAGTCCCTGGGGAGACAAGGATATAGAAACAGTCTTCACAAACATGGTCATGTGGGGCAGGATTGAATGGTACAGCTGTTCGAAGCATCACAGTGAACAACATGAGCAGAGGTGGTAGAGTGGAAATAGAGGGGACCCAACCTGGATGGAGCAGGCAATGCCATTTGGCAGTGGTTGGTTCACATATAAGATTGTTCCAGGTGGCACATGAACCTGTGTGATGTTGTTGTTTAAATAATTGGGAATTTATTTTAATACCACATGTGTGTCACCTCCAACCATGTTCTGTCCCATGTGTGAGTTGTAGGGATGATTATATGAAGGTGCCTGGGTGTATTTATGTCTGAAGAGTAGGGTATAGAGCCTTTCCTTAAAAATGAGAATGGGAATAGGAATAGGAGTAGAGGGGGCTTGCATGCAGGGCTGAGGACTTCAGAGTTCCTCATCTCATCAGGGACCTTTTCTGGCTTGTCTTCCTGGAGTACATGCAGGGGACCTCTGGGCTCACACATTAGTTGCGCGTGAGTGAGTTTTAATTAAAGCCCAGAGCTTTAAAAACTCCATATTTCCCACAGGTAACCTTTCAAACCACAGTTCCTTAATTCAGAGAATTCAAAGCTCCTTAAGAAAACAAGGTGGCGTTTTATCTAGGAGTAATCTTGCTTCCAAAATCCTTTCTCTTGATGTATTTTTTAATGTTTTATGGATGTGCTCCCTCCTTGTTCAGAGAAAACCCTATCTTGGTGTCCTAGAGGCTGGTAAATACAGGGGCAGAAACACCTGTGGTACCAAGATGGAAGGGCTGTACCCAGCCCGTCAAGACTGTCCAACAGATTCAGCTCTGGCCTCAGGGACAGCTGGATCTCTTGCACAACCTTTTGGTAAAATGGTAGCACCTCTTGGTAGCCTGGCTTCCTTCAAGCTTCCTAGCTGACCATGGCACCTCCCTGGGATGTGCTTTGTCTGGTAGTGGGATAGGGGAATGTCTCCAAAGGATGATGTTGTCCCTGTCATATCTACTGTTAATCTGGGGCTTTCTCTTTGCTCCACACTTTGGCCATATTTGGTCACTCCACACCCAGGGGCAGTGGGTACCATTTTTGTCCTCATTCTATAGATGGGGGAATGGAAGACAAGAGGGTTTACATTATGTTATCAGCATCTATAAGTGGCTTCAGACCCAGGCAATGGGGCTCTGGATGCTGTACTCTGACCTGCTGTGCTGTCCTGCCTCTCATGGTTCCCTGTAGCTAGGAAAACATCTGGATGAGAACAATCTATGCATCAGTTCAACTTCAAGAAACAGACTGGGCTGTCTCACCTGCTGCTGGACTCCTCAAAGGCCCACAGGCTAGTCTGCCCACAGCACACCTGGCAGAGGTTGCCCCCGCCCCATCCAGGTGCCATCTCATTACACTCCTAATACTCTGCACATCAGTATTATGATGTATTTGGTCACTAACCTGTAACACTGGCAGAGGCAGGGAGTGGAAGTACCCTGGGAGAATAGAATTGTGGATAGTATTAGGTCTACTATGTGGAATTTGGCTTCTTGTCTTCCCACCTGAGTTCCATGGTAGTTTATAGAGTTTCCATTTTTAGCCTTAAATTGGCCTAAATGTTTTTAGCTTTGGAACCAGGCCTCCTCACCTGAGCAGCATAGCAAGCATCCTATCCATGTCCATTACTATTAACCCCCAAACTCATGGAGAAGATTCTGGGTGCATTCAGAGGCAAATTCTCCAAGAGCCATTTCCATTCAATTTGGTAGGAATGTCTTCAGTGCCCAATACCAAAGATGCATGAGCAGAGTTGGCACCTGCTTCCATAATGCTTTTGAATTGAAAATCCAAAACCAAAGCCCAAGAACTTGGAGAAAAGAAAGAACACAAGAGTGAATACCATTTGTGCTGATTGGTGACTGAGGCAGGGCAATTTCCATCCAAAGAAAGAAGGAGGGTAAAATTTACATATGCCTCTGCACAAGTCCAGGACTATGTGCTCAGAACTTGCACCTGCACTTGGCCTTAGACTCTCACAGCCAATTAGTGAGCTCGATACTATTATCTGGGGGCAGAAAGGACAGAAAGTAAACTGAGGCACTGGCTCTGTGGGATCTTGGGTTTGTGGCTATGAGGAGACAGGGTTGAGAACAGGTGGAGTGCAGATGACAGGTGAGGAGTTAGCCAGGCTCTGGACTCATATGACCTTACTGGGTCTGACTTCAAAGTGAACAGCCAGTCAAAGCAGAAATCATGGGCCAAGCCTTGTTCCTTCTTGTACCTCTGTAGTGGCTGGACCTTTACCACTTGCTGAAAAAAATGTTTTATATTATTCAAAGAATAAATTAATAATATTATTTGAGAGCTCTTATGGAATGGAAACATGACAGATACTCAGGAGGATAATAAATTTAAACTCGTGATTGCTGTCCTCAAGTCTTTCCCCGTGACTTTAATTTTCAATTATCACTTCACATGCTCCTCAGAGTATGTCTGCAGCTAAGAACTGACTGTCTCATCAGAATGTGGGGTAAATGCTTAAGACAGAATTCTAGGAGGCAGGAGGACAGGCTAGATTTAGAGCCCTGGAGGGTCTCATTCCAATTCCATCAGAAGACCTAGCAGGCTCACAGGGTGGCCATGATTGGGACCCTGGGATGCAGCCCCCCAAACTATAATTTATCTGTACTCCAGAGCTGATCCAACACTAAGAGACTATCTCACACGTTACCTAAATACACCAAGGCTGGTGTGAAAACCAGAAGACCAGCAAGGCATAAAAGCAAGAATATAGCTAGACCACTGCATATCTAAGGCCAGGGTTAGGAGAGAAAGTTATACAACTCACAGTTTTAATGTTTTTATTCATTTTGAAATTCTGCCATGTCCATCTTCACTCCAAGAGCAAAGCATCCACAGGCCCTGGACAGGACATGGAAGGGCACCCCCTCTCCCCTAGTTGTTTCTTGAATGGGCAGGGCTATGTCTTCAGGCTGATTCATTCTTTTCATGAGAAAAGCCCTCAGCCAGATTCGTGATTCTGGCTTGGGAAGCACTTTATTAGTAAAATACCTCTTATATCTCTAGGCTCTCAACAGTATGTATCACCTTCAGTAGTGTGGGGCCCAGAGTGTAGGGGTACCTTTCTATCTTTCATTGCCAAAACTTGGACTTTTGATAGATCTAGCCCGTAGCCTAGGCAACAACATTCAGTACTTTAACTCCCTACTTCTCATTTTCCTGATGTATAATATGGAAAAATAACATAAAGTTGAGAAGTATAGAATAAATGGAATGGCATCAGAGAATGTCTCATACAGGGCTGGGCTCCAAAATGAGGCCATTCTTGTGGTCATTTTAATCACAAAATTTTGAGGTCTTCAGTGTCCTCCATGGACTTGCCCCTTTTCTTCTTCCTTCTCAGAACTTGGAAATCAGAAAATGTCTGGAAAGACAGGACTGTGCTCAGAAGGAGATGACAAATCACTGGGTGGGCACCAAGCACAGATATTCACAGAACAGCCCAGGACAGAAGCCTGCCTTCCTGCCTCTATTCACCACAAATCCTGGCTCAAGGACCCCAGGCCTCCCTAGGCAAGAGGACTACTAAGTAAGTGGTCCTGAACATGGCATGGATGGTCCAGCCAGTCTCCCATGGCAAAAACTACCACACCTTAGTGGTACCTTCATGTAGTTTGGGGGAGCAGTTGTTGACAGGTGAGCTGCTGCTTCCATTCTGGCTAACTTTAGAGCTAGCACCTAGCTTAATGCTCTTACAGACTGAGGATAAATGCTCTTTCATGGAGCATGGAGAATCTCACGGGGATTATTTCTCAGACTTTAAGAGCTAGAACTCTAGGACCAGACTTAGAGGGTCAGACTCCAGTGGCCCAGGATGGGAAGGAAGGAGGACTCCAGTCTGCCAATCTTTTCAAGTGCAGAGCATAGTGCTTGGCCCAATTTCCAAATACTCTCTCACTGTTAGCTGTATATCTTTGTGACTCTGTGGACTCCTGGACATGCAGGGCCTGATGTGGGGCCTGGCACAGAGTAGGAACACAGTAAATGTTTATTGTGAGTAAGTGAATGAGTGGATAAATTTGAATCCCACGCCCTCATTCAGTTGCCGGTGAGTCTATGAACTTCAGAACCTCAAGAGAGAAGGTGCTTTTTGACCCATTTTTCACTGTTTCCCATATTGGCCCATGACTATATCAGGCTGCCCACATCACTTAAAGGAAGAGTGCTATCCAGGAGACCAGTTCTAAATCGGGATCCATCAGGAGTCCAGGCTGGGAGCGGGATGTGGCACTGTGAACACAGGATCAGAAACCAGCAAGTAGACCTGGCCAGGCCCTGGGCGTTAGCCACTGGGCACCAGGCCCCTAACATAGCTGGAGGCCCTGACCACTGCAGACCACCCACCATTCCCAGGCTCAGCCCAGAGGCTCCCTGGCAGTTCATGGACAGGGTCTAAGCAGGAAACTTTTGTTGCTGGAACAGAACTCCACAGTGAGTCAGGAACAAGGCTGAAGGAGCTGAATAGTGATGGCATTCATTCCAGTGTTGACACAGCAAACCATTGCAAGGGTAACAGTCAGGTCAAAACTCCCTTACCCAAAATTTTAAAAATCTCTGAAACCTAAAAGTCTTTTCATAAGTTTGATGTCAAAACTCACTGGGTAGGAGAGTCAAGATGGCGGAGAAGTAGCAGGCTGAGACTACTTCGGGTAGCGGGAGATCAGCTAAATAGCTTGTCTAAAGATTGCAAACACCTACAAATCCAACGGGAGATTGAAGAGAAGAAGAACAGCAATTCTAGAAACAGAAAATCAACCACTATCTGAAAGGTAGGACTGGGGGAGAAGTGAATCCAAAGCGACGGGAAGATAGACCACGGGGGGAGGGGCCGGCTCCCGGTGAGCGGCGGAGCAATGGAGCACAAAATCGGGACTTTTAAAAGCCTGTTCCGCTGAGGGACATCGCTCCAGAGGCTTAACTGGGGTGAAGCCCAGGCGGGGTCAGCGCGGCCTCAGGTCCCACAGGGTCACAGAAGGATCGGGGGTGTCTGCGTGTCGCAGGGCTTACCGGTATTAGAACGGGGAAGCCGGCTACAGAGACAGAGCCGAGGAGTGACTCTCAGCTCGGGGTTGCCTTGAACCGGTCGCAGGCTCGGTCAGCTCGGAGCGCGGCCAGAGGCCAGGGTGACGGGAGTCATTGGGCGCTGTTCTCTGAGGGCGCACTGAGGAGTGGGGTCCCGGGCTCTCGGCTCCTCCGGGCCGGAGACCGGGAGGCCGCCACCTTCATTCCCGCCCTCCAGAACTCTACGGAAAGCATTCAGGGAACAAAAGCTCCCGAAAGCAAACCCGAGCGGATTACTCAGCGCGGCCCCGGGTAAGTGCGGTGCAACTCCGCCTGGGGCAAAGACGCTTGAGAATCACTACAACAGGCCCCTCCCCTAGAAGATCAACGAGAAACCCAGCCAGGACCAAGTTCACCTACCAAGGAGTGTAGTTTCAATACCAAGGACAGCGGCAGAATTCCAGAGGAGAAGAAAGCAAAGCACGGAACTCATGGCTTTCTCCCCATGATTTTTTAGCCTTGCAGTTAATTTAATTTTTTTTTTCTTTTTCAATTTTTTTTTCTTTTTCTCTTCTTCTGCTAAATTTTTTTAACTTTTACCGTTTTCTTTTTTAACGTTTTTTAAATAGTTTATCTAATATATATATATATATTTTTTTCCTCTTTTTATATTTTTTCTTTATCGGCTTTCTTTTTTTAATAGTTTCTTTTTTTTTCCTTCTTTTTTCTTTCTGAACCCCTTTTTATCCCCTTTCTCCCCCCTCACGATTTGGGATCTCTTCTGATTTGGCTAAAGCATATTTTCCTGGGGTTGTTGCCACACTTTTAGTATTTTACTTGCTCCTTCATATACTCTTATCTGGACAAAATGACAAGGCAGAAAAATTCACAACAAAAAAAAGAACAAGAAGCAGTACCAAAGGCTAGGGACCTAATCAATACAGACATTGGTAATATGTCAGATATAGAGTTCAGAATGACGATGCTCAAGGTTCTAGCCGGGCTTGAAAAAGGCATGGAAGATATTAAAGCAACCCTCTCGGGAGATATAAAAGCCCTTTCTGGAGAAATAAAAGAACTAAAATCTAACCAAGTTGAAATAAAAAAAGCTATTAATGAGGTGCACTCAAAAATGGAGGCTCTCACTGCTAGGATAAATGAGGCAGAAGAAAGAATTAGCGATATAGAAGACCAAATGACAGAGAATAAAGAAGCTGAGCAAAAGAGGGACAAACAGCTACTGGACCACGAGGGGACAATTTGAGAGATAAGTGACACCATAAGACAAAATAACATTAGAATAATTGGGATTCCAGAAGAAGAGGAAAGAGAGAGGGGAACAGAAGGTATATTGGAGAGAATTATTGGAGAGAATTTCCCCAATATGGCAAAGGGAACAAGCATCAAAATCCAGGAGGTTCAGAGAACCCCTCTCAAAATCATTAAGAATAGGTCCACACCCCGTCACCTAATAGTAAAATTTACAAGTCTTAGTGACAAAGAAAAGATCCTGAAAGCAGCCCGGGAAAAGAAGTCTGTAACGTACAATGGTAAAAATATTAGATTGGCAGCAGACTTATCCACAGAGACCTGGCAGGCCAGAAAGAGCTGGCATGATATATTCAGAGTACTAAATGAGAAAAACATGCAGCCAAGAATACTATATCCAGCTAGGCTATCATTGAAAATAGACGGAGAGATTAAAAGCTTCCAGGACAAACAAAAACTGAAAGAATTTGCAAATACCAAACCAGCTCTACAGGAAATATTGAAAGGGGTCCTCTAAGCAAAGAGAGACCCTCAAAGTAGTAGATCAGAAAGAAACAGAGACAATATACAATAACAGTCACCTTACAGGGAATACAATGGCACTAAATTCATATCTCTCAATACTTACCCTGAATGGTAATGGGCTAAATGCCCCAATCAAAAGACACAGGGTATCAGAATGGATAAAAAAACAAAACCCATCTATATGTTGCCTACAAGAAACTCATCTTAAACCCGAAGACACCTCCAGGTTTAAAGTGAGGGGGTGGAAAAGAATTTACCATGCTAATGGACATCAGAAGAAAGCAGGAGTGGCAATCCTTATAGCAGATCAATTAGATTTTAAGCCAAAGACTATAATAAGAGATGAGGAAGGACACTATATCATACTCAAAGGAACTGTCCAACAAGAAGATCTAACAATTTTAAATATCTATGCCCCTAACGTGGGAGCAGCCAATTATATAAACCAATTAATGACAAAATCAAAGAAACACATCGACAAGAATACAATAATAGTAGGGGATTTTAACACTCTCCTCACTGAAATGGACAGATCATCCAAGCAAAAGATCAACAAGGAAATAAAGGCCTTAAATGACACACTGGACCAGATGGACATCACAGATCTA
Organism: Lutra lutra; assembly: GCF_902655055.1. NCBI lineage: Eukaryota > Metazoa > Chordata > Mammalia > Carnivora > Mustelidae > Lutra > Lutra lutra. The sequence goes on along the minus strand of NC_062278.1, from coordinate 125,134,637 downwards.
TTCAGAACATTTCATCCCAAAGCAACAGAATACACATTCTTCTCTGTGCACATGGAACATTCTCCAGAATAGATCACATTCTTGGTCCTAAATCAAGTCTCAACTGGTATCAAAAGATTGGGATCATTCCCTGCATATTTTCAGACCACAATGCTCTAAAGCTAGAACTCAATCACCAGAGGAAATTTGGAAAGAACCCAAATACATGGAGACTAAACAGCATCCTTCTAAAGAATGAATGGGTCAACCAGGAAATTAAAGAAGAATTGAAAAAATTCATGGAAACAAATGATAATGAAAACACAATGGTTCAGAATCTGTGGGACACAACAAAGGCAGTCCTGAGAGGAAAATATATAGCGGTACAAGCCTTTCTCAAGAAACAAGAAAGGTCTCAGGTGCACAACCTAACCCTACACCTAAAGGAGCTGGAGAAAGAACAAGAAAGAAACCCTAAACCCAGCAGGAGAAGAGAAATCATAAAGATCAGAGCAGAAATCAATGAAATAGAAACCAAAAAAAACAATGGAACAAATCAACGAAACTAGGAGCTGGTTCTTTGAAAGAATTAATAAGATTGATAAACTCCTGGCCAGACTTATCAAAAAGAAAAGAGAAAGGACCCAAATAAATAAAATCATGAATGAAAGAGGAGAGATCACAACGAACACCAAAGAAATACAGACAATTATAAGAACATACTATGAGCAACTCTACGCCAACAAATTGGACAATCTGGAAGAAATGGATGCATTCTTAGAGACATATAAACTACCACAACTGAACCAGGAAGAAATAGAAAGCCTGAACAGACCCATAACCAGTAAGGAGATTGAAACAGTCATCAAAAATCTCCAAACAAACAAAAGCCCAGGGCCAGACGGCTTCCCGGGTGAATTCTACCAAACATTTAAAGAAGAACTAATTCCTATTCTCCTGAAACTGTTCCAAAAAATAGAAATAGAAGGAAAACTTCCAAACTCATTTTATGAGGCCAGCATCACCTTGATCCCAAAACCAGACAAGGATCCCAACAAAAAAGAGAACTACAGACCAATATCCTTGATGAACACAGATGCAAAAATTCTCGCCAAAATACTAGCCAATAGGATTCAACAGTACATTAAAAGGATTATTCACCACAACCAAGTGGGATTTATTCCAGGGCTGCAAGGTTGGTTCAACATCCGCAAATCAATCAATGTGATACAACACATTAATAAAAGAAAGAACAAGAACCATATGATACTCTCCATAGATGCTGAAAAAGCATTTGACAAAGTACAGCATCCCTTCCTGATCAAAATTCTTCAAAGTGTAGGGATAGACGGCACATACCTCAATATTATCAAAGCCATCTATGAAAAACCCACCGCAAATATCATTCTCAATGGAGAAAAACTGAAAGCTTTTCCGCTAAGGTCAGGAACACGGCAGGGATGTCCGTTATCACCACTGCTATTCAACATAGTACTAGAAGTCCTAGCCTCAGCAATCAGACAACAAAAGGAAATTAAAGGCATCCAAATCGGCAAAGAAGAAGTCAAACTATCACTCTTTGCAGATGATATGGTACTATATGTGGAAAACCCAAAAGACTCCACTCCAAAACTGCTAGAACTTGTACAGGAATTCAGTAAAGTGTCAGGATATAAAAATCAATGCACAGAAATCAGTTGCATTTCTCTACACCAACAACAAGACAGAAGAAAGAGAAATTAAGGAGTCCATCCCATTTACAATTGCACCCAAAACTATAAGATACCTAGGAATAAACCTAACCAAAGAGACTAAGTATCTATACACAGAAAACAATAAAGTACTCATGAAAGAAATTGAGGAAGACACAAAGAAATGGAAAAATATTCCATGCTCCTGGATTGGAAGAATAAATATTGTGAAAATGTCTATGCTACCTAAAGCAATCTACACATTTAATGCAATTCCTATCAAAGTACCATCCATTTTTTTCAAAGAAATGGAACAAAGAATCCTAAAATTTATATGGAACCAGAAAAGACCTCGAATAGTAGCCAAAGGAATATTGAAAAAGAAAGCCAAAGTTGGTGGCATCACAATTCCGGACTTCAAGCTCTATTACAAAGCTGTCATCATCAAGACAGCATGGTACTGGCACAAAAACAGACACATAGATCAATGGAACAGAATAGAGAGCCCAGAAATAGACCCTCAACTCTATGGTCAACTAATCTTCAACAAAGCAGGAAAGAATGTCCAATGGAACAAAGACAGCCTCTTCAATAAATGGTGTTGGGAAAATTGGACAGCCACATGCAGAAAAATGAAATTGGATCATTTCCTTACACCACACACGAAAATAGACTCAAAATGGATGAAGGATCTCAATGTGAGAAAGGAATCCATCAAAATCCTCGAGGAGAACACAGGCAGCAACCTCTTCGACCTCAGCCGCAGCAACATCTTCCTAGGAACATCACCAAAGGCAAGGGAAGCAAGGGCAAAAATGAACTTTTGGGATTTTATCAAGATCAAAAGCTTTTGCACAGCAAAGGAAACAGTGAATAAAACCAAAAGACAACTGACAGAATGGGAGAAGATATTTGCAAATGACATATCAGATAAAGGGCTAGTGTCCAAAATGTATAAAGAACTTAGCAAACTCAACACCCAAAGAACAAATAATCCAATCAAGAAATGGGCAGAGGACATGAACAGACATTTCTGCAAAGAAGACATCCAGATGGCCAACAGACACATGAAAAAGTGCTCCATATCACTCGGCATCAGGGAAATACAAATCAAAACCACCATGAGATATCACCTCACACCAGTCAGAATGGCTAAAATTAACAAGTCAGGAAATGACAGATGCTGGCGAGGATGCGGAGAAAGGGGAACCCTCCTACACTGTTGGTGGGAATGCAAGCTGGTGCAACCACTCTGGAAAACAGCATGGAGGTTCCTCAAAATGTTGAAAATAGAACTACCCTATGACCCAGCAATTGCACTGCTGGGTATTTACCCTAAAGATACAAACGTAGTGATCCGAAGGGGCACGTGCACCCGAATGTTTATAGCAGCAATGTCTACAATAGCCAAACTATGGAAAGAACCTAGATGTCCATCAACAGATGAATGGATAAAGAAGATGTGGTATATATACACAATGGAATACTAGGCAGCCATCAAAAGAAATGAAATCTTGCCATTTGCAACGACGTGGATGGAACTAGAGGGTATCATGCTTAGCGAAATAAGTCAATCGGAGAAAGACAACTATCATATGATCTCCCTGATATGAGGGAGAGGAGATGCAACATGGGGGGTTGAGGGGGTAGGAGAAGAATAAATGTAACAAGATGGGATTGTGAGGGAGACAAACCATAAGTGACTCTTAATCTCACAAAACAAACTGAGGGTTGGTGGGGGGAGGGGGGTTGGGAGAGGGGGTGTGGGGTTATGGATATTGGGGAGGGTATGTGCTATGGTGAGTGCTGGTGAGTGTGTAAACCTGGCGATTCGCAGACCTGTACCCCTGGGGATAAAAATATATGTTTTTAAAATAAAAAAAAAAAAAACTCACTGGGTAATTCATTTGACTAAAATGATAGGTATTTATTATATTTATTTATCTCACTCAGTATGAATGTTTCTATATTTAGCTACATATATATTAGCATGTTTGATTGGGAGGCATTGCCCTTAATCCTGTGTGGAATGACACATAATATAAACGGTGTGTGCCATGTTACCTTCCTAAATGCTAACAAAGCCTAGTTCTGCAACTCAGTTGGCCTCAAAAATTTTGGATAAGGAAATATACACGTGGAATAACCAGATTGGCAGGTGACGCTCATACCAGACCTTACAGCTATTCTCTCTTAGTTCTTGCCATAATCTTAAGAGGTAGATGCTATCACTTTTGTTCCTACTACAGAGATGGGAAATCTCAGGCCCAAAGAAATAAAATAACTTGCTCAAAGCAGACACACTTAGTAAGTGGCAGAGTTAAGAATCAGAACCAGGCAATCTGGCTTGAATATCTGCCTTCTTAACCACTGTCCTATGCTGAGCTGGAGTCGTGCTGGCTAAGAAATGTCCTACTCCCGCAGAGGCTTTGTCTGCTGTCTTACCCAGAGCTCTCAGCAGGTCTCCATCTTTTGTCAAACACAAGGCGCATGGAGAAATCAACAGGATGAAGCAGTAGTTAGCAATTAGAGTGTGCTTACAGCACAATCCCTAATCATAACAATCATTTAATTCATTTTTGCTGCTCAGGCAACTGAACAATCCCTTATCAATTAAAAAAAAAAAGAAAAGAAAAGAAAAAGAAAAAAAAGAACCAGTGACTGCTTTTCCATAAGGCAGGGTCATGCCTGACTATGTTGAGCTTGAGGGGTGCTGTGCAAAGCATTCTGCTCCCAGTACCTAGGCTAGCAGCCTCTTATGGTCGTGGAGCCTGTGCTGGAACTTGCGCAAAGCTGAATGAGACCCTTGAAGAGTAGGGTGAACTTTCTGAGAGATTCACTTCCCGTTTCCAAAGAGGGATCTTCAAAATGCCTTTTTGCACCTGGCTTTCTACCATATCAACATCCGCTTTCCTAGGTGGGTTTATTTCCTTCCTGTCTGCCACAGTGCTGGGTAGAAGTGTCTTATAGACATGCTGTGAATATCGAGAAGTTGAGATGCTCTCTCCTGGACCTCTGTCTGCTGTGTTAAAATAAATACTCCTAATTTCTTGTTTGGAAGCCTTCATGATAACTTGATCCCTTACAAGGACTTCATCCCATCCCTGTGCCAAACCCATTCCTGCAAGTACAAGCAAGCAAGTACACACTATAGTGAGAAGTACCAGGGTCTGTATTTCCACCAAACAGCCAAGCAATGGCTTCCTTACTCTCAGAGACGTAATGCTCTTTCTACTAGCCAGTGCTGCCCAGCCATTGTGGTCTGTCCCACGTGGATTTGCTTGTGTTGGATTCAGTATCAACTCCTGAAGGAGCATCAGCCCAGCCATCCTAGTCAGCAGCTGCCCAGCTCTGGAGGGCTACATCCCCCACTACAGAGCTCTCTATTGCAGCCCCTTCATGGGACTCCTTTCCTTGTGGGTCCCCACATTCCTTCCACTCTGGGAGTCACTTCTGCAGAGGTGAGGAAGGCAGGGCATGAGTGCTTAAATGCTAAACTTCCCTCCTCTACGGAGAAGTCCATAAATCTCTAACTGATGTTTGCCCTCTTTGGAATAAACTCCTAATTGATTTCTAAAGATTGCTGTTTACAAATTAAATTACACTTCCCTTATCCATTATATAAAGAAGCATAAACCAGTCACCTCTCCCGGGCATACACCCCCTCCTTGGGCTCCTAGGGTGTGATTACATTACTTCAATTGCAAGGCTTCCATTCCACTCAAGCTACATGAATTGTTTCTCTTGCTTGTTTAATTGCCCATGTCTTATTACAGAGACAATTTATTGTTTTAGTGCAGCATAAAGTTCAAATATTTTATGCAAGATGAATATGGCCACTGACATTTTTATTCCCTTCCCAAATTCACACTTACAAAATTCACATTGGAAACTTTTCAAAATGTTTGTGGCCAATACTACAAAATGCCAAAACCTCCATAAGTTGGTGGTTTTTTAAAAAGAAAAGACTCTAAAGAGTGTATTTCATTCTCTAACATTGCTGGGGATTTTTTTGAGTGATGCTGACACCAGCTCATGAGGAACTTCCCCGAGGTGTGAAAGTGCCTTTGAAAACACATTGGGAATGAACTGTTGATACACACGACAACCTGAATCCCCAGAGAATGATGCTGAGTGAAAAAAGCCAATCCTGAAAGACTACAAATGCATCATTCCATTCACGTAACATTTTTGAAATATAAAATTATTGAAATGGAGAACAGCTTAGTGGTTGGCAGGGTTTAAGGAGGGGGTAAAAGGAGGATAGTTGGTGTGGGTATAAAAGGGTAAGGTGGAGGATCCTTGTGGTGACAGAATCTGTATCTTGACTGCATCCACAGCAATATCCTGGTTGTGATGTTGTACTATAGCTTTGCAAGATATTATTACTGGGATAAACCCAGAAAATTATACTAGGCTTTCTCTGCATGATTTCTTATAGCTGCATGTGAGTCTATAATTATCTCAAAATAAAAAAAATGTAATTTAAAAAGCATATTGAAAAATAAAGAGATATTATGACTAGATATATATTTAGATATGTGATAAACTGGGTTCATTTTATAATTGGGTATTGTATATATTGATGTGGATATTCATTGTACAATTCTTTCGCCTCTTCTCCATGCTTCAAAATTTTCATAATAAGCTGTTGGAAAAAATATACTGGAAATGTAAGCAATAGCCCTAACAGAGAACAGATATAGGACAGGACCCAACTATACAATTCTGGAGGTCACAGTGGACCAACAATAGTACACAGTGTTCTGGTTTCTCCACATCCTTTCCAATATTTGTTATCTTCTGTTTTAGTTTTATTTTTTATATGTTTTTTTTTTGATAGTTGTTATCCTAACAGGCATAAACTGATAACTCATGATGATTTTACTTTCCCTTATGATTAGTGATATTGAACAAATTTTCATATACTTGTTGACCATTTGTCTTCTTTGAAGAAATGTCTATTCTAGTCCTTTTACCTATTTTTCAAATTTTATTATGTTAGTCACCATACAATACATCATTAGTTTTTGATGTAGTGTTTCATAATTCATTTTTTGCATATAATGCCCAGTGCTCCATGCAATACATGCCCTCCTTAATACCCATCACCAGGCTAACCCAACCCCCCACTCCTCTCCCCTCTGAAACCCTCAATTTGTTTTTCAGGATTCCACAGTCCCTCATGGTTCATTTCCCCCTCTGGTTCCCCCTCCTTCATTTTTCCCTTCCTTCTCCTAATGTCCTCCATGCAATTCCTTATATTCTATATATAAGTGAAACTATATGATAATTGTCTTTCTCTGCTTGATTTATTTCACTTAGCATAATCTCCTCCAGTTCCATCCATGTTGATGTAAAAGCTGGGTATTAATGCTTTCTGATGGTTGAGTAATATTCCATTGTACATATGGACAACATTTTCTTTATCCATTTGTCTGTTGAAGGGCATCTTGGCTCCTTCTGCAGTTTGGCTATTGTGGACATTGCTGCTATGAACATTGGGGTGCATATGGCCCTTCTTTTCACTACATCTGTATCTTTGCGGTAAATACCCAGTAGTGCAATTGCTGGGTCATAGGGTAGCTCTATTTTTAATATTATTTCTTTCCTTATCCTAACCATAAACTTAGTTTCTTTCTCTTCTTTTTCTAATTCACTGAAGTTCAAATTTATGTTGCTTATTTGAGATCTTTCTTCTTATTTGATGTAGGTGCTTACCATTACAAACTTGACTGTTAATATTGCTTTTGCTGAATCCTGTAAGTTTTCATATGTTGTGTTTTTATTTTCATTTGTTTCAGGATGTTCTCTAATTTTCCTTTTGATTTCTTCTTTGACCCATTGGTTGTTCAGGTGTGTGTTATTTAATTTCAACATATTTTTGAATTTTACAGTCTTCCTCTATTGATTTCTAACTTATGTTATTGGTTTCAGAAAACATAATTGATGTTTCAGTTCTCTTAAATTTAAGATTTTCTTGTGATCTAGCACATGATCTATCCTAGAGAATGTTCTGTGTGCACTTGAAGAATATGCATTCTGCTGCTGTTTGGTGGTATGTCAGTTAGGTTTGTTTGGTCTAGAGTATTCTTCAAGTCCACTGTTTATTTATCTTCTGTCTGGATGTCCTATCCATTATTGAAAGTGGAGTATCGGGGTGCCTGGGCGGCTCAGTGGGTTAAAGCTTCTGCTTTCAGCTCAGGTCATGATCCCGGGGTCCTGGGATCAAGCCCCGCATCAGGCTCTCTGCTCAGTGGGGAGCCTGCTTCCTCCTCTCTCTCTCTGCCTGCTTCTCTGCCTACTTGTGATCTCTGTCTGTCAAATAAATAAATAAAATCTTAAAAAAAAAAAAAAGAAAGTGGAGTATTGAAGTCTTCTGTTCTTGTATTGCTGTTTCTTCCTTCAATTCTGTGAATGTTTGCATCATCTATTTGGGTACATTGCTGTTGGGTTTGTATATATTTATAATTATTGTACCTTCCTGATGAATTTCCCCTTTAATTGTTATATAATGTCTTTCTTTATATTCCTGTGACAGTTTTGACCTAAAATTTATATTACCTGACATAAGTATGACCATCCCTGCTCTCTTTTGGATGATGTTTATATGGAATATATTTTTCCATCCTTTCATTTTTCACCTATATTAGTTCTAACATCTAAAGTTAGACTCTTGTAGACAGCATATAGTTGGATCTTGGTTTTCATTTCCTTCCTTCCTTCTTTCCTTTTTTCTTCCTTTCCTTTCCTCTTTCTTTCCTTTCTTTCACCTATTCAGCCATTCCATGTCTTTTGGTTAGGGAGTTTAAATCATTTACATTTAAAGTAACTACTGATAGGGAAGGACTTACTGTTGACATTTGTTCATTACTTTCTGTCTGTCTACATTATTTTTATTTTTTTGGTAGGGGTATGCTTTGATTCTTTTCTAATTTTCTTCTGTGTATCTTCCATAGATATTCCCTTTGTGGTTATGATGGAACATACATAGAACATCTTATAGTTATAACAGCTGGTTTTGCATTTATTTGGGGTATAATATCCTTGTAACTGGTTTCTGGTTTTCTCACAAAGGGAATTGGTTTGTGTGTTGTTGGATCAGTATCTTCATGAGAGAAGGATGGTCTGAGGATTTCCATTCCATGATCTTGCTCTCTAGCATCCTGAATTATCTTTTCTTGACAAAGCAAAAATCATATTTATGCTCCTCATGTGGTTATTCAGAAAAGCTAAAATCTGTTCATATGAATAAGAAAGTAAATATCCAAGTAAGGAAAGGAGGAAGTGGGGAAGCTGTCATGCTTACTCTGGTAGCCTTAAAATATTGTATTCACTCTCACTTTCACAAATTCCCTCAGGAGTCCTTGAGATTCAGCTTTCCAGCCTTTCCCCTGTATGATCTTTTCTTACAAAGGAAAATCAAGCTCCTGCTCTATGAAATGTAAAGTTCTAATAATAAGGGATTCCTTTCTATCCTGTAGAGACATAGACAGAGGCTTCACCTGGCTACTTTTCTCACAGTGCTCTTTCTCTCTCATAATTGAGATGATCTCTCTGAACAGAATATGAGGTGGGAACTCAATCTATTTTTGTTTTGTTTTTGAGATACAATCATTATAGAATATATCATGCTGTATTGGAATTATTGCTTTCCTATCTGTCTTCTCTAATAGTCTTAGCAGTTGGAAGGTGTGTCTGATTCATCTCCTTGTCCGCAAGGTAAGACTTGGCAAGGTAAATGCTTAGCCAGTGTTTCTTGCATGACCAGAATGGGTGGATAGATGGAAGGAGCACTGATGGAATATCAGGCCTCAGTGAGCAGGATCAGGAGGTACTTTTTCATTGATTTTTGATGTATACAACAGTATCCTGACAGCAGAGACATGAGACAAATACATTTGTTGAAAAGCCTCCACATGGCAGTATAGTGTGGTCAAACAGGCAGCTAGCCGCCTAAGTGCAAAAGAATAGGTCAAAACGCGGGTATTTTAGACCTACCTACAATATCCTCAGTAAGTAGAGCTAGTCTGGTCCCTAAAGGATACCTCAAATAGTAAATACAGCCATTTCAGAACCACCTTTAAATGTTATGTAAACCCTACGTATGACACCAAGCTGGTATCTATAGAATGAATCCTTCCCAAACCACCCTCAGAATATTGTAGACTCTCTAGAATCTCAGATACTGTGAGGACAAAGAACCTTATAGGGTCTCAGGATACTTCATTGGCAAGTCAACCTGGCAATCCCTGAAGGCAATGAGATAGCTTACACTTGGCTTTTAAACAGGAGAATAATTCTCTTTTATTTTATAAGTCAACTATTTCTCCATGATGAAACATCTAATGTACATCCCTCCTAATTCTGACCTTCCTCATTTCCATAACAATCAAAACCCACAGTAAGCATTAGGAAGGGAGATACTATCAAGAGATAAAGGGGACCAATAGGGTCTTACCATTTTTCTTTTAGGAAGCTCCCACAATGTCATGATGACACCCAAGAGTCCTTCCTACCTGAAGTAGACATGCTGTTTCTCTTTCCTGGCTCCAGAGTTATCAGTATCCTCCCTATCATCCAGTGCTGGATGAACTCTACAATTTCATAAACCTCAACCCTCTAAGTTTTAAATGTCTCAGTCTACTCCCATCACAAAAAGGAGACTAAAAAAAAAAAAAAAAAGGCTCTATGATTTAAAAAAGATGCAGACTGTCTAAGGAGCAGCAAATTAACCATCACAAAAATACCTTTCACAGGAAAACACAAGGGGAGACAAATTCAGGTCAAGGCAAGCCTGAAATATGCAGGACTATGCCCTTAAACTAGTTTGTCTGTTAGAGCTCATCTCAGGTCTAGAACAGTAGTCCACCCCAAGGTGTTCAATAAGAGCTTATGTTTCTCTTAACTGGTCCCCAATTCAAGTTGCCTGCACATTCTGTCACCAAACTCTTGTCTCTCTGTTGTGTGTCTTTTCTAGATAAGACTGAGGAGGTATTGAGCTGTAAGATCCATTTGGCTAGGAACCATAATGTTTTAGTGCATTTTTGAATCATGGCATGGAACATAATGCCTGTTACATGATAGTCACTTTACTAGCCTCTATTGAAGAAAAGGTTTCAAAGGTTTCAAATTCAAATTCAAGTTGTATAGTGCAGTGGTTAGGAACACAAATTTCTTATGTTTAAAATCCAGCTCTGTCATTTCTAGTCATGTAATTTTGGGCAAGTTTTTTTAAAAATGAGGATAATAATGGTACTAGATTATTGGTACTGGAGACCACTGAATCATTGTGAGAGTTAAATAAATATATTTAAAATGTTTATAACAGTGTGTAGAATACAGTACCTACTAAATGTTCATTTTATTATTGAAATGTGTGGATTAGAAGCGCATAGGCTTAAAAATAAATAAATAAATAAATAAATAAATAAAAAGATACCTCACATGTGTATAATTCATTCAATCCTGCCTCCCAAACCTATTGGTACTGCAAACCTAGTCAAGTTGCTTTTCCCCAGATTGTCAAAAACCTTTTGGCCTCTGAAGGAGGGGGCTGATTCTTAGGGCAATGGGGGTACACTGAAGCCTTTTAAGCCGGGAGAAATAATATCTGGATTTCTCTTTTAAAAATCTAGAAACTTTTTACTAAGGTTTCAGTATGGATAAAGAATGGACCAAGGGGGTGGCAATATAGAGGAGAGGTCAGTGTCAGGACACTCTGGAAGTCACCCAAGATAGAGCTGGTGTCCTGAACTAAGCTAATAATAGGGGTCAGATAGAAAGGGGTAGTATTAGAAAGAATTATAAGGTAGAACTGATAAAGCTTGGCAAATGCTGAAATGACAGTAGTGAGAGTTCAAGAGAATAGCCAAGTTTCAGCCTGAGTAACTAGGTGGGCACTATTGCCATTCATTGCAATATTCAACACAGAAGAGGGTCAGGTTTAGAAAAAGGTGATGAGTTCCGCTTTGAACTTGCTGACTTTTAGTGTCTGTAAACCAGACTAGTAAAGATATTAGGAGTGGAACATAGGGGAGAGATCAGGGCAAGAGGTAAGGGTTTGGAACATTAGTCTGTAGGAACTGTGATCAAAGCCATGGCAGAGATGAGAACACACAGAAAGAGTGCATAGAGTAAGAAGAGTAGAGGCCAAGTAGGGATTCTTGGGGAGATATGGGCAGAAGAGGGAAACCATGAGGCGGAAGGGAAAGGGCTCCTAGGAGGAGGGAAGGAAGATCAGGGAGAATGACATAATATTCCTGGTCAAGGATGGCACATGGAGGGTCTCCTGTGATGCTTCCTACCACTTATGGCTAGATCTAATTATTCTTACTTTGCCAACAAGAGAATTTCCCTAAGAATTGGCACCCCTTCTTTAGAGGCTAAAAAGATTTTTGACAATCTGGTCCCAGATTCTCTCATACCCCATTTACCTGCATTTCCTTCTCAGACTCAAAATCTCTGATTCTGCGATCACATTGCTTTAAGCTCCCATGCTCCTTCCCACCTGTAGCCTTTGCACATTTTTACTCTCTCCCTCCTTCACCCAGTTGACTTTGCATCCTCCAAGCCTTCAAGTATCAACAGAGGCTTACGTTCTCCTTTATAGCTGCTTCTAATTCTTTTCCTCTGGTTATATATTGTGCCCTCCTCCTCCTATGGTTATATATGGTGCTCCTTGGCTTTCTCCTTTCTAACACACACCACATTGGCTTGGGCTGCTTATTTACATCTTCCTTCCCCAATGGGTTTCCTTTTTGAAAACAAATACATTGCTTACTTTATCCTGTATTTATTTATACTACCTGGCATATAGTAGTCATTCAGTAAGGATGAACAAACAAAACAAGAGTTGATGGATGTTAGTTAACTTTCCTTTGTATTCTACAGAGCCCATCTAATAAGAGTTTGACATGAAGGAGAAAAAGTTTTCCCAGCTATAAATAGTCTGTTACTCTTCTTCACACTTCTAGCACTTCTTATGTTCATTCCAGGCCTTCGAAATCTAAGCCATTTTGCATTCATTAGAATATCCTGCCTCCAGGTGACTACTAGAATGTCCATTCAGAGTGAAGCATATTTTCATGCCTTCCCTTCCACAGCCCCTCTTTGAGAGGGAATATCTGGTGCTCTAGAATTGGGATGGAAAACCATAGCCTGAGGGCCAAATTTGGCTCACCACTTGTTTTTATAAATAAAGTTTTATTAGAACACAGTCACACTTATTAATTTATGTGTTCTTTATGGCTGCTTTCATGCTGTAGTCAGAGTTGAGTAATCATGACAGAGACCATATGGCCTACAAAGCTTAAAATATTTACTCCCTGGTCCTTTATATAAGAGGTTTGCCAACACCTGCCCTAGAGCTTTGCTCAAGAGCATCTGGGCCCTTTCAGTTCTGTGCTGAGATTCAAATATGCAAGACATAATCCAAGAAAGGGTCACAGTCTTAAATCCAATTTCCATGGCTGAAAGGCATTTCTAATACCTTCCCTTTGATAATGCTTTATGGTTTTCTAAGTACTTTCATATTCGTTATGGAAAAGATCTTCAAATACAAATACTACTTCTCCCAGGTGAGTCCCATGCTGCTGCTCTATGGATCACATTTTCAGCAGTGAGGCAGTAGAGCAAAGACTCTGGAATCTCACTGTCTAAATCTGGCTTGCTACTCACCAATGGTGTGTACTTAAGTAAGTAAGGTACTTGACCCTCTGGGTCTCAGTTTCCTCCTCTTAAATGTGCTCAATGAAAGTGACACCCACCTACCAAAGTTATGGTGGAGAACAGATGGGATATGGAAAGCTCTTATCACAATGTTTGGTTTATTGAAAATGCTTAATAAATGCCACCTGTTATAGTATTATTCAGCTCTGTACTTAGTACGATGGTAAGAAATTCCAAGAAGACCTCCTAGATATGTGTGTTCCTCTGCACAAATTCCTAGCTATCTAGGAGTAGCCAGATGCCTAAAACTCCTTTTCTCCATACTATTCCTTTACATAAAATCTTCTATCCATCTCAATACCCACATGAGAAGATCATAACAGCATTCCATTCATTTCATCCACTCTGATGTCATTCAGTCTTCTCAGTCTAGCTCTTTTGCTCTATTAATGCAGTTCACCTAAGTTTGCATTCTCTCATCTCTCCTTTCTACCCATCTCAAAGCCTCGTAGGCTCACCACTTCCTGCAGGAAGCCACCTATGACTGTGGCCATCACCCACAGTGCTCTCAACCTTCCTGAGCTTATGCAACATCAGGAGAGACAACTTGCCTGTATGTGAAACTTGTCTCCTCAGCTTTTATTTAGCTCTATGACTCACTCAGCCTCTCTAACCTCAATTCCTCAACTACAAAGTAGGAATAATAATATTTACCCCTCCATGTTGTTGCAAGGATTAACATAATGTAATAAATGTGTCTTGCACATAGTAGGTTCAAAATATATTCATTTTGTCCTCCATGCTTTTAACCCATCACATGACTCTTTGCACATAGCTGTGCACATGGACTGATTAATGTGCATTGCTGCTTCCAGTTATTGGCTTCTTAGGGCCAGATGAAGGGCCCTGACAGTTGCACACCAGCATTTGGTATCCTCTTCTTTCCCTGAAGTCTTTGCAGGTTCACCATGTAACGTCCAAAGAAGGGTAGTGGTAGAGGAGAACTTAAGTGCTGCTGGGTGCAAAAGTCATCTGTTGAGTAGAAATTTAGTTATTTTTTTAGTTTTTTAATTTTCTTATTTATTTTATTTTATTTTATTTTATCTTTTCAGTGTTCCAAGATTCATTGTTTATGTACCACACCCAGTGCTCCATGTATTATTTTTATTCATTTCTGGAAGTTCTGTGATAAATAGATATAAAATAACTTCTATCCATCTATCTCTATTATCTATTTATCTACCTGTCTATCTCAAATTTTCCATTTTTCCTTATCTGCTCATGCTTTATTTATTTTTTTTTTAAGATTTTATTTATTTATTTGATAGACAGAGATTACAAGTAGGCAGAGAGGCAGGCAGAGAGAGAGGAAGGGAAGCAGGCTCCCTGCTGAGCAGAGAGCCTGATGCGGGGCTCGATCCCTGGACCCTGGGATCATGACCTGAGCCAAAGGCAGAGGCTTTAACCCACTGAGCCACCCAGGCGCCCCTATTTTACTTTTTGAACATATAAAATAGATTTATAATAGTTGTCTTAAATCCCCTATCTACTAATTCTATTATCTGTGTCACTTCAGAGTTTGTTTCTATCAACTGGTTTTTCCTCCCCATATGTTTTCCTGTTTCTTTGCATGCCTGGTAAATTTTTATTGGTTTATGGACATTGTGAACTTTATATTAAGTTGTAGGGTTTTTTTTTTTTATTATACCTTTAAATATTCAAGACTTTATTTTGTAACTGAGTTAAGTTACTTGGAATCAGTTCGGGATTTTCAAGACTTGCTTTTAAGTATTGTTAGATTGGACCAGATCAGCTGTTTGTCTAGGGGTAATTTGTCCCACAAACTACAGCAATACTCCATGCCTTATGTACAGAGGTTTTCCTCCCTGGATGGTGGGAATGCGAATTATTCCTAGCACTGTATGAGTTCCAGGAATTATACTTTCTGCTCCTTTCAGTAGTTCTGAAAGTTCTGGTGGTTTTCTCATGCATGCTCTGATTAGTACTTAGTCAAAGACTTGAAGGAGGGTGGCTGGTTGGCTCAGTCAGTTAAGTGTCTGCCTTTATCTCAGGTCATGATCCCAGGGTCCTGGGATCAAGCCCCACATCAGGCTCCCTCCCTGGTGGGAAGCCTGCTTCTCCCTCTCCTGCTCCACCTGCTGTGTTCCTTCTCTCTCTGTGTCTCTGTCAAATAAATAAATAAAATCTTAAAAAAAAAAGACTTGAAGGAAATTCTCTGTTATTTCCAAATTATGTTCTTCTTCCCTCTTTGTCTCTCTCTATCTCTTTCTCTTTCTCTCTGCATCCCCTTCTTTTCTGATACTCCTGCACACAGATTGTAGCTGTGTTGATCTTCTTAAACTTCTGAATCTGACTTCTTAACTCAGGGAAACTGCCGAACTCTCTCTGGATACTCTTTCCCTATGATGAAGCCTGGAAAATCTTGCGAAGCAGTAAGCTGGGACATGAGGTTACCTCATTTATTTCTCTTCTCACAGAGATCACCATGCTGTACTGTAGCTGAAATCCATTGTTTTATAGATTTTTCCAATATTCTTGTTCTTTTCCCACTATTTTTATCTTTGTTTTACAGATGTTGAAACTAAGGCACAAAGAAATTAAGTAGTCTCCCCAAGTTTGTATAGTTAAAAATTGGAGTAGCCAGGGATTTGAAGTTATTGTTCCTAAACTCTAGGCTCTACCATCTCAAAAGTATTTATGCAAAACAAGTCAAAATCTTTATGAATGATTATTTAGTATTTCCCAATTACAGAAGAAAGAGATCAACATGTTTTCACATAAATCCATCCAGCATTCAAAGGGACAAGCCCATTCCATTTATCTATGTGCTCAGATCTAAACATAGATGCTTTTCTAAGCATCAACATAAATGCTATATTTGCGTCCTGTCTAGATCTAAGGACAGACGTTTCCCCCTGACCCTTTGGGACCATAGGATAGATTGTCAGAGCCTCCAGTTGTGGCAGATACTTGTATTGAAGAGAAATACAATCTGACTTTTCACTGCTATCTGGAAAATTCCTGTTTTCAGAGCACAAACCATTTACCCAAACAGTGTAAAGAGATTATGGTTCACTCTCTACGCTGAATTATGCATGGTTTTCAGCTAGGTAAAGTTCTCTGTATTCTATTTTAAGAACATTTCCTGTGCAGAGTGGAAAAAAATCTATTCCATCCAGAAGAAACTACTTTTGATATATTTTACTTCTACTAGGAAAAAGGAATAATAAATCTGAACCTCACCCATTTTCTTTGCATCTTGTTTTGTAATTGGTAATCAGAGATTTCTATTCACTTTCAAAAGTGAAACTTTCCCTTCATGTTCCAAGACATTAAAAGGGAAAAATTGAAGCAAATTTGGCCCAAATTTTAAAACATCTATTGTGGCATACTTATTATGACATCTTTTCAGAATTAGGCTTACTAATCCTGCTTAATACACGAGAAATGTTTGCTATTAAGCACTGTGCCTTCTCAGAACACCATGTCAAAACCATTTTAATTTGAGTTAGGGGCGATTTTTAAATGTCAGCTTTAGAAGAACTATTTCAAGAATGCCTCAGAGCTTGGGTTCAGCTACAAAGAAATTTGTGATGCATTGAAATAATAGAATGATTAAGGCAAGAAGGGATTTGAATTCCAGAGTTTTAGTTCAGCATTCTTGGTATAAAGTACAATGGATGCAGATCTAAAAGGGAAGTTAGATTGCCCAACTGAATTGAAGACATTCATTTGGGGGAAAAATCAAAGTGACACGTGGAAAAAATATTTCTGTACATTTCTCAAATGTACTGTACATATCACCATCTGTCCCAGCAATCTTTTCTTCATTTGAGTTGCAGGAAGTCCTTAATAGCCACAATTTTGCTGCCAGTCTCCCCAAATGTTGGATGTGAGGATGGGACAAGTTGGTTGGTGGCATGAGAAGCAAAAATGAGATAACTCTGGAATTTTGGTTCAGTCCAGACGGCAACTCAATTTTTCTTTAGGGTTGCAGAATAGACATACATACACATATGAATTAACACACAATATGTCTGTAAGCTCTATGTATTGAAGCTAAGATGCCATCAATTTTAAGATGCCCCTTCTGTATATTTCCCTCTGGCCTTAACATTTCTCTAAGCCCTAGCCCCAGCCTAGAGCTCTAGCTTAACTGCAGTTGGATATTCTGTTCTTTTTACAGTAGTACCTACTGAACAAGTTATCATGGTCAATGAAAACAAGCATGGGATACTGCAGGAGATTTGGAAACAAAGGGACAAGATTTGAGACCACAGAACTATAATATTCATAAGCTATGAGCCCTTAGTCAAGTTACATATCCTCACTGAGCCTCATTTCTTCATATGAAAGGAATGATACAGTAATACCAACTTGACAGGTTTGTTGAAAGGGTAGATGCGATAACATTTAGACAGATATAAAATTATAACACACACGAATCTCACTTATACTGACAGTGTGCTGACACTAGTCCTGTGGAACAGTAGATAATGTCTTTGCTGATGGTGGATGATCCTTGGTCTTGCTCTTAGCAAAGCTGCAGAATAGAGAACTAGGGAGGATGTGAGCCAGCTTTGAAAGATTGAAATAAAGAAGACTGACCAGGGGATGAAGAGATATTCTAAAGATGGGGTAAAAGAGGACAGTAAAGTTTTATGGGGCCCTTCTTCTGTACATGCCTTCTCCATCAGAGAATCTTACTTTTTCCAGTTGACATGCTGACCATCATTTAGGAGGCTCAGAATGGGAGAAATGGTATGGGTCCCCCATCATCAAATTGTAATGTACTGACATCTCAGGTAATAAGGAATTGTAACTGTTGACATGAGACAGAACATGAAAAATGATAATGCATGAAATCAGCTGTAGATATTATGACATATAAGTTATCATTCTGTGTGGGTTTTTTTTTTTTCACTATTTTTAACAAGAAAATTTGAAAAAAAGAGGAATATTAAGAATGTCATTTCATGGTGTGACTATACCCATTTTGTCAAATTGTGCCTGCCCATCCCTGTCACCTGTAGTCAGGATGATAAATAGGTTTTTTACATCTTGTAATCTCATCAGTGGTCAGTAACTGCTGGAAGTGCTCTTTTGGAAAATAATCTTAGGCCATATTTACGTTCAGCAAGTAAGTGTTCTGTGAGGACTTAAGTATTTCTATCTGCCATGGATGAGGGAGAGGAGAATGGACTCAATGTTCCATGAATCCACAGACCCTGTCCTGTGGCTCAGGCCACTCATCCAGATACCTTTGTTTGAATAAACATTTAAAAGCTGACTGAGGAGGGAGTGGGTCCTTCACTTAGTTCCAATCTTGATGCTAATGTCCTATATCTCTTCACAGGCATTTTGCTCCAATCCTAGTGTCCCAGACTCTTCTGGCACAAGTGATTAGACTGAATTCACTCAATTATCCATTCATTCATTTAAATTTTTGATTAGGTGCTTATTATGTGTCAGGTATTGTATTTGAATCTGGGGAATGTATCAATAAACAAGACAGGTGGAGCCCCTTGAGTCCTCCTATCAGGAAGGAAGATACGCCTTCAATAAACACACAAACTATTTAATACAGTTGCCTAATTTGCCGCAGAGGAGAGGACCTGTATAGTTTATTGTGAATATGTAAAAATAGGGGCAATTGGCCTATTCTAGGAATCAGTGAAAGTTTCATTGTGAAAGACACATAGAACCACACTGTGGTTTTAAAATAACATCTTCACTATTTTCCAGGAAAACCTCTGTATGAGACATATGAGCAGAAATATGAAGAAAGCATTTTTGAAATATAATATTGAAAAGTGTGACCGTGTGTCTTCCATGGGCCAACATCTGAGAATATTTTTTACTTAAATTTACGTTTTTAAAGACTTGTGTGCTTCATCCTGAATGTCCATTCTCTGTGCTCTGGCTTCCCAGAGACCAGGGAAATTAACTTCTCCCCACACAAGACAGATGCAGGCCTCTGCCACAGTGCCTTCCCACCTGGCTGGGAACTACAGAGCTTTTATGGACCTGGAGGGTTTTGACACTCAGCCATCACCTTCCCACGGGGAAGCTTACAAGCAGTGAGAGCTCACGGGGCTATGAACTTTATGAGAGAACATGACTCCCACTCCCCAAGCTGCAGTGTCTGGCATTCACGAGGCAATGGGGCCTGACGGAGTACTCACTGCCCAACAGCCTGTGGAGGAAAAGTGCCCATTCCCCGAGTGCTTTTCTTGGGGATGAACACAGCAGCATCACAGGCCCCTCCCCAGACGAGGGGCCTGGAATGACCCCTATCATCCCTCACTCTGCACTCACCTACAGGAGTACATATATGCTGCTGCCATGGTTATCAGTACTTTCCATGTACCTCTTTTCATCAACACCACTTCTTTCTCTTCCACCTCATTCAGTGTTAAGTTTTGATTCTTCTAAAACCCTTGCCAAGCTGCTATAGCCTACTGTCTGTTTTCCTTCCCTGATTTTCAGAAGCACATGTTTGCTAACTGTATCAGTCCTATTTTCCCAGCCACACTCTAAGGGCAAAGGGCCTCTCACCTCTCATAGCTTAGCCCACCTTCATCACATTGGCGTGCAGCACAAGGTCAGTGGAAGATTGATGCATTAAAGCCCACTGGTAATGGACAGGGGAACTGCATGCTCTTGTTTTTCCCTTTCCATGTTGGGATATCAGTGTCACTCTCCAAGGGCTAGTTCAAGGCTCAATACTTCAGTCCGGACTTTAGAAAGAAAGCCATTGCTGGGTAAGTGATCAGCTAGTAGTGTGCTGAGACATCCTGGGTACTGTTGCTGTCATCTGTCTGTGATTTAGCAGATGAGGGAGGTCTGGGTGAGCACAGGATAGAGAATAAGGAGGACATGTAGCATGCGTATGTATATGTGCCTGACTATACCGAAGTACATAGTGTATGGATGCCTATTTATTCCCCATGTGGCTGTGAGTACATAGTAGAACACCCCATTTGGGCTGTATACCACTGAGGCACACAGGCAGTGATCACAACTATGCACATGCAGGGATTCCCTAAGTTCTGTGGTCTCAGCCTTCCCAGGGAGTACTGAGAACTTGACCTGCAGACTCTGGGAGAGGGAAAAGAGCTTAGACTTGCTTCTTCAAGTGTGGTCCATGGGACAGCAGCTTCAGCATCACCTGGAACCCTGCTCCATTGCACAATCTCAGGTCTCCAGATCTACTGAGTCAGTCTGGTAGTAAGGAGCACTATCTGTCTCTCGGAGATACCTAGAGGAGAGTGGAGAGGAAGACAGTCTGCCTTCAGTGCCAGAGAAAAGTGCTAGCATCCGAACTCAGTCATGACTAAGAGGCACAGAGTCCTCAGGCCAGAGTAATGTAGTAATAGGGGGAGTCCTCCATGTGGCATGGCTGACCAACATAATAGGGATCAGAAAGGGTGCAGAGTGGGGCTGCCTGACATGAGGTGAGTGTTGTGGTGTGGTAGTTATCAAAGAAACAATGACTGTAGCATGAAGTCAAATTCACATCACAGCAATTCAAGACTTTATGTCATGTGAGACCCTGCCCCATGCCTCAGGAAGTGCCATCTTTCCTTTCTTTCCTTTACTCCACATCTCTCTAGGAGTCTACACTCTGTGGGAGGGGTTTCTGTCTTAGGTGTCACATGACCACATGTGCACGCACACACTCTCACACATACACACTCACATGCCCATGGCACCAAGGCACAGGCTTTACACTTGGTCCAGTATCTGGTTCATCTCTGTAGCCCCAGCCTCTATGATCATGCCTGCTACATAATAGTTGCTTAATAAAAGTTTATTGGAGCAAACCCAATTGCAGTAAGAGGACAGAGGATGGCCTTTCTCTGAGACTAAGGCCTCACTTATCTAAAGGAGAGCTCAGCCTTATTGAACTTCTTCCTAAACAGATTTTCTTTTTTATTCGTGCTTATATTTTATTAGGTTTATAGTTCTAGTTTGATGTTTATTGCAATTTGTTCCCTGTAACACTTGCTCCCACAGAATGTTAATTTTACTTTATATTAAAAGAAATTCCTTTTGCACAATAAATTTTGAAATATTAGAATTTAAAAATGCCATGGTGTGTGTTGCTGCAGGACTTCTCTGCCCTGAGCTGCACAGGCATGCAGGATGGCTCCCCGGAAAGCAGGACTGGGCAGGGTTCCCCAAGCTTTCCTCACCACAGAGCCTCTTCCTCACAGAGTCTTGGTTTCTCAGGAAACACTTTGGGAAATACTGATCTAGCTGTTTTGGTATGCATGCCATTTGTCTCCTAACTTGAAACCATGTGTTACAAGGCTGTCAATGTGTTTTGTACTTGACTTTTAGTCTTCAAGGCGGGGGGCATAGTAGGTATTCAAGGATTGCCTGTTGAATGATTAACTGGATAAAAGTAAGCTTGTGAGGAAGCCAAACAGACATAAATTCTAGGGTGAAACATATTCATTCAATTTAGTTCTAATCCAATGCAAAGAAATGTTGCAGGTAACTGCTTCTGTGCCTTGCACAGTGGTAGGCATGGTGAATATAGAAATGAAGGAAACTCAGCTGCATCTCTAGGAAGCTGAAAGTCTTTAAGGAGATATGGGCATTTATATGAAGAAATGCCCAGCTATGGATAAGTGGAACAAATGGTGGATGTATGAGGCTTGGGGGTTGCAAGGGAAAAGGAATGTTTAATTTTTTATCTGCATGATGACTAACATAGGTTTTGGAAAAGTAACTGGGTATTTGCCATGTTGACAAAGATAGGGGAGAACAATCCAGGGAGAGAGTCCAGGATGGTCAGGAGTTTCCAAATCTTGGTCGAAATGCATTGCCATGTCCCAGAGACTAGTAATTTCCAAAAAGGAAAATGTAAAAACTGACAGATGTTGGAGTTGAAAATGTCTTTGTCACAATGCATACTTCTTTACTTCCCTAGAAGCCATGCAGCTCTGTGGGGACAATATCTTGCTCTGATCCAGGAAGGTGCCACACTTCCTGACTTTAGCGATCTACGATGACTTTGAATAGTGGCCTCACCCTGTGAACTCACATGTAATTGTCTAGGAACTGAGGGAAGCTGCCCTAGAGTGTGGGCCCTGCTCTAGCCAGAAGAGCTGGTGGCTTCTACTGAGGGCATGTATAGCATTGAATCCCTCATTTTCTTAAAGTCTCCTTGTTATGCAGCATGGATGTGTGTAGCTTTTTTTTTTTAAGCTTGCAATCAATAAACTGTGAATCTCAGTGACTGTAAATAAGACAACTTGTAAAAATGCGTTTACATTGATACTTCCAACTTAAAATTTATTTTGCTTTTACTTTAGTTTATTTATGAGCCAGGAATGACACTGATGGAGAATCTGTTTCCATACTAATAACATTAAAATAGATTTAGATGCATATCAGATGGAAGCTGGGTATCATTTTTAATTATGATTAAGGTGACGTTTTATTATTTTCCCCAGGAGAGTCATGAATTTTGACTCTGCATGAAATGTTAATTGAATGCACCTCCTGCCCCTTCAATCAGAGGATATCCTGGTAAATAATTGTGGTTCTGAATGGGCAGTCACTACTGGGGGATCTTTCAGTCCCAGGAATCATTCTGGATGCCTTCCCCTACCTTGTCTGTCTGAGCTCAGAGAAGGGGTCAGACACAGGTGAATTTGAAACCCAAGCTACCACTTGGTAGCTGTGCACACTTTGAGGAGTTGTCTCACCTTTCTAAGCCTGAGTTCCCTCAGTTGTACAGTGGGCATGATACCCACCTCATAGGATGAGGATTTCATGAATCCTGTAAAATGCACAGTGAAATGCCTGGCATATAGTAAGTGCACTTACATTGTTTTTGTTGTTGTTGTTGTTGTTTTATTGAAGTCTAAGAAAAAAGGGGAATCTCAAACTAATAAACCAGTCTGAGGAAGGCTTAGGCAGAGAAGGATAGGACCACATCTGGGCAGGTAGAAGACGAGTCTGGAAGAATTCCAGAAGAGGCGTTGGGCTCCGTAGCAGCTGTCTGTGGGGCTGCTTTTGTCCTGGGGCATCCTCACTTGCTTCTGGGAGGCAGCATAACATAGAAGAAAAGGCATGAGCTTTGAATTTAGATATACTTGGGGTCTAAATCTAGGGTTATTTAAATGGGAATAATAATGTTATGTTAGTTATTGTAAGGATTATGAATAATGGATGAAAACATCGTCCAAATTCCTGGTGCCAAATGCCTGGGGGCCATGGCTATGAACTGATACCAGAAAACGTAAAATGGACAACACATCTATCATGATGGTGTAT
The DNA here is from genome assembly GCF_902655055.1 of Lutra lutra. Taxonomy (NCBI): domain Eukaryota; kingdom Metazoa; phylum Chordata; class Mammalia; order Carnivora; family Mustelidae; genus Lutra; species Lutra lutra. The sequence continues at coordinate 125,110,983 of NC_062278.1, read as the reverse complement.
GATTCCTCTTCAATTTGGAGATGAATTCCATTCAGGTTTTGGTTAATTTTCAGAAAAGTGAGCTGAGGATCATGAAAAGGTATTGACTTAGACTTTGGGGTCTTGACTTGACTCTCCATGAGGTCTGTCCTATGAGGGTCCAGTTCTTAACCCTGTGTTTCCTTCATGACCATGTCAAGAACCAAACCATCCAGCAATTGCAACCTGATTCTTGGTAGAGAACCAATTTGTTAGGTTTTCTTGGGACTTGCCAGTTTTAGCATTGAGAGTACTGTGTCCTAGGAAATTCTTCTAGGAAGAACTAGATGGTTTGTGCTTGTCACCCTACAGATGAAAGGTAACCTTTGGAAAGCCCTGGCATTCTTATAGAGCCCAGAACTACATTTGTGTTAAGACGCTTTTTTCTTAAGTCTAAAAAAAGATCAACTTCTAACTGGCATATTATATTTCTTTCATTTAAAAAGCAAGCACAAGAACACAGAACACCTGGGTGTCTAAAGTAAAACAAAATGATGTGATTTATTTACTTTGCTGCAGTTCTCCCCTCGTAATGGTAGTTGATGTGCTCGTCTGTTTGCTTGAATGTGTACCATTTGAGTGGGAAATGTGGGCATTTTTATGTGTGCAGGGGTGCAGGGCACATGGACAGTGAGACACCTCCACCCCTCAAACCCTCTCCACACAAAGCCTTTTTCTCCTTATGCAGCAACACGTGAAGCCATAAAGCAGCTCAAACACCCTACAGGTGCCCCCACACCCTGTCCAGTTAGCACCCCTTAGGAGCTACTATTCCTGCCTTCAAGAGCTTTTCAAACATACTGATTCCCAGGTCACACCCTCTGAGACTCTGATTTAATTGATCCCAGATTGAGCCAGGTATCAGGATTCCTTAAAAGCTCCCTGAGAGGATTCTAATATGCTGCCAGAACCGAGATCACTTTTGCAATCAAACAGGATGTATGAACAGTAGGTGTTTCCAGACACCAGCACATTTCAGACCTGCTACTTCCCAGGCATCTGAGGGCACAAATTAATAGGCATGTGAGAAGGGAACTTCAAAGACCTGAATCTGAGAGGAGATGAGAGGCGATGATGTCATCCCGAGTAGAACAAAGCATTAGATTTGACATCCCACAGAACAATGGAGTACAGGTTAAGCCGAAGGGCCCATTTTGAAGTAGGAACACAAGCCATGCCACTTAGCTTTGTTGGGGTGGGGGGTTGTGCCACCCATCAGAACAAGGCTCCTTGTCCTGAGCCCTGTAGGCAATGAAAGCGGGGTCTGCAAAGTGGCAACAGCACAGCACAGAGGAGGAAGTGGTGGTGATCATTCAGGGCAGCAGTGGAAGAAGCTAAAGATCCTTCTCAAATGCTGTGGGCAACAGGCCTTAGCTGAGTCATAACGCATTAAGTGGACTTGCTCTTGAGCACGTATGAAACTCACCCAGAGAACGTCTAGTAGTACATCCCTGGGAAGGCCTCCATTGGCGGTTGGAAGAGGGCCAGCTGAAATGCCATGGATATGAAGATGGGGCTGAGAGAGGAAGGACATTCAGGTGTTAGCTCATTACAAATCCCCAGGGCTTAATTCTGGCAACAAAAATTTGGCCAGTTCACACTGGCACTGGATCAGCATATGAACAAAAAGTCCTTATAGATCTCCTCCAATGGAGGGCTTCTGTAATACGTTTGAAGATCAGTTTATTATAAAACTTTTATCTACATACCAGAGCTAGAAGAAACTGCATTCCACATTTTTGGAGATCAAGTTTCAACCTCAATTTTCCTACTAAATAACTAAGCAACCCCGGACAAGGTACTTTCCCTGCTCGCACTTCCATTCTCCTGATTTTGAAATGAGAGAAATGGCTTAGGTGATCTCTAGGAGACCTCTTAGCACTGACATGTCAGGAATTTGTGGATTTTTAAAGCTCAGTTTCTGTATTAGGGTTCTCCAGAGAAAGAGAACCAGCAGGCATATATCTATACCTCTATAGATATATAAATATTTATTACAAGGAATTTGTTCATGTGACTGTGGAGGCTGAGAAGTCTCACAATCTATAGTTTACAAGTAGAGATGAGTCAGAGAAGATGAGGTGGAATGTCCCAGCACAATCAGAGATGCAGGAAAAAAAGGATGAGTTCCTCCTTTCTCTGCCTTTTGGTCTCTTCAGGTCCTAAAGTCTTGAATGATGCCCACGCACACTGGAGAGGGTGTTCTACTATACTAAGTCCACCGATTCAAATGGCAATCCTATCTGGAAACACCCTCACAGACACACCCAGAAATAATCTTTAATGTGGGCACCCTGCAGCCAGTCAAGATGACACATAAATCTACCACAGTATCTGTGGAAAGTGAGAGAGGGTTTTCAAGAAGGATTTGCCCATGGGTCTTTGATTCCTTGCTCCCAGTCACATTCCTCTGCTCCCTCCCTGCTTCTCTTAAGCCTGGTCCTGCAACTCCTGGAGCCTCTGAGGGTCTGAGATGCCAGCCGGCTTGGCACAAGACAAGCCTTGCTAACCTCTGTTTAAGATGTCTTTCCAACAAACAGGGCCCCAAGAGAAAGTGTCCTGCCCTTAAAGTTATTTCCCTATTCAAACAACTCTAGCTGCAGATCTGAACCTCAGTGAAGGTAAATTGACACAGACAGATGTTCTAGCCTGAGAAATTTCCCTGAAGCTCACATAAGAACGTTTATTCAACATGGCCAGCCTATAGAATCTGAGAAGTCTGAAAAGGCTGGGGGTTGAGTGAACACCCTTCAGAGGGCTAATCTGGCACCACATTGTTTTGAGGGCTAGAATTCTTAGGAGGAAAGGATCACAGGGAGTTAAAGGTGTGGATTCTGGTCTGACTGGCTGACATGACCTAAGCTAGGAGGATAACAGCAATGGCTTCTATATTGGGCACCTACGATATCCCACGTACAATACAGGCACTTTGCACATTTTATCTAATTTAATTGTCTTCCAGACCCTAGGGCATTGTGATCTCTATTTTATAGATGAGAAAATTAAGGCTTAGAGATTCATAAGGGGGGAGTTAACTTGTGCCCCAAGCAGCCTGGCATGAAAGCCTAGTTTCTTTCCTCCATTATGTGTTAAATTCTGGCTATCCTTATTTCACCCACCATTCTTGGAAAACTACTCTAACTCATGGGTCCCAGTCAAAGGAACTTGGGAGTGCAGGAGGTTAGCGATGTCACTGAGGGGTTTGGAAAGGTAGACGATTAGGATAGTCACCAAAGAGTCCTGCCCAGCAGGGCAGTGGGCTGGCAGCAACTAACACAGCCATGTGTTCTGGCTGTGGCCTACAGCTGGCAGGGACAGCCCAGAAAGACAGCACTGTGGCCACAGATGCTAGCTGGGAATCATGTCAATTTAAGAAATGGCAAGTGCCCCACCCCTTCAAGAGGTACTGGCTTCATTTTTTTTAAAAAAATTTTTTTATCTATATTCATTTTATGCTGAATTGTGTCCTGGGCCGTAAGTCGGTGTTCTTCAGTTTCTTCTGGGATATCTTTTTCTTTGGTGCACTTTCCTCTTCTGGTTGAGGAGCCATCTGTTCTTCTCCTATAGGGACCTACTCAGCATGGCAGGTGGAGCTCATGTATGGTTATTCCCACCATGGGCTCTGTAAGCACAGAGGCACATCCGGGGAGCTTTGGTCCCCTGGATGTGCTTTCTGACCAGAGATTCTACATCTAAACTCTGAAGTTCAGCGTTAGTCTCACATTTTTAAACATGTGCAGCAAAAAGTCAACACTCTTTTGGGGCCACCAATCCTGTGCCAGCCCCACTGTTTGGCCTGGGCCTCCTGCCAGGTCTACCATGTTAGGGAACAGAATGGCACATACTATCTCTGTAATATGGGGTCTTTCCAATACTCAGTAGCCTCTCACTTAGGCACACCCTGATGGCCTGGGTAGTTTCATGGGTGTTCTTCAAGTGGACATGAAGATCTGAACTTTTTGATTTACATGATTTTGTGGGATTTGCTGGATCAAGTAAGTAGAGATCCATTTTCAGAGATCACCTCAGGCCACTTATGGAAAGACCTTGGTTAATTTTTTATGAGAAGCTTGGGGGCAATTTGTGCTATAGAGGAATCCCTCATCACAAGTCATCCAGACAACATCCTAGGAGGACAGACATCATTTGCAGACAGTCAGTGCCAGCAGCAAGCATGTGTGAGGGAATGTGCATGCACTCGGTGGGGGTTCACTGGTGCCCACCCTGTGCCCGGTGCTGTGCCAGGATGTGGGAACCCTACATGAGCCAGGTCTGGCTCTGCCTTCCTGGAGCCAGTCACTCCTCCAGCACCTTCCAAAGAATACATCGAACTTTGATGGTGGAGTGGAGGTGGATCCTTTGAAAATAAGCGGGGGAATAGCTAGCTCCATGTCAGTCAGTTACAGCTGAGAGTCACAGCGATTTGGTTGGCCTCTTTGGGGGCTTGGGGCTAATGCTTCATGGAGCTTTCATAGGGTAGAAATGAGAAAATCTATTTCAATTACTTTTTAGAAGTCAAATTTACATAATCATTTGATGTAATGCTGTTCTTTATGGGCTTTCCTGGAGTGGCATTAGAGCCACTGTCCCTGCAAGTGTGGCAGCCCCTGGAGTTGCAGCCAGATATTTCTGCCCACAAGGAGAGCCAAGCTGTACTCAGCTGCAACTGGATGGGCCCCTGGCCAGGGATAATTAGGCCAAATGGGTGAGGAAACCCACCTGGGGGAGAAGAGAAAGGAAAGCATTCTCTTTAATTAATCACTCTTTTTCCGAACTTAAGAGTAAAACACTAAAATTAAAATTCATTTTAATAATATAGTCTTCATTCCTATGAAGTGTGGTTTTAGGCAGACCTTAATTCAAAGCCTCTTTTTTCCTTAGAAAAGAATATTGCTGCTTGTGTGACCTTTATTAAATCCAGAACTGACAATATGGAATTATAAAGGATTTCTTAAGCAGATGAATTTTGAGAAGAGCCTTTTCCCCATTGATTGGTTCTTCAAGAGGTAGATGCGTCCATGCTGTGACATTTGTGCCAAGCATATGTTGACTGTGACTCCTGCAGGTGCATGCGTATGGGGAAGCATGAGTGCGTGGACCCTTCTGGGAGTGCCAGAACCATATCTTCTCTGGCTGGCTTTCTCTGAGCCCAGCCTGTTAGTCATTCAGGCACTATCTGGAAGAAAGGAAGGAAGGAAGAAAGGATGGATGGAAGGAAGGAAGGAAGGAAGGAAGGGAGGGAGGGAGGAAGGTGTAACATTACCAGAAGGTGATTCCATTGTTCTCAATACTAAAATTTGGCATCTCCTCTGGGGCAAAGCTGTTGAGTTTGCTATTTGTAAAATTTTTTTTAAAAGAATAATCATAAGTGTCTTCTTCCATTAATATTTGCTCTGGTCTGCATGATTTATTCAGCATCTATTTCTATACTTTGGTAGTTTGCCTAGTTATTAAATGAATGCTTTGTGACTAAAAGTTTGAAGAGCTCATTTACTTTCTTTGAAATTTTGGCAGGAAAAACTAAAAATGTTTCGTAAAGTTTGGAGACAACACCTTTACTCTTGGCTGGTGATTGATACCTGGTTCCTTGACTGTGGGTGGCAAAGGAAAGGCAGCTCCTGGGTCCCCTTCCTCTCTCCCTTCCCTCCCTCCTCTAAGAGGTAGTGAGTACCTTCTTGGAACCAAGCCCCATGCCCTGTGCTATCAGCTGTACATGTGTGTGGTGGAGGGACATGTGGCTCCCACCCTCATGGAGCTGTATGAGTAAGAGGAAAAAAAGAAGGAAGCAGGCAACACAAAGGCATGGACCTAGTACCCTCAGGCCATGAAATCTGGGGAACCTGGACAGAGTAAGTTTGTCTGGTGGGGAAGGGGTAGGCTGGAAATAGATTTCAGAGAGCAGAGCACCGTGCTTAAAGCCTGGAGGCCGACAGCCATGATACACCAGGGTTGCCGGGTGCTTGCTCTGCACCAGCTTGGGATAAGAAGACAGCAGTGGGGGGACATGGGGCTGCAGTGGAGAGAAATGGTCCAGGTTACAAGGAGCTGCAGAGGCCATATTAAGAAGTTTGTTTCCTAAGCACAGTGGAGAGCTATTGAAGCATTTTAAGCAAGGAGTGACACAATGAGACATGGGCTTTATTTATAAAGAAAGCTTTGGAAAGGGAACTGAGGAAAGCAGTGATAGATGAAAGTAGACCCAAGACAAGGAAGCTGGTTAGGGGGCAGATGAAGTGAAGAGTTGGGGAAAAGAGGGAGCCAATGCCAGAATGGGGCCCAAGGCTTGAAATTATACCATGTGTAAAGATTTTTTTTTTTTTTTTGGTGGGGGGAAACTGTTTTTAATTTTATTTGAACAAATACACAAAAGAATCATGCAATGCTTCCAGCATTGGATGCAATACTGGGCAACAAGTCTGTACACTCCTTTGTGACTGGTCCTATGATAGCAGAACCTTTCATTTTGCCTTTTTTGTTTACTATGACCCCTCACGTTATCTTCAAAATAGAGAAACACACCATCTTTTCTCTGGCATGACTTCCATTGTCAAATTACCACTACTGGACGTACCTTCTTTCTGAGCTCTGGTTTTCTTTCTTCACTGTCACCCACACAGCTCCACCCTTGTGGGACTACTCAAAGCATGGCCGGCAGACCAGGTGCATGGGCCTCTATCTGGGGTTTGTCGGAAATGCAGAACCTACTCCAGCCCTACTGAATCAGAATCTGTATTTTAACAAGCTCTTTGGGTCATTTGGGTGTATGTGAAAGTTTGAGAACACATCTGTGGTAGATTATGAGGAGGAACACAAGCCTTTAAGGTGCAAGTGACTTAGGACAGTATGGTGTGCAGATGAATTTGTTGAGTTGATTGTGCTTCTTGAAGAAGTAGCAGCTGTGGCTCAGAGACTGGAATGTATATATGAGCAGCTAAGAAGGCCTGTGAGCTTTTCTTCAGCCTTGACCTAGCCTATTTTATGAAAGCCAGTGACAGCTGGATCTACTGGCCAGTGTCTGCATGGAAACCAGGGAGACCACACCTACATGCTAAGTTAACACCAATCTCTGGGTCTTCCCCACCTCCTGCGTAAACTATGTCACCATCAGCCAAATGTGGTTTTCTGCCCAAGACTCTTCGTTTGTACATGTGTGAGTCTGATTACCAGGATCTATCTGACCACCTGTATAGTCCAGACACATCAGACAAAGGACAGTGGGACCTCTACCCAAGGTCACAGCAGAGGGATAGAAAACAGAAGACAGGTGGCGGTCACAAAGTTACCGTTGCAAAGACAGTAAGTCTTGGTCATGGGCAAGATGTGGGAGTAAGATGGAGACTGGTTAAGCTCAGCATTCAGAGTCTCCTGTTGTCACTGCCAGGTTCTTCCGTGGGTGGGAGGGTGGATCATAAGAGCTACCTCCTCAAGGTTACCTGCAGGAGCTGTCTCCGTAGCCAGGAAACCTGTTGTCAGCCTCTCTGAGCTCAAGGGCACTACGCATGTGGCACTCAAGCAATTGATCTCCCTAATTAGTGTTGGCAGCAGCTACATTTGCTTATGATATGTAATCAGATTTGTATAATTGCTCTCTTATAACTCACTTTAAAAATTCAAAACAATTGATGTTCAACCTGGGAGAGTGTGAGCAGGGTCCTCCTGACAGGTCGGCATTCCAACATTTTTCTCACAAGGGAGGGGTATTTGTGCAGAGAGAGAGCACAACCAGAACACAACCAGAAAAGAGGAAGAGCTGTTTACAAATCTGCCAAAATCAGGGATGGCTACTGTCTCTGGGACAGACCTTAGTTGGATACTTTTCATTACAAGGAGAGAGAAAGTTCAGGATCTCAGGAGGCAGAGAACCACTCAGAACTTCAGTCTTGTTTGTTTGTTTGTTTCTTCCCCTGTGGTGCACCATCCAGACTTGACTGTTGCCTTTTCATCCTTCTCACAGGTGTGGGATTCTTTGATTGACACCCCGGTGTCAATGCTTGGTGATGGGGGTGGACTGTCAGCATTCTGCTCAAAGCCATAGGTTGCTTTTTGTTAGAGGCAGTTTGGTAACTTTCCTCAGTGGTCAGGGAGCCATGTTCTGCCTCCTTTGGAACTTTCCCTGGGGCAGAAATAGTGAGTCCCTTACTTAATTTGAATATTTACTTAATTTCTCCCTATTCTTTTCTAGAAATCATAAAATAGGTAAGGATGGACTCATTACAAGATATTCGCAGATTTGCCATGTTCTCCTTTCTTGTTCCAAATACATGACAAATCTGAGAGGAGATGTAGATCCTTACAAACCTTATGTAAGAAATGGAAGTAGTCAAATTACTAATCTTGGCTTTCTGCAAGACAAAAATATCATCACATATAGGGGTGAGGAGGTCTTGGACTCTATAGAGGGAACTTCTGTGAGAGTTTCCTGTAACTAATTTGCAAGAGAAGTTCTTAACCTGGGACTCATCATGGCTTTAGGGACTCCATGAGCTATCTGAAGTAAATTTTTGTACAATTTTTATATACATGCTTTAAACACTCTTACAGAAAGCAGAATTATATCATTCATAAAATTACAAAGGCTGTGTTTTTAAATAGCTTAAGAACTTGTAGAACTTTTAATGGTTTTAGGTTTATTGAAGAGCCTTTAGATATATCCCATGTGGTCCTCCTGTTATCCTTGTGAATAGAGCAGAGCAGAGATCATTATCTCCAGTTTATAGTGAGAAAACTGAGGTGCAGATGTGTTTAATGCTCATTGATCATATGCCTATTGATTCTCAGAAACTGGACACATAACTAGGGTCCTGACTCCTGATCTTTCCATTCCAGCACAAGCTTAAGAACAGAAATTACTGACTCCGTCTACATAATCCAGAACATTTGGACCTTTGGAAATATTTAAAATCCTTACACCCTGAATCTGGAGAACTGATTTCTAGGTGTGCAAGAAAGATTTCTGCCCACCCAAATACTCCTTTCCCACATTTTGCAGATATGAGGGTCATGGATAATGTGAGATGGTAAAGCTATTTCTAGGTCAAAGTTAGTCCTAGATATGTCAGCTGAAGACAAGAGAGACCTTTCCTCAAACATGTCCACAAAAGCCCCCTCAACCCTTTCCTGGGCACTGGAATGACTCCTTTCAAAATGCAAATGCCAATCCCCTTTTAATAAAGGTGAACCTTAAACGTGATTTTGAGACATACTGCTCTAAAAGCAATGCTAAGGAATGTCATGTTTGTAATTTTTATGATAAAACTAATTCCTAGAGGAAAATACATATTTGAATCATTGCAACCTGTTTCAACATATGAATAGAAGCCTGATACTTCACCATTCTGAGCTCTAGAAAATGGGCATCGCCACATCAACCTCATTGGGTTATTTGTGCAGATTGAATGAGATGAAATGAGAACGTGTCATTGCCGTGCCTATCCCAGAGAGGGGCATAAAAGTGATCATCTGCCCTGGAATCCTTCAGAATGAGTTTCAGGTTGGTATTTCCCTTCTTTGTCATTCCTGGTTTACGTTCTCGAAAAGCATTGCTGGACCTGACATTCTAGGGAAGAAGTGTTTCTCTGTGCTCTGCAGTACTTCTCTTTTGAACTTGGCTGTCCCCAGGTTAAAAATTTCTGATTGTTTGAGACTTCTGTTTGAATCAGTCCAACAGCAAGACAGACAAATAGATATTATTAACTAAGATAGCATCAGAGCCATTGCATGGTGTTTGCAAGGCATTGAGTTTTTGTTTTGTTTTGTTTGTTTTTAATTTGCATTCTGATTCAAGAAGCAGAAGTCTTCCCAAACAAGGACCAAGCTTGTGTTTGCTCTTTGCCTAACTCTGTGCTACCTACTGGAAGTTGGACTTCCACTCTCCCACACATGTACTAACCAGGCCAGACCCTGCTTGGACTTCCACTCTCAACGTGCCTGGGGAGACAAGTTTAATGCCCAGGAAGTTTTGAGAGCGGCATGTGTGGCATAGAAAAATATTTTTTTTAAATAAATGAAGGTTTTCATGAAACTCAATTTGGTGTTCACGTCAATAGTTGAAGAAGGGTATAGAGGATCAGTTTCAAACTTTTAAAGCAAATATGCTTCAAACTAATAAAAAGCTTTACAAGGATTAAGCATATGCTCCCTAAATAGCCCTCAGTACACACTGCAGATGAAACGGTCTCTGAGGATTTCTTAGAAGATTAAAATGATTTAATGAAGGAAAGTTATTTAGATGAGGAGAAGAAAACCCTGATCCAGTGGACAAGATACAATCAACATATAATCAACAGTAACATAGTCTGCCTGGGCAATGAGGAAGGTCTCATATTACTTGAAGAAATGATGGGAAAAACTTAAAATAGATCATATATGTCATGATAATATCTTCTAGTACTTAAAATTCATAACCGCTCAGTTTATAAAGAAGAAAATTGAAATCACTGGGAGTCTCATTGGCACAATGTGACAAACATTGTCAGCCTTCCAGCCTGTTTCTTTTCAAGGTTCTGTGTGGAGGAGTGTGCACATGCGCGTGTGTCTACTATGGAATCACCTTCTGGGCACAACATTATTTTTCTATAAACCATTAAATATTCCCATGTCACTGAAAATGTCTTGAAAATGTGTTTTTAAGTGGCTGCAAAGACTGTGCTGACGTATAGATGTGTCATACTTTAATTAACAGTTCTCCTGTTGCTGGGCGTGGAGACGGTTTCCAAACCTTTGCAGATATACACAGAAATATTTTTAAAAGTATTACAATGATCTCTTTGGTGCCAAAATATCAGTCTCCATTTCAGATTCTCCCCTTAAGATGCTGAGTCGAAGAATATAAACATTTTTAAGACCCCTCACATACATTCTTTTCAGATTTGTCACTTTGCTTTCTGACAGTGTTCAGGTGCTCTCCCTTTCACAGGTTCTGCCATGTTGAATATTATTATATATTTTTCCTACCTTGGTAGAAAAATGATATTTGTTGGAATTTGTTATTCTTTATTTATTGATTGAGCACTTTCCCCAATGCTTAATGGCATTTTTAATTTCCTCATTTACACATTCACTCTTCATAGCTTTTCAGCCTCCTTTATTGTGTTAGCTTTCTTTTGTAAGATTTTTTAAACAGACCTTGAGATTAAGAAAAGAAGGCCCTGTGTGGAAACGTCCATCTACTAATTTGCTAATTCCACATAGGCAGTGACTTCCTCATAGACATATGTAGCTGAAATTACTTTGTGTGAAAATGCTTTGTGTTTAGGTCAAGTATTTATCCATAGGTTTTTCATTTGACAGCTAATCCATGGCCCAGCTTTGGGAGGGTTTTGTTTCCTTCATGTGGCCATAGATAATGGATGAGGTCATCTCCAATTCATTTGTCTTTTCCTTTTTTCTTCCTCTGGCTCTCTTTAGTCAAATTCTTGGAAAAGCTGTAAATGCACCGCAAAGAGAATGAAAGTCATATTTCTGATGCAGGGTTTGTCATTCCCCATTTGCTGTTGTGATATGTGTTCTTTACAAACCTGAAGCAAAGGTACATTTTCTACTTGAAGTTAAATTTCGTTACTTCCTCCTTATTCATCTCCCCATCCTGATCCCATCCTTCCTTTATTGTCTTTTGTGGCAACTTCCATCTTAATATCTTTGAACTGTTTTCTATGGGGCACAAGACCTCTTTAAATTTTAACAACATGTTGGAAATGTCCATTATTCTGACACTTGCCGTATGACTATTAGAAGCTGTCTGATGACAAGGAGTACTTAAGAAGGGTCTTCTGTGTAATTATCTTTATTTTCAATACCTGTTCACAATATCGGCTTTCTCACTGATGAAAATCATGATATGCATATAACATCATGACTGTTTATATACAGGAGGCACAAAGTAATACATAGATGTGTCCTTGGAGTAGTAAATGGATAATCTTGCAAATTTCACGTGTCTGTATGATACTATTGACTCATGTTTCAGCCAGTCATTTTGGTAATCGTATCTTAGTCTCCATGTATCTTTTATGGCTTATCTTAACTGTCAGAATATCTTCAGAGCTTGCTCTGTTAGTTATGGTTGATACTGAGGGTTATTTCAAGGTCAGTCATATAGCAAGGCTAATTAGTATAATGCTATAAAGCTATAGATTTTATTTTATTTTATTGGATAAAGGTATCTGCCTGCTTTATTTTTTTAATTTTTTAAGTTATGTTACATCAGTCACCACACAGTACATCATTAGTTTTTGATGTAGGGTTCCATGATTCATTGTTTGCGTATAACACCCAGTGCTCCATGCAATCTGTACCCTTTCTTAGTACCTATCATTTTAGAGTCACCCTATTCTGCCTGATAAGCTATGGCACCTCAATAAGTTTTGTAACTTTTCTGAGACTCAGTTTCTTGACTTAGAAAATGAAAATTATAATAAAAACTTTGCAGGTTCACTGTGTTTATATATACCCTGTTTACTTGCATGTTTATTTGCAGTTGGAAATGATCCAGTAGAATATGAAAAAAATGTATACTCATCATGTACTATATGTTAGCTAATTGAATTTAAATCAATAAAAAAATGTATAATGTAGAAGCAAGAGGGGCTGATTTCTGGAGTGAAGACAAGTGGTGATCAGACTCAGCATATGAGTGGTGTGACAGGCATTTGAGAGGAATAAAGATACATTTTCTGTTCCTTATTAGAATAATATAACATTCATATTAACTACTCACTGATAATTTCAAGAGGGAAAAAAATGCCTGAAAGGAAGTTTAAAGTGAACTCTGAGTCTGAGAACATTTGAAGCTACAGTTCTACAGGCATTCCTTACAAATGCCATACTAAGTATGTTCCTTTCTTATTTCAAGATCATATAGAGTCAACCCTTATTATTTGCCACTTATGTATTTGCAGATTTGCCTACTTACTAGAAATTATTTGCAATTCCAATATCATTACTCAGGATACCTTCACGGTCATTGTGAGTATGTGCACAGTGGCAAAAATTGGAGAAGCCCAACGTCCACATTTTCAGCTAAGGTTGCCTCCTTGTTTTAGCTTTCATACTGTAAATAAACATCCTTTTTATAGTCTATTTAATGCCTGGGTTTTTTTTTTTCATATTTGTGCTTTTTGTTAGTGATTTTGCTGTTTTTTTTTTAAAGATTTTTATTTATTTGACAGAGAGAGATCACAAGTAGGCGAAGAGGCAGGCAGAGAGAGAGAGAGAGAGAGAGAGAGGAAGAAGCAGGCTCCCCTCTGAGCAGAGAGCCCAATGTGGGGCTTGATCCCAGAACCCTGGGATCATGACCTGAGCTGAAGGCAGAGGCTTTAACCCACTGAGCCACCCAGGTGCCCCAGTGATTTTGCTGTTTAATTTTTGTTTGTTTTGTTTTATTTATCTATTTATTTATTTTTTTATTGTGTTAGGTTAGTCACCATATAGTACATCATTAGTTTTTGATGTAGTATTCATGATTCATTGTTTGGTATAACACCCAGTGCTCCATGCAATTTGTGCTCTAAAATTGTTTCCAAGCACAGTGTTAAATGCTGTCTGGTGTACCTAAGCACAAGAGGGTGTGGTGTGCTGTATGGAGAAAACATTTGTGTTAGATAAGCTCCATTCAGGCATGAGCAGTACTGGTATTGGCCATGAGTTCCATGTTAATGGATCAGCGGTATGTATTAAAGAAGGCGTCTTAAACAGAAACATACATAAAACCAGGTTATATGTTCATCAGTTGATGCAAATGCTATGACCAGAAGCCTTCAGGAAGCTAACCCTGTATTTCCCTTAGGAACAATGATTCAAAATTCACTAATCCAGTGTTTGTAGCAACTTTATAGAGCATAAGTACTGCAAATATACTGCAAATAACAAGAATTGACTATGGTTGATAATGATTCATCTCTGAGGACGCTTTCCTTGCATTACCTTCTGTTGACTGATAACAAGAGATAATCTGTAGTCTGTTAGGCAAGTGACCGGGGATCATGGGGTAGAGAGAGAAGAAAGGACTGTTGAGTGGGTTTTAAGGCAACTGAAAAACTGGTGGTTCTCATTGAACCATGGTTGTTCATTGAGAAGTGGGCCAGTGGGGGGGAATCTAAGAGAATAGGCATGCTTCCACATACATTTGTTGACAGCTTTCTCTGTCAGGCTAGATGTTGAGATTACAGAGGTGATTTAGACAGGACCCTGCCCCCTAGGAGGGCATCGTCTTTGATTCCCTCCCTCCTTACTGCCACACTTACAAAGTGTTGGCTGTGTGCTGGCTGGCCATTGTTGTAGTGCATTACACATAATGGTCCATTTAATCCCCACAGTGACTCCATGAGGAGGTACTACTGCTATCATCACTTCTTAGAGGAGGTCCCACTGAAACTGGAGAAGTTGCCTGAACTTGGAAAATGGCAGAGCCAGGAACTGGGTCCAAACAGGGGAGCTACTGACACTCCACCCTTCATCTATGTGTCTGCACTGCCCTTCTTGGTTGGGGGACAGGTGTAGAAACAAAGACAGTCCCGAGTTATAGATGCTCTCTACAGGCAGTGCTTACAGAGGCTGTGGGAAGTAGGAGCAGGAGCCTTAGGCCAGTCTCATGTAGGAGGCTAAGACACTAGAAGGGAAGGGAGGGTGTGAACTAACAACTTGTCAGGGCAGACAGAGCTCAGACCCTGGGGGCCACACAGACTCATCACAACTCTACATGGGCCTTCCAAGGCCTGTGAGGCCCGCCTTCAAGAAAACAAGCTTCTGTCAAAAAAGGACAATCATTCCAGCCAGGCTGTTGGGTGTGATTAAGTGCAGTTCGAATGCACTTTCCATCAGCATTGACTTTTAAAAGTGATTCTCCTACTGTAGATATGAAATAAAAGCCAGTTTTATCTGGAAGAAAAATAGAACCATCAGTGCTTTGAGTTTTCTTAGGTAAGGGCAAGATTTTCCCCATTTTTCCCACTCTCACTCATAGCTTCTGAAAAGGCAACTTTGTAAGTCAGCAAGAATGTTCCACATCAAAGGGATACTCGGGGTGAGAGACCCAGAGAAACTAGGCAGATGGAGGCATCTGTGCCAGTCTGAGTCAGCCTCTTATGATCTGTAGCAATACATTCAGTAAGCATCCCCACACTGGGCAAATTAGGGTGTAGGGTTCTTGGACCCCTCCCTAGATGAGCACAGCTGGTACAAATATCAACACCCCATTGCCTCCGCTCAACTGTAATTCATGGGTGCTCCTAACAGGCTTCCAGCATAGTTCTTGGGGCTTTTCAGTAGCCTAACACTGGAAACCCCAGTACTGGTTTGATAAGGGTGACTTAATCCATTCTCAGTGTTTACCAGCTCTTCTCCCCACTGTCCTTTGTTTTCCCTCATTACCAAAGGGAATGAAGACAAGTTATGGTTCCCTAAGCAGAAGCTCCTAAATTCTTAATCTTATAGGTGAATGAAATCAAACTTTAAATAGACAGAAAGGTGAGGGGAGAAGGAGGAAGGGAGGGGGAGAGCAAGAGAAGGAAGGGAAAAGGGAAAGAAGGAAGGGAGAAAGGAAAGAAGAAAAGGAAGGAAGGAAAGAAGGGAGAGAAGGAGGGAGGGAAAGGAGGAAGGAAAGAAGGGAGGAGGGGAGGAAGGGCAGAGGGGAGGAAGGGAGGAGGAGAGGAAGGAAGACATTGGAAATCCTACAACAGTAGATCCAAAACAACCATAGCAAACTTAAAAGAATATTGAGCTCCTTCTATAAGGAAGGAGTTTTGGTGCTCTTATAAAACCAAGAGAGTGTCTTCCAACTTTCCCTTAAGTGAAAGAAATGCCTGGCTGCACTCGCATGTAGGGATACCTAAAGAACAATTCCGTCCTCAGCTGCTAAAGAGCAATCAAGACATGTATCTGTTGCTATCCTGTTATGTATTGGTTGCTAAAACATCATTTGCTTTAAGTAGGTTGCTCTGCCTTGAATAGAGGCTGAATAAATGAAAGTGTGTCTGGATTTCCACTGCTGTGTTTTGGTTTTATCTATCTAGTGTGTGCCTAGTATCAAAGCTTGGACAGTTCAGTGTTGTTGGGCTAATGGTCACTACACAGGATGTTGATGAGTCTAACAAGTGATCATCCTTCATTGTAAGTTCAAATAGACCCAGTTTATAAGTCCACTGGTTGTTCTACCTGACCATGAATGTTAACCAGTGACTTGTCCTTAGCTATGTGGAAAGAGCACTGTGGCATTTCATGTGCCAACTATGATTGTCAGTTATTGTCTGGAACACTGTGTTGGAAAGAATTCCAAGGCTGAAATTGTCTCAGTAGGGAACAGTACTATAATCAATTAGCAGTGTCTACTGTGGGTATAGGTAGAAAGAATTGGACAAGTGAGACCTGTCTTTCATTCCTGGATCAGAGCTACAACATTTGGAAACGAACTATACCTGGAAATCCTAGCTGGATGGAGAATGGACCATGTTCCTCCCAAGCCATCAAGTTGAGTGTGTAGCTGAGGGAGATTCTGTATCTTCCTGTCAGTTAAAACACTGGTTTCTCTTATCAGCCCACCAAGGCTTTTCTGAGAAACTGTCACTGTCTAGAAGTCTCAGATCTTTCCTTAAAAATGAGGAAGATGAGAATGCAGACTAATGAGCAAATGTAGATAAATGAGATTTTGGAGAAAACCCAGCTCTGTATTGCCCTTCTAAGTTTTTTCTGAGGTAGAGAGCCTCTGCTCTGGCCTAACCACAGTCCACAGGCTCCAGTGCCTGAGTCTGCTGCTCATCTTCTGGGCTGCAGAGCAAGATGAAAGCCTCTGTGTATTGAGGGAGCAATGAAGGTTAGGGGGGAAAGCTGAACCTCGCTGAAGTAGAGAGAGTCAAACATAGCAGTTACCAAAGGAAACGAAGGTGGGTAGATGGCTATGCTAGATGGAGACTGTACCTACATCAAGGGGCAGGCTGCTTAGAACTGCTCTGTTCCCTCCTTCAGGTAGAAGTCCGGTGGTTTGCCATGCCCTGGGCCAATAGACAGGCAAACCTTTGAAAGTACAAGGGAAGACTTCAGTAATTTCTAGTTTGGTTGGGCTGGGGAAGGGCTTTGCCATCTTTTTCATACCTAATCTTTTCATTTACCCTGAGCTTTGGAGGCATGAGAATTCTGGTATGGCTCAGAAGTCCCAGCATAGGAACCGAACAATGGATAAAGGTCTCAGGAGAACACCCCAGAAGACTGCGTTTTTAGAAGATGTAGTGATTTCTGGACTCTGATTCTGTGAAATGAAATTATACCCACTTTGACATTCATTAGCTCCTATCACATAAGCATATCATTTTTGCTTAAGAAACAGACCATATAAAAGTGGGGAATGAATTGGAGGCAGAGGAAAGGGGAGGCAAATAGTATTTGATGCCAAGCTTTGAGTTTGGTGGTCAGAAGGCTCCTCAGCCTGCCTCTGTGGCTGCCCTCACATGACTCACTCTCTAGTCGGAATAGTCTAGTAAGTGTGCAGTGAGACCTGAAACCCAGCAAGGAGGACCCAAAAGCTTTGAGTGTTCAGAGGAGGGAAGGATTATCCAGCAGATGTCTGTGCCAGGAATGCGTAGTGAAAGGAGTGCTGGACATGGCATTATGCGCTCATTCACTCAGCCTTTTGGCCAAACTTTTATGCCGTGTTTATTAACTGCATGCTGGGCTCTGGGGACACACTCTATGCGTGCCATGAACTTTCTTGGGAGAAGAACTGAGTTGTATTCCTCAGCAGTGTTATGGATGCTGAGAAAGATTTGATGTGCAAGGAGGTGAGCATGCAGGACTGGCTGCTGCAAGCCTCCATGTGGCACTTTGGGGTGCATTAGAGAAGGATACCTCTCCTGGACAGACACCGCCCACAAGCATGAGGCTTGGCAAGCAGAGGCATCACCGTGCACATAAGGAACAGAGTTCCAGTCTTCAGGCTATCTTCACACCCAGCTGTGGTATTGACCTAGCCAGTGAGTCATGGGAACGCCTAGGACCCTTCTGCACACTTGTACCCAGCACCCCAGTGGCAGTGGGCTAGAGGCATACACAGCCTGAGTCTTGACTGTGATGCTGTGTGACCTTCAGTAACCCCCTCGACCTCTCAAAGTCTCATTTTCTGTATGTGCCAGATAGAAACTGTAATATGCACCTATCCCAATTGTTGAGAGCAATGGTCAAATGAGATAATATATGTAGTGGTACTCAGGGCCCTGGGAGGCTCTACACAGATGAAATATTATTACTCAATAGATATTGTCTATTGATTAATTGATTGGAGAAATGTTTAATAAATCTGCTAGCTGGTAAACTTACATCTCACTATCCCTTCTATTTTTGCTTCTCTGTCTTCTTCTTTCTCCCTTTCCCTCCCCCTTCCCCACTCTCTGTCCCTCTCTCACACTCACACCTACCTTCCACCATCAGCCCTGCCAATTCATACGCTTACTCACTCTTTGCTGAGAAACCCTCATAGTTGTTTTCAAGATTTTAGTCAAGAGGCAGGTTTTCTGTGGGGTTAGTACTAGACGCAACTCAGAGCTGGATAGTGTCCTTTAGTCCATACCTTGCTTAGTTTCTTGCTGAAAGGATTTTTCTTAAAAAGGACATAGAAAACAAACAGTCAAGAAGTGTTTGTCCCCAGTAGCTTTATTGGAAAGCATTATTGGGCCAAATGAACCGAGCTGAGCATTTGCATTAATTAAATTGACCATAAACCCAGCATAATGTTTCATTTCACCTTTCTCCTGGCATGATGGTACCGGAGTGTTTTGGAACTGAGAGACATAACCCGCTGGCAGGGGTGGCTGGAATATCAGCAACAATCAATGTTTGTAATCAAAGAAGATTAAACTCGGTATTAATTAACAGAAATCTAATGATCAACAACTCATATGGGGCAGAGTGTCTCCAGCCTGAGGTGCGTGCACAGAAATGGAGGTAATTAAACACTGGACCCTTCTGGAAGGGGGGGGGGGGACAACTTTTATTATTGTTGAGTGAAAATCTGTGTGTATAACCCAATTCTTTAACCAATGGAGGATCAAAGTAAGTGGTGTAGGCAATCGGGACAGTGTGAAATGCAGCTCTTGACCTGCATTTTCTGGGTGATTCTGGCCCCATAGGAATTTAGAGTAGTATTAAGTGAGGGGGCTTACTCCTGGGTTCAAAGCCTAGCCCTATCACTAGTTGTGTGATCCTGGAAAGTTACCTAACCTCTCTGAGTCTTCCATTCCCTCTTTAGGTGATAATAATAATTGTACATATCTCAGAGGGGTTTTGTGAGGATTTGGTGATATTTGAAGTGGTGAAGATAGAAAAGCAGAAGACAAGGGGGAAAAAAAGCAGGATGGCTTCTTGAGCAAATGCACCTTACTGGGCCCCCATCTTTATAGACAGGGATAGATTTAAGCCTCAGAGCCAACATATGAGGTACACAATAATAAGCCCATCTTCAATGATGAACATGGCAAGGAAATTAGAAAAGAGGAAATACTGGAACTGCATAAAAGTCCTAGTGAGGATTTCATGGCTCTCATTTATTGAGAGAACTAACTATGTGGCCTCTAGTACCTGCTACTCATTCATTGCGTCCTCCCTTCACCTGTGATCTTCCAAACCTCCCACACACATGAGGAGAAGGAAGCTCAAAGAGGTCAAGCATAAGATTCTGTGCTGGAGCTGGACTCACAGCAAGATGCACCTGGCTCCAGAGCCCAGACTCTGTCCCACTCTGCCTGGTGGTGTCTGGAGGAGGGAGGAGGTGAAACAGAAGACGCAGTCATCTACTTTCTGTGTCAACCACCTTTGTGACAAAATGAAACAAACCCCTTGTTTGGGAGGTACCTGCCATCTGGTTGTGAGGACAGAGTTCATAGGGAATGGAAGAACATGTGCGACCGCTGTCAAGTGTAATCACCAGAGCAGTTCATATGTTGGGACAGTAAAGAATGTGTTTCTCTAGTTCAAGGCCAGGTTGTATGTGCACAGGACAGTGATGCAGGGATCTGCCTTGTCTGCCTTGTGGGTCTGTGGATCTATGATGGGAAACCCTGGTCCAGGAGATGACAAGTGTCACAGAAACACTCAGCATTTCCAAACGATTTCATTAAAGCCCACAGAATGGTTGAAAAGCACATCCATTATCATCTGGCTTGTGATAGCAGATTCTGAAAACTGCGGTCCCAGAGTGGTCCTGAGGGAGGGCTTGGCTTGCAGCTCCCATCCCATCATCACCTCTCTCCAACAGACCCAGTAAGATGTCTGCGTTTGCCCTTTCAGCTTGGCATGGAGACAATTTAGCACCATTGGATAGTCTTGCAACAAAGTAATAATTTAAGAGGAATTACTCCCTAACATCCTCATTGCCAGATAATTCTTTACTAGCATCTCTGGGTGATTTCCTTCCCAGGGAGCAGCATAATCACTTTGTACTGGCTCACCAAACAGCTGATGGCTCAGTGCATCATTGCCCCCAATCGAATGGATTTAGAGCACCATTGCATTCTGAGATCATTTCTCTCCAAATCTCTCAGAGGTGACCTCTGCTCATCAGGGCCCCAGATACACAAGAGGGCAGAAACCCCAATGCCAGTTCGTGTCCATGCAGGAAAGGGCGAGTGGCAGGTTATTCAGAGTGCTTTTGTCTGTTTACCAACCCCTCCAGGCTAATTGCTTTATTTCATGGAAAGTTCTTTGTGTTTAGTAGCACATGAAGCTGCTTACCAGGCTTGACTAGTTTCAAAAGAACTAAAGCTTTTGAAATCCAAACTAAGTACATCATGCAGACACACAAATGTGTGTGGGTTCCTAGGTGAGGCAAAATGTGTTTACTTTAGCTTCTAGAATAAAAAGTACAAACAGAAACCAACTCTGCATTCTCCAACCTCCTTCTTAATATTTCTTGCTAGTCATGATAATAGCACTGTATTTGAAGCTGCTGCTGGGGCCGTTTTTCAAAGTGAAGCCATTAACACTCTGCTCTTCTAGAATGAAGGGAGTGGGCAAAGGAGAAGCTCGATAAAGGACCATCTTCCCTGTTCTGGTTTTTCTCACACAAGTATTCATAAAAATATGTGGAATGATGGGGGAAAGGAAAACTTAAGACTTTTTTGAACAAGTTAGATCTAGGTTCACATCCCAAATTTTCCAAGACTAGCTGAGTGTCCTAGGCAAATTACTTAATGTTCCTGGCCTCAGTTTCTTCCCCTCTGATAGGAGACACAGAACAACAACTTAATCATGGTGCATAAGACATGAAAATTAAGGTCAGCAACTAATTCCTCATGAAGGAAGTATGAAAAGAAGTAAGATCCTATATAGAAAGGGGTATTCACAGTGTCCAGAACATAATAGTCAATCAGTGAGATTATAAAAATTAGAAAGGCTGATTATTAAAATTGAATGTTTTGTATTTTACATCTCATCATATTGATCACTACATGGGAAAATCGTCAAGTGTTTAAGGAAGGTTGACAATATCCTTTTCAGTCTTGGTTCAGTTTTGAAAACCTCAAAGGAAATAGCTCTCATACACATGGACCCAGTTCTTTGTGGGTTCAGACCCCCACCCCCATGTCCTCCTTGGCTCTCTCATTCCCTGTCATTTGTAATATAGTCAGATGAAGACCCAGGATGTGGGGGAGGATGATCTCACAGTTTAAAGGCAAAATTCCTAAAGAATGACATTGCCCTTGACATCAGACTCACCATCCTTGAATTCTTGTTGGTTGAAAAATATACTTCGTTCCTTCTTTTTCTTAAAGGTACTGATCAGCCAAGGGGTGCCTGGGTGGCTCAGTGGGTTCGCTGTCTAGCTCTTAATTCAGCTCAGATCATGATCTCAGGGTTGTGAGATCAAACCCCTTGTGGGGCTCTGTGCTCAGTGCAGAATCTGCTTAAGATTCCCTCCTTCTCCCTCTGCCTCTCCCCCCAACCTCGCATACACATGCAGGCTCTCTGCAAACAAAAAAACAAAAAATACGAAACAAAAAACCCATAACAATATGCTGGTCACCCAAGATACTAAAAATACTTAACTTGTGGTAATTGAGTTACTCTGCAGCACAGTGTTATAGAGGATGAAACTAAAACCTCATAGCTATATGTGGCCTTAGCATGACTCCGAAATTTATAATTTTTTTCTATGTCCATATGGGTCAGGTTAATGATATTAAAGTGCAGAGGAAAACTCTATACAGAGTGTTGTGAGACAGTCAGTGAGCTGCCCTATCAGAGCCCTGGGGCCTCATATCGTGTTGGTGCCTAATGGATGCTTGCTTCTGGTTTCCTCTCCCCACCCCCAGCCAGAAAGCCTACCAGACCAGTCCCTTGAGGTAACTTACCCTATTGACTCATGGCGTGGGTGTCAGAGCACCAGAGAAGACTTCCAAACAGTTTCCATACTACTGGCTATGTAACTGCACAAAAGTGCTTTGTAGTTGATCAGTTCACATCACCAGGAAGGGCATCCTTACCCCCCTCTTCCTATCAGCACGTGTGACTCTTTGCAGGTCTGGATTAACTCCAAAAGGAGACAGGACTGGAGCAGCTCACAAAACCTCAGGGGATGTTCAGTAGTTGAAATTACTTGGGGGAAGCAGCAGAACCATGAGCCACAGGGAGTTGCTACAATGTGGGACAGAAGGCTTGGAAAGATGGAGGTTGGTGTGGGCTGTGACCGTTCAGGGAGGGTTTTCTGGGTGAAATGGGTTCACACTTGGTCAGGTCGGATTTGGAAAGGCCAAGGAGGATGGAATTGGGGAGGGGGGGCACAAGAGCAAAGATACAGAGGCAGTGGCTAGCACTGAGGGCCAAAAGACTAGAGACAAGGTAGGCCTGGCTGCCTGGGCCTGACGGGGCTTGAATAGAGAACCTGGATGCAATCTGGAGACTTGCCTTCCATATTCCTCCCAGAGAACAAAGGATGCACCTTTCCTTTCCCACCCAAAGTAGCTCCAAAGGTGTGGGAACTGTGGGGAATGTCCCAAGTGTAAGCAGAAAGGTCAGGGGTCCCCAGAAAAAGGAAAGATGACACATAGCTTTTGGACACAAGAGAAGTCATTTCTGTCTCCCAGTTATCTTCCATGATCTGTGCCCTACCAGCTCTACTCACCCAAGCACACTTCCTGGGAGGTGTCAGATTAGCAAGAAAAGCAAAAAAACTTAGTAGTTAAGGATTTTAAGGGGACGAGGGAATACAAAAGCTACCAGGTGTGGAAATAACCATATCTTATCAGAGACAATAAATCAGTGGTAAAAACTCCCAGTGCTATATCAAAAATAAGTATGGTGCTGCATTCTTTTCCAAAGATCCCATCCAGTCTACCTGGGCCTGGGAGCCTGCCCACAGACCCTCCCCCTTGCCCACTGATACCTCTGTTCTTTAGAATACTAACACCTCCACCAACAGAGGAAGCAAACCTCATTTACATAATAGACTATGTACTTAAGGGCATATGCTTTCTTAAGGCGCAGGCAGGACCTTCTGTCTGCTTCTGCTATATGGTGACAAAGCTCCCCTTTCTGAATATTCATCCTAACCCTAAATAAAAGGAACCCACTCACACCTACCTGCTTGGGGGAAATGTGACTTTGGAAGTTATTCCCTGTGATCTCTTTATTTGTTGCAAATTAAAATTCTTTTGTGTGACAACCCTACTACCTGTAACTTACAAGGAGCAAATTCACATTAGTTCAGTTACATGAGGTGGCTTTTAGCTCTGGTGTCTGGAGAGTGAGCCAGCTGAAGGCAGGCACCATAATCATTTAATGGGATGCTCATTCCCTCAGCTAGTCCACTGTGAGGTCCCTGCGAGTCTCCTGACTTCCAGGAGACCGTCTTTCCTGTGTGGTTTTATTACCATGCCCTGCCACCCCTTTGCCCACACTCTCAGCCACTATGAGAAGGGGTCTAGAGTGGAGGCAAGAGCGAGGAGGGCAGGGGAGGGAACCGCCATGCAGCTAGGGGCTCTATCAGTCTTTTTTCCCTCCGACACGAGGACTACAGGCTGGGGGTGACCCCAGCAAGCTCAGGTATGACAGTGGAGAACCAACAAACAGTGCAGTAATGCACAGGTTACCGCTGTGGGCATCTGGGTGCGAACCCTTGAGGACCTTCTAAGATGTAATAAGGGTTGCCAGCCATCCCAGTCTGTACAGACTGACCCAGCATTAGCCCTGAAGTCCCACGTGCCAGGAATCCCCCAGCCCCCTGCAAATGAGGACGGTCACTAGTATCATGTAGAATGGGCACCAAACAATGGGGACATTGGAGTATCTGATGATAATATGTCCCTCCTTGGTTGAGTGTTGCCTCCCAACGTGGGACCTCCTGGGACACTGAGCAAGGGGGCCTGCATAAGCAGCTGAGCAAAAGCATCTGAGCGAATGACTCCAGCGCAGGGAAAGCCTTTGGGCAGGGAAGCCTGGAGGTGCAGGCCATTGAGGTAAGAAGCTGTCTGCATACACATAGCAGTGCCGGGAGCTGCAGGTGAACTGCACGTGGGCCACAGGGATATGGGTAGAAGCAATGTTAAGGTCAGCTTCTAGTAGGTGGTATCCAGGTCTCTGTTTATGTAAAACCACTGCATTGTTCTGGAATTCTCCTAGGCAGGGATGAGGAAGTAAGTTCCTTCCCCCAAGGTCACTGACTTTGTTTCCTCCAGGAGGTACATGCAGCCTCAAAGTCTGTGCTCCTTGCCTTTCAAAGGAGGCCTCCAGTTGTCTGTTTTTCCTCCAGCCATCTCCAATTACTTGGAGGCCAAGACAGATTCCTTATGAATAGTTCTGCAGATACCACTGCAAAGAGAGACCATTGAGAAGCATCCTAGAATTTAGTTTATAATAGCTCACCTTGAAAAATAGCAAGGTTAAGGGGAAAGAATGTTCTATTCAATTCTTTTATAATTAAGAGAACTTTTCTGCTTTGCATGCTGCATAATTGAATTATACCACCGATTAATTTTTAAAATAATTATTTGTAGATTTGTTTCCACTACTGGTGTACTTTTTTTTTTTTTTAATAATACACTTTGCCACTTAATAAAGCAGATAGATGCTGGGGGAGAGACAGTGGAGGAGATATTGTTTGTGCCCAATGGTTCCATCATTACTATTGATTGCACAGTCTTATTATTCACCTCAAAGACACTGCAATTAATAGAAATGGAAATGAAGAAATATCTGTGTTCCATGAGGCTTTATTGAGGAGGAAATAAACAATACATGTAGACAAGTAATAATTCTTTGTTGACCATGACAGTGGAGCTCTCAAAGGCAGGATTAAACAAGCGGTCGAGGCTCTCCCTGTGGGGTGCTAGGCACCAGCCCCTTGTGTAGGCCAGCTAACAAGTCTGAGGCCCACCCTGCTGCACACCCAGCCCTGCTGACCTGTCTGCGTTCTGCTGAATAAGGTGGCAGGTGTGATCAGGGCATCACGTTTCCCTGACCTCCTCCATATTCAAGACTGAGGACTCTAAATTGAATTATGTCAAGTCACTCTCCAGATCTCTGGATGGTTGGGGCCTGAATCATGAGGTGAGCTAGTGGGAGTGGACCTTGGTGCTCACAGGTGTTACTCTCTGGGGCGTGGTCCCCACAGCCCACTTGCTGCTTCTTCCCTGCCCTCCTTCCTAGCCTTGCCTGCTGTCATGCTCTCGTGCCCCAGACTACTCAGTTGCCCTCACCACCCTGACCCCCTTCTCTCGGGCAGCCTCCTTGTCTGCAAAGCCCTACCTCTCTTCCTTCTCAGGCCAAAGTCTGCTCATGCTTTAGGACTTGGCCAGCTGTCTCCTACCCTCAGGCAGCCTCCTCTCCTGGTTCAGAATGCTTGGTCGTGTCCTGGCCAGACCCCATATTCTGCAGGAATGGGCATTGTGCTTCTTTATTTCTGTCCCAGGTCCAGCAGAGAGTGTGGCACAGAGTCTTGCCAGGAAGTGTCTGCTACTCAAGTGAACTTATCTTTGCACATTGACAATGAGCGATTTTCCCATGCCCCCAGAGGTTGTTTTTTTTTTTTAAATAAATGAGGTATAATTTATATATAGTAAAGTTCCATAATCTTACAGGTATTAAAGGGTTATTTATAGATGTATAGAAGCATGTAGCTATGGTACAGATAAAGGTATGGAACATTGCAAAGCCCCCCCTTTGCTCCTTCCAGCCTTCTTGCCTCCCACTGCAGGGTAACCTATCTTCTTGATTATAACCAGTCAATCACAATTGATCAACCTTGTCTTTTGAAAGCCTTCATATAAATAGAATCATACAGCTGGGACATTTGTGTCTCACATAGTTCTCTCCACATGATATCTTTGGGGTTTATCCCAGTGGCATTTTATGCACCCTGAGCTCTTTCCCGGGGGGCTTCCCTATTCAGATGCCTACTGGGGAGCCCTGACTGGGGAAAGACAGAGCCAAGCCCAGGGCTGCAGACAGAGCTTCCACCAGCAGCTGTAGGCTCAATGTCAGAGCTCAGGCACTCAGATGGCAGTCAGGCGGCCTCTGGGTGACCAGGCTTGAGTCTAGAAGCTGAAGTTCTTTGAAAGAAAGCAGCCAGAGTGTCCTCCCAGGAGATGAGCAAGGAATACATGGAAAAGGAAGACCCTGCCAGTGATAGGTAAGGGCAGATGGCTGTCCTCTCTGGAAACCCCTGATTTGCTCTGCCAAGGCACCACCTCCGAGGTGACCTGCCTTCTTGTTCACTGTAGCAAGGCAGCTGTCTCTGCTTAGGCCCTAATTCAGGGAGTTCAGGCAATCCAGTGACATCTGCTTAATTGCGGGGGATGTGAGCCTCTCAAGGCCAGTGGCCTGCTTTATTTGACCCTAGTGTCCAGCAGATGCCTGGTGCATAGAATGTGCTTAGTAAAATAGCTGTCCAGTGAACAAGGGAGGGGGGAGAATGAGCAAATTTTTCCATCTTTTGTTCCTTCAAATACCTATAAGATGATGATCAAGCCTTCTTCCTCACTCTGCCCTAAGGAAGCTCTGCCCCTCAGTGCTCTCTTGGTCTGCCCCAGAGGTGAGCACAATAGGCCCTCACCTGGCAGTTAACCCAGCCCCGAGGTTGGAGCACTCTCCTGTCAGGCCCCAAAGAGTCTGTTCCTTCCCAGAGCCAGACCCTACTTTGCTCCCCTCTGTGAGTACAGCCCTCACACGGGGCCGGGGCCAGAGAAGGGAGTTTGGTGAATTGTGCAGGCATCAAACCACAATATTCATGTCCTCTCTTGAATAAAGAAAAGTTTTGGCAAGAGAGAAGAAATGTCCAAAGTAGATTACATCCTGAGATACCAGACTCTTACTTAATTATGTGTGTGTAAACAGAAGTAAATATTACCATTTCAGTATCCAGATCCCCTCTGTTCCTCTGCCCACCAATGACCCCTGGCTCTGTCCTGTTAGATCCCATGCCCTCTTGGTACAGATTCATGGCAATGGGTAAGTGAGGGAAATGGAGGGGAAGAACGTCAGGCTGGATTTATTTTCATTGAAAAAGGCATAATGCTTCTGGTGGGAGAGGGTAGACTGGAGCTATGTGGAAGGTACAAGGAGAGAGGATGGCGTGAGGCAAGGAGGGCCGGTTTAAGGAGAATTTTGAGCTAGCTACATGAAGACAGAAACAGAGAAGTAGCTGCCATGCCTGTGAAGGACTGAGAGAAAAAGAGGGTGTGCAGGAGGTTTTGCTATGCGTAATGGATGAAATCTCCCCAGATTCTGAGACAGCTCAGTAGACACTTGCGTCTCCGCTCCTCATCATGTTGAATATTGAACTGGAGAGTCTCCAGAGTGCCATGCCAAACCCACAGCCGGGGAAAGCCAGCTTCCTGCACACTTGGCATGCAATGACCCCGGATCTTGTAAGGGAGGCTCACGGGGCCCTGCGGCAGAAAGGCCAGGCTTGCGACAAGGTAACTTGAGAATTGGTACAAATGATCCAGCAAGTCTGGAGACAGCCCTAGCCTTTCTACAGTGAGGACTTTGGTACAGTCAGCTTGATCTGGGATGGTAAATAACTCACATTCATCCAAAAGCCAATTCTGATGTATCGGCAGAGCCTTTCCAGGACCAAGATGGATTCTGAGTCAGGATGGAGGTTCAATAAAGAGTGACATGATTGACATAATTGACCAGCAGTGTCTCTCCCACACACCATGGAGAGCATGGTGGCTGTGGTTTAGAGTCTCCCTAAAGCTTCTTTCAAGGTTCATGGTCAAAGTGTGAGTGTGAGACCGTGAGCGTCCATGTGTATGGCAGAGAGCCTCATGGGAGGTAGGTAGCATCATGAAATAGTTAAAATCCCACCCAAAGAGTACCTCGTAAAGGGTAGGAAGTCTGTAAAATGCGCTTGAGTGAGTTCTTAAATAAATGCATATGAGTGCCTCAATTACTGGGATGTAATATGAACAGATTCTTTTTATTTTAACAAATATTTATTGCCCATAATGTTGGAGGCATAGGAGCAGCTGCCAGGAAGGAGAGTGTTCCTGTCCTCAGTGAGCTCAGGGACTTTGAGAAACTTTCAGAAATGAAACAAAACAAAACAAAACAAAAGAAACAAAACAAAGCAAAACAAAACAAAACAGAAAAACAACCAAAACAAAACAAAATGCCCCAACAAGCTCCTCCTAATCCCATCAACTTTGGGGCCGCGGTGCCTGAGAAAGTGTATGTTGGTGAGCTTCTTGCTTCAGGTAGAGCAGGGTACAGAGCTGTGTAATCCCCATTATTTTGCCCACATCTCTTAATCCAGAAACATTGGGGGGCTGGGACATTTCCAGGCGCCTCATTAATTTACTCTGAGAGAGGCTCCCAGGCTCCATTCACATGCCACTCGTTGAGATTTTCTGGAACAAAGGTCTTTGATTTAAAAAGCTTCGTAGCCTGATTCTTCAACCCGCCGCTGATTAGAAATGGCAGATTTTGAAATGGGGGGTAGAGGTGGTGAATCCGAGAGGGAGCCATCTGGTGGAGATTAGAAAAGACCCCATCAAAGCCACAGTGAGAGATGAGCCTGAAACACGGGGAGGAAAGGAGGCACAAAACCAATGAAAGCCCAGCCTCAGGGGTACTGCCCATTCCTCTCAACCACTGACCCTCCAGGTGCAAGTTGCTTGGTCCAGCGAGAACAGGCACGGGGACAGGGTGCTTCCTGGAGGGGGAGGGCAGTTGGCCGTGCGCATCCCAGAGAAACAAAGCCCATCTGTGGGGTTCTCTCAGACACCGAGCAGCCCGGCCAGACGGCACATATCCTGCTTGCCGAAGGATGGTGAGGATGCATTGTTGAACTAGGTCCTCCTCACATACTCCCTCAAACATCACAAACAACAGCCACACCCCAGATGCTGTGGGTATGGACAGGTGGGCAGTGGTTGCGGTGGGTCTGGAGAGGCTGGGGAGGCAAGAGCCGGAGAGCATGAGGTGCCCACGGAACCGCAGCATATGGGAGGGAAGGCCAGGTGAGCCTGGACTGCTTGAGTTTCCGAGAAGCTGGAGATTTGGGCTGCCTGGGAAGTCTCCCAAGTATAAAATAGAGACAACAAATTCAATTTTTTAGAACACTTTATAGATCAAAGAAACTTATCTATTACGTTTTGGAGGAGGGGACCCCCAAATTCCTTCCTTTCTTCCCTTCCCCCATGTGTGATCTCTCTCTGCTTGGAGGGCTATTATTACTCTGTGGACACAAAGGAAGCTACCTTACAGAGTGGTGTGGTAACTTACAAAGTTCCCGGAGCTGGGTGGTCAGAGGAACTGAGTTTTGCAACAAGGTCAGAGTTCAAATGAGACTCATATTTCTCTAGTTCACACTGTCTTATGGTGTGCGTATTAATTTAGAATTTTGAGCATGCCAACTTTTACCATTTGCAACCCGTCCTGGCAAAGCTGAACAAGTCTCAGAACTTGTTTCCAGAGGGAAGGTGATGACTACCTCTCAAAATGGCTTTCTCTCCTAAAATTGAACTGTCATCTACCCCCAAAAGGATATGCAGAGGTATATAGCAAAGCTGGGAATGAGGTACAATTTATAGAGATTGTCATGGTGTTTAGATCTCATATTTTCCTACTGTAACCAAAAGTTTACCTCTGTTCTTTAGGTAGGCAGGTAGGTAAGTAGTTAGGCGGCTGAGTGGATGGATGGATGAATAGATAGGTACCTAGACAGATGGATGGACAGGTAGATTTCATAATACAGAAGGTCCTAAAGACTAATACAGCAAAGCATTGTCTTCCCACTCCCCAGCTTAAAAAAATAGAGCGTCACCATCTCCAGTGAGCCTGTGAGGTGTATGGGGCTGACTGCATTGCCCTTATTTTTTGGAGGGGAATAAGGACTTCAAAAGGGGTTAGGAGATGGGCACGAGTCCCCCAGATGGTGATAGAGCCAGACTTGCACCCTGGGCCTCCTCTGCCTGGCTCTGGGGCACACGCCCCTCCCAGGCACCACACTATCTCCTCCTGGCACTGGGCCGTTTGGTTAGAGGCAAAGACAGATGAGTCCAGAGAAGTCGTTCCTCCTCAGACTGAAAATAATAAGGCTCAGTTGACATTTGTTTTTCCAATTTATTTATGCATTCTTTTTCCCTTTTAACTTCTCTCATTAATTGATAATGTTCCCTCCCAATCAGTGTCTTTGATTGTTTCTCCCTTTAAAGCTTTGGGTGGCATTTAAGTTATGACTTGTTTAGAAAATTGATATTGGCATTTTCTGCATGACTTGCCTTTCTTCAGTGAGTTACTTTGCTCCAGTTCTCTGTTAGAAGCTCCAACTGTAAAGGAGATACAGGCTAATTAAGAACTGGGAGCTGGTAAATTTCACCTTGGGCAGCCAGTATGTGCTTTTGCAGGAATTGCCGCAATTATTGATCAAATAAAATTGTCACCCGAAAGGACATCTCCTTTTTCTTTTTTTTTTTTTTAAGAGAAAGCAGCAAAATATTGTTATTGAAATCAAGCCTTTACTTCAAAGAGGCAGTAATGACATCGAAAACCAGGTAGGTTTTTGTCCAAATGAAGAATTATATATATTTTTAAATATATAAATGATATTACCTTTTTTTAATGAAAGAACAAATTGAACCTCCCATTTATTGCTGAGCTTAAAAGCACCATACTAGACCCACCATAGTTACTCAATAAACGCTTGTCAGATTGAGCTGAATTGAAAAGTTGTCAAGATACCATTGTCCTTAATCAGTCTTTAAGGTAAAATAGCCAATTATAGGGCTGTTCCACATATATAATATTGATGGAGTCCTAAAGAAAATGTAAAAGTAATTTTTTTCAAAGAAAATAGCATTATTCACAATCCACAGGGGGTTGTGGGAATCTGAGTTCTCAAATCAAGGCTGTGCGCTGCATTGTGAATTTCCTAGTTTAAGAGCCACTCTGTCTAGATGTGCCCTTCCGTGGGGCCTGTTACCTGGGGAAAGAAAAGCTCAAACAGAACAAATCTTCTCTCAAAGTTGATGCAAACCTCTGTCCAAAACTGCCCATTCTGAAGGCTTTCCTTTCCCATCATTTTTTTTAAAGATTTCATTTATTTATTTAACAGACAAAGATTAAAAAGTAGGCAGAGAGGCAGGCAGAGAGAAAGAGGAAGGGAAGCAGGCTCCCCACTGAGCAGGAGCCCAATGTGGGGCTCGATCCCAAGACCCTGGGATCATGACTTGAGCGGAAGGCAGAGGCTTTAACCCACTGAGCCACCCAGGCGCCCCCTCTCCCATCATTTTTGAGTCACATTGCTCGATGTCATGACTCCCTCTGTCAACAGCCTGTGTTTACTGGGCTGGCAGCAGAACCTCTGCCCTCGTGGCCCACCCAGCCTGACACCAGGACAGGGGGCTGGTAGGAGCTGGGGCCAGAGACAGGGCTAGAGTCAGGATGGGCTCTGTCCTGCCACTCCCACCTCCCACACCTGCGCCGGGAAAGTTGAACCTGAGACAAAGGTTGGCATGAGTCCAGGGGCCAAGACTGGGGCACTGGGCATGGTACAAGGAGGGAGGGAAGAAAAACCTCAGAGGATTTCCTCTCATCTTCCCAAAGGGGTTTAAATCAGAAGAGAGTTCTTCTACCTTATGATTATCAGGGTGATTCTGGCTCAGATTTGTAACCCACCCAAGTGATCTTTAATCATGTCCTCTTCTCAATAGACAAAGCATAACCTTAATTTGGAAAGCAATTGGCACTTATTTGTGGAACATAAGGAATAGCATGGAGGACATTAGGAGAAGGAAGGGAAAAAATGAAGCGGGTCGGGGAAGTCAGAGGGGGAAATGAACCATGAAAGACTATGGACTCTGGGAAACAAATTGAGGGTTTTGGTGGGGGTGGGTGGGTGGGGGGGGTGAGCCCGGTGATGAGTATTAAGGAGGGCACATATTGCATGGAGCACTGGGTGTTATACACAAACAGTGCATCATGGAACGCTACATCAAAAAGTAATGATACTGTATGGTGACTAACATAACATAATAATAAAAAATATAAAAAATGCAATAAAATATTAGGGACTTAAAAAACAAAAAAATAAAAGTTTAAATGCTTTCAAATAAAACAAACAAAAAGCCATCAGCAGCATAGGAAATAAGAGGGTCAGAGATGGATGTGGACAACTCATATGTATCTCATCAGCTATATGCCTGTCATAATGTTTGAATATTTAATCATTAACATCAGATAAACAAAAATAGAAGTATAAGTTTGAGGAAAGTAAGAAAAGAGGATGGGAAGAAAGACGAAAGAAGGAACTTGGAAGGAGGGAGAAGAGAAAGGAAGGAAGAGATGAAGGGAAAAAGATCTCTGCTTTGGGGCATATGCCAAGTGCATAACCAAGTCATTTTCCTGGCCCCTGCCCTCTCCAGCCAAGATCCTTAGCAGTAAGAGTGAGGATCTCACCAATCCCCTGGGACCCTCCTGGATACCTTACTCTTTTGAGAAAGATTCTGTTGCAATCACTGAACACCATTTCCTGGAATTGTTGGAGACATTCCTCAGTACTAGCTGAAAAATCATCACAGTGAATTGGGATACTTTGATTCCCTAAACTTTTTGGTGGAATTCAGCCTCCCAAGTGTAGGACAGAATTTCTGAGGTTTGTATATTGGATTTGGGATGATCGATTGTTTTGATTTTCCTTCTTCTCACCATGTTCCAGTTACCATCTCCGTCTTCCCACCAATACCACTGATACTAATTATTGTTTAAAATGCCAGCATTGATGCTGTGGAAGGTCCCATTAACACTTCCAAGGGATTTGTATAAAAACAACTGTGAACCAGGCTTGGACACTAATGAATTAATCTATAAATTGGGAAAATCTGGCTGCTTCTGATCTGACACTCTCCACAGCCTCCAAATGAGCTGGATTCTTTCTATCCATCCTTAATACCTACCTCTACAGATCTCAACGGCCTGCCCAAACACTTCTCCTCCCCTACCCTGGTGCCCTCTTTCTCCTCGCTAGAGTCATGTTGCTGCTATTGTATTATTGCCCTCAACACTGCTGAAATCCTCTGGGATCTTTACTGTTTTCTCCCTGAGAAGAAGGACCCATGGTTATTCTCATTTGTATCCACAGGACCAAACATTAAGTAGCCCCAATAGCTAGTATGAGTTATTACTGTGTGCCAGGCATCATTGCAAGAGCTTTAACTTGTATGAATCCTTTGTTCTTCAGAACTGTATGAGATGAGCTGCAGTATCATGCCCCTTATATAGATGGGGAAATTTGCCCAAGGTCAAAAAGCTAAGAAATGAAAGTGTTAGGATTTAAGCCCAGACAGCTTGTTTCAGAGTCCAATTTCAAAGTTTGCTGATATCCAGTGAGTTGTGTTTTTAGGAACGGAGGTCTATCTTCAGGTACCTAGTTAATCTCTGCAACTAGCCAAAAACTGAAGCTGAAGGAGTAACCCATTCCAGGGACCAGAGCCTAATTCCATAGCACTCTTCCATCTGTGATACAATGCTAACCAGAACTGTACTCTGTTTCAGATCCCTTCATGCCTCCTCATTGGCTTCAGAATCAAGGCTGAACACTTGAACAAAGCTTTACTCCCTTCCTTCTTTAACAAAGACCAACACATCATAGGTGACATCATTAATATTTGTTGAATGAATGAATGAACGCAGTAGAAGAAACACCCATGTGAGGGCAAGGTTTAACAATCGTTGCCTTTCTAAAATCACATGCCTGCTATCTTGATCATGAACTAAAAATATAACCCCATCAATAGTCTCCTATATAAGTTTCTTATACATCAGATAAGATTTAAAAGCCCAGAACATAGAATTTTATCAGGATTCTCATTTATGCTAATGATGACAAATTTTCATATTGAGGCAGGGAAAATTGTGTTTTCAGGTTAGAAACAGGGCTTGAGAGGCATGTAAAATAGTCTCGGAAGCCTCTTTGACCAGTCTGCTAGATGCTGAACAGGCATTTTTCAGGCTTTTAAACCAGACTTTATGTAAAAGGTGGAGAAATAAAGATCAAAAGTCCCTTTAGTGCTCTAATTTTGCTAGCAGACATCAGAAAAGATTTTCATTATCTTTTTGCATGTTTAAGATAATGATAGACTCTGAAATTGTCTTGGAGCTCCCATTTTATGAACTTTTTTGAACTTGGTTTGCAATGTGTTTGAGTTCATCTTGCATTCATTTACTGAGTCCCTCTCATGAGTTGAGGACTGGGGTTAGCCCCAGATTGGGCTTTGGGGGTGCTGGTAATATAGGGAGCTTCAGAGGTAACTAAGAGGACAGAGTTCTGCCTTCAGGGAGCTTCTTATTACTGGGAGCACTAATAGGGCAGGTGGCAAAGTGCTGGAGAGCATCCCTCGGGAAGGAATGCATTGATTGGGACTACAGAATACCAGTTCAGCTGTTGGAGGGGCAGCCTTTGAAGTGGGGTTGAGGGAGGGGGGTGGGATTGCTGCAAATGAAGAGAAGGACAAGGTGGGGAAGAAAAGGGCATCCCTGTGTCTTGTTGTGAGGAGCTCATAGACCATGGGATGGACAGAATCCAAACATAGTGTAACCAACAAGTGAGGCAGGAAAGGCTCTTCCCTGATTGAGGTCTTCGCAGGGTCCTGGCTTACCCTCCAGTTTGGAGTATGACATGAATAACGAAGATGTAGGCATGGGTATTGTGATTCACACTTCATCCTCTGTCCTCAGACACCTCTCCTTCTCAAGCTGATGACCCCTCCCTTTCTGAGACACCTCTCCCTTGGATTCTGTGATTCCATTGTCTCACTGAGCATTCCTTGTCAGTCCCTTTACTGCCTCCCTCCTCTTCTTCCACCAGATAGCCATATATCAGAAGTCTTTTATTTGCTATTTTTACACTTTCCACCCTCTCCAGGCTGGACCTCTCATGAACTCCCGGCTGCCATATTGCCAGGTCTACTGGGTATCTCTAATCCACTGTTTCACATGCACTTTGAATCCAATGTCAAAAGCAGAGCTCCATCCCCTCCTCCCACTTTAAATGGCTGCCCCTCAGTCCTCTCCATCTAAAGTCAAGCCACAATCAACCTTGACTCATCCCTGCCCATCTGCACCACAAGACCCATTTTACCAGTGCAGCTGCAACTTTAAAACATCCCCTAGATCAGTGCACCCTTCCTGACTCCACAGCCACATTATCTCCCACCTGGAGGACCTTATGAGCCTCCCGGCTGGTCTCCCTTCTCCTGCTCTTGCCACTTTTCAGTGCATTCTTCATTCAAAGCTGGAGAGTCTTTCTAAAGCAAATTCCAGATCATATTTCTTCCTTGTTTAATTCAATTCAAAGAATTTCCAATGCTCTGAAGATAAAGAACAACTCCTCATCCCCTGGCCTACCAAGCCCCATGGCCTGGCTGAAGCCTGCCTCCCGCACTTTACCGCCACTGTTCTTTCCCTTGCTTCAGGACATGTGCACTGTGTGGCCTCTCTCTTTTCCTCCAATGGGCTGGGCCTTTGCACGTGCTGCTCCCTCTCTGGGTTGCTGTTGCTCTGTTTTTCCCATGGCTGGTATGAACTAGACACTGTGAAAACCTTAGCCCAAATAGCTCCTCCTCAATTAGGCCTACTCTGACTCACCCAGTTAGCTGTATCCTCCATACTTGTTTCTTTTCTAACCGCCCCATTAAATCAAGACTCCCCTCACCCACACACACAAGGCCATTATCTGCCTTGAACAGAGCTGCGTCCCGAGCTGGCCAAGCACGAACTCCTTAGCAAGTCCTTGTTGAAGAATGAACCGATGGATACCCCTACCCACAAACTGCAACAGTGATCTCTCTCCACCCCAACATTGCTGGGTGCCTGTTAGACCGCCACTACACAAAGAAGAGAGTCATGCAGGACTCAGGGTCAAAAGACTTGGATGTAAACCCGCATTCCAATCTTTCTTAGTCAAGTAACATTAAACAAGTGACTTACTCTCTCTCTCTTTCTCTCTCTCTCTCTCTCTCTCTCTCTCTCTCTCTCTCTCGGGCTCGATTCCCTCGTGTGCTAAAGGAGGGTGGGGATAACAACACACCTCTGAGAGCACAAGGCTTTGTGAGTGTGCTGTATAGATTACAGAGTACTTTGTCATGGCACGTACTGCATGTAGCAGTCCTGCTCGGGGTAGCTAGTGTCATGTTTATTTTTAGCCAATGGGAAATCAGGGGCTCCGTGAGGTGGGGGATGAATTTTCCTCCCCACCTTTGACGTGTGAGTTTATCAACCCCTGCCCTCAAGGAGCATCCATTTTCTCTCTCCCTCCCTCCCTTCTTCCTAAAATTCTGTAGCTATACTTAGTTTCATACGTATTGTTTTGCCAGTTTTCTAGGAAGAAATGATAGCCTGTTTGTCTTTATATTCATTCTGTTCTAAGCAAGGGTGATCATAGGATCATACTTTCATATGTTGATTGACGGTTTATATTTCGTCTGTAAATTGCCTGTTCGTTTCTATTGGGGGAACAATAACTGAACTTTTAGTTATGACTCTGAAGTCAGTCTGGGTGTTAGGGATTTTAGCCTCTCATCATCGCATAAGTTAAAATATTTCCCTAGATTTTGACTTTTCCTTTCAACCTTATTTTTCATAGTTTTTCCTTTACAGAAAGGCTTATTAAAAATTATAAAAGGATTTATTTACCTTTTTGTTCACCATTAATGTACTTGCATTATTTACATGTAAATCCTTAATCTTTCTGAAACGTATTTCAGTTTAAAAAGCAATGTAAAGCTCTAGCTATATTTTTTTTCCCTGAAGAGTGATACAGCTGCCGCAACTTTTCTCTGTTAAATAGTCCTCCCAGCCCCCACCCACTCCGATTTCCATTGCAGCCCTAACACCTGGATTTATTTATGAATTCTTCATGATAATGTCCTGATTCATTTGTCTTTTCTTGTGCCTTCAACTCACAGCTTCCTACTTTCTTCTGTCTTAGGATCTAGAAGGATCTTCTGTTCTGAAGACCCTGACAGTCCTCACATATTTGCTCTTAAAGATGATCTTTAGGATTTTTAGAATCACTGTGTCCGTTCCTTAAAAACCATCCAGTTGGAAAGTTCATGGGGGCAGGGTGTGGAGATTTAAGATGCTGATCCATACTGTCAGTCGAGCTCTGAGAAGTCTGGTCGTTCTCCACATCTCCCTACACCTCTGTCCACATAGGACCTTCACCCCTTGCCTCCATTGCTGTAGTGGACTTTGACATCCCATTGTCCTCTCACTTTGCATTTCTTGGATTACTAGTAAGGGCGAGCATCTCGTCAGATGTTCATAGCTCACTTGTTATATTTTTATGGACTCACCCTTTTATACTTTAATTGGGATGCTCTTTCCTTCCTGATTCTTTATCATATATGACACAAACATTTTAAAAACTCATTTGACATTTATTCTCCCTATAGAAATTTTTGAATTTATATATTGTGCCTGACACATAATAGGAGCTTAATAAATATTAGTTGAATGTTAAATTAATGAAGTGAAATCTACCAGTATTTTCTTTATGGTTTCTGGAGTGGACCATCTCCCCTGTGAGGACTGTGCTTTATTATTTCTAATCATAGCAAAGGTTTTCCTGTCACATCTATTTTTCTATTAGCTCCTCATAACCACGCTGCTAGGTAGAAAGAAAAGGTGTAATGTGAGTTAATTCTCAAATTGAGAACCAGAGGTTCAGGAGAGAAATGGGAACAAGCTGGGACAGAGCCAGCAGAAGTGGCCAAGCCAGCCCAGCCAGGAGCTTCTGCCCTCCGGCCAGATGGACAGATGTATGGACAGACAAAATTTGAACTTCAGGAGTCACCTCCTGGGTATGCCCAACTTCCTTCAGGTGAGAGGCACACCTTCCAACTACTCCTCTGCGAGAAGCTCTCTGGACATTACTTAAAGTGATCAACTTCTTACTAATATTTTGACTAATTAGGAAACATTTGGACTCAATCTGATTTGTTTGTTTGTCAAGGATTTTGGCCAGTTTAGCATTTAGTCTGGGAGCCTCAGTCCTTGAAGTGATCTCTGCATCACCTGTGAGAATTGATCCTGCATAGAAATCACACAGCCTCTGTGAGGGGGTAGCACCTCATGCCCACTGGTTTCTTTTTTTTTTTTTTTTTTTTTAAGATTTTATTTATTTGTCAGAGAGAGAGAGAGAGCAAGAGTGAGCACAGGCAGATAGAGTGGCAGGCAGAGGCAGAGGGAGAAGCAGGCACCCTGCTGAGCAAGAAGCCCGATGTGGGACTCGATCCCAGGACTCTGGGATCATGACCTGAGCCGAAAGCAGCCGCTTAACCAACTGAGCCACCCAGGCGTCCCATGCCCACTGGTTTCAGGCACATGCAGAGGGTTCTGAGAAACACAGCCACCTCTGGCATCCACTCATAATGAATAATAATAGTTCTTATTCATATGAATGCCTTCGTTACTACATCTTCCTTTTCAGAAGACTTCCCCAAACAACCTTCACTAAATTCTCACAATAAACTTGTGAGGTAATTACCACATAGTGTGGGCTCAGCAAACATTTTTTGGTAAAGGGCCAGATAGTATATATTTTACTTTGGCTTTGCTGGCCAATGGGCAGACTCAAACAACCATTTTCTTAGAAGGTTAGTCTTTTTTACATCTTATATTTAAAAATATGGAAACCATTCTTAGCTTGTAGGCTATACAAAAATGGGCACAGAGCTGGGTTTGGCCTGGAGGCCATCATGTGGCTAATCCCCAGCATATACTATTCTATCTAGTGAATAGATGATGAGTCTGGGGCTCAGAGAAGGTCTCTG
Organism: Lutra lutra; assembly: GCF_902655055.1. Taxonomy (NCBI): domain Eukaryota; kingdom Metazoa; phylum Chordata; class Mammalia; order Carnivora; family Mustelidae; genus Lutra; species Lutra lutra. The sequence goes on along the minus strand of NC_062278.1, from coordinate 125,071,714 downwards.
ACTCCCCATGAACCATCTCTTTCTGAGCATGTGAGCTAATTAATATGTAGAGCTCTGGAGTTCCATCATGATGGCGCAACCTAATAGTCTTCCATGCATTCATTCATTGCCAAAAATTTATCGAGCATCTACTATGTGCCAGAAATTGTGCTAAGAGGTAGGATGGTACAAAGACTAATCATTTAATGACAGGCCTGCATACAGTCTCTGGCCTTGCAATATACATGCTGCATGACCTTGAGCAAGTCATGTAACATCTCTGAGCCTCAGTTTTCTCATCTGTAAAATGGGCACAATACAGTCCATCTGTAAAATATAATGTAATAGCCCATTGGACTGCTGTAAATATAGAAGGAAATAATCTATGGAAAATCTTCTAAACAGTGCCTGGAGTACAGCACCCATTAAATGGAGGCGAATAACAACAGTAATGATAACAATAACTATAATTTACATGGGCCTATGAACCTTCAAGGAGCTCACAGTCTAGAGAAAGGGACAAGCATAGAAACATAGATGCAGTACTGTGATATGAAATGCTGAGGACACAGAGGGGCTGCAAAGAGGTCAGCAGGGAGCAACTGCTTCTGGTACGTCTGGCGGGGTGAGGAAGGTTTGCGCCAGGAACAGACCGCAGAAGGAGCAGAAAGCACTGAGCAATTAAGCTCTGGCCGGGGGCCCACCTACCTCACCCTGGGGAGGCCATGGTCAGTGGCCAGGTTCCATAGATGGGAAAGACAAAGTCCAAGGATCACACAAGGAGACTCATTCAGCAGTTAATTCATTTGTCCATAAAATCTTTACTGGACAGGCAAAGGCAATGTACTTTTTTCAAAAGTTCATTGTCCACTGTGGGTGGGAGTGATGAGCACACAAGGGACTAGAATCAAAATGAAGGGGAATAAGGGAAATGCAGACAAGCTACAGTGGGAGCGAAGAGGCAAAAGGGCAGAAAACCACCTGGGCAGTGTGGGGCAGAAGGATCACTGGAGCTGGACTAAGAGGATGAGAGAGGGCTTTGCAGAGACAAGGAAGGCACTTCAGTCCTGAGCAAAGGCTGGAATGGAGGATCTGAGGTCTGGACATGGGCTGAGCAGAAATGTCTGTAGCCCCTTTACAGTAAAGAGACTCTGAAGAGTGCCTTACCAGGTGGTGAGCATACAGTGGCCGCCTAATATAAGGCTGGCCTTCAACCTTATCCCCTTCTCCTTGGCTTCAGCACCTCACTACCCTTGAATTCTCCATAGATTGAGGTACTGCCTATTTCCCCTCCACTCAGCCTGATACTACTGGTTCCTAACAACTCAGTGCTGAGTGCTTCCTCCTGCAGGAAGCCCTCCCAAATTACTCCAGGATGCAGTTTTCAGTAATTGTAGTATGTGACCCACCTGAGTGGGAACAGGCTCTGTTCTGGCAGCTGCCTTATAGGAAGGGGATATGCCCCTGGACAGCCACTGGCTCCCCAGACCTTCTTGCATGATTATGTGGGCCTCTCTGCTTCCCATCCCACTTCCTAACCAAACCTGCAGGAGCCCTTAATCCAAAAAATTGTTTGAAAGTTTAGTTTAGAATGAAACATTCTATAATAAGTTCTATTCGGTTTACTAAAGCCCTATTTCAGTTCTAACATGCATACACTATGTGTACATATCTGCACACAGACTCACAGGGAGAATTCATTCCCGTGGTCCTTGCTCATGAGGAGAGGGGGAGTAGGGGTTGGGGTGAGTCTGATGGTGGGTATTCAGGAGGGCACACATTGCTTGGAGCACTGGGTATGGTGCATAAACAATGAATCTTGGAACACCAATAAATAAATACATAAATACATTAAAAGGAGGGGATGAAACCAGGAATAAGGAAGTGTATGTGAGGCCACATCCCATCTGGATCCCCTTCTTTATCTTCTCTGACTGTGTCTTTGTGTCACCCAGTGATCTTCATCTGTGCCCCAAGCTGGCCTACATCGACTTTGCTGTGTCATGAAGGGTCCTGCTGGTACAGGCTGGGAAAGTGACTTGCAGAGAAGTCTGGCTCAATGGGCTATGGCTGGGCTCTGTCACACGAGCGGGTTCCCCCCCGATTGAGCTCACACGCACACATGTGGTTTCAGGACCCAGTGAGCGAGTTACATGACACAAACTTGCCTGCAGTCGCTCCCAGTGAAAGTTTTCTTCCTCCTCTCCTTTGATAGCACTGTTTCTGTGTGTGGCTGGGAGAATGCCACATGGGATGATGGTTTTGTGTATAGCCTCACCTTTGGAGGGAAGAGAGCAACTTCTAAATTGTTCACAATTTGGAAAGGTCTCCTCTTGTTGCTCAGAAGACTACAGCTTGACTTCCTCACTTGGAGCTATTGCCCAGAAAGCAGCCTCCCCTCCACCTCCAACCCCTTCCCACCAGCTCTGTAGGATTTCCTGTGTAATGATCCCCATGGGTAAGATCCCCAAATCTACAGTTTAGCGAATACCTCAAGGCAGCTTTATGCATCATGTTTCAGAAATCCACACGCAGGGCCAGACCAGAATTAGGCTCTCTGTGAATGATTGCATTTGGGAGTTTATAAGCCTTGCTTATAAAATCAGTCTGTGTTACTGATTCATGTCCTTCAGACCCCAACCACTACAAGACCCTCCTCTCTCACCTGCCTCCCTTCCTTCTTGCCTTTCTTCCTTCAGCGTGTGCAAAACTTACAGCTTGCAGCCTTTACAGTAATTTCTTCCTGGGTACCAAGCCCTTTCTTTGGCATCCAGCATGCAGGACTGAAAACCTCCCAGCTCTGCAGCAGACACTTGACATTGGAGAGCATAGACAAGGAAAGCTAGGAATGCAAAACTGGGGGATCGGTGCCATCATGGAGGCACCAGGGTTCCCTTGGGGCTGGAGCTCTGAAGCAGATTTCCAGAGGTGTGTTTGAGACACATCTGAGGATGAGGAGGGCCAAAGGCCATGAGGAGCTGAGGAATATCCTCGGACAGAGTACTTGTGCCCTTTGCTCTTGGGACCTCCTTACAATCCTAAAAATTATTGAGGACCACAAAGAGTTTATTCGTGTAGGTTATATCTATTGATACTTACTGATTAAATGTTTTATTAAATTATTAAATGTTTTAGAAACTTCTTAATTCAGTAATAATCAACCTATCACATGTCAACATAACATTCTTCTGAAAAATAACTATATTGCCCCAAACCAAGTGAATCCAACAAGAAGAGTGGCATTGCTTTACATTACAGCCAATCTCTTAAACAGCTAACTTGCGAGAAGACCACAGATTCTCACTGCTACTTTTTCACTTGATTTGTTGCAATAAGTGGTATAGCTGTGTGTAGTTTGGAAAATTCGCTGTACATTCATGAGTTACTAGAAGTGAAAAAGACAGAAACATCTTCAGGAAATTATGAAAATAGTTTTGAGCACATGGACTCTCCTCCAAAAGGGTCACCAAGAACTCCAGGGATCCCTGGACAGCACTTGGAGAATCTCTGTTTTGGAAACAGGAAGCCCAAGGATTTATAATGGGCTAATCTGCTAAGCTTTGGGCTTTTGCTGTGTAGGCAGGGGGCCTCTCCTGGAGTGCCTCTCCTGGAAGCTCTGAGTCTGTCAGGCAACACCTCCCCACTTCTACCCCTCACCCAGCAGGACAAATGGGAAATGTGGAGCTGTAAACGCAGCACAAAGGTGGAGTTTCCTCCAGCTCTTACAGGAATTGTTTTGGAGAGGAGCCCTTGCAGTTTAGGTGCTCAGATTGCTGCAAAATCTCCAGGCCTGTTCTTAAAGCACATGTACTTTTAAGAAGGCATATAGCAAGCTATTCTGTGTGTGGACTGGCCTTCGATTTCCATCAATGACATGGTTTGTATACCATTATAGAACAGCATTAACATTCTTTATTAAAAAGTCACTAGGACCAACATCTTAATATTTGGAACGTTGTGATCCTTTGAGGCTTGGATGAGTCTTGCCAGTTTTTGTGGTTGTTTTCTGGACCGGGCGTGGGGGGAGATACAATATGATCCCAGAACCAGAGGCCTGACTCTGTTAGTGCAAGGCTGGGTGAGCTGTCAGAAGGCCCATGACATTGGAAACCACTTGTTAGCTGTGCTGACATATAGGGGCCGTATTTATGAGCTACATAATTGAATAAAGATGGGTTTATAGATGAAAAAAAGAACGTGAGAGGAAATGGTGAATAACAGTGTTCATTCGGCTCCCTTGGGATTGGGCTGTTTTCTGCTTCCTTGCTATTAATGAAAAGAAATCCAATTTGTTCTACATGGTGAGATTTGTAATTTAGATGCTTATTAATTCTGGGTTCGCGTAGGAGCTCTTTGAAAAATATGGTCTTCAAAGCCTTTACTTTCAAAGGCCAGCAAACCTTGGCTGAAAACAAGCCAAACACCCAAACACGTGCGGCTAAAATATTTTCTGTATTTAGCAGAAGCTTATTGCATCCCTAACATATGAAAAATGTTGGTCTAGATGGTGGGATGGTTGGGGTTGTAGAAAAAGTGCCTTCATGGTGGCTTACTACCCAGATGGAGGAGTGAGGCAGGTGCACAGAGCAGACAGGGGCCATGGAGGTAGGCTGGGCGGTGAGGTGGGCATGGGAATGATGGCTTCTAGCCAGAATGGTGTGGATGCCATGTGGACCCAGGTGGGCTCAGGGTTCCGAATGAGGACCCAGGCATCCAGGTGTGGGTCATTCCAGAGACCGTCTTCCCCAGAGATGGTGTAGGACTGTGATTCCTCAGCCACTCCTGAGCTCCCAGCTCTGCAATGCACACAGGATGGGAGGCAAGAGCAAGATCAAGGTCTCTGCACTTGAGGCATATGCAGTCTCATCAAGGGTGCAGATGAACAGAGGGGGTGACGATGATGGGGATGCTGAAGCATTCTTGGATGAAGGCAGACCTCAGCAGGTAGTTTAGCTTCTGAATGTTCACGAGGGAACAGGAGTATGAACATCCATGAATTCAGTCATTTAATTCATTTAGCAGATATTTCTCAAGTGTTTGTTTGGCACCAAGCATACCACATAGGCTTGGGGAACCAGAGAAGACCAAGATGTGGTCCCTCTCAACCAGGACCTTGCATCTTCTCCTTCTTCCCTATGCCTGGCAAGATGTTGAGCACACAGGAGCTGCTCAATTTGTAGTTCACTGACTCAAATCCAAAAGAAAGTTCAGGCTCTGGGCTCAGCTTTGTCAGTGGCTACCCTTGTAATCTTTGACAAGTCATTCAGCTTCTCTGGGAAGTTTTTCACTTATAAAAAAGCAAATAATTGAAATAACTTTTCCAGAACTTTTTCCAAGTATAATTGTAATGTGTTATTATTTATTAATGATCCCAACTCCAGCATTAATTATAACATCTTATAATTACACCTCCAAGTATAGAGCTCCTTACAGTTTACAAAACCCTTTAACTTCCAAAATTTAAAAATGAATCCACCTAAAACTCAACTGGGGCAAAGGAGGTGGGTTTCTAAGGATATCTTCAAAAAGTGTAAGAACAAATTTGAGCCTGAAGGGACAGTTTGGTGGCCCACCTGACCCTTGGCCTTTGTGACCTGGTTCCAGAACCCAGAGGCCCTTAATGGAGGCAACAGGAGCCCAGCATGCTAGGAGCAGTCAGCCTGCTCTGGCCAGAAGTGGGAGAAGACCAGCTCCAACCAAGAACCCCGCTCTCACCTTCCAAGAGGTCACCATCCCAAGGCAGGGGCTTGTGGTCTTGACACCTTAAGAATCCGGAAGCCTGGGGAAGATGAAGTCTGCTGTAGGACTGTGGCACTTTTTCCTCTATGATTTTAAGCAAGTCACTTTCTCTGAGTCTCCTATTGTGTATCTTTGAAATAGTGATCAGAAACCGTTCTCATTAGGGGGATTGTATGTATTAAATGGACAATGTGCATAAAACGCTGAAGAGGATGTGTGAGCTGGGTGGTTTCCTCAGGAACTGACAGGAGGGACATTAAATGCCTCCGGACTGTAACTGCATGGAACTTCGTGTCTTTGAATTTTCTCTGTGACCAACCTAAAAAGCCCTTCATGTTTCTTTCCTCATCCCTGTTAATCTTTCAAAATGCAGGGTTCTGTTCCAACTGGAATCCTTTGGTGACGGCAGGACTCTGACCTGAGCCCCGCTTGAAGTTTGGCAGAGGCCTCTGGTTCTCCGGGGCTGGGCTGGGAAGAAGATGGGCAGGAGGTGTCTACCCTCACTGAACCAGTGAAGGGAGTGGGGCTGTGTAGTAGAAGGAAAGCCAGGCTTGTGTCCAGGCTGATCTGAGTCCCCGCCCCAACCCCAACCCCACCACTGAGCAGGCATGTCATCTTGGACAAGGTGCTCAATCTCTCAGTCTCCTCAAGTAAGAAAAGCTAGCACTTGTTCTTTCTTTAACTGCTGTTATAAACTCAAACAAAAATAATCTATATCAAGTGCCCTGTGCCCCCACCCCCCCGTATGTTAAGCTGAGCATGGTAGTTTCTTCTCCCTGGAGAGGACAGAATCACGTGAGCTGTCAGACACACACACACACACACACACACACACACACAAAACCTCTGTGTGTGACACCCCCTCCCTCCCCACCTTCAGTACTAACCATAAGGAAGGGAAGCCTCTGTTCTATGCTGAGGATCCTATAAATGGATTCAAGCTGTCACCATATAAGACAGGGTCAGAAGGGGCTGCATTTTTATTAATAAATAGCCTGATATGCTGATTTCCAACAGGAGTTGAATTAGAAATTGCATCTCTTAATACTTCCAGAAACCTAAAACAGATTTCTTTAAACTCCATTAACTCTAGATAATGCCTCCTAAAATCTTTTGTTATGCTTTGTTTTTAAGTGAGGGAGGCAGGGGGAGGCATTTCAGGTCCCTTGCCTCTGAAGAGAAAGCAGACTCATCCTTCTGTCACCTACAGATCACCCCTAGCATGGCCAGATACCACAGGAGGAAAACAGCGGGGAGCATGGTCAGATAGCAATGAGAAGGTGACCTGGCCCTCTGGAAGTACCCCAAGAGAGGCCCAAGAAGGCCATGGTGAACTAGCCTCTCCAGCCCATAGAGCTGTGTCCTCATCAGCTAACATGGTTAATATGATTGCAGGGCCCAAGAATAACTTGGGAGGCCCGAAACAGAGCACCATGCAGCTATAGAAACCCAGATTCTTGAAAATACTTTAGCAGAACAAAATACTTCCAGTATGTGCTAAGTTAAAAAAAAAAAAAAATTAAGCCATGGGACTGTATACATGTTCTTGTGGTGAACTCGTTTTTGGTTTTTATTTGTTGGTTGGTTGTTTGGTTGGTTGGTTTTAAAGTGCATAGAACAAAGCCTGGCAGAATAGGCAGCAGAAACTGATGGATGACTCTTTAGTTGCTTCTCTATACCTCTGTCTTTCCAAGGAGTTTTGCAGTGAACATATGTTACTTTTACAGTCAGGGAGGGAATGCTATTTCAAAGTGTCCGTCTCTCTACTTTGACTATCCATCATCCCCACCCTCAGTCAGCTGCTCATGCAGAGCCCCATTCCCCCGCAGAAAGTTCTCCTCCTTTCTGCGTGAATCCAGATCCTATTCATCTTCCAAGGCCCTGTGTCCTCCAGACTGCCCTTGCCAAATATACTCCCAGCGTGCATTTTGTGCACCACCTGAGCTCCCGCAGGGCTCCCGCCATGTTCATGTTGGACCAGAGTGCCTAGGACAGTTCCATGCACACAGACAGGACTCATCAGTACTCTCTGAGTCCATGAAGCAGGTGCCATGGAGAATCCCGCCTCCAACCCCCACCATCCTTATTGTCTTTGCTACCATCATCACCCACCATAACCTCTCCCAGCAGAAGATATAATTCCTCCCCACAGCGTCAGACTTCTAATAGGTCAATAGCACATTCAGGAGAAAAAGCCATCGTCTTTACAGGTGACTGATCCTGGCTCGACCACCGACTGATCCCAGCTCTACCACTTAGCGGTCTTGCGCAGTTGGCAAAACCCTGTGTCTCAGTTTCCACCTCTCTCCAGCGAAAGCAGAACTCAGGGCCTGATCCACAGGACTTGGGAATGAGTGAAAACAAGTGTAATGAGACCAGCACTGACCTCATTCCTCTCTGCCCCCAGCTTGGCTTCCTCTGTGCAGCCTTTGCTGTACTGCGAGCTGGGCTTCCCCGGCTCACTCTGTGTGTTCCAGACCCCTAGTCCTGCGACTGCTCTGAGCCTCTGGGCTCAGCATCCAACGAACGCGGCATCCAACGAACGCGGCCTTTCCAGGAGATTTATATCTCAGTTGTCCAAATGGCTTTCTGCTTACCCAGGGCAGTTTGTTTCATCCCCATTAGATTTCTGGTGTTCAAGGATGCATTTTTGTTTATATTTTGTAATGTATTTTTTTTTTCAGTTTGCTGTTTCTATAGAACAGTACTGAGTAGCTCAGAATCCCTCAGGTTGTGGAGACATCTGCCCTGGCCTCCCTCACCAGCCGATGGCAACTCACCCCACAGGATCCAGCATGGCTCTTTCTCCCACCCTCCTTGCTCTTCCTCCTGGGGACTCCTGGACTGACCCCTTCTGTGGGTTATAGTCTGTGCCACTGACAACTCCATGTCTGTGCTCACTTCCCCTTGCTGCACAAACAGGGAAATTGAGGCTGATCTTCTATAAGAGTTCCCCCAGGTCCAGCCATAAAGTAGGAGGTATACAACAAGCACTCAGCCATGCTTAGTCACATGCATGGGACTATGCCTAACCCAAGGCATGGACTCAGTGTCCATTAAATGTTTGTTGGCTGACCGTTTGGCTTTTTAGTGATCCATTGTCTTGCCCTTTTACTCTACGCCAAATTCCCTCTATCTTGTTGAGATCAACTTCCCTAAAATGGCCAGAACCCAATTAGTGAATTTTATATTTTCCTCCATGCTGTTCATGGGAGCAGAAGGGTGTCCACCATTTCCTCTTTGGGGGACTTCTGGTATATTAAAGAACAGAGTGGTGTCAAACCAGTCAGCAATGCCACAGTGTACTTGAATGTCGACACAGAATAATTAGACTCATAAAGGGCTTCCTTTGATGTTCTTCAGGGTATCCCCTTAGCACGGTCTGTGTATATAACCCTTGCACGCCCACTAGCAAGTCTCAATATGAGGCTCTTCTTAAAGCTGAAGGATGGTCCAGAACCCCCTTCCCAACCCCCATGATAGACACCACCTGCCTTCGTTGACCTTGGAGCCTGTCAATGCCATCTTGAGCCTTTTGGGAAAGTGCACCCAGGGGGGCCATTTACCATGACATTGGCTCTTGGCATCCATGGAAGGCCACAGATCCTTTAATCCTAGAATGCTGACAGTACCAACATGAACTCAGCAGTCAGACAAAATGGAACCTGAGAATGAACACCATCTTCAAGGCCAGAGAGCCTTGGGTGCTCAGGCCTGCTCCACTCCTGTCAGGTGTTGGGACCCAGGCAAGTCACTCAACTGTGATGTAAATGCAAGGGTCACCCATTCAGATAGTATCATTCAACACTGAGAGGGGAGACGGGGGTGAGGGACCTGAACAGTGCTGAATGTAGTAGGCTCTCCACAAGTGATCCCAGTTGTTATAAATCCTTTGCAGTCCCTCCTAGAATTCATGCTACACTCCAATCAAGAAATGTGGTGTTTATGGAGGACTCTGTGTCTCCCTTGGGAGAGTCTACCTAGTTAATTCCAGCAAGCACGTTTTTGAAGTGAATGGATGTAATTCTAAAGCATTGTGTGAGGTGTTAAAATCAGATTAGTTGGCCTTCCCCAAGAGAACTGGTGAATTTTTCAAAACCACCCTGCTCATTTCGCATCCAGCTGGAGTGCTGTGTGCTCGATGTTGACAGAAACCCCTCATTGTACTGTGCCAAATTATTAAACAATGTTTAACATTTCAGAAGCACAATCTCTCTTCAGTTTTAAGCTAACCATCTAGTATTCTCAGAAAACTGATGATTGTTGGCATGTTAGATCTCTTCCCTCCCTATACCATCTTCCTGCTTTCCTGAGGGCCATCCAATGTAGATTGAAGGGCAAATTCTCCACTAAAACTCATTTCCTGACTGGGCTGGCCTAAAGCCTATGCAGAATAGGGCATTTGCATCTTGAATCAACATTTTACTGGCTGTGTGATCTCTAAGCCGTGGTTGCATGGGTTATTCCCTCTGTTGGTTTAACACGTATTTATTGAGCACATGCTATGTGCTTGGTTCTATTTTAAGTAGCCAGGAATATAGTGGTGAATAAGGCCGGCTTGGTCCTGCCCTCATAGTGAGGCAGACCCTAAGCACATGATTAAGTGACTATTTGAATTACAACTTTGACAAATGAGATAAAGTGGAATTACAGCATACTGAGAGGGCAGAGCAGGGGTTCTGAGGGAAGGCTTCTCCAAGGAAGTCCCACATAGGATAAAACTGAAGACTGAGTAGGAGGTGGGGACAAGAGGGAATGAACATGACCGTGAAGGGCCTGAGGTGGCAAGATCCTCAGGACATGTTGGTAATACACAGATGTGGGGTCTCTTTGCTGCCCCCACAAAAGGTTGGTCTCAGGTAAGGCGGGCGAAAGGTGGCAGCAGGGCATGTAAGCCTGGCAGGCCCTGATCAAGACTGTGGTCTACAGGGGGAATCAGCTCTGGGGCTGCCTGAGACAAGAGGAGGAGAAAAAGACCCTGGACCTTGGGTGTCTGAAAAGGTCAAGAAGACAGGTGCCCCAGGGAGCTCGGGGTCTAGAGCAATGTAAAGGGAAACTCTGAGAACTAGTATTACTGTAGATGTGGCAATATTTTGGAGGTCTGGTCTTGTCCCCAGCTGGGCATAGCTGGTGACAAGCAGGTAGGCCAGAGGATGCAGGACCTGGGGATCTCAGCAGACCTACTGAACCTCTTGGGGATTAGGGCATTCAGGCAAGGGTTTCAGGTCACAGCTGCAATTGCCAGCAGTCACAAGAGTCACCCCATGTCCTCTACCAGGAGTTAGTCCATAGTGACTTAGTGTTTCCTTTGTCTCTCTGCCCCTCCCCCCCCCACTGTGGGGCTTCTGTATCCTGAATGTCTGAGTCCAGTTTTGGCATCCAGCCTTCCCATTTTCTCAGACTTGGGTTCTGCCCCCTTCCCCGGGCTCCACCGTGCTCATACAACACACATCCTTGGTTCTTCCAGAAGTCTGGGGGTTTGAGCAGGTTCGATGCTTCTGACTTTGATTGCCTGTGGCATGGTAATCCTTCCCGGGCCTTCTGCCTTGACCTCTTTCTTTCCCTTTCCAGGAAGGTCTGGTCTTAGTGTTCTAGACTTCCATGTCCTCTCTCCCTCGCCCCCTCCCCCACCTGCTCCATTTCCATTTCCTTCTTCTAACTTGGCTTCCTCCCCTACTGCTACTGCTCAGGTCCGAGCATCTGTCCCTTGAGTTACTAGACCAGTTACTAGTTACTAGACCAGTTCCCCTCCTTTTCTCCTTATCTCCTGCATGACCCATGCCGTCTAGACTCAGTGCTGCAGCCAGAGATATATTTATGAACCATACATCTGGCTGTCCACTCTAAAGTCTTCAGGGAATACTCAGGCGGGTCCATGGGTCCTCTCTGGTCTGGCTGCCCCCCATTTCCCCAGCCCCTTTCCCATGGCTCCTGGCAAGCTACCTCATATACTGGTTCAGTTTCCCAGCCTCTCATGGGCCTTCCTGCTTCTGTAACTGCTATTCCTTTTCCTGGCAAGACCTCACCCACCCCTTATAGACAATCCTTCAGCCCTCACTTCCAGACTTGGTCACCTCTGTGAGACCTTCCTCAGTGTCCACAAACAGTGGGGGTGCCATTTCTGGGCTGCTGCTGTTCCCTCTGCTCTCCTCTATCCTAATGTTAATTATACTAATTAATTATACTAATTATAGTGGTCTGTTCACACGTCTCCCTCCTGCATAGACTTAGGTTAGGCTCTCCTACCCTATCCTGTACTATCCTGTCCTGTCCTATTCTGTTCCAGAGCATGGTACTCCAATTCCCCTCCACTCTGTTCTATTTCATTTCTTAACCTTTCAAGGTGGAATGGTTATGAGATAATACAAGAAAAGTGCTTAGAATAGTGCTTGTCAGAGAGCAAGCACTAAGTAAACATTAGCTATTATTACCATGCCTTAGCACTGTCTTATTTGTTTTTCTTAATCTTTAATTCATTTGTTTATTCATTAGTTCAATGAATTTTAATCGAGCACCTAGTACAAACCAGCTTCTATGTTGAGTGCTGTGGATTCAAAAACAAAAACAAACAACAGATAGACTCTGCCCTCCTGGAACATCCCAGGCTGAAGGAGTAGACTGTGCCAAGGCCCTGTGGACAGGGAGCAGGTCAGTCAGAGAGCCGGGAAGAAGACCAGTGGCCCTGGAGCAGAGAGAAGAAGGAAGAAGTGAGCAGGTTGTGGCTGGGAGTCCCTACAGTCTTCATTTTAAAAATAGTGGGATGCCATTGAATAGGGATTAATATGATCAGATTTGCAGAGCCCAGAAGTGGGAATATTGGAAATACCTAATAAATGCTGTTTGAATAAGGTTGTATATTCCTCATGGAATCCCCATGAAGACCCTATGAAGTAAGTCCTGTTTTGATCATCTGCACCCAGCTGATGAGGACAGACACAGAGTCAAGGAACTTGCCCGAATCACAGCTAGTGAGTGTGGGCGTGGATTTCCACCCAGGCCGTGGGCTCCAGATCCTGGGCTCCGGGAGGACGGAAAGCTGGAGGAACAAGTTTGTACTAACAAACCACCCAGGGAATGAAAAGCCTTATCTGCAGCCACATCTCTAATTATGAAGATTATTCCAATCACTTCTCTACACATGTGTTGTCAATGTTCTTCAATTCTCATTAGAGTCACTAATTAGAAGTAATCCAATTAAGCTCGGTTCTGCTTTCTGTGGTTCATTCGGACTCACGGTGCTTTCCCTGCCTTCCCTGCAGTCTGTGACTGACTTTCCCAAATGCTTGGAAGCAATGTAGACATTTATTTTTAATGAGAAGGCCAAGTGTTTCATTAGGACGCGAGTCTGAGATCTCCTCCCGGTAGCTGTTTGCTCTGTGCTAGTTTTTCTAACAAGTAATTGGTTTCAGATAGCTAGGTGGGCATTACTTTACAAATCAGGATCCCAGTTACACAAAAATAAACGATTTCCTCCCTTTTCGGCGCGCACGCCTTTTGTGCAGTGCTGCCTTCCTCAGCGAGGCCCGGCTCGGGGAGCTGTCAATGGGCGCATGCTCAGCTCTGGGCCCTTGACCTGCTTTGTCATCCTTGCACGGGAGGAGTCTTTCTCTTTATTTTCCTTTCAAGTAGTTTGTCCCTGGCGCGGGGCGGTGGGGGGAGGGGCAGTGAAAAAAGCAAACTGTTTTGACAGGATGGTTTTCACCCTCTTTCTAAACTCTTTCCGTGGAGTTTAAACCATGAAGTAATCATTCTGTATTAGGCACATGCAAGAAAATTTTAAGCCCTCTTTTACAATAACGAGAAATACGGAAGTTGAACACCTCCGGATCTTCCCTTCTGTCATGTTTTAGCATTGTCAAGAGCCCGGATTAGCCAGTGGGTTAAATCAGCAGTGAAGTGAACTCTGTAAGACCACAGTGAAATTATAATTAATTGAGGTCAAGGGAAAAATTGGGGATGTTCAGAAGAACACAGTTTGGTTTGCCTTGGTTTTAGAGTCTGACGACGAGTACATGAGAGAAACAGAGAAGAGAATTTGCATTTGTTTTGAAAATGGAGAGCAAAACCTTTTAAGGGTTGACATTTTCAACAATTGGATTATATGTTAGCTTGTCTCCGAAGGTCTGCACCCAAATCCTGGGCAATTTCTATTTTGTGGTATTGGTATTATTTGTTAATTTCTTTTCAGACATAAAGAAAACATCTTTTTTAAAAGCAATGCAAAGACTTCGGGGGAGAAGAAATCTGGCAGTTACATTCAGTGAATCGAGGAATGTGCTATCCGTGCATGGTACTGGGTGCTGGGGTTATAAAGGTGGGTGAATCAGGCTGGGTCACCATCATCCAAAAACTTACACTCTAGTAGAGGGGGCAGGAAAATAAGAGCAACAAAGCATTTCACCGCTCTCCTTTGAATCTCTCTCCAGGTCAGATGTTGTGCATTTCATGGTGCTTAATCTTCACAAGAACCCTGCAAATCAGGGACTAATCAGTTCCTTTAGCAGATGAGATCGAAGCTCAGAGAGGTTGGCCAGGGAGTCACAGCAAGGTGGTGGGGTTGCAGAGCTTGCTAACTTCCAAAGTCCATGGCCCCTTCCACTCCCCAAGGCAGCCCCTGTACCCACGGGAGGCTGAGAGGGGAGGAATCCTTTCTGTCTGGGGAGGGGCCCCACAAAGGCTCCAGAGAAGAGCTGGCAGGTCAGTGGAACACACTGTCATTTTGAATTATATGACAAATGACCGCTGAGAGAGGCTGAGGGCCTAGGCAAGCTGAGAGTGCCTGGAGGACGCAGCAGCTGTGCTCGGCACTTAGGAAGAAGCACAAATGGGTTATGAAGTCATAGCAGTGGGCCGTAATGATTCCAGGAGCTAGAAGCTGCGGAGGTGGACAGGGAGGCTGTCACAGCATTCAGGTACATCTGTAGCAGCCACTCAGAAGCTATTTCTCTACTCCCAAAGTGAAGTGTGTCAGGGTAAAACATCATAATGGCTAGACATCATAATGGTTTTGTGACACAAAGCATAGTGCACTGATCTCCAGATCACAGCAAGTGCCCCAGCAACTCTGCCCGCTGCTGGTCCTCAGGCCTTTGGGAAGTTGACCACCTACCAGTTCGGGAATATTGATAACAGCTCAAAGTGAAAAGAACATGAACAGGCCCTCCATTCTGGTGTTGCCCATTTGCCTTTGACCCACGCCAAACTCCATCCTTGGGTGGCCACAGGGCCAAGGGATACCTAGTTCAAGGGAAGAGTGTGCTTTGGACCACTGGGACTTTTGACAGCAGCACTCTCTCATAGGGCACACATCAGCAGGTGACAGCCTTGTACATTTCCCACTGTGGCCTCATAGATTCTCCACTACCATCCCATGAGGTGGTTTGTCTTATCTCCATCTTTTTTTAAAAGATATTTATTTATTTTAGAAGGAGGCAGGGCAGAGGGAGAGAGAGAATCTCAAGCAGACTACCTGCTGAGCACAGATCCCCATGCAGGGCTCTGTCTCCCAACCCTGAGATCACAACCTGAGTTGAAACCAGGAGTTGATTGAGCCACCCAGGCACCCCAAGTCTCCATCTTTCATTTAAGAAATGAAATAGCCATCCTGAAAGTCAAGCTCCTAGGAAAGCATTAGGTAAAGATGAGATCTCCTGGATTTAATTCAAAGCCAGGCTCTGGTTCACAATACAGGATGACTCCTGTATTAGCTGTGAAGCTTCCCTTAGCTGTGGCCATGAAGCTTCCCTTCACTGTGGCCCTAGAGTTGCCCCCCAGATCTCTATCCACACTGCCTGGTGGGAGAAGGCATCGGTTTGTCTCCGTGAGCCCATGAATCGCATGTGTTTTGCTTTAAGGCTCACCTTCCTTCCCTCCTTAATGTGAAGAAGAGCTGTTTGATGTTGAGACCTAATCCCCTGGAGACCTGGTGGGACTACTCACATGGGACAGATGGATGCTCTTCTCCTTACCTCCATTTGCTCCAAGCAGCCTATGTTTCCATGGTCCTGTGTTTTCATGTTTGTTTTTTAATAAACCAATCTTACAAAATGAAACAAACAACAGAAATAGGAGTTTTGCCAAAGGAGCTGGATCTCTAGCCATTGAGTAAACCTAGATATCCAGGAACTAGAGCCCATGTTTCTGATAGGAAGCCCTCATTTTGAGTTAGTAGTGGCAATTCCCTCAGGAAAAGCCTATCTTTTGGGTGCCCAGGTGGCTCAGTTGGTTAAGCATCTGCCTTCTGCTCAGGTCATGATCCCGGGGTCCTGGGATCGAGCCCCACATTGGATCTCTGCTCAGTGGTGAGGCTGCTTCTTCTCCCTCTGCCTGTTGTTGCTCCCTCTTCTTGTGTGCTCTCTCTCTCTCTCAAATAAATAAATAAAAATAAGATCTTTGGGCGCCTGGGTGGCTTGGTGGGTTAAGCCGCTGCCTTCAGCTCAGGTCATGATCTCAGGGTCCTGGGATCGAGTCCCGCGTCGGGCTCTCTGCTCAGCAGGGAGCCTGCTTCCCTCTCTCTCTCTGCTTGCCTCTCCGTCTACTTGTGATCTCTCTCTGTCAAATAAATAAATAAAATCTTTATAAAAAAAAATGAGATCTTTAAAAAAAAAAAGCATGTCTCCTCTCATGTGCTGTAGTCCCGACCTTCCCTGCATTTCCCGCTCTTGGCCCACTGCTAGGTTTTGTGCCCGGCCTGGCCCATAGGGCACTGTAGTAACTATGTAGATATCTGTCTCCCTAAAGGAAACACACCTTTGCTCCTCAGAACGGAGTCTCCGCTCTCACTCATGGCCACCTTCCAGCACAAAGCAAGAACTGAAACATGTCCTCAATGGAACTGTGATTGAACTAAGTTTCCATTTATCTCAGTTCAGTGAGAGAGTTAAGTTGCTTTTCAGCCAATGCCAAGGAAATATTAGATTGGCCCAAAACGTGTAGGTGCCTCCTGGTGAGGGCAGCGTGCACAGGACAGGAAGAAAACACTGCTGAGAAGAGGAGGGTGAAGGTCCACGTAGGACCTCCTTCCTTGACATTCCGGGATCCTGCCTCAGACCCTGAAACCTCCACACACACCAACCAGGTCTGGAAGCTTCATAAGCCCCCTGCACCAAGTAAAATTATGGAAATCCTCAAAGTAGGCCCTTACAAAAGTCCAGTTCTGAACAACACCTGTGATTTCCCAGCCGATCATGAATCCTGTAATTGGGAGAGGTGCATGCCAAGAGGCTTTGCTCGGAAGAAATCACGTCAGGCCTAATTAATGACTCCAGAGCAATCATCCAGGCTCCTCTGATTTAAAGCCCCATAGACCAATCCATGTTAATTGGATTTGATTGTATTTGCTATTTTAATTAGTAGGCAAATTATAAAATGTTTATTTGTTCCTGTGGATGGTGTTATCCTCTCATAGTGTGGCTTTTTGCCTTTTCCGCATGTGCCTCATTTGAGCCCCTTCACTATCCCCTTGCTTGGCTCCTTCAGCTAAGAAATTTGGTTTCAGTTGGCAAAGGGCAATTAAAAGTTGCCAGTGTCCAGGGGAGAGGCTCCATGGAATGGTTGTTTCCTGAATATGGGGACCTCCGAGAGCAATTTGCCTTCTGGAGCACCCAGCTAACACTGCTTTCTGAGCCAAAAACCCAAGTCCTGGGGTGCCTGGGTGGCTCAGTGGGTTAAGCCTCTGCCTTTGGCTCAGGTCACGATCTCAGAGTCCTGGGATCAAGCCCTGCATCGGGCTCTCTGCTCCACGGGGAGCCTGCTTCCCTCTCTCTCTCTGCCTGCCTCTCTGCCTACTTGTGATCTCTCTCTGTCAAATAAATAAATAAATAAAATCTTAAAAAAACAAAAAAATCCCAAATCCGAGCTGATGTCTCTTAGCAAGGTTATGACCCACCTGCTCTAATCAGCTTCTGGAGCCTGTGCTATGGGTTCAGCGTGGTACAGGGTCTGGAGTAGAGGGTGGGGAGGATAGAAAGTGGAGAGTGGTCGCTGCCTCCAAGACGATTTCTGTCTCACTGAGGCAGTAGGCTCAGGAGAAGGGGAGCTCAGCAGACGGAGACAGTTGGGATGGGTTTGCTGAGGAGTGTGCGTTCTCCCCAGCACCAGGGGGACTCTTTAGACTCACTCCCTCATACAGTGGGCATTTGCTGGGTACCAGCTCTGGGTCAGGCTCTGGGTCAGGCACCAGGAGTATGGGGAGAAATGAAACCCAGCCTTGGCCTTCACAACCACGTCTGGAGACAGACAGGTTGACGTATGATCATAGTGCAGTGCGAGCAGTAGTGTGAGGGAGAGAAGCACTTCTAGAGAGCAGCACAAGGAATGGGATCTCATCTGGTGCAATTCCTGAGCCCAAATCTCAAGCCTGGAAGAAAACCAAGGGTGAGCTTCAGACTTGTCTCACAGAGTTCAAGTCTGAGTTTAGGGGTGTAGGTCGAGTGCCGGGCCTGCTGCTGGCAGAAGTGGTTTTTGCACGTGGTACCTGTGCTCTTGCAATTCACAGCTTTTCCATGAACCCCCTTCTTCAGTTCACACCCTCTTCTTTCCTTAACATCACCTGGCATCTGTGCCACCCATTTTGCCTCTCAATTGGGTACCATTTTAATCATTCATTAATTCTGCTGGCGTGTCACCTCCCTAAGGCCCAGGATGGTGTCTCAGGTCTCCCAGAGTGGTGTGGTCCCCAAGCAGGTGTTCAGTGAATGCCTGTTGGGGAGTGATTGACAGAAGGGCTCGTACATTTCCCAGGGATGGCAGTGATGTGTGATCAGAAGCTGTAATTGCCTTGGAGGCAAATGATATTCTAATCTGTCACCACATTTGTGAAGTTAATATTTCATTTCACATAGTTAGTGGAGTCATTGCTAAATTGTTATACCACTCAACTTTTGAAGAGACACCTCATATTAATCTCATCAAACTACTCCAAGTTTTAAACTCACCGTGAATGCCAATAAAGCCTGCCATAGAATAATGCAGGGTAGGCTGTCAGCATGCTGATGGGAAAATTGTCTCACTTTAGAGAGAATTTGAGGAAATCAAGAAAATGAGTTTTTAGTGCTAGGCGGAGTCATAATAAAGTGAATTATTAGAGGCATTTCCATCTGAGAGTTTCTGTGATTTCCCCGATTAGTGGATCCTCTGGGAACAAGCCTTCTTTATAATGAAGCAGAGCCTTTTTAGAAAACAAACAAGGAAAGAAAATAATCTTCATGAATTATACCAAGGAAGTGATGAGTGGACCAGATGGGTCAATTAAAAACAGGGTTGCTGCTCTTTGCATCAGCCTTTGGAAGTGCAGGTGGTAAAGTTTGGAGAATCTTTGGGGAGGGCACATCTAATAAGTTGCCTCGAATAGTTGGAAGCCTCAGTTTACGTATGCAACCAAAACTAAGGGGTGAGGCTTGAGCGGCCAAAGACCTCCCACCCAGTCCTGTCCCCTCCCTGGAGTGTTCTCACTCAGCCCCCGTCTGCACGGGCTCCAGGTCCTGTGTCAGAGCGCCAGTGACCAGCTGTGTCAGAGGTCACCGCCTCTCCAGACATTCTGTTCCTCATGGGCAGAATGAGAAATCTGTCTGTCTGGACTTTCTCTCACAGCCCCCAAGGCTCAGATGAGACTGTGTATGTGGAACTTGGAGACCTAATAACTTACTCTTCCAATACTATGCGGGCTCGTTACTGTCTGACTCCACGTTCAAGGGTGAGGGAAATGGGAAATACTGAAATTCACATGACAGGTGCAGCTCTGTCCTCTCTCACATCTCATGCCAGCTTTGTTGGTTCCTTAGGAAGCCCCACAGTTTCGTGCCTCTTGTAACCAAGGCTCCTAAAAACTGCATGCCCCGGGTTATATTAAGATCCGTGCCAAACCCAGCCCTGAGGGGCTCTCTCCAGCTCTCTCCCCTCCTATAGGGATATAGCATCTGGGGCCCAGCTGGGAAGATGTGAATGGCAGGGAGGATCCCAGGGAATTTAGTCCATAAAAGTAATAACAATAACAATAATAATACCTAATCCAAAGTGTGTTGCTTGCTTGCTCCATATAAGTCAAGACCGCCTTGTGCTGATGGCAGGCTGGGTACCACACCACTGGTACCCGTTAGAGTGGTGCAGTTCATTGCTTTGTGACTTTGCACCAACATATGTTAGCCCCATGGGGCAGGGATGGTTACAACTCCCATGTCAGATGAGGTTGGCGAGGCACAGGAAAATGTGACCTATCCAAAGTCACTCACCTTGTGAGTGACTTGGCCTTGTGGTCTAGCTGTGTTGTCCTTTGGACAGTCTCTTGGGAATGATGCTACCCAGGCAAATCCAGGCACCCTGGGCAGAGAAAGACATGGGATCCAATGACCAACCATGGCTATGCAACAGGGGGAAGGGGCAAGAAGGAGGCTTGGACAGCTAAGTGGGTGTGATGGATTCCACAGGTTGTGGGGAGAGCAGAAGGTGGGGTCAGGGTCAGCAGAGAAAGAGCAGGTGCGTCAGGAATCTGGTCTTCCAGCAAAGGTGGTATCAGGTTGTTGGGTTTCTGCAGAAGCTGGCTCATGGTAACTAAGGGAGCAGAGCTGTTGCTGGAGGGCCCCTCTGAGATTCCCATCCATAGGAGATTATCAGGGGCCCCTCAGGTCTCAAGGTGTGACCTAATATATTAGTGGTTAATTGCAAAACTTTTGTTACCTCTGAAAGCTTTTTATTGTCTTCATGCTGTTGAATAAACATACCTCAGCATGAATGTGTCCACATGCTGGAGATGGAAGGAATTAGTGTAATGCAAAAAAGGGTCCAGGTACCTGAGAGCCCTCCTCAGAGCCATCCCCCTGCTGGGGGACCATACATAGGTCATTTAAAAACATCCATCTAGTGCCTGCTTTGTAACTAGCTGAGGAGGAAACTGGAGAAAGAGTTCAGCTAAAAGATTTGAGTTCTAAAATAGTTTTTGAAAATAATCCATCCTGCAAAACAATCTATGCTCTGAATTCTTGGGGGATGATATTGATTTAATGTATTTTTCTTCCATTCAATAAAGGCAAATTGTTCAAATCTCCACATATTACTATTATAAGAACATACATGTAGCAGTAATTCAGTTTAAGCTCTGGAGTCACATTATTCTTGAATTTTCACTGTTAACTAACTCTATGACCTTAGGCAAGTTAATTAGACCCTTAAACTTCAGTTTCTTCATCAGCAAAATAAGAATGGTAACAGTTCTAGATCAGTCAGGACTTCTCCAAGTACAGGCGTGATTCCACTTTAACCTGAATTAGAAATTAGGGGAATGCCTTGTTTCACACTATGAGGCAGGCCAGACGCAGGGTGCACACACCCAGCAGCTCACTGATGGCTGCATGCACCCGGTTCTCCCTGTCCCTCAGCTCCGTTGTCCTCTGTTGTGGGTGCCATGCTGGGGGCAGTTCCCTGAGATCAAGGTGGCCCTCAGGTCTGTGTGCCACTCTGTTGTCAGCCAGGGGGAGGATGAGAGAGAGAGAGAGATTCGGTTTCTCCAAGCACAGTGTATGTGTCCTTATGCTCAGTCTGTCTGGGCCATAGTCACAGGTCACTTTCAGTCGAGTGATGGCAGCCAGAGAAATGATGGGCACTTACTTGCCTCTTAAGTAATCAGGCAGCTCCTGGGGAGCGGGGGAGGGCGCTGGGGATGGACTGGCAGCAAAACAAATCAAGATCCAGTTAGGAAAGCTGGCAAGGATGTGGATGCCAGGAAGGCCGCCAACAGCAGTGCCCACCACAAGTGCCGTGATAGAGGTTTGTCACAGAGGATAAAGAGACAACACGTGGAAAGTTCCGAGCATGGGCCTTACATGACTGTAGATCGTTTTAGTAATAAGCAGAGGGGAAAAGCCTTCTAGGAATTTCTGTCTGTCCCTGTTTCAAATAACGATCACTGTGCTCTTTTGAAACCTGCCTGTGCCCAGTGTCTCCGCTGCTTCCCTTCAGAGAAAAAAAGACCACTCTTGCTGCTTTATGGCCTTCCCATTTTACTGCAAGTACAGTCCTGGCAGTCTCTGAACACTGTGTTCCGGTGTCCTAAACAAACATCCTTGTTCGGCTGTGAAATGTGCTCGTGTCTGAGTGTCATCCGAGAGCATGTTGTTTGTCCAGGTCTGACATCCTCCCTCAGCCCAGCTCTTGTGACAGCCTGTGGGGTTAGGGTCTCGTAGGGGCCCTGCAGGGTGCCAGCCAGTCAGGACACCCTGAGTAGGCGGGAGGCCAGGGTTACCCGGACAACCTCCTACCCAGAGAACATCCCAGATCAGGTACTGGGGCCTTATTAGAATTCACCCCCATTCTACTATGTAGTTTCTACATAGGGAATGGGGGAACCAGGTAAGAGGAAAGACAGGGAAGGAAGGCCCAGCAGTGGATCCCAAATGAAAGTAATAACCTTCTCACCTCCTCTTAAAAGAAAAGGGGAGTGATAGGGATGATAAGGAAGGATGATGTAGCTGTAGAAGACATGGTCCTAATGGGATGATTTCTGATGCAGCTGTCACAGGCTCTGGGCCATACTGTTGGCTCTGAGTGGACACCTCAGGCCTGACCACACAAAGTGAGGCTAACCGGGCCCTGAGGACTGGGAGGCCCTGAGCATACCTCACTTCCGGACAAATAATATCTAGGCTTTCTTTCATTTGTTGGGGGGTGGGGTGGGCAATGGTGCTCAGTTCGTGGGAATTTTTTGGATTGTACAAGATTCAGGAGCATCTTCATTATTAGTTAGAGCCCTGACTCATGTCAAGTAAAAGAAAAGTGCAATTTGGGGGTGCAGTTCAGCCTTAAGCAGCTCCAGAAATGCATGAATAAATGACAGGAGTGTGAGAAGGCAGAAATGGAAGGCTGGTGCACTCTCTAAGACTCTGGGTTGCTTATGTTTGTTTGGCTGTTGGTTGGACAGGAGGTGAGCAGAGGCGACAGAGAAGGTATGGGGCGTCATTTCACTGGGTGCCAGTAGCTACATTGCACCACATGGCCCGCATGGAGTGCATGCTGGGAGGACCGTAGAATGCCCCGTTTTGGGTGTCATGTAGCTGATGTCAGTGGGCTTGGTTAGGAAGGGTAACGAGCAAGATGACCAACAGTGAGTGACCATGGTAAGCGATTGGCGGAAGGGTGTTTTCCCTGGGTCGTCTGGGTATCCATTAGCCAGAGTGCAGCTTGCTCCTGCAGTGGGGACTCTGGGGCCTCGAGGATACGGTTAGAATGGATCTGACCCAGGACCCTCCATAGCCTTAAGCCCAGAGTAAATCCAGACTCATCCTCCTATCTCTCGGCCTGCCTGTCTCTTCTCTGATAACACCTCCTACCCCTCCTGCTCAGGGAAAATGATCTCCACTACCTGTTAGGTGGGGTCAGCCCAGCCAGGTGGCCAGTGTGTCCCCCTCAGCCCTAAACCTATCTCCTCCTCCTTCTCTTGGACCTTCTCAGCTCCTGGCAGTGGCCTGGGTCGTCCAGTGTTTGCACTTCATCCTTCTCCACTTGCTCCCTAAACCCTCAGGTCTGGATCTCCACTGTGGTCCACCACCCTCCCTCCGCAGGGCCAGAGAGACATTGCTGGGGACCCCCGAAGCTAATAACTTAGCAATCCTTCAGGCTGATTGTCCTTAAAGTGTAGCTGCTCATTGATTTAGAAGCAAGGCTGAAGGCTGAGGTGGGGAGCTGCTGGGAAGGGTATACTCCCCTCTAAGAAACCAGAGCCCTCAGGTATCCAGAGCCCCCCTCCTGAGAAGGCATTGATGGTTCCCAGTCCCACGTCACCCCCAGAGATGATCAGATTGTTATCCTTGAAAAGAGTTCTGGGAAATACATGTTTTCCCATTTCTGCTATTTTTGTGTCCAATACAGACTGTTATTTGGTGGGCCATGACTGCTCCCAGCTTCTGGGGGAATCCAGGTTCTCAGGGAAAGAGGGCCATGTGGCCACAGCCTTGTCCAGTGCAGGACCAGCACTCAGAGCAGACTGGCTTGACTAGTGTCTCTTCTAGGGCAGACACCTGGGTCCTCACTGTCACCCCCGCCCCGGCTCCATTTGTCCAGACTCTAGTCCCCAAGGAGAAGGGCAGCCCTGGAGTGGGGACTGTTCTCCGGGGCAGAGCTTTAGTCATAGCTAAGTTCCCAGAACAAGGAGACCTTGTCAGTGAGGATGTCAGTAAAGAGAATATGAGTGCTTAAGAGAGGTGGGAGCTTCCCCTAGACTGCCTTATACATTACTGGTCTCCACTGGGCCAAGATAACCTGGCTATAAGTTCCTCACCTGAACACTGAGGTGTGAACTAACACTGAGTCATTTTCCTGGGCCCTGCTTAGTAGTCATTGAAGAAATAATGTATTGAGTACCTATCCCCATGGCAAGCTCCATGCTCAGAGCTGGAAATACAGACCCAAGAATGACAGTTTCTGTGGACAGGTCATCAGAGTCGAGTGGAAGACACAGACAAGAAAACAGCCCAGTGGGATGCAGAATGACAGATGCCAAATGAGAATTATCTCCAGGGATTATAGGAATATGGAGAAAGAGCCCCAACCTGAGCAACCTTAGGGCAGAGGGTGGCCAGTGACATTTTTTAGAGCAGATGGCAAGGAGCTGAGTCTTTTAGAATGAACTCCCTTGTTACCAATTCTTGTTGAACCATAAAAATAAATTAGCAAAAAAGATTTGCCCAGATGCAGGTAGTACAAGACCTAGAGTGTGTGAGAGAGAAGGCCACGTGTATCTCAGACTCACACATCCATCAGGGACACTATCGCCCCTGGAATCTTGGAGTCCCACTTGGAAAGCCTCCGAAGTATTTCTGGGTTACAATGTTCTGATGGAATCAGTGAATCAAAAAATAAACTCCCTGTTTGCAAATCAGCATCCCTGTCATGCAAAATCCTGTTTCCCTAAGCAGCAGTTTCTCACTCCCAGAAAATCATGTACATTCTCTGAATTAAAATCTAAGGGGGAAATAAAAAGCATACCTCATGCTGGGTTGATTTTCTCTAATGATCTGATCCATGCCCCTGTTTTGGGTGGGAAGTTATTACAGCCATAAATATTTTTAATTCTTTCTCTGATGTATTATATTTGTTAACAGCGCCACGGGGTAGATGCCGCACTAGAGAAAATAAAAACATTGAATGTTGGGGACTGAGGGGAGAAAATTGGGAAGAGGGAGGGTATTCTGTCCAGGAGCAGACTTCCTCAGCAGTGGGATCCGGTGGTGGGAGGTCTGGACGGCTGCCCAGGGAACCTGGCTTCCCGTTTAGTCTCTGACACTAGTTAGTGTTGTGCCTCCGGACGACTTCTCGGACTTGTCTTCTGCAGGGTATCTGGGGAAGGATTAAATAAATAAATAGATGTAAAAAGGTTTTATAAGGCAATGAGCTGCACACATGTACATCTAAACCAAGGGTGCAGAAATGAAGGAAGCTACCTGCTTCCTCTTCACCCTCGTGGGCAGTATGCTAGACACTCTTCACTTCTCTAATTGACCTATCAGTGAGGCTCCAGACACCCACATCTATGGACTGCGGGCAAGTTGATATTCGGTCTCTGATATTCGGTCCCTACATTTGTTCAATGAGGGGAATTGCTGCTCAGTTAAAGATAAGATCTGTAACAGCTTCATAATTGGTTGCCATTTTTATGATATGTGTTGGTTTTACTTTATCAGTTAGGGTGCTTTCAGCCACAATTAGTAAAAAGTCCAACTCAACAGAAGAAACAAGGAGGAAAATGGTTTTCTCATGTAGTAAGAAGCTTGGTAGCAAGATGGCAGCAGGATGAGCTGGATGGCAGTTCAATGACTTCACCAAGGGCCCAGGAGCCCTCGGTGGTTTCTGTCCTAAGACTGGTCCCTTGCTTTTCTCACAAGGTCCAGCCTCACATCCCCACCTAACAATGTTCACAAGCCATGCCCAGGAAGATGGTGCCTTCCTGACATCAATGAATAGGAAATCCACCAGTAAGGAAAATGGGTAGGTCTCAGAGGGGCAGCCAGATGGGCAGCCAGATGGAAGCCTCTGCCATTACTTTTCAAATAAGGCTCAAGGAGGAGGACAGGATCTTATATTATCAGATGTCTCCCATACCACCTTGAGAAGTATGTGCACCCATTAGGCCTCATGAAGGAGTTGCTACTAACTAAAAATAGTTCATAAAGCACTCCATTATTAAAAATTATCATGTTTAGCAATATTTATCCTTATGTAGAAAGTTGTCTGTGGTGTAATTTCTGGAAGCAAGAAAGAAGAAGAAATAATTGTCTAACGGTAGTGGCATGGTCAAATAATCAATAATGTACTCCTCTAATTATGCAGTATTTTTTTTTTATTTTTTCAGCATAACAGTATTCATTATTTTTGCACCACACCCAGTGCTCCATGCAATCCTGCCCTCTACAATACCCACCACCTGGTGCTCTAATTATGCAGTATTAAAAATGTGTTTCAGATAATGTATGAAAATCCTACTATAAAATGTGGAGTGAGCAAAATAAAAATACGTATACAGCACATTATTTCCACTACAGAAAGCCAACATATGTACAAAACAAAATTATGTTGGGGGAAAAATGTACTAGAAGAAATCAGACCAAAATATTGACAGTGATTTTTCTAGGGTTGGGCGAGCCCAGTTGATTAGTTCTATTTTTCTTTTCCTACCGTGTTCCAAAATTTCTATGATTCCCAAGTGTTTAGTCTTTTAACAGGGAGAAAAACAATTTAAAAAAAATAATAGTGGTTAGCCTGACCACAGAGAATGCCCTCTTGGCACAGATCTGCATGTATATTTCTATCATTCTGTTCTATCCAAATCAATGTCAAAAAGCAACTTAGACTGTGTGGGGAGAGCGTCTGCATCTCATGCATTTTTAACAGGTTTATTGAAACAAATGAGAGATGAGAGAGAGGACCTCTGGCCCTGAGAACAGGTTATATAAACTAGAAATAATACTGTGGTGGTGGTGGCCACAGAAATAAAAGTTAGGGGACCCTTCTGGGACTACAAATGTATCAAGAAAATACTAAAAACTGGGGAAGCCACGGTTAACGTGTGTGACAAATTAAAGGGGACTGGCATGCATCCTTATGAAGAGATTTACTTTGATTACAAAGAGATTGAAAGAGCCGAAGCTGCCTCTAAGACAAGAAGTTTGATGAGGTAGATCAGAAAGCCTGAGTTGGGGTTACCGAGGGCCAGTTTGTCGTGTAAATGGGTGATGCAATTCCCTTCACCGTGTGTGGTGTGCTGGTAAGAAACCCCCTTCCCCAAACGCCTCACCCATAATTTGGTCCTGGATCACAGGTTTTTTGTTTTTGTTTTTTGTTTGTTTGTTTGTTTGTCTGTTTGAGATTTTATTAATTTATTTGAAAGAGATAAAGGAAGAGAGTGAGCATGAGCCGGGGAGGGTGGCGGGGGTGGGTAGAGGGAGAGCTGGATCCCAGGATGCTGGGACCATGACCTGAGCCAAATTGGTCAGATGCTTAACTGACTGAGCCACCCCGGCACCCCTGGATCAAAGTTTTAGGAAACCAAATTGTTTACTTTTTCTCCTCACAGTTCTACCCCACAACAAGCCACAAGCAAAAAGTACCATTTTAAGTCATTGCAATAATCACTGGGTGTGTCCGATTTCCACTTCCCCGCCATCATACCCAAACTCTCCCCCACTGCTAGGCGCTGTTCCTGAAATGCCACCACTATGGCTTTACTCCTTTAAGCTTTGAATAGTCCCTGGTTTCTTAAGGGTTCTCAAGCAATGCTTTCTCCCCGGGGGATAATGCTTTGTATGGCTGTCTGTGTCTGGTGTCTGCTGGCTTAGTAACTGACCACCAGTAGGGAAGGCTTCTGGACACGAAGTCGGGGAGGCAAAGTGAGAGGTAGCCCCCAACAGGCAAGATCGCCACAACACTATCTGTGTTGTGCCCAAAGCTTCCAGAGACCATATTCCTGTCGGTTGTTGCCATCATCCAAGGCCGTGAGCCACCTGATTCTTCCATGGGACTGAGGATCCGGGAGCATAGATCGTGTTGAGCGTTTCCCATCCGTGGTATCATTTCATTGTCTCGGCTTTTCCTCGTTTTCAGAAGAGAATCAGCTCTGAGTAGTTCAAGAAGCAAGAAGTTCACATGTTAATACATCCCAAATGGGAGATTCAAGGCCATGCTTTAATTCTCCAAGCTAGATTCCTCTTGAGGACTCAAGAGCCTGAGACACAGAATTCTCCAAAACTACCACCCTTTCTGCCCAGATGACCCCTTCCCACAGGCAGCACTTGCCACAGTGCTGCCCCAGGTACTAAACACTGTGACATTGTACCAATTATGAGGGACCAAAAGAAGGAAAGCTGAGGGCCTCATTAGAATCTCCCTCTGCACCTACAGACAAAACTCTCTCATTGACCTGTGCAATTTGGTGTGACATTTTCCCAAAGTGCTTTCTACAACCGTATTTGCTTTAGACATCAATTTTAAGAGTGAAAGGTCGACTTTCTGGATGTGAAATATTTTATACATGACCTTTTATCCATCATTGCTAAGATTAATGCAAAGCATTTGCCCTGAAGAATAACTAAAAATGCAATCAAATAAGATTATCTATTGCATAGAAAAAAATAACACCTCATTAAAGTGGCTGGGTGTGTAGCTCTCGGCAAACAGGTCAGTATCATTAAAGCAGTGCCAGGAAGTACACAGAAGATAAAGAGGATGAGTCTGTCTTATCTCAACCCTGAATGAGCCGGGGTTCATTCCTATGGGGAAAACCAAGTCATTAGACTTGAAGTCAGGCTCACTGGTAGCCATTCAGAGTCTGATGCTCTACCAGGCACTGTGGTGACAATTGCTCCCACTGCTTTTCACAACATAGCTGTCATCCTGTTCTGCAGAGGGACAACAACAGGGAGAATAACCCCAAACCCTCAAAAGCTGCCCCTATTGTTCCAGCAACAGGTCCAGTTTATGAAGTGCCTTCACACACACGAGGGACCCAAAGCCTCCTTGTACCGATACAAACATCCATGTACTGCTGGTCTCAAGTTTGGGGTTACATCTCCTGAGTCTTACTGGCCAGCCCTCCCTCATACCTGTCCTCAAACTTTAGGAAATGGGGTGGGGGAAATCTCTGGGTATGCTGCCTGCTGGACTCAAGAGAACATAAGCTCTCAGGTCAGACTTCTCTCTCTTCACATACTGATTCCACTGACAAAAAGCTGTGCCATCTTGAACAAGCCGCTTCACCTTCATGAACCTCAGCTTCCTCATCCAGGAAGTGGGCATATCTGTGAAATGTATCTTCTAGGGATTTGGGGGGAATTAATTGAAATTAGTACCTGCACTCAATAAATGTCGGCTTACTGGCCAATCCATAGAATCCTGTGGCATCTGAAGAATTTAAGTGTAGCAAGTTAATTTCATACTCTGGTTTTCAGACATATTTCGTCACAGATCCATTTGCTTAATGAAATTATATGTAGAAACACAACTTGTAAACTAGTTGAAAGCTAACCTGTGGGGCTGGGGTACCTGGAGTCTCAGCCCGTCAGGACAATTGTACTCCAATCCCTGTACTCCAAGGGTGTCCCAGAAGCCCTTAGGAATCACTGGAGGATGGTTTACCAGTTGTTCTGGATACTCATTCCGCCCGCACAAGCCTTACTTCTGTTGTAACTTCTCCAGAAAGTAACAAGTGGTCTTCTATAGCCCAAGCTGGAAAGTTTCAGGAGCTGGGTCCTATTCCCAACCTAGCCAGTGCAGAAAGACATTCCCTGGCATCCTGGAAAGTAAATAAATGGTACCTGTGCTTTGATCTTCCCTGTGGTCTCCAGGATGGGACTGTACACCGGGTAATCAGCACATGAGCCATGCCCTTTAGCCAAGCTCTGCTCATTCTGCAAAATTCAAGGCAGACACACCCTCTGCAGAGAAGGCTCACCAAGCTTCCCAGTCCATGCACAGCACTTCCATCTTATTGGATTATAAATGTCTGGATTTGGGGAGTATCAGGGTTAGCCATCTTCCCATGGTTCTCACTGCTCTGTTTTTCCCAATATTGACTAAGCTAGAAACTCTCCAGAGCTCAGCACATACACAATGAATAAAAGAGAACTGAGGTATTTCCTCAAAGTGCAATTTTTAAGGCTGTTTGTGGTGGGAGAGACTCCCTTGAAACATGTGGTGTGGAGAATCCTGATGAGAAGCAGTAGTAGAGTGGTTAAGACAGTGGACTCTGGAGTCAAACAGTCTTAACTTCAGACTCTAGCTCTGTCAGTAGATGACTTTGGGCAAGTTGGATAACTGCTCCCTGCCTCAGTTTCTGCATGTGTAAAATTAAAATCATAGTAGTCCTTTCCTCACAGGGTTGTTGTGAGTGTTCAGTAAGCTAATATGTATAAAGGCCTTAGAATAGTGCCTGGTGTGTAGTGTTGCATCAATTTCTCGTTAACACTTTACCCTGTGTGTTATAATGAAGTGAGTTAATATGGATTGTCAAAAGAGCACTGGACTGAGAGTCAGGGTCTAACTTCCAGTCATAATCCCTTCATCGATTTAGTGTGTGATTTAACCAAGCGACTTTTGCTCTTTGGGCCTCAGTTTCCCCATTTGTTTACCAGCGGGTTGGAAGAGGTGATCTCTGAGACCTCCTATCTTCTGTATCTTTTTTAAAAATTTTTTAACTGTGACATAATATTTACTATCTTGACCATTTTCCAGCATGCAGTTTGGTGGTATTAAGTATGTTCCCACTGATGTGCAACCATCATCACGCCATCCCTCTGCAAAACTTTCCCATCACTCCAAATGGAAACTATGCCCACTAAACAGTAATTCCTCTCCTCCCCCAGCCCCTGGGAACCACGATTTTTACTTTCTGTCTCTATGGATTTGACTACTGTAGGTTCCTCATATTGGTGGAACAATACAACTTTGTTTTTCCATGGCTTATTTCACTTAGCCTAGTGTCCCAAGGTTTATCTGTGTTGTAGCGTGTGTCCGAATTCCCTTCCTTTTTAAGGCTGAATACTATTCTGCTGTATATATATAGAACTTTTTTTTCTTTATCCATTCATGTATTGATAAACATTTGGGTTACTTGTGCCCTTTGGCTCTTGAGAATAATGCAGCAGTGGACATGAATATACAAATATCTCTCCGAGTCTCTGCTTCCAATTCTTTTTGGTATATACCCGAAGTGGAATTACTGGATCGTATGGTTATTCTATTTTTAATTTTTTGAGGAGCCATCATACTGTTTTCATTAGCAGCTGCACCATTTTACATTCCCACCAGCAGTGCATAAGAGTTCCAATTTCTCCACATCCTCACAGCACTTATGATTTTCTAGGTTGGGGGCCGGTGTTGATCGTGGCCATCTAAGGGGTGTGAGGTGTCTTCTCTATGCTTTGACTTTATGACTTGGTGCTTGATATGGCAGGGATGGCTAGTCCTGAGGTCTGCTGCCCAACCCCCTGCTAGGGGCCTCCTTCCCATGTCTGTTTCTTGTGCTAAGCACTTGGTATTCACAGACCAATCTCCAATCCTTTCCTGAAAGGTTTGTGATTTGGCTTATAAATACATGTGACACACCTTGAATTAAAAAAGAAATTCTGCCAAACCTCATAAAAAATCGGCCCCTTCCCTTTGATTTTATAGACGTAAGCACTTCAGGTCATATTTATGGGGTTAAGATGCAAGATCTGATCGATGGTCTCTCCTCCGCTTCCTGTACTCACAGCATGGCCTCAGCAAAGTAGGCATGGAAATCTATGGCTGGGTGCCACCAAAATATAAATGTTCCTTCATTTCTAATGGATGCTGAAGAAGGCAGCTTATATCATTACGCCTGCCATAAAATATTAAATGTAAGTAATTCAGTGTTACCCAAGAGCCAGAGGTAGGCTGGTGCCTTTTTCTTCCCCAGTTCAGGAAGGAATGACCTGGAGTGCCCAGCCTGGCCCCCGCATGCTGTGGGGTGCAACTCCTGCACCTTTATCGCTCATGCCTGGGGGCTGCCTTCCTTAGGGTCCCATGATGCGAACTCTTCCAGGGAATGAATGGCAGAGAGTCAAGTTTCCACCCAACAGTTTTGGCCTCTCCAGGGAGAAAGAGAGCCAAAGGGGCTGCTCGTCTTCCTGAACCCATTCAAGTGAAGAGAGGATTCCCGGTGTGAGATTTGACCTCAGGATAAGCTGTGGCAGATATGTTCTGTGCCCGACATCCTGCCCCCTCAGCCTGTCTGCTTTCATTGGAGCCACAGTGGACGGTTTAGTGCCTGTGGTCATAGTCCTACATCCCCTGGAGTCCACCTCATAGGTACATGCTGCCCAGAAGGGTGAGACATGTTCCCAATGATACCTCCCAGCTAAAGGAAGACAGAGGATGGTGGTAGTCAACAATATCCCAGCTGCTCATCCTTTGCAGACACAAAAGATGTCCATTTTGATGTGCATCCATGTTTCCTCAAAGAGTCCCAGATAGATCAAGCCTCAGTTTGACTACAGCAATCACCAGCCCGATTCTGCATCTGTCCATAGTTCCCCGTATCGTTTTCCATGCCCCCCTCCTTCCTCTGCCTTCCTGAGACACCTCCCATGTAAATTACCTAGACCAAGTACTTGTATTAGTTTCGGCTTTCAGGGGGACTCATGTCAAGACACAGGCTCACAGGAGGAGGAGGATTTCTGGAAAGGGGAGTGAACTTTGAGGCTTGGGGACCGACAAAAAGGCCCAATACCTCTGAAAGTCAGCTTCTATGAAAAGAATTTGGTTTCAGCTGTGCCTCTTGTTCCGTATACATCTTACCTAGACGATCACGGTTAGGCCACAGCTTACAGTTTTGCAGGGTGGGCACTGCACAAAGGCACCTACTGCACAAATTTGAAATCTGGCATGCATTCTGCCAACCAGGCCACACCCTCAAGTTCTGGGCTGCATCCACTAAAATAAAAGACTCCTGTATCTACCACAACGTTACTGACCATTCTCCAAGCCATGTGGCTTCAGGCTGGTGTCTGCACAGAAGGGGTACGTTTTTCCAGTTCCCACAAAGGCATTCTTCTAAGCTAGCTGTGGTCCTCAGACCCCTGAGTCGGGGGGTCTGTCCTGTGTTTGGTTACTTTTATCCACAAACCTAACACACTGTGGCCAGGCAGTCTCACTCTCATGCCCTATGTGACATTTTCACTTCTGCATGTGCCCTTGGTTACTGCTGACTTCCTACTTCCCTCTTCCACCAGAGGTACACCTGTGTTCTCCAGCATTTGTTCTTCAGGTCTCCACTCATTCTAGTAAGATTCCAAGCTCACTTGTCCTATGGCAGTGCTTCCTGGGATTTGTCCATTTATTCATTCATTCTTCCATTTGTTCATCAAGAATGCGTTCAGTGTTTTCTAATAATGTACTTGGCTCTGCAGATATGAGTCAGACCAACCCCTGTCCTGGGGAGGGACAAAAAAGCAGATAGACAGAGACAGAACCGTGATGAGTGCGATAATAGAGGGGAGCTAGGGGCTCTGGGGCAGAACTGCCTTAATGCTAGGTAAAGGTGGAGTATGGGAAACATGGAGACATGGAGGACATCCCAAGACGGAACAACGAGTTCAAGGACAAGGAGACAAGAAATGTCCACAGGGGACACTAGACTATTCTGTAATGTGGAAGTGGAAATGGGAAAGACTAGACTGGGCGGGATGGGTTGGGCATACACAATGCCCTGCCCTACAGGATAAGCCCATCAACCCCATAAAAAGCAGAGTCAGGTGCTCACAAGGGCTTTGCTCTTGCTTATATTCTGGAAACCGCAGAAATTCAATTGATTTCCACCCCCCCCCCCCATCTGTCTGTGTTTCTGAATGGAAGGCCACATAGAGTGGGATCTGTTGGGCTGAGATGAATATTTGGCTATAAAGAATGGATGAGGGGCACCTGGGTGGCTCCGTGGGTTAAGCCTCTGCCTCTGGTTCAGGTCATGGTCTCAGGGTCCTGGGATCAAGACCCATATCGGGCTCTCTGCTCAGTGGGGACCCTGCTTACCTCTCTCTCTCTGCCTGCCTCTCTGCCTACTTGTGATCTCTCTCTCTCTCTCTGTCAAATAAATAAATAAAATCTTTAAAAAAATGATAATGGATGAGAAATGTCATGGTCGTAGACTTGATCTTCTCAATATGGAAGGCGCTGAAGCAGTAAAGAAGATCAAAGGCTGTGATTACCTCTGCCAGTCCACAGCCCTCTCACTCAGTGGAATTTCTGGTTTCCATATTTCCCAGGAGAATTTTCTTGTCTTTTCCTGTAAGACAGTGTATAGGAAGGATCCATTTGCCCTTCCTCTGGACACAGACATGAGTAAGGAACAACAAAAAGAAAAGCAAGCAATGTGTTGGCAGTGGGCTGGAGGCAAGGTTTCCATCCCTGTTTATTTGCTCAAGATCTTAGCATGACTTTGTAAAATTTAGGGAGGCACAGTTGAGCAGAAAAAGCTTGGGATCTTTGCATCTTACTGACCTATATTCATAGCTGGGTTTGGGCTCAAATTATTAAACTTCTCTGAACCTCAAATTTCCTTCTCAAGAGGGTTCATTTACTCACTGAGCTGTTAGGACAAGTAAAGGGGACATTATGGGAGTGCCTGGCACTGAGCATGACTCTGAATGTGACCCCAGATGGAGCTGATTGGATATTGACCTTCCTCTCCACCAGCTCCTTCTTGAGGGGCCTGTTCCCTGCCTCTCTGCCTCCTTTTCTGTGAACACATGAGCTCTGTGTCAACGTGCATCAGAATTATCCACCCCATCCATCTCTCCACAGATTAATCCATTTCTACACCTCCATCAGTGATGACCTTTTGCGTCAGAGTTCTGACAGTGCACTTCCTTTGCCCCTAATTCACCACGTGACTGTTGGCAAGTCACATTCCCTTTCTGGGCCTCAGTGTGCTCATCTATAAAATGGATGGATGAACTGGATCATTTGTGAGGGTCCTCTCAGCTCTAACATTATATGATTCTATGATTCCGGGGCTCCCAACTATCTAGAAAATAAAGCCCAAATGCCTTGGCATGGCACACAAGCTCTCCCCAGAGTCCCTGTCCCCATGGTCTGACTATAATTTTACCCTCATCATCCCTGAGTCCTCTTCCCCACTCTCTACGCCCTTGTCTTCCTATCCCAGTGGAATTCTCTGCTACTGCCCTGGACTCCTGCCACACTGTGTATTATCTCATCCCCACTCCCCAGGTTCATCACAACACCTAGCAGCATTGTGCAGAGATGAGACAGGCAATCCTGTTTTCACTGAGTTAACTTGCAATTCCACTATGAGTGGGTATACTGAGGGAAACACAAAGAGAGCCTGAGCTTAGAATCAAAGGTATGGCTGGTGAGTTCACCAGACCAGGGCATCTAGATGGTTATTAGGGCAGAAACATGGGCCCCAGAAGTGCTTGCAGCCCCACATTCAGCCCACTATGGAGACTGTTGTGAGCAGACCAGATAGAAAATGACATGGGGGTTTTATGTCTGTATCTGTCGCCTTGATCGGTGAAGGGCGACCAGGCGCTATGGGAAGTACAACAGAAGAAGGCAGGGGTAGAAGCCTCCATTCAGTTTTATCTTAGCTCAACATGTGACCACAGTCCAACTGCTTAACTTCTTGGGCCTCAGTTTCCTCATGGGCAGAATGAATGCTCTTATTCCTGAAGGGGTGTCCTACCCTGATTGAGACGTTGCATATAAAAGTGCATTGGGGAAAACATGCAAGTGTTGTCCTGAAGGGAAGAAGCATTATCATGAAGTCATTGCTTATCATCCATTACAGAAAGGCTTTCTAGAATGAGCTAAACCAGTCATCTACCCCAGCCACTGAGAAATGACTCATTCTATGGATGTGACCTGAATAAATAGAGGAAGCGTAGCAGCCCTAAAATAGTAAAATGAAAAAACAGTCTGGTGGCCTCGTTCATCACTGCCTGGCTGGAAGTTTCTGCTCTGTGTTACGTGTGCATTTACTATTCTAGGCTCACAGGGTGTGCACACGACAACATTTGCTAAAGACCGGCTCTGGGCCAAGCCCTGCCCTAGGCTGTGGAGACACAAAGGGAAGGATAGGGTCCCTGCCTTAGACCACCTCAGAACCACATAGGGAGGCCCACGAAAGAAAGCAGTTGCAGTGTGTTCTAGTCAGCGACAGAATGAAGGGATGTTCCATGTGAGGCTAAGAAAAGGATCACTGAATCATCTAGAGAAATCCGGAAATGTTCTCAGAGGAGGTAACTTTGAAGAGTCTTGCAAGATGAGTAAGGCGTTTGCAGAAGAGGAAGGGGGAGCCAGAGGGGAAGGGGGGAGGAGCCTCATGTCTGGGTTGAATGTCAGCTGGCAGAAGGTACAGGAAGGGACCTGCAAGCAAGCTTAAAGCCAAGCCAGCAGTCTGGGAAGCAGAGCCTGGAAATCGAGCTTTTCTTTGCCCCAGAACCTCAGGAATGTGTTGTCCTTGTTACTCCCTGTTGCTACCTGTAGGACAGGCAGGCAGAGGGCTGAGTCTCCCAGGGAACTGCTTACATCCAGGAGGCTACAGATGCCAACAACGGAGTGGTGAGAGGGACTTCTTAAAGGAGTGACTGGCTCTTTACCCCAACCAGATATTTGTATGGCTGAAGGTTACCTTGGGGGTCTCGAAGGCTGAGGATTATTTACCCTCTAGTGGGGAAAATGTTGTTACATCCTCCTCTGTGGTAATAAGTCGCATCCTGGTCTTGATCAAAACCCAAATGTGCGACAGACAGCCTGCCTCTAGCCGCAAGGACCTTTGGACATGGTGACCCATTTGGTGGCCATGGCGGGAAATGGAGCAAGGCACAAGGCATACTCATCTTTTAGGGATCATATACTATAAGGATGGTAGTAGTTAAGGAAATATACACTTCAGTACAACCTTTTAACTCTTACAAAAGACCAATTATGGCAGATAGCAGGTGAGGGAGAAGTTGTCAAGGAAACTTGAGCTGTGTGCCCTTGATCAGAAGTTATAGAAGGAAAAAAAAAAAAAGCCCCATTGAGACTTGAAGTGGCTTTTCTTTGACATGAGTCGAGGGGCTCAGTGCATCCCTGGTTCTGAAGCCCTCCCTTCCTTCTCAGGCCCGGGGCCACAGTGCTCAAAGGAAGCAGCCTGTGGTCTGGGTGCTGCTGATTGAGACAGCTAGAATCTTAAAGACAGAGATAGGATAATTCAGATCTGAAGACTTAGAGACTGCATTTCCGACTGATTACCATTATTTTATATTACATTATTCTAATAAAGGCAGAAGGGAGAATATGATTACTCACGGAGGTCTTTCAGGTGGCTGCTGATTCCCACAATGCTGGAATTAATCCAATCATGCCCCTGTAATTTGGGGGCCATGTGCTTCAGCAAGTCACCTCTTCCAAGAGGAGGGGGAAAATGAACTTGTAAGATACTTGAATAGGACTCTGTGTGCTTACACATATGTGCTTGTGTTATGTGGGTGTGTGGAGGGGGGGTGATCGAGGAGTGGGGATGCCGGGAAGGGCCTTTCTCCTCTGACCTTCACTGCTATCAGAATCCCTCCCCTGCTCAGAACAGAGTTGCAGGCCACACCAGAGTCTGAGTTAACTAGATACTAGATACCAGAAAAATGCTTTTTACGTTTAGGCAGTGTAAGTATAAGCAACTGTGAAGCTAGGCTGACTGAGTCAACTATTATTTTTCTGATTTTGCTATTCTGTCCTCAGCAGAGTTATTTATAGATTGAATACTCCTGAATTCGGTTATTGACGAATGAACTAATGATGATCAATAATAGCCATTGAGTGCTGACTGTGCACTGGGCACTGCAAAGGCCCTTTGAACATTTTATCTCAAGCATGCCATTTTATAGAGGTGGAAAATGAGGCTCAGGGTCATATCCAAGCACACAGAGCAGGTACATGCTAGAGACAGGATTTGAACTCAGGAACAACCCATTGTCCGGCATTTCTGGAGCCTAAGGTATGAGAGAGGAAGAGGAGATGGAACTGCAGTTGAAGGTGAATCAGAAAGGGTCTGGAGTACCATTCTAGGGAGCTCAGCCTTCCTTCTTTCTGGTTTTTCAGGCTCTGCCTGTGAATGGGCTTCTCCTCAGCATCCCCTGAAGTATGGACAGGTCACATGGAATGGCACACCTCCACCCCACACCCCTGGCCCCGGCTCAGCACCTAGATTCTGGGTATGGGTGTTACACAAAGCCTCCCACCTAACAGAGGTGGGGATGGAACTGACCCTCTGCCACACTCACAGCCCCCGTCAGAGCCAGTGTAGCCATGCCGAGACTTTCCTGAAAGCCAGCTACTTTCAGCATATTAAACACTGAAGTCCTGGGGCAGGGGGCTTTTGTGTTTTCTTTCAAGTAATCCCTGGCCACTGCCTGTGTGAATCGTGCTGCCGAAAGCCAACTGCCGAAGGCTCCAGGTGTCAGCTAGTGGGGCCGCTGAGAACACCCCAGTCACCATGAACCACATCACACAGCTGCACAGGTGGGGAAGAGGCTAGGAGTCCTTACAACACTCGCGCCCCATCCCCCTCCAGAAGATCAACAGCTGAGGGAGGAGCTGAGAACCACCTCTTCCCCATCAGTAGCAACGCTCCTATCTCCAGAAGGGCTTTTGCCCCCACTGGTGCCCAGCAGGCCAGATTCAGGTTCAAATCGTCAGAAATTGGAGGATTACTTCTGGGGAGCTGCCATTCAGCTCACTTTCCCTCCTTTGAGAAACCGGTTGCTGCCTGTTCTAGGTTGACAGATGTATTAATTTCCTAGGGCTGCTGTAACAAACACATTTAAAACACTTGTTTTAATTGAGTTCACAGCAATTTATTGTCTCACGGTTCTGGAGGCTTGAAGTCTGAAATCAAGGCGTTGGCAAGATTGATTCCTTCCCAGGGCTCTGTGGGAGAATCTGCTCTAACCCTCTCCCTTAGTTTCTGGTGGCTTGGGGTATCCCTGGCTTGCCGATGGTGTTTTTCCTGTGTCTTTACATCATCTTCTCTTTGTACATGTCTGTCTCTGTTTCCAAATTTCCCCTTTTATCAAGGAGACACAGTCACGTTGCATTAGGGCCCATCCCAATGACCTCATTTTGACTTGATCTTCACATTCCCAAGCACCCGGGGTGAGCACATCAATATCTTCATGGGGGAAACAGTTCAACCCATAACGACCACAGTGCTGCCTTTATTTCCAGAATCTGCATGGGAGAAGTGGATATGTCAGCTGTCACAGTGAGTGGAGGTACACTTGGGATGGGGGACTGCCCTGGCCTGAGTCACAGAACATAATCACCGCCAAGCCGAGTTCTTGAGTCCTGGAAGGAGCCCAGGCAGGATGCATCTCTACTAGGCTAGAATGGAGCCTGAGCCCCCACCAGCTGATGTGTAATTTGCATTATCCCTTTCAATAGCACTTGGATACTACCTGATACTACCTGGCCTCTTACTCTTGGCCTAGAACTAGTTTCAAGGGTTTACATGTGTTAACTGATTTAACCTGCATAACTTCCACTTGAAGTGGATACTCGCACAATCGCTCTTTTACAAACAACAGGTCAGTTTCCCAGACTCAGTGAAGTAACAGAGCCTGGATGAAAACTCAGGCACTCTGACATCAGAACCTTAATTTTTAATCCTATATTATTAATAATGCAGGTTTCTAGGGATGCCTGGGTGGCTCAGTGGGTGAAGCCACTGCCTTTGGCTCAGGTCATGATCCCAGGGTCCTGGGATCGAGTCCCACATCCAGCTTCTTGCTCAGTGGGGAGCCTGCTTCTCTCTCTGCCTCTGCCTGCCACTCTGTCTGCTTGTGCTCTCTCTCTCTCTCTCTCTCTCTCTCTGACAAATAAATAAATAAAATCTTAAAAAAATAATAATGCAGGTTTCTAGGCTTTCCTCCCGGAACTTCTGATTCTGCAAATGTGAGATGGAGCCCAGGAATCTGAATTTTAAAAGTACGAGCGGTGATTCTGATGCAGAGTTTGTGGTCCACACTTTGATTAAATGTCCTCCTGTTTCCATGGAAATGACTGTCCAATAGTCTTTAATCCATAGCCCTTGGGGTGAGCAAGAGTAAGCACCTTGGTTTTCCTCCCACCTCTCTGCCTCTCCATCTCACGCACTTAGTGATGGGTCTCCATAGGCAACCACTACACTCTTGCCCACACTTCAGCTGGAGGGGGACTCTACTTGCCATGCAAACCTGGGACCACAGATGTGCCTGTGACCCACAGCTCTTAGACTAAAACCTGAATCCCTAACATTGCCCCAGGCCCTAGGGTGGCCAGCCCAGATCATGCCTGGCCTTCTGTCCCAGCTCCGGAAATTGAGCAAGTATTTGAAGCTCCCTGAGCCTCACAGAAGCAGGAGTAATGGAGGGCAGCCCTGAAGAAAGGCGACCCAGAACGTAACGCATCCAGTTCCACTCTTGGCCCCTAGGGGGCGCTCAGCAAGCGGCTGCTTCTCTACCAAGTGGCCCTCAGAATGGTCAGGTTCTGTGTGACACAGGGCTCATCAGAGAGCTTTTATTTGGGGGTCCCGAGGGGGATGGTAATTACTGCGCCAGGCATGGCATTTGTTCCTGCGGGGATCTTCCTGCCTAAGACCTGGGGGAACACACATCGTGTAGAACAGACGGGGCCCGAATGGGCCTTTCTTCCCCCAGCCCTGGAGACCTGCACAGATGCCACTCTCCCTGGTCCTCAGCCCGGCCAGCTGCTCTCCGGATCTACTGTGCACTGCGTGGGTCTGCTTTTAACAGACATGGGGGCGGGCGTTATGGGCTCTTAGCTAATGAGGTGGGGGACAGAGCCGCGGGTCCTGGCCGTCTGACACAGACCCACGTCTGCTGCTGTATTAGGACAGAACAGGGCTAGGTCGCACGGTGCCATGGCTCTCCTCCGCAGAGCCACCCTGCGTCGATGGAGCAGAAGCTCCACACCATCTGCTTCTTGGACCTGTGTTTTCAGCCTCAGGTCTAAGGTGGCCGGTCCGAGCTTGAATGTGGCCCTCCACACTTTGGTACCGTGTCTGCACCATGAGGAATTGGATATTCTAACCCCCCTCCCCCACCTCCCTCCCCTTTTCCAAGGACAAGTTATTAAAAAGACCAGAGGGACTCTGGAATTACAGTGATATTTATAAAGACTAATTATAGGGATTTAGTTTGCTAATCAGTTACCCTTAGAATCTTAAAACTGGAAGGGGCCATCCATCTCCGTGATTTCTAAATCTGTCTACACACCAGCAGCAGCCCCTGGGGAACTTGAGCAACATGCCAATTCCCAGGCCCAAAACTCGTCCCACTGAATGAGGTCCCTGGGGCTGGGGCCAGGGCATCTCTGTGTCCAGCGTGGCCTTGGGCTTCCTCAGAGCCACAAGGGCCTTGAAAGAATGGCTTAGCAGTTTTCATCCTTAGCTGAGATGTGTGTGCCCTGTGGTCCCTCAAGGCACCCCTAGAAGCACGGTACCCCTCCAGGAGTCAAACAACGCAAAACAAACAAACAAAAAAACCAAACAAACAAGTACATGGTACTCACAACACACACCTAACGGGTGTCATTCTAAGCAGCTGACCGTGGGTCCTACAGCCATCCGGCCTTAGTGCCCTCATCTTAGCTTGGGCAGCAGCGCTGTCTTACGCAGGAGAAAGAACCCAAGTTCTGGAGTTGGACTTGCTTCAGACATTTGTTCCACTGCTTACTGTGAATTACTGTTAGACCTTGGGCAAGGTACCAATGTCCCTCAGACCCACGCCCCCTCTCCCTCCGCCATTTTCTTTCCTAAAAGTAAGGGCTAATGGGTTGACCTTACAGGATTTCTGTAAGAATAAAAGAGGTGGAGGTGGCGGGGTTAGTGGTGCATCATGCGGACAGGTGTGTGTGTTCTTCTCCCATGCCCTCCCTATAGCTTGAGTGTATCCCTTTATAATCTTGCTGAAACTGGTCCTTGCGTAGTGGATATCGTTCTAAAGCATGTGTTTTATCTTGGTGCAGGGTAATTTATGAAGTAGACTTGACTTTAAGAAGTTCTCGTGCACTTCTGACATGTCTTTCACCTTCCTCGTGTATGGAACACAGTAGTAATACATGCTGACTAGGCTTGCAAATGAGGGCCAGGGAGTGAATAAAAAAGGTTAACAAAATAGCGAATAACC
Organism: Lutra lutra; assembly: GCF_902655055.1. NCBI lineage: Eukaryota > Metazoa > Chordata > Mammalia > Carnivora > Mustelidae > Lutra > Lutra lutra. Next base: position 125,029,814 of record NC_062278.1, on the reverse strand, counting down.
CTATTTTTTTGTTTAGAAAAATTGAGATAAGGCTGTATACATATGGAATACTTGTGTATGCAAAGAGAAGGCTATAAACCATATCATTAACAATAGTTTTGTCTGGAGGGTGCAATTAGAGATGATTTGCATTTCCGTTCTGTTTTTTAATAAACTTTATCTGTTTAGTTTTAGATTTACAGAAAAATTTCAAATGATAGTACAGAAAATCCCTAATCTCAGTTTACCCTATTACTAACTTTTTACGTTAACGTGGTACGTTACAATTAATGAACCAGTATTGAAATATTATTATTAGCTGAAGTCCACGGTGTATTCATGTGTTCTTACTGTTTACTTAGTGTCCATTTTGCATACCGCATTACACAATCATCACATCTCCTTAGGCTCCTTGTGGCTGAGACATTTCCTTGCTTTAGATGATCTTGACAGTTTTGAAATATACTGATCAGGTACTTGAAGAATTTCCTGAGATTGGGATCTGTCTCATGTTTTTCTCATGATTAGGCTGGGCCTATGAGTTTGGGGAAGGAAAATCACAGAAGTAAAGGGCTGTTTTCTCCACATGACATCAGGGGCACATAGAATCAACCTGACTTACCTCAGCTGATGTGGACTTATGCGTCGGCCAACGTGGTATTTATCAGGCTCTCCTCTGTAAATACACAGTCACTCTCCACCTCCTTTTCCATACTATACTCTTTGATTTCCTTTTTATTGTTCCGGATTTTCCAAAGTTTTTTTTTTTTTTTTTTTTTTCCTTTCAAGGAGCATAATTACTCTGATAATCGTACTGGGGGAAAAAATTGACAAGGTCTCCTAAGACTTTGATCCTTTCTCTGTATTTTGTTTTGGCTTGATTTTCACACTGTTGCACACTGCTCCTCCAGAAGTCCCTGTTGGGAATTTGTCTGGTCACGCCTCAGTTCCTGACAAGTATGCCTGTGCCTTGAGCCCAGGCTGCTCGCCTCGAGGACGGTGTACCCTGCAGAGTAACTTCCGTTGGTACCCTGCTCGAGCAGCCCCATAAATCAGCCAGGGAGCCTTGCCCTCTCTGTAAACGTGAAGGGGACTTTCAGCCTCGCTTTCTCCTTGCTGCTGAAGGTAAACAGGGTGTAAATCTTGCTGAAGGAGAAGATTCTTATCCAGCCACCGGAAAACACCCCCGCCATTTGGAGGACAATCTGCTCCACAGCTCTTTCTATTCAGAACACCCAGCACCCAGCACAGGGTTACCAGACGGATAAATGAGGGAAATGTGACCATCCCCCACCCCTCCGTGGCTTTTTGTCAGAGAAAGCTGGTGAGAGGGATGCATGGAAACTGGACAGTTTTTCCTACAGAAATAGCTTCCTGGCCACATGCAGCAGGCACACTGTCCTAAAATTTACTGTCCTTAGTGAATTGTTGGCTTGTTTTTGTCTTTGTTTTTCCAAAAGAAGTGGTTCTCCAGAGTCTGAGAGCAGGTGGCTAATTGCTGTGCTTTAAGGGGAGCCTGAGTGGAAGGCAAGCTTCTGAGGGGTCGTTGTCAGGGAAGGGTGCCCTGGGGTGGAGGGCTGTGGATGCCACTTCATTTATTTAACACCTGAAAGGAAAGAGCCTTCCATTACACCTTGTCAGAACCTTATTGTCCTGGCCTAGGTAGGATTCCCCATGAAAATGGAACATTCTTAGCAAATTGTGCAGCTCCAAGTGGTTGCTGACTTCTAGAGCAGAGATTCTCAACCTCAGCACTACTAATATTGTAGACAGAATAGTTTTGGGGGGTGAAGGGCTGTTCTGTACATTGGAGAATGTTTAGCAGCGTCCCTAGTCCCTACCTGCTGAATGACCTTAGCACTGCTCCTCTAAGTTGTGACAATCAAAAATGTCTTCAGACATTGCTAAGTGTCCCCTAAGGGGAAAATCACCCTCAGCAGAGAACAACTCTCCTAAAGGGATGGCTGTCTCTCTAGGCTTTGTACAATGGAATACATTTGCTTACTTCCTGCCTGTGGAGGGCTGATGACTTGTTAACCATGAATTGCGGATGTTACCAGGGGAAACCGGGGAGGCAGTCCCCAACATGGTTCCTGTTCCTGTTATCTACTGGATAACAGTAGTTATACTGTGTAACCGAGTGCCCTAAACTTAGTATAATAAATAAGCAACCATTTCTGGATTCTGTGGCATTTAGAAGGAGCATAGCAGGATGGCTCATCCCTGCTCCTGATGTTTGGAGCCCTCAGTGGGAAGACTAAAAGGCTGAGAGTGACTTCTTACTTGAGGACCTGGAATCACCTAAAGCTGTCTTCACTCATGTGTCTGGCAGCTGACACTTGCTGTCATCTGGAACTAAGCCGGGGCTGTGGCCAGAACATCTAGTCATGGCCTCTCCATGTGATCTGGGCTTCCACACAACATGGTGGCCTCAGGGCATTCAGAGGCCTGCATGGTGTCTCAGGGCTCCAAAGGTGACTATCACAGGAGAACCAGATGGAAGCTAGTGACCGTCTGTGACCAAGCCTGGAACTCCCACAGTATGGCTTCTGCTGTGGTCAGAAGCACTCCCAGCTGGGAGGAGTGTCTAAGTCACCTTGTAGGAAGAACACATGGACAGAATATATTGTGGCCATCTGCCCCAGTTCTTTCCCTGACCTTCCCTTTCTGCAGTGGATATTTTTCTCACCCCAACAAATGGACCCTTGCTCCTTACTCTCTCCTCTCAGGCTCTCTGCTCTCCTCTCATTCACCACAGAGGCTCCCCCAGCATCAAAGAGACTAGAGTGAAACCAACCTCCAGATCTGGAGGTTGGAGGATTCTGGGGTTTTGTCTGTTTTATTCCCTCTGACCAGCCCCAGTGCCTCAGAGAACCATTCAATTCTTAATTCTAGAGGTCTTAAGAACAGCTAAGTCCATTTCACCTTGAGAAAGCTAATTTTAAGGCAAAACCACAGCATTGGTTACTATGAGCTTAGCTCAGTAAAGAATAGTGGTGCTGATATACTTGAAGCAAGATTGCACATAAATCTTTGCTTTTAAGAGACTATCTCAGAGTGAGCTTGTGTTTTCCAGGGTCTACCAATGTGCAATGCACAGACTGGGCTCTTAGTAAGTGTTTATTTAGTAAATGTTTCAGATCTCAGTGACTGGGCATTTTATTATGCTCAATATTATCTATATCAGAGCTTGTGAGATGTTTCTTGAGCCTGGAATTGCAAGGCAAACTGTAATTAGAATACAAAGTTTTACTCCTCTTATGCAAGTTCTGGTGACCCCGAGTGAGTTCATATGATTGTTGTGTTAACAGAAAGAATTTTTGTCTGTGGCCATGACTGAAGTTTTGTCTATGATGGTTTCAAGCCAGTGCTGCAAGTAGTCCACTGTCTTTCAGCCTGTCAGTGGTGATGTATGTGCAGCTTCTCGTTTGCTCCTGGCTGAGGACTTGTTGGTTTGGTCATTCAGCTGTCTTTATAGAATAACTGCTATGTGCTCAGACTTAGGTGAAGGGTCAGGCCTGGGTGACCATCCAAAAGAAGATAGTCCCTTGTGCTCAACTGTCTGGGCCACTTTTTGCTCCCTTTGTCTCTCTGCTGTGTTTATTTCCAGTTAGTTATGATTGGCGTCTTGTCCTTTCTTCAGCCTCTTCTCTTCCCATTCTTTGCCTTGCCTAGTGTATCAGTCTGCTATATTTCTATAATGCTGCACACAAGCCACCCCAATTCTCACAGGCTTACGGTAATAAACATTCGTTTGCTACTCACTTGTCCCCTGTCATCAGGAATTTGGCTGCTTTAGGCTGAGCCTGGTCGAAATACGGTGCAGGTATGTTCTCCACACACCTTGTGGCTGGCCCTGAGGTTGTCCAACACATGTTCTCCTGAAAAAAGGCAGGGAACACAAGACAGCAACCTGACTGTGCATGCACATTTTAAGCCTCTGCTCACATCCTGTTCACTGGCATACCAATAGCTGAAACAAGTCATATGCTCAGCCCAAAGTCATGTTGCATGTCAGGAGACTCCTCCCAGGAGGTAGGGGAGAGGGTATGAGTATCTTCACGGAGCAGTTATCTAATTTATCATTCCCAGAACCACTTATGTAAGTGTATTGCTTTTTTTTTTTTTTTTTTTTAAACCTCTTGGCCTTTTGTATACCCTCCCCTCTATCTAAAATCTGAAATACTCTCTCCTCAGGGGTCAAACCATTCCTCTCCCTGACTCATTCCTACTCAACTCCTGAGATTCCATTCAGTGCCACCCCCCACATCCTGGGACCCCCTGCCCTGATAACACACAGGTTCCTGGCATGCCCTCTGGGTTCCCATAACTTTCTGCCCATGCAGACCCTGTTAGCCTGCACTGTGACTGTATCTGTTGGTCTTTATTGTCCCCACCATTTCATGAGTTTTGAGCCACATCTTATTCATTGTTATTTTCCCAACATGTAATACAGGCTCAAAGGTTTTGAAGCAAATGTGAGCTGTGTTTGTGGCACTGGTCTCTCTACACTGACAGCTCTGGGGGGAAGCACAGAAAGAACTGGGGTTTTGACATTTCCAAGGAGGAGGGCCATTTGGAATGAACTGTATGAGCCGTCTGGGCACAACTGACTATGTCCAATAAATGCCATCTGCTTTTGAGGCATGTGGAGACTGGGAAAGCAGTGTAGACCACGTGACTTAGGCTCTGTTCTGGTCAGCACCATATCCTCATTTGCCCTTTCTGAATTTTGTTCCTCCTGTCTTGACTTAGGTGAAGAGTAAGTCTGACACACTGCCAGTTTGCTGTCTAGGTAGTAGTCTTGGAGGATTTGAGGCAGGGAGACGTTGGGTAGATGCAGGCTTTGTTCTGTAGGATTTGTCATTGATTTGTCATTGATGTTCCTGTGCTGATTTCCTGGTGAAGTGGGTGGGGCTGAGAGCATGGAGCAGAAGGCCGTGCATGTGGTTAAAGGCAGTGACATGTGTGGCTGCCACTCATCTCTGCTAGGATTTTTCCAGAGGCAATAGGGAGGGTGGAAGGGTACAGACTCACAGGCTGCTCTCAACCCACTACAGACTTCAGTTTCTTCAGAATGGGTCTGGAAATGGGAATTTATATATTTGCCGGGTGGTACTTTAAAGTCACAGCTGCTCCTCATTTAAAGGAATCCAAAGCCTTTCAGTGTGAATGATCATTTTGAAGGTAACTCAGTTATCTGTGTTTGCCGGTTCAATATGGTACTCTTAGATATAATGGCCTATCATCTCAGCTTACTGAAACCATGCATGGTTTCCCAGGCTGTGTCTTCATCCAAAGGAGTGAGTGGAGACATTCAGAAACCTCTTCCAAATCAGTACATAAAATATGAGAGAAGGCAGTGGATGGCAGAGCCCCAAACCCTGCTGCCTCTCCTTGGGCCATTTCTAATTCCCCTAGGCATGCAAACATTCACATGAGTCTCACCATCTCAAAGGTGTTTATTCCACGCCAGTTGAATTGGCTGTAAAATTCATCAAACAAGATATCACACTGTATTCAAATTTAGAATATCATATTAGCCAAGTCCATGCAGTCATCCTGCATAGAATAGCCTAAAAGAGTTCTTTTTTTTTTTTTTTTTAAGATTTTATTTGACAGAGAGATAGAGAGAGAGCACAAATAGAGCAGCAGGCAAAGGGAAAGGGAGAAGCAGGCTCTCTGCCAAGCAGGGAGCCCGATGTGGGGCTCGATCCCAGAACCCTGGGATCATGACCCAAGCTGAAGGCAGCCACTTAACTGACTGAGCCACCCAGGCACCCCTAGTCTAAACAAATTCTTTTGGGTATTCTCATTTAGAGGAGGCTGCAGGGAACATATAGAACTTACGGGATAGGTGCAGTCTGTGTCTGGCATCCCCACCTTGTCTTCAGTGATCCCCTCTGCTTGCCACACCCTTTGGACCCACTCTGTGTATCCACATCTCTGCACTGTGCTTTGCAAGTCCACATTCCCAGTTCTGCTCATTCAGATCTTCTAGGCAGTGTCCCCTGCTGGCACAAGTACTTTGCAAAGAGGAGTTATTCAATAAGTTTGTGGGATTGACTTATGAGAATTAAGTAGTCCGTTTTCAAACAAAGTCAAATATGCAGAAACTCTGAACTGAGCCATTTTCAGTCCCTACTTACCTAAAATGGGGACTGAAAACTTTCTTTGCATCTCTATGTACAGTCCACTTCCCACTTTCCCCAGTGACCCTCCACCAATGACTCCACCCTTCAACGTCTCTTCGTGCTCACCTACAAGAGCAAGGGAACTATAATCATGAGTGCAGTTGTGAGGATTATCAGTGATGGATAGATAGTGAAATGCATGTGGCCCTTGGTCGATTTTCCAGACTCTAAAATAATGCTTAATATTGAGTCCCTGCCTCTACCAATCCACTTAACCTGCCCAAGAGTAAACACTGGAAGAATATCTTATCTAACCTTTATGTTTTTTTATAACATTTCTCTCTTGGGAGGGATTTCAGAACTCTAAAAGTTTTATTTGATTTTCTTTAAAAGGGCCCAAATTCTATTTCCTCCTGAGAATCATACACACGGTTTGAACAGAATTGTTTTGTTGGTTGGTTTTCTCTCAAAACACCATTTACTGAAACAATGAGTAAAATGTATTATTTGGTATCTCCTAGTAGAATATACATCTTTTCCCTGTTGAACAGGAAAGATTAAGTCATTCCAGTGACGTGGAATCTAAGAGTTGAAGATTCCAAAGAGGTTTTGCAGGACTGCTGAAGCTTGAGTCCAGTATGGTTTTAATGGCTCTTCACAAGATGGTGCTCCTAAGTTCACCACATTGGTGAGCTCTAGTCATTTCCTTGGAGTCCTGAACAAGGGAGGGAGCAGAAGTGGATCACCAGGAATGTACTTATTAATGCATCATAACTCCTCTGTTTTTTGGTTAAGGACACATCAGATCTATCACTAAAACACAGCTATAGTATTTCTTTCTTGCTGAACATGACTGGAGCTTTGTGTAGAGAAGACCTCAGTGAGTCATTTTTCTTCCCAAAGTAGCAGAGAGTAGCAGTCATAGCAGATACACTTTTATGATATCCAGGTAATACTTCCTTCTACCTGCCTCTTAGGAATTATTATATGTGTTGACTGTGTGTACTTATTTCCACATGAGTTGTTATCGAATGTTATATATCTGTTGTATATGTGCTAGTGTCCTACCCTGAATTGCTTCTTCAGGGAAAAAACATAGAAATAGAACCTTTGAAGAATTTTTATGTGGGGCCTCTTCATTGCTTTTGACCATGAAAGAAAAATAACTTTTGACCCAAGAGCCAAGTTCAGTCCAATTAATTCTGACAGCTTGGAGAGCTGGGTTGAGAAGGATTCTGATGCTTAATATCGGCTCAATATGGAGAATACCATGATGAATTAGCATTGACTGTCACATGGGTAGAAAGGAAGTGATGATATAGGTATTGGGTATTGGCTCTATCTTCTAGACTTGCAAAGTTAACCAGTTGTGGTCAAGTTACAGAGCTTTGGCCATTGGAAAAGTTTCTCTTGAGATGGTGGGATTACCAAAATGAGGTGTAGCTCTAGTTCTTTGGCTTCAGACTCTCAGGTAGAAACTAAATCATTCAGCCTAACCCCCCAGGCATGGATAGATATAGTTTCACTTCTGAAGCACTAGAGCCCAAAACCAGGGTTTAAAATTTTTTAAACATCTGTTTCAAGTTAAAAGGATGTTTCCTTTCTCTGGTCACCTTTATATTCATGCTTCAATTGAGCGTCAGTCAGCAAACACTACCTTCAGTTGCCTTGCATTCTCCTTTCTGCCATGGGGTATGTATCAGCCTGGGCACTTCTCCTCCCCACCAGGCCCCAGGTCCAGGTTGCCCTCAAGAAGGGATCTGCTATCAGTCATGGGTTTCACTGTTCTTCTTTTCTCAGAGATTCATAGTTTGAAATTTCTCCAAGAGATGAAAGACAGCCCCCTGCCCCCAGTGACAGAAATGGTGGCCATCATAGCATATAGGGGAAATAATTTCATACAGTAAAGCCTTTACATTATGGTCCAAGTCATGCCTTATATGTAATGACCTAACATGGGAGGCCAACCCTGCTGCTGTTTGACTTGTACTGGAGGGAATTCTTTCCCTGAACATTTCACTGTGTCCACCACACACACACATACAGGTAAATCCCCTGAGGTCCAGAACTCCAGTCACTCTTTCCTGCTGCTCTCCCACCCCCTTTCTCTGTGTCCCCTCTTTTTCCTCCCTATTATGGCACATTTAGGGTCCCAGTGACTTTGCCAAGCCTGGCTGTCAGTCATTATTATGGCTGACTGTGTTTCCCTCATGCTATACCATGAATGTACACTCTACTTTGTCACTGGGTCAGAATCCAATTACTTTTAGAATGCACTGAAGGAATTTAGTGTGGGGGGAAAAAGCCCATGTTCCCCTTTGTAAAATGAAAATCCTTTCCCAATAGGAATAATCCATTTATTTATTCAAGAAACATTTGTTGGTTGCTTTTTATATAATCCTGTAGAGTCATCAAGAAGATAGTAGATGGCATTGCAGTGGGAGTCCAATCTAGGGCAGCAGGAACGAGTGAGGGGTGAGGGCTGTGAATGGCCAGATCTGAAATCTGTGGACTGAATAGTCTTTGAAATGGTCACCCAGACATTTAAGAGTTCAGATGTTTGAATCTAATTGCAAGGCAAGAGGATCTAGAATTGAAGCAGCAAGTCCTTATTTACCCTTTGCTTGCTATTTTTCCAACTTGACAACTTGTTCCATGCACAGGTTCCCCTCTATAACAGAACTCTGCAAATACACGTGGTTAGGGTGTGTCCCTCCACACACACATCCCCATCAGTCTGTGCTCATGGCTGGCTTGTGAACAGAGCACAAGGTTTTGCATCAGGTTCTCTCTCTCCAAAGCCTTCTCTGACACTCCCTGCCTCTCACCTTGTTGACATTGTCCATAAGATTGAGGGCAAAATTAGATGACAGTTTTTGAAAGTTTGTCTGAAGTCCAAGAAGGAGAGCCAAGAGTCAGGCCAAGCCTGTGGACTAATAGACCTCTTTCTACACACTCGTGCTCTAATCCCTAAGGCAGGTGAGCTGATTGCATGAGTAGCTGCCCTTCTGCTTCTTGGATGGATGGCAGCTGAAGGTGGAGAGTGGTCAGGAGAAAGGAAAACAACTTTGGAAAGCTGAAAGGAACACACAGTCCTCACAACCCAATTTCTCTTTAATGATACCAAGAACACTACCTACCAGAAATTCACACTAATCTTGGAAGGTAACCACAGTTAGAGGAGTTTCACTTGTGCAAATGAACTTGCAAAGGCAGGTGCTCTGAGGAAGCTAAAAGGATGGTTATAGATATCTGCCTTCAACACAAAGCTTAGCCATGGCTGATGGGTTCCTGAATGCCCTGTGGTGAGGGACTAGTTCTAATTGAGAAGATGGGAGGTAGGGTAAGGAGACGGTGTGACCTGTGAAAGCTCTTCTACATGTTTTAGGTTTCCCAAAGTAAAACACTGAAGGACACACCAAATCATGAGTGTATGAATGACATTGTTTCATCTCAAAATGGGAACTGTGGCTGTTGTATGTGATTAGGTTTCATTTACCCATTTACTCCTTGTCTGCTAGAAACTTCTTGGGTTCTTTCTTCCCATATGTCCTAACAATATGCTTCTGAATTTATGCTACCCTTTTGCAGGAGTAATGCCCAAAATGAGGCACTTGTCTTGGGATCTTCCTTCATCCAGGTAGTCAGTGATTTTCTGCCTTTGACTCCAGGTCCCTGAAGCCTGGGCCTCCAGGGAATTCTAGAGAGTGAGAGAGGAGACACCTGAGATAGAAAGTCATTGAGTCATGTTGCCAAAAGGCTGATCAGGTGGTAAGGAAACCCCGGGATGCCTCAACACCAATCCCCAGCCTCTCCTGTCCAGACCTCAGCACATTCTTCGGGCCTTGCAGAAAGTTTAGTGTTTATTTGCTCAAATCCCTTGTTCTACTCCCTCGTGAAGAGAATTTGTGCCTGGGAAAGGTGCTCAGGATGCTGTTAAGAGCGCAGACAGGCGGGGAACCAGGATGGGAAAGGGGAGACTTCCCAGAAAAGGGGACAACCCAGATGAGTGCTGAAGCGTAATTAGAAGTGGATGGAAGAACTTGTCAAAATAAGTTGCTCAAAATGGAGAGAGCGAGAAAGAGCGAGAGAGAATGTTTCAGGGTTTCATTTAACTTTTTAATGAGGGAACCAGCAAGATGACAAAATCAGTACCAAAGAAATATGAAAACTAGGATTTTATTTAGTCTTTAAGAAACAAAAAGAGATGCCGAGAATAGATAAGTAAATGAGATGCAAAGCCAGGTAATTTCTGCAGGGAAATAAAATTATCCCTTTCAAGGAGCTCCTGGGTGGCTCATTGGGTTAAGCATCTGCCTTTGGCTCAGGTTATGATCCCAGAGTCTTGGGATCAAGTCCCGTTTGAGGCTTCTCTCTCAGTAGGGAGTTTGCTTCTCCCTCTCTCTCCCTCTGCCTCTCTTCCCTGCTTATGCTTGCTCTCTCTCTCTCTCTCTGCCTCAAATGAATAATAAAAATTAAAAAAAAAAACTTATCACTTTTGAGACACTTTCTACCAGATTCCACCCCAACCTTAGCAGTTTTCTGTAAGTTAACCTTCTAACCTTTACAGAAGATAAAATATCTGGACCCTAAACAATACCAAACAATAAAGAAAACTCAGTCAAGCCCACCCCACCCCAGCAGGGGTCAGCAAACTATATAAAGACCCAGGGAGTGAATATTTTAGGCTTTGTGGGCCATAAGGTCTCCATTGTTAACTACTCAATTCTACAATTACAGCACAAAATCTGTGCTCCACAATATTTAAAGGAATGGGTGTGGCTGTGTTTTAACAAAACTTTATAAAAACAAGTGGTTGGCTGGATTTGGCCTGCAGCATGTAGCTAATCCCTGCTCCAGGAGAAACTTAAAGGGTCACATAATCATCTTTTTGACCCATTTCCAAGTTTTGGTGCTTTTTTTCCTAATAGGTTTATAGTAAGGAAAACAACAAGTACAAAGGTACTGGGGCCTGAGTTCATACATTGTATCTGGGGAGCTGTACGTAAGGATTTCTAGAGCACTGAAAAGGGAGTATTAACCATACAAAGAGGAATAAAGCTGGATAATTCAGGAGGAAATCCACCATCTTTTTACCTGTTGCAAAGTGTACCTGATTAATACACCTGGGCCAGAAAATGCGATGACCCAGCTCTGATTCCAATGAGTGACCTGAGAGGGTTGACATTCATCTTACTAAAGCTTGGTTTTCCTGCTTCACAAATAGAAATAATATTGGAACTATCCAGAGGGTTGCTGTGACAGTAAAAAAAGACAGTGCATTTCCCATTACTGAATTACATGATAGCTTTTTAATTATAAATTATTATTGATATTATTCATTAATCATAGCCAAAGGGAGGTCCTGGAGCTACAGTTGAGTCTACAGTTTGTCACAAAGGGTAGTTGCTGGGATCATGAAGGTGTAATGGAGAGTCCTGTTGCTCACTTCCTTTTCATTTCAGGTCCTTGGTCTTTGAGACTTTGTGTAAACCAACTCCATCTTTCCCTCTAATACACAGCTGGGCTCAGAAAACCAGGGTTTTCTGGAATTCCTATTAAGAATCTCCTCATCCGGGGTGCCTGGGTGGCTCAGTGGGTTAAGCCGCTGCCTTCGGCTCAGGTCATGATCTCAGGGTCCTGGGATCGAGACCCGCATCGGGCTCTCTGCTCAGCGGGGAGCCTGCTTCCCTTCCTCTCTCTCTGCCTGCCTCTCTGCCTACTTGTGATCTCTGTCTGTCAAATAAATAAATAAAATCTTTAAAAAAAAAAAAAAAACTTTTAAAGAATCTCCTCATCCCCTACCCCTAGTAACAATTTATAAACAACAAGGGCTCTGGGGACAATTGCCTTGTAAACAAGGACACAGTGAATGTACTTAGAACAAAACTGCTGGATTAGCAGCCACATTTGCATTCCCACAATGGATGTGCTAATTAACAGTGATTCCTACCTGTTCATTAAAGCCTTAAGAGGTTCTTCAAGAAACATAGCAGTGCTTTCTCTTCTGGCCCTGTCAGCAGTGACCTGTGCTTACTCAGAGCCACTCTTTTAAAATTGTACCTATTATTTTTTTTCTTTTTCAAGCTTGTATTTAAATTCCAGTTTGTTAACCTACAGTGTGATATTACTTTCAGGTGTAAATTAGTGATTCATCACTTACCAATAACACCCAGTGCTCAACACAGCAGGTGCCCTCCTTACCCATCACCCATTCAACCTATTCTCCTGCCCCCCATCAACCCTCAGTTTGTTCTTTACAGTTAAGAATCTGCTTTCTGGTTTGCCTCTCTTCTTTCCCCCCATGTTCATCTGTTTTGCTTCTTGAGATCCACATATGAGTGAAATCGTATAGTATTTGTCTTTCTCTTACTGACTTACTTCGTTTAGCATAACACACTCTACCTCCATCCATGTCCTTGCAAATGGCAAGATTCCATTCCTTTAAGGGCTGAATACTATTCCATTGTCCATATACCATATCTTCTTTATCCATTCATAAGTAGACGGGCATTTGGTCTCTTTCCATAATTTGACTATTGTTGATAATGCTGCTGTAATCATCGGGGTGCATGTATCCCCTCAAGTCAGTATTTTTGTATTCTTTGGGTAAATACCCAGTAGAGTAATCACTGGGTCATAGGGTAGCTCTATTTGTAACTTTTTGGGGGAAGCTCCATACTGTTTGTTGAAAGGTTTTGGAGGGTTTTGGTTTTTTGGTTCGGGTGTTTTATTTTGTTTTGTTTTATTGTTTCACTAATTGGGACCAGTTATCTCCTTAAGAGCAGAGGAATTCATCTCTTCCCCCTCAAACTCTTAGCATCCTCAGCCAGGCTCTGTCTTTTCAGGGGGCTACCTCTGCCTCACTCACGTTGGTAGTAATATCTGCCTCTGTTAGCAACCCTAAAGCTTACTCAGATGGCCTCAATAAAATATTAATAAATAATGATGAAGAAGTATTTAATATGGGCCATTTTTGTGTTTCTTTTTCACTTCTCAGTAGTAATACTCTAAGGGTAATGATACCAATGGCATGTGGTGCTAATCCTCTTTGTCTGGGTTCAACCAAACAGACTGCCTGGTGATCCTGGGTGGAGGGACACCCCAATGTTGAGACTGGGTCAGACTGCAGAGACCTCTGAACCCCACCAATGGACCCAAGACGGGTCTCAAGGCTGAGCTTAGTGAAAAATGGTCAAGCTGGAAGGATGGTCCTATTCATCCATCCCACAGGAACCACTCAGGAATGTGTTGACTCCTTGCATATAGAGGATAAGTAGGCACAGAGCCTTGGTAACCAGGAGAGAGGAGAGATGAAGGAGGGGAGGCTCAAAATGGTTAGGAAGGACCCTCTTGTGGCCAGTGGAGTTCTCACATATGACAGTACCCTGCCTCCAGTGATGATATCACTCATTATTGCACCAATGGGGGTGGAACTTGGGGCCACCCAAGGCCACTGAATTTCTCTCTTGCAACTGAACTGACAGGAGTTCACTCCCGGGTGAGAGCACCCCAGGTGGAGTGGTCACACAAAGGAAACTTTATTTGCAGCAAATAAGATCATGGGGAATTACTTCCAAAGCTGTGACTCCCTAGGCAGGGGTGAGCAGGTTTCTTTTATTTAAGGTTAGTCTGAATATTCAGAAAGAGAAGTTTTGTCCTCGTGTGAAGTGGCAGGCACAAGGCTGCACATGCATACTCAGGAATCATGCGTAAACATGCATCATATGTTATGGAAACGAGGTCTGTGCTCCTCCTTGGGCGGAGGTTTTAACGTAACGATGAGGGAGAGGTAACTAGCGGACACTCCGTGGCCCATGTGCGCCGGTGTGAGTCGGTGGTCGGGCTCCAACTGGTCTAGGCTGGTAGGAGCTCTTCCTATGACTTACCTCTGAAAGGTCAAAGTTGTGCTCGCTTCAGCAGCACATATACTGAAAGGTCAAAGTTATCGTTCCTGTGAAGAAGGGGGCTCTGTAAGGATCTTGCTGGTGACAGTCTGTGCATGGACTTCATTGCCTTCTGCTGTGTATCCAGCTCAGGTATCCAGGTTAGGTATCTTTTGTAGTTAAAGATACCTTATGCCCTTTAATAATAAAGAAACTTTTCCTCCTTCAGTTGTCAGTTGCTGATGGCCACCATCACATTGCCATCCCCGTGATAACCACGTAAATTTTATTTCGGTCCCCATATCACCCACAGGGACAACAGTCCTAGTGCTCTGGTCACACTGGGTCTGCTCCACAATTCCTCCTGACTCCCCAAAGCCCTGTGGATGTTCCCCAAGACTCTGCAAGAATCTGCTTTCACCGAAATGCAGTCCCAGTCCCAGCCTGGGCTGTGTTGTGGGATGTTCCTTGCTTGCCTGTGGGAGTGGGAGGCCCAAGGGGCCAGGATGAGTGAGGCTCTGTGCGAATCAAGCACATCATGGCACACCTGTAGCTCCTTTCTGTGAGAAGACTCCAAGAGAGACTCTTTCTCGCTCCCACCCCCTCCCGTCTTCCTCACTTCATGCCACAGGTCAGAGCTCCCCCTGCCCTCGTGGACCCTGGAGCCTCTGCTGCTGCGTAGGCCATCCTCCCACTTGCTAGCATGTGATCCTCAGGGCAAGGCCTCTCCAGGCCCCACTGTTTACTCGCACCTGTGCCGTACATCGCGAGCTGTCTGAGGCAGCCCCAGGCCAGGACTGTCCTTGTGGCATCTAGCTTGAGCTGGTAGGGGGAGGCCTCAGGCCTGACGCTCACCGTGTTGTCACAAGACACAGATGTAACGGCTGAGTCCCAGAGAGAAAGTGGCATTGCTATTAAATTGGGCCTGAGTTTAAGAATGGCCTTTCTTAGATTGGCCCTCCTTACCTAAGAATGGCATTTTTTATTTAATGTTTTAAACTTTAAACATGAATCTTCACTCTCCTGAATAGTTTGATGCAGGCTTTTCTCATCTGCCATTTCACATGCTTTTTTGGTCATTTGAGCCTTGCTTCCCCTATCTGTAAAATGGGAATGTTAATATCAGTGTCACAGGATTGTTTTGTGGCAAAAGTGAGAAAACGACCTTAGCATTTAGCATGGCATCTGGCATAAGGAGGGTCCTCAGTAGGAAAAGGGCTATCACTGATCCGGGCTCATCAGAGGTAATGCTGGGACAGCAAGGACATCTGACACCCAGATGTCAGGGGGTGAAGCGTCCCATGGGTTGAAGCAGCCTAGGAAGCATCTTGGAGAAGGAACGTGGTGTGTTACACCCTGTCGGTCAGGCAGGCTGAAAGGTAGCCTGGTCTGTACCTGTGGGGCAGGTGATAGGAGACAGGCTGGGCCAGACCTGCCCCTGCCATCCCTGAGGCACAGGACCTCCCACTCCCCGGAGGAGTGGAAAAGGAGCCTTGTGTCCAGGATATCACAGGGAAGAGGTTTTATTCTGATCAAGTGCGGCTCTTGTTTCCTTGGTAAGTGAACAGCTGTTTGTTGCCTTCGGAAAATGTAAATTAACCTAGGCTTTTGTCCTTAAATAAGAGTGAATGAAAAGTTAACCGTAATATTTTTGGAACATCTAGCAAAACTCCCCTTAGTGATGACACAGCTTAGACTTCACCCTCTTCCTATCTGCCATACCTCCATCATCCAGCACTGACCGCCCTTAATTCTGACCATCTGTTTCTCCTGAGAGTTGGGAGCCCCTCCAGGGAAGAGAGAGACATGGGGCCTTGGACCCACAGCTCAGTAACTATGGAAATTTAAAAGAAAGATGAACATCAGAGGGGCTGGAAGTAGAAAATGCGCTGGGAGTCCGCAGAGCGAGAGATCACCCCCAGTGGACAGTTCAGGACCTGATTCGCAAAACAGGCCACGATCAAGATTTTCCCAGAAGCTACCCATGAACCAGAGCATCCAGGACCGACAAAACACCCAGTGAGCTTAGACAATATGGAGGGCTTTTCCCTACAAGGACCTGCTAGGTGACACCCTGGAAAATAATTGTCCTCGACTAAAAGGACAATTTGAAAACATATTACACTAACATTTATATTATCATTTCAGACAAGGGAAAGGATAAAAAGAACTGAGAAGGACCGTAAACTGGGTGGCAGGTACTCATATATCCAGCCTCATTTCCTGTGCTGTCTGTTCTCACAGTGCACAGCGCGTGGTTGGCATCCGTTTCACAGGTGAGGAAACTGAGGCTTACAGAGGAACATGGCCCCAGGCCAGTCAGTAAAGAGCAAAGCAGACCTAGGCTTGGACCTCAGCTCAACCACGGAATCCCTGCTGGGTCTCGGGCAAGTCACATGCTTGGACCTCAATCTGGAAAATGGAGAGGAAAGAAGATATTTTATGTTACAGTTCTCAGCAGAGGATCAGGGACACAGTTGGTGTCTAACAGATCTTAGTTTTTGTTAAATTGTCTGAAGTACTATGGTCCGATGAATCATCAAAAGTGGCAGCTGTGGTGACTCTCCAGGGAATACTATGTCAGATGGTTAGAAGGGGCTAGAGATTAACTGACCCCATGTTTCCTAATGCCATTCCCCGACCAGCAGCATCAGAGCCCCCTCCATGGACTTGCACTCCGGACACCCTCTCCCCCCGACACACTCTCCCCCTGACACATACCCACACAATCAAATCAGCTCTTCATATCCAGATGCACAGGTTTGAGAACAGACTGACAGAGGCCTGCTGGGAGAGGTTGCCACAACCTGGAGGAGTCTCCTCTCTGCCCTGGCAGAGAACCCCTCCAGAAGTCCAGCTGTGGACAGAAAGACAATGACGAACCCTTTTGGGAACACGGTGGGCAGGTGCCTCAGTGACCTTGGCCCCAACCACCCAGGGGAGCCAGATGATGTGCCAGGGGGGACAGCCTGTTGCTAACAAGTGGACAGGCCTTGGCTGAGAATGAATTTAGGAGAAAGGGTCTTGTGCACCTCCCATACATTCAGATGGATATGCTCAGTTCCTAACAGGCCCTGGGGCTGGAACCGAGGGCCTAGAAGACAGCAGAATTTGATCTAAGCACAGAGCCCCAGGAACTCCTGAGGCCCAGTCTTGGGGGTTACCCAGAAGACACCCCCCCATGCCCCACAACACTCTACCTCACTCAAATATGACAATTACAGGGATTACTCAGGTCTACCACCTCCTCCCCTACCCCAGAGGCGGCTATGATAGGAAATGACATAGCAGGCCCTAAAGACAGAATGCAAGTTCACTGGCACCTTGTGGGACAGGGCAAGGCCTCACCACGTGGTTGCTGATAGCTGTGCAACGCCACTCATCCCTGCTAAGCATCATGGAGCACCAACTGTGCATTCCTCCGCTGCTAGGACATCTCCTTCGGGAAGCCTTCCTGTCCTTCAGCGGGGCTGTGTGGGTGCCTTGGGTATTTGCCCCCTCCCCAGCATTGAGATTTCTATTGTTATTGTCACTTTAGTACTTGGTTCATTGACCCAAGATTGTGTGCTGATGTGAGGAAAGCAGGCACAGACACACCGAGCCTGGACAGGGAAGGGCTATAGGAGACTCTGCTGGTAGGAATCAGAGCTCAGCAGAGACTCACTGGTCTACCTCATTTTTTACTCTCTCCAGATGCCTTTCGAATGACATTCAGGGATGGGGATGTTTGGAATCCAGACCGTCTCATGCAGAGAGTAGAGGACTGTGGTTTGGGGGCACCTAGACACTATCATTTGCAGGCTGGCTGAAGGTTACTAGGGTGTTCCCGAGGCTCAGACTTCTCTGCCTGAACTCTAAATTCAGTGCCAGACTGGCCAGCCTCAGCGACTTCATACCGAGGAAAAGAGGATCCATTTCTGGGTTGCAGGGCAGAAATTCAGTCTCTTTTATAGATTCTGACAGCCCATTAGCCAATAGCAAGGGGTAAGTGTGAAGTGCCCTAGCACAAACTTCTCCCCCTATTGTAGCATGAGTGGGCTGACCCTGAGAGAGAATGCCCCCCGCTTCCTCTATCAGAGCCGTGAGCTGGCTGAGTGCCCGCCCGGCAGACCGGGGCTCCCTGCGCTCTGTGTGTCAAAGGTTGGACCGTTGTTGGGTCTCCTTGCTCAGAATTCTGTGAAACCTAGTCCCTCTAGCTCTCAAGAGTGTTGGGGAGATGTGGCCATCTGCCTTCTACCTCCTCTTCAAAAAAACTTTCCAAAAGTTTCTTGGCTTTAGGGAGCAGTTAGTGCTCATGGAGTCCACTCTGGACTGGGGTCTGCAGCTTGTCTGAGTTTCGGTTCCAGTTAGTGGTTAAATAGCTGGTAATCTTGGGAGAGACTGAACTGTCTATCTGTAAAATACCTGAAATTCCTCTCCTGCTGCCATATTAGTATTTAAAGATCGTTCCCTTAATGAATAGGAAAGCACTTAGGAAAACATAAGGCCAGATCAAAGGCAAGGCGGAGGAATGTCTTTCAGCCGCGGAAATGTGCCTCGCAAGCTTGAATCTGCACAGAGCTGGAAGGGGCCCAAGAGATTATTCTAGATTCATATTAGTCAAGTTCTCAACCCTGGCAGCTCATCACGGTCACCTGGGAGCTTTTCCAGAAATAGCCATCTTCTGCCACCACCCCCAGCCCATCACTGTAACCCTGCAACTCCCATATTTTGATCCTGTTAGTCTGGAGATGGGACGAAAGCCTGGGTGTTTGGCAGTGATGCAGATGACACGCCTGGGGAGGGAGAGGCTGGTTTGGGCCAGCTCTTTGCATTGTAGATGCTGATGCATGAGGTCAGGGAGCGGCACAGAGACACACCCAGGCAGTCACTGGGAGGTGGAATAATCTGGAGAGCAGAAGCCTCAGCCAGGCTACCCTCCTGGGCAGGGCCCGCAACCATGCCTCCTGCTGACATCCAGGCATCTATGTTAAGAGCAAAGATCCTCTTGTTCAAAGGTGTCAGCTCTGAGTCTGCAATTACCCAAGACCCACCCACGACACCTACCACACATGCTGTCTTGGGGAATCAATGCAGAAACCAGAGGTGGCATTTATTTGCTGGTATTCCTGGGGAAATTCAGGCTTTTGCTCCAGCTATCCCTCTGGACTCTGAGCTCTTCAGATAGGGGCTGAGTCTCTTCATCTTTGCATCCCCCAATAGAGGGAAAATCAAACCAGAAAAACAATGCTTGGTGGGTGAGGGAGTGAATTAACAAAAGCACGTGAGGTGCCCAAGTACGAGGCGTAAATTTAAACACGAACATCACATAATAAAACCATTTCCAAACTCAACTAGCTCTTCTGTCCTGAATCTTGATTGTCAGCGTAAAAATCATTTTGACAGTTAGCCAGGGCTGCACTGACGTTAAACATTATGCGTACTCACATTAAGAAAGGAAAAGGAAAATAAAATGGGCCTTTTGATCCTCCGCCTAAGTCACAATAAACCATCTATGGTGTTAATTGTTTATAATAACTTAATGACATAATTACCCCCACTGTAGGTTGCCTAGGGTAGTGAAAACACAGCAGGATCTCAAATCCTTTGAACTAAATTTAAAAGGAAGCCTGGCTCTACCTCCTGTCTGTTGGGTGAGGTTGGTCATATGGCTTAGCCTCTGACGCTCAGCAGCCTCGTCTTTAAAGGGGAACGATACTATCTATCTTGCTGAGTAATGACGGTGGAGACTTAAGACTCACTTCCAATTACATTCCATTGGCCAGAACTAGTAACCTGGCCCCAACCTCACTGCAAGAGAGGCTTGGAAACGTGTAGAAATGCCTACTGCCTCTCTGTGGGCAGTAAGCTCAGTACACATTGGTTTGCCCACATGTGGTTTCTCCCACCTCCATCCTAGGAACACGTTTATAATTTAGTTAGAACAGTGCACCAGAAAATCACTCACTGTGGGGTGGCTTGAGGGCCCCAGGTTTGAGGCCTGATCTCCTCCATCATCCTTCCTTCTTTTTTCCCACACTCACTCATTCACCAGCAGATATTTTCCAGATTCCCCTGGGTGATGCAGAGAGAGTTGAGGACAGACTGTGCCTGTATGGCACTAACATTCTGGCTGGGAGGCTGGGTGTGGGCATGGAGTAAGAAACAGACCGTAACTAAGTGAGAAAGTGGCTGAACAAATAGAATAAATTCAGATAGTAATAAAATACAACTGACTGACGTGATAATAAGTACCTGGACAGGGAAGGAGAGGCATTTAAGATGACAGTGACCAGGAAAGTTCTCTCAGAGGGGTTGTCATTTTAACGGAAACACAAATGTCTGAAATGGTCGCCCACACATAGCCTCCTTCAAGAAGAAATGAGGATATGCTATCAAACTCGGAAGAGAACAGTGAGACTTCTGGAATGGTAGAATGAGGAGCTTGGCAAATACTCTCCCCGGGAAGGGACAATAAAACTGGAAAAAAAAATCATAAACAACCATTTCAAGACTCTGAAAATTGACCAAAGGCAAACAACAAACTGGGGAAACACTACTAACAATTTTGCGCCAGTAAGTCAGAAAACTTCAACAAAATGGAAAAATCCCCCCAAAGACACAAGGAACTAAAACTGACTCAAGAGAAATAAAAAATCAAATAGACTTATAACAAGTCAATAAATTGAATCTCTAATCAAAAATCATCTCACAAAGAAAGCCCAGGCCCAGATGACTTCACTGATGGATTCTATAGCATATTTAAAGAAGAAATAATGCCAGTGCTTCACAAATTCTTCAGGAAAAAGAAGAAGAGGAGGACCAGTATCATCCTGATACCAAAGTCAGACAGGGACATCATAAGAAAACTACAGGCCATTATCTCTCCTGAGCATAGATGCAAACATTTTCAAATGTTGAAAAATCAAATTCAGCAATATATTAAAAAAGATGTTATCTATGACCAAGTCAGATTTATCCTAGGAATAAAAGGCTGGTTTAACTTCGAAAAGTCAATCAATATAATTTTTATTTCATTAAATGGACAGAATTAGCAAGGACAAAAACCACAGGATCATCTCAACATATACAAAAATAATGTAAAAAAAAAAAAATCAACACCCACTTGAACTAAAAATAGGGGAACTTCTCAGCCTCACAAGGGGCATTTACAAAAAACTTATAGCTAATGTCATGCTTAATGATGAGAGACTGAAAACTTTCCTCCATAAAACAAGAAAAAGGTAAGGATACCCACTCCACACTTCTATTCATCATTAAATTAATGTTTCTAAGCCTCTGAAATAAGACCAAAAAATGGATATTAAAGACATTCAGATTGGAAAGGAAGAAGTAACAATTGTCTTTATTCACAGACAACATGAAACTAAATGTAGAAAATCCTATAGAATCAACAAAATTCTACTAGGACTAATGAACAAGTTCAGCAAGTTTGCAGATACAAGATCCATGTAAGAAAATCAATAGTATTTTTATATACTAGCAATGAACAATCCAAAAATGAAATTAAGAAAACAACTCCATTCAAAATAGCATCAAAAATAACAAAATGTCTGGAAAGAAATTTAACAAAAGAAGGGCAAGACTTGTATACTGAAGACTGTAAAAACACCACTGAGAAAAAATTTTAAAATACCTAAATAAATGGAAGGACATTCCAAGTTCACGGATAGAAAGATTTAATATTATTACAATGGCCACTCTTCACAAATAGATCTACAAGTCCTACCAAAATCTGAGCAAGCCTTTTTGCAGAAATCGCCAAGATGATCCTGGCAATGCAATGGACCCAGAATAGCCAAAATAATTCTGAAAAGGAAGAGCAAAGTTGGAATATTAGACCTTGGGATTTCAAAACTTACTATGTCTATAGTCATCAAAACAGTGGGGAACTGTTGAAAGGATAGGAGTATAGATCAATGGAACAAAATTGAGAGTCTAGAAATAAGCTCTTACATTTGTGATCAAATGATTTTCAATACAGGCGCCTTGTTAACTCAGTGGGGAAAAGGTAGTCCTTTCAACAAATGGTGCTAGAATAACTGGATATCCACGTGCAAAAATAATGAATACAGACCCTTATTTCAAACATACACAAAAACTAACTCAAAATGGATCACTCATTCATTTGAATATAAGGGGTAAAACTATAAACCTTTAGATGAAAACAGGAGAAAATCTTTATGGCCTAGGATTTGGCAAGGAATCTGACACCTACACCAGAAGCATGACCTATAAAAAACTGATAAATGATCTTAATCAAGATTGAAAACTATTGTGCTTCAAAAGATACCATTAAGAATATGAAAAGGCAAGCCATGGACTTGGGGAAAATACTTGCAAATCCTCTATCTGATCAAGAACTAACTCAAATATAGACTATGTGAAGAACTCTTACCACTCAATAATAAGAGAAAGGACAACCTAATTTTGAAAATGGGCAGGGGCACCTGGGTGGCTCAGTGGGTTAAAGCCTCTGCCTTCGGCTCAGGTCATGATCCCAGGGTCCTGGGATTGAGCCCCGCATCGGGCTCTCTGCTCGGCAGGGAGTCTGCTTCCTCCTCTCTCTCTGCCTGCCTCTCTGCCTACTTGTGATCTCTATCTGTCAAATAAAATAAATACAATCTTTAAAAAAAAAAAAGAAAAGAAAATGGGCAAAAGATGTGAATACACATTTCACCAAAGAAGTTGTAAGAATGGAAAATGAAAAGGTATTCAACATCATTAGTCATTAAGGAAATGAAAATTAAAACCACAGTAAGCTACCACTTCAGGAGCTTAAGAATGGATATAATAATTAATAATAATAATAATAATAATAATAATAAACCAGACGATAATAACAAATGTTGACAAGAATGTGAAGAAACGGCTACCCTTCTATAGTGCAGGGCAGGAGTGAGGCAAGCATAATCATACAATCACTTTAGAAAATAGTTTCTCACTTTCTTAAAAAAAAGTTAAACATAAACTTACCATATGACCTAAAAGATTTACTCCTGCGTATTCACCTAAGATTTGAAAAAAAAAGTCTATATACAGAATATTAATAATAATGGCATTATTCATAATAGCTTAAAAGTATAAATAATTCAAAATGGCTATCAACTGATGAATAGATGAACAGAATATGGTATACCTATACAATAGACTGTTATTCTTCAATAAGAAGGAATGCATTATGTATACACAGTATGACATGGATGAATCTCAAAAACATTGTGCTAAGTAAAAGAAGCTATTCACAATGGACTATTATATTATTCCATATTATGACAGTATATATGATGGCATTTATATGAAATGTCCAGAAAAGTCAAATTTATGAGAAAGAAAGTAGATTCGTCTCAAGTGCTACCTGGGTTAAGGGATGTAAGCCCCCAACATGACCAAAAAATGGGCACAGAGGGGATCTTTTGGGGGTGAAGGAAATGTTCTCAAACTGGATTGTGGTGATAGTTGCTCACCTCTATAAAATTATTGAAAAATCATTGAAAAAAAAAAAGAAAAATCATTGAAGTATAGACTTCTGATGGGTAAATTTTTAGATCTGTAAATTATACCTTAGTGAAGTTGCTAAAAAAAAGAAAATGAAGAGATCAAATCTTCTGATTCTCAAACCATGAATAATAGATAGTGGTCTTGTGAAGTGCAGTGGCCACTGATGGTAGAGATGCCAGACAGTCAGAGGGGACTGACATGTATTAAGGATCCTGTCCATGTATCTTTTCTCCCTTTCTTGAATTCCACCAAAGCAGGGCTTCTCTGAGCAGAGGTGGGATGGTGGGGAAAAAACAGGAAGGGCAAAAAAATCCTTTGGGACTCTAAGCTGAGCACAGTGGGCAACTATGATGATTTTAAATTTAAGGGGTAACAAGATCCAAGGTAGATTTTACAAAGATTCCCCCTGGTTACTCAGTGAAGGATGAACTGGGCATGGGGAGTCTAGAGGTCAGGAGGCCAAGGGGGTCACTCTTGCAATGGCCTAAGTTGGAGTGGTTAGATGAGTTGCAGGCTGGATCCTGACTGGGAGTCTCCAGGTGGCTCTGACCTTCCCCAGTTTCATGTCCCTGACTGACTGAGCTTCCCCTGGTTTCCTCATCTGCAGACCAAGAGCGGAAAACCACAGAACCCCAAAGCCATCTACAATGCCTGGCATATAGCCAGCCAAGACTGTGTGTCTTTAATGAATGAGTGTCCCTCTAGGGTCCTTCTATGTGGCACCTTTTTCTAAGTTTTGAATCTAGACCTCTGGGTGCACATTCTCAAACAGTTGCCCATCTAGTCCACTTCCTTCTCATAAGTCAAGTCCAGGGAGTGGACTCAGTTGTTTTTGGTGTGAAATATGCAGTCATAGGCATCAGACATATTCACCCAAAGTTCCAAGAGCAGGCCCTGGAGGAGATCCCTGGAGTTCTGAATTGGTGTTGGCCTCTCTCCAGAGTAGGGGCCTGGGGTTTGATGGGTTCTGTCCTAAGGTATCAGAGGGCCCTATCTCCATCCCCTGCTAAAGAAGGGAGTTTGAGGGGAACCAACAAGTTATTATGGAAACTGCCCAAGGTCCCCAGAACCTTACCTTCCCCTTCACGTGCCATTTGGTCTCCTAGTCTGACCGGGTATTAACCGACTTAAAACAAGCCTATGTGAGGCTGGTGCCTCTTTGAAGGTTAACTAATATGCAGTCATGAGGAATGAGGGCACCTATGTCCAGAGTACTGGGAACAGGAAGTGGGGTGGGGTAGGGTGCGAGTAGCTTATAGTAGCAGTTGGGAAGAGGGGACAAGAGGGACAACCCCTGGGGCCTATGGGGTGATAATGACACAGGGAGAGGGCCAGGAGAGAAGCAGAGGCCCACCTCTAGACGGGCAGGTAGAAGGGTCTTGATTCAAATTCCATGCCATCACTTGCCTTGGAGGGAAACAGTGGGTTACTACCCAAGAGAAATTCTTTCATTCATTCGGCAAAGATCGATTGAGTGCCACAGTTATGCAAGCTCTGTCAGGACCACGGTGGTGGTCACGGTGGTGAGTAAGGGAGCGTATAGTAGTGGGGAAGGCCCAAGTTGCTGAGAGCCCCTGGGAGGAGCACTTCACCCAAACATGAGAATAGGTTGGGAATGCCCGGGAAGGACAGCACTGACCAAAGCCACATACATGGAGAACAATGGTGCCAGAGAGGGGACTTCAAAATCAGAGCCCTGGAGAATTTAAATAAAAATTCAGAAGAAAGGGGCGCCTGGGTGGCTCAGTGGGTTAAGCCGCTGCCTTCGGCTCGGGTCGTGATCTCGGAGTCCTGGGATCGAGCCCCGCGTCGGGCTCTCTGCTCGGCAGGGAGCCTGCTTCCTCCTCTCTCTCTGCCTGCCTCTCTGCCTGCTTGTGATCTCTCTGTCAAATAAATAAATAAAATCTTAAAAAAATTTTTTTTCAGAAGAAAAAAAGGCATCTGGGAATGAACAGAATGCATTTTAAGGCCCTTTTAAAGGATACAAAATTAGTTCTCCTAACTATTAATTTAAAACAAAGGATTTTGAAAAAGAAAAAAATAAATCAGAGCCCTAGAGCCTGTCTTCCTCCCATCATCCTCTCATTTGTCCACTCAATGCTCCCTGAGTGCCTGCGACACACTGAGCCCTATTCCAGGCCCGGGGCTCTGGACACAGATGGAGACACGCAGCTGCACATTCAACATAAGAACTTTTTGTTTAAAAATTTTCTTAGTTTCTTCACAAAGCTTCTGGAAGCACCCAGGAGATGTCTAGAGAGATAGTGAGGGGCAGCCCTGTGCCCCAGATGGAGGGCCTCCCCAGGAGCTTGTGTTCTGCCCCCTGCAGGACAGCACCCCAGGCCACCCCCTCACCCTGATTCCCAGAAGGAGGCTACACTTGGGGAACATGGATGGCTGCTTATCTCCTGGCCAGCTGGAGACAAGCTGAGCCCCAGGGGAAGAAAACACAATGCCCTTGCTGGGACAGCTTGGATGCTGGTCGGCTACAGGTCCCAGAGGCACGGGCAGCACGCCCCTGTGGGATGGATGGGACCCATCATCTCCACCACCCCCTCCCACCCGACCTGCTCAGGAGCCACTGGTTAGGATTCATGCCGGAAAAGCTTTGCCAGGTAAACAGAAACACCGTCTGTATGAGGACAATGTGACCCATCCGGCGTGGGCAGCATCAATCCCCGTGTGGAGCAATCAACCTAATGACTTCATCGCTCCTGAAACCAATTGTGAGCCGCAGGAGGACTGGAGACGGGATTTGTTCTGCCTTAAGAGAGCGGTTAAGAAAGCCGCCCTCACATATTGAGAAAGAAAATATGTAAGTCAAAACCAAGGCACTTAAATGCGTGGGCCGCGGGCTGAGCCACCCACCCAGAGCAGACTTCAGACAGACTGCAGAGAACCGCATGCATTGTCATTAGCTCACCCTTGCCTTCCCTCTCTTCTCTGCCCCTGTGAGTCCTGCCTGTTGGGGGCCTGAACCCTCACGTCATTCCTTCTCGAAACCTCTCTGCCCCGTGCATCTGCTCAGAGATGCTGCCCCTCCCCAGCACCTGCAGAATCACTTGGCTGGCAGTCATCACTTTCTTCGCAAAACTCTGACTGGCTTGTTCCTACTCAAGATTTGTCCTTGCACTTGGGTACTTTTCTAGTGTCCTTGGCTTTTCCATTATAGCCTTTGGGACAAACTGGCCACTGGGAAGGGTGAAAGATGCAAAGACCCGAGTTGAGAATGACCAGCGTGCTCTCATTGGCCAACCCAGGGGAGAACCAGCACTGGGTGGGGCCTGAGTGGCCTCGGTGGGAGGGAAGGCAAAGGCAAACTTCCCAGGACTGATGTGGCCCCCTGCAGTGGACAGGAAAGTTCTGAGGCCCCTCTGTATGCCGAAGGAGGGCTTGCTGTGGTGGCCTTGGCAGTGGGCCTGGTACTAAGGACGTGAGTGTTGAGCCCACCACCTGGACTCCATCCCTCTCACCTCAGGCCGGTGACCTGGCAGGGACACTGAGAGGGACAGACAAAGAGGAGAGAAGCTCAGCTTCAGAGAAATGCATCCAGGACTTTAGAATTCTAAACCTTAGAAACTTCTGTCATCTGCATTAGTTTTACCTCAGTGTTTTGTGTTCTTTTGATTGGGAAGGTTGAGGGCTCCGTAGCATCCTTAATGCATGAAGGTACTCATCCCATCCTAGCTTTACCACCTGAATTTGTGGGCAGGGCTGTGGCTGGGAATGTCTCTGACTCTCTACTTTCTCATCTGTAAGCAAAGCGGTCATAAGTGGCTGCTAGGATGCTTCATAAAGGAAGGAAACCTGTAAGTTCTAAGCATAGGGCTGGAGGATAGTGGGGGCTCACAGATACTGTTACTTCTGGTGGGTACCAGAGCTGTTTGTGGTTCATGTTGCATCGCTGGGGTGAAGGAGGGAGTTTCAGACCCTGAAGTCTAAACCACAGAGGGCCTTGGAAGGTTCCAGGTGATTAGTTTTGGAAAAAGAAATCAGGGAAAGTCTAATTTAGGTAGAAAATTGTAAATATAAGGAATTTATTACCCAGGGGAGACAGGCTGCCAGTGAAATTTTAAAAGATGAATTCATGGGCACTCCATGCCACCTGCCCCCTCCCTGAGCACCTAAACTGAGCCAGTTGCAGAGCACAGGGACACCCATGTTAGCCAGAGGACAGGGATGGTCAGAAAGTCCCCCCCCAGACAAGGTGGCCTGGCTACATTTTAAGAGATGAGCAGTGTTTGGGGTTGAGTGACTGTTTGCCTTCCAGAGCCCTTCTTTCCTGCCTTTTTCTGTGCCTTGGCCTCAACCTTCCAGCTGGTTCAGCCAGTGGGGCCAGGCAGGAGCTCAGAGGAAGGAAAGCAGGGGACACCAGGTTACTCATTGCCCTAGGCACCCTCCCTGCTTGGCCACTGAAGGCTGGATATGCCCTTGACCAAGGGCCAAAGGTCTTGTCAGATGGCTCCAACCTCAGCCTCCCGCTTCAGACCTCTGAAACTGCTTCCTCATCCCTACCCAGGCCTAGGGGTGGTGTCTGTGTCCCAGTTCCCCCTGCCCCTGGGTTTTCTCCATACCAGAACCTCACCCTTGGGAGTAGTCCCTTTACCCACCTCTTAAGTTTCCTCCTGGGACCGTGACTGTTTACAAGTAAACATCAGACAGAGACAGAGATAAAGAGGAACCTACCACGAGTGTGCAAAGGACGAGAACTGGATCTGGGCCCTGCCAGGCCCTCTGCCTGGGAGACTGGGGGTGGTTGTACTGGGGAAGGAAGCAGGGAACCCCATGATAGAGAGGCTTTTGTACTAAGCTAAAAAGCTTGGAGTCTATTTGAAGGTAAATGCTAACCCCAAAAAGGATTTTAAATGCCAGGGTTGTGTCCTTAGTTGGCTTTAGAGAAAGAACTTCCTGGCCATCTTACGGAGGATGGGCTGGAGAGGAGCCAGATTGGAGCTGGGACCCATATTAGGAAGCCACGTAGGTGCTCTAGGTGAGAGATTAAGAGAACAGACCAAGGCACATCCGTGAGAGAATGAGGGGCGATTCCAGGGACTAAGTACATGTAAAGCACAAGGGATGAACTAGGGAAACTTCTGAGATTTCTGCATCAAAAGATTTGGTGGATGACAGTTCTGTTTAGTGAGATATTAAAAATATAGAAAGGAAAAAAGTTCCAACAGAAGGAGAATGAATCCTCTAAAATGCTTTAAATAAGAATCCAGATTGTCATGTGCGTAGTATAGTTGCTGAAGGAAACACTGAAAGGAGGTCCCATGGATACGGAGCTGCTTCCTCTCCCTGGTACCCCGTGACACTTGGCTGACTCACTCCTGTTTTTCCTTGCAGACTGCTCGCCTCTTATGTCCCCTGTGCAACTCTCTGACCTGTGGCCCTCATCTCCTCCCCAAGCTCTGTCTCCCAGAGACCGTCCCAGTAGCATGGTGATGCCTGCAAGGCACGGGAGAAGGAGAACACTGTGGGGTCATATTCTAGAACTACACTTAGTAGGAGGGTGGCCCCCCACCTTGTGCTGAACTTCTCTGACCCTCTGTAAAGGAGACCTTCTCTGGGTTGTATTGAGAACCAAAGAAGCTATTGTATAGATACAGCATGTGGTATATGATAAGCACTCAGTAAATGCTCGTGTGTGGGAACTTCCAGAAGGGGGCCAACTAGACAGCAAGGACTTCCAGGAGAAGAAGGCTCCATGGCACTAAGGCTTGCCTTAGAGGTAGATGTTTGGGGGATATTCAGAAGAGAAGGCAGGACCCCTGTGACTCTGGGAGGAGAGGCCTCAAATGTGGGATTAACCCCATAGAAGGACAGAAGCCATCCTGGCTGGAGGTGACAGTGTTTGGGAGTGGGAGGGGTAGGACACAAGCCATCCACACCCTGCTGGAGGACCCAGTCTTTGGCCTGAATCAAGCCCCACTCCTCAACGGGTCAGAGCCAGGTAGTCCTGTCTTCCCTAAGCTGCAGTTAAGTCTCAACCTGTGTTTTAAGGTCCCCAGGAGTATCCGTGGGAATCCTCAAAGAGCCAGGCAAATACCCAGCGCACACTGGGTCTGGAAGTTCTGCCTCCACTTTCCCACTCCCACCATCTCTGCCTTGATTATGGTGAGAAAACAGAGAAGTGGCCCCCTCTCTCTAGAGTGCCCACTGCATGTTTGTTTGCTATTGAAATTTATTTGTTATAGCATCATTATTCCTTGATGTTCTTACAGCGTACCATGTGTGAGCTTGAAATGAAAAACCATCTGGAAATACAGTCAGAATGAAGGGCAGGGGTGTGCGGTCCTGCTCCATAACCACAGTTAGCTTCCTTCCTGATAGCCAGTGCATCATTGAGGCATTTTTACTGACTCTCCTCCCTAGGAGCATGTGGAGCTTGAAGGTGAGGCCCACCCACCAGTTTTTCAGTAAAAGAATGAGATTCTGACCAGACTGTGGCTCCTCTATCACCCAGAGACATCTAAGACCAGTCATCTAGGTGAAGAATAATTGGCAAATTCATCAGCTGGTTCTAGGCGCTTCCATTGCTGTGCCTTGGTATTTAATTGTCTTACGTAAAACTCAGCAGCAGCCATTAGAAGTCAATACGAGTCGGTGACAGAGCTTCTTGCGTCACAAGTCTCTGTGAACTTCGTACTTGGATTTCACAGGAGGCGGCAGACGGAGGCCAGGGATAGGGTTTAGCTGCTCTGACCTGACTAATGACACCGGGGGTTCCAGCAGCTCACAGTGACGATCCATCCCAGGTCTGATGTGCATAGAGCCCTATGTGGCTGACGCCCTTGCTATCCTTTTGGCCTGGAAACCAGATCTGACTGGTTGGCATGTCTGACATGTATTGTCCAGTGGGATTTTTGTTTGTTTTAATTGTTTTAAAATTTGGCTTTCAACATTTTAAAATTTGGCTTTCACATTTAAAAATAAGAGATTTCACTTAAAAACCTGCAGAAAAAAATCTGAAGATGCCAGGATAAGTTCCTGGTTGACCACCATGCCTGGGAGGTAAATAACGGCCCACCCAGTCTGGCCCCAGCCGCCAGCGCCACGTGTCCTTAACGCAGCCTGCTTCTCACACTCCTGGCACCTCGCCCTGGTCCCCCTGCTGGAGGAGGCATGCCAAGCCATAGGTCGTGGAGAAACAAGGCTATAGATGGACACACAGCCAAAGCAGATCGTGGTCCCCCTGGAAGTTGTTTCTGGGGACCATTTGATATTACAGACGGGTAGCTACAAAACGTGAAACCACCTATGTCTTTTGGGAATTGGTCAGGATTGCTTTCGTAGGGTTGTGGAGTGAGGTCCACAGTCTCAGAGTCCCCTGCTTCACGGAGGGTTAGCCTCCCTATTTTGTCTAGAAACCATCCCCTGTCAGTCACTCAGCAAGGTGGGTTTCAGGGGCTAGGACGTGTGAGCAGATCATCTGACGGGCCCGTGGCTGTCCTGGGGCAGGCTTCTCAGCTCAGGCTCTGCTTTAGACAACACTGGGTGCACTCTCCCCAGAGTCAGGTTTGCTTGCTATCAGGTAAGGTCTGGTGCCAGCATAGGGAAGAACTCCGTAGTGATTCTCACGAGTAGTCAAGGTCCCAAGGAGGGCTGTCTGCTGACGGTCAATAGTCCTGGGACTGCAGTGGTGTAGTCCTGGCTGGAAAGCTGGGGAGTTCTGCCTGGCTCAGCAGACCGAGGACCCAGGATGGCTTTGTGTTCATCCTGTACCCTTCACCTGCTCAATGCCAGGCAGGTGGGACATAGATGTGCGGGGTACACACTTATGGAAGGAAGGAGGAGAGAAAGGGAGGGAGGAAAGGAACTGTCCTGGAAAGCTCATGACCCAGCTGGATGCTGACTTTGTTGTTCTGGAATAGGACTGTTGTGTCAGGGTTGAAGGAGGAAGGAGGAGAATGCAAGATAACTGGGCTGGCCCTGGCCTGAGAGAACCTTATTGACTCAGCATGCCTTCACCCTGGGTAGTCTGGAGTCAAGCTAAGCGGGAGGTACACACAACTGAGAAAAGAGCACCCTTCAGAGCTTACAGAAGAGCAAATCACATTTCAACGATGTACCGTCTTCTGGGAGCTCAACCGTCCTTTTCAATACCCGGCTTCCGACAGGGTCCACATGAGACCCGTGAGCACTTATTTCTTCCCTCGGAATCCCCGGTCCCACCCCTCACCCCCAGCCAACACACAGCCCACACCCACCTCCAGTGCCTTGGCTGGGAAAGCATAATGACACTAGATATCAAACACCCATCTGAATGTCTGTGATTTCCACAGGTTTGTGTCTCATAAAAATTTAAACACCTGCTAAGCGAAAACAACACCTTTTGCTGTCTTTCTGGCAAACACCTTCTGCAGAGATTTTCTCACTTCTCAGTGGCAACATATTTCACTGGCAATTCCCCTGGCATCAAAGCTGCTAAGAGATAAAGGGAGCCAGGTAAGGCGTGCCTTCCAGGAGTCCCAGCAGGTCCCTTTGGAGACAGGGGTCTGAATGGGCTTTGGGAAGTAGAGGGGTTCAGGACCTGGGGCAGAGCATGTAGCTTGATCTTTGAAGATTAAGGGATGGCTGGGCTTGAAAAACATGGCCCTGGAAGGTTGTACAAACAACCTACAGACAACTGAGGAGAAAACTTGCTCAGCTGGAACACAGGGCATTAGAGGGTGGGAGACAAGGAGTTGTGATGTGTTAGGAGCACTTTTGGACAAAAGTGAGATTCCCCAGGCCTGACCAATCTTTGATGCAGATGAGACCCCCACACCAGTTACTAGTCACATACCATGAGCACACGTATTCCTAACTTCCAGGCTGCCTGTAACACTGGCATGAGGCAGGTGCAGACCACCCGAAGTTCTACAGTTCCCAGAGAGTTTCATCTGCACTTAATGGGTCATTCTATGCTCCTCTCTGTTATGGGCTAAATTGTGCCCCCCCCCAAGTTCATTCATGGAAGTCCTAACCCTGCAATACCTCAGAATGTAACCTGACTGAAGTAGGATGGGTCCCTAGTCCAAGATGACTGGTGTCCTTATAAAAAGGGGAAATTAGGGCAGAGATCTACACAGAGAAAATGCCGTGTGTGAATGTGAAGGCAGAGATGGGGTGATGCCATCAAGCCTCCAGGAGCTTGGGGAAAGGCATGGGTAGATTGTCCACATCTTTCAGAAAAAAACGACTCTGACAACACCTTGGTCTCAGACTTCTAGCTTCCGAAACTGTGAAACAATAAATTTCTGTGGTTTAAGCCACCTAGTTTATGATAAAGGGCTGAGCAAACTGGTAAACTTTCCACCTGGCTTTCATTAGGACCGCCGAGTCACTGTCCCTGGAAACTTCCAGCAAATCAGCCCCAGCATTGGCCACCACATCTGATCATGTTGAGGCTGGTCCAAGCTCAGACTAGAGCCTCAGTGTCCATCATCCCATGTATTCCGTCTTTAAAAAAGCCTGAGAAGAAAATTTTATTCCTACTTTGCTGAATAATTGCAACTTCAGGATGGGTATAGGACCAGCTGAGGGCCACACATTCATTAATTTCAGGGTTTCTCAGGGTGCCTGAGGGGCTAAGTTAAGCATCTGCCTTCAGCTCTGGTCATGATCCCAGGATCCTGGGCTGGGGTCCCACATCAGAATCCCTGCTCAGTTGGGAGCCTGCTTCTTCCTCTGCCTCCCATTCATGCTCACTCTCTCTTCTCCCTCTCAAGTAAACACATAAAACATTTAAAAATAATTTTAGGGTTTCTCCATCAAACCAGTTATAGGACAATAGCCAAATAGCATGTGTTCAGCAAATCTGTGGTCAGAGAGCTTCACATTAAGCAGTGGAACCACCAGTATGCGATGTGCTATCTGCACCTAAACTTAACGCTAGGGACACCCACAATGCCCATCTCTCCATCCCTGGGCAGGGGTGGGGGCTGTAACATATCAATGCTTTATGCTGGGTTACTAAGGTGGTTGAAGAGAGCAAGCCAGTAACTCCTGCAGGGCAAAAGGGTTTGTAATTGGGGCAGCTGGGAGGAAGAGGAGTAACTGTAAGGACATAGGATGAGTCAGGAGAAGGGTGTGCAACAGGTGGGGATGTCTCCGGCCTGGGAAATACCAGAGTGGGGAGAGAGTAATAGGAGCTCAGTTTACTCCTAGTTCATGCCATCCTCTTAGTTTCCAGGATGACATCCATACTCTTTGCTCCATAAGAACATCCGTGATTCGGCCTTATCTGCTTCCCTGCTGACCTAATCTCCAGTTGTTTCTTTAAAATCACCGTCTTCTTCAGCCATGCTAGGCTGCTTGCTTTTCTACCAAGCATGGTATGCTGTGTCTTGTCTCCCCCGTGCCCACGTCCTTTGTTCTGCTCTAGCACCTTTTCCCGATTCCCCAGTTAGGTATCACCTCCTTCTGGAAGCCATCTCTGAATGCATCCTTCTTGGACCAGGTGAGATACCCCTCATCTGCCGCCAAAACTTTTGGTCCTTCTTTGTAGTATATTGGCCGGGAGGGTGTTTATCTTTTTAGTTCCCTGCCTCTCTCACTGGACTTGAGATCTTCTCCAGGTCAGGGTCTACAACTCACTCTCTAGCCAGCACAGTCAGCACTGACTGCTTCTGAATGACTAAAAGAGGGGATAAAGGGAAGCCTGTATGGGTGGGTAGCCAGAGAACAGTCTTAGTGTGAAATATTCCACCCCCTCCCCTTTTTATGAGACAGAACTTGGGTAACTATGTCAGAGTGAACATAGGGCACTTGGTGGGAAAGAAGAGCAGGGGAAGGTGGGGAAGAATAGGGAGGCCCTTGACAACACATTTTGCTGACTTAATAAGTTCAGGTCTCTTGGTATCACCAGCTATGATATAATAAAATCCCTTTGTTTCCATGAGATTCTGTTGGAGAGGCAAGGAAGGGAGGTGAGTCTGAATACAACCCTCAGAATGTAGGTGGCTCCAACATAAAGGTGAGATGGCCATTTCACCATTTTCCCTGAAGGTATGTTATAAGCTCCATTGCATGAGATGCTCTACAAAAAAGTAGTTGAAGAAAGCATCCCTCTTGGGAACATTGGTTCTCTTGGAAACTCACAGTATGTATTAGCATATTAAAGGCTCTGAGAGGTCATGCAGTTAAGAAACTATTGTTAACTCAGCATTTTCCAAACATGGGTAACCATAAAGGGAACTGTGTGTATAATATCCATTAAGAAATGGCAGAGCATACTCGCAAAAATGATCATCACACTATCTTAACAGTGATATAATGAAAGAATATCTCACTGGAACTTTGAGGACTGTTGATCCTTATTCTTGGGAGAAATTTTGCTCAGGCATTAGGGAAATATGACCTCTTTCCACTACCGCTGCTTGTGTGACCACCATGGATAAAAACATGCCCAGTGTTAACAACTACATTTTCAAATGGAAGATGATCAGCTTTCTGCTTCACTGTGCTCCCACAAAAGGTCCATTCTGAGCACTCCTTTCTTATGTGCTGTCACATGGAACAAGTGCATCAGAGAACAAGAGCCAGAAGAAATCTCTCCGTCCTCACTCTGTTCAGGCCATGGGGCTGTCCCGCTAGGGTGTGGAGACTGTCTTTAGGGGAAAGAGCTCTCTAAGTGCTTAGGGCACTGGTAATCAGTACTGTGGGCTCAGGAGAGAAAGAACTCTATTTTGGGGCAAAGGAACAATGACTCTGACCTACATACACCATCACATGTGAGGCTCTAACAGTGGGAGAGTCAGGAAAGCATAATCGTCTCTCTGAAGAGTGAGGTGGAGTCCGGCTTCTCAATCAGCAGGAGGGAAAGGGGCCAAAGCAAAGAGGCTGGAGGCTTCCTGTCAGCATGAAAGCATGGAGCATGAAAATGGGACACTCATCCCTGCCAGCACTTTCTGGAGCCCTGCCTTGTGGACTGGACATTTCATATGCCCTTAGCTCTTTTCTTTTCCTGATTGCTCAGGCTCCAGACACTTCTCTATTTTTTCTTCAGGCTTCCTGCTACAGGCTCTCATCACCAGGCATGGATGGCATCCATTGCCTGCAGACAGTCTTGCAGTCCAGCTGCCTTCCCCTCTGTTGCTCTGCAGAAAGGTCCTCTGGCAGGACTGCATCCTTCATCTGCCAGGCACCTTCAGTGGCTTCCCACTAACTTTAGGATATGCCACAAACTCCTTCCCCTGACTTTCACATCACATTCCTTTATGATGGGGCCCTTGTTTACAGTTTTAATTCTGTGACTTTAAATCACACAAACCAAGTTCTTCAGCCTGTATGTTCTGCGCCTTTGCTCAAGACTCCCCTCCCTTCCCCCTGCCCTGACTATGCAAATACTGCCATCCTTTATGACCCAAATGAAGTTCTACATTCTGCCTGATGTGTCTTTACAGAGTGATCTCTGATGGGACCTACTACTAAATATCTTTGAAACATTAGTCTTCCTATCGTATTTTGTTAGCTAACTCTTATAGGTATTTTTTTTGCCCTAAGGAAACTCTCTACCATATGTCTGTTTGCTATTTCATTCATTGTTAATCTTTGGATTTGCTGATTCTTTGAAAATACGGTTAAAACTGATAAAGCTTTGTTAAGGATGACCAAGTGAAGAAGAAATAAGACATAACCTATAGCAGGAATGACAAAAGAAGACATCAGATGGTCAGTGATAATAAAGAGGTATTATAAACGACTATGGAATACATTTGAAAATCTAACTGTCATAAACAAATTTCTAAAAATTCAGCTTTCCAAACTGATATAAGAAGAAATGAAAAGCCTAAATGATCCTATTACTCATAAATAAAGACAACCAGTACTTTTTCGTAGTTGGATGCCTATCCCCTTGGCACATTGGGAGGACCTTGATCACGTCACAGTGTATCCCAGTATTGCCTGACTGATGTTGGCCATCAGACCCCTTCAAGTACCCTGACGAGGGTTAGGAGAAAGAGGCCAGCTGCTCACAGACCACTCTCATGACCTGGTGATTTCCTCTGGCCATACCAGCCCAACCGAAAACCTCAATGCATTTTGCAGAATTTCAGATAGACAATGCCTTTAGTCTTCCACCTCCCTTTCCCCACCTAGCAGGCAGGGCAGTATGCTAGATCTTGACACTTGGGACTCCC
Organism: Lutra lutra; assembly: GCF_902655055.1. NCBI lineage: Eukaryota > Metazoa > Chordata > Mammalia > Carnivora > Mustelidae > Lutra > Lutra lutra. The sequence continues at coordinate 124,993,187 of NC_062278.1, read as the reverse complement.
TAATGGTCTGTGTGTACAGGCACTGTTCTTTGCTGTTCACAGAGGGTAGTGGAGGGGCTGAGGGAGAATGGCTGATCGGGCTGAGGTCTCATTCTGGTCCATTAAAAAAGCTGGCATGGGGCAGGGGCCCTCATTGAAGGAGACGGGGGAAAAGGGAAAAGGAAAGGATTCATGTCCTGCTCTCCAACTCTTGGGAGTCTCTCTCCCAGAAACATTTGCTTGGGGACCCCTTGCCAGGGGAAAACAGTTGTTGGAGGGCTGTGCCCTGGCAGAAAGGCCTTGATGGTCTTTGCTGGTGGAAACTCTAGCCTTTGGCATATGCCCCAGGGCCAGATGAGTTCTGTCTTCTTATCCATTTTGTTTTATTGCCTGATTATCCCAGTTTTATGGTTTGTAGATTATATTCTTTCAGTATTCACTTTGCTCTTCATTTCTTGTATTTTAATTGTTCTCAGCTGACTACGATTTAATGGCTTTCTTTTATCTCACTTTTACTTTTATCCATGGCTCGTATTTTATCTAGTTCCCTCACCATATTCAGCTTTTATTTTGAGCTTTATTTTTATGCTGTTCATTTTTATTTCAGCCTTGTTATTTGCCTTTTCTGCTGTTTTTAATGACTTTTGCCTTGATTCCTCTTTTTGTTGGCAGCATACTGTTACTTTATCAGCTTTTATGCTCTTTCATTACAAAATGACAAGTTTGAGGCAAAGTTGTAAAAGAGCCGGTTGTGAGGGTTGTCCAGTGTCTTCGAAAGGACAACTCGAGTGGCCAGAAGCAGCAAGCCACTCATGCTAACTCCATCCAGTGAAGGCTTATTGGAAGGATACAAATGAATATCAAAGAAACAAAGAGCAATAAGGATATTCAAGCCTCATTAGAAATGGAAAATTATCACCAACAACTGCCTTCTCCATCTGTCTCGCAATCTGGGGTCCCTGGTTTCTTCCTCTCTGCTCCTCTACTTCGTGTGCCCTTGCCAAACAGCACAGGTCTGCTTTCCCAGGGCCCAGCCTAACCACCAAACTCAAGTTTTCATGCCTTACAGACCAGAACCTACTACCATGTAATGGGCTAGTCTCAGTTAACCTCTGCCAAATACCAGGAAGAGAGGGTCTGATTTTGTAGTTCTGTTTGGCTTAGTTTTCCAATTCCAGCCCTTTCCCCACCTCCATCAGCTTTAGCCATCAGCTAAAGCTTTACCTTCTAGGCTGTGGCAGTAGATTCCTCACCTAAGGGCAGTGATGGACATGGATGGAAGGGAGACTAGTTGCTTTTCTCCTTCAAATAATCCTGCGACAGCATCATAACCTCCTCCCAAAGATTCCCTCCCTTCTGCATCATCCCTCCATCTCTTCTTTCTTCAACTAAGTGTTCAACTAGATACTTAAATAGTACTTAGCTGAATTATCTAGTAGACAGTTGGCCAAAATTCCAAATCCCCACCCCAAGGGAAAAACTCTACATGGATTTTGCTTTTAAATGTTAGAACAAAGTTGTTTTTTCATATCACATTCTCTACAAACCCTGTGATGAGGTATGCTAAAAATTCAGTGTCTTTTTTTTTTTTGACAGAGAGAGAGAGAGATCACAAGTAGGCAGAGAAGCAGGCAGAGGGAGAGGGAGAAGCAGGCTCCCTGCTGAGCAGAAAGCCTGATGCGGGGCTTGATCCCAGAACCCTGAGATCATGACCTGAGCTCAAGGCAGATGCTTAACCCACTGAGCCACCCAGGCACCCCTGAATTCAGTGTCTTGTCTGACTATACAACCCCAGGACTTGGCAAGAGGTGCCAAAAAGATAGCAGTGTCTTGGTTTAACTGAAATAAGCCACCATGTTATTTATAGCATTCTCATGAGATTCCTTGGGAAGAGGCATAATGAAAGGTCTATGAGCTGGGTTTGGGATCATTTTATCATCATTTCTTGATGGAATCTTAAAGCCAACAGGAACCACATTCCTGCTATTTGGACTTAAGGGAAAGAACTTCTCTTGCTGTGAGTGCTCTCTTATTACTTTCTCCTGGTAGCAGACCTATATAGGAATTACTCTGGATGGCATATAGTAGATGCTTAATAAATATTTGGTGAATGAACTGCAACCCATTTAACCCTAATGGAGAAAGGGAACTAATACCTGCTCAGATATATTATGTTCTGGGCACTTTACACACTTAGGCTGTACAAGACCAGTGCCTACAAGCTTCTGACTTAACAGACTCGGTCCCAAGACTAAGAGCTCTCTGTCAGAACTAGAAAGTTGGGGCTAGAAATGCAGTAACCTTATTTTGTTTGTCATTGAGCTATTTGATCTGTTTGCTTGAGACCTGAGACCTAGACTTTCTCAGTGACGCTAGGATCCTATTGCCCATTTGAACCTGGCAGCAAGAAGCACTACAGAGGCCTTGAGGCTCCACCAAGAAGGGCCTCTTTAGAGACAGGTACCCAGCAGAAGCCTGAATGTAGGAATCAGACAGAATGTGTCTGAAGCATGAGGGTCACTTACTGGCTGTGTGGCCTTAGGTGAGTCCCATAACTTCTCAGGACTCCAGTTTGTTTTTCTCTAAAATTTGGTACAATAACTGGCTTTCAGGCATGTAGACAAGATTTAATGTGCTAATATACATGAAAAGCCACATCTAGAGTTTGATTTTTGGGGATGCTCATTTATAGATGGCTTTACCCTCCCTGCCCACCTGCCACAATCAGTGTGACTTAAATCAGAGCCTGAGCCCACCTGGTCCCTGCTGTAACGCAACGGAGGCCCGAGGTCGTATTCAACAGTCATTGTTGCTATCAGTGTTAGCTTAGCAGCTAGGCTTCCCCTGTGAGCATATTCTGCCCCATTCCACTCTATTCCCACCCTGCTGTCTGGAAGGTGAGGTGCTAATGAAAATCCCAAGCCCCCCCCCCCCATTCCGGGGGAAGGGAGAAGAAATGGTGAGTCACCACTCCACCTCCACACCCCGCATTACTCAGTGCTGGGTGTCTGCCAGCAGGAGCTGAGACCATCTTATTCAGCAGGCAGGAACCTGCCGTTTCTTATTCACGGTCTTGGCAACCAGCTTGGCCCCAGAACAAGCAGAGAGTCTCAGGACCATATTGAGAGGGATATGCTCCCCGAGTGTCAAAGGGGACTGATCCCAGGGAGGTCGCAGTCACAGTGGAGGTTGCCAGGAGTGGGATGGAGTAGACTGTGACTCTTCAGAGTAGTTCATGGGCTGGGACATGCTGGGGTTCTTTGTACGGCCATTTAGCCAGAGTCCACCCCACCATGGGGAAGACTGGCTCCAGGTTCTGAGAGGTTGGCATTAGGGTTGTGGAGCGTCCATGATTAAATGCGTTCTCCTGCTAGGGAGGCGGAAGTGGGAGGCTGTATTTTACGTAAAAGAGCAAAACATAACAAACACCACAAAATATTTATGCCCTCGGACTTATTTTCACTTTCAGGAATTCATCATCATCTGCCAAATGATATTGTAAGATATATATATGAAGCTGTATATCCCGGTGCTATTTATGTTTGTAAGAAAGTAGAAACAACCTCCATTTCGACCATGTGGATCAGGTCATAGATGTTAGCCATAGCCATGGAATGGAACACTATGTAGCCATTAAAAGTAGTCCTTGCAGGGCACCTGGGTGGCTCAGTGGGTTAAAGTCTCTGCCTTCAGCTCAGGTCATGATCTCAGGGTTCTGGGATTGAGTCCCACATCGGGGTCTCTGCTCAGTGGGGAGCCTGCTTCCCCACTGCTCTCTGCCTGCCTCTCTGCCTACTTGTGATCTCTGTCTGCCAAATAAATAAATAAAATCTTTAAAAAAAAAAAAAGTAGTGCTTGCAAGGGGTCTTTAAGAAGCTAGGAAAATGCCTATAAAATGAAACAAAGACATAAGACACAGAATTGTACATAAAGCATGATCTCTGCTATTAAAAAAATTAAAAAGTTCACTGAAAGAAGATTGGAAATAAATATGCCTAAAACTTACTTTTCATTGCTTCCCAGAGGTAAGATTACCAATTTTTCTTTATCTTTTATATTTCTAAATTTTATCTACTGAGCATAAAGATAAAAACTAAAAATGAAACAAAAATAAAATCAAGACACACCAGTAGGGATAAACTAAACCCAAAGAATTAGACTCTAGTGTGGAAGAGCCTACCAGGGGTCTATGTTGGAATAAGAGCAATCGGGGGCCTGTTGAGTCACCCTGCCCAGACAGTGGCCTACATGACTGACCACTGAGCCTGCAATGACAACACTGGGCTTTGGGAACAGCCAGAAATGTTTATAAGGGGCAGTTGGGAGTGTGTGTCCGTCAGAGAGGCAGCACTGACCGAATCAGCCCCTGTAGGGGAGACCTGCTGGAAGGGGAGCTGGGCCCCTACGGTGTCCTGGCCCTGTTTCCTGAGAGGACCAAACAATGTATCCATGTGTGTTCCAAGACTTGACCAGCTAGGTGTAAATTGGAATGCTTATCAGATTGGCTCCCTCAAGGGACAACACATAACAATGAAATGATAATAGATTTATCAATAGCCCTTTTATAGAAGTACTTGAGAATTTCCTTTTTTTTAATTTTGGAATTTCTCCAAGTTTTGGAAACACTGACTAAGATTAGTTTTATTTCCTCTTGAGAAAATCTGGTCTGGCCTCTTGGAGGATCTTTCCCACTGACCTCAACCCCACCACAAACACCCCTGGTTTGGGCCTCACTGGCCAGGCCTCTGTGGCCAACTCTGATACATAATTCCTCATTTATCTGACAAGCACTCACAGCTTCACTGTGTACTCGAACCCCACCTGCTCACTGGGACTAGTGGGGCAGAAGGGGACACAGATATGAGAACCTTCCATGGCTAGACTGTGTGTTCCTTTTGGTATCTTCTCTCCCTCTTCAGCCCCCATGGCTCCCACATAGGACCAAGGTAGACTTGTGGACTTGAATGGCAGCTGTGGGAAAGTGTGGTCATGGGCTTTATGGTTCACAAAGACTGTACCTGCCTCAGGTTTGGGTTCTGTATCAGTTCTGTATCTGTATCACCCCATAATAAAGGACCACAAACTGGGTGGCTGGAAACAACAGAAATTTAGTGTCTCACTGTCCTAGAGGCTAAGAGACTGAAATCATGATGTCAGCAGGGCCATACTCTCTGTGAAGCCCCCAGAGGTGGATTCTTCTTTGTCTTTTCCAGCTTCTGGCACTTGCTGGCCATCTTTGCCATCCTTGCATTCTTGGCTTGTGGATGCCTCTCCCCAGTCACGTGACTATCTTCTGCTCCATGTCTTCACATTCCCTCTGTGTTTGTCTGTCTTTGTGCCCAGATTTACATCTTTTTATAAAGACACCATTGTATTGGCTTAGAGCCCACCCCAATGACCTCATTTTAACTTGCTTACCTTTGTAAAGACCCTATTTCCAAATAAGCTCACATTCTGGAGTTAGGACTTCAAGGTCTCTTTTGGGAAACACACAGTTCAAACCACAATGATTTCTAAGGCTGACTCAATCACTCAGTAAGCATGTAGCCTTGAAATCACACAAGCTCTCCAGACCTCAACTACCTCTTTCTGCAAAACGGGAGTTAGAAAGAACACCTAACTCCAAGGTCATTGCATGGTCTAAAGGAAGTAATATGTGTGAAGCACGTAACATGACACCTGGCTGATTATAGGTGTGACTTCCCATCACTGTTCTCAAGCTACCACTTGCTGGCCACATAGTCTCTCTGCTCAGGGGAGAGTCCAGCCTAAGCCAACCAGGGCTGATACTGTCGCTCTAGCTTCACACCGTGGAGGGTTCAAAGGTGGCATGCTAGCAGGTTCCTCCTAGGCTGACCTGCCAGGTATCCCAGCAAGCAAGAGGGTAGGACCAGACATAGGACTGGTGATGTATCAACGTTTGCAGAACTGAACAATTGGAGATTGCCTTTTTAAAACAATCTCACAGAGGCCACATTTGCCCTGAGGCCTACTGGATATAAGAAAGCAAGTGGTCCTCAAAGAATAAATTTCGGGTCAGACCAGAAAGCCTTGAATTGAAAAACATAATGTGTCCATTCCTACCTTTCTAAGGCTTCTCCTGCCACTGACACTACCCTCACTATGTTCAGAGTCTCTTTCTGTTCCCTAAGAGGAAGTTTGTACCCTCTTACCTCAGGGCCTTTGCACTGCTGTTTCTTCAATCCAAAATACACTGTGCATTCTACCCTCCTTGTCCATTCCCCAATTTATCTAATTTCTTCTCATTCTTTACTCACCTATTATCCCTTCCCCCAGTTATTTTCTCTGTTCATTCCCTTCCTAACATTTAACCCAATTTGTAACCACATCTTCAGTCTTGTAGTTACTCACTTGATATTTGCTTTTTTCCATTAGGCCGGGTCCCTGACTACAGAATCTCTGTAAGTTTTATTTCCTCATGGACTACGTCCTGTCCAGCTCAGGTCCTGCAAACATTGGGGTACTCGGGACTATTTTGTGGCTATCTAATGTATGGAAATACACTATTTCCCCACAGTGTGACCTCCTAAGACTGAGGGGGGCTGGTCATCTGGGAAAATGAGTGATTTAAGCTTCTACTTTCACCTAAGTCTTATTTAATCAATGTGATTTGTCAAAGAAGTCAGGTTCATTTTTATGAAATTGACAAGCACCCTGCAGCCAGCACCACCTTTGTGTGTGTCTGTGGGCTGCTCTCCACCTCTTGCCTTTGGGGCTCAGGTTAATGGGATAACCCTACGAAAACTCTCACCACTACAAACAAGAGGTATCAAACAGAGATGAAACACTAGAGGCTTCTATCCTTGGCATAAACTCCAGGTCTTCACGCCTACCTCGCACATGCTCCAGCAGAGCAGTGAAATGATTCTGTTTCTCCAGGAGAAAAAATGAAGCCAGTCCAAGCAAAAGACTGTGGCGGTTGGCCTGTATATGACTGGTGACCAGCAAATAGATTCTTCAGCTCAGGGATGTCACCACAACAGATTTCCAGGCATCCCTGAGCTCAGTGCCCTGTAGCTCACGGGAAGAGAGGTTGGGTGTCTGACCCTAGCAGGGAATCACAGCTTGGAGAAAGGAGAGTAGCCACGATGTAGTCTTTAAAATAAATCACAACCATCAAAGCAAATGAGAGAGGCTGAGTGTGAAAACAAGCAACAATTTAAGAGTTGTTTCACAAGAGGAATGATCAGAGCGTATCTCTGGAATGGCCCAAGCAGTTTGAAAGGTGCTGGTGCATATAGGTTTTGATGTCCATGTTGGATAATCAGTAATGTGCTGTTTCTGCATTGTTCCAGAGACAACAGTGGGTAAATTAACACCAAGACACTGTGGCTGGGTCCAGACACAAGGAAGACCTCAAGGGAGTATGGAAGGTTGTCTTGCCTTCCTAATGAACTCCTAATCATCCTTCCAGCCCAACTTAGGTGTCTTCTCTTTCAAGAAGCCTTCCCTCTTTGGGGTAAATACCCAGTAGTGCAATGGCAGGGTCATAGGGAAGCTCTATTTTTAATTTCTTGAGGAATCTCCACACTGTTCTCCAAAGTGGCTGCACCAACTTGCATTCCCACCAACAGTGTAAGAGGGTTCCCCTTTCTCCACATCCTCTCCAACACATGTTGTTTCCTGTCTTGCTAATTTTGGCCATTCTAACTGGTATAAGGTGGTATCTCAATGTGGTTTTAATTTGAATCTCCCTGATGGCTAGTGATGATGAACATTTTTTCATGTGTCTGATAGCCATTTGTATGTCTTCATTGGAGAAGTGTCTGTTCATATCTTTTCCCCATTTTTTGATATGATTGTCTGTTTTGTGTGTGTTGAGTTTCAGGAGTTCTTTATAGATCCTGGATAAGGAAGATGTGGTCCATATACACTATGGAATATTATGCCTCCATCAGAAAGGATGAATACCCAACTTTTGTAGCAACATGGACAGGACTGGAAGAGATTATGCTGAGTGAAATAAGTCAAGCAGAGAAAGTCAATTATCATATGGTTTCACTTATTTGTGGAGCATAACAAATAGCGTGGAGGACAAGGGGAGATGGAGAGGAGAAGGGAGTTGAGGGAAATTGGAAGGGGAAGTGAACCATGAGAGACTATGGACTCTGAAAAACAATCTGAGGGTTTTGAAGGGGAGGGGGGTGGGAGGTTGGGGGATCCAGGTGGTGGGTATTGGAGAGGGCACGAATTGAATGGAGCACTGGGTGTGGTGCAAAAATAATGAATACTGTTATGCTGAAAAAATAAAAATTTTTTTAAAAAAAGAAGCTTTCCCTCACCCCTACAGTTGGTTAATTGCCCCCTTCTCTGTTTTACTTACTGTCCTCCATTTTCATGAAATGCACACATGTTCATTTCCTCACTGCAAGGGTAACACTGCCAAACCAGAAATAGTGTATAAGTGGTGCCTTCTCTTTGGGGATGATTGTGTTGTTTTCTAAGCTATAGTTATGAAGTCTTCTTTATAAGTCATTTTAAGTAGAAACAAGCCTAGTGAAATTTATATTAACCAATCCTATGATAACAAATTTATGTTAAATCTAGTTAACAAATCTAGTTTACAATTATGAAGTAAAAATATTGCAAGTCTTCCTCGACTCTAGCAAAAAGCATGAAGGTGAGCCCTGAAAAACTGAGGTTGAAAAATGCTAGAGTAAGAGCTCTAATCTTTCTTCTCTGGCTAAAACCCGAGTGCCATGTGCACCCAGCTCCCTCTTCCTAAGAAGATATCAGCCTGCAGGACAGCAACGGAGTCCCATTCCTTTAGCCCCTCTGCAGCATTTAGTATATAATAGGTGCTCATTTAGGTTTCCCTAATATGCCAGGCATGAAGTGTGATTGGCCAGGAAAGTACCAAGTGATAAAGATATAAGTAGTTGAATTCCAGGCTTCTCGTGACGTTCTAAGCGAAATACCATTCATGAAGCAGGAGTGAGATAAAAAATTAAAATGTGACAGATGTGCTGATAAATTTGTGTGAAACACGCGATGCAGACTTCCCAGTCACTAGAGACATGGGGAGTTGGTAGTAGCTGCAGAAGTCACTCCTTCCGTTGATCATATTTTTCCAGGATATGCAGAATTTTGGCTCTCATTGGGAATGGCATAATTATGTGACCATTGAGCTGGGAGCCAGGGAATTAAATTCTCCTAAGTCTTCTACAAATACCCCCTACTCAGAGAGGGAGGAATTCAATCTCTCCTCCCACTGCCAGGTAGCTTAACGGCAGACCACGTTCACATATGTTTTGCATGGAAAGTAAGCAGCGGCAAAAGGGTACTTACCGTACACTGAAGTGGATCGCGGAGCTGAGATTTATCTTGCATGGGCCCAAGAGGGAAATGAAGCATCCTATTAGCATTGCGGGTCTGCGTGAATCACAATAGGCAAATGAGAACAAGAGCTGAGCACCCATAATACAAATATCCGTGTGACAGCGAAGGAAAATGTCAAAGCGGAATTTTGGCTCCGCTGGAAATGGGGTACATTAGAACGCATTAGCTCCTGACACTCAAGGCCTGGGTAATCTACAGCTCTTTCAACTTATTTACTGTAAACTTGGAAGCAGCCAACCTTTCACATCTGCATTGGTTTTCTGTTGCCAGGAAGAAAAAAATAATAATAAAAGGTACATGAAAAGAAAATGAGAGTGTTGCAAGACAGTTTGCGGATCGGGTGGCTTGCTAAAGTGCGCGCCTGTGAGTGGGGACTGTCTCGGCCACTGTGGCTCTCCGCTAGGGAGCATGCTTGGCTCTCCCATTGTGTTCCTGCTCCAGCTGATTGCTTGGGAAATAATGGTTTTATTTTGCTTCAGAATTAGAAAATAAAGCAGCTGAAGCTGGGAGTTACGAGTCTTAATTATCTTCCCTGGCCTTTTCTTCGGGAACCTAAAATTGATTTTCAAATTTCTCTTCGGAATTTGATTTAACATTTTAATCTGCATGCCTTCTGTGGGGACTTTGCAGGCGGTATTGATGACGGGGAGGTGAAGGATTAGCCGGCCACAGGGGAGGTGCTTGTTATCAGCTGAGCAGTCCTGGTGCTGATGAGAGGCGCCCAGGGGTCGTCCGGACAATGCGTGAGAAGGCCCTTAGTCTCCTGCTCACCTTGATCAGAACGAAAGCTGGAATCATGCCTGACAGGCAGCGGCCTCTGAACTTTTGTTTTAAACTGTGAGGCTGTCCCCTGAGGTGGTGACTTATTAGCTCCAGGAATTGATAGAACAGTAAAAGAGTCCATATACTTCTGTAATATTGATTGGGCTGCCATTTCTCTTTCTTCTGTGGCTCAAAATATGGATTTTCCTGACATTAGCCTTAATTTGAATTAAACATTTAAAATATGCCTCTGCCCCTTTGGGGTTCCCCACCTGAACATTTGGGAACTTAACAATACGACATATGGATTATGGGCAAAACTTGTCAGGGAGTGGAAATATGAGGTCTTGTGTGCCTGCTGTTGTTCATTGATTTCAGAGGCTGTGCTGTATAAGGAGCAGCTGGGTATAGGGTTGTGAGTACCAGAGCCGGGAAACGTGGGCCGGATCCCCATGTGACCTTGAACAGCCCATTCAGTGGCTCTGAGCCTCCACTGACTCATCTGCCAAAAGGGGTGAATATGCCCTGACAGTGGGACCATTGGTGGAGTGAGAGATGGCACGTGCTATGTGCTCTGTGTCCCCGGCAGACAGGGGAAAGACGAAGCAGTTCAGACAGCCTGGAAGAAGTGAGCTACGGGATAAATTCAGGGATAACATCAGATATGAGAGGAGCCCTGGCTCCTGGAACAGCAGCCCACCCGAGGGGCTCACAGTTCAGAGCCCCAGAAGCAAGATGGGGTATGGAATAGGGGCTAAACTGACCTTGATGTGAGGCCGGTTGAAGGAGGTAGGGCGTGACAGCTGGCAAAGAGAAACCTGGAGGCAGAGTCTAGTGAGGGGCCTTGTTGGGATCTTTCTGACACCAGATGGTGACATTAAAGGAAGGTGAGTTTCAGCTTCCACACGAAGGTGCTGCCACTGGAGTTAGCAAAATTCCCAACACTGTGCACCTTCTCCGTGCCAGCAGGCTGATTGAAACTTGTTGATTTTAGGAGCACCTGGGTGGCAGAGTTGATTAAGGCTCTGACTCTTGGGTTGAGCTTAGGTCCTATCTCAGGGTCGTGAGATTGAGTCCTGCCCCGCCACCTCCCATACCACCCCCCATCCTCGGGCTCCCAGATCAGTATGGAGTCTGCTGAAGTTTTTCTCTCCCTCTCCCTTTGTCTCCCACTCCCCACCCTTGCAGGCACACTCATGGTATCTCTCTCTCTCTCTTTGATAATAAATAAATCTAACACATTTGTTGACTTCAAACTTCACAAGAGCCCAATATAGTAGAATTCATTATTATTCATAATTTATGGATATGGAGATTGAACTTTGGAGAAGTTAATACATTATGGCCCATGATCACAGAGTTAGGAATGTCAAAACTCATACTTGAAGACAAGTTATTCGATTCCAAGACTCTGATACTATCATACTGCCTTTTGAACTGATTGAGACTTTCTTTCTCTGACACCCAGCACTCATTCCCTGAGCCCCTCTATTAAGCTAGGCCTTAAAATAGGCAGTAAAGTCAGGGACATGAGTAAGTACAGATTCTCGTCTCTGGGAGCTTTATAGGGAAAACAGATGTGTGGGTAAGCAAGAAAGAATGTGCAGGGAAACCTGAGGCATGGGGAGCTGCCATCTCAGCTTGAGAAGCCAGAGAAGGCTCCTCAAAGAAGTAATGCTCAGACTGGGTTTTGAAGCTTGTATAGGAGTTCTCCTGATAGACATAAGGGAATGTTCTTCGTTAGTTGACCAAGAAAAGGTAGGATGGCTCATTTTTTTAGCAACAAGGGCTACTGATGGCACTATCAGCCACTTTAACCTCTCACTGGGCAGCTTGCAAGCCTTTCTGTTCCCACAGGTTCCTGTCTGCAGATAAACTGCAAGGAGACTTTAATTTCCAGATTAAGAAACCTGAGCTTTACTTGCCAGTTGGCTCCGATAGGCTGACCTTGAACCAGCAGTTTCAGAGCAGGCCTTCTGTCTGAGTGAAGCTGCTTTACCAAGCAGGGCTGGAAACACCAGATACATGATACATGACCTTGGAATGTTAATTCTACTCAAAGATGCAAGAGCAAACAACACGAATTTCATACTGTACCTGGATACGTTTTAGAGTGAATTGCAAAATTAGCATGATTCTTAAGAAATAAAACATGAGCATTCTTAGCCACATCCCCGTTGACTCAGGCCATTGTTTGGCACGGCAATTCCTTCTCCACCGTTAGGGGATGATGAAACATCTGAATGGGCCTCGAGTAAGGTTGCCTGCTTCCGGCCAAGAGAGCACTCGAGGTCGATCCTTCACCTGCTCAAAGGCCAAACCCTCACGCTATCCCTGTAAAAGGGACCAGGGTCCGTTCCCTGGTGCAGAAGCCAGTACAGTCTGCTCTTTCTAAAGACGAGGACCGCGATGGCACCTCACGCTTCACCAACAGTGGCTGAAATCTTAGAGCGCTCTAATGTCTTGCTTGAGATTAAAGTAATGGGAGACACAACCATAAGAAACCCACTCTGGGCCATGTCGAGTCATAAAACTGTAATGCTGTAAAAGCCGAGCAGCCAGAAATCACTGGTGATGTGAAGGGAGCAAAATAAATATCAGCTGGGTTTTTAATTAACTGCCTCTAAATAATGAAAATGAGCAAATTAGGTTGATTTTAGTAGCAAAATACTATTATCGTTTGAATATTCCTATGGATGGACAGCATGGCGTCTTTGATGGAGGCCCATAAATCAGGCCGGGCTCTTTCACGTCTCCTGGAAACTACATACTCTTAACCTGCATCTGCTCTGTCCCTTCCTGACAAGCGTCAGTGGTGGTTGTTGCCTCTCAGACCTCTGAGAGGGGCAAGTGGGAAGAAGCCAGACCACAGAAACTTCCACCCTGACTCTAGGTCCCTTTAATGATTATTGCCATGCTGGGGCTCCTAAGGGACTCAGTCAGTGAAGCGTCTGCCTTCATCTCAGGTCATGATCCCAGGGTCCTGGGATGGAGCCCTGCATCGGGCTCCCTGCTCAGCAGGGAGCCTGCTTCCCCCTCCACCCTTTCCCCTCTGCTTGTGTTCCCTCTCTCTCTAATAAACAAATAAAATCTTAACAAAAGAAAATAGTAATTGGCATGCTACTGAAAAGACAGCTGTGATTAAGGGGTGGCCTCTAAAGTCAGGGAGATCTGTATTTAAATCTTGGCTTAGGATTACTGTAGGATGCTGGGCAATCTTGCCTCCCTGTGTTCCAGCATCTTCATCTCTGTCACAGGAAGAGATCTGGTCCTCGAATGAGTGGTATCTCCGAAGCCACTGGCACAGTACCAGTGTCATAATAAGCACTCCAGAACTATTACGTGGTGAGAACAGGCCTCCTGCCTTGTTCTTGACCTTGGGAAGGAAGGATCTAATTTTTCACCATGAGTGTGATGTTATCTGTAGGTTGATCATAGGTGTTCCTTACCAGTTTGAACAAACTCCCTTCTAATTCTAGTTTTCTGGGAGATTGCATTGTCTATGGGTCTTGAATTTTGGTGAAAAAAAAAATTTTTTTTTACATCTATTGAGGTAACCCACTGGTTTTTCTCCTTTATCCTGTTAATACAGTAATTACATTGACTGAAACTTGCATTTCTGGGATAAATTCTACTTAGTCATAATCCTTTTTATAGAGTTGGATTAAATTTGCTAATATATTGTTGAGGATTTTGTGTCTATGTTCATGACAGATAGAGGTCTGTAATTTTCTTCAATTTTAAAGTCCGTGCCAGGTTCTGGCATTAGGGTAATACCAGCCTCTGAAAAGTAGAATGCATTCCCTCCTCCTCTATTTCCTAAAAACAAATGATATATGATTAGTTTTGTTTCTTTTATGGATGCATGATAGAAACCGATGAAACCACCTGGGCCTAGAGTTGCTTTGTAGGAAGATCTTCTGAAAAAAATTCCAGTGATTAATATATGATTAAATAGGTATAAAATCAACAAGGCTTTTCTTAATCTACTCACTTTAGATTGGGTGTACTCTTCTTCTAGTTCCTTCTTGATTTTAGATCTTCTTCTTTTATAATACATGCATTTAAGCTGTAAATGTCTCTCTAAGCCACCGATTTAACTGCATTACACAGATTTTAGTATATTGTATTTGTATTCTCTTCAGTTCCAATTATTTCTCTTTCAATTTCTTCTCCGCTCATGCATTGTTGCAATGCATATTGTTTAATTTCCAAATATCTGGGCTTTCTTTAGATCTCTTATTGTTAAACTCTATCGATTTCCAATTTAATCCCACTGCGGTCAGAGAGCATACTCTAGGATTTCAGCTTTTTAATCAATGGGGTCGTTTTATGGCCTCTATGTGGCCTTTGTGACCATGACATGTGAGGCTGAGTTGAATGTGTATACTACAGGTGCATGAGCTGGTCTAAAAATATGAGTTAGGACAAAGTGGTTAATAGCATTCTTTAGGTTACCAATGACTTTATTCTTTTGTGTGTTGTTATAATATCAATTATTAAAATTCTGCTGATTCTGGAATTGTCTATTTCTTCCTTTAATCTTGCCCATTTTTGTTTCATGTGTTTTGAGCCTTTATAATTAGGTGCATGTGCTTTTATAATAGTTATTTCTTCCATTTGTAATTATGTAATGTTCTTCTTTGGCAATATTAATTGTTTGACATCCATTTCATCTAATATTAATGTATCCACTTCAGACTTGCTGTGCCCACCTTTTGTATCAGACATTTTTCCCATCATTCCTTTTTGATCTATGCATGTTTTCATATTTAGAGTGCATCTCTGTAGACAACATGCATATAGTTGTCTCTGGCATTTTTATTCATTCTGATAATCTCTGCCTCTTTATTGGGATGTTTAATGTAATTATTGATATGGTTAGACTTAGACCTACCATTTTATTGTTTGTTTAACTTCTGATACCTGTTTCTCCATTGCCCCTTTCCTACCGTCTTTGGTATTGTTTGAATATTCTTTAGAATTTCACTTTGATTTATTATTGACTTTTAGCTATGCCTCTTTTCCTTTATTTTTAGTGTTTACTTGCTCTCTGTATACATCTATAAATTTTCAAAGTCTTCCTAGAATTAGTATTTTACCAGTATGTACAAACTGCAGAAACACTGCAACTACATACATTTACCACTCCTCTCCTACCATCTTTTATGCTACAGTGATTACACGCATCATATCTATACATATTATAAGCCCCACACACAATGTTAGAATTTTACTTTAAACAATCTCATATATATAATAAAATATATTTTTTACTTTAAACAATCATATATATATGATTATATATGTATAATATATATATTTTTAGATACATATGATATATATATATTTTTTTTTTTAAGAAATAGGAGGAGAAAAGTAGTCTCTTAGATTTACCTAGATACAATTCCTGATAATCTCCCTTTATCCCTTCAGACTCATGATTTCCATAATATCATTTCTCTTTTTCCAGGAAAAAAAAAATCCTTTAGCATTTCTTATACAATAGCCTGTTGGAGATGAACTGAAATGTCTTCATTTCACCTTTTTATAGATGATGATTTTGCTTGTTATAGAATTATGGGCTGATAGATTTTTTTTTTCTTTTAGCCCCTGCAAGATGTTGTTCTCCTGTCCTGTAGCTTCCATGGTGTGTGATTAGTTAGCAGTCATTCAAATTATTGTTTCCTGTATATAATGCCATTTTTCTGTGGCTGCTTTCTCTTTCTCTTCAGCTTTAATGTACATAGGTATAGTTTCACCCATATTTATTCCTCTTGGGATTTATTGGCTTTTGAGTGCATAAATGTATGTCTTTCACCAAACTGAGAAAGTTTTCATCCATTATTTATTTGAATATTATTTTTGCCTCATTCTCCCTCTCTTCTCTTTCTGGGACTCCAATGACCTATTATGTAAGATTTTTTGATAACAAACCATAGGTCCCTGAGGTTATATTTTCTTCAATACTTTTTCTCTTTCTATGTCAGATTTCTCACAAGTCATCAAAGCTCTGTTTATCTCCGTTAAGTCTTTGTTTTCTCTTTTCTTCAAATCGGGTACTTTTATATTGATTTCTCACACATTCACTCACCTATTTCATCATCTCCATCCTGCCCTTATGTCCACCCAGTGAATATTTTATTTCAAATATTATCTTTTAATTATAGAATTTGTATTTGATTCTTTTTTCTATGTTGTATTTGTCTGATGAGATTTACATCTTCATTCATTATAAGCATATTTTCTTTTATCTGAACCTACATCTAAAAATAAAGAATATACTTGTTTGAAACTACAAATACCTGAGTTATCTTGGGGTTTGGCTGTGTTGTCTTTGCCCTTGGGACTCCTTTGCCCTGACTCTTCATATGTCATTAAAGGTTAGATTATATCCAGGATATTTTCCATGTTATGCTGAGATGACACTGAACAGTCATATTCCTTCAAGAATTGTTGGTGTTTTGTTTGAACAGGCAATTAACTTAGTTCAACTCAAGCTATAAACCCTCCCTTGCCTGCTATGGGCAGCAGTTCAGATCTCAGTGCAGATGGCTTTCATTCTGTCCCCCACATGCACAATTCTGGGGACAGCCAGAGACCTGGGTTTTTCAACATGGAGTTTGGGCATCCCCTTCCCTGGCTCACTGCTCTCCAGTAGCCCTCCCTCACCCTCCAGCAGTCCTGTCCATCTGGCCAGAAAGACAACAGGC
This sequence comes from Lutra lutra, assembly GCF_902655055.1. Lineage (NCBI taxonomy): Eukaryota > Metazoa > Chordata > Mammalia > Carnivora > Mustelidae > Lutra > Lutra lutra. Next base: position 124,976,373 of record NC_062278.1, on the reverse strand, counting down.
TTGCTCTCAGAGTGTTAGTTCCCCTGTTCCACCAGTGCTGCAGCTGCCCTCAGGGCAAAGGATCGGAACTGGAAACTCATGAATGCACTGAGGAATATTGAACTGTACACTCAGAAAGGGTTCAGATGGTACATTTTATGTTATGTGAATTTTTTTCACAATTTTTAATAATTATCAAGAATCTGAGAACTCACCCATTTTTTAGTATTTTTTTTTTACTCCCCTCCAAAATCTGTTTCCTTTCAGTCACTCTCCAGGAGTCAGGTATTTGGGAGGGGGAGGTATTTTTCCAGGGTTGTAGGTATTGTGAGAGAGTCCGGGTGTTAGGAGCCTACATGTCCGCACCAGAAGCAGAATTCCTTAGGTCCCTCACTTGTGCCTTTAACAAGCCCAAGTTTGCTGTCCTCCCAGTTTCAGGGAAATAAACACAGTGCATCACATTTTCTGTGAATTTGAATTATTCTAATTAGAAGAAAGTGTAATGTAATGACATCATATGACCCAACATGTAATATAAAATTATTATTTTATAAAATTATTACTTTACTATTAATATAGAAGTAATGTAATGCTTTAAATTTATTTTATAAAAATAAAATTTTCTTTATAAAGAATGACACATTTTTAATTTTGGTGACTAAGTGAATTATAAACTCAAATCCTGTTGCCACAAGGCTTCTACCTTAGCTGATAAGTAATAAAAGCCATTTATCAGTACGTACACCTGAAATTCTGTAAGCGACCAATATGCTATTATTTAAATATGCAATGTCATTAGAATTTCAATGTATTTTCTTTTATAATAAAAACCATCCAAAGCATTAAGAGGCCATGCTAATTCAAGGCCTGACAATCAGCACTTTGGGAACTTGAGCTAAATTTGGCTTAATCATCTGAAGAAGGCCAAATGGGCTGTTGTTTTAAGAGGAATGATAACTCTAAATATTAGGGAAAATAGTGAGAAATAAAAATCAGCATTAAAGCAGAACAATTCTACAATCACTATAGGATGCAGCCTCTGTACTTTACATTTATTTCTATGGGAAAATTAGCCTTAATGATGTATGGTATTAATTATGTAGAGCAACACTGTCCAACAGAAAATATAATTCCAGCCATATACATAATTATTTATTTTCTTTTTTCTTTAAGATTTTATTTATTTATTTGACAGATAGAAATCACAAGTAGGCAGAGAGGCAGGCAGAGAGAGAGGAGGAAGCAGGCTCCCCGCGGAGCAGAGAGCCCCATATGGGGCTCGATTCCAGAACCCTGGGATCATGACCTGAGCTGAAGGCAGAGGCTTTAACCCACTGAGCCACCCAGGCGCCCCAATTATTTATTTTCTAGTAGCCACATTAAACAAGTAAAAAGAAACAGGTGGAATTGATTTCAATAATGTGTTATATACCCCAAATGTCCAATATTATCATCTTGATATGCTATCAAATAGAAAATAATTAATGAAAAATTTTTCATAAAAAGGATTTTTAAATCTGATATGTATTTTACACTTATAAGATGTCTCAATTTGGACTCTAAATTCTCACTGGAAATATTTGGTCTGTATGTAGATTATGGTTGAAAAAACTGATTCACATTCCTGAACGTACTTAAAAGTTTTTCGGTAATTGAATTGAGCAACTGTTCTTAAAGGTACAATTCAAATATGAAAATTAAATAAAATTTAAAACCTAGCTTTTCTATCACACTAGACACATATCCAGTATTAAAGACCCACACTGCGGCTAGTGGCTTCCACTCTGAAAAGTATGGAGTAGATCACTCAAGAAAGCGTTCTTCGAAGGGAAACTTGCATCCTGTGCCTATCCAAGTCCCTAAAGACATTGTAGATGAGAAAAATTCAGAATGAATTACAGAAAAAAATAAATTTAAAAAAAATTGAATGGAAGAAAGCAAAGCCTTCAGGTTTGACTGGGTTAGAACTTCTGATTGGTTCAATGTTGAGGCTATATGTGAGACTCCTGTCATTATATGTGAGATATATATGTGAGACTGAGAAAAAGAAGATAAGAAGAAATTCCGAAGATTTTACCTGTCAGTATGATCTATACCAATTCTATTTGAATATTAGTCTTCAGGCCTTCCTCTGGTTACTTGAGTTTATAATATTCAGTCCTTATATCCTGAAAACTCATTAGCACTCATTAATTATTTGGTCCTCACAACCCCAGATTTCAAGATATGCTACAAAGCTGTAGTGTTAAAACAGTATGGTACTGGCACAAAAAAAAAAAAAAAAAAAAAAAAAAAAAAACACATCGATCCATGGAACAGAGCAGAGAGCCCAGAAATAAATCCATGCTTATATGGTCAATTAATCTTTGATGAAGGAGGCAAGAATATACAATGGGGAAAAGACAGTTTCTTTGATAAATGGTTCTGGGAAAACTGCACAGCTACATGCAAAAAAATGAAACTGGACAACTTTCTTATACCACACACAAAAATAAACTCAACATGATGTAAAGATCTAAATATGAGACCTGAAACCATAAAGCTCCTAGAAGAAAACATAGTAATTTCTTTCACATCAGCCATAGAAACATTTTTCTAGATATGTCTCCTTTGTCAAGGGAAGCAAAAGCAAAAATAAACTACAGGGAGTACATCAAAATAAAAAACTTTTGCACAGTTAAGGAAACTATCAACAAAACTAAAAGGCAACCTACTGAATGGGAGAAAATATTTGCAAATGACATATCTGATAAAGGGTTAGTATCCAAAATATAAAAAAAAATTATATTACTCAATACCAAAACAAACCAACAAATAATTTGATTAAAAATTGAGCAGGAGAACTGAATAGATAATTCTCCAAAGAAGACATGCACATGGCCAACAGACACATTAAAAAATGTTCAACATCACTCATCATCGGGGAAATGCAAATCAAAACCACAATGAGGTATCACCTCATACCTATCAGAATGGCTAAAATCAAAAACATAAGAAACAGCTAGTATTGGCTAGGATGTGGAGAAAAGGGAACCCTCATGCACTGTTCGTGGAAATGCAAATTGGTATAGCCATGATGGAAAACAGTATGGAGATTCTTCAAAAAATTAAAAATAGAATTACCTAATGACTCAGTAATTCTACTATTGGGTATTTACCCAAAGAAAACAAAAATACTAATTCCAGAAAAAAAATATCTATCTGCTCCCCTATGTTATGGCAGCATTATTTACAATAGCCAAGATATGGAAGGAACCCAAGTGTCAATCAATAGATGAATGGATAAAGAAAATGGTATATAGGAGCACCTGGGTGGTTCAGTCAGTTAAGGGTCTGCCTTTGGTTGTGATCTCAGGTTCTTGGGATCGAGCCCAACCTCAGGCTCCCCTCTCAGCAGGGAGTCTGCTTCTCCTTCTCCCTCTGCCCCTCCCCCATTTGTACTCTCTTTCTCTCTTTCTCAAATAAATAAATAAAACCTTAAAAATTTTTATAAAGGAAAATGTGATATATAGATATAGACATGTGTGTTTTATATCTATAATGGAATATTACTCAGCCATCAAAAAGAATGAGAGCTTGCTGTTTGCAATATGGATGGATCTGCAGGGTAAAATGCCAAGTGAAATCAGTCATAAAAAGACAAATACCATAAGATTTGATACACATGTGGAATTTAAGAAACAAATGAACAACAACAACAAAAAGACAAAAAACAGACTCTTAAATACAAAGAACAAACTGGTGGTTGCCAGAAAGGCAGTGGGTGGGGGATGGGTGAAATAGGCAAAGGGGATCAAGCCTACACTTACCATGATGAACACTGAGTAATGTATGGAAATGTTGAATTACTGTATTGTACACCTGAAACTAATATAACACTGTATGTCAACTATACTTCAATTAAAGAAAAAAGAAAAAAAATATTTGGTCCGATGGATAGCTCCTGTTTCTGAAATCATGAGCCCTGACTCTAATTGTAAGAGCCATAGTCTTCTTGGGACCTCAGCATCTCCTAAGATTCCCTCCCCGCAGGAGGTAGATGCTTACAAAAACTGTGTTGATGGAGATGATTGCAGAGTGGTAGAGAGCCATTATATGTGTATAGGATTTTTTCATTCTCCAGGCACTTCAACATCCATTATTTCCCCTGAAGGCCAAGCAGGAGTTAATCGAGGTAGAGTCCAGATAATGACTGTGGAGTGGGTCTGACTGAATTCCACCCAACAGCTGTGGGCAAACAAGATCCCTTCATTTTTAAATAAGACTCTCCACCATCTTTGAGAGTCCCCCACTCCTGCTTGGCAGTGAGAAGGGTGTCTCTTCCCATCTGGTAATTGCATCCAGGTTAGTAATTTTTGAGACACAGAGTTTTGCATTCTTGGCAAACATTAAAAGATCCAGCCCTGATGAACTCAACCACCATCCTATTCAGTGTGGTTTCCTTGCCCCCTCCCTTCTTCCACCATCTGACAACTCCTGACCTGAACTGTGGATACCTGGGGATCAACCAGTTAGGTCAGCAGGAAGGTGGGGAGTCACTCCCATCGGTGAGCACACAAGGGTGAGACTAGGAAAAAGCTGTCTCATCTACGAGGCACTGAGCTGCACTACCCTTCTGCTAGGAACAGAAGCCCCAAAGTGCTATTGTAAAGAGGAAGATATGGTGGCATCTTTAGGCAGGGTCTTGTCCCCGCAGGGATGTTTAGGCTGAAATCCAGTCCTCCTGGCAGCGACATCACTCCTCTTTGGTGGCTCCATGGCAGCAAGCAACTGGGTCTGGAAGCACTTAGGGGTGAGAATGACTGACCATCGTGCATTGTGTTCTCACCACACCTAGAACAGATACCTGTTACAGCCTTTGAGTATTTTATTGCACTTAACTTTTTGTTCGTCTGCCTCCTTTTCCGGTTTGCAAACACAGAGCTAGTCTCTGATTCATTCAGATCTCTGGCGGGGTCAGGAGTTGTCAGATGGCAGGAGAAGGGACGGAACAAGGAAACACACTGAATAGCATAGTTACTGAGTTCATCATGGCTGGATCAAGATGCATAAAGAGATGCAGGTAGTTTTCACTGTAGACCCAAACAAGTGCCAGGTCAATGCTCAATAAATGTGAGCTGCAGTAAATTTTATAAGTTATTAATCATTCCATTTATGTTTGTTATGCACATCTAGGGAAGGTTTGCTGAGTGAGTTATGAACACAGCACATATTTGTGTGTTGAGTCCTTGGACTCCAACCACTGGGCACCAGGCAGAGCAAATGACTGCCTGACATCTCTTCAAGTTCTACTTGACCTAATTGTGATGAACTGACCCAGGGGGACTTCTCCTAGTCTCTCAGCATATATAGTACTTGTTTGGATCATTTATTGATTCAACAAACATTGCTAAAGAAGGAAAAATGCATTGTCTTCTTTGGTCTTTCAGCAATGCAATAACTGTGTTATGTGAATCTTCCAAAAGGAGGGAGATTTTGATCTCAGAACATAGGAAAATGACTTTTTTTACCTTTAGTTTTATTTATTTTTTATTTTTTACTGGGAAGAGAGAGATAGAGAACAAGCGGGGTGAGTAACAGAGGGAAAGGGAGAAGCAGGCTCCCTACGAGCAGGGAGCCCACTGTGGGACTCGATCCCAGGACCCTGAAATCATGACCTGAGCTGAAGGCAGATGCTTAACTGACTGAGCCACCCAGGCGTCCCAGAAGATGACTTTTTAAACAAAAAAATATGTTTAATTTTGCTCAATACTAAGTAGACCGGAAGCTATAAATGGTGACAACTCCCCTCCCCTGACTTCTGTGTCTAATAGAAATAAAGTCGCCAATATCCATTTATCTACTTGCAGGGTTGAAAGCAGGGTTTATTATTATCACAATAATAAAATGCAGATAGACCTTCACATTTCCCAGAGTGCTTATGCATTTCACGTGTCAGAGCAGCCTCATGGCACTTTCAGGATTCGACGTGGTCATATCCTCAGTTGTAATGAAGAGGAATTTAGGAAGGCATCAAGGTCAGTCAGTTGAGAAGAGAGCCGGAACCCCAACCAAGGTCACCTGCCTGCCACCGGACACATGAGGGAGTAAGAAAAGCAGTGATCCATCCAACCTTTCCCTTTCGCTTTTTACTTTGGGACATTTTAAGTTTTTATCAGGAGCAAGAGGGCTTCAAACCAACTTTTCCTTTTAAAGTATAGATTTATTTCTTAGTTCAGCCCTAACTTGATATTCTGGACATGATTGCCTCTTGATGTGATTAGCATTTGTCCTTTCCCATTTTAGTGTACTTAAAGTGATGGCAGATGGCTCCAGGTAGCCGTGTAGACTACACTTTACCCATCGTACCCCCTGCCCCCAGCCCTCGGGCAGCACGGTTGGTGGTCACGTTCTGCTGAGTGTGCATGTCAGAGGACACAGTGTGCGGTGGAGAGCAGGTGGCATCATACTCCATCTGGAAGAGAAGGCTTTACAAGATCTATCATTTTCCTCAGGTCTATGGCCATTTGGGGTGAGATGGTTCTTGGTGAAATAAGACGGGCCTGCTAAGAGTAGGGTGCTTAGCACCCTTTACTCTTGCCCAGTACTGACCGTTAGGGACCTCCAGCCACTGGGACAAGCAAAATCAAGCAGGCGAAGAGTGCCCACCCACACCAAAAACCTGACCTGTGATGCACTACTGGCCCTGAATGAGCTTTTGCAGACACGGGAAATAGTCGCTGACCAGTGATGTTCAGGAAACCAAGTGTATGGAAGCTGTGGCCGGTGGGTACAAGGTGTTTCATGGAGCACATGGGTTTTGAATGATTCAAAATACTTTTGCTGATGAAATCATCTCCACATTCAGCCCCTTCACTTCTCAAGCATGAACAGGGAGTTTGTCACAAGTGTGTGACTTTTCTTCAATATTGTGACAGGGATGAGAGCTAACATTTATGTAGGACTTAACTTCATAGCAGGCACTAGTAAGTGTTCTATGGGTGTTAAAGCATTTAATCCTCTCAACAATCAAAATTGCTATGAAGGGACCATGACTGTTATCATCCCATTCTACAGATGAGAAAAGAGACAAAGAGAGGTAAGCGACTTGCCCAAGTTCACACAGGGAGTTAATCAGAGAGGTAGGATCTGAGTCAGCCTCTCTGGCTCCAGAGCCAGATTGAGACTGTCCATGTTTGGATGAAGATCTGGAAGCGAAGTTTCTTGCCCCCCAACACTCTGTGGACATCAAGATCTACCTGGGTGAACTCACGACAAAGGCTTCAGCTGTGAGATACAAAACGTATTGTGTCGCTCTGAGGTTGGGAGTTCTCTGAGAGGTGACAGGCTGTGGTTTAACATCAGGGTCAGGAAGTGAAATCATGATCTGGGTGGAAAGTGTGCCTGATAAATTACAAGAATAGACTTCTCAGGCTTTTTGGTCTCATGACCCCTACACTCATAAACATTATTAAGGACTTGCATGAGGTTTTGTCTATGTGGGTTATGTCTATTGAGGTTTGTTATAGAAGAAAGTGAAACCGAGAAAACTTTCAGATCCTTATTTTAATTCACTTAAAAACAACAATAATAAATTAATTACATGTTAATATACATAATATACTTTGACAAAAAAATATATATATAAGGTCATGCATGTATGTATGTATGTGTATATATATATATATATATATATACCAGGACCCTGGGATCATGACCTTAGCTGAAGTCAGATGCTTAACTGACTGAGCCACCCAGGCGCCCTGGGGAAAAATATATATATATATAAAATAGATATATTTATAATATATATATAATATATATATTTATATATTATTATATTATAAAATTAAAAATATATATTTATATATTATAAATATATATTTATAATATATATATATATTTTTCCCCAGGGCGCCTGGGTGGCTCAGTCAGTTAAGCATCTGCCTTCAGCTAAGGTCATGATCCCAGGGTCCTGGATCGAGTCCCATAGGTTCCTTGCTCAGCAGGGAGTCTGCTTCTCCCTCTCCCTCTGCCTGCTACTCCCCCTGCTTGTGCTCTCTCTCTTTCCTTCTCTCTCTGTCAAATAAATAAAATCATATGTGTGTGTGTGTGTGTGTGTGTGTATACACACACACACGTATATACATATGTGTATATACACACACACATATATGTGTGTATGTATATATGTGTGTGTGTATATGTGTGTGTGTGTATATATACATATGTGTATATATACACACACACACACACACATATATGATTTTGGATATATATATCCAAAACAAAATAAATTAGTGAAAAGAGTGGCATTGTTTCCATTTTTGCAATCCCTTCAATGTCTAGCTTGCTAGAAGACATTGCTAGAGCCTCATCTGCTTCTTCCTCGGTCTATTGAGATACGTTGTTTAGAGGAAGTATGTGAATTAAAAATATGGCCTCAGCCAGGTATGTAGTTGGAAAAGAGAGAAGTATTTTAAAAATCTTTTCAGAGAACTGTAGATATTCTTCTCTGATAACAACACCCAGACTCCTAAGTAAGTTTCTTAAAGGCTATCTATAAGTAAGAATCTTAAAGGCTATCTATAATAAATCACATTAATGAACTTATCATATACTATTACATTAGAATCCACTGGTCTGTCTCACACTTTGAACAGATCTTTTACCCATACATGAGTGTGTAATACTATACATCAGTCATTTGGAAGATGCTTATTCACTGGCAAGTGGGTCTTTCAAAACTTGACGTATTTCATCATACAGTATCCCACAGTCACATTCATTAATATCACTAACCATCTCATTGGAAGAGTATTAAAGAAAATTGTGAAAACTTAATGTGGCAGACACGAGTTTTCCAATGTTGAAAGCTCTAATCTTATCATTGGCAACAAATACTGCTGGTTCTTCTCCTTGAGGTGACAGGATTACTTAACCAAAAAGTCGGCCACACACTCCAGTTTGAATAAACATAGTTTATCTATCAATCATTCTTTCAAGTAAAAAAGACATTCTATGAGTTTATAAGACCCTCGTCCGGGTCCCACTCGACTCACACAAAGGCTTTTCTTAGAGACACACTAGCCTACATTGTTCAGCTAGGGGCTTTACATATACCTTCATTTTGTTACCCAGAATATTAAAAAGATGTGTACTTGAGGATTGAGATTTAAGAAATTAATAAGATTTACTGCATTACTCAAGTCATTCTTAAGTGAAATTGACTTTTTTTTTTTTTTTTCCTCCAACTCTATGGTAAAGAATACAGCTGGGTGCTACTAGGGCACCAGTGATTTTATTTTTTTTTAAGTTTTACTCATTTATTTGAGAAAGAGAGAGATAAAGACAGATAGTGAGAGAGAGCATAAGTGGGGAGGAGAGGGAGAACCAGACTCCCCACTGAGCAGGGAGCCTGACCCAGGGCTTAACTGACTGAGACAGCCACCCAGGTGCCCAGCACCAGCATTTCTAGTCACCATTGCTTTTATACCATCAGTGCAAATATCACCACAGTGAAAAAGTCAGTGAATGTCATAATGTTAATTGTGTGGTAATTCTGACTCTGTGGAGCCCGCAGCAGGGGTTTTAGAGATTCCAGTGGTCCACAGGTCGCACTTGAGGGACCACTGTCCTACAATGTCACACTCATCAGGGATAAGCAACAAGAAAGAACAAAGAGCACGCTAGATTCAGAATCAGAGGATCTAAATCAGTCCTCGATCCACTCCTTACTATCAGAGTGACTTTGGGTGAACCGCTTATCTGAGGCTTGGTTTACTAAGTATATTCTAAAAAATCGATTTCATTCACCCATCAATTTCATTCATTTCCCCCAGAATTTTGTGGGAGGACTTAAGAGACAGCTATGCCAGTGTCTAGGGGGTGGGAGGTGCGTTCCTGAAGAAGAGAAGGAAATCAGGTATAGACGTGGTACTGAGGGAGGGAACCATCGTGTCTCACCCCAGTACTGCATGGGCCCCGCTTCTGGTCTGGCCTCTCAAGGGAGCCTCTGGGGGAGGCCGAGTTCAGCCTCCCGAGACCACAGCCAGTGTGGCTCACAACCAGAGGCCTGGAAGGCTGGTGCTGCTGCCCTCCCCTCCCAACAGAGCCCATTGCTGGCTCGTATGCATGCCCATCTTTGTGCTGCTCTCCTACCCAAGAAAGCATATCAGAAAGCCAGATTTGGGGAGGGATATCTTTATATGGAAACCATCACTTACCATTATCATTACACACTTTTACTTTAAGCACATCTCCCCCCCACACACACATACACACTGCAATCCTTTATCAGTAATAACAAATTCTAGTGGCAGACCTCCCAAAAGATGGAGGCAGCCCAGTGAACCCCATACCCTAGTGCTGGGAACTGCAGTTTGAAATATCCTTCCCCCTCAGCCCTCCTTCCGGGACCTCTCTTCCACAGACCCTTCTCTCAACTTGCGGTGTTCTTAATTTGCTATTTGATGTCATTCTAGGTAAAGACAAATTAAAATGTTAAAATATGAGCATGAATTTTACCATTCATCTTTATACTATGCAATGCCAGTTTTAAATGCAAATATAAGAGCTGTTAACTGCTGTGCAGAGTCTCCCAAAATTACAGAATTTACATTTCATAGCTCGTGTATGCATATGTATTTCATTCTTCACCAGCGCAGTGTAAATGCCCCACAAACACAAACGGAGCTCAACTGTTTTTATTTTGCTTCTTGATATGCACATATTTTATCCACATTCTCTGCCCTAGGCTTATAGATAGGAAGGACAGCCCCAGACAAAAGGAACCACGGCTGTCCTCGCTGTCCTTTTCCTCTCTGCCATTTCCAGCATAAGCGATTAACTACCGCAGGGAAGTAACGTGAGTAAGAAAAGATAACACAGGTTCTTTGCTTGGTCATGTGTCATAAAACACCCCTGCCTTCTTTCTGCTTTCAAAACAACTGTGGTTCAAACAGAAAGGGAACCTCTCAGGGTGGTCAGCTCCCTGCTTCGCAGTCACAGACATCACACGCTTAACTTCTCACTCTGAGCTGAACCTCCCCCATGGGGTGAGCGCTCTGGAATTCTGTGTTCACCACATATCCTGAGCACTGTTTGTAAATGGAGCAGCAAGGACAATGAATCTTATCTCCTCTGCTCATGGACATGCTGCCTTGTCCCAAGTTCAAACATAAAATTATTAAGTTTTTCAAGATGGGAGGAAGACACACCTGAATGGCTCAGTCAGTTAAGCGTCTGCCTTTGGCTCAGGTCATGATCCCAGGGTCCTGGGATGGAGTCCCACATCGGGCTTCCTGCTCAGTGGGGAGCCTGCTTCTCCCTCTCCCTCTGCCACTCCCCCTGATTGTGCTTTCTCTCTCTCTCATGCTCTCTCTCTCTCTCATATAAATAAATAAAATCTTAAAAAAAAAAAAAAAAAAGAATTTCAAGGTGGTAACGACAGAGGCTGAAATCCAGCTCAAGATCCTCTTAAGCATGAGCGCTATGTGGCTCATGGGTCACATGCCCATGAAGCTGGCTCCGCCCCATGGCCTCTGCTCCGGCCACAATGGCTCCTACAGACCCCTAGGGCATCTGCTCCTTTGCCTGAGACTCACTTCCCTCCCTCATGTCCTGGACATGTTCCTCCTTCTCTTCCTGTGATCTCAGCTCAGCTGTCACATCCCTAGGTAGGTCTCCCTGCCTGGCTGACGCATCAGAACTTCCTTGGCCCCGTGGAGCTGTCCTTCAATCATGCATCATGGTCACCTTTCCTCATCTAGGGCTGTGATGGTCGGATCACTCACTGTTCTCCCATTGAACTGCCAGTAGCCTGGCAGTCCTAGCCTCCTAGGCAGTCCTAGCCTCCATGACTGGGTCTGGTTTTGCTCCTCAGTGTGGCACCAGGGCTGGGCACATGGTCCTTAATAAATATTCATGTGGCAAATGATTGAATGAAAAAATGGATGAATGTTTTTGCAAGTGGAGCACGAGTGTCAGATGAAGAGGTGGGAGACATGAGGGTGGCGTGAATTCTAGTTTTCATTCCCAAGAGGCTAAATCCTGTCTTGGTCCGAGCTGATGAGACTCCATGAGCATGCTGTGGCCCTTGCTTCCTTGCTGTCTCTTCTAGGTAATGAGTGCTTGATGATAGGTTATCCTCGCATTGTAAAGGATCCAAGTCCTTTCATTTGTGTCTCCGGGCCCAGCACGACACTGGCACTTACTCAGCTCTCAGAAAGTTCTGGTCCTATTGAACGATCTGAGATGGACTTGGATGAAATGTGTGGCCCTGCGGCTTCCTGTGTCTCTCCCTCCCCTGTGTCTCCTTTTCCTCCGTCCTCTCCTTCCCTCTTGTTAAGGATTTCTGAGTCTTGAGAACCACTTTAGTGGTGATCAAATGTTTCCAACAGAAAATTACCCTCATTTATTTTCGGTTTAACTCGACTCTTCAGAGAAAATTGGCCTGATTGGCCCTATAATCATGCGGTGGTTGGGCACTCCAGAGACTGCCCCAGAACTGGACTGGGAACACTAACTGGTAATATTGCCATATCGTCATTGATCTTGGGATAGAATCACAAGCCCAGCCGGCTCAGAGCAGAAATGAAACAGGAGAACCAGACGAAACCCGCCATTCCACCCTGAGGGGGTGTAGAGTTAGCCTTGTCCATGAGGAGGATAGTGACACCACTGATCATGAACAACAGTGGCAGAATGGGACCCGTCCTTGTCAGGCCTGATCTGCAGCCTGTCTGTCTGGTCCGCTATTCCACCTACGTCTGAGAAATGGCAGGAGGGGCTGTAGGGAAAATGGAGTGCTCGTAATGAAATTGAGGATCGATGAAATAATAAAAAATAAAAGCCTAGGGGTAAGATGGGTATTGATTGACCATCTCAGAAAACATTGTTAGTAAGAGATCAGGGCATGCTTCCTATATGTAAAATGGGGGAATTCTGTCCAGGGTGAGATGTGAATGGGAGTATAGGATGCTATTAGAAGCGATCCCAGTGCAGTCCCCTGGAAGTTATGGGGCTGCTTACAGAGGGTGCCGTGGAGTAGAAAAGGCATGGCTCAGGAATCAGCCATACCTGGGGCTTCCACCAACTTCAACCCTGTGACCTGGAGCAGGTGATAACCTCTCTGACTCGGATTCTCTTTCCGCCTCTTCCTCCTCCTCTTCCTCCTCTTTCTTCTTTTTAATTTTGCAAGTTTCGAGAAATCCCCTGCCTCCAGGTTTGCTGTGAAGATTAAATAAGATCACCTGGATGGAGATACGGAGCTCAGTGCCTGGCACAGAGCAGGGGTGCAATCATGTCACCCCTTCTCCCTGCAGTGTCAGAAGACTGTTCCTTTTTGGAACACCTGGCCATGGACTGGGCTAGAGACACCTGGTTGCTGGACCCCCTTAAATTGTGCACACTAGGCCCCTCACCCTGGTCCCAGCAATGTGGCAGGACAATATCAGGCCAGGATTGGGGAGTCCCAGGGTAGATGCCCTCCTCCTACACCATCTCCTGGGACATTTTATGGGTGACGCAATTGAGATCCAGAGTTTGACCACAGCAACAAGCACGTGGAAAACCCAGAATGTGACTCTGGGCCTCTGGGCTCCAAGTCTGTCTTCTACGCCCCAGCAGCCGAGAGCTGAACCCTTTGCTGCCTATGGCACAGGATGCTCACACACCCCCACGCTGCACCATGCCTTTCTGGACAACTCCACATGATTACACCAACAAGATAGGAAGAGAATGTGTCTCAAGTTTTCAATCCTTCCCAAGGCAATACTGCAGGGCTTACTTGCAGTCAGGGCCCAAGAAATAAATATCCATCAATTGGGAAAAAGAAGATGTTTTCACGGCCTTATACTTTTAATGCAGAGAAATAGTTATAATACACTTTAACCCAGATGAGGGGGAGAAATGCATTAATTTCACAACATGTTTAGCTCTTTAAGAAGTTAGCTTTTCAGGCTCCACAGGGATTCTGGAACTCACATAGACTCACCCCCACTGTTATGAGAGATAATTGCAACCGAGTGGTGCCCCTCTCCCCACAGGGAAGGGTGGGTGGAGAGACAGAAGTGGTTGGCGGGGGGAGCTGGCTACAGCAATGTGGGATGTCTAAGCCAGGAGGACAGGACAGAGCTGTGCTGCTCATATTTAGTGAGCAAACAAATCACCTTACCAGGGATCTGGTTTAAAAAAAATGATGCAGATGCTGATTCAGGAAGGCCCTGTGGGACCCAGAGGTCTGTATTTTTAACAAGTCCTCCAGCAATGCTCATGCTTCTGGTTCAAGGGGCCAAACACTGTGAAAGCTTTGGCCTTTTCCTCTTTCCTCTATAGTCATTTATCTTTAGACTGCGGGCAAAAATCCTTCTTCTCACCCTGGGCAGAGGACAAGTGGGAAGCTGCTAGGAAAAACAGCAAACTAAGACAATCAGCCAGCCCCCTGACACCATGACTCTTCTTTCTCCCATCCGGTACACTTGATGGGTGACATTTCTGTGTGTGAAACACTTCAATTTTACCATCCATGAAATGAGCATGTTGGTCTGGGTCTCTGGAGGTCTCCTCTTCTAGTTTGACAAGTCTTTGTGTGGAGGAAATGGCCCGGAGGTTTTGGGTTTGCAAATCTGGTCCAAGAGAGCTTCTCTGTCTTCAATCTGGCAATTCTCAGGATCCCCATTCACTGTCTTGCATCCTTCTGCAGGGGAAATTTGTGCCTTCAAGATCCATGGCCAGGAGCTGCCCTTCGAGGCCGTGGTGCTCAACAAGACGTCAGGAGAGGGCCGGCTGCGTGCCAAGAGCCCCATCGACTGCGAGCTGCAGAAAGAGTACACGTTCATCATCCAGGCCTATGACTGTGGTGCTGGGCCCCGGGAGATGGCCTGGAAGAAGTCGCACAAGTGAGTTGCCTGACAAGGCTCCCTGAACCCCTCCCACCCCACCTTTTGGGATCACACACTGCTCCTCAGGGTTGTATACCCAGCGGTCACACAGCCTGCTCAGCCACCAGCTGCTTCCCCAGGCCCTTGTAGGCATTGGCACAGGCCACTCCTGCACCTGCTGTCCTCTGCCCCCGCCTTCGCCTGGAGACATCCCTCTTCCATTAGCAGGACTGCACTCAGAGGTCACTTCCTCTGAGAAGCCTTCCTTGAGCTGACCCATCCCTGCCCTCCCAGCTGGGACCTTTCTCTGGGTTTCTGCCAGGCCGCATGCCTGTCCCTGTCGCGGCACTTATTAGTTTGGGTTGGAACTCTCTCCATTATGGAGTTTGGCTCTGAGCCTTGCACAGAGTCAGAGTGGTTCAATTCTGACTGAACAGAAGAGTGAATGAATAGAGGAGGAGTGAATAAGGGAAAGGGGAGGTGATCTCGAGGAAATCGTTGCCCCAAGCTGGGTAGCAGGAAGGCCAGAGAAGGGCCTTGGCAGGTTCATCTCAGGACGAGGGAAGGGACAGGTGGAGGCCTCTCTGGTGGGAGAGTGGACAGAAAGCTCAGACAACAACTAGCCTGGCTGGCTGCGGTTTCTCGGCTCTCTTGGCCCCGGGACCAGAGTCAGTGGCCATGGAAGGCGCAGAATGATAGTGTCAGCCTCCCTTTACCACCATCTCTTCCTTCCTATGTGTGGTCCCAGGGCTGTGGTCCACATCCAGGTGAAGGACATCAATGAGTTTGCTCCCACCTTCAAAGAGCCAGCCTACAGGGCAGTTGTGACGGAGGGGAAGATCTACGACAGCATCCTGCAGGTGGAGGCCGTCGACGAGGACTGCTCCCCCCAGTATAGCCAGATTTGCAACTATGAAATCGTCACAACTGATGTGCCATTTGCCATTGACAGAAATGGTGAGTGTCCTGAGGGGACTCCAGTTGGCGGGTGGGGAAACCCCTCCATCACCCCTCTCTAAATGTCCATGGGAGGTGATGACTCCCTTGCCATCTGTGACCTGGGTTCAGTAACCCAGAACTCAGTCCCACACCGGAGGGGATGGCCTCACGTTATTAACAGCACAGCCAGGTCTAAAATCCCTCCTCCAAAATACCTCAACAACCCACTCAATGAATATAATCCGTGGAACTCAGAATGCTGGGTACTGAAGACAGGTTTTCTGGGTTTTCTGGTAGAATGTTCCAAACGCCCTGCTATCAACTAGGCCGTATCTGAGGCCCTTTCCTAGGTCACTAGTTGTGACACCATCCCCAACCCCTGTCATTGGTTTCTTGCTCTTAGACCAAAAAAAAAATGCTAAAACAGAAGGTGGAGATTTCTGGAAACACCTTCTAATCTTAGATTCATTGAGGACTCTGAAATGAGCTTGCCAGTGTCCTTTGGGAATTTCTTCCATAGTGAGAATGAAGAATGAATGAAGCCTCCCACCAAACCCCAATCCCAACCTGAACTTATTGAACTGAAAACAGTCCTATAAAGCCACTTGTGTATTTCCCCATCCACCATTAATAAAAATCTTGGATTACGAACACCCCAGCCAGAGGCTCAATCAACTCAGCCCACTTTCAATGCAGTTCTCTATAGCTTCAAGTTAATGAAATGATAATTACTTGCCAAGTATATTATTGAAAAGCATCTGTAAATATTGCCCAAGTCCTGGCACAGTGCTGGGACCTGGGAGTGGAGGCAGAGTGGAACTCAAAGCAGACATGGACCTGCCCACCTGGAGCTTACCCTCCGATGGGAAGAAAGTCAAAATAACAAATAGAAATCAGGGAGGCTTGAGGGTGAGGGGATGCAGAACGCCTGCCGTGAGCCAGGGGGAGCCAGAAGGTTCGCTTGGGGCCTCTGGGTAGCCAACGCCCAGGGAGAAGTAGACCATCCATTACCTGCTTACACATGGTCGGTGCTCCCAGTGCTCCTTGACGTCAAGACCAGGGAGAAACTTATCCTGTGACCTGGTCTTCTGCTTCCTGAGAAGTGCAGCCGGTTCCAGAGGGGATGGAAGCCAAGGAGACATCCTCATCCCTGGCCTCCAGTGGTTTATGATCGGCCTCGGACAATGAAAGCAACATTCATATAACAGACCAAATGGTCATAGGACAATTTCTTTGCAAAATGATAAAACATGTGGAAATGACAGTTACAGACCTGGACATTGCGGGAGACCCACTGTGTGGATCACAGGATCAGTGCGTCCATGCCCAAGAAGGTACAGGAGAAGATACGGGACCCTGAAGATTGGTTTGGGATGAAGAAGTAGGTGATTTCAGTTAGTAGAGCCCGTCAAAACTGCTTCCTGATAGCTTTTCCTATGGGCCCTGTGATGTGGCCGGCTTGTCCCCACCACACAGACATGTCTCACATACATCACATACACACACGCATGCATGCACACACACACATCTTTGCACATACACATGCACGCGCCACTCCGTAAAACACAAAACAACTCGTTTGTCTTTTTCTTTTCCCCACGGACCACCTGTGTGGTCCTCATCCACAAAAGCTTTGGAATTTGGAGAGTGATGAGTCCTTGGTGAAGAGTAAGACTAGACAAGGGCAGGTCTCTGTGATGCGTGGCCAAGCTCCACTTGACCTCCTGCCTTGGTTCTGGAGAGTCACAGCCCAATGAGAGATGAGATGCGAATCCTTTCATCTGAGAGTCAACTGCCCCAGTCATGAAGATAATTACTCACATTGATGAGCCATTTCGCTAACATATGCCAATTTATTTCCCTAGCTGTCTCATTAAAAGTGAGTAATGGTCCTTTGCCAAGTCTCTGCCTCCAACACTGGTTACAACATAAGATGAAGAGGAGAGTGGGCACTCCCAGGGAGTGTGGGCCCCCCAAAAGCAAGGTTTACAAAAGTGGTTCTCCAAGTAATGAAGGCAGGACCTGGGGGCAGATGCAGAAATGGCTGCTCCCATTCTAAAGAGCTTCCCAACTGGCCCCGATCTGGCATTTATCCCAGCGACCTTCTGGACTCCTTGAAGACATTCTTTGCCTGCACATCAGAGAAAGTGCTACTGAGTTTGGGGTTCCCTCACTGAAGCCTCATGACTGCAGGTAGATGGTTCCTGGCCCCTCCAATTGCCCAGGCTCTTTATTTGTGGAGGAAGACAGGAAGCAAGGCAGTAGAGAGGGTAAACCTGGATTCAGCCTGACCTGTCTTAACCCAAAACTCAACCTCTTCCTACCAGAGGTCATTGGCCTCCCTCTGCTTGAATTCTTCCCCTGTGAAATCATGGCAGAAACCGTCCTGGTCCCTTGTGGGGTTGTGAGGTCTCAGGGAAGCGGTGCCAGGGGATGATGCTTGCAGGGTCCCTGGCAGAGAGGGAACGCTCCTTTCATGGTGCAGCGGTCATCAGATGTTTACCTGGGTGATTGGGACATGAAGGGCATTCACTCCCCATGGACTTCCAGGCTGAAACATGAGCAGGTGACTGCGTTGGTGACACCCGCTCCCTCTCAGGAAGTTCTGGACTCACTTCAGATGGCTTCCCAGCCATCCTCTTCTGGCACTTGGCTGGTCTCTAGGAGGTCAGCAGGGCCTAGATCCTCAGTCTAGGATCTATGGATGAAAAAGAACTGAGTCCTAAAGTATGGAGTGCTTGCCTAACAGCACCTGTAACCCCGGTGGCAGAGCCGGGACTGGAGCCCAGATCGCCGAGCGTTGGCTCCTATGCCTTTCCACCAGTGATACTGTCACCGAACTTCGCAGTGATGCTTGACAGGAAGGCAAGGCCACAGTTAAGTTCAAAGCCACAAAGTTGCATCTGAATCTTATATCCATTACTTGCGTGTGTGTGTGTGTGTGTGTGAGAGAGAGAGAGAGAGAGAGATCTTTGACAAGCTACTTAACCCTGCCTCAGATCCTCGTCAGTAAAATGGGAACTAAATACCATACTAACATAACAGAATAAAATTAATTAATCATTAATTAATTAATTAGTTAATTAATTAAACAGCACACTAAGTACCATGGCTGTGTGAAAGGACGGTCGCACTGCCAGCAAGGCGCCCCCCAGAGTGTCGGCACAACCAGAGCCCTCAGCCAGGTTCGGGGATGACCAGAGGGAGCAGCAGGGGTCTCAGGGACACCCAGTCACCCTTGGCAGACGTTTCTTCTTTTCCAGCACCTGTGGGGTCCCCAGGCAGCCTCTCTCTGGCAGGAGGCTGCCCTGGTGAGTCATGGGACTCTGCTGCCTCTGGGCAAAATGCACCCCAGAGTCTGCTTATTTTAAAGTAAATGAAAACATTTCTGTTCCATCTGAATAGAAAAGGAACGCATGCCCTTTGTAGGAAATTTGGAAAGGAGAAACATGGGAAGAAGGAAATAAATCACCTGTAATCCCACCAAAGATAGCCGTGACTGATGTTGCACCACGACTTTTTCTGTGAAGTTTTATAACAAAAGTAAGGCCACGCTTCTCTTGTTTTTCTTTATTCTCCCCTTTTCATTTAACATTCAATCGTACGGATTTTTTTCGCCCTTAAAAATGCTTCATAATTACTGCTTTTAGAGCTAAAAACATCCTATCTGATGCAGAGACTCCTTACATGGTTCTTCCCTTACTAGCAAGTATCCAGTTTCCGTATTATTTTTCACTGTAAGAAATAACACTTAGATGAACATACTTGCACCTGTATCTGCAATTTTTATTATTTTCCTGGAATCAGTTTTCTAGATGTGGAATTGCATCCCCAAAAGGCATGAGCAAATTGCAAAGTGACTAGCCTATGTAATTTTCCAAAGTGGTTAATTTTATTCCAAGTTAAATTCGCCTGGAAAGAGGGTACAGGTCAGCATGCTGGTCTCACTGTCCTTCTACCCTGCCTCAGTTTTAAAATACCCTCACTAATGGGGTGCCTGGGTGTGTCAGTCATGAGCCTCTGCCTCTGCCTTTGGCTCAGGTCATGAACCCAGAGTCCTGGGATCTAATCCTGCATCAGGCTCCCTGCTGAGTGGGGAGCCTCCTTCTCCCTCTCCCTCTACTGCTCCCCCTGCTTATGCTCTCTCTCTCTTTCTGTCAAATAAATAAATAAAATCTTTAAAAAAATAAAAATAAAATAAAATAATATACGCTCACTAATATGCATGATAGGTACTGATTGTTCTTGAGAGCTAGCTTCCACGGGTTCATCTGGACCAGAGAAACAGGTCGAGGAACCCCTAATCACCTGCGCTAACTGTGGCCTCAGGTCTCCTAAGAAGGCATTACTAGGAGAAATCATTCAAATGTGGGGGAAATAATACAGGTGTAACAGAAGCAAAATGGGTGGCTTTTTGAATTTCCAAACATTTTTAAATGTGTGTCTTGTCTGAATAGGCCTCTGCCCGGCACGATTATTGGTCACATGATTAGACACACATATTTGACCCAGGGCTTCAAATTACAGGCAGTGAAAGCCATTCTCGCACTCATGAAGCCTGTGGTGATGGTGAAGTCACGTTCGTTTCTCGGGCACTCTCGCTAGGACTTGCCAGGGGGCGCCGCTGCTGCACACAGGGCCATGGCGGGCTGGCCTGTGGGTTTATTTTTCTACCATGGTCAGTAGTGTTTGGTCTGCTTAATGTCACACGGCTGGCAAGCCCTGAGCCTTCCTCTTTTGAAAGGCCGATCTTTTGACAGCCATTTACCTTTAAAGAAAGGGAAAGTTAAAACTCTGTGTTCAAAATTCAATTTGATGTTCCTGGGGTTCTATTGCAGCATTTCCACCTGCGAGAATCCCTCCCCTGTGAGGACTGTTCCCACAAACTTGTTTGCTAACAGAACCCCCAGGGAATGTTAGCAACCCAGCACTGAGCTGCTCCAGCCCTGGGGGTGCCCTGAACTGAGACCCGAGCTCTTCGGGGCGGCGGGGTAGGGAGTGATTCTGAACACCAGGCATGGGGCCAAAAGTACATCAAACCCATTTTCATTTGGAGATTTTTGACTGGCTTTGTTGAACGAAATTTTACTTCAAATCGGAGGCTGCTATTACGCTTTTAGAAACAGTCTGGAACAGGCAGTGGAACAAATGCTCCTAAGTCTGGGGCAGCTTTGTAGATCTCCACCCTGCCTTCGAAGGCCTGGCTCCCGCAAGCCCAGGGCCTTGGCACCGAGGACCATTTCACTAGTGCTGGGTGATCGGTGCATCAACTCTTCCGATCTGTAAAACATGACGTGACTTTGGTAATTCTCCAGGCTTTCTTGCCTTAGTCCCTGTTGCCTCCGTTTACACGAGCCATAGATAGCTGTCGAAATGGAAGAAAGAAAGCTCATCAGGGAGTTTTCCCTTAGTTTTGATGAAATGTAAAAATATACCTGAGTCAGCCATTCCATGTTTGCTTATTAGCGTGTTGGTTTGTTTGCTTTTAAGTTTCCATTTTCTTAATTTCACTTCTGCTGAAGGATAATGATAATATTGGAGTTGTAATTTGCTGTCTGCTCTGCTATCAGAAGAAAAGCAAGAATGAAATTATTCCCCGCAAAGAAAGACTTCACTCTCTTGGTATCAAAACCTGAGAAGTATTCAAGGCCCACGAGGCCTTTATTTGTTCCTTGGAACCGAAACTATATTTCAGCAGAAGTAGTCCAATCAGAATTTCACTCATTAATTATCAGATATTTATTTCTAAATTATAGCATCAACCCACAAGAACAAAAATTCACAAGTGGCCCAGAAAAATGGTTTGGTCTCTCTTGGAGAAGAAAAATGTCTTTGCCACCAGGGCAAGGAATCTGTTATTCTGTGTAGCTTTCAGAAAAGAGGTCACACATTTTCTTATTGATTTTACTTCCCATTTGGTAGCAAAATAATGTGAGAAGAGGCAGTGCACATTCCGGGCAACAAGCCCAGATGTTGAAAAATATGTGTCGGGATATTTCTAAATCCCATCTTTTTCCCAGAGATTTCATAGCGGATGAGGCTTGGTGCCCTACATCACTGGGGACATGGGCACACTTTAGGAGGGAGTTTTCTGACAACAGACGGCTAACAAACACACCAGTTGGGTTCCCGCTGTGTGCTTGGAATTCCCTAGTAGTCCGGTCCTACAGCCGGGTGGCTGCAGCCAGCGGCTCCTGGGAATCAGACGCCAACAAGCAGGCCACATGTGAAGAGCCATGCCCCCTATTCACCCTTGTTTGTACAAGGAGGCGAGGAAAGGGGTTATTCCATTCTAACGAAGGTTAGAGGAGTAAAGAGGGAATTTTACAGAGCTGCACTAAATTCTTCCCCTAAAATGAATAATACGGTAGATGTTAAATAAATGGAAGTTAAATAAAAAGTAAAAGAACTGCAGTGTGGTTGACTTGATCTGAAGCACACCCTGTGTTCTCAGGCAACATCAGAAATACCGAGAAGCTGAGCTACGACAAGCAACACCAGTATGAGATCCTGGTGACCGCCTACGACTGTGGACAGAAGCCCGCTGCTCAGGACACACTGGTGCAGGTGGACGTGAAGCCAGTTTGCAAACCTGGCTGGCAAGGTGGGCACTCTCTTGTCGATCCCGTTGAGTGAGGGCAGCTTGGCTAGGTGTGTGGAAAATATTAGACCTGTCCTAACAACCATCACAACATATAGCTAGAGGACTTTCTTTAAGTGTGGTCACTCTGCCACAAGCATCTGCTGTTGATTCTTACAACTCCTAGGGGATGTATTACCCTCATTTTACATCTGAGAACATCCGAGGGCACTCGTCCGTGGTCACGTGCCCCATTTGTCCGGTGCGCCCTTTCTAAAATCTCATGACACTTTGGAATCAATAGTAATTATCGCTCGGTGCTCAGGAGAAAGTGCCAGCAAGCCTCTTCACTTTATCTAAGGGAATGAGTCTAGCTAGTATGCCTCAGGTTTGCAGCATCACTCCGGACCTGGGGCAGGTTGTCCTGTTCTCTGGGCTGGCACCAAAGGTGTACAAGCAGAGGCTAGGGTCCCAGAACCCAGCCTTTGATGAAGGAGTTTCTCAAATGTTGGTTCTGGGAATGGAGAAGCTGTGGTCTTGGAGGGAGGTGGGTTTTTGTCATGGTGTGTAGATATTTTGGTGTGCAAAGACAGAGCAGTTGCTTGGGGCCCCCCAAGGTGACAGAGATGTGGCACTGACCTAAGGGAAATAAGAAGATGAGGCCAGCTGTGCAGAGGGATCTTGCAGAGAACTGGATGGTTTATGGAATAATGATAGCTCTCACAGTGGGGTGAATATTCCAGTGGTCAGGCAGGAAGGCTGGAGGGACCTCTGCCCCTGTTTTGGTGGCTTAGCCCCTGCTGTTTCGGCTTCCTGTATGACTGCCACCTACTTAAAACTTAGGGCGTTTCTTGGAGTCTCCATTTTGTGGCTTTGTCTACTGTCTTCTCTTCATGTGTCTTGAAGCTTCAGGCCCCCGTTATGGTCTCCCTGTTTTTCTTTCTCTCTGTATATTTCATTCTTAAACTGCGCTAGAGAAGGCGTCATTAGCCAGGTTCAGCATCTGAATTTCTATCAGACAGACTGATGCAAGGGTACCACCATAGGTCACCATCAGACTTGGAATGGCTGCTTGTGAGTCATGCATTGGTTCTGGGGGCACAAAGCAAGGACACCTGAGGACCCACCTGGGGTCACTCTCCTCAGAAGGTGGTTCTCCAAGGGCCCCTCCCCTGAACCACGTTATCGCCCTTAATCTTTCAACTAGAAAAATGGGAGGCAATAATTAAACCCACCTCTGGAGAGAGCCAGAGATGTTTGCCTTTGAACAAAGTGGAGGAGAGGAAATGCCCAGTCAAGGAGTCACAGGTAAGACAGACGAGACATAAAGAAAAAAGTATAGAGCCCTCTTTGAAACGATCTTCAAGATCAAGCAAGAAACAGAGAAAAAGGAACAAGCCTGAGTGGGGAACTATGTGGCACCAGCCTGGGGAGCCTGGTCTCTTGTTGGTAGAATTCGCTAAACCCTATGGGACCTGAGGGCAGGACTCTGTCTCTCTTGTTCACAGCTGAATTTCTCTGGCTTAGCACATATCCAACCCCAGTGATCAGTTCTCAAGAGATAGCCTTTGAATGAATGAATGCCTGAATGAAAAGCTGTTAGAGGAAAGAAGTACTCAGCTTGTTTTATTTTAACTTATAAGGACTAAGCCAATGAAAGTCTAGCTTTTGAAAAGAAAGCCTAGAAAGAATATAAAAGCCTTCTAAGCAGGGCACATGCTCATAATGGGATTTTTCAGTGGGGAAAGTAAAACACTAAGCTATATCTGGAGAAAGATCCCAATGTTTTGTGTCTTTGATAAATGAGACACCTACAGAGTTGGGATTACATTTTTGTACCTATATTTAAATGCAGTTTCCTAACGGAGTTTGTACTCGCTTCCCTGTTAAATGTGAGCAAAAAAAAAAATCATGTTAATGACATGGAGTTGTGTGTGTGCAGCCTGTGTGGAGCACCTAACCCTCTGGGACATGGTGCTATCTGTGGCCTGACAGTGAGCTCCTGGAGGCGAAGGTCGTGCCTGTCTGCTGTGGCTCCAGTGCCCAGCACAGGGCTGGGTGCCATGTGGGTGGGTGGGTGGCAGGAGCTGGATGGATGAATGAATGGTGAAAAGTGTGCCTTTCTGTGGCAGGAAGAGAGAGGGGAGCGGCAATTCCCTGTATCCGTTCACTGTGTCAGATCACACCATTCAAGCACGTGTAACATCAGAATCACCTACTCCATGGGGCCTTCCCTGCCTAGTGTGCCAGGCTTTGGCGGCAGAAGCTGACATAGGATTCTGCGCCGTGCCTCTCCTCCCTCCAGCATGGGCCCTATAGAAGCCGTTAGGTCTCTCTCCCCACCTTCATCCTAGCAGGTTCTCAGACTGTAGGCAGGTCATCCAGGTTCTCTGATACACATAGCAGTGTATGATACACTGCCTTCCAGCAAGTTCTGTCCCAGCCCCTAGAGCCAGAGAATGGTCCTCCCCTTCTAGTAAGTGGGCCCACTTTATTCCTGCCCATGGGCAGCCCTCCTCTCCAGCTCACCCATCTTGCAGCTTGTCCTCTCTTCTACCCCAGGTCAGGGCTGCAGCCTCATAGCTTGAAGTGTGCCTTTCTCCACAGAAAAGCAAACCACCCCGGCCCCTAGTGTGTGTCTCTCATCCAATCTCCTCTCCCAGCCGGAGTGTGTCATGTTTTGCTGGTTTTCCTTTCTAACCACAGATGAAACAGGCTGCCCCTCCCCCTGAGAGGTTGTCAGGTCCCTAGGGGAAGGGCAGGCTCTTCTTGAACTGGGCACAGGGTGAAGCCTACACTGTACGGAGGAGTATAAGAAAGCCAGTCTGGTTTGCAGAGATGGCTGACCATGGGGAACGAGGAGCAAGGCTGGAGAGGCCAGAGTTAGGGGAGGGCCTGCGGTCAATAATTTGAATGCCAGGGTCAGGAGCTGCCACGGTCCCAGCCCATAAGACCCAGCCATGAGTAAGGGGTCGACAGGTATGTGCCTGGAGCAGAGACTCCTCCCTGAGCTGATTTCCCGCAAACAACAAGAGCCACCAAGCAAACACAGTTTGGCACTTCAAATTCTTGTACCTGTTCCTAGTCATTTCCCTCCAGGCAGGAGGGGATTGCAGCACAGTGCGAGCAATCCATCATGCTCACGAGTGTCCTTTCCCTGGGGAGCTCTCCCAGTCAGCACCATCAGCCCCTGCAGCCCTCAGTGGCTCCCAGCAGCCATCCTGGAGGAGGAAGGGACCCTGCTCACAGCTGGAGCCTCCCCTGCCTTCCCACACTGATGACAGACTGCTCCCAGACTCCTGAGGTGCCCCAGGGCAAGGCCTGTTTCCCATCACAACAATCCCTTCCAGAGCAGGGGGTGTGGGGGGAAGAGTTTGCAGCTTTCCCAGCATGCTGCTGGCCTTACTCAACTGTGCACAAGGACATCACGGACCCTGGCTCTGTGGCCATCTGCCCTTCAGACCTCAGCCAAGACATTGTCTCCTTGGGCTAGGATTTTCTACTCTCCGTCTTTTTCTGTGGCTGGGCCTTGTCTTCCCAGAAATGATATGAGTTCGGTTCTCTCTGCTGTATTCTG
The DNA here is from genome assembly GCF_902655055.1 of Lutra lutra. Classification (NCBI taxonomy): domain Eukaryota; kingdom Metazoa; phylum Chordata; class Mammalia; order Carnivora; family Mustelidae; genus Lutra; species Lutra lutra. The sequence continues at coordinate 124,950,437 of NC_062278.1, read as the reverse complement.
AAATTGTAAGTTTGAACAGGTGGTAGGGGTCAACTCACAACACAGGGGTTGTGGAGTTTTGCCCAAGGGAATGTCACTCCTATTCTCAGCTGCCCAGAGAAGATAGCACCCTCTAGACCTTTGTGAGTAGAAGGGAGAACGAAATCTCTGTGTTTTGTCCTGAGCTTTGACAATCATGGTATTCCTCTAGCAGCTTACTATGACAATAGAAGATTCTATTGGGAAGCAGGAAAAAGGTGAACCTGCTGTAGGGCTACATGCCAAGGCTGGCCTGTGCCCTGCCTCCTCTGCCAGATATTTGTAGTCTTCGTGGTGTCTGTTTCCCTCTCGCCAAGCAGTTATATGTGCACGAGCCTGGGCCTGTGTAGGGGCTGGGGACTTCGGGAAGAATCCGCACCTGTTCAGGGATCAGAGCCCCAGAGAGAGTGTAGTGCTGCCAGAGGCCATCAGGATGGCAACTGATCCAGGGAGAGCTGACCCAGTGGATCCCTCCTTCTAGGGGCCACAGAAATCATTTGTAATTTGGTTGCTGATACGGGTTTTGTGTGTTTGTTTATACATTATGTTATGTTGAGAAACGCACCCCCTCTTTATGTCTTCTTTTATTGTCCTTTATAATCCCATAGCCCATCTCTTCCTACGTGGCAAGCTGAAAACATTGTTTTCAGAACACTGACTCAGTGTATTTTCCCTTTTATTATTGCACGTCCGATTCTGGATCTGTTATCTGTTTCCATCAGTAGGGACGCAGAGTTCAGTATTTCATGTCCATTTATGGAAACAGTTTCCCTCTGGAGAGAGCCACTGCCGACTACCGGAGTGGCCCGTCCCCATTTCTCTCCCAGACATGTTGCTGAACAGGTGTGTCCATGTTCTGGATCCAGAGCCCCCAGGTCAGATGGGGTTTGCAGACTCCGCCCCCACAGGACCCCATCTCTGCTTGCCCCCCTCATCACTGAGGAAAAGCCCACAGCGGTCAATGGCCCTTCTCCCAGCACCTATTCCCTGGGCTTGAAGAATTCTCCAGGCGCCTCAGACAGTCTCAGTGTTTCCGGGATCCCACAATGAGGCCTTGGTCAGGGAGGAGGGGTGGTATCAAATAGGGCAGAATGGGCCCAGTAGCGCCTGGGCACTGGGGTAAAACACAGATCTGACTTCAGCAGTCTGGGGCGCCTCGGGATGCTGCTGGTCCATGGCCTTCACATTGAACAAGATGGTCACTCAGAAAATATTTACTGAACACCTAGAGTGTCTAGGACTTTTGTGTGGAAAGGACAGCAGCAGGAAAGCTGCTGGTGGAGATTAATTCTCCCTTAGTTATTTGCGTTGTGAGATAGCAGGAGTTGACACACATGCCACATGGCGGGAGACGTTGCTGAGTGAATTCGCTCACCCTTTCCCGAGTCCCACTGTGTGCTCACAGCTGGGGGTGCACAGGCAGACATGACCTATGAGGGCTCGTAGTATGGAAGGAGATGCGGACAATGCTCAGGATGAAAGCTCTGCTGGAGGAGGCTTTGGGGACATGGAGGAGAGCCGCTTAACGGTGGTAGGGCCCTGGGGAGATGTGCCTGGGCCAAATATTGAAGGATAATAGTTTGAGCACAGAGAAGATTATTCCAGACTAGGGAACAGATGTCAGGAAGGTGGGAAAGAATGTGGCGTGGCTGGGACATGGGGGAGAAGTCTGGTTGGGCTGATGGGGACCAGGTCACGGAGGAAGGGCCTCCTGTGCTACCCCAAGGGCACTGGGGAGCACAGATGCTTTTACGACCCTGTGTGGTGAGGGGGGTCTTGGGAAGAAGGACTCCTTGGCCAACCACACAGATGGTGGCTAAGATACAGAGACTGGGGCAGGGAGACTAGTGAAAAGGATGATTAATCTTGGAACACTTCTGGAAGAGTATCTAAAGTCATGTATTTATTCAAAAGCCAATTCAAAGTACTAGACAACAAGGGAAGTTGGATTTTTCAGGCAAATCCCCTGAGACCCCACAGGCAAGGGGACAAGGCTGGCAGCCAAGCATGTCTGAGGTAGAAAAGATCGCTGCTAAGCTTCATCAAGTAGATGTCCCTGTCCCCTCTACAGCTGTCCACTTGCCCACCACTCTGCCAAAGGGAAAAAATTTCCAGGTCCCAGGGGTCAGCTGGCTTCACCCTGTCCCTTCCAAAATTAGATGTGTTATTGAGCAAGTACACTGAAGAGCTGGCTTAGGCTTTACTACATGAAAGGCATTGAGGGGCACCTGGGTGGCTCAGTCAGGTAAGCATCTGCCTTCAGCTCAGGTCCTAAATCGAGCCCCACGTCCAGCACTCTGCATGGCAGGGAGCCTGCTTCTCCCTCTCCTTCTGCCTGCTGCTCCCCTGCTTGTGCATGCTCTCTGTCTCTTTCTCAAATAAATGAGTAAATAAATCTTTAAAAGAAAAAAAAAAAGGAAGGCATTGATTTCAAATCATAGGGTGATAAGCCCAGAAGGTACCCAGATTTGCTTAGACAGTCAAGGTCCCGAAGATCAAGCTGTGTCCATCTGAGGATCACATAATGGCATTACCCTTAATGCAAGTTGATGCACAAGACCATTGTCAGGATGACAGGAGAAAGGATGGCTCCTTCCCCTAAGTTCTGTCCCTCACTGTACTGCCTGGGATTCTGAGATTCCACCATTAGGTTACCAGCTGTTTTGTTCTAAAGGATAATTCCCCCCTTAAAATGCACATGCTTCTTGTAGGAATTCCTATGAACCCAGTGGTCAGCAAAGTAGAGCCCACAAGCCAAATCTAGCTGACCATCTGTTTTTGTACTACTGTGAGCTAAAAAATGATTTGTGCATCTTAAGTGGTTGGAAAAAATCAAAAGACGAATAATATTTTAGGCCACATGAAAATCACATGAAATGTAAATTTTAGTGCCCATAAATAAAGTTTTATTGGCATATTGCCACACTCCTCCATTTACATATTCTCTCATTGCTGTTCTTGCACTATTACAACAGAGCTGAGCAGTTTCGACAGAGACCAGATGGCCCTCCAGGCCTCCATATTTACTTTCTGGCCCTCTCCAGAGAAAGCTTGCTGACACCTGTGTGAAGCTATTATCATCCATTGACATCTTAGTGAGAAGTAATTTACTGGAGTATCCTGGACACCCTAGAAAGACTGAAACACCAAATAGACAAAATTAGAAGGAGGCAAAGGAATATGAGAGTTGAAAATAAGGTTCGCTGCATGGAGGACAGGGATAGCCCTGTGAGATAAGCAATTCTAACCCATTTTGCAGATGGGGAAAACTTAGGGTAACAGAGCTTGAGTGACTTGTTCAGTATCTCACACCTGATAAATGGCAGAGATAGAATTCAAGTTTGTATCAGCCTATCCCAGGGGACACTGAGGTGTCAGGAGGAAGGGTAGAACAAGCAGGTTGGGAATTTCCAAAGGGGCATGTAACCAGCTCTAAAAGGGAGACCTTTCAGAAGAGAAGCAACCAGGGGTGCCTGGGTGGCTCAGTTGGTTAAACACCTGCCTTCGGCTCAGGTCATGATCCTGGGGTCCTGGGATCAAGTCCTGTGTCTGGCTCCCTGCTCAGCAGGGGTCTGCTTCTCCCTCTCCCTCTGCCTGCCGCTCCCCCTGCTTGTGCTCTCTCTCTCTCTCTCTGTCAAATAAATAAATTGAGAAGCATAACCCTTGGCCTAATCATTTTGTAGGATGGTAAGGAAGCCAAAAGTGGTCCTATGCTTGGAAGTACTTTACAAAATTTAAGTTACCATGCAAACGATGTTAGGATTAAAATTAGTAAAATAGGTACCATCCTATAAATGTTTACACACATGCATGTGCGCGCACGCACACACACACACACACACACACACATGCTGAAATTCGTAGAATTGGGTAAGACTATGTGGTTTGAGCATCGTGCTCTTGATTTTAAAGCTTTAGATTGTACCAGAGGGAGACAGTGGGGTGGGGTGTGTGGGAAGAGCACTGTCGAGGGGGCTGGGCACACAGGCCTCGGGCCCTCCTGGGCTCTGAGCTATGCTCCATCCTTGGGAAAGTCACTTCTGCCTAGTTCAGCTTCTCCACATAGAAATGAAATAATGCCTTCTGAGGGCCAGACACAGGGCTGCCTGTGGAATGCCGTGCTCATGACCACCTGCGCAGGGGCCCAAGGGGCCCAAGGAACAGCAGCTCTTTTTAGTTCCCTTTATTCTGATTTTTTTTAAGTCACGATAGAGCACTTTCTCCCCAGATAATTGGAAAAGCCATCACTGAAGCCAAATTCCACTAACTCTGGACATGTGACCCCAGGCTAGCTGCTCCTGGGTCTGCTCAGATCTGCCAGGCAAGCATCCGAGCTCCTGGCAGAGGGCCTTCAGGGGCACTCCTCCAGGAATAACGACCTGTTTTGACATCACTGACACAGCCGATCACTAAGTTGCAACAAATGGTTTCTGTATAGGATGCTGGTTTACTGATTCTGTGACGTCTTAATGTGCTCAAAGACATGCTAGACAAAAGTGTGCCTGCTTGAGCCTGTTTCCAACTGGCCCTCCTGGGCTCTGTGTGAGCATGAGTGGAAATGGGCCTTGAAGGTTTCTGGGGCCAATCATTTCATCTCCAAGGGAGAGGGGGATGCAGGCAGACTGCTCTCATCCAAACAGAGCTCAGTCAGAGTAACAGTTACCAGGGTGTAAGCATTTACTCTTTGCCAAACCCTGTCTAATGGTAATGCCTGTACTTGCTCCTTTACTGCTCACCATCCCCCAAAAGCTGATTATTTTCCCATTTGGCAGATGAGAGCATTGGAGTTAAGATGCTCATCACATAGCTAGTTACCTCCGGGACCCGCAACCACCTCAGTCCTCTCTGTCTGCAGACACAGAGCTCCTGCCCCTTCACCTACAATGTGGCTCAAAGCAAAGGAGAATACTGGCCACCTTTCGATATCATTGCAAGCTATTTCAAGACATACTTTATAGTGAGAGCCTGTCCTTGATGCTGTAAGGAAATTGTGTGATTGGACATCAGGGCAGCCTTGAGAGAGGACTATGACTTATGGAGTTGGAGATGGGGGAGGTAGCACTCTTGTCACATGAGCCCATCTCAGAGACCCGCCTTCAGTCAGAATAGTGTCGGGTTTTCTGACTCAGAACCCATGCTCAGTCCCCTCTCTCTGTAGACCCGGGTCTGCCCCAGAGCCACACACAATCAGCCTCTTCCACGGATCGTTCTTTTAAATATTTGCAGCCTACTAGAATTTCTCCCTGCAGGGAGTCACAAAGGGCCGGGCTTCAGAAGGGTGGCTCTGAAGCCAGAAAGAGCCGAGTTCAAATGTACCTTCTACCCCGTCTTGGCTCAGGGACCTGAAGGCAAGCCATCTAACCTCTGTGAACCTTCAGTTGCGGCAGCTGCAAAAGGGGACTCTCGTACCTATCTCAGAGGGTCATCACAAGGTAGAATTGGTCCGGGCATGAGGAATGGCTCCACGGTACCTGTGAGGGGGATGCCAGGAGAGAAGGAATAGAAGCCACTAAAGTGGGTTTAGGAGTCAGGCCAGCCTTGGGTGCCATTTTCTGACTGTGGGACCTTGGAGAGGTCTTTTGACAACTTCGCCTCAGTTATCTGTCCTCCTCAGGTGAGTGCCATGAGGACTGATAACACATGTGAGAAGCTCAGCTCCCAGCACTGAACCCATTTCTTCCTGCTGTCTGTGTCACTGAGTGGGAGGACAGCCCTAGCCAGCCTAGACACCAATATCATCACATCCTGCCGTCCAGACACTGGTGTGCTAGCGATAAACGTGAGCCATGGCAGGCTGCCGCCCCTCTCCTTGCCACGCTTGTCCTCACCTCTGAAGTGGACAGAGTTGTGTCCCCCTCTCCCCACAACCACTTCTCATGGGACTTGGTAGAGTGACAACATGCCTATCATATCCCTTCGGATGCCATCACAGGGACTTGGAACACTGACCCTGTCTAACCATGCTGAGGGCCAGTTGTGGTCCTGGCACAACAGAGAAGTTATCAAAGCTTCCACTGAACTCAGGGAACTTTGCTCTGTACCAGGTGGTTGATGAGTCCCTGGAGACCATAAGCTGGAGTGGTGCGGTGAGGGCAAGCAGGTGAACAGATCATGAATAGATCATTCCAATACAGGGAAGTCAGAGCAATGGCCGGGTACCCGGGGCAATGAAAGTAGAGAGCAGGGGAGCCCAATGCTTCAGGAAGGCTTCTCAGAGGTGGTGTCATGAGGCTGAGGTTTGAGGTGTCAATATGATTTGCCAGGTGCAGTAGGCTATGGGAAGGAGGCAGTAACGGGGAGAAGCAGGGAGGCGTATCCCCAGGAGATCTTGCACCTTTAAAGGCTGCACCTTTCAGGAACCTGTTTATAGTCCCTGCTCTGCTCAGCATCTCTTGCTTTATGGCTGACAGGAGACAAGAATTTTAGTCACACAAAAGGATTTGGAGAAAATTGAGCAGAGATATGAACTAGTGTTGATTTTATTGCTTGTTTTCATGACGAAAGTGAGATTTCCAGGGCAGACAATGGATGAAGTAGACAGAACTTTCCAGAGAGATTCTTTAAGGCTGTGAGCATAACAACCAGAGTTCACCTGGCCTCCCCTCTGAGGCTCCTTTCTTCTCACCTCTCTTGGGGGCACAGCCAGCCTTGGCCCTGTGACTGAGATACCTTCAAGTATCTGTAGGTGGTGCCCTGAGCTGGGAGGCTGGTGTCCACTGGTCAGGTAGAGCATGGGAGCAGCAGGCATGAGCAAGTGAGTATGAGCAGAATGGGACATTCAGGGAGGCTTGGGGGGCCTGTAAGTGCACGATCAGACCATAGACCAGTATGAGGAACTTGTCTGGGACCTCTAGAAACTAGTATGCTCTGAGGAGGGCTCATTCTGGTAACTTGGTGGGTAGAGGAGGTCAGTATTTAGAGGAAAATGTGACCTTATTCTCAGCCACAGTGTAAGACAAGTAGGTTGTCTGGTTAGCATGTTTTAGGAGCAGGCATTTGCTGTAGGCCAGAAGCCCCTGTGCATCTTCCAGTGTCTGTGTCTGTCTCTGGCCCAAGACCCTGCATCTCTGGGTGAGAGCAGCCAGCCTGCATACTATTCCCTCACGGAAGATCACGTGAGCTTGCCTGGAGCCGCATGATTGATTTTACCTTGGCTCCATTTTTCTTTTTCTGTGCACTGGTAAATATCTTTCTGCAAAAGTCTTTGCAATTTGAGTCACTTTCTCAGGAGTCTATCACCTGGGCTAAGGTACGTGGACATTTCTTGGCCTGACATGCATTCTGCCAAGCCCGATCATGGGTGATGGCTCGTGCGGCCCCCTGCAGAGTGAGCAACCCTCCCCCACCTTCACCCACATGCTCTCTCAGGCTTCCTGTGTGTTTGACTGACTCTGCCGACTTGTACCGTACCTTCTGAAGAGATGATAATTTGATTCCAATTTTAGAATGCCGTTCAGAGAAATGCAAAGTTCTGCAGGACTGGAATATCACCTAGAGTTGTGGTCCTTTTATTTAAAAAATGAAAAAAAATTTGCAACCATGGACAACCTATCTGTAGATTAAAGAGATCTGTATTACTGGAGAATAAAAAGTATACGTAGGACACCTTTATAAAGAGAGGGGAAGTGTGTGCATGAAAAACCACACTCTTGCCTTGCAAATGCTTTTCAAAGCCATAAAGGTAAAGATTCTTGAAGAATAGCTACTCCGTCTTGCACCAATAATACATTTGTCCCGAGATAAGAAAATTGCCTGGAAAATGCTCATGTTTATTAGACATAAGAGAGAAGAGTTTCTATCAATCCAAGAGAAAGTACCCTGGTCGATGGAGTTAATGATTTCCCCCCCGGGGAGAATTATCTTTCAGAAAAGCGGCTCTTCAATTGCCTGGTTTCTGCACCTTTCTAGCATCAATTCTGCCTGCTGTGTTTCTGTCTGGGAGCTGAGAAGCTGGGGAGTGGAGGATCTTTGGAGAGGAAGGGGTTGGGGAGAAAGTGGCAGTCAAGCTTTGGATGGGAGTCCTGGTTTCTGAGATCGACATGGTTCACCTTGATGGCAGCATCAGTGGCTCCCCCAGCAGCCCCACGGAGCTTGGGGCCAGAGGAAGGGGGAACACATGGACTTTAAAGAGGTGATGCCCGACACCAGCCAGCTCAGAGGCTTGTTGAGGAACCGAGGCACTCACACGGGTATCAGAGAGCCACACACAGCATGTGGATGGGCGGGGTCTAGCAGCATGGGGGGCCATGGCATCCAAGGGCTTGCACCAGGCACAGGTGCAGAGCGGAGCCCAAAGACTGCGTGTGGATCTAAGGACCTTGGAGAAGCAGCACCAGAGCAAAGCCAAACCTGACAGCAGCAGGTGGCAATTGCATCCTCAGTTGGGAGAGGCTAGAGCTAACAAGAGAACCCTCAAGGAACTCAACAAGGAGCAAGTCTGACCAGATCAGGAGGGCCAAGGGAATCCGCTGAGGCCCAGAACCTGGGCAGGCACCTCTCACAGGGCATCCTTGTTGTTCATTTCCTATATAATCAGTGAGAACCTACCACATTCCAGAAACTGCACTAGCACCGGAGATTTTTTTTATTTTTATTTTTTAAGATTTTATTTATTTATTTGACAGAGAGAGAAATCACAAGTAGGCAGAGAGGCAGGCAGAGAGAGAGGAGGAAGCAGGCTCCTTGCTGAGCAGAGAGCCCGATGCGGGGCTCTATCCCAGAACCCTGAGATCATGACCTGAGCCGAAGGCAGAGGCTTAACCCACTGAGCCACTTAGGCGCCCCAGCACCGGAGATTTTAAAACTAACGAAACAGACACGGACCCTGCTCTTATGGAACCTCCGTTGGAGGTGGGGGATAGAGAGTGGCAGACAAAAACAATTGAGAAATAAATGACTGGTTGATTCTATTGGTCAAAGCCAGTCACATGGCTAAACCCCAAATCAGTGGGGCCTGGGCATAATCCCTGCTTCTGGGAGGAGGGTGTGGTCAGAAGCAATAATCTAACGCAGGCAGTGGGAAGTGGTTCTCTTTCCACGCAGAGCCCCGGGTCCTCCGTGTCACTCTTCGGGGACGGGAACCCTGCTTTGGCCTACAGAAGGTAAAGAAAACAGCTTGTGCTGAATTCACTTGGTATGAAGTCCTGCCCTGCTGGGTCCGGTTCTGGGCAGCACACAGGTCTCCTCCTGGGCCCCCTGCAGTGGGGGCAGACATCCTTTCTTAACCCTGCTCTGGCTGCTGGGAGCCATGAATGCAGTGGGAGAAGGGATGGCCGTTCAGTGCTCACTATTGTTTGGGCTAGTGTCTTCCAAGTCGGTCTGTGCATCCTGATCATCTGGGGGGTTAGTTAAAATGACAGATTCCAGGCCTTTGCCCTCAAAACCTTCCACTGGGAATTTCCCAAGGTGCAGGGGCCCTGCAATTGGTGTCTATAGAAGTTTTTCTAGTGATTATCCTGAGGTCAGCCCTAACCCTGCATCCGTCTACAGACAATAATTAGGGGACACAGTGTGATTCCCCCCATAGATTATATACATTGCAAAGCCCGTGAATTGGGGAGGAGAGAATGTGGTCTGGGCTGGGGCAATCATGGAGGACTCCCTGGAAGAGGAACTAGGCAGCGGTGACCAGTATAGATTAGAAGGCCAAAGAGAGGTGAGACAGGAAGTTGTCATAGTGGTTGGACCAGGTGAGAAGGGATGATAGCCTTAAACTAGAGTGGAGAGACATCAGTATTGGGAGCCATCTAAAATTCAGAAGCAAGAGGCCTTACTGGCCCATTGTGTGTGGAGGGTAAAATGTTGCAATGCCTTTTAGATTTAAAGCCTGTGGAAGTTAAGTTTTAAGTTATCATGATGACTGGGTATTACCTAGGACCATGCTTCTTAAATCCTCTGTGGCACCAGACCAGTTTTTCCTCAATCAGTCATAGACCATAATTTTGTAAAAATATAATAGAAACAAATTTCTGGGAAAATGAAATAAATAGCAAAGAGGTTTAAAATAAAAACCAAAATGTTTATTTTTATTAGAGTCAACACATATAAACTCACTCTGACACATGATTATCCAAGTTTCTAAATGCTTACTGTCCATTTCCCTACTGACCTCATTGCAGACCCAGGGGACACCCCTCGGGGACTGAACTGGTCTGTAGGCCCTAGTGAGTCACATTGTTCTGGCAGCAAGGCTTTGCCCTTACCGTGCACACAACCTGAAATGGTTTGGATCATCTTTCCAGTGTGGTCTCCTCAGCAAGCTGTCCTCCTGTGGTCCTTCCCTGATGGCGCTAGCTCTGCTGGCTGACTGTGACAGGCAGGGAAGAGGGCTGACCATAGCCTCGGTCTGTCACCGGCAGCCATGTGCGGTTTGCCAGGCGCTCCCAGAATAAGGCTTGTTTTTAAGTGTCTGCCTGTGTGCGTGGCCCTGCGATCACCCCAGGGTCAGGTGTAAGGACGTTCTCAGGCCATTGAGCCCCCTTGTGGTTCAGAGACAAAATGAGAGACCCTCTGCTGTCATGGAACCAGAGAGCTTCATGGACAGAATCTAAGCGGAGGGTGGATTTCTAGTTGTTTCAGCAGGCATTTATTGGGATGTCTCAGGAGTGAGGGAGGTAACAAAAGTGTTGAAGATACATGAGGTTTTCCAGAATTGGAGCCATGGGTAAGTGCAGTTTCACCATCACATACACTCGCCCGCAGACACTCAGATTCAGGCTGGGGTGTGTGGCCACACACCCTTGCACACACACACACACACATACAAACACACATGGGTGTATGGCCGCACACCCTTGCAAACACACACACACACACACACGCACGCACGCATGCACGCGCGCGCATGCATGCTCTTGCTATGTCCTGAATTGTTCCCATTTTAATGCCTGGCAGGCTGTAATTTGGCAGCTGGCTGGGGGCTAGATGGGCCGTCCTGCATGGACAGCAGCAAAAGTTCCCTGGGTCCAGATGAGCACCTTCCTCGCCCCTGACAGCCAGCATTGGAGGGCATGTGTGTGCTGGGGGAGCTGGTTTCCATGCGCTTAATCACTCACTTATTACTGAGCACCTCCTATGGGCCAGGCGCTGCACGGTGCTGTACAAGTTATGCTCCAGTGCAGGGAGGACAGGGGGAGGTGGTGGAAGCAGGGTGCTGGTCATCCAGGTGTGGCCCAGAAGACCTTCTTGACAAAGGCATGTGTGAGTTGAGGCCTGGAGGCAGAGGAGGACCAGCCAAGGGATGGACAGGAAGGGAGCACCCAGGCTTTGAGGCTTAAGCCGTGATATGGGGGTTGGGGGGTGGGGGCTGCCCCTCCCTTGCTCTCCTTTGTAGGTAATTAAGATCTCTCTTTTTAGGAAGAATTAAAAATGTAATAAAATGCTCTGACTTTGTGATACTAAAATATAGTAAACAGGAAGGGGTCAGCGATGAAAGAGAAGAGAGGATTCCTTATATTTGTAATTGAGTTCAGAGAATTTGCGGCTTTGCTTCTTTTTAAATTGGGCCTGTGTGTAACTATTTTTAATTGGAGAAAAAAAGCCACATAATTTAAACCCTGTTAAATTGTGTATGGGCCTATTACATGTGGGGCACAGGGCTAAGTGGTTTGCATTTATTGTCTGATAGAAATCCTCTCAACGACTCTGAGATAGGTGAGAACATCCCCAGCGTGTGTGCATGTCACCAGTGTTGCCTGCTCATGCAGAGAAGGAAATGGCTGGCCATGGTACGTGGCACCAAGTGGGAGAGCCAGGATTCACACATGAGTCTGAGCCCAGGCCCGAGTTCCTCCTTTTAGGGTGGTTAATAATTAACCCCATTCTGCAGATGTAGAAACCTGAGGCTCTAAAAGGTTAAGGAACAGAGCCAAGGTTACCAAAGCAGGACCAGTTACATAATTTGCGGGTCCCGGTTCAAAATGAAAATGGAAGGCCTCTTGTTTTAAAATTACTAAGAATTTTACGGCACGGACGGCAGAGCAGTAAAGCAAGTATGAGGCCCTTCTGAGCGTGAAGCTGGTCTTGGAGCCGGGATTGGATGCCCAACCTCCCTGACTCCTCACCACCTCCTGTCTCCTTCCAGCTGAATGTCCCACCTCACAGTTAAAGACCCGGAGCAGCAGTTGAGGAAATGTGAAAAGAAAAAGAATTCAGACAAGCAAGGAATGCTTTCTGGGGCTTGACTTTGGAGTCAGGTGGGCCCAGAGCGAGTCCTGGCTCTACCACTTGTATTGTCTCAATCTTCACAACATCCCATGAGATGTAGGTGTTATTCCCCGCCCCCCAATTTTACAGATGAGAAAATCGAGGTACAGAGAGTATCCTGCCCAAGGTCCATTAACTGGTAAACAGAGGGGGTCTGAACCCAGGGGTCTAGTGTTCTGTCATCTAAGTGTCATCATGGCCCTACCCAAATTCGGGCATGGACTCTGAAGAACTCACCCCAGGAGCCATGTGGGGCAAGGGGACAGAAGGTGAGCCTTGGAAGCCAGCTTTTGTCACCCTTTTACAAAGGCTTTATTACCTATGCTACAGAAGATCCCCCACCCAGCATGGCCCTCAGTCTGTCCCAAAGTTCCGTTCTGGCCCGTATGGCACCAGGCCCCCCTGGAGGCCACCCCCAGCCTCACATAGGTCTACACTTCCTGAGTCATGCCAGACTGCTGAGTTAAAGATTGAGGTGGGGGATGCTCTTCCTGTCCTTTCCCATCTCAGTAGCCCCACCCACCCCCCCCACTCCCTTAGGCAGCCCCAAGGCTTTGAGGGAGACATTCTGGGGTTCCATTGTGCCTTCTGGCATTCCCCTCCTTTTTCAATACTGTGTTAACCATGCCTTTTATTGTCTGTATTCTGATGTTTAGACAAATGGGGCCTTGCTTACACTGGAGGGGCTCACCTCAGGGTTATCCAATTCCCAGCAATTCAAAGATAAGAAACAACTTACCTTTTAGCTTTTCAAATGCAGACCAACCAATCCAGAACCCGCACCCCCAACCACCTTCTTTACTGGGCTCTCCTGCCCTGTACCAACCTCCATCTGCCCTAATGACCTTGGGGCCAGGTACCAGACAACAAGGGGCAGCCCCTATATACCAGAGGCCGCCAAAATTATACAAACTAGCATTTGTGGCCATCCAAAACTGGGTTACCATGGTTTGCCGTTCCTTCCCATGGAAAGCACAATAAAGTCTCTTGCCCATCATTTTCCCCTCTCTGCTTCCTGACTGACCACAGTGCTTCTCTCCGTGTGCCTGGCTGGCATAGCATATCCCCTCTCCTTGGGATCTGTGAGTATAACCAACGATCTGTTCAATGGCAACAGCATCCTGATCTGTTGGTCTTGCCAGACCTAAATAAATGAAACCTATATTAAAACAAATGCCCAGGTCACTTCCTCCAGGAAGCCTCCTTGGATCGCCCTAGTGATATAATTTACTTCTCTGTTCCCTGAGGCCTATTCTTTGTTCCTCTGCCTGCTTAGAAACTGGCTGCTGTCTGTGGCTGCTACTCCATTCACTGTGAGCTCCTTCCACTGAGGGATTATGAGTCCTACTTCTCTCCCATGCCTAGGGCACTGCCTGGCACTTAGTAGATGCTCAGTAAAGACCTGGCACCTGAAAATGGTAAGAATGATACAAGAAGAATAATAGTAGTTATAAGAGCAGCTCTCTGTTCCTGGTGCTTTTCACACCTTTTCTCCAAGTCCCAAAGCAACTCTGCAGGGGGTTCTCCTTACTCTACAGATGCAAAATGAGGCTCAGAGAGGTTCAGTGACTTATTCAAGGCTACACAGCCAAGAAGTGGCAGAGTCAGGGTTCAGACCTGAGTCTGTCCAGCTGCAGAGTTAAATCTCTTGCATTTCATTAAATTGAATCGAACTGAGTTGAAGTTAATTCCCCATGGTGTGACCCTGTCATAGGGGGCACTCTGCATGGATTGATGATCAGGAGTCTTCTAATGTTCTGAAAATGAACACCAGACTAATCCAGCTGCCAAAATGACCTTTTAAAACCAGAATCTGGATACTTTATGTCCTCACTAAACACTCATTGATGACTCCTCACTACCTGTAAGGTGAAACCCACTCTTACCTAGCCTCCATCATCTGACCTCTACTTACCTCTCCAGCCCCTCTCTACCTCCTAACTCACCCCCAAGTCAGATGCACAGGATGGCCATGGAGATAAAAGTGCTCACTGCTGAGAAAAAGTAACTTCCCACCTTCTCCCAGCAGGAAATAAAATCCCTTGTCACCCAAATCAAAGTCACCCCCCTCTTGGAGGAATTCTTGAAAGATGCCAGATGGTTGATACCTGCAGAGACTGGCTAGAATGTTATCTGCCTGCACCATCCTATCCTGTGCAGGGGGAACCCCTTCCTCCCCTCCCACTCTCCAGCATCCCCACATCCAGCCACTCACCTTATATGAATCCAGAGATTTCCTGGAAAACCTGATGCCTCTTCAGCTGAGACCAGGAAGAGCTGGAGGCCGGTGAGCACGCACAGTTAAGGAGTGAAGCATATTTTGACACACCTGCGTCTTTCGTTTTCATCCTTTGGCATCACTTCTGAGTACAGAAGTGGAACAATTCTGAATGTCTTGGATTACAAGAATCCCCAAAGCCCGTGGTTCCCAAAAGTCTCAGATTTGCTTTTTTCCACCTCCAGGCATCTAACAGGGGAGTTCCAAGTGGTTAATATTCTCCTGATAAGAAAACATGTGTTCCCCAAATTTAGCAGGAGTTATAACAGAATTACCATGTTTCTAAATCCTTAACCCATGGAGAAGGAGTGTAATTCCTAAAGGCATTTACTGTTAACTTTTCCAGGAATACTTATGAGATAATTGAGCCTAATTTATCAAAACAAAAGGGGGCTGCTTCCTTTCTCTTCACTTAAGTAAACAACTGAACCACGCTTCATAAACTAGTCTCCAGGTCCTTTTTACACTGGAAAGATTTTGTTTCCAAGCAGGATAGCTCGGAGAAGTCTGGGAAGCTTGTGAGCCAGGGAGCGGGACATTCTTGTCGTGAGACTTCAACACGAAGTGTGCCATGTTGGGCCCTTTGCCTTAAAGTCTCATGACAAGCCCGTGAGGAGGTATCTCTAACTCAGCTCTACAGGTGAGGCAGTGGAGGCTCAGCAATGACTGGCTCAGATTTGCAGAGGTCACATGACCCACAGTTAGAGGAGGTGAGATTCAAGAGCAGTCCTTGTTCAGTGTCCAGGGTTTCAGTAACCCCTGTGCCTCCACCAGCTGCCCTCAAGGTCAAGCAGTGATGAAACTGACAACACTCCTGGATCTTTTGCTAACATTGGAGATTATCACTTTTATATATTTATGTGTGCGTGTTTGTGTGTATGTGTGTATATAGATATATACATACATACACATACATATCAGTGTATAGATGTATGTATATATATATACTGATATATATCATTTATATATTTTATATATGATATACATCATTTATATATCACATATATAATATATATATTATATATTTATTTATTTATTTATTCTATATTCTGATATTTAGACAACTGGGGCCTTGCTGACCCTGAAGGGACTCACCCCAGGGTTAGCCACTTCCTAGCAATACAAAGATGAGAAACAACTTACCCATTTGCTTTGCCGATGCAGACCATCCAGTCCAGAACCCACACCCCAAACCAGCTTCTGTACTATTTATATGTATATGCATATGTGTGTATATATATATATATATATATATATATATATATATACATACATATATGTATCTGTGTATATATGTATATCAGTATAAACTAAACATTCAAAAATGAATCTGTAAAAACCATACTTGTTCTCCATCCCAGCAGATCCTCAGAATCGTGGCAGAGCTACGGTAAAAGAACTGCATGGCCCTGGGCAAGTCACACCGATTGTCAACCATGGCGGTGCCGCCTGCACAATTAAGATAATAATCACTGGGTCGCTGGGAGGATCAAACAAAAGAATAGAATGTTAAGTGCTAGCCCCTTGTGGGTGCTTAATGCTTATATATCCTTTGTTTCCTGTAATAAGTGCTCTTGAATAAATGATAAGTTAACTAATGTATCTATTGAACATGACCCTTGTGTTTGGTGCTAAAGCGGGTCTGCATTTAATCCCTCCCCCCCAAATCCTGGGTGGTAGACAACACTTCTACGTAAGAGGAAACTGAGGCTCAGAGAGGGTAAATGATTTGCCCAAAGTTATGCAGGAAGTAGTAGGGGTGGGATTTGAACTCAGGCACACTGAGTTTAGAGGTCATAACTTTACCCATCTTGCTATCTTACCTCCAGGAAATGGGGATGAATAGATATTCCATGTGACAAAGGATGAATTTGATGGCTTCCCTTTTGCTCTCTTGATCCCCATCTCAAAGTCCTTCTTGGAAAATGAAAGATGTTTGTGTGAGCTTCCCACTCTGTCAAGGACACTACACTCAGAAAGCTTCATCTTTTTTTTTCACTCTGTGGTTACAATTTTGGCTACTCCTCGTGAACCCTCAAAAGCAAGCCTGGTGAGGTCCACAAAGCAACTGCAGGTGTGACGTTCCCAAAGTCCCTTCGATTTCTTCCCAAAGAGGGCCTCACCCCCACCCCCAGCCAGGGGGTGGGTGGTGAGAGGAATGAGATCTGTACTAGACCTGTGCCTCCACTGAACTTCCCTTTACCATTTATTTGCTTCTTTATTTGCACTCCTTCCAAAAAGGATTTCAGGTAGAACATCATCAAGGATAACCAGCAAAATGTCCAGATACCCACAGGCCCCACGGAATAAAGGGAATCAATACCATTTATGTCTTGGGCTTCTCCAATGAAGAGGCTTCCAGAAGGAGGTGAGGTGGGAGAGGACCTTATACCAGCAGAAAGAGCAGCACATCAAGGACTGGTGCCACCGGGCTCACCGCACGGCACTCCATATAAAGCCACTTTCTCCATGTTCCCATCTGCTCCTTTAAAGAGAGGGAAGATCCAGGGGAAGAGGGGTGAGACAGGGATGGAAAGGCCTCCTGCTGGGTGCCATTTCTTATTATCTGGAGGTAGCTTCTTCTTTCATCAATTCTGGCACACCTGCCTTGCTGAGAACAAAAAGAACCCAGGTGTTATGGGCTGCTGTTGGGCTGAGTGGCTTTGCAGGACTGAAGGTAGGAGCAGGCTGGGGCAGTACCAGAGAAGGACAAAGAGGCCACAAGTTCTGTCTGGGGCTCAGGGAAGGCTGCCATGGCAGCAGTCAGCTCAGGTGTCTGAGGATTCCCCAGATCCACCTGGTGGATATAGCCTGTGCTCTGACCTCAGCGTAGAAGGATCAAAAATAAGCATCACAGTCCCTGCCTTTGAGGAGCTCCCAGTTGGTGGGGGAGGCAAGCATACATATGACTCCCATAGGATTCATTCATGCTCTCTGCCAATATCGAGGGAGAGTCTACTCTGAGCCAGGCACTGGGCACAGAGCGTGTTGCGGATTCAGAGTAACCGTGAAGCTGAGAGTCTAATGCCGTAACTAATGCTGGGGATGTCGTGGGGGCACAAACGAGCGTATCTAACCGGAATGGAGAAATTCGGACAGGTTGCGTGGAGTTAACAAGATGGAAGGGGAAAGGAAGGGAGATCTTTATAGAAGACACAGCGTGATCAAGTGCACAGAGGCATGAAACACTGTACCCAAAACACAAGGCTGGCTGTGTGCAGACTTCTTCTTACAGCTCTGTGACCTTCAGAGGCACCTGACAGAAAGCCCTCCTTTCCTCCAGTGTCTCATCTTAATTGAACCTGGGGCCTCTGGAGCATGGCTTAGAGCAGCTCCATGATCTCATCCTCCAGAAGGCGATGGTCTAGTCCAGACAGAGTTCCTGGGGGCTGTGAGGAAAAGATGCAATCAGGTACACTCTCTTTTATATGAAGTCCCTCCCATCCAAATACTGTCCTGTGCTAAGTTCCTGGTGGCCAACCTCACAAGCCTGGGTGCAGTCTCTGCTTATGGCCTGCTCTGAGAAAATCCCTGAAAGAGTGGCTGGCTGACGTGGGCTTCAGACCTAAACCCAGATTCCATGGTTATCTGGAACATGGCAGGGTTGCAGGGCAGGGACACGGGTCCCCTAGGACTGAACATCTCCCTTCCTCTCCAGGAACAACACTGATTGAGGCCCTGCCATATGCCATGCACACACGGAGGCCCTCAGTCCTCACCCCAACACTGTAAGGTCCCTCTTTTATGATGAGGTGCCTGAAGCTTGCTGCTTCAGGAAGCTTCCTGCCCAGGAAGTTTCTGACCAGACAGAGTCAAGCCAAGATCACTGGGGCATCTGCTTCGAACCTGCTTCTCTGAGGCTTCCCACGCACATTCATCCTTCACATACAGACCTCAGCTCAGACAGGAACTCTCTCCATCTAAAGAGCCCCTCTCTGTCCCTGCTTTTCCTTTCCTAGGCTCACCCTCTCAGATAGGATAGCACAGGCCTCCCCCCAAACCATGCCCTCCCCCGTGCCAGCTCTACAAGACAGGGACCTTTCCTGCCTCCTGCACTGTTTGTTCTCGATGCTCCAAGCAGAGCTTGCACATGGGAACCCTGAACACACAGCTGCTCAGTGAACAAGGGCATCTGGCCCGTCCACTGGAATTGCTCAAGATGTCAGCCAGTGGCCCACTGGGTGCTTGTGAAGAACACTGAGCCACGAATGCCAGAATTTCTCCTTTTCTTATAGGCGAGAGTGGGCAATTTCATAGATTTTCATTTCTGCTTCAGAAAAAGGATACCTCCTAGCAAGGTTCTATGTGACAAACATTTGGGATTCATCAGCTAATAGTATCCATATGTCACATTGCTTGGTTCTACCCACCAGTCTGACTTGGGGCCACACAGGCCTCTCAGACACGCGTTCTCACTGAGCATGGCAGGCTCGTTGCTGTCTCCAAGTGCTGTGATGGGTCACTGTGACTTTTTCCTCAACTCTCCTCTGCCTTTCAACTGCTGCTGTGGTTGTTCCAGTCAATCCATGGGTACACTCCCTCTTGGTGTTTATTTTTATCGATTGCTCTATTTTGTGTGGTATGGTTTTGATTGTGGTTTCATTCTTCTCCAACACTTTATCGTCTCGGAATTGTTTTTACACTAAAAAGAAGTGATAAGCCCATCAGCGCTACTCAAGTGGTCACAGTCCTGAATGCTTGAGAAAGAATCCTGCATCCCACCACATGACTTCAAGGAACCCTGAACTACCATGCTCTCTTGTTTTGTGACAGAATGTATGCATTCCTAAAAATCACCCCACTGGGCAAAATGGGAGAAATGAGGAAAGCGGCATAACGCTCAAAAATGTCATCAGTGACACATAAGAAAGAAAAGAAATTATCATGGTTTTACATGGGTTCAATGGTTAAGAAAGATAGAATTCCTACAGTGAATCTTGTACCTCACCTTAAAGAGACATGGCATTTGCCCGTGGCAGGGGAGGGATGCAGCTGGGACTGTACTGTGACAGGATGGGGGATGGGGCTTCCTGAATGGAGGGACGCTGTCACTGCGGGGACATGTGATGTGGCTCATAATGTGCAGTGAACCATGTGGCAGCTGGGTGTTTGGGGTGTGTACACATACGTGTCTTGTACCTTCCTACCTGACTCAGCTCTGCTGGTAGCTGTTTTCTGCCTTCACCTCATCTTGCTCAGGAAGGAAGACTTCCATAAGCAAATGTCAAATTCCCCTTATCTTCCAACCATCTCCCAATATATCAGTTATGTTGGAACAGATCCACATTTGCAGACCAAGTGTTATGGCAGGACTGGCCATCCCTGATTGACTTTTATCTTTTCCTTGTTGATTCAGACTGGACCAAGAGGATTGAGTACCAGCCCGGCTCAGGGAGCGTGCCACTTTTCCCCAGCATCCACCTGGAGACTTGCGACGGGGCCGTGTCCTCCATCCAGATCACCACGGAGCTGCAGACCAATTACATCGGGAAGGGCTGTGACCGGGAGACCTACTCTGAGAGATCCCTTCAGAAATTATGTGGTATGTTTTTTCCTCTTGGGATTGTTTTTTAATTAATTGCTTTTAAATGATTTATACAGAGCATATCTTTTATTAGTGAAAGAATGAGTCCTTCCCGCATGGGCACATGTAACTCCTGGGTGAATATTAAATTTACTTATTATGGTTAAAGGGTCACAGGGCTCATCTCTCGGCATCACGTGCACCTGACCAGATCCTGCCATTTGCCAATATTGTGGCTGTGAGCAAGGCATGTGACAAAGCCTCTGCTCTTCATCAGCACAACAGCAATTAAGGACCCAGTGTATTCACAAGAACCTACCACAGAGCCTAAAGGAACATGGCTCCCTTCCACTGTGTTGGTTTGGAAAGAGACACCTGACCAGAGGCCAATGTGAAAGGTGGTGACTGTCACCTGGGGAGAGGTCAGTTTCCTCCACAAAGGAACAGCTACATAATTTACAGGACCCAGTGCAAATGAAAATGGGGGACCCTTGTTCAAAAATTATTACAAATGTTCATCATCATTAGCCATCAAGGAGATTCAAATCAAAACCACATTGAGATACCACCTTACACCAGTTAGAATGGCCAAAATTAACAGGACAGTAAATAGCAAGTGTTGGAGAGGATGTGGAGAAAGGGGAACCCTCTTACACTGTTGGTAGGAATGCAAGCTGGTGCAGCCACTTTGGAAAACAGTGTGGAGATTCCTTAAGAAATTAAAAATAGAGCTACCATATGACCCTGCAATTTCACTACTGGGTATTTAACCCAAAGATTCAGATGTAGTGAAAAGAAGGACCATCTGTACCCAATGGTTACAGCAGCAATGGCCACAGTCTCCAAACTGTGGAAAGAGCCAAGATGCCCTTCAATGAATGAATGGATAAAAAGTTGTGGTCCATATACATGATGGGGTATTATGCCTCCATCAGAAAGGATGAATCCCCAACTTTTGTATCAACATGGACGGGACTGGAAGAGATTATGCTGAGTGAAATAAGTCAAGCAGAGAGAGTCAATTATCATATGGTTTTGCTTATTTGTGGAGCATAAGGAATAACATGGAGGACATTAGGAGAAGGAAAGGAAAAGTTAATTGGGGGAAATCAGAGGGGGAAATGAACCATGAGAGACTGTGGACTCTGAGAAACAAACTGAGGGTTTTGGAGAGGAAGGAGGTGGGGAGTTGGGTGAGCCTGGTGGTGGGTATTAAGGAGGGCATGGACCGCATGGAGCACTGGATGTGGTGCATAAACAATGAATCTTGGAACACTGAAAAAATAAAATAAAATTTTTTTTAAAAGGCAATAAATAAATACTTTCAACTTGCTGGATATTTCACCTAAACTTATTAAAAAAAAAACTATCACAAATCTTAAGGCTGCAACAGCAAAGCATGGAACCAAGCCAGGGCCTCTGCCAAGCACGGGCCCCATGTGACAGCTTAGGCAGCATGCCAGTAAAGGCAGCCTGGCTGCCCGCAGCAGAGAGGAAGGGCTGGGGTAGAGCTGGAGGTGTCCCAGCACAGGGAGAGGACCTGCTGTCTCTGTGAGGTGATGGCCGGGGAAAGGAGCCACTGGGAGCTAGGAAACGAGGCCCCTAGAGGTACTACACAAGGAAACAGCTTCTGAAGCCCCTACTGGGGGCACCTGCCACACTCTTTACATGCATCACTTTGTTTAATGCTCTCTTTGTTAGTGTGAGATGGCTGTTATTCATCCCAAGACTCTAGTTAGAAGGTGACAGAGGCAGAATTTGAAGGCACTTCTGCATGAATGCAGGCTGCTTAGCTCAGCAGCTGTGGAGGTGGGCCAGGCTGCAGCAGCTAGAATGTCAACCTCTCGAGTCAGCCTGTGGAGTGCTCCGTATGGTGGGAATCAGCCCTTGTGCATGGCACGCCAGACCGCTGATGTGTCAATGGGCCTTGGCTTGAGGTGGACCACGTATGTTTCATTGCTTTCTTGTTCTTTCCAAGAATATTCAGGAACTCACATCTGGGTCCCCAGCTGTGCTGTGGGGAGCTTCGAAAAGTGCTTACTCTTAGAGTAGACTTGTATTTGGGGGTAACCTTTCCTCCCTCACCATTGCTGCGCACGTGCGTATTCACACACACACACATACACACACACACACACACACACATAGAGGTACACACACACAACTTCACCCACATTGTTTTCCCCAAGGAATCAGGTGAAAATTCTAGAAGTTAAAGTGAAGTGGACCCTACTTAGGCTGCGTCCCATTTATCATGTCACCAGGCTGTCAGAAAGGCCTCTGGGGACACAGCTTCTCCAGAGTGATGCAGTAGGTTGGGTGGGGAGAACACCACAATTTCGGTACCCCAGACAGCCCCCACAAAAAGGATGCCAAGGGCCTCTGGTGCTCTCCTTTACTTGTGTGCAGAGAAGCCATCTCTGACGACATCATATTGTGAAGGAACATGCCATTTCGCTTCCCTCCCCTGGATTATAAGTCAACTCAACCCCACGCCACTGTGGGTCACAGTCATTTCCTAAACTCCTCCGGGTGAGAAGGAGATGATGGAATCAGGTTGTTAAAGATCAGATGGGCCCAAGGGCATGCTCTTGTGATTTGATTTTGAATGTTGCTGGGGAGAGATGAGGAGATATGGAGAGCAAGAAGAATTTTTTTCTGAGGTAAGAAACTTTAGAGCAAAACTGCATCTGGTTGTTAACACCGCTCATTCCTTCTGGGCTGCTGGCGTTGTCTTGAAGGAAGACAGGTAATCAGTGAGGAAAGCAGCTTTCCCCCAAGATGTGAGCTTCCCTGTTTCTGTGAGCGCCCCTTTATGGGAGGAGGTCTGTGTGTCTTTCTGGTGACCTTCCTGGTGGGAGCACCCAGTGCACTGTGGGGACTCTGTCAGAGTAAGTGATGGGCAGAGTCAATCCTCCCTCTGTGTCAGAGGTCTGAATCTTGAATTCCATGGAGCAAGAGCTTGGGGATAAAAGAACAGAAGCAAAAGATTGGTCCCAGATGTGCATCCAGTGTGGGAGTGGGCTTCAGAAGGAGGCAGCCCATCAGGCCCCATGCTCTTTCCAAACTTTGAGGGAGACACAGGCTGGATCATTTCCAAAACAGAGTCTGGGTTATAATTCCTGCTCCTGTGGGGTGGCTTAGGTTCAGGACAACCTTCCATGTGTTTTCAGTGGATGGTAGACCAGTTGCTTGCAGGCTTTCCCAACTAGGGAATGGCCGTGACACTTTCAGTCTCAGCAGCCATGCATTTTTCATCTTTCAAACCTTTATTGACTTTGGATGGAAACAGGGAGACCAATTAGGATGTTATTTCCATGGTCTAAGCAAGAGATAATGAGTTCTGAACCAGGGGAGTGGCAGTAGGGATGCATTTAAGACCGCTTTAGGAGGCAAAACCTGCAAGCTAATCAATGATGGATTAGCTGTCAGGAGTGAGAGAGAAGGAATCTAAGACGAGGCTAGTGCAAGCATCTACCTGGACAAGAGTGCCGCCGACCAGAGCTAGGAATCCAGGCATGCACAGATTTAGGGACCACGAGGACAGGTGCCTGGGGAACATGCAGGTGTGGGTGTCCAGCGCCTGCCTGACTAGAGCTTCCGAGGACCTGCCTCCACCATGCCAATCCATGGTCATAGCCGGTTTCTTCCTGATGTTCTGCCTTTTCTTGGTCAGGACACCTCCCCTGTCCCCAGGCCTGGCTGGTTCTCATCCCTAAATCTTTGCTCATGGTTTCTTCCCACCAGAATCTCTCCCTGCTTTGCTGTTCCAAACCTTTCCCTTCAGGAGTATTCTCTGGCCTTTGTATACCAGGAAGACTATCCTACGGGTGCTTCCTGGAATGCCTTTGAGTTCCCATGTGTCTTCTGTGGTAATAGCTGGTCAGTGACACAGGCAGGAGTGTGTCTGTGGAGGGGTATTTTGCCCATCTGGTCACTGCCCACCTGCTTCCTCCTCTTGCGACACTGGCTCTATTAGGAGCAGACAATAGCTAGTTCAAAGTCTATTGTCAGGAAGGACCTGACAGGTGCAGCAGCATTTGAAACAGCCCTCTGGGCCCACACAAGGACACCTGCATTCTGCCTCAAAATAAAAACAATGCAGGACCCTGAACCCATGTCCCCTCGAGCTTGTAGAACACAGCTTCAGATGGTCTGCCACTAGCCTCACTCTACCTAAAGCCAGGTTTCTTGGAGAGGTTGAACAAACTGCATTTCAGTTTTTTCTGAATTCAGAGATTCAAGCTGAAGGGCTCTGTCATCTCAGTCCCAGGCTTTCCAGAAGCAAAGTGTCACAGAGCTGCCTTGAGTATGAAATGCACCATGAAACCCTCAGGAAGACCTCTTGGTCAAATGAAATTTGACATTACCAACAGCCGGAGGAAGGGCCCACTTCAATGCCCCTATGTCACTACATATTATAGTAAATAGAAAAGCAGTCCATGGCACACAGGCCTTTCCTAGTGTGGAGGCCAAGGCTGTTCCTCCTTGGGGTCACAGGGCTCCTGGCAGCTGGCCCACACCTCCACACATGCTGCCCAGGTCAGCTGTTTTGTATGTGGAGTCAGGAACTCCAAGGGCAGGTCCTGTTGAAGGAAAGGCCACAGAATGAGAGCATGTTTAAATCAAGTGGTTGATCTGTCAGAGTGCTTAAGATCACCAGACATTAAGTTGTGCCCAAGATGTATGCCCTTGTGAGTCCAGGAGATTTTCAGAGATTTGTTCATTCATTCGTTCATTCAGTCATGTATTTATTAATTTAACAAATATTTGCTGAGCATCCAAATGCTATAATTCTTGAGGTTATGCAGAAGTTAATAAGATCACTTGACAATTCAATCTTCTGAGGAAGACATGTTTTAAAAAAAAAGTGAAGATCATGCTTTTCTACTATACCATGAAGCTTAACAGAGCTCGTCTTCATTCAGAATCACAGTCAGAATCCTTTGTACTCTCAGAATCACTCAAGTCCAAGCAACTACCAACAGCTTCTCCAAGATGCCTCTGCAAGGCTGGAGCTTCCAGGCTTAAGTGTCGGTTCCCTAGACTCTCAGGGAGCAAAAAGGGGGCCTATAGCTTTAAGGAGAATTGGCGCACACCTATCAGGAATCAGATTAAACCTTTAACCACGCCTCAGCACAGGGCTGCACACCCTGACTCATGGAGAATGGTAAGCAGGGAGCTTCTCTGTGGATATGCTGATTTCTTTGGTGTCCTCTGAGCAGCTCCCTTATGGCATGCCCTTCCATGTTGAGTTGATGGTTTTTACCTGCAGTGGCCTTGCCCAAGCTGGTCAGCAACTGGGTATCCGTGGCGCTGCTCCAGGAGTCGGGCTGACCACCCCTCTGCCAGAGTCCAGCTGCTCGATCTGGAGACCCAGGATCCCTACTGCAAGGCCTTGCAGGAATCCTTCTTGTCTAGGATTCCCAAGGTGGAATGCTGCTCTGGTTGTGTAGGTCAGCAGCATGTGAGCTCCTGAAAGGATGTTAGAAAGTCCTCCCTGTCCGTGCTGAAGGCATATTGAAGAAGAAATGGGAATTGTAGCCTCTGATGTCAGTCACTTAGGTGGATTATCAGGAAAGCAGGTGATGCTGCAGTCACAAGTTTTGAAACAGCCCTCTGGGTCCACACTAAGACATATCTGAGTGACACTGAGCCCACATTTATAACATCTCATTGGCTCAAAATAACAAGGGTGTGTTAGTCATTCCTATTGCATGTCCTTCTTGGGATGGCTATGGCTCTCCTCCATGTGGCTTCCCCCTGGAACCTGGGCCAACAAACAGCCTTTATGTAGAGCACTGTGGATCTCAGGGAACATGGAAAAGACGTGGAGAACTGCAAACTGGCCCTTAAAGCTTCTGCCTGAAATGACACATCATTTGCACTCACATTTCATTAGTCAGAGGAAGTTAACAGTTAAGTGACATCAGTGGGTCAGAGAAGCATGTGGAGAACAGAATGCATTCTCCTAACATGGAGTCCTAATACAGCATTTGTCTAAGAGGGCCTCCCTGTCCTCCCCTGACACTCTCTGCCCCTGACCCAGCTCACTCACCAAAGATTAAAGGTTTTCTACTGGGTCCCTAAAGGTAGGGCCAACTTCTGTTTGGTTCACTGCTGCCTTCTCCTCACAGTACCTGGCATAACCTAGACGTCACATAAATATTTATAGAAATAACAGGGAGTTGTCATTGCGGTTGTGAGAATACTCCACAGAATGAAGCCTGTGTCTTTGGTCAGGATGGTTCCTCCCCCCGAGACCCTCCCACTCATTCTTTTCCTGTGGTAGACCAGAAGGAGGCATGACCTGAGGCTCCGTGTCAACCACTCTTGCCACAGGCTCACCTCGAAGTGCAAAAGACACTCTGTCCTGACCAAAGCCATCCAGAGCAGAATGCAAACCCTACAGTTAAGAAGTTCAGTGCCCCGGGCTTACTCTACCACAGATCCTGAAATCTGCCTCCCCCACCCTGTCTTTATCTACTTGCTGACTCAGAGAGGCTTCCCGACACTAGAGCTCAGGGACCTTGAATCTCACCTTGACTCTGATTCCAAACTCCCCCCCATTCATGCTACCATTGCTGTCCACCAGAGTGGTGTGGACTCTCTGTAGCCTGATGGGTCCCAGGGACCTTCGCCAAGATTCCCAAGGAGCTTCATAAATCCTCCCTGTGTGCAGATAATGTGCACCATCTTTGCAAGTGAAGCATCTTGTTTACCCACAGCTTTCCATGAGGTCCCTTGAGGAGAGGAAAGAGAGCGGAACTTTGGGAGAAAGTAAATCTCTCTTAGTTTGTTTAAGTTCACCAAGAAATGAAATACAAGCTGCTAAGTTAGGGAAGTCTGCACCATCTGGTTCCTTATAGCTTGATGCTTTCTGGTAGGCAACATCTGTGGGTTAGGCGGGGTGGCCTGCTGCTCCCCTCACCACGGAATCAAGGAAGTCTGCGTCAGTTGGCCTTACCAGGGCACATGCTGTCTTCAATGTGCATCTCTCAGACAGCTACCTGTGCAGGGAGGTGAGATCCCAGGGGACTGGGCTGTGTGCTTGGTGAGACACCATACTGTGCAGTAGAAAGAATGTTAGCTGGGGATCTGAGAGCTGGTACTTCTTCTAGCCAGCTGCGCGACTGTGTGACCTTGGTCAAGTCATTCCCCTTTGCTTTCCATTTGTAAAATGTGGAGGATGTTAAGAGAACTCTCTCCAGCTTCCTTGAAGTGGTGCAGTGAGGGGGTAGGGCTTTGGAGCGGCAAAGTCCTGCAGATGAGCCGGCTCACCAGCTGGTTGTGATTCTGGGCTTGCTGAGCCTCAGGTTCTCACCTGTAGACTGGAATCACAGTAGTATTTACCATGTAGGTGAGTCAGAAAAAGCATTGTGGTACTTGATTCAGGTCTGGTGCTCAGTGCCCCAAAACTGGTCCCTAATAGAATAGTAATAATGATATTGGTGGCAAAGCTGGCATCCGCCTTTGCTCTGGCTCTGCTAGAACCATCACCTTCCCTGACCTGAGCTGGAGGTCAGGAGCCCTGAGCACTCAGCCGGTGCCTCTCTGGCCACCTGCAATTTCCGGAACTGACGCTCTCACTCAGTGTGCCGGTTCCCAGGCTGTCTACACACTGGACAAATCCTGGTGTCAGAGCCAGTTTACCTATGGCTCAAAGAAGCAGTGGCCATGTTGCACTATTCCGGGGCTTCTAAGACAATGAATTTGCTCCGAAAGACCACATAGCTTCTAAACCACCCCCAAACCTCTGTCTCTACCACCTACATACATTTCTTTCTTTCAGACACCTTTGGAGGGTGATTACCCTTAAGGCTTTGTTAGTTATTAAAATATTAGTGTGAATCAACTTAGTAGATAAACAAAATGTACCAGGCAAGGCTGCAGGGACATGGGATGAGAGAACAAGTAAGTATTAAGGAGAGGTGTGGGGTCCGACAGGAGACTGCCTGGGCAAGCTCACCTGAGCATTGGGTAGATGGCTAGAAACATCTCATGAAGGCACCACTGGGAGGAAGAGCCATTATAAACAGTAATGGAGTGCCGGCTGTGTATCGGGCCTGGCACCAGCCCCAAAACCCTAGGAAAAACTCATGTAAATGATGCTGTCAACACTGTCCCCACGTCCCCCTTGGTAAGCATAAACAGCAGGCCGATCATGAATTGGCTGATGGGAATCTCCCACCCTCTCGGATACCATGGTTCCCAGAGGCCTCTCCCAGGGTGAGCATCTCACAGTGCTAAACACAACAACAAGCTCTATGGCTACCTATTTCTCACATAGTATAAATTTCTATTGTAAACTGATGGGTGCTGAACCATAGACTTGATCATCTATTCCAAGACTAGAGGAAAAACTGGCTGGTTAGGCATTTTCAGAGAAGGACATTGGTTTTCAATGTGGTCCCTTCCTGAAGGATTCTCAAGGGTCATTTTAACTGTAGATGTTTGTGGGAAGCTGACTTTGGAGCCCAAACCCTAGGTGAGATGAGACTCTGATATACAGAATTCAGAAGTCCAGTGATCTCTGACAAAGATCAGGTAATGCACACAACTACCATTCATAAAACCCATCAGCCTCTGCGACTGGCTGGTCAGGGCCATCCCAGGAGAGCACTAGCTCCCCACACCAGGCACTCCTTAGGCTCTCTGACTCTTATTCCCTGACAATATCAGGAAACCCTGGCCCCCATCCTTCCCAAAAGAGCCAAGCCCTGCACTGTGTGGAACACAAAGACATGGAGATCTCTGCTGGCCTCAGAGATCCTCAGTGGGAAGGTCCACCATTGCCCACAGTACCCCCAGCTGAGGCATCCAGTCTTCTCTGCAAGGGTGGCCCCTCCTGCCCACCTTAGCTTCACCCTCCACAAAGCTGCCGGTGTGACCTTCCTAAGATATAAATCTACCCGTGACACATCCCCTGCTTCAGGCTTAGTGCTCATGCCTTATCATCATAACCTTATAATGATGATATCCTTATAATCATCATTATAAGAATAAAGTCATAGGTGACAGGGAGGGAGGGAGTGTTCACCACATGGCCGGCTCACCTCTCAAGCAGGGTCTCATCCAGTCCTCACCACCTGCTGGGAAGGGATATACCATGGCAGGAGCTGGAGAGGCAGAAAGGCTAAGGGACGTGCTCACAGTTGCAAGGCTAGCAAGTGATGGTCGAAGGCATCCAATTCAAGTTTGAGGACTTCTGAACCCATGTTCTCTCAACCTCTGTACCATTTGGTCTAAACATAATGCTTGTTTAAAAAAAAAAAAAAAACTGTGGTGAATAGAACATGGCTCACACTCCTTCCCATGGCATCAGGACCTAGAACAATCCCAGCCCTGATCACGCTGTGTCACAGGTGTCTGTGCACTTATTGGCTCTCAGCTCCCCCAGGTGGGGGACTGTGCTGATTCACATTTACACCACCAGAGTCTAGCAGGGGTCTTGGCACATGGTCCATCCTCAGTAAATGGCTTCTAGGTTAGTGGATGGATAAATGCATGAATGAATTCAATGATCCACATCAAACTCTGGCCTTCTCCAGGAACCTTCCCTGCTTATAAAAGCCCCCCTAGTCTTGTTTCCTAAAATTCCTCCAGCATTTTTTCTTTGTATAGTAGTTTGTCGCACATTATCTTGTCACATGCAACATTTTTGTCTGTAAGTTACTGATGCCTTCACCTCTGTAGACCATAAGGAACTCAGGGGGAGGGATGGCATTTGGCCCTTCTTTTCCTGAGTCACCTAGCTGAAGGTTGGCTCAGATCTCTAAGTAAATACACTGAGCAGTTCACCCTGCTCCAGGAGCAAAAAATAGAAGGCAGGGACCCCACCCTGTGTGGAATAACCCTTTGTTCTTTCTGGCCCCCGGACCCGCAGGAGCCTCATCTGGCATCATCGACCTCTTGCCGTCCCCCAGCACTGCCACAAACTGGACAGCAGGACTGCTAGTGGACAGCAGCGAGATGATCTTCAAGTTTGATGGCAGACAAGGGGCCAAGATCCCTGACGGGATTGTGCCCAAGAACCTGACAGACCAGTTCACCATCACCATGTGGATGAAACACGGCCCCAGCCCTGGTGTGAGAGCCGAGAAGGAAACCATCCTCTGCAACTCAGATAAGACTGGTGAGTCTGCCCGTTCTCTCCCAGGGGATAGGCACAGACACAAGCCACCGACCACATGGGTGAAAAGTCAGAGCATGATGGCCTCTTGGGAAACTATTCCGGTCTCTGGTTTTCTAGCTGCTGATTTCCTGGGCTGGGGGTAGAGTGGGACCAGGAAACAAGGGAAAGTAGAGGCACAGACACAATGCAAAAACTGGGACTAGGACTTTTCAAACCAAGTTCTTCAAAACCCAGCCTTCCCAGAAGTAACTTAGAGCTGCTGCACATGTGGTGGGAGTTGGGGGGCAGGGAGACCTCATTCTTACTTCAAAGCAGTAACACCTTTACTCTGTTATACATAAGTAAGTCTTTCAAAAGTTTATCATCAATAAAAGGGCCATGGTAATTTACCAAGTCACTGCCAAATGTAATCATGGTAGTGAACTTTTGTTAGGCATTTCCCCCATGCTAAGCCCCCATGAGGTAGTTCACTGCTTGGTGGTTAAAAGCGTTCCACCACTTACTGATGTTGTGACCCTGGGCAACTTGTTTAACCTCTCTGTGCCTCGCTTTCCCCCTCTATAAAATGGGCATGCTAGTATTGTCTACCTCATAGGGTTTTTATCAGGATTAAATGACTTAATGTATGTGCAGTGCTTTAGAACTGTGCCTGACCCATCGGAAGTGCAATCCTTGTTAGATATTACTGTCCTAGACAGTTTCTCAGATGTCTACAAACAATCTCAGAAAAACATTATTGTGTTTCCCATTTTAAGGATAAGGAAACAACCCTGAGAGGTTAATAACTGTCCCAAGGTAGATAGCCAGTAAGAACTGAAATGTAAGCTTAGATCCAGCAGACTCCAGTCCTGTGCACTTGTCACCACACTGCGCACACTCACACACACACACACACACACACACACACACACACACACATTTGGAGATCCTTTGCAAATTTGACAACTCTGTCTTAAAATGTAATTCCACAATTTCCCATTTCTAGTGCTACTTTTGTTAAAATACCCAAAACAAATAGTAGCCCCAGCAGAGGCTGCAGTTAGAAGGCAGGCTGGAGGGCCTCACAGCTCAGCCTCTGCTGGTGAATGGCCAAAGTTTGTTTCTCAACCTTTCCACTCTAAGGTATGACCTTTGAGGAGTTGCTAATCTCTCTGAGTTCCCCTGTCTGTAAGTGGGGGAAATAAACATGAAATAATGTCTGAAATCACTCAATATCAGATATAAAATCAGTACTCGATTTATTTACTTGACGGTGGTATTTTCATATTACTTCTGGATTTATTCCACATTATGCTACTCTCAGGACCCCACATTTGCTGTTTTAATCACACCTTACCATACATGTTAGCATATTTCCAGATGTAGAAACTGAGACAGAGAATTGCCTGGCTTTCGTTAGTCATAAAGTAAGTCTAACAGACCGGTTATGCCAAGGATGAGTTTTTCTGGGAACTTCATGCAAGAAGGACCCTGTAGACGTGCATGAGATCACACTGAGGTTTGGGACTCTCTTCAGAGCTCAGTGCATGATCCCAGGAATCACGGTACAGCTTGGTCCCTGCAGAGCCTGGCAAGGCACTCCCCTCAAGAATCGGAAGGCTCATCAATGAGACAACAGCTTAGGACCCTACATACAGTGCAAAGTGGCGTAGACTGAGGTTTGCAGCCACATGCAGAGTCCTGCCTGAAATGTATCAAATACCCCTGGGAGGCAGTTCACACAGATATCAAAGTTCTGGTTTACAGAGGAACAGGTTGAACTATGAAAAGTTGAAAGATTGGCCCAAGGAAATGTGGCTGATTACCCAGAACCACAGGATGGGACCTGGTCCTCTGGGCCTGAGTTCCAAGCCTATGCTCTGGGACCCAGTACTCAACCTGGCCACACAGCAGAAAAATCTGGCACGCTTGTAAAAAGTCAAGATGTCAGAGCCCCACCTGGTGCAGGAAGTTAGAGTTTCTAGGGGATTCTTTTGTGTGCAGCTGTGGCTGAACATGCTGCCTTAAATGATGATGGCTCATTTTCCTCAGAGCCGCTACCCCACGGGCGTGTCGACACCTGGAGTCAGCACGACCTGGCGCTTCTCTGCCTTGGCCTTGGCACAGAGCAACACTTTACAAGCAGCTCAGCTTCCTGGCACGGGGAAGATAGGGAAGCTTCCTCTAACTCCTCTGACTTAAAAAAAAAAAAAATCTATAAATACTTGCTTGCTCTAAGTTTTAAAAATATCAGGAATAAACCAAAGCCTTATTAGGCTTTTATATACCAGAAACATTTTCTCAAGGCATGTTTATATCACAAAACCTGAAAAAAATCAGAAAAGTATAAAGGAGAATACACAAATCCCCTAAAACCCTAATACTTAAAAATATTTCCTGATTATATTTGGCATATTTCATTATAAAATAAAATCTTGTTTTTATTTCTATGTATATGTGGAATGTCCTTATAATTTTCACTATTTTTATAATACATGTGATATCATTATGTTCCCTGTTTCTTTTATGTGACATTATATACAGATCATTTCTCTTTGTGATAAAATATTCTTTAAAGATATGAATTACATAACAATCCAAAATTCTGTCATAGGGCTTTATTATTTCATTTAACTTGTTTCTTTTTGTTAAACGTTGAACTGCCACAAAGAACACCAACAGTCATGAAAAGAAATGAAGTGGATTTCTGAGTGTACCATATCCCTAGCCCACTATAAATAAACCAGTGACCCCAGTGTGGACAGTGACTCCAGGAATCCAGACTAACAGAGGGGCAGGGAGGGAGATATTTCCTAGGCTGGAAGATGCTCCAGACCTCCATTCATTCTTCTCGGGCCACTTCCTCACCCATGACCTTTCCTGACTCCAAATAAAAATAAAGGAGGAAAAGTCCTTCTTTCTATATTTTTCTGACAGTAGACAATAGATAATGGAAATCAGTTGGGCAATTGTGAGGGAAAAAAGAAATATTGAGTAAAATGCCCATAATCAGTCTGGGGCATTTTATCAGTCCAAAGGCCAAGTGACTACCCAGACATTAGCTTAAGCCAACCCTGCCACACTGGCCACTGCTTCCTCATCGTATCAGTTAAGATGCTTTCAGTTACAAGAAATAGGAAATACAGACCAAACAAACTGATATCAAGTGATCAAAGAAATCAAAATAATACAGGAAAATATAAAGTTCTTGTATCTGAAAATGTCCAGAGCTATGACAGCTTCAGGCGAAGTGTGATCAAGGGCTTGGCCCTTTACTCTGCAATTTCTCAGATCTGCCTCCATATATGTATTGATTTCATGTTACCAAACACGGCTGCGGGGGCTCCATGCCTCCCAGTTATATACTACAACTTCTAGAGAAAAAGACAGTATCTCTTCTATTTGCTCTCTTGATAAAAGAGAGTTCTTTCATGGAACCACTCAGAAAAGCTCCCGAATCAGTGGCTTGAACCGAGTCACTTTTCTGACAGAAGCCCTGTGGCTGGGAGAATGGTGTGCATTGCCTGACCTGGGCCTGGGTCCTGAACAATCACTGTGGCAGGGAAACCAACCAGACCCCAGGCCTAGAAGCGGGATTGGTATTGATTCCTCACACTCAAACCTCAAGGTTTATACAGGACATACAAGAATTATTCTCACTATCCTATTCCCATGAATCATTAGGAGAATCTAGCATCCATGTCATGACACAGTTCAGGAAACTGAGGCTCTAAAAGGCTAGAAAAATTCTTCCAGAATCTTCTGGAGATACAACTCCACCCAAAGTTTGTCTGATTCTAGGGCCCATGTTCTTTCTATGACAACAGGTCCCCTGTTCATCTATCTGTCATTTATGGAGCACGTGCCTCATAGATTTCTGTGTTGTTACTATGTAGTATGTATGTGAGATCTTTGGTATTGGCCAGACAACAGCTCCTGCCCTCCCCATGGCTGCTATCTTGTGGCTGCAGGACATCGTGACTGGGATATGTGATGTGAGATTTCCCAAGCAGAAAAGGAAGTCTTTATATCAGAGGAGGAAAACATCATATCCATTGCATGTAGGGAGAGAGGTATTCATTTATTGCTTTGGAAAGACACAGAACTATGACTAATGCTGAAAAACCAATCTGTCCCCTCCTCCTAGCAACTACACATGAAGCCACTTCCCCTAACTGCGCCCAGTAGAGAAGGAGACATGCTCTGTGGTCACCATTGTCAAGCCTGATGAAATGAAATGAAAGCCCAGCACTCTAGGAGAAACCAGCTGTGTTAAAGGAGCCCAGAGTAGCTGATGTGATTGTCAGAGAGCCCCCTTAGTCTTCTCAGAAGTGTTTGTACAAAAACAAACAAACAAACAAACAAACTCATTATTACATAGGCTTTATCCCAGGCCTAATGCAGTATCTGGGTATAAGTTAGGGGGATACTTCAAGTCCAAATGGCTTCTCTGCAGAAGTTTTGCTTTCTGGAATCGTCCTCTTCCATTTCAGTGAGCTCCACCATATGTGTTCTGGAACATTCATTAGATCTGATTGTAAAAGGGGAACTGGAATACCCATTCCTTTCCCATTTGAGGGTGTGCCCAGTGATGTGGCAGGAAGACCCCTGTGGCAGGGACAGATGCAGGGATTCTGTAAGCTCACAGCTCCTCTCTGCTTTGCAGAAATGAACCGGCATCACTACGCCCTATATGTGCACAACTGCCGCCTCGTCTTCCTCCTGCGCAAGGACTTCGACCAGGCTGACACCTTCCGCCCGGCAGAGTTCCACTGGAAGCTGGACCAGGTATGGCACTCAGGTTCCCCTTCCCCCCAGCTCTCCCTTGGCAGGGTGGTAGGTGTGCTCCAGTGCTGAGAGCAACCAGGAGGCTCCTCCAAGTTCTGCTCGCTTGCTGAGTTTTGGAAAAATCAGCTCAGGGAGACACACAGCATCTTAAGTCAGGAGAAAAACTGCAGCTTGTAAGCCCAGCTGGGGGTGGAAGGGCCACACTTCCCCACTGGGACCCCCACCAGCAGGTGGTGGACCCGTCCACAAGTATCCTGTCCTTTTGCTCCTATTGAACCCCTTGGACACTGGTCTTCTTGGTCCCCAAGCCCAGTTTGTAATCCCGTTAGCACATCTTTATATCATAAGCGCCCCTGCCTCCTCCATGAGGCTCTCTTATCTCCTTTGGGTGATGGTGCAGCCTTGCTTTTGGTAACACAGGATGAGAACAAGGGACCCAAGGACCTTGATGTAAACAGTGACACAGTGCACTGTGAGCAGTACGCGTTCTTTTCTGAAGTACAAAAATCCGTGACACACTCCAGAGCCTCCTGACTGGTGATCACACGGGCCCCTGTGTCACCCTTGTCAATGACAAATGAAGTGTCTTGTTGGAGTGAAAGGCTTTGAAGCATCTGTCTGCAAGTGTTTTCCAGGGCTGAGACTGGGGAGGTGGTGGTCACTTCTCTGGGGGGTGGTGCCGCTGAGGAAGGCTCTGTGCAGAAGCCTAGCACTGGCCTTCACTTAGACGGGAACTGGGGGTGGGGGGGTGGAGGGGAGGGCACACATGAATTTTTAGAAATGGCTTTAAACTATCCGAGGGAGAATGCTGGCTGACAGGGAAGGGGACTGTGGGACAGGCCTACTTCATGAGGCAGATGAAATGATGCTCTTTCCGTGGTCTTACTGTCTGGCACCCCTCCTCTGCTTCTGGGGACCTCAGGTTTTCCCTAAAACCCACTGTGTGTGCTGCCTGCATCACCTTGTCTAGGGCTAAATGTTCCAGAATCCTTCCCCTTCTCTTTCTTTCTTACGGGCATCTACCCAGGCCCCGGGTAGGGCTAGTTTCAGAGAGTGCGGCCGGGAAGCGTTCCAGAAGGAACTCATTTACATTGAGATGAGAATGATAGCTGCCCTCTTTCATCCACACAGAAACACAGACATATGCTCTTTAAAAGATACATTCATTAACCTCAGGGAATCGCTCAATGCTGGAACTTCAGATGATGTGACAAGGTCAAGGGTGCCAAGCGGATGGGAAGATGTTTGAGAAAGCCCAGTGGCAACTGCCTGATCTAGTCCCAATAAATTCCACCTTGCTGGAGCCTGGGGTTTTGCAAATATGGCATCTGGATTAGTATATGTTCCTCTGAATTAGGAATTCTGGGTATTGCAGAAATTGTAAAATCTTGACATTGCTTATTTGATTTCCCAGCAACCTCTCAGCTACCTTCTGAAATGCCATATGGCTTATATGGGGTATATTTAAATACATAATACAAATTGAGATGAATTAAAATAAATCCCATATTGTGAGGGGTTTTAATAAGAACATTGCTATACTGGCCAGGATAATTACAGATGCCCTGTGGCGTTTGCTAAGATGGGATTGAGAAGTACTGATACAGGCAAATGAAGTCACAGGGTTTGGAATTAAAAATAGGGGAGGAAGGAATTTGGTTTTACAGTTAAAGATAGAATGACTCTAGGAATTCTGAAATCTGTTCCCAAAGTGGTGAATTTATGGATGGGCTGAGGTTCACTGAAAACCTTCCTGATCACCCCAATCTCATTCATCGGCGTCTGCTCTGTACCAGGCACACTGCCCCTGAGCTCACTCTCACCTCTGCCCCCGGGCTTGCCCAGTAGATGAAATGAGGTGAGGACCATGGTATCATGAACTGCCCAAGGTTACACAACGAACCACCGCCCCGACCTACCCTTTTCCATGACGCTCTGCTGCTTCTTTGGTGAGCTTGCAAATGTTTGTTTAAAATGTTTTCACTTCTAAATTTTAAATATTTTTAAATTTAGAGATCAGAATTATCATTGAGATGAAAAATGTTTATAGTTTTTTTTTAATTTTTTTATTTTTTCAGCATAACAATATTCATTATTTTTGCACCACACCCAGTGCTCCATGCAATCCGTGCCCTCTACAATACCCACCACCTGGTGCCCCCAACCTCCCACCCCCCACCCCTTCAAAATTCTCAGATCGTTTTTCAGAGTCCATAGTCTCTCATGGTTCACCTCCCCTTCCAATTTCCCTCAATGTGGTATATATACACAATGGAATACTATGCAGCCATCAAAAGAAATGAAATCTTGCCATTTGCGACGACGTGGATGGAACTAGAGGGTATCATGCTTAGCGAAATAAGTCAATCGGAGAAAGACAACTATCATATGATCTCCCTGATATGAGGGAGAGGAGATGCAACATGGGGGGGTTGAGGGGGTAGGAGAAGAGTAAATGAAACAAGATGGGATTGGGAGGGAGACAAACCATAAGTGACTCTTAATCTCACAAAACAAACTGAGGGTTGATGGGGGGAAGGGGTTGGGAGAGGGGGTGGGGTTATGGATATTGGGGAGGGTATGTGCTATGGTGAGTGTTGTGAAGTGTGTAAACCTGGCGATTCGCAGACCTGTACCCCTGGGGATAAAAATATATGTTTATAAAGCTGTAAAAAAAAAAAAAAAAAAAGAAAGGATGAATCCCCAAGTTTTGTAGCAACATGGACGGGACTGGAAGAGATTATGCTGAGTGAAATAAGTCAAGCAGAGAGAGTCAATTATCATATGGTTTCACTTATTTGTGTTGCATAACAAATAGGATGGAGGACAAGGGGAGATGGAGAGGAGAAGAAAATGTTTATAGTTTTGTTGAAACTCCATGAAACCACCAAATCTTCACTTCACTTAAGTTCTTCTTCCTTGTCTCCGTCAAGCTGGGGCTGCCTTAACAGAGTACCACAGCCTGTGGGGGCTTAGACAACACACATGGATATCTCAAAGTTCTAGGCTGGGAAGTCCAAGATCAAGGTGCCAGCTGGTTCAGCTCCCCAGTGTGGGCCTGCTTTCTGGCCTGTAGACAACCATCTTTTCACTGTGTTCTCACAGGGCAGACAGAGAGAAAGAGAGAGAGAGAGCTCACACACTGAGATACCTGTTCTGCTTTTTCTAAGGCCCTATGGGATTAGGCCCCTATTCTCCTTTAACCTTGACCACCTCCTAAGGTCCTGTCTCTAAATACAGTCAGACTGAGTGGTCGTGCTTCAATGTATAAACAGGGCTGGGGACACAATTCAGTCCATAGCATTCTTTAATAAAAAAATTAACATTAGAAAAACTTAAAGGCTAGTTATTGGAGATAAGAAGCCTCAGCCCCTTTGAAAGGAAGCACGGTAGGTAGGGTATAGAAAACCTCGACCACACTCATACTAGCAATCCAGTGGTACATATAGACCCAGCCATAGGCCTTTCTCTCCCTTATTCTGCTGTGTAGACAGAACCTTCCCGAAGTTTCTTGGATGTAAATCCCTTAGTGTTCAGAATGCACATACTTGATAATGTCTCCTCCCCTAGGAAACCACCTTGGATCACCCCCCTGAGTGGCTTATATCTCCCCAGCATCCATACAGAACTCTATCCTGATGCTTGCTATACCCTAGTAACCCACTTATCTTGCCTTTCTGCTCCCTTTGTGCTGATCTCCTGAGAGGCTGTACTGTGTCTTACTGTCTCCAGCTCCTCAGTGCATATTATAGCCCTGAGCATACAATTGATGCCCAATAAATGTTTGCATAACAGCAAATGGATGTCACGATCAAAAGAAGAGAGAGATGACATGAGGGAGGGAGAGGGGGAAAGAGAGAAGAAAAATCCAGAGACCTTTTAAAACCTCCTGGTGATTAATTGATCTTTTGATTCATTCTATGCAGCATTTTAAAATTCTAAAATTTTGCCATTTTTTACTC
Source organism: Lutra lutra (assembly GCF_902655055.1). Classification (NCBI taxonomy): domain Eukaryota; kingdom Metazoa; phylum Chordata; class Mammalia; order Carnivora; family Mustelidae; genus Lutra; species Lutra lutra. The sequence goes on along the minus strand of NC_062278.1, from coordinate 124,911,549 downwards.
TGTGGATCTCAAATGTTGTTCAGCTTTTATCTTTATACCTAATTCCAAAGATTTTTCGTCTTTGGCAAGTAATGACTCTGTAATTATAGCAGAACTTTCTGGCCTGGGCCAGAAAGGACTCAAGCCAGTCTACTGACCCACCTTGGAGTTCCCAGCAGCATAATGAATGTTGTAATGCCTAATGGGGCTTCATCTAGTTCTTTGGTCAGCAGTTTATGCTGAACAAAAACTGTGTGCCAGGCTTTGTGCTTGGTACCCGGGATCAGCTGCTGAATCAGCCCCACGATCATGGGACAAACAAACACAGAAGCAGTTTACATTGACTTGTGCTAGGGCAGAGGGCAAGGGCCAGGTGTGGGGAGTCTGTGGAAGCCCTTCTAGAGACACTAACAGGGACCTGGGAATAAGGGCCTGGAAAAGCCCCTGAGAGGGGACATTGCCTGAACAGAGCGCCAAGGGCTCAGTGATGGGGAGTGAGGAATCAAGATGGCAGAGAGGTGAGGAGGACGTCCAGCTTCAGGAGGTGGAGGTTTCTGGTGTGGCAGACCATAGGGATGGGGTGGAAAGGGGTCCCTTTGGCAGGGACACATGTTTAGAGGAGCAGGTGTCAATTAAAACCCAAGAGGCTTTTCACATCATGTGACTGAGTTGGTACTTCATCCCCAAAAGAATGGACTATCGTCAAAGAATTTTATTATTCAAGGAGAATTTAGGGATGGGTGAACAAGAATAATGAGAGTATGACCTTCATAAATTTGATCAAATTTAGGTAAATACAGCTCAGGCCAGTGTCAGGGGCTGCATTCGAACCCGGGTCCCCTATTTCCTTTTTCCACGGCCAGACCAGGAGCTCAAGCACTCGACATAGATTGCTCATGGGCATTGAAACCAGGGCACGAAATGCACAAAACTCTTCAGGAGCATTCCCAGGAAGGGAAACTGTTGCCACAGAGAAGCTGTGTGCTTCCAGCAGCCCTGCCCCACACCTCAGAAAGCCACTGCCAGAGGGGACAGACCACCAGGTGAGCCCATTATTGGGCCACTCTGGGAAATGTCCCTGACAATCGAGAGCGCCTCACTAAAGGGATCCTAATGATGAGGAGAATGTCACTTTAATGGGATTTTTACTTATGATCTGCTAATGCAAATCCCTCGAGCCTGCAGCTAGTCATGTGCAAACCCGGACAGGAGCAGAGAAGAGCGAACACCCAGCCGCCAGCTCACACAGGAAAGGCTTTTTAATTTGCAGCCCCTCCTGGCTCTACCATTATTTGGATGTGGTTGACTCATTGTCACAAATTCTAACGATCTTCCCTTCGGACTACTCGGTGCTGGGAGGGGAACCTGCTGATGCTTCACAGCCTGTTCCCCTACTGGGAGACAGGGCTTGACTGACAGCCTCAATCGACCAGCAAGAGGACACGTGCTCCCAGCTCATACAAGGAAAAAAAAAATGCATCTTTGAAAAACTGCAATGAGGGCAAGACGCAGGAGTGAGAGTCATTCTGCTGGCCACTGCTGCCTCCATGCCAGCGCTCATAACAGTCACCAGAGAGAGAGAGGACACGGACCTGCCCGGTATGTAGGCCCTCGAGAGCACTCTCCTGCAGGAGCCCCAATCCTAGTTATTAGGGGCGGGGAGAATGAGGGAAGATGCCTGTCTGGGTGAAGGTATGTCCTCCCTGCAACTCAGCCACCGTAGGACTCTAGGCCATCCAAGAACCCAGGCCTCGGGCTGCCTTTCCAACTGGGCAGAAGTACAAATCAGATTTTGATGTAAAGCCTCCCCATGTTGAGTATTTTCTCATTTAAAACCATCCACCATCAGACTTAACAAATTTTCTGCCATCTACCTTCATACTCTGTCACCAGTTTGAGACTACTGATAAAGAACAACAACAAAACGCTATGATTTTCACATGGGAAAACCACACGAGAACATGTCTATTTGAGAGGTTTGGATCTTCTTGAATGAGGCCCACATGCTCTTTGTGAGTCCCCTCCTGTTCTTCTAGCACCAGGCCCCAGCCCCCAAAGAGAAGAGTGCTGGGCTTCCAGTGGTGAGGGAAAGGGAGCATGCCCCCAACACCTGGAGGAGGGGCAGAGGCAAGTGGGGCAGGAGTGCCAGACCCAGGCACCTGGTAGTGGTTGTCTCGCTTCTTCCTACATGAAGGAGACAGTAGGCACAGGCACAGGTCTCCCCAGAAAGGATGCCAGGGCCAGGATTTGAGCCAAAGGCTCCCATTTGTCTTGGACTGGAGCCTCTGCTGGTCAGGTCATTTCCACGTGCATGGAATTCTGGAGCTCCTTCAAGAAGTTACAAGTGAATAAATCCTTCATTCCTAGTGAGGATGAATGTCAGAAGGAAGCAGTCAGTTTGCCGGCATCTGCTCTTCAGCCACACTGGGAGTCAAATGGCTTAGTTCAATCATTATTAGAGCCGAGTGCCAAGGAGTTAATTGGAGAATGGTCGGTCCAGTCCAGACCAGTCCTCTTAATGAGCAGAGTAATCGGGCTTTGTCAGCACTCTCATTCCGCTGTTCAAGACTAATTCTTGGATGCACTAGCTGTGTTTTCTCTAACGCAGTGGCCGCCCCCTCACCGTTCTGCCCACACAACGCCTTCAGTGACACCTGTGCTCCTTCTGGAACATGTGTCCTAAATGGAGGGGGAAGAATGTCCAGAACCTCTTTTCTCTCTCTCTCTCTCTCTCTCTCTCTCTCTCTTAGACAGAATCCCAAACGACTTTTTCTAATATGCCAGCTTGCAAGGCTGTTCTGAATGAAAAATGGATGCGGGGAGAGTCACAGACATGCTCCCTTGTCTCTCTCTCTATAATATAAAAGGGCCCCAGACAAGCCCCTTCACTTAGAGTCCCTCTCCCTGTCTCCTCTCTAGACCCTCACGGAGAGCTGGCTTCTGTGGCCTCCTGGGGATGGCAGAGAAGTGTCCTCCCACCCACACTGGACAGTCTCAGTTCTCTCGGGTCAAGACTGTGCAGAGACTGGATTGCCTGCTCCCTGGAAAAGTGGCTTCTGACACACTTAGTGCATTGGTTCTGTTTTATTTACAGAGGAAACAACACACCAGCAGCCGCCCCTCCAGCCCACTGCCTGAGCCATGTGCCCTCCCCAGAAGGCCTGGTCCATGGCTGCCTTGCAGCCTAGCCTGGGTCCCTGCTTCACAGCTGACCCAGAGCAGCCTGTGCCATGATGCCTCAGCTGGGCTTCTCACTCCCCTGTCAGCTACTTGTGATGGACAGAATAATGGCTCCCAAAGATGTGCACCCCCTAATCCTAGAAACCTATGAATATCTTATCCCCCGTGACAAAAGGGTGATTAAATTAAAGATCCTAAAATAGGGCCATTGTCCAGAAGGGTCTGATGTAGTCACAAGAGTCCCAGCAAGAAGAAGACAGGAGGGTTAGAGTCAGAGAAGATGTGACAAAGGAAGCAGAGATCGGAGGGACGTGGGACCTTGAGCCAAGCAATGTGGCAGCCTCTCTGAGCTTAAAAAAAAAAAAAGAGAGAGAGAGAGAAGCAGGTTCTTTTTTTTTTTTTTAATTTTTATTTCTTTTCAGCGTAACAGTATTCATTGTTTTTTGCATGACACCCAGTGCTCCATGCAATCCGTGCCCTCTCTAATACCCACCACCTGGTCCCTCCAACCTCCCACCCCCCCCGCCCCTTCAAAACCCTCAGATTGTTTTTCAGAGTCCATAGTCTCTCATGGTTCGCCTCCCCTTCCAATTTCCCTCAACTCCCTTCTCCTCTCCATCTCCCTTTGTCCTCCATGCTATTTGTTATGCTCCACAAATAAGTGAAACCATATGATAATTGACTCTCTCTGCTTGGCTTATTTCACTCAGCATAATCTCTTCCAGTCCCGTCCATGTTGCTACAAAAGTTGGGTATTCATCCTTTCTGATGGAGGCATAATACTCCATAGTGTATATGGACCACATCTTCCTTATCCATTCGTCCGTTGAAGGGCATCTTGGTTCTTTCCACAGTTTGGCGGCTGTGGCCATTGCTGCTATAAACATTGGGGTACAGATGGGCCTTCTTTTCACTACATCTGTATCTTTGGGGTAAATACCCAGTAGTGCAATTGCAGGGTCATAGGGAAGCTCTATTTTTAATTTCTTGAGGAATCTCCAAGAAACAGTTTCTGCTCTTAGAGCCTCCAGAAGGAATGTGGCCCTACCAGGACCTTGACTTTAGCCCACTCAAACTCGGTTCAGCCTTCTGCCCTCCCAAACTGTATGATAATAAGTTTGTGCTGCTTTCAGTGACCATGTCTGTAGTGATTTGTTCTAACAGTGAAGGGACGCCAGTACATCCCTCATGAGACTTGGCAAGGCCTCAAGCTGCCCCAGGCCCCTAGATGCAGCCACCTCCCACATCCCCACGTTTACTGAGGTGACCCTGGGCCGGGCTTTCCAGGCAGACCCAGAGACTCTGCTCAGTCCTTGTAGGGGTGCCTCTGTCCCCTAGAAAAATGTGAGCCTGGGAGGGAGAGAGGGAGGGAGAGGTACCATTTTAATGCTGTCATTGAAGTCCACTCCTCGCTTCCCACCCAGAGCTCGCTTCCTACAAGCCTCTTGTGGAGGATCCCCAAGGGGCAGATTTCGCCTTTCCTTCTGCTCCTCATGGTATTCTTCTTCTAGCTTCAAGTGCTGGCCCCTCACCAGCCATGACAAGTGGAAAAGGCACCTTCTCTGCTTTCAGGGAAGAAGCACTTAGGCCTCTCTGCTTGCTTCTGGAAATGCTAAAGCAAACCTAGGAAATCCACTGTCTCTTGACAGAGGCTCCCTGGAAGCTGAAAGGTGACAGAACTGTTACACCAATGAGAGTCTCTGGATGGTGCCTGCCTGCCCCCAAGGCACAGTCACTGGTTTCCCAGGGAGTCCCCCAGGGCTCACCCTGCCCCCCACAGTGCTTTTCCAGTGTTCTGCCCCAGGCCATGTTCCGAGGTAAGAGGGGAGCACAGTCCAAAACCAACCTGGGGAGCCCCCCTTGCCCCAGGGCACAGCTGCAACAGGCCCCCACTGCCGCAGCCACCAACTCGACAACCCTTCCCTAACCCTCTACCCCCCAACTCCGTGTCATGGCTCGCCCACTTCCCTGACTCACCCTTCCCACTTCTTTCTTCCTCCCTGGAACCACCTCCCAGATGCACTCTCTGCTCTACTCACCCCTGTAGCACAGGTAAGGTCTCTGACCTATAGACAGAAGCGAGCCCACAAGCGCCCGCTATGAGCTCGGGGGAGGAAAGGATGAGGGATACCTGCAGAGTTCCAGAGCCAGAAGCAGGACCAGATGGAGGAACTTATCAGGAGACCAGAATGGAGTAACAAAAGGGAGGGAGAGCAGCTTAGCGACACACAGATTAGGGCTGCCAAATGTTAGTGGGTGGGTTGTCTACCTAACTGAGAGTGAGATCTGATGACAAGCTCATCATGCCGTTTGTGTCTTATTGTGGACATAGTGTCCACAAACTCGCTGGGGTTTTTCATAGGCATTTATCAATATGTCTGGAGCCATTTGCTTGAAAGGCTGATTTTTCAGGGCTTTCTTGGATTTCCATTACTACCCAAAGAATTTTCTTTACTTTTCCTTCTGTTGATCCTGTGCTAAGGGAGAAGCCTAACTCTTGTCGAATCCCAAGCTATAGGAATGTCATTCTCCTGTCTGCCACAATCTCCCTGGCTTCCTCTACTCCTTCATCTGGGCTGAAGGTAGATGGCTATGTAACTGTTAAATTTACATTAATCAGGATGCCTGGGTGGCTTAGTCAGTGAAGCACCTGCCTTCAGCTCAGGTCACGATCCCAGGGTCCTGGGATCGAGTCCTACATCAGGCTCCCTGCTCAGCAGGGAGCCTGCTTCTCCCTCTGTCTGCCACTCCCCCTGCTTGTACTCTCTCCTTCTCCCTCTCTGACAAATGGACAAATAAAATCTTTAAAAAAGAAATAAATAAACTATTAGATAGGATAAGTATTCTCTATATTCCTCCCTTCGCTGGCAGACCTGGCTCCTCTCTGGTCTCTCTTCCCCCATAAACAGCTGCTCAGCAATTCCTTTTGCTCCCATGAAATGATTATTTGTGTTCTGGCCGGTACATCTGCCTAGAGGTAATGGTTGGGTTTTTTTCTGTAGACATCCCAGAATGAGTATTCAAAGTCAGTGTCTCTCATTCTACTGTTAAAAAGAAGGAACTACTGTCAACACAATTAAAAATGCTTCATAAATCAAATCAGCTTTTCAATAATAAATTAAGGTGCTTGAGCCTTGGGGTGGTCCCATTTGGAAGCAGCATTAACTTGGTCACTTCCCTGGCTGCTCTGTGCTCCTATCTTCTCCAGACCGCTTCAGGGACTGGTGCCAGTGGGAGGGGTGGGAGGCTCCTCCTTGGCATCAACCCCAAATGTCTGAATTCATTATAGGAGAGATATTTTTATCTGTCACTTCCACACTATGGAAAGACAAGAAATTGACAAAGCTGAAGGCTAATATAAAATGGCAAATTCTAATGCTAACCCCTCATTTAAGAGAAATGAGGTAAAATCACTGGTCACTGTGAGGTCCCTATGTAGCGACAAGGAGAATTGGAACCAGCATCACTTCACTGCTTACTTGTGCCAGGCACTTTTTTTTTGTTTTAATTCTAACAAAAATCTTGCAATTCAAGCATAACATCCAGGATACGGATGAAGAATGAGAGGCATAGCATGTGTTTTCCGCATGTCTTACCAAATACATGGGAAAAAATATGATCTTAAAATAAACATACTCTAAGAGGGTAGAAGGCACCACTGTTGACTTGGAGGAGTTTGCAACTTTAGTGAATACCCAAGATGACAAGAATAACCCATTATCTGTGCTGATACCTATGTGTTGAGAACAGGGCAAGGGTGTCCATCCAGGAGAACATCCCAAGCTCAACTTAGGAAGTATCACGATTTAGCATCTTTTAAAATAAAGATCAGCTTGCCCCTGAGGCACAGTGAGGAGGGCACTGTTCATCCCATAAAATAAGAGAAGCCAGTGGAGCTGAGTTCTCAGGTAAGACCCTCTGAGGAGGAGGTCTTGCACAGCAGTGACCCTGGAGGCCCAGCAGTGAGTTGAATCTGCCTTACCTTCCCTGCTCTCTCCAATCCCCTATGCACCATCTGTTTCTATCTTTAATGTCTAAACATGCAAATATTGCTGTACTTACTGCTCATTAGTTAGCTAAAGGAAGTGCCCTTTAATTATGCCTTTAAATAATGAACCTCCTCCATCACCTTGACAATCAGTGCATATTTAGAAGAAAGCAAGGCCTCATTATGAAACAGCTACTACATCCCTGGCTTACTTAGAAGATGGTAGCTTTCTGGAGGCAATAGAAATGGAAGGCTAAAGACAAATAAGGCTAAAAACAAAGGTGTTTGCATTAACTCCTTGTAGCTTTGGGTGCCTATCACATCTGTGGAAAAGAGAGAAAGCTAGCATTTTTTTGAGAGGCCAGTCCCTACACTCATTGATTTCCATGCATTAAATCTAAACTACAGGATTACTTTTGAAGTTATTTCTTATCTCAGTTTAATAGATACTGAAATTGAGGCCCTGAAAGATGAAACAATTTGGTTAAGGTGTTCAACCAAGTTTACCATTCTCCAAAGCTCCATGTTCTTTTCCATTATGTGTTTCCATTATCTTGTTGAGAAGTATTTGCATAGCTTGGCAGAACTGGGTGTCTTCCAGGTCTCCATTAGATCTCTCCATATTTCCATCTTAGCAGGAACTCACAGGAATGTTTCCTTCCATATGATTCTCAGGCACAGGCAGATGGGACCACACTATGCATGCACTTATCTGGATGGCCCTGAAGAATAAAACTGAGTGTGTCATGGACAGACAAGTCATTTACACTGTCGACAATTATCTATTTATCTTTTCAGATCATACTCAAGGATCACATCTTTGATAAAGACTTTCCTGTAACTCTCTCTCCCATAGAGAATTGACCTTATTTCCATGGAGGCCCCAGAATTCTCCCACAGCAGTTTTTATACTTTCTTACACTTATTTGTTTGTGGTTCATTTCCTCCTCTATGCTAGGATATCATTCTTATTTAATTCTTTAATCTTTAACACAGTGTCTGACACAAATATGTGTTCAATACATGCTTATTAAGTTAAAAAAAAATGGATCCTTTTCTGTGGTTCCCAAACACTAGTCCACTGACCTATAAGCATTAGTTTGGCAATGTATTGTCTGAAGAACTTTGAAAAAAACCTTCCAGAAAAGAAAGAAAAAAAATAGTATGTCCTTTAACAGATGAATGAATGAATAACCTATTGGATACCCATACATGGACTTGTTTCAGCAATAAAAAGGAATAAGCTATTGATTCATACAGCATGGGTGAATTTCAAAAATATGGTGTTACATCAAAGAAACTAGGCAATAAAGACTATATATTGGATACTTCATTTACATGAAATACCAATAAAAAGGCAATTTTGTAGATAGCCCATAACTAGTTTTCTAGGGCTTGGGATGGGAGCAGGAATCAACTACAAATGGGCACAGATATCTCTGAGGCAATGTTCTAAAACTAGATTTTGATGATCATTGCACAACTCTATAAATTTATTAAAAATCATTGACTAGTACACTTAAATGAATGAATTTTATGATATGTAAATCATACCTCAGTAAAGATATCAAAAATAAAAATTGAATGGCCCATTCTGAGGACACAAAGTGATATTGGCACTCTCTTAACTCTCAAGAGCGTGATACCAGAAAGGAGGGATCTGTAGGAAGAGATCCCAAAATTGGAATATAAACTTCCTTCAAATCCCTTAAATCCTTGGATGGCCCCAGACCGTGTACACATAGGGGAGACTTAAGAACCCAGTGAAAAGCAGCAACAGGAAGGACTAAAAAATTGAGTAGAGATTTTAATTACTAGCTACTTCAAAGGAGACAAATTTTAAAATTCCTCCAAGTTTGAAGGACCAGGTTAAACACCTAGAGTTTTCAAATAAAATACCAGGAGAGACATGAATAAATATTATATGCTGAGATTAAGGGACTGGCCCAGTATTAAGGGTAAACCTAAATAGATATACTCATATATATAGTATAAGATCAAACTTTATAGGTACAAGGTGATCATTCAGTTATTTAACAAAAATAAATATTCTCAGAGAAATATAAAATAATCCAGAGTTCCTACAATGTACAATGAACAGTTTTCTGTATGAAATATAAGTTATTAGACCTGTGAGGAAACATAAAAACGTGACTGAAGGTCCAGGGTAAAATCATTTAAGAGAAACAGACCCTGAGATGATGCAGATATAGGAATTAGCAGAAAATAATCTTAAAGCAACTATTTTAAATGTATTTAAAAACTTTAAAGACTGTCATAATGAGTGAACAAATAGGGAATCTCAGCAAAGAAATAGAAACTACACGGAAATGTAAAATCTAGAGTGGAAAATACAAAATCTAAAGCAAAAGGATGGGCTTGGCTGATGGAAGATAGAAGAAGAAAGAGTTAATGAACTGGAGGGGAAATCAAAAGAAATTATCCAAGATGAAGAAAAAATAAGAGCATAAGACTTCTTTAAATCTAGAGCCAGAGGGAGAAGAGAGAGAGGGAAGAGAAGAGAGGAGAGGAAAGAAAAGTCTAAAAAGAACCAAAGGACAAGAGTGAATGAATGGGACACAAAAAAATTAATTGAAGAAATGATGGTTAAATTTTTTTTTCCAAATTTCGTGTAAAACATCATCTTAAAGGTTGACTGAGCTAAATAAGCTCCAAATTGAAGAAATACAAAGCAAACCACACCTAGTCACACCATTCTCAACGTGTTAAAAAGCAAAAAGAGAAAACTTTGAAAGCATCCACAGAAAAAGAGAAAAAAAAAACACATTACCTATGGGAGAAAAACAATATGAATGCAGTTGTCATTTTATTGGAAATGACGAGAGACCAAAAGACAATAGGATGACAAAGGCAGTCTGTAAGGGAGAAAGGAAATGGTATCAGATGGGGAAATAGACCTCTAAGAAGGAAAGATGAGCATTAGAAATAGTAAATATGTGGGTAAATATAAAAGACTATCTTCCCTTCTTACTTAATTTCTTTAAATGCCCATGACTTTTAATTCAACAACTATAGCAGTGTACTGAGGGCATATGACATATGTAGATGTTAAATACATAACCACAATAGATAACCACAAATGGTAAGGGTAGCGTTACACCGCCCCATGGTTCTCACGATTTCTGTGGAGTGTTGACAATGTTAACTTCAAGTATACTGATAGTTGAAGATGCACTGAAGGAAGGCCTACTTTAGGTTGCAGACAATGAAGTTAGAGGGATACACAGGGGGAAAAAATGCAAGCTTAGGATGTTGTAGGTGTCTTGAAGTAGATTTTTATTTAATGGTCTGGGGCACCTGGGTGGCTTAGTCAGTTAAGCATCTGCCTTCGACTCAAGTCATGATCCCAGGGTCCTGGGATTGAGTCCCACATCGGGCTCCCTGCTCAGTAGGGAGCCTGCTTCTCCTTCTCCTCCCTATTTGTGCTCTCTCTTGCTATCTCTCTCTTTCTCAAAAATAAATAAATAAATAAATAAATAAATAAATAAATAAATAAATAAATAAAATCTTTTTTAAAATTGGACAAAGTTATGACAATGGCAAAGAACATTTATTGGTAGATAGAGAAGTTGAATCTGTAATTTCTAGACAGTGCTCAAGGTGAGTGCTTGAGAGGTGGCATGAATGATGAAGGAGGACCCAGTCTGAGCTCCCAACCCTGAATTGGAATTGGATACAATATTTAAGAATATAGGGTTCCTTGCCATGAAACAGGGTTCTAGAGGGCCTGGAGAAAAAATTATGAGGTTTAGATTTCAGAAAGTAAGCAAGAGAACCAACAGATGTCGAGTTTGAGCAGTGTAGAGAGTGATCTAGGTGTGTAGGAACAGAAAGCAAGGTGGAATTTGCTGTTCTTGGTGCTGAAAGCAATGGCATCAACTTTGTCTCTGTGTGTGTCGGATCTTTTTTTTTCCCCCTGTATTTTGATGCTTTAACATCTTAGGGCCTTGTAGAGCCAGGGAGGGACTTTCTCTTGCAGTGTTAGCCCATTCCTAAAGATAGTAAATTACTTGTCAGCCAGCATGCCTTTGCAACCAATCCTAAGTCCATATTTCCATCTGCCTCCTTTTATTGGACTCCTTCAGTCCAGGACATTATCTACCTGCCCTAAATCATCCCAGGGCCAGGTACTGGACATCTCACCCACTGAAATTATTCAAACTATCCAATCCTGAACCTGCTCAGCTTGCTTATAGCTTTGCTCATTCCTTCCCACAAAACCACAATGAAGCATCCTGCCCACAGTTCTCACTCCCTCTGCTTCCCGACCCACTCCAGTGCCTCCCCACGGAGCCCTGCATGGCGTGGTGCCTCCAGTTTCTAGGGATCTGTGAATGTAAACACTTCTTCTTTCATGACGGACACTTCTGTGTATGTGTGTCTTGCCATACCTGATTAAAACAGTGTGAACCTAAGGTCCTAGGGGATCCCTGGCCTGTGTGTATCTTCTGTAAAATCAGCCTCTTTAGGATGGAGTACAGCTCCTTCTTTCCCCTTTTAAACAGAAATATCACTCGTTGTTGAAATTGTTTATGCTTGTCATGGAAGTGAATAGAGCAAAGAGCTCTGCTACCTTAGAGATTTTAGCCATAAGTTAGAGGTTAAGAGGGAAATTATAAATAGTATTCATGAATTGGGAAATTCACAGAGATCTCAGAAATGACCCCTCATTTGCACCAAGAGTGTCCCATATTTATTTGACATTTCCTTAACAGCTCATGTCTCACCTCTTGGCCTTTTGGACATTTTACCTTCAAGAGCCAAACCAGCTTCTAAGAATGGCCCCATGGCCATTCCCAACTTCCTTATAATCTTCTAGGCTAATTAGACATGCAAAACCTAGTTTGGCCTTCTGTCCTCTTTATCAGCGGGGATGAGTTGTCATTCTTTCCAATGCTGTCTTGACTCCAGCGTCTGAGATGAAGACAGAGAACAGTGTAGGGACACCCCTGCACTGATCCCGTGGGTCTACCCACCTTCTACTCTCTGGCAGACAGGTGGTGACTTCCCATGTGCTCATGGGCAAGAGAGTCCTGTGCTCTCCCAACAGCAACATCTAGCACCTGCTTCTTGACATTACCTGAAATGTTAGATGCCATGGAGTCCTTGTCCTGTTTCGGCTGCCCTGGAAACTGAGAGCTTGGGGTGATTCTTACAGTGTGGTCTGCTCCTGCCAAGAGGGCCGCATGTCTTTCCACTGGATACAACTCTGTCAAAGGGTTCATTACCGTCACAAATACAAACAGACACAAAGCTGCAGCTCTGCAGGCTCAAAGCAAAAAAAAGTCTTATACCTATTCCCTAGACTCAAATAAAAAGTGAGCCCCTAGTCAGGGTACGATTGTGAATTAAGACTTGAGTTGCAGGGGCGCCTGGGTGGCTCAGTGGGTTGAGCCGCTGCCTTCGGCTCAGGTCATGATCCCAGGTCCTGGGTTCGAGCCCCGCATCGGGCTTTCTGCTCAGCGGGGAGCCTGCTTCCTCCTCTCTCTCTGCCTGCCTCTCTGCTTACTTGTGATTTCTCTCTGTCAAGTAAATAAATAAAATATTTAAAAAAAAAAAAAAAAGACTTGAGTTGCTTAAAGAATTATAATACCACCCACTTATGTTTGTAGCTGTAAACATACGAATAAAATGAGCCTCATAGGCCAAGAACAAAAATATACCTGCACTTTTATTCCAGAATACTAAAAATATCCCTCTGCCATATCTAGCAAAAATATGGCACATTGGGAACCAAAAAAAAAAAAAGTAGGAGAAAACAGACCATTGTGGAGGAGAGTGTGGGAGCTGGGCTGTGTCTGCATTCTGCCGCCTAAAGTCAGGCGTTCGGTCGTTCAGTCATTCAGTCATTCAACAACAAACGTCGATCAAGATTAAATTTTAAAGTGAACAAACTTGTATTTCAAAAACAAATCTCCTTCAAGGAACCGTGAAGGACACAGAGGCTTTGGTGTGTCTCAGACCTGAGTTTGCTGCTCAACTCAGCCCCTTACTGTCTGTGTGACCTCCAGTGCCTCACTTTACGTCTCTGAGTCTCAGCTTCCTTCTCTGTGAAATGAGGATGCTTTTGAACAGCTTAGGGGCGGTTGTAGGGATTAGCTGGTATAGTAAATGGCAGGCAGGAAGTTCGACCCGTGGAAATGTGGTCGGGGGGACCAGCACTATCATAATTTATATGCATGATCACCCATATGCATGGACACATAGACAGACAGACAGATAGACTGTACCTGGAATAGGCTTGCCTCTTTCCTTCCTTCTTTCCTTTCTTTTTTTTAATTTTCTGCCCCTCCATACCAGGCACTGATCTGGTGGGAGCTGGGCATATTGTGGTGAACAGAGAATTATGATAGGTCTCTCTGCTCTGATTTTCCACATTGTGGTCTTAAAATATCATTGGTACTAAAAGAAACCAGGGTTTCCTGAAGAAGCGTAGGGTGGAAAATGACTACTCAGAGCCCGGATCCAGTTGCCTCTTTGTGGGAAATACCAGGGCAGAGCTCAATGTTTTCAACTCCACATGAGTGTGCAATTAACAAAACCCAGGGAGGGAAACTCAGTAGGTCAAATGTCCAGGGCTTTTTGACAGTTAAATTATAAGGAAAAGAAAGCCACTGAGGAGCAATGTGTAGATTTTAAAAAGACTTTTAAGTGGAACAAACTAGTTTTTTAACGGAAAGAAACTACAATGTGTAGAGGCACAGACTGGGGTGATCCAGCTGTAGAGAAGGGAAGCTTGTAGAGGTGAGGAGAGCGGGCCCTCCCTGTAGCAAGAGTGCCGTGGAGACGGGTGGGCCACAGTCTGGGCCACTGGGTGAGTTCTTGCTCTGCTGGGGTGTGGCTAGAAGGATGCTCCCTCTGTAGTACTTGTTCGCATTCTACACTTGGTTCGTGTGGCTTTGTGCATCTTGATTGATGTTATGGTAAGAAGTATCATAAAAGGAAGCAGCACGTGTAGAGGGCCATTGTCTGTTGGAGACTTTGTTGGGGGCCAGGCTGAGAGTGGAGCTCAGTCCAGACCCTGAAGGGGCTTAGTGCTTCATGGGAGAGAGAGGTCATCAGAGTCTGGTGATCAGGGTGGGGAAGGAGGGGAATATGGCAGACTGGCAGGGAAGGGTGACCTCACCAGCCAGGGAGGCAGCAGAAGGCTTGGCATGGACAAGGTGCTGGGGAAGGACACATACTGCCCACCAGCCCAGCTGAGGACCCAGGACAGGACTGGCTCCTTCGGGCTGGTTGGAACTGCAGGCCAGGAGCCTGTACAAGGCCTGGCCCCTTGCTGTGCACTTTCCATGGCACCCATGCCCCACCCCCACCCCGTACCTCGGGTAACTCCTTCCGCCACCACTGCTGTGTTCCTCAGGTGGAAGGTGGTATAAACCAATCGCCCTTGGCCAGCTGCCCAGTAAACTAACAGCAGAGAATTCAACCAAACCAACCCTCTTTTTCCAGGGAGGGAGTGGGTCCTGGACAGATATAGGTGGTTAGTCTGTGGGAGTGGAGAGCCCAGGCCAGGAGTTAGTTAAAGGGGTTGGCAACAGGAAAGCAGATATGATAAGTTTATAAATGAAAAAAAATTTAATTCATTCTTAACAAAGCCAAAGAGCCAAGTTGCTTTGTTTGAACGAGGATGCCGAGTTAGGCAGGGGTGCACATCTGGGCAGCTGGTGGCAAGTGTAAATTGGCACAGCTGGCCGGGGGGCCTCCTGAGGCCAGCAGTCCCTTTCCCAGGTGACAGATGAGGCTTTTGGTTCACACACCTATGGAAGAAGAAGGAAGTCTGTACATGTGGTACACTTGGAGAAGATGGAAAGCTTCATGAGGACAGAGGAACGCATGTAGAAGGGAGATCGTGGGCTTTGAGCAGAAGACCTCAAGTTCACATCTTACATGACAACCCTCTAGCAGTGGGAATGCGGGGATGTGACCCAACCCCTCCAAGCCTCCTCCATCCTCATCTGTAAGGTGGGCTAAGGAGCAGTAGACAAATGCAGAACACACCTAATTCATGCAAGGTGATAATAAATTACACTGTTTAAACTTTGTCCTGATTTTTACCTTTTTGGCCACATTAGAGATCAGTCTTGGCTTAACTAGTCTGAATCTCCTCGGGAGGATTCTAGAATTCAGGACTTTTTGGAAATAGGAGGCCATCCCCTCTGGTATACTTGACTGTGAGTGGTAACCTGGTTTAATGGTTAAACACATAGATTTTGAAGCCTGACCTGATTTCCCAGTTTGGAATCCTGGATCTGCCACTACTGGCTGTGTGGCCTTGGGAAAGTTAACTAAGCTTGCTGTGCCTCAGTTTCCCCATCTGTAGCTTGGGAGCAGAATAATTCAGCCCTTTGGGCTGGGAGGATTAAACATAATAACACAGCACATCTGTCTGGGGTAGCTCTCCCTTCAGGCTGTCTGCATTAAGGAGTCAGTGAGAAGCCTTCCCCAAGCCTTCCCCAGCTAGCTGAGTTGCCCCAAGCATCTGACTATAGCCTTCCCTGGGCATCACATACTGCTCTGGGGCTTCTCTGCTCAAGAGCCTTTGAGATCTTTGCTCCCATTACAGAGGTTCCTTCTTGGCATATGCTCTGACTCAGCGCAGTCTAAAGACATGGAAGGTTTAAGTCTTTCTTCAAGACTTAATTTCCTTCTGCTGCTCAGCCCAGCACACCTGCGGGAGCAGGGACACACTGCAGCCTTGCTCTACAGAACATCCGGGGTCCACATTAGCCACACTGTCTCTGGGCACAGCCTACCTCCACAGAGATGGAGGAAGGACCCATTCCCACGGGAGCCTGGGCTGAACATGAATGGCCCTTCGGTGCCTGCATGTTAGACACCCATCCCTAGAAGCAGCAGCTAGCGGGCAACTCTAAGGAAACCCTTGCCACCTGAACTGGGGGTTTTCCCCTGATTTCTGTTCCAGAACTTTGAGGCTGAGCCACAGAGGAGTCTCTCATCCCCACTGCCCTGTACCCATGACCAGGCATAAGGTGGCCCACTCCTTAGGACTGTATTCAAACAGGCTATTGCCTTTGACAGCAGGATCCTGTGACTTCCCACCTTTAGATTATGGGCAGTCTGTTCACCAGGCAGTGTCATGGGCTGAACACTGGCACCACCATCAGCTCAGTTTCCATGGGGCCAACCCCATACCTCGCAGAAGTCCCATGGCCCAGCCTGCCTGGCTGCGGTGTCCAATGCGGGCTCCTGGGTGGGCGAATAAAGAAGCCAGGGGCCCTTCCTCATTACACTCTGTTTCTGTGTGTCATCCATCAGTGGCTTGTCTAGGGAGAGAGGAGCAGGACATTTAAAGCCTGTTCATTTAATAAGATTTTAGCAGTCTTAACCCCCAGCAGGTCATTTGTCCCTAACACACTTCAGGCTTTTTATCTGAGGAGTAAAGCACAATGGGCCACTTAAAATCTTGAAAAATATACTTTCTATCACAAGCAGAGTCAAGTGTTAATCTGTCTTTCTGTGTCTCTGTTTCTCGCCGGTTTGCCACCCCTACTGCCTCTTGTCCCCTCAGTCCCCTTGCCTCACTGATCCTTCCAAAGACATCATGAAGCCACAGGCCCACTGCCTGGTGCAGACACGTTGTCTGGATGCCACTCTCCCCCTTGCACTGGGGCTGCCGGTCCAGCTCACACAGCACCAGCAGCCCAAAGAGCCAGCCCTGGCCACCAGATAATGAGCACTTAACATGCTTCTACCAGAATGAGAAAGAGAAGCAAAGAAAGCAAAGAAAAAAGGCAATTGGCAGGTGTGGCAGGAGTGGAGAAGGGCTAGAAGCTTGCGTACTGCTGGGGGGGGGGGTGGAACGTGGACGGTACCCCCGCCCAGGAAGCCACTGGGCAGCATCTCCTGCAGTGGGCCCGGCAGAGGTCCTGCCTGTTGGCTACCCAGCAGACGCACCTGCACCATACTTGGGAACTGAGTGGGGCTCAGAAAATGCTGGTTAACTGAACTAAAACTAATGTGGAGTGCTCTGTTCACAGGCACCTTGTCCTCTGTCCTTGAGTAGCCCCAGAGCAGTTGTCTTGATTGAACTCACTTTTCCTGAGTGTGGACTATATTCGAGATTTGCGCTCAGCACCTGGAAGGAATATGGGGAAACATCAGAGATGCCTCTTACCCCCTCAGGAAAAGCCAGTCACTTCCCTCAGCAACCAGGAGACCTTGGTTAGGGAATTTGGTTGGATGGATATCGATATGGACAATTGGCTTACCTTCTGGAAATGTCTATGGATGTGGTTATGTGATCTCCCCCCATGAGAGCAGAAAGCTGGTCTGTCTGTCTTCCTGCTGTGTCCCTCTCAGCAGCAAAGAGCAGCACCTTCTTCCATGTAGGGGGCCCAGCAAGTAGATGCTGGATGCAAGGATGGATTGATGAAGTTGAACAGAGGTGGGGAAGAGTTCAGGGGTCTCTAGGTAAACTCATTACCCCCATTACACAGACAGGAGTTTTGAGGCTCAGAACACTGAAGATGCTTGTCCTAAGCCACATAGCTTCTGAATGGGTCCTTCCAAAACCCCGTGCCCTTTCCAGACAGCTCACTGCCTCCTGGAGAGACCCAGGGGCTTGTGTCCACATCTGTGACCCCTTACTCACAGCTGTGAATCACACTGTCCATCATGCCAGCCAGAGGAGGGAGGCATGTCCCTAAGCTTACTCTCCACCAGGGGTTGCCTGCTTCTTGGCAGCCCCAACTGGAAGCTTGGGGCTCCTACCATGTAAGAAACAATGCACAAAGAATTTGACAGACCAAACTTGCATCTGCCAAGGACATTTACCAGCAGTTTGAATTGCTACAATCAACCATGGATTTTTGTTTTAACTTAAGACAAAGATTAATATTTCAGAACATGGTTCTAATTTATAGCTAAGACCTTTGGTTTAATCAGTAAAAGGAAAAAAAAAAGGTCTATGAACATTGTTGGCTCCCTCATGTTTTCAGATCACACTCCTAGCTGGGTTTACCTCTTTGGCCTTTAATTATTTCATTCTCTCACATGGCTTTATCTCTGACACTCCAGGATGAAAATGTGATTTGCCATTCAGAGGTTTCAGCAAAAATCACACTCCAGTCAGCAAATTGAGAGTCTGAAAAAGGAACAGAGGGTTGGGCCGAGGCTTTGAAAGGATGTCTTTAAAGTGTTTTTAATTAAATCTGTGTTATTATTTAGGATGGTGGAGAATCATTTACATGGATTACAGGGTTTGTTTGGAAGCTCAGCCGTGCTGTTCTCATAACTAGAGCATTAGTCATGGAACCCGAGGGCAATGTGGCAAGTTGACTTCTTCAGTCCCATGTTCTATGAGCAGCACCTATCATGTATAGCTGCCTTGTACTAGGCACTGAGCTAGGTTTGGCAGGAGTCCCACAGAAGCACTTGGCAAAGTTCTTTCCCTATGGTATCAGGGGGTGGATGACATTACCATGCTATAAGACAGCAGACAGGGGGAGAAGAGGGTCAAAGGAATGAACACTATTGAGCCTCAGGGCTAGAATCTGCTCTAGGGGCTTTGCCTGCATTCACTCTTCTAATCATACAGCGGTCTGCAAAGCAGAATCATTACCCCATTTCACAGACAGGATGCTTGAGGCTCAGAGTACTGAGCGGGTTTGTCTGAAACCACACGGCTCCTGCGTGGGTCTCTCCAAAACTCTCTCCATGACAGTACATGGCCTCCTGGAGAGGCCCAGGGGCTTGTGCCCACATCTGTGAAGGCTGGCCTCCCCCGCCACCGATGAATCACAACAGCCATCACAGCAGTCAGAGAAGGAGCTGTGGCCATAGACTCACTCTCCACCAGGGGCTCCCTGCCTGCTGTCAGCAAACCTTCCCAGACCCGACTACAGGACCCACTATAAAAATAGTCGCTTTGTGTGCTCTTCCTTCAGAACATCCGTCACAACCTAAAATATATAGTAGTTTCTATGATTATCCATTTATTATTTCTCTTCCCACAAACTGGAAGCCTTATTTGTGAGGGCAGAAACCTCACTGCCGTGAGTACCCGGACTTTCCAGCAATAGCACGGTCACTGGCACAGGGTATTTGTAGAAGGAAATAAGAAGTGGGAGACAGGTGGGGAACGAAGGAGGAAGGAAGAAGGGAGTGAGGGAAGGAAAGAAGGGGGCAAGAAAAGAAAAATTGGAGCCTATTTTTTTTTTAGGAACTCCTGTGATTATGCTAGACCTTCCCAATATTCTTTTCCCTACACTTCCTTTCTATAT
Organism: Lutra lutra; assembly: GCF_902655055.1. Classification (NCBI taxonomy): domain Eukaryota; kingdom Metazoa; phylum Chordata; class Mammalia; order Carnivora; family Mustelidae; genus Lutra; species Lutra lutra. The sequence goes on along the minus strand of NC_062278.1, from coordinate 124,892,136 downwards.
TTTGTGCTGGCATTTGTAGCCAGTAAAAGCAGACAAACAAAAAAGCCTAGACTTGGGTAATTCTCCACAGTGACTGAAAGATCAAAAGATGAGCAGATCTCAGGCTCGGGGATGCCCAAAGCATGAAAGCCTGTGTTAGTTTGAGGGGTCTTTGAATACATTGCCCTGCCAGGGACTTTGCATGCATAGTCTCTGTGCGCTTATTGGGTTTCAAATGCTATGATCATTAATAAAATCATAGATTCATATAAATAGTAGCCTTAAGTCATTATATTATTCTCCCAGACCATGAATACTAAAACAACTCTTGTAAAGCCTGAAATGTTTAAAATCAAAAGGAGACCCTCAGTGGTTAAAAAAAAAGGCTGCGCCTCAAAATACTTGACACTTAGCTATGAATTCAAGCAGACCTCTGGAGAACTTTGTATGTGGACTTCCTTCCAGAGCCCATCTCAGAACAGGGTGATCAATAGTAATTTGTACTGGACACTCACTGTGTGCCGAGCGTCATATTGAGCACTCTTCATGTATCTGTATCATGACCCATTTGACAGATGAAGAAAGAGAGGCTTAGGGAGTTTGATTTGCTGAGGGCACACAGGTAGTTGGTGGCAGAACTGGGAGTCACATGGAAAGCCGTGCCACTTCAGAGCCCCTGACGTTACCCACACACTATACAATCTTCCCAGCTCCGGGCTCTCTCTGGAGGACACCTGAATGCTACCCTTTCGGGCCATGTTGAAGGGTGTTAGAGGAGTCAGCCCCCAAAACTCACCATTTGAGTTATAAATGAGGACATTTACAAGGTTGAGGTTGAGGACAGTGATCTCTGAGTCACACAGTGCTTCCACGTGAGAACCCACAAGAGAGATCTCTGTCTGGACTCTATAGGAGAAAAAGCTCTGCTTCTCTGTAACAAAAAGGATCTTTTCATTTTGCGAGCATGGTAAGACAGCATGGCTCCTCGAGTTTTTCTTCACATTGGCTGCTACCCAGCTTGGAACCAGCTGCTGCCCCACCACTGAAGCGTAGACCCCCGCTGCATACATTTAGGGGATAAGCCACACACCTGCCTGCCTAGACTTTATCTTCACTTTCTGCCTTAGCCTGAGTCCCTGGAGAGCAAAGCCTGAGGCAAAAGCATAGGAGCCTTTCCTTTCTAATAAGGAGCACAAGCCCAGAGAATGAGAGCGTGGGAAAGGGTGCGGGGGAAGGACAGAGGGACATCCATAGAAAAGTGATGGTATCAAGCAACAACTGCTTGTGATCAAGTTCAGCTGATTGTTCTTCCAAAGAAGTATTAGCTAGTAATAATGAACCACTGTGTCTTTTTTTTTAAATAAGATTTTATTTATTTATTTGAGAGAGAGAGACCCAGAGAGAAAGAGAGACAATGAGCAAGAGAAGGAGCAGAGGCAAAGGGAGAAGCAGACCCCCCCACTGAGCAGGAAGCCCAACTCGGGACTCGATCCTGGAACTCCGGGATCATGACCTAAGCTAAAGACAGATGCCCAACTGACTGGGCCACTCATGTGCCTCGCTGTGTCTTATGTGAGGTGAGCAAGGGAGAAGAATTTGTCCACTGGCACCTCTCTCCCACTGACCCAGGGTCTGCCCCAGGAGTGTTCATCCCCATTGTGTGTAGATGCTGTTTGTCCCACTGTGCCTGACGTGTCAGAGACACCCCCACAGCAGGGTGAGGGGCTGTTGGGTTGTGCCTTTGGGAAGTCCCTCAAAGAGCAACAGCTAGGGGGACCGTGCAGAGTCACTTACCACAGTGGCAGGTGTGGCCAACACAGGGCCAGACCCCACTCCTCCCACAGAGAGATGGTACTCAGATCTGAGGTGGCCCAGAGAGGTGTCTGACAGACCCTCCTACCCACGTTTTCCCTTACATGGCTTCTTCTATTTCTTGACTTTTAAAAGAATTGTCAACTGAATTCATCCTCACAAGCCATGTCCAATATGCTTTGGATGGGCCCGGGTATATGTGAAATTGAACTATTATGTTCTGTGTGTTAATCCAGTCTCTAGATAAGAGTCATATCCTCAAGGCACCTACTGTCTTTTATTCCCTGAAGAGCTCCTAAGAGCGGCTCAAGTGGATGCTTGAGGAGGATTTGACGCAACCACTGGCTGTTGTCACCGCCTCTCTTTATACTACAAGGTGGCCTTGAACTCACATCTCATACCATGTCCAAGGCTTCTGGTTGCTGAAGTATTTCTTCTAAGCCTGGGTTTCATCTGTCATTGGAAACCTCAAGAATCTGCAAGGACAGCATGTCCTTGGAATCCCCAACGCTGAGCACTGTGTCTGGCGTTTTGGGAAGTCCATTGATGTTTTTCCACGAACCAAACAACTAACAATTATTATAGTATAATAATCTAATATCATATTAATAACTATTTATTGAGAATTTACTATATGTTCAACCCTGCACTAGCTGATTTACCTTGTTCGATCTTCACATAACTCAATCATAGAATGTGATGAGGAAACCAGATTTTCTAGGTTGATGGTTTTTGCCAGGAAAAAAAATTCAAATAGCTGACTCTGAAAATGTCACCAATACCGAGCCCTTAGAGAGTCTGCCCCCTCCAGATGCTCCTCTGTCTTGCTCTCAAGCTTTCCCTCTTCGCTGCATGACTCACAATGGCCCATCTACCAACTGTGACAAAAACAATCTGCATTGCTGGAAGCCAGCAGCAAGGTGGCCTTTAATTACCTAAAGTCTCCAAGGTCCCTAAAGTGTAATTAGTTTGATTGGACCTTGTAATTAAATGGTCAGCCAACCACGTGGGAGGACACCTTCGGCTTGGACATTATTTTCTTTCCTTTTCTGGGCTCAAGGCCTAAGAATTGCAACCCAGGAAACAAAGTACCCCCCTCCCCAGGTGCTGAGCCCCTCCTTGGCCCAGGGTTGAGTGGGACAGCATTTAGAGGTAGAGATGTTGGTCTTTGTGCAGGCAGCTCTGCTCACTGGCAGAATTACCCTCAGTGTAGCCGGGGGTATAATCCTTCCAACTCCAAGTATTTGTCACTGAGCATCTCTGATGGTGTCCCCAGGTGCCTGGCATCCTGCCTCTTGCCGTGTATGGGGTACAGATACCTAAGACCCCTGTGAAAACACAGAGGTTCCCACTGGGGGAGAGCAAGGTGTGGAAACCAGGGCATTCCTGGGGAGTCAGGGGGCTCAGGTAAAAGGACCCCAAGGAGGGGTTCAGGAATTCAGAGTCAGCTTGTGATCCCTGGGGATTCTGGACATAAATATCCCCTCAATTCAACAGACAGTTTTCCTCATTGAATATCAGAGGCTGTCCTCAAACCAACCTTGCTGGTAACTGTTTAAAGACCCAGAACATATCTGGGGATTGAAAAAATAAACCAAGCAATTTATGCACATATGCATGACCACAGAAGAAAGGCGTGTTTGAAAATGAGGACTATGTTCAGAATATGTGTGAGGGAAAGGGAAACTTTCTAACAGATGTGGACAGCCCCACTGTGGAACCAATGTAAACCATTCAAGCAGGGTGCTCAGTCATAAATCTAGAACGTGCATTGTGTTAAGGGTACGAGACACCAAGGTAAATATTCCTGAATCGGAGTGTAGCGTCTTACCTCCTTTGCCCACATTTGACTAGCGTTATTGATACAGGCTGGCAAAGGGTCTTTGGCTTTGCTCAGGGCAGAAGTCAAACATGAGCCAGCAGGAAGTGAGATCAGAGTTTACTGAGGGTTTAGAGGGAGTGCAGGTGCAGAGTGTCTGAAGACTCAGAAAGAGAAAAACAAAGAGTCTCATCTTTGCTCAGGGTCTGGGGTTTTCACTGAGGATTATGGTCTGCTATATGTGTCCTCTCAGGCATCTAGGGACCAATCAACACAAGGACCAGCATCCAGGTGTCCTCCATAAGTCCCTTATTCCTTGGTGTTGGGGGCCTTGGCATCGAGATGTGTAGCGTCAGTGGTTTGAAGTGTGCATAGGATGGCTTTTTCGGGTCAGTCTTGCCTGGCCCTCCCTTAGATGTTTTCTGTTGAGTTGGAATACTCCGAAGAAATCATGAACACCTCATCCCTTACAAGGAGGACACATGCCATTTGCATTATGAGGCATGTGTAAAGTGCAGGTGCGGGTTCTAGCAAGAATAGAAGCAAGGAAAGGAGCAGAAAGCAGATTTTCATGGAGTCCTTCCGTTTCCCTGTCTCCTTGTGTCGCTACTGCTGGTTTGGTTTTCACGTTTTTTTAGTTACTCAGAGGAAATCCTGAGGAAGCAATGCCACCTAGAATTCAGGAGACCAGGGCTCTGGCCCTGGTCCCCTACCACAGAAGCTGCCTCTGGTGAAGTCGTGCTCCTTCCACAGGCCTCACTTCTCTCATTGTAGAACACATACAACACTCAGCTCTCTGTCCTCCCAGGGACTCTGCAGAGTACTTTGAACATAATAAAGAATTATTTCCTTAGTATAAAAATGATCAGTGCTGTTGCCATTAATGATGGTTATTAAGTATCTATTATTAATACAAATTAATCCTAAATCTGGTGAGGAATGAGGTGGGTATAAATAAATAAGATCTGAGTGGGCAGATTTCAAGGCAGCGATGGTGACTGAGTACCGGTCTCCCTCCTCTCACTTCTAGGTGGGTGCTGGGGGGACAGGGAGGACCCCGACCCTGCTTGACTGGAGGGAGTCTGCCCTTCACTTACCTTGTCAGGTGCACAAGCACCCCCTCCCCAAATCCACGTGTCCGCTCCCTGACCTTGCTTTTGTTCTCTCTCTCATCCCCTCACACTAGTTAGCCTGCCTGAATTCCCACTCCTTCCTCCTCAGGCTGACACTGAAGGTGCAGTCCAGACAGGGATGTCTGTGAGAGCAGTCCTGATAGCCCCCATGGCCACCACACAAAGACAAACACTGGGGGCCGTCTTCCATCAAACCAGCAGGAGCAGCCCTCCCTGTCAAGTCTGAGGGTCAGGTGCAGGGAGGAGGGCCACTCTGGTAGCTAACAGCTTAGGGATGAAATGGAATGCTTCCAGAGGCCTCATCTTCCTCTCCCAAGGTCTCCCAGCCTATCGTCACTCAACCTGCAGGAATACTTCCCAGATGCGCTATTCAAGCTCTCATCTGATAAATGATTATTTCTTCTTTCTTGAATGATTACACCATACAATGATTTAGAGCTTCTCCTATTTCAATGCACACACAGATCACCCAGAGATCTCATTAGACTGTGGATTCCAATTCAGAAGGTCAGAGCAGGGTCTGAGACCCTAGTGTCTAACCACCTCCTGCTCCCACCCACTGCTGTTTACGGATGGCTCACTCAGATCAGCAAGGCTTTTCAGCGAGGCGCTAGACACGAACTTGCTGTGTGACCTTGGGTAAGTCACTTAACCTCTCTGAGCCTCTGTCTGTCTGTAACCTGGAGAGAATAATAGTTGTACCTCCAAGAGTCGTTGGGAGAATACATGGACAATGCATGCAAATTTCCCAGTCCAGGGGTGGCACTAAGTGAAGGGGAGCTTGGGGTACCACACTGTAGTGGTGATCTCAGGAGGCTAAAATGGGAGACTTCTCCTAAGAGGGCCTTTCCCTGGGGAGGCATTTCAAAGAATTTGAAGAGAACATCTTTCAGGCTTAGGAAGCTCATGGGGCCCAAGGCAGCCTCACATGTCAAAATGGAAAGACCTGTAACAAACACATGCACCTTGGACAGGCTGGGTAGGGGCAGAGGCCTGTATTCGCACGAGGGGCGGACAGGAGACAGGTGCTGAGCTCCCTATGGGGCAGCACACAGTTCCGCGCGGGGGATCCCTGGGCCTTCCAGGAATGGAGCCTTTCTAAGCAGCAGTTAGACCACAGGGAACTCTGGGTTTGGGGGGATTCGTTAGGTATCCAGTTTGCCGTGTGAGGCCAGCCCAGCCCTTCTTAGTATCTAAGTAGATGGCGACTTTTGGTTATTTGTTCGTCAGAAAGTGGTCATAGATGATGGATAATGAGAAACAGTCTTCGAAATACGAAGGGGAGTAAGAGGTCGGTGCCCTCTGTGCCTGATTTGTGGGGGTGGGCAGTGTGGGAGTGGCTGACTAAGGAGGAAGCAGCAGCAGAAGCAGGGGAGAGGGCAGAGCGGAGGCGCGGTGCAGGAATGGCATGTAAGGTAAATGGTGGGGAAATCCTGTGTTTGGAGAAGCAAAGAGTGTGGGCTAAGACCCGTGCATCTTTTTCTCTTATTACTGCATGTGTTACTGTGCACTTAGTAGCTTCAGACAACACAGAGATCTTACCTTCCAGTCTGTGGAGATCAGAAGTCTGAAATGGGCCTCGTGGAGCTAAGTGTAGGAGGGCTGTGTTCCTTCGGAAGGCTCTAGGGAGAACAGGTTCCCTTTCCGTTCCCCCCTGAAGGGGCTGCCCTTCGTCCTGGGCTCCATCTTGAAAGTCAGCACTCTCACCACCCAGCCTCTGCCTCCTCTGCCTCCACCCTCTCTGTCATTCACTGCCTCCCTCCTTCACTTGTAAACCCACTCGTAGTGACACAGGCCCACCTGGATAACCCAGGAAAACTCCCCGACCCCAAATCCTTCACTTCATCACTTCCGCGAAGTCCCTTGCCACACAGGGTAATGCGGTCATGGGCTTTGGGAATTAGGACGTAGACATCCTTGAGGGTGATCCTTCTGCCAACGTGGTGGGAATGACTTCAGGGTGGCTGTCTCCCAGGATTTTGTGGGAAATGCAACGTATTAAGGAAGTTCCTTAAAAAAAAAAAATTAAAAAAAAATAAAAAAAAAAAACAGAGTTTATCTAAGAGCTTGGGAGTTCGGAGTGGGGGAAAAGAATTGTTGGAGGCTCAGCTCCACTAGCAAGTTTGTAGGGAGAGCTCCGCATCAGACAGGGACTGGGGACCCATGGTTTTCATGGTGTCGTGATAGGTCTCCTTCATCCAGGCCCCAAGATGAGCCATAGGAGAGGCAGGGTAGCTGCGAGGACCTAGAAAGCATGCTGTCCTTGGCCTTTCTGCATCAATATAGACACTCCCTTAGAACCTCAGCAAGGAAGACCCGCCCTGTGTGCTCCTCCTTTCCTCTCTCCCTATTTCATGCTTCATTCTTCTGCTATCAGGGCTGCAGGGTTTTCCCACAGAGAGCAATGCTCTGGGACACCTGCTGGGTCCAACAGTCCAATTCAACATTGGCACTGAGCTGGAGTTCATGCAGACCCTCCAGCTTAGGACCCCAGACCCATGAGACCACCCTAAGCAAGAAGTAGGTCCCAGGTTACCCATCACTTCTGTCCAACCTGGCTACAAATCGGAGGTTTCAAAGACCCTGCCCTCCTTGGATCTGCTCATTTACTAGCACAGCCTGCAGAACTCAGGTGAACACTAACTTACATTTATCATTTTGTTATATAACAGAGGATATGAGAAAGGATGCAGAGGATCAGCTTGATGAAGAAAAACATAAGGTGAAGTCTAGATGGACCCCTTGTTTTGTCCCTGTAGAGTTGGGGTGCACCACCCTCCCATACTTGGGTGTGTTCACCAATCCAGAGACTCCCTGAAGTCAGTATGTTGGGATAGTTATGCAGATTTAATCACACGAGCATGATGAGTTATTAACCCTATCTCCAGCCCCTCTACCTTGTCCAGAGTATGGCGGGTGGGGCTGAAAGTTCCAGGCTTCCCATCATGGCTTGACCTTTCTGATGACTGACCCCATCTAGGAGCCTACCCAGAGTCACTTCATTAGGACAAAAGATGCTCCCATCACCCAGGAAATTCCCGAAGACTTAGGAGCTTGCAGTCAGATGCTTCTATCACTGAGGAAATTGCAAAGGTCTTAGGAATGCTGTGTCAGGAACTGGTGCCAAGACTAAATGTTAGAACAAGAGATTCTCTCAACACCCCAATTTACAGGAGTTGTAGGTCAGGAATCAAGGGTAAAGATATAGATATAGATATAGATTTCTTATTATCTCACACTCAGACATTAGAATAAATGTTCTGGAAATGGTCTCAAGTCTGAGCCTGATTCTGCCGATTACTACAGAAGGAGACTTGGAGGTTGGGGTTGGCCAAGGCTCCAGGTTTCCTGAGTGGGACCTCTGCTTCTTCATGGAGCAGGGTTCCTGGTGCATGGCAGGCTCTGTGTGTATTGATTGAATGGATGGATGAATTAACATGGTTTATAGTTCCTTTAATGTGAGGCTTTTATTCTTCTTATTATTTAACAAGGGATTCTCTTTTTATTTTTTTTTATTTTTTTTCAAAGATTTTATTTATTTATTGGACAGACAGAGATCACAAGTAGGCAGAGAAGCAGGCAGAGAGAGAGGAGGAAGCAGGCTCCCTTCTGAGCAGAGAGCCCGATGCGGGGCTCGATCCCAGAACCCTGGGATCATGACCTGGGCTGAAGGCAGAGGCTTTAACCCTCTGAGCCACCCAGGCGCCCCAGGGATTCTCTTTTTAAAAAATAGCACTTCCCAAATATATAGAACATCTCAGTTTACTATTATTATCATGTGGGATTTGAAGAATTTTCTTCCTCAACCCCAAAAATGGTGGTGACTCTAGGCAGCCCCTTTGAAGCTTCTGAATATTGGGGTGGAATGCTGGAATGCCACATACACCCTTTGACCAGTTTTTATGTCCCTAGCCCTGCACTGTGAGAACATGGCAGGACCAGGTGAAGGCCGTGATAGATTGAATCATGTCCCTCCAAAAAAGACATTTAAGCTTTAACTTATGGTAACTCAGAATATGACCTTATTAGCAAATCAGGTTGTTGCAGATTAAATGAGTTAAGGGGAGGTCACACTGGAGTAGGGTGGGCCCCTACTCCAATGCACCTGGTGTCCAGATACGAAGATGGCCACGAGAAGACACAGACACGCAGGGAAAGGGCCACATGAAGGCGGGATTGAAGCGCTGCATCCACAATCCGAGGAACATCCGGGGCTACCAGAAACTAGGAGAGAGGCCTGGAACAGATTTCCCCTCAGAAGGGCCTACCTTCCAACACGTGATTTCAGGCTTCCGGTCTGCAGAACCATGAGGGCCACACATTCCCGTTGTCTTCAGTCACCCTGCACCACAACCCCAGCAAACTAATACAAAGGCCAACACAAGCAGAGTCATGGATGTAGGCCTTCCCAGCCTCCTTCAAAGACCCTGCACAGGGTACTCAGATGGGAGCCAGGATGAGTGAGCCACACTTGTCTCAGGGATGGAGGCCCATTTACATTCTCGGACGTCCACAGTCAGACTGAAGCTTCGAACCAGCACATCCTCGGCACCCAGTCAGCATTTAGAAATCCACACTGAGTCATTAATCCTCACGGGGAGCTGGTCAGACCACCCCACCTTCCCTCCAAAGCAAGGGAAGGTTGGTGCTGGTTGGGTTTTTGTGTTTCTTTGAATGGCTTTTTGGGTTTTTTTTTTTGGTGGGGGGGCTTCTGGATTTTAAACTGTTCCCAAATCTTTGTATGAAACCAAAACTCAGGTGTGAAAACCCCACTTGGCAAATATCCATATACATGGGTCTGAAGAACCCAGAGGCCATAATGAATGTAAAACTGTAACTGTTCCCTTGAAAGTTCTCCAAGCTCCCCCAGACTCCATGGGCTGACCTGTATTTCCCAGATGTGCCCAATGTCTTGGCTGTGGAATTCCAACCAGAGGTACCTGATTGTGCGAGGCCCCTGTGGGATGCAGATAGGCCTCTCCCCACAATGGGAGCAGGAGACCCACAAGTGGGGGGAATGGCTCTCTTCTGGAGCCATGACCATGGCCTTTCATTACACTCAGGCACTCCGAATTTCTCCAAAATAGCATAAGAGGCCCTGGTGGTGGAGGGGGATGTGTCAGCAGCTCCGTGTGAGATGCACAGGCCCCTCAGCTGCCCCCTGGGAACAGCTAAACAGACAGGCCCGGCAGGCGCAAGGTTGGAGGTGAGGCGGGTCCGGCAGGCAAGAGGCTGCGGCTGGTTTCTGGAGCCGGGACCTGAGGGGGGTCCAGGGAGCTCTGAGATGGTGGTCGTGCTCACCGGCTGCTGCTTGCCCTGTCTTCCCAGATGGAAACACTTTAACCAATGCCCTTCAGGAGCAGCACAATTTTCCAAGGGGGCAGAATTTATTATTTGAATTATTCAGGGGACGTTTATCCACCCAAACTGAGATACGAGATATGTCAACTAAATTATAATTATGTTTCTCTAAAGATATCCACTGAGAGAGTCCTTTTTTTTTTTATTTAAACTTGCAAGGAGGAGTCAGACTGTGTATTTATGAACAGCCAACCTCAATATTCTGAGTGGTAGAATAAAAAATTAATTTTCTGCAAATACATTACCGAATAGTTAACTACCTCTCAGTAACCTGTTTGTTTAATATACTGGGGTCCTCCTCAAAGAGCAGATGATGTGTTCTCTTCTTCGCCAAGAGATGACTTTCAAATGTATAGGCCTGAGAACAAGAAACAGGAGTTCTGGGCTCCAGCCCCACCACTGGCAAACTGTGTGCCTCAAGTGAGCCCCTGCAACTCTCTGAGCCCCACAGGCTGGCCCAAGGCCCCAGTGGACAACCCCCACCTACGCTTCTGCAACTTCCCACTAATGTCGGCCTTCCTGAGGGGGAAAAGAGTGGTGTTTGACTTCTCACAGCTGTTTATTTGTCTAAGAAGGACTAAGAAAAGAAATTAAGCACAGAAAGAAACATTTTGTACCAAAATATTCCCTCCTTTCATTCCTCCTGCCAATCCTTGCTTCTCCCGCCAACATCCTAGGAAATTGAGAGAGCCATACTGGGAGAAGTCACCCCCTTCTGCCCATTCCTCCTTCCCCTCATCTAGGGTGGAAGGCCAAAGGCTCCTAGGATAGGACCTGTCCTCCTTGACCCAGTGAGAATCTTCACCACCCCACGTCTCTTTCTTCACATGGCCCTCCTCACTTCACACTGCCTGCTGGGGCTCCAGATCCTGTAAGTGCTCCTCTCACCCTCACTTCGGAAAGGTCATTTGGCACTTGGTCCTCAGGATTTGATCCCCACCACGGCAGGCTGTGTGCCCAGTAGCAGAGGAAGAGGCCAAGGGAGAGTAGATAGGGCTTGGAAGAGCATGACTGCTGTTCTTCCTTGCACCCATGCTTTTATGTGTGCAATCTGCTTTTATGGAGAACCTGGAGTACAGACAAGGCCCTGGCCTCAGGGATCTCAGAGTCAGGGGCTGGCCTGACTGGCAGGATAGCCATGAGCCCTGTGTGTCTGTTGAGCGGTTGGAATCTGGCCAGTTTCAACCAAGGCGTGCTGTCATACACACATACAATTTATTGCAAAGACTTAACAAGAAAAAGAGATAAAATATATAAACGTAAACATGAATAAAATATCTTAATTTTTGAGATGGATTGCATGTTGAATGATACATGGATATGTTCGCTTAGAGTATATTCTTTTTTTTTTTTAATTTTTTTATTTTTTCAGCATAACAGTATTCATTATTTTTGCACCACACCCAGTGCTCCATGCAATCCGTGCCCTCTACAATACCCACCACCTGGTGCCCCCAACCTCCCACCCCCCACCCCTTCAAAATTCTCAGATCGTTTTTCAGAGTCCATAGTCTCTCATGGTTCACCTCCCCTTCCAATTTCCCTCAACTCCCTTCTCCTCTCCATCTCCCCTTGTCCTCCATGCTATTTGTTATGCTCCACAAATAAGTGAAACCATATGATAATTGACTCTCTCTGCTTGACTTATTTCACTCAGCATAATCTCTTCCAGTCCCGTCCATGTTGCTACAAAACTTGGGTATTCATCCTTTCTTTTTTTTTTTTTTTTAACAGCTTTATAAACATATATTTTTATCCCCAGGGGTACAGGTCTGTGAATCGCCAGGTTTACACACTTCACAGCACTCACCATAGCACATACCCTTCCCAATATCCATAACCCCACCCCCCTCTCCCAACCCCCTCCCCCCATCAACCCTCAGTTTGTTTTGTGAGATTAAGAGTCACTTATGGTTTGTCTCCCTTCCAATCCCATCTTGTTTCATTTACTCTTCTCCTACCCCCTCAACCCCCCATGTTGCATCTCCTCTCCTTCATATCAGGGAGATCATATGATAGTTGTCTTTCTCCGATTGACTTATTTCGCTAAGCATGATACCCTCTAGTTCCATCCACGTCGTCGCAAATGGCAAGATTTCATTTCTTTTGATGGCTGCATAGTATTCCATTGTGTATATATACCACATCTTCTTTATCCATTCGTCTGTTGATGGACATCTAGGTTCTTTCCATAGTTTGGCTATTGTAGACATTGCTGCTATAAACATTCGGGTGCACGTGCCCCTTCGGATCACTACGTTTGTATCTTTAGGGTAAATACCCAGCAGTGCAATTGCAGGGTCATAGGGTAGTTCTATTTTCAACATTTTGAGGAACCTCCATGCTGTTTTCCAGAGTGGTTGCACCAGCTTGCATTCCCACCAACAGTGTAGGAGGGTTCCCCTTTCTCCGCATCCTCGCCATCATCTGTCATTTCCTGACTTGTTAATTTTAGCCATTCTGACTGGTGTGAGGTGATATCTCATGGTGGTTTTGATTTGTATTTCCCTGATGCCGAGTGATATGGAGCACTTTTTCATGTGTCTGTTGGCCATCTGGATGTCTTCTTTGCAGAAATGTCTGTTCATGTCCTCTGCCCATTTCTTGATTGGATTATTTGTTCTTTGGGTGTTGAGTTTGCTAAGTTCTTTATAGATTTTGGACACTAGCCCTTTATCTGATATGACACTTGCAAATATCTTCTCCCATTCTGTCAGTTGTCTTTTGGTTTTGTTCACTGTTTCCTTTGCTGTGCAAAAGCTTTTGATCTTGATAAAATCCCAAAAGTTCATTTTTGCCCTTGCTTCCCTTGCCTTTGGTGATGTTCCTAGGAAGATGTTGCTGCGGCTGAGGTCGAAGAGGTTGCTGCCTGTGTTCTCCTCGAGGATTTTGATGGATTCCTTTCTCACATTGAGATCCTTCATCCATTTTGAGTCTATTTTCGTGTGTGGTGTAAGGAAATGATCCAATTTCATTTTTCTGCATGTGGCTGTCCAATTTTCCCAACACCATTTATTGAAGAGGCTGTCTTTGTTCCATTGGACATTCTTTCCTGCTTTGTCGAAGATGAGTTGACCATAGAGTTGAGGGTCCATTTCTGGGCTCTCTATTCTGTTCCATTGATCTATGTGTCTGTTTTTGTGCCAGTACCATGCTGTCTTGATGATGACAGCTTTGTAATAGAGCTTGAAGTCCGGAATTGTGATGCCACCAACTTTGGCTTTCTTTTTCAATATTCCTTTGGCTATTCGAGGTCTTTTCTGGTTCCATATAAATTTTAGGATTATTTGTTCCATTTCTTTGAAAAAAATGGATGGTACTTTGATAGGAATTGCATTAAAGGTGTAGATTGCTTTAGGTAGCATAGACATTTTCACAATATTTATTCTTCCAATCCAGGAGCATGGAACATTTTTCCATTTCTTTGTGTCTTCCTCAGTTTCTTTCATGAGTACTTTATAGTTTTCTGAGTATAGATTCTTAGTCTCTTTGGTTAGGTTTATTCCTAGGTATCTTATAGTTTTGGGTGCAATTGTAAATGGGATGGACTCCTTCATTTCTCTTTCTTCTGTCTTGTTGTTGGTGTAGAGAAATGCACTGATTTCTGTGCATTGATTTTATATCCTGACACTTTACTGAATTCCTGTACAAGTTCTAGCAGTTTTGGAGTGGAGTCTTTTGGGTTTTCCACATATAGTATCATATCATCTGCAAAGAGTGATAGTTTGACTTCTTCTTTGCCGATTTGGATGCCTTTAATTTCCTTTTGTTGTCTGATTGCTGAGGCTAGGACTTCTAGTACTATGTTGAATAGCAGTGGTGATAACGGACATCCCTGCCGTGTTCCTGACCTTAGCGGAAAAGCTTTCAGTTTTTCTCCATTGAGAATGATATTTGCGGTGGGTTTTTCATAGATGGCTTTGATAATATTGAGGTATGTGCCCTCTATCCCTACACTTTTTTGATCAGGAAGGGATGCTGTACTTTGTCAAATGCTTTTTCAGCATCTATGGAGAGGATCATATGGTTCTTGTTCTTTCTTTTATTAATGTGTTGTATCACATTGATTGATTTGCAGATGTTGAACCAACCTTGCAGCCCTGGAATAAATCCCACTTGGTTGTGGTGAATAATCCTTTTAATGTACTGTTGAATCCTATTGGCTAGTATTTTGGCGAGAATTTTTGCATCTGTGTTCATCAAGGATATTGGTCTGTAGTTCTCTTTTTTGTTGGGATCCTTGTCTGGTTTTGGGATCAAGGTGATGCTGGCCTCATAAAATGAGTTTGGAAGTTTTCCTTCTATTTCTATTTTTTGGAACAGTTTCAGGAGAATAGGAATTAGTTCTTCTTTAAATGTTTGATAGAATTCCCCGGGGAAGCCGTCTGGCCCTGGGCTTTTGTTTGTTTGGAGATTTTTGATGACTGTTTCAATCTCCTTACTGGTTATGGGTCTGTTCAGGCTTTCTATTTCTTCCTGGTTCAGTTGTGGTAGTTTATATGTCTCTAGGAATGCATCCATTTCTTCCAGATTGTCAAATTTGTTGCCGTAGAGTTGCTCATAGTATGTTCTTATAATTGTCTGTATTTCTTTGGTGTTCGTTGTGATCTCTCCTCTTTCATTCATGATTTTATTTATTTGGGTCCTCTCTCTTTTCTTTTTGAGAAGTCTGGCCAGGGGTTTATCAATCTTATTAATTCTTTCAAAGAACCAGCTCCTAGTTTCGTTGATTTGTTCTATTGTTTTTTTGGTTTCTATTTCATTGATTTCTGCTCTGATCTTTATGATTTCTCTTCTCCTGCTGGGTTTAGGGTTTCTTTCTTGTTCTTTCTCCAGCTCCTTTAGGTGTAGGGTTAGGTTGTGTACCTGAGACCTTTCTTGTTTCTTGAGAAAGGCTTGTACCGCTATATATTTTCCTCTCAGGACTGCCTTTGTTGTGTCCCACAGATTCTGAACTGTTGTGTTTTCATTATCATTTGTTTCCATAAATTTTTTCAATTCTTCTTTGATTTCCTGGTTGACCCATTCATTCTTTAGATGGATGCTGTTTAGTCTCCATGTATTTGGGTTCTTTCCAAATTTCCTCTTGTGATTGAGTTCTAGCTTTAGAGCATTGTGGTCTGAAAATATGCAGGGAATGATCCCAATCTTTTGATACCGGTTGAGACTTGATTTAGGACCAAGAATGTGATCTATTCTGGAGAACGTTCCATGTGCACTAGAGAAGAATGTGTATTCTGTTGCTTTGGGATGAAATGTTCTGAATATATCTGTGATGTCCATCTGGTCCAGTGTGTCATTTAAGGCCTTGATTTCCTTGTTGATCTTTTGCTTGGATGATCTGACCATTTCAGTGAGGGGAGTGTTAAAATCCCCTACTATTATTGTATTCTTGTCGATGTGTTTCTTTGATTTTGTTATTAATTGGTTTATATAGTTGGCTGCTCCCACGTTAGGGGCATAGATATTTAAAATTGTTAGATCTTCTTGTTGGACAGTTCCTTTGAGTATGATATAGTGTCCTTCCTCATCTCTTATTATAGTCTTTGGCTTAAAATCTAATTGATCTGCTATAAGGATTGCCACTCCTGCTTTCTTCTGATGTCCATTAGCATGGTAAATTCTTTTCCACCCCCTCACTTTAAACCTGGAGATGTCTTCGGGTTTAAGATGAGTTTCTTGTAGGCAACATATAGATGGGTTTTGTTTTTTTATCCATTCTGATACCCTGTGTCTTTTGATTGGGGGCATTTAGCCCATTAACATTCAGGGTAAGTATTGAGAGATATGAATTTAGTGCCATTGTATTGCCTGTAAGGTGACTGTTATTGTATATTGTCTCTGTTTCTTTCTGATCTACTACTTTGAGGGTCTCTCTTTGCTTAGAGGACCCCTTTCAATATTTCCTGTAGAGCTGGTTTGGTATTTGCAAATTCTTTCAGTTTTTGTTTGTCCTGGAAGCTTTTAATCTCTTCTTCTATTTTCAATGATAGCCTAGCTGGATATAGTATTCTTGGCTGCATGTTTTTCTCATTTAGTACTCTGAATATATCATGCCAGCTCTTTCTGGCCTGCCAGGTCTCTGTGGATAAGTCTGCTGCCAATCTAATATTTTTACCATTGTACGTTACAGACTTCTTTTCCCGGGCTGCTTTCAGGATCTTTTCTTTGTCACTAAGACTTGTAAATTTTACTATTAGGTGACGGGGTGTGGACCTATTCTTATTGATTTTGAGGGGGGGTTCTCTGAACCTCTTGAATTTTGATGCTTGTTCCCTTTGCCATATTGGGGAAATTCTCTCCAATAATTCTCTCCAATATACCTTCTGCTCCCCTCTCTGTTTCCTCTTCTTCTGGAATCTCAATTATTCTAATGTTGTTTCGTCTTATGGTGTCACTTATCTCTCGAATTCTCCCCTCGTGGTCCAGTAGCTGTTTGTCCCTCTTTTGCTCAGCTTCTTTATTCTCTGTCATTTGGTCTTCTATATCGCTGATTCTTTCTTCTGCCTCATTTATCCTAGCAGTGAGAGCCTCCATTTTTGAGTGCACCTCATTAATAGCTTTTTTGATTTCAACTTGGTTAGATTTTAGTTCTTTTATTTCTCCAGAAAGGGCTTTTATATCTCCCGAGAGGGTTGCTTTAATATCTTCCATGCCTTTTTCAAGCCCGGCTAGAACCTTGAGAATCGTCATTCTGAACTCTAGATCTGACATATTACCAATGTCTGTATTGATTAGGTCCCTAGCCTTTGGTAATGCCTCTTGTTCTTTTTTTTGTTGTGAATTTTTCCGCCTTGTCATTTTGTCCAGATAAGAGTTTATGAAGGAGCAAGTAAAATACTAAAAGGGTGGCAACAACCCCAGGAAAATATGCTTTAGCCAAATCAGAAGAGATCCCCAATTGTGAGGGGGGAGAAAGGGAATAAAAAGGGGTTCAGAAAGAAAAAAAAAAAGAAACTATTAAAAAAAAAGAAAGCCGATAAAGAAAAAATATAAAAAGAGGAAAAAAAAATATATATATATTAGATAAACTATTTAAAAAACGTTAAAAAAGAAAACGGTAAAAGTTAAAAAAATTTAGCAGAAGAAGAGAAAAAGAAAAAAAAATTGCAAAAGAAAAAAAATTAACTGCAAGGCTGAAAAATCATGGGGAGAAAGCCAGGAGTTCCGTGCTTTGCTTTCTTCTCCTCTGGAATTCCGCCGCTCTCCTTGGTATAGAAACTGCTTTCCTTGGTAGGTGAACTTGGTCCTGGCTGGGTTTCCCGTTGATCTTCTAGGGGAGGGGCCTGTTGTAGTGATTCTCAAGCGTCTTTGCCCCAGGCGGAGTTGCACCGCCCTTACCCAGGGCCAGGCTGGGTAATCCGCTCGGGTTTGCTGGGTTTGCTTTCGGGAGCTTTTGTTCCCTGAGCGCTTTCCGTAGAGTTCCGGAGGGCGGGAGTGAAGATGGTGGCCTCCTGGTCTCCGCCTGGAGGAGCCGAGAGCCCGGGGCCCCACTCCTCAGTGCGCCCTCAGAGAACAGCGCCCAATGACTCCCGTCACCCCGGCCTCCAGCCGCGCTCCGAGCTGACCGAGCCTGCGACCGGTTCAAGGCAACCCCGAGCTGAGAGTCACTCCTCGGCTCTGTCTCTGCAGCCGGCTTCCCCGTTCTAATACCGGTAAGCCCTGCGACACTCAGACACCCCCGATCCTTCTGCGACCCTGCGGGACCTGAGGCCGCGCTGACCCCGCCTGGGCTTCACCCCGGTTAAGCCTCTGGAGTGATGTCCCTCAGCGGAACAGACTTTTTTTTTTAAAGATTTTATTTATTTGTCAGAGAGAGAGAGGGAGAGAGAGCAAGCACAGGCAGACAGAATGGCAGGCAGAGGCAGAGGGAGAAGCAGGCTCCCCGATGAGCAAGGAGCCCGATGTGGGACTCGATCCCAGGACGCTGGGACCATGACCTGAGCCGAAGGCAGCTGCTTAACCAACTGAGCCACCCAGGCGTCCCAGCGGAACAGACTTTTAAAAGTCCTGATTTTGCTCCGTTGCTCCGCCGCTCGCCGGGAGCCGGCCCCTCCCCCCGCGGTCTATCTTCCCGTCGCTTTGGATTCACTTCTCCGCCAGTCCTACCTTGCAGAAAGTGGTTGATTTTCTGTTTCTGGAATTGCTGTTCTTCTTCTCTTCAATCTCCCGTTGGATTTGTAGGTGTTTGCAATCTTTAGATAAGCTATTTAGCTGATCTCCCGCTACCCGAATTAGTCTTAGCCTGCTACTTCTCCGCCATCTTGACTCCTCCTCGCTTAGAGTATATTCTTAAAGATAATTTCACCTTTCTTTTTAGTTTTTAACATGACTACTAACAAATGTGAAATTACAGATGCACCTCGAGTGTTGTGTGGGATTTGGGACAACCCAGTGAGTTAGTTACTGTTGTTATTTCAATCTTTTAGATGAAGGAACTGAGGCAGAGAGAAGGAATGTGAGTTGCCTGAGATCACACAGCCAGGAAGTAGTCAGATCAGACTATGAACTCTGGACGCCTTGTGCCAGAGCCCCAACACTGAACTGTAGTAGGGCCCCTCTCTAGGATCAGACTGAGCAGGGAGCACTTTATGGAAAGTGGGTACCACCCCCACAGGTTTGGAGCAGGGCAGAACCCAGCCTGAGGAGACAGGAAAATCAATCTGGGGGCAGGGGGTTTGGGGTTGACTTTATAAGTGGGTGCTGGCAGAAGCAGGGCTGAAGGCAGGGATAGAGACTGACCCTTCCCTAACACCTGCTCTGCCAAGTCCCCTGCCCTCCAGATCACAAGCTCTCCCTTCGCCCATTGTGCTCCAGCCTCAGGGCCATCGTCTGGGCTGTTCCCTCCTCCTTGACCGTTCTTATCCCCATTGGCCCATTCTCCTGCCTCCTTTCCTTCACCCTCACTTCCTCATCTCCACAACCAGTTCAGATCTCTCAACAACGAGATCATATGGCACCTGGCACTACCCCCTGCATGGTATATCTTTCAGATAGACCATTACATTATTCGCATGAGTATTCTATTTTTCAGCTATTCCCTTAGGGAAGGAGCTGCTACTGGTTTTGCCCACTTCCTATACTCAACACCTAGAATAATCTCTGACCTATAGTCACTACCAATAAATATCCATTGAATAAACAATCAAAGCTTCCTGCAACAAAGGGGTTTTACCCATTTTACAGATGAAGAAATTGACAACCAAGTTTAAGAAAGTTTAAGAAAATTGTCCCAGGTCCCTGTCCAGGCAAGAGGCTGCAGCTGAATTTTCCTCTGAGCTGATTACTTCAAAGCCACTGTCTCTGGGTGGGAATGCATGGAGATGCTGATACCCCCAGGATAGCCAGAGGCCGATGAGGAGGCCTTCACAACATGCCTGGGCCCTTCCCTAGTCAGTCTTCTCTAGACCCACCTGTATCTGATGATCTTCACCCTCCTTCCTCGGCCTCATTTTCCGTCTAGAACCCTCATGTGTCCTTGACCTGCTCACCCCTTTCTCTTGGACTGCCATGCTCGGAGCTTCAAAATTCTAAGTATTTGACCCAGATTTAAGCCTTATCCCCAAAACCAGGCTCCAGCTTCCTGAGCTGGGTCCCCATGTCCCCCTTTTCTGGAGCACCTCTGCCCAGTGTCACTGGCTTTTACTGTGACCATGCATTCATTCAGTCAGTGAGTGGGTCTGCAAGAGCCCATGCTGGGGCGGCCGTCGCGCCCTCACTCTGTACCCTGAGAGGCTCAGTCTCTGTCAGAGGGGCCTGCACCCACCTCAGCCCCAAAATAAAGCATCTCGCTTTCGAGACCATTCCTTTCTCCAGGCAAGCGATCTGCTTTGTCTTTGTGCAGTTGTTTGTGATCAGGGAAAGAACACCTGAGGAGAAATAGTCCCTTTCCTAATTGTCAGATTTAAGACTCGTGCTTCCATTTGGGGGGTAGGAAAAGAATAAATGAAACAAGATGGGATCGGGAGGGAGACAAACCATAAGAGACTCTTAATCTCACAAAACAAACTGAGAGTTGCCAGGGGGAGGAGGGTAGAGAGAGGGTGGTGGGGTTATGGACATTGGGGAGGGCACCTGTTTCCCTGGGGTTAATAATACATTATATGTTTATTTAAAAAAAAAAAAAAAGTCTTTTAAACAAACAAACAAAAAAGACTCGTGCTTCATGGCCCGCCTAGGCAGCTCCAATCTGCGCCCTGGGGCCCTGACAGATGTCAGCTGTTCGGTAAATGCATGAGGAAGACATCCCCAGATGAATTCTATGGCACATCCTCGAAGCAAAAACTGAGGAGGAGGAAGAAAGCTTGGCAGGCTTAAGAGAGGCCTTTTGCTGTTGGGGCGAGGGAATCCTCATGCTCAAGAGGAAAGCTCTGGGGAACCTGTAAACAGAAGCAGGGAAGCCTCATTGGGGGCTGGGGAGGGGAGAGACTAGCGCAAGCGCTGGAAAGTGGGAAGGGACTGGCAGAAATCTTCCTGCTTTGTTCACTGTCACATTGCCAGGGCCAGGAAAGCGTCCAGGACATAGTGGGTACATGGTTAACACGTGTTCAACACGTGTTCAACAAACGGAATGAATTTCACAGCGTGTGTCTTCTGAGATTTTTTTGTTTCAGCTGACGTTCTTAGGTACCTAAAGGGAAAACAAAGGAGATCAACGGATTTGGTAAACTGACTGTTCTGTTGCCCACATTAGCATATTCTCTGTGGCAAAGTTTCTCAAACTTGACCTGTCTAAACACATGGAGGGCCTGTTAGAAAAACACTGCTGGGCCCTACCTGCAGAGTCTCTCTGTTCAGTGCGGCTGGGGTGGGGCCTGAGAATCTGCATTTCTGACAGGTTCCTAGGAGTCTTAGCTCAGGCTGCCATAACAGAATGCCATAGATTTGGTGGTTTGAACACTAGATGTTTATTTCTCACAGTTTGGAGACTGGGAAGTCCAAGATCAAGGTGCGAGCAGATTCGGCTCTTGGTGAAAACCCACTTCCTGACTTGTAGATGGTCGCCTTCTCTTGGTGTCCTCACATGGTAGAGAAAAGAGGGTCTCTGGTTTTCCTCTTCACTGGGACATTAATCCCAGGGTGCCTGGGTGGCTCAGCCCGTTATGTGTCCGACTCCTGATTTTGGCTCAGGTCATGATCTTGGGGTCGTGAGATCCAGCCCCACATCAGACTCTGCTCAGTGTGGAGTCTGCTTGAGATTCTCTCCCTCTCCCCGTGCCCCTCCCCTCCCAATAAACCTTTAAAAAAATAAAATAAATACACTAATCCCAGCAAGGGGCCCCACCCTCATGGCCTCATCAAAACCTAATTACTTCCCCATAACCTCACCCCCCAGATGGCATCACACTGGGAATTAGAGCTTCAACACAGGAATCTGGAGAGGCTACAAACCTTCAGTCCGTGAGCCTAGCTGGTGCCCGTACAGATGGACTAGGAACCACATTTTGAGAACCATGGCCCTGTGGAGTCTTGCTAAAAGAAACCTGTTTAACTGCATGAATTGTCTCCAATCATGACCCTGACACCGTTGTTCATTATTCCTCCTGCAGGAATGTTTTACAAATCATGCCGTTGGGAAAGAAGCCTGAAAACAGTCACACTTTCCTGATAGATGGCACGTGAGGTCCCTCATCTCCCCTGGCTGGTCCTGTCCCTCTTCTTCACTCCTGGGAGGGACCTAGCACTCAGAATGCACAATTCCCACTTCACTGAGGGCAGATTAGCTGCCCCGGTGTCCGGTTCCCACATTAACCCTCCAACCCTACTACCTCCATGGGGCTTTACAGAATTGGCAGATCAGACCCAGGCTGGAGACAGTAGCTTTCATTTGCACGAGGGACTAACTGAAGTAGAGTTTGAATACATGAAAATGAGACCATCAGTTTGAGCTGGAAGTGAAGAGATCTTTCCAGGGTGTCCTCCCGGGGTGGGGAAGGGAGATCTGGTTGGCTTTGTTTAAAGGCCTGGTTTAATCGGGAAAGCATAAACAGCTGGTCCAAGAAGCTGATTACCTAGCAAAAAATCATAGCTTGCTCCAGGGTACCAGCCATGTCCTCAGTGCACAGTAGGTGTGTTTTCTGTCTCTGTGGATGAGTTTGAATCCTGGACACACACAAGGATTTACACAGTGTGAGCACAAACTGTAAGGACAGTTTCTCAGGCTTGTTTTGGGGATTTGCCCAATTGTTGCTCAAGCAAACTGCAAATGGGGTGGTCTCTTCGACACAAGCTACCTCTCATGGTTCCTGTTCCCCTGTGCTCTGCTGCCCTGAGTCGGCAATTGCTTTTGGCAATTTTGGCCTGGCGGCTGCTTTCAGAGCCATCCTCATCACCTTCCACAGAAAACACCCTGCATTTCTCTGCGCCAGTTCGCAAGTACAGGTGCCTTCCTAGGAAGATCGTAGAGAGATCTGCAAATAAGAGCGGCATCTTTGCTTTGGCATGAGATTGGCCTTGGCATTAACCAAAACCGCATCTTTTTAAATGTTCCAAAATAGTGACCTGAAGCCGAAGAGCCTTGCAAGTTCCCACTGCGAACCTGATTTGCATGGTTTCAACCCGTCTGGTTCAGTTGTTGTCCATTTTCAGGAAAGGATGTTCAGGTTCGACCTGCCCTTCGAATATGTGCTGGGGCCAGGGGCTGTGGAGCTCTGTGTGTCTACCATCCTCTGATTTAACATGTGAGAGGGCTGTGAAAGTAAAGAATGGCTTTCTAGAATGCAAGCACTACAGTAAGGTAGCACAGGCCTCCAGCATGGCACTGGAGGTCTTCAGGAGACCTGCCCGTCTGCTGTCCCCCCACCTCACCCCCACACGTCTGCCAGGCTCTCTGCTGGAATGTGTCCTGGGATCATCCATACAATCCATACCTCTTCATTGCTTTATCAAATCCTCATTTTCCTCCAATCTCATCTATCACCCAATTCTCCAATTCCATTGTCAGTGTTCTTGATTTCGTTCTTTTTAGTTCAATACCTGTGTCTTTTATTTCTGGAATTTTCCCTTGATTCTTTTTCAAACCTGCCTTCCCCTATTTCCTCCCTAATAGCTCCATTTTCTGTAGTTCCTGAAACACGGGTTTTTGATCATTTGTTTTGCCTGCTTTTTCCCTGGCATACAAAGGATTGCCTCCTCTTTGTTTCGTAAATTTTAACTCTGAGCTCAAGGCCCACAGGAATTGTCCTGCCCAAGACCTAGGCAGGCTTATCTTTGTTACTAGATTTTGAGGATGTCTTTTCGGGGGGG
The DNA here is from genome assembly GCF_902655055.1 of Lutra lutra. Classification (NCBI taxonomy): domain Eukaryota; kingdom Metazoa; phylum Chordata; class Mammalia; order Carnivora; family Mustelidae; genus Lutra; species Lutra lutra. Next base: position 124,868,787 of record NC_062278.1, on the reverse strand, counting down.
CCTAAAGCCCTGGCAGATGCATTGTGAAGTTCATTTCTGAGTTCTAGATTTCTATGCTGGCTGGGCTGTGTCCACTAGGAGACGATGCACGTGCACAGAGCAGGCTTGGGGGTCTAACGTCTCTGAGGTGACTTGTTTCAGAGCCCTTGTCTTTGTCTGAGCCCTTGCCTTAGTGTCCCCATGAGGCGGACGGACTCTCCATTCCTCTCTCCCAGTGGCTTTGAAACCATGGCTGACAGGGTAGGTCCCAGCCCCTCAGCAGCCATTCACTTTCAACATTCGGGGGCAGCTTTGGGTTTTTATTGGCTTTTTATACCTAAGGACTTCTCTTTCTAATTCTTTTATTTCTGTTTTATTTTGTTATCTTTGTTGCTTTATTTTATGCAGAATCTCAGTCTATTTGGAGAAGGAAAGGGGTTTTCCTATCTGTTCAGGTTGAAAATATGTGCACAGCATGATATAGACTTTATTTAACTCAATTCACACAATAACCCTATGATGTAGGTGCTCTCCTCATCCTCACTTTACAGGGGAAGGAGTCAGGATTTGAAAGGTTCACTTATTTTCCTGAAGTCCAGAACATGATCACCCAGAAGTTCCTAAGGCAGCAGACTGCCTCCTGGGAGCCCTCCTTCGCTGGTCTCTGTGGCTGTCCCCAGCAGAGCTGGTCACTAGCGGGCTGCCAGCTCGGCCCCACCCACGCTCATGCCAGAGCTTTCTCCCTGCTGTCTCCCTGCTGTAGATGGGCCTCTCCCCTGGCTCGGGTGCTTTCCATCTTACCCTGGCCAGTCTGAACACACCTCCTCAATCTCCCCCCTCGAGTATACTTTGGGAATTCTGAGTCGGAGTTAGGGCCAAGGGATGAGGATGGAGGGGAGGGGTGTTGTCCAGACTTGGCAGCACACTGGCTAGAGGGGCAGGGGGAAAGAAGGAGGGAGTCTAAAGCCATGCCCAGGGTTCTGGCCTGAGGCCTGAGGACAGATCCACAATTACATGAGGAACATTTGCTGAGGCAGGGACACTGCATGGGGCCAGGGGAAAGGGAGGAGCTGGAGCAGGGGAGGTGTTGGGCTCTATGCTGGACACAGTGAGCCTGAGTGCCCTACCATGTCAAGTGGGCCACGTGGGGGCAATTTGACATGCAAGTCTGTCACTCAGGAGATAAGTGTCTGCTCCAGACCCTGAAGAGGCAGTGAGTGTGCGAAGCTTAGCCACTGGTTGTACGTGAAACAAACACACAAGAGGCCGAATGTGGAAGCTGAGTGGGGTCCACATGATGTGGAACTCCCGACATACACTCCCTGAGATCAGCCACCATGTCATTTCTCGTCATTTCTCTTGCTTTATCTTCTACAGGTGCCAGAGACAGGGCTAGCCCTCGTCCTGCAGAGGGTTGTGGGGAGGATCCCATAACCTAAGGGATAGGGAAGCATGGTCCAGGATTGATTGTCCTTATGACTACCATCCTCCTCCCCTTGTCCCACACCCCATACCACCTGCCCGCCTGCAGGAGGTCCTGCCATCTCACTTGCAAATCTGTCCCTGCGCCTCGTCTCCAGGCCTCACCTTTCCCAGCCTCGCCTGACCCCTTCCGCTCTGTGTCTGCCCTCCTTCCCATCTCTCAGAGTAGATATCCTTTAAAGGGGCCACACTGCAAGTTCAGACCTGGTTTTTCTAGGAAATCCAGTATTTTGAATGGAGCTATCCAACCGGAGATAGATTTCCCTCCCACCCACTATGTGCGAGGGACTGACACTTTAAAGGCTCTTTTGGACCCACCAACCAGTCAGCAGCCTGATTTCTGCCTCCCTCTCATGGGAGGCTTCCATGGCCCCTGACTTACCCTGGAGTACCAGCGTCCTCCCCACTCAGGCCCCATTTGGCATTGTCCCTGCTAAACACATGTCCCTGGGTCCCAGATCTCTGGTCAGTTGCTGGCTGAACAGCAGCTGCAGCCGCCCACCCTGGGAACAGCAGCAGGTGTTCAGGGAGAAGGGTGTGTCTGGCCCAGCGGAGGCCCTGGCCATCGCCTCGGAGGATGGCACTGGACATGCTTGGTGCCAGCTTTGTCCGCCAGTGATTCATGAACAGGCAGGAATTAAAGTTCTTCTCTCTACCTCGCCCCCACCCTGGAAAGGTCACATTGCCTAATTTCCTTCTTTCATGGTTGAGCCATTGCACTGACACATTTATTTTTGCAGCCTCCTGGTTTGATCATTTTTCAATTACAGTTTGTCCCTCCAATTCTGGCAGAGGGCTAATGTGGGTCTCTTCCCCATCATAGATCCACATTAGTGAAACCCTAACTAGGCATTTCCCTTAGCTCCCTTCATAGATTACCTGGTGCGGGAAGTCCACAGGCATAAGCCTATTCTGAGCTCAAAGCCTCTTGAGATGCCCAAGCGGGAGCTACCCGAGGAAGCTCCCCAGTGTTCCTGCCTGGGAGTCCTCGCTCAGGCTGCTCCCCTCCCAGAAGGCCCTCCCTTTTGACCCTGGAGAATATAAATCTTGCCATCTTTATGAACCATATTAAAAGGAGATAAAATGTATCCCCTTTCAAATTGCCAGGAGTATATATTTTGTTAATAATGCAGTAAGGGTACAACTCACAAGCACTCTTACAGTCTGTAGGCAAGAGAATAAATAGGCACAAATTTTTACAGGAAACAAACAAACAAACAAAAAAAAACCTAGCAGTGTGTGTCAATAGCCTTCAAAATACCTTCAACCTGAGCACCTGGGTGGTTCAGATGGTTAAGCGGCTGCCTTTGGGTCAGGTCATGATCCTGGGATCCTGGGATCCCGGGATCATGCCCTGCATCAGGCTCCCTGCTTAGCGGGGAGCCTGCTTTTTCTCTCCCTCTGCCATTCTCTCCACTTGTGCTCCCTAGTTTTACCTTTCTGTCAAATAAATAAATAAAATCTTTAAAAAAAAAAATACCTTCGACCTTTGGCCCAATAATTCTACTTCCATGAATCTTTCCCAAAGATATAATCAGAAATGCAGACAAATATTTATGCATAGAGAAATACAGTATTATGTTACAGTATCTTTTATATTGTTGTTACATAATTAATACCTGATAATAAGGGAATATTTAGATATAATTTAGTATAGCCATTACTATATAGCCACCAAAACTGAAGTTGGTAAAGGCATTTTAATGTTGACATTAAGTGAATCAAGCAAACTTTTAAATTGTAGACCCAGTATGGTCCAAATTGACCTTCTCCCACGGATGTTTCACAGGATGCTTATAAGAATGCTATAATAGAAAAGTTCCATTTCCCAACAAGGTTGGGAAGTTATTACAGGCATAAACTTTGAGGCTACTGGAAGCCTGGATATGCAAATGAAATGGGAAATTAAAAAAAAAAAGTTAGGCTCCATATATAGGGTCACTGTTTTTATGCAGGGCATCCTGGGGGCTGCTACTCATGAAGCACATTTCAGAAAACCTGGGTGGGGGCACACCAAGGAAAAGATTGCCATGTTGAGAGGGGCCATAGCTACTATTAGTCATGGAATGATTTTATTTCTTCCTCAAACTTTTTTGAATTGCCCTATAAAAATGTCGTTAAGTGTCATGAGAGGAAGCGAGCCACAGGCTCACTCTCTGCCCAGAGTCAGCAGGTGTGGAGTGCTGGAGAGTCAGCCAGCATACAGATTCAAGATGGCCATCATGCCTGACAGGATTGCTGCAGAGAGAGGGCTATGGAGGCCAGGACTGGGGAGCCGCCCAGGGCTGCCTGGTTGACTGTCGTGCTCTTCCTGCATTAGAAAAGGCATGGGGTGCAGTCAGGCCATGGCACTACCACCTGTTCCTAGCCCACCCTGGGACTGGGCAGAGATATCTCCATGCCTCAGAGACCCTCCCCAGGATGTGAGCCATCTTCCAGGTTCTGGAATATGCTGTCTGTGTATTCTTGATTGCAGACGTCAAGTCCAAGGTGCATTGGATGGGCCCGCTTGGATTTGATGCCTTCTTCTTAGTTCCCCACTCTTTTACTACACCTAGACTTTGTCTCCAGGTCTTCCTTTGTACCACTCCCACAACACTGGGTCAGCCTAAGAGCCTGCCCCCAGCCCAACATCTGGTCTCAGGCATGTAGCCAGAGGGATATAAACTTGGTTAGGACCTCAGAAGCAGGTACTGAGCTGTATGTGCAGGGGGGTGTAACAGGATTTGGGAAATACTTGCTTGACACCACCTGATTACCTTCCAAGGGCCCCTAAAATATTCATCAGGCTTTATCAGGCTAATGGGCTTCAAAAAGAGCAATTTTCTGAGACATGAGACAGGACAATATAAAAAGAACATTAAGGAAAAAATTCCTATTCCAAAATGAAAAGGAAAAGATCATTTAGCATCCCTGTTGGTGTTATCTATTCATGAGAAACAGCACATTTAATCCAGAATGGGATGTAGGGAGGGCTCTGATGCCCTCACCTGAGGGTCACCTTCATACAGAACTCATCTGTCTCCACTGACAAAGATGGTGGGGGCAATGGAGACAAGATGCAGATGAGAGACATTTTAGAGGTAGACTCCACAGGGTGCAGAGGGATTTGAGGGAGAGGGGGGTGTGGAGAATGTCAACATGACTCCCAACGCACTGGCTTAAGGACTTAGAGAAGGGGCACCATTCTCCAGCGTGGCCACCTTCCTGTCTCCCTTCCCAAGGCCCACGGTTTCTATTTTGTCTTGGTTTCCATTTTCCATTTGGACCATGCTGTGGGAGTTCAGCTCCTTGAGGTCAGGGGTTATGACTCCATTCTAGCCCCCAGTGTCCCTACCCATCCATTAAAGTTGGGTTTTGGCTTCCAGCCCTAAGACCAGGAATCTTAGGCACAAAAGTTGGGAGAGGCCATAAGTGTGAGAATGTTCTGCACCTGTCCAGATGAGGAGGAGCATTTATGGTCCTTCTCTGCCTCCCCACATCCTCCAAAGCAGGATGTATGTGAGTCCCCTCAGGAAGACCATCTTTCTCAGAATGTATTTTGCTCAAGTTGAAGGGGCCATGAGGTTACTCCTTGGTTGCTCCTAGAGACAAAGGAATCAGGAGTTCCTACTCTTCTGCATTCCATCCTCCTTCCTTGTCCCCTGTTCTTTGCCTTCTCTCTTGCTCCTTTCTAGCCCCTAATTCTCTTCCATTTTCATCTTTCTCTTTCCCTTCCTCCTTCCCTTCTCTATTCCCACCTTCATTTCTACTTTTAATCTAGTATCTTTCTTTTTCTAGCCTCCCCTATCCCCAAGTTTAGGAAAATAATTTCAATTTAACTTTTTTATCTACTAAAGAACTAAGAAAATTTTTATGCAAAGAAAATTTAAGCTGTCACCCACCCTGTCCACCAAGGCCTTGTCAGGCTCAACAGCTGCTAATTATGTGACCAAGATGCCCATACTCAAATACTTCTCTGATGATTGGACTCTCTAGTATTCCTCTACCCCATGGTTTGCCCCATCAAGTTTGATGTGAGCTTTTCTAACCTCAGTTACAGCAACCATTATGTGCATTGAGTTCTTTGCAATAAAAAATTTTGACCCAAAAATGTCTTCCCTCCCTTTCATAATTAAAATAAAAGCCTGTTTGATGTTTCATTGTATATTCAATTTTAAGTGTTGGTTCTCTTTCTTTTCATTAGATATGTGATAAAGAATGGCATTACTACGTCATCAATGTGGAGTTTCCCATAGTTACCTTGTACATGGATGGAGCAACATATGAACCCTATCTGGTGACCAACGATTGGCCCATTCATCCATCTCACATAGCCATGCAACTTACAGTCGGCGCTTGTTGGCAAGGTAACTGCATCAAGCCCTTCTCCCTGGCCCATCTGTGTACAATCCATGAAAGGTACTGAGAGAGAAAAGGGAAAAAGCAAGTGATATGAGAATTAGCCTAGAAAATTTACTACCCCTTACTAATAAAACAGGACCTATAAAAATAAGGATTAATCCAGACACTAAACTTGTGTAACAATGAAGCCCCTGGGACCAGATTTTGATTTTAGATCAACACGAGCAGTTTCATGATTGCCTCTGAATTGCTGGTGCCTTTTACTGTTCTGGAACCTTCTCTGATTTCAGACTGGGGCTGTGCAGAGAAAAGGCTGAATGTAGAATCCCATATTAAAATTGCCATTTGATTCTGTTGAGTGTTAATCCATAGCCAAGGATCTCCCTCTATCCCCACACAAGTCGTCCAAGCCCCCAATCCTCTTCTCTGGGAGTTTACAAATATGTAGGGCTGTGGGGGGTGGATTGTCTATAGGCGTGAGGCCATGGGAGGCCACTGTCAAGTTCGGCTCAGCTCTGAGCCCCTTCCCCACTCACTAAGGACAGAGGGTTCTTATTGCCTTTCCACTAGAAGTTCTCTGCTCCCTCCTCAGTTTCTTTGCTGCTGCCTCTCCTCCAATCCCCAAACTGGAAGGCTAATCTACCCTTTGCAACCAGGAAAACCAGATCTTTGAACATACATTTAACCTTTCTGCCTTTCACTCAGTTCTGTTGGAGACTTTGTTTTTGCTCCCTTAAAAGGTAGGGTGCTAGGTGTCTGGGTGGCTCAGTTGGTTAAGCATCTGCCTTCAGCTCAGGTCATGATCCCAGGATCCTGGGATCAAGTCCCACATCAGGCTCCCTGCTCAGCAGGGAGCCTGCTTCTCCCCCTCCCTCCACCCCTCTCCCCCAGCTCATGCTCAATCTCCCTCTCTCAAATACATAAATAAAATCTTAAAAAAAAAAAAAAAAAAGGTAGGGCACTTTGAAATACCAATGCAATCACAGAGGGGAAGAAAAATGTTCCCCAAATACACAGATTGCTACTCTGAGATGACCCAACCTCATGGTAACCGACTCAACATCTGACATAGGTCACATGATACTAAGAAGTTCATTGGACATGTCAATAGAACTTGATAAGAACTTTATCAGTAATGGAACTAGAGGGGATCATGCTTAGCAAAATAAGTCAATCGGAGAAAGACAACTATCATATGATCTCCCTGATATGAGGGAGAGGAGATGCAACATGGGGGGTTAAGGGGGTAGGAGAAGAGTAAATGAAACAAGATGGGATTGGGAGGGAGACAAACCATAAGTGACTCTTAATCTCACAAAACAAACTGAGGGTTGCTGGGGGGAGGGGGGTTGGGAGAAGGGGGGTGGGGCTATGGACATTGGGGAGGGTATGTGCTATGGTGAGTTCAGTGAAGTGTGTAAACCTGGCGATTCACAGACCTGTACCCCTGGGGATAAAAATATATGTTTATTAAAAATAAAAATAAAAAATAAAAAAAAGAACTTTATCAGTATTTCAGAATTCCCCAGGAATTCAGAAAAGGGAGACTGTCATCTGGTGAGAGTTCATGAAACTAATGAGTGTAGCAAGCCACTGATCCAGAGATGGCACAGGAATCATTAGTCACTGAACACAGTCGGGCCAGAGTGCTGGCTCTCTCCTATGGCTCAGTGCCCCAGCTGGACAGCACAGCCAGCCTGTGGATATTCTGGGACATGGCCTGGATACCGCCCATCCAGTGACGTCCTCATTATGAACCTCACCATGACTCCTCCTTTAGAGGCCCTCAGAGACCATACTCAGATCTCTGTCCCCCCAGCTCGCAATGGAAACCTGCCCCCACCTCTACAAGGCCAGTTACAGGCACTGTTGCCCAGTTGCATGTCTTCTGGGCGGGAAAACAGTCCTACCAAAATAAAAAGTACTTTTATAAAGAATTAAGATGACCTCTTTGAATCAGTTAGCATAGGTTAAGTTGTGCTGCAGTGACAATCAAGCCCCAGTTCTCAGGTACTTAAGATAGTTCAGTCTGTATTCACTGCAGATCCTTGAGGGCTCTTCTTTTTTCCTTCAGTCTGAGACCCAAGCAGACAGAGCAGCCCTATTGCTTTGTACTGAGAAAGAGAAAAAAGAAAACATGATGAATGGTGCATGAGCTCTTACAGCTTTCATCCACCAGTGACACTAATCATTTTCACTCCCATTTTATTGGCCTAAGCAATTCAGACGTCCACACCTAACTCCAGGAAAGAAGGAAAGTAAAAATCTACAATGTGTCTGGAGGGGGAAAAAAATATATATATATATTTTATGAACAATACTGATGAGCACCATGGCCTATCCACTTAGTCACAGATATTTGACTGTCCTCCCCACATAAAAAATACAACCACCCTTCCCTAAATGAGGCAACCCCAATCTCCCCCTGCTGTGGGCTCCAGGCTCAGTGTCCAGATTCTCTGAGTGATTCCTGGTAACTTCTCCCTCAGGCTGAGAGGCATAGATGGCCCTCTTCCTCAGGACCAGATGTGCCTCCACTCCATCTGGAGACCTGTACACCAATAGAAAGAAATATTTGCTCCCACCACAACCACCATCCCCTACACACACACACACACTCTCTCTCTCTCTCTCTCTCTCTCTCTCTCTCTCTCTTTAAGAGCCAGGGCTGCGAGGAAGCCCTTCACATACCTGGGTATTTATAGTCCTGTGAGAATGAGCCAGGAGTCCCATCTTGTAGATAAAGAACCTGAGGCTTTCAGAGGTGAAGGAGCTGACCCAAGGTCACCCAGCCAAACCTGCCTGACCCCAAATCTTTAGAGCATGTGTTCTCCTCATTGTGGCTGGTTGATCATTTTGTTGATGGAACTATGTGTTTGGGAAAAAAACACAGGAGCTGATGTGGAAAACTTCTGACACATCTGTCCACTCTGGAATCAAAAACCCACAGCCACCCTGCATTCCCCTTGCTAATCCCTGGCTGTCCACTTCCTTAAGTGACCCTCCACAGAAAAAGGGAGAAAGAGTTTAGGCTTTAGAATCAGAAAATTTGGAATGTGAGTCAAACCCGCATCCTGCTACATCCTAGCTGTATGGAACCAGCAGAATCTGCAGCTTCCCAAAGCAACTACTCTCTCATCTATAAAACCAGGCTAATACCTCCCTTGTCCGTGTAAGGAAGAGGTGATAGTTAAACAGGGCATGTTAGGCATGTTTCATTGGAATAAATGTATCCATTGGAAAACACCTGCTGGTCCCCTCCTCCATCCCTTCTTTGCTCCTTGCACTTGAGCGCCCCATGGCAGGCAGTATGCAGATAGGGTATGCTCTGGCTTCCGTGATTCCAGCCTCCCTGTGGGTCCTTGTGTGCACAGATGTTTCTTCCCTTCCTCAGGATGGACCCTCCCACATGGACCCTGCTCATCCAGGTCCATCTGCAGGTCAGAGGGAAGGTCAGTGAGGCAGGAGAATAGCCAGTCAGAAGACGAGTATTGCAACATGGCCCTTGTCGTGTAGGCGGGACCCTGATCACGCTATCTTTTGGGCCATGGAGATTTGGGTATCTTCCCCAAGAGGAAAGATGATATACTGGCACATTTTCAGCATAGGAGACAGTCCTTAAGAAGCTTGAAACTTGAGCTTTCTAGGATAGGTGAAAGTTCAGCCGGAAAATAAGGAATCTTCACAGAGGCATGGGCACAGTCAATGTCACTGCGAGGTACAGGGACTGGGATGGGTGCAGAAGAGGCTGGGAAGAGGAGTTGCAACCCATCGTGACTGTAAGATGCCAGACTGCCTCCTGAAGGAGCTTGGGTTCGCATCAAGACTCATCCTCCTTGGAGCCATGCTTTGTCTTGGAAGAACACGTTAGAAGCCCTTTCTACAGGATGCAGGGCTGTGAAATTGACAGCCCACAATGCAGCCATTATTGGGCACATTGCTAACTTTCTGAAGTCCACTTACATGCATATTCTAAGCCCGCTGGGCGAGGCTCTAATTGCCTCTGGGCCTGCGACTGTGGGGAGCTTTTTAGGTGCTTCTGAGGTTGGCAAGGAAACGATTTCCCATTTGTGAAATTTCCAATTGGGGTTTCACAATGGGGATAGAAAATAATTTGATAGCAGCTGCTTGTTGGATGCTCTCAGGCCCAGACTCCAGCTCCATGGCTGGGCAGTGCTCCGCAGCCCCAATTAGCCTGCTGTGTCCTGTTGGTGAATCTGAAAGCCAAAGTAATCAGTGGAACATCATTTTCACTGGTAGTTTTTCTAATAATTAAGAAAAAAAAAAGAGACTTCATTTACACTTAAGAAATGTTGCCAGTATAGCCTCCAGCATGTATCTTAATCGTAGAGAAAGGCTTTTGCAGCGAGGATGGACCTCGCATGGTAGAAGGGTCCTCTTCCCCTCTGCGGCCGATGCATACTGCCCTGCCTTCACTTCTGTGCTCTCAGGATGGCATCACACCCTCTCAGTGCCGAGCTCCGTTTGGGCCAACTCAGAAACTGCTGCCTTCAGGCAAATTTCAGGTTCCTTGTCTCTCTCTGGGTCTAGTCAGGGGACAAGATCGTTTAAAAGATGAATTAATTTGCCTTTTCTTTAGATGTCCTATTCATCCATTTCTAACAACAAAAATCCAAGTTCTGCTGATGTATTATGAAAGTTGTATCCTCACACCGGCTTTGCCCCTGGATTTCTATACTGGGCCCGCCCACATGGGGACTGGGAGGCAGCTCCCATGATCATGTCAGACCAGGACCTTAGGGAGCCCCCGGGGCTTCAGGGTGGTGCCCCAGCAGGTAGAATTCTGGGCCACCTCTCCCCTGACACAACTGAGGCATCTCTGTGTGTTGCATCGAAATGGCTAACCAGGATTCAGAAACACGACTCTTGGCATGCCATCAAGAAACCACCATCTTGCTCCCTCCCTCCCTCATCCTTACTACTCTTGCTAGATCTCACCGCAGGCTTCCCTACCTGTCACCCGTCTACAGCAACCACCTCATCCCTACTTCTGCTGGAAACTCTCCTTCATGCTCCAGACCTTAGCTTTCCTAGAGCATCCAGCTTTGCCTCTCCTGACTAGGACACTATCCTCATTTCGGACGAGACCTTTCTACCCCAGGTCCTGGTCTTGCTGAGTCCTACCCACTACTTAACAAATAAAGCCACAGGAGGGAGAGAAAAGGATGGTTCTAAAAATTAGAACCTCTTGTTAAAGGACAGAGAACTCCCACTGTGACCATTGGGAGGAGTCAAGGCAAAGAATAGGGATGGTCACAAGTGTTAATAAAAAGGCAGAAATAACCTTGAGAGTTTCAATAATCAATAGCATGTCATCTCCTGACAGAGGGGAATTGGAGCCACATGTGATCCTGAGATCTGGTGCACGTTTCCAGGTCATCTTGTTGGCAGATACTAAAATTAGTGCAGGGACTTGGAGTACATGCCTTCACTTAATCAGTTTGGTCTAATTTAGTACAAGTTATCTTAATAAAGTCTGTGTTGAAATTATTCTACATCCCTAGGGTCTCTGCTGCTGGAAGAAAGAGGCATGTGCTAACCTAGTCTGCCTTAGAGTCAGGTGGACATTTCCCAGGGAGGACTTCGGGAAGCTCCAGTCCCACAGGATGCCCCTTCCACAAGGAGGCCATGGTCAAGTTTGGGAAACCGCCTCATTTATCCCCATACCCCCACGGAGGAGAATCACAGGCTTGTTAGTTTATTAAAAGCTCTCCAGAGCCCACCAATCAAGCAGTCTGTTGGATCTTACTTAACCCTTGTTTCTCAGTCCTGTTTCACCATGGAACTCGCTCCTTTTGAGACAGTGTTCTTGGAGCACTCCGTGGGACATATCTTGTTGAAGGTGCCAATATAGCTCTCCATCCCCTGCTCAGCTATAGTTTACAGAAGGCAAGGATTGTCTGCTCTCCCAGATTCTACTCTCCTCACCTTTCTCTCTACTCCAGTATGTCCGTAGAAAAGGTCAGTTGCTAATGTTTGTTGAATTATATCCCATTTTTGAAGCTGTTTTGACAAAGGTATGTGGTTTGTGGTCTAACACATGGGAATGACTAACAAGGTGTCTCTTGGTATTAACCATTTCAGAAAAATCAAGAAAAGATTGTTCTAGGCCCTGGAGTTAATTTGACATGAAAGTGTATTAGTTTAAAGAAGACACAGATGAAGTCTGCTTTAATATTCATGGCTGGAAACACAGTATAACTGAATTATAATTCTAACTTTGTATCTTATTCTGAAGATAATATCAATTAGAAAATTTGACAAGGATCTTGGAGCAAAAACAGTATTGTTTCAAGTTCTTTGAGAGATGCACTTGAGCGGGGGGAGCCACTGAAGGGAAAGATAGAGAAAACTCATATCATGTAATCTCATGTTTGAGTCCCTTGGTTCGCACTGCCCCTACATCTAGCTGCCATTCTTGAGTTCCTACACCCTGTGGAGCTAAGTGCATGCCTTCCCCTTTCACAACCCTATTGCCTGGATAAGAATGGGATCCCCACTCTGCAGATGAGAAAACTGAGAGGGGAGAGAAGTGCCTTGCTAAGGGCCACACAGATTTGGATTTGCACCCAGGTCTCTGCCACCAGACCCTGACCCTCGCTTGCACCTTCTACACCACCTCCACTTCTAGAGACGATGGATGGCCAGGTGACATTGCATATTCAAGTACGGAAGACCAGAGGATTCTGGAACCTGGAGTCAAATCACTTGAGTGAACTCCCAGGGCATTTTTACCCACAGACTGGACAAAGTCAAGCTAAGTCCTAAAGGTAACTAAGACCCATCATGGTCCAGTATAGGGAGGGTTGAGTTTGGAGCTAGAAGAAGAGGATTCCAGACCCTCCCTGTGGCTCTGGTCCTTTGAAAAATGTCTTGTCTTTCTAGTCCTCAGTTCTTCATCTGGAGGATGAAGAGGGAATCTCCTGGGTGATATATGAGGGCCCTTGCAACTCCATGAATTCAGGTCCCTGACCCCACAGAGATGATTTTTGGGGTCATGCCTTGGAACATGCCACATAGGAGACGTCTGCTGGAAAGACTGGAGAGATGGATACATAGACACGGAAGGGGTTGAGAAAGCCTGCTGTGAATGGTTATGGTCAGCTGCAATGGCAGATGGTCTGCCTCCACAAGTCCCCTGTAGCCTACAGCTGCAGCCCCGGGGCCGTGCGGACAGTTCTGAAGCTCTAGCCTGGGGGTCTGTTACAGACTTCACTTAGCCTTCGCATTCTGTGGTTGTCTCCATCACCAAAATGAGGAAATGAGGGAAAGCAAGATTTCAAATGGTCTCACCATTTGCATTGCTCAAACTGGATACCCAGCCATCCATGAAATTGTGTTCATTGAGGGGCATCCCCATCAACAAGCCAGGCACAGAGCAGCATTCAACGCCAGCAAGAGGAAATGCGGCACCCGCTCGGGAATGACAGTAGGAAGGAAAGGAGCAACAGTATCCCGCACACACTTCCTGGAGCAGGGAGACAGCACCCTCACACCACGCGGGTCTTCTACTTAGACTTAGAGGGAAGTAGTTCAAAAGCTACTGAGGTGGGTGGGCCCCACCTCTCAGTTGAAGGAAAGCTTCGGGGGAGTTCAGTCCCAGTGCAAATTCTAGCTCAGAGCAATTGCTGCTGAAGCCCTTCTGTGTCCACAGAACCCAGTGTAACTGGACATTCTCCCCCAGGGTTGTGTCAGTCCCAACCTGTCTCCATCTTCATGAAGCAGCCCAGTTATTTCATCCTTCGAGGAATCCTCTTTGAACCCTCCTGGCCCCATCTGTCGGACAGCGTGCAGGTCAAAGCCTTGTAAGCGAGCCAGACCTGGGTCTGAATCTGGGCTTCACTAATTTCTGGCTGTGTAGCTGTGGGCAAGTTATCAAACTCTGAAAACATCACCTGGAAAAGGAGTTAGGAGTCTAGCACATAGGAATCTGAATTCACAAAGAAAAATTATGTTTTCCACACCCATCTTAGTTTCATTTCAAACCCCTCTTCTGTCTGAGAGGGGGAGATTTGACCTTGGCAAATTGGAAATTGTTCCATTTCCCTAGTGCCAGCTGATTTCAGGGCTGTTTATGTGGGACTAGGGTGTCGGTGGGCCTCCAGGCACCGTCCTGTACTGATGTCCCTGGAAACGGTGCTCACCTCTTTGGTCCTGTCACTAAAGGACTTATGGGGCCGGAAACTCTCTCAGTATTTCCTTGTCTTACTTAGGGACACAAAAATATCTTCCCTGCTTCTCATGCTTTCTCTGTAAGACCATCTGCAGTCCATCCACCTATCTGTCCAGATGTGACAGGCCAGCATCCCCTCCAGCATCGTGCTCCACAGCCAAGGCTCAGCCCAGGTGACCAGCTTCGGGGGCTCATTCTGCACCCCTATGTCCTTACCCCCTCCACTACCTCCCTGCCAGCCCCCCACCTAGAGGGTGATGTTTTTCTGTCTGCGGGAAGCCAGAGTTTCTTCTTCTACTCTTCCCCAAATGTGGGTCCATACCGAGATTTCCCCACCCTCCTAGGGTTTAGACTCCTGGAAACAAAACTGGGGAAGAAACTCAGCTTTAAGCCTCATCTGCTCCTCTCCTTGTCACAATGCTCCCTGTGACAATGAGCACAAACCAGATATGTGTCTAAAGTCAGGGTAAGATGGGAGAAATCCTCAGGAAAAATCAAAACAATAGAGGCTAAGGTCTCAAACATACTATCCTGCCACTTAAGTATTAAATAAAATTGCACGTGAAAGAGTTCAGCATGTTTTAAGGGCCTCAGAAATAATGGCTATTATTTTTCTGCTCTGATCTGTTGGACACTTCATCTGTATCATTTGTTTGGAATCAGTCATGCCCTGCCTTAGATCATCTATTGCACTGGTAATTTACTCTTATATTTTTATTTTCCCAGAGTCTGTACTTTATTCTCCCAACTATATATAAGTTCCTAGAGAGCGTGGTCTACATCTTATAATTAGCTGAATCTAACAGAAGGCTGGGCTTTCAGCAAACACTCTAGAAACATGTGCAGATCTAGCCTCGGAAACCCAAAATCACATTTGCAAACATGTAGAGAAAGTTCCTTGTGTAAGAAATCAGGTTATGTTTTTTTTTTTTCTTGAAATAATTCATGAGCATATTTGTGTCTAAAGGTTAACAGAGTATCCATGTGGTTTATGAAGACACTGCAGATATTAAAAAGAGATTTTCAATGTATCTATTATTTTTTAAATCCTGCATCCCAGCCACCCCTGAGTGCAAATATATTTCAAATTTTATGCTGGCCTCCTATTGCAAGGTGCTAATTGAATCAATTTCCTGGAGCTGCACCATTAATACATAGAGTACATCACAGATCTGGGATCCTTGAATCAAAATGTACAGAACATGAATGTTTTACGGAGAGAAAAAAATGGTGTGTAGGAAAATGTCTTAGTATCCGAGAGAGTCGTGAAGTTTGGTGTTTGGTCTTTAAACATGGAGTTGCAGAGTGTGACCTTGAGATGGCTAGAGGACAGACCACAGAGGGCTTCTGGTCATTCTCACCCTGGCCCTGGCCGGCCAGTATTCCAGGATGCCCCAGATGGCCCCGCATGCCCGAGGGGCCCACACCTCACCACTTCCTACTTGTGTGGCCTCGGGCCACTTACCTCTCTCTCAGGCTGAGTTTACTCCGTTCTGACTACAGAAAAAGTACCTCCATCCCAAGAGTTAGGTAAGGTTCAGTAAGATGATGTCTGTGGAGGACTTGGCACTGTGTTGGAGACGTATTCATACCCAGTAAATGATAGTTGCTGCATCTGCTGCTCTAAGGGGACATGTGGTAGACAAAGCAGGGAAACAATGGTCCATTGAATGCCGTGGAGAGTGGCAGCTCCACCATGCACACCCACATTCACACCCTTCTTTCTGCAGGTCAGTGGAAGTGCCCCTTTGCTGGGGCAGGAACAGGCTAATGGCACTGAGGGGTACTTTACCTATGGGGTGTTTGAGGACCTGGACTAGAAGGCCTGAGATGGGTTCCCCCTCACTCTCAGGTCATTGCCACATCAGGGCATTCCTCAAAGGTAAATCTGTTTAGAGTTCCCTGTGGACCGAGTACTTTGATAGAATCTTCTTTCACTTTCAAAGTGATAATTTTTTGGTGGCAGAGAACAACAGTGTGAGTCAAAATGGCCTAAACTGTAAAGGTGGGTGATTGACTCCCTTGGCTGAGGATGTGCTGTGGTCCTCCTCTGCTAGGACTCTCCCGGCCCTGCCCTCCTTCTTGCATCACCTTGGTTGGCCCTGGTCTGCCTACAAGATGGCTGCCACAGCTTCAAGCCTTCCTTCTTCACATAATCATCTCCAGGGAAGAGAGCGAGAGTGGGTTCCAGAAAGTTTCTGGAGAGAAAATGGAGGCCCTTTCCCCAAAGGCTGCTGGTTAATTTCTTCTCTCATCTCATTGGCCTAAATTTGGTCTCATGATCACTCCTGGGCCAACCTCTCTGGCTTAGTGGACGCCGGTACTGATCGGCTTCATCTGAAGTTGACACCTGACTCAGTCACTGGAGTGAGGGCAACAGGAAAACCTGATTAACTGTGACAAAGTAGAATCCATCCCTGGAATTCAAGTCAACTCCCGCCAACCTCTGGGCTGCTGCTACAAGAGGGCCAAGGTGAGATGGATGTTGGAGAGACTCCACAATGTCCACTGCTCTGCTGGCATTAATTCACCATCCCTTTCAGTCTGGGAAACAGTTACGAAAGGTCTGCTGTGTGCTGGGCAGTGTGCAGCACACTGGGACCACACAGGGGCCCTGTGCTGTTGAGAGGAATAAATGAGCCAAGTTATGCAAAGTGCCCAATGCCTCCCTCTGCCCTTAATACCTGCTCAGTATCATCTTCATTAAATTGAGTAATGCATGAGTGGTCCCTGCCATCCAGAAGAGAGACTTAAACAGCTACATTCTAGCAGCGTGGGAAGGGTAGCAGGAGTAAGCCGGCGGGTGGCATGAAGGAGAGAGATCACACCGGAGCGTGCAGAAGATCCAACCTAAGAAGCTTATAGCCAGGGATTCCTAAACTTGGCTTCACATTTGACGTGCCTGAGTAGCTTCTGGAACTCCCCACACCAATTAAGTCACAATATCTCTGGGTAGGACCCCGCACCAGAATCAGTTTGACTTTTTTTTTATTTTTTTTTAAAGATTTTATTTATTTATTTGACAGAGAGAAATCACAAGTAAGCAGAGAGGCAGGCAGAGAGAGAGGAGGAAGCAGGCTCCCTGCTGAGCAGTAAGCCCGATGTGGGGCTCGAACCCAGGACCTGGGATCATGACCTGAGCCGAAGGCAGCGGCTTAACCCACTGAGCCACCCAGGCGCCCCCAGTTTGACTTTTTAAAGATTCCCCAGGTGATGAAAGTGTGCAGCCAAGGTTGCGAACCACAGTCATAGGCTATTGAGGACATAAAGCCCACACATGTAAACCATTAGCAACGCCGGGTTCTGAGGGTATGTTCAAATGAAGTCCGTGCTCTCAGGCTCAGGGCAAGGAGAGGACACGGCGGGGAGGGGGCTCCAGACATGGAGAGGGCTAGTAGACAGGGTGGCTCATGAAAGGTTTCTGTGAGCAAGCAGGGCACAGAGGGCTGAAGGGGCCTTGAAAGACCATGGGATTTGCCTAATGTAAGCAGTTTGGAGGTGGTATCTCACTGTGAGGAGGAACAGGTGAAAGCAAAGCTATGCACGCCAACAGAGAAGGTGTACCAGTGTGTACTCAATCACAGGAGAAAACCACACTGCACTTTCAACAGATCAGTATAGAGAATTATTAACTACAGTAGGGAATTAGAATAACGAAGGACTGGCTACTAAGAAGTAGAACTGTCAAGCATATAGGAATGCTGGTATTAGGAGCACCTTCTAGCCCAGGGCTGAGGTAGAGGGCCCCGGGGAGAGCCTTCAGCCCCTTCCGGCTGAGGTCCAGGCTCTGCTGGCATGGAGTGGCTAGTGGAAGGGCAGACAAGTCACTGTGGTGTCACTCTAGTAGAAACAGAAATGTGCCCTCCAGGGTGGTGTCTCACGGGAGCACGCTTCGCTAGGGATGCATTGCAGGAGCCAGATCCTGCTGGAGGCTGCAGGAGTCCTCTGAGAGAGGACAGGGGAATGGGGAGCCAAAACCCAGAATTGTCCCCCACAAGCAAGCAGAGGCTCAGGGGTTACAAAACCTTCCCAGGGAATTAGCAAAGCTGGGGTTCAGCCCACCTCCACGTTTCTCATATGTCCCACTACCTCTCTGAACGGAAGTGCAAGATCAAGGCTGGCCTGTCCGTGAAAGCTGTGGGGCAGACCTCCTGGAAGAGGTAAGGATTCAAATGGGCCTGAGGGCAGCTTTTGCTTTGGAGACCTTGAGAAAACCAAGGAGAAAATGGGAGGAGGGGCCTTGACCCGAGTGATGTTGAACGGTTTCCTGTGCTGAAGAGCAGGACTGAGCTCAGATAGGACTGGGCTCAGCCAATAGAGAGAAGGTGGAAAACAAGAAGTAGGTGATGAGGACAAAGAGGTAGAACAGAATCAAGGAAGTCCTCCTATGCCAAAGAACTTGAATTTAAGCAGGGACAAAATCAATTCATTGCAAGAGAGCCGGAGCCCAGGGATGTGGGTCTCTAGGATTCCTCGACTGCCTGCCAACCTCTCTGTGGAATTTAGGGAAAGCAAATGCCAGTTTTGGGGTCAGACAGACTGGGAATAGAGAGCCAGCTCTTGGGTTCAGCTGTGTGTCCTGTGCCAAGTCCCTCAACCTTTCTGAGTTTCAAGGTTCTTGGGCTGTGAATGGGAAACACAGATCCCTTCTTTGCAGACTTGCTCAATTGAAGTCCCTATCAGACAGTCAGGCACACAGCAGTCCTCCCGTTTTTACTCTCTAGGATCCTTTCTCTCTCCTAACACTGCGCATGCCTCTGAAGGCAGCTGTTTCCAATCAGGAATTCCAGGATTTCTAAATCAGTGCAGCTGCGGAGCTCCAACATCTTGGTGTCAGAGAATATCCTCTTGTTGAGTCTGACCACTGAGCTTCCCACTCTGCAGGAAAAGCTCAGGCTGAGGGGACACAGTCACAGTGTCCTTGGTCCTCCAGCCAGATCGTGCCATGAAGTGGTGTTCCGGATCCAGTCTCCACAGGGCAAATGACCCTGCTGCTTTCCCTTTTAGGAGGAGAAGTCACCAAACCGCGGTTTGCTCAATTCTTTCATGGGAGCCTGGCCAGTCTCACTATCCGCCCTGGCAAAATGGAGAGTCAGAAGGTGATCTCCTGCCTACAGGCCTGCAAGGAAGGACTGGATATTAATTCCCTGGAAAGCCTCGGCCAAGGAATAAAGGTAAGGAATGAGCAAGCATCACCGCCAATAAGACATAGGCAGAGGTGGCCTATGGCCCGTGCCCTCAGGAAATGGAGTCCCCCCCTCGACCCCCCCAGTTGAGTTGCCTGGAGGTGGTATGGCAGCAAAGGTGCTGGCACAGTGGGGAGACTTGTGACCGTGACTTCCCCGGGGGACTTGCGCTGTGTCCTGGAATTCCTAGATGGAGCCCTTGTGTATCATGGGTTCTCTACCCAAGGGCAGGCATGTGTTCGCCAGCTACCAGAAGGGAATGGTTCTGTTTCAGTAGTTCCTGGGTCGGTGGATTGCTTTGCTGTCTATTTGCTAAATGAACAGAAGCATCATGCCAGAATACCCTTTGGAAATATTTTAAAATAGAATGAAAAGTTTGGCAATGTTAAATATAAATTAGGAAGCAAGGTCACCTGTGGGTGGGGTGGGGCTGGAATTAGAAGATTTGGAGGTTGCTGGGCCTCAGGTTATGAAATTGAAGCACAGATTGGGTTTCCAGCAATCTCTGTTAAAGGGAATGTGAGTGGATTCAGGCAAAATAAAAACATTCACGTGATCCAATAGCATCAAAACTGCATTTGGAGAAAAGCACCTCCTGAGGGGGCAGGACACACAGAGCTAAATGTCCCCCGTGAGTGTCCTGCCTGCCTCCCAACCCCACAGGCAGCGATAGTTCTGGCCTCACCTGGACCTTAGGAGCTCCTGCCAGCAGGGAGCCTCTGGGAACCTGAGCAAAGAGCTGGGCCAACATCGCTGTAGCCCCTGCTCAATCCTTACCCCAGTGAGAGTAGGCAGGCCACCCTCTGCCTTCAGGAGCACAGGGCAGCCCCTCCCCCCTAACTGTGGGGTTTCCTTTATGGATCATTTCCCAAGGATTGTGTGACCAGAGTAGAGGTTGCCCCCACACCCCTATCTTCTACTAACCTCCTGTCCTGGGCCTACCTCTACTGGACAGGAAGTCGTTCCCCCACGCAGAGACAACACCTTTATTCCCACCGCCAGTGGGGCTAGTGAGGCTCTGACAAGGGGATCCATGGAGGGGCTGATGGCCTGAGCATATCCTGCTTTTTTTTAAGCTACAGTCACATCAGACATGACATCAACATCCATGTATTAGTTCTGGGCTGGGGAGGGGAGGGTGGATTGCTGAACATCCCCAGCCTTCTGTCTTCAAGGAAATCAGTGATCCAGGTTGAGGTTTGTAATCTGATGAGAGTGAGCACTGAGGCTCTCCCAAGTGCCAGACAGGGCTCTAAATGCTTTGTGGTTAACTCATTCAGGCTCAGAACAATGCTCTGACAAAGGTACCACAGATATTCCTATTTTGCATATGGGGGATTGAGGACTTTAAGAGAAAGGAAACTTGTCTAAGATCCCAGAATTGGTAATGAGAGGAGCCAGAATTTGAACCACAAGTGGTCCTGCTCCAGAGTTCTAGAACTTGAGGAGCAGCAGTGAGGGAAGGCTTCTTGGAGGAGGCGAGGTCTGAGCAGAATGTTTCAGGATGGGGAAGAATCAACCAGGAGAATGGCAGGAGAGGAGAGCTGGGCAGTCACTCAAGGAAGATCTGAGAGCTTGAATGATGGCAGAGGGCTGGGGAGCCCCGCCGTGTGCACTGGAATGCCAAGAAGGCCGATGTTACAGTGCCCAAAATGCAGGAGGAAAGGTAGGAAGTGTGGCCGGAGAGCTAAGCCCAGGCTGCATCATGGAGCCCCGTAAACTATGTTCAGGTATTGACATGGGACAGGGAGAGGATCATGATCTGGGCAAGAGCATAGTTTAGGATGCTTCCCTTGGAGCCTGGATCAAAGGGGAAGGTGGGAGAAGTGCATAGACAAGGCAAGGCAAGGGCAAGGCAAGAATGGCTTTCCAGATGTTAAATACACACACACACACACACACACACACAGGTGCACTCAGTAGTTAATCCGTTGTCATTGAAGGAAAGCTGCAGGACTGCTTCTTATTGGGAGGGACAACTTTCCCCCTGTCTACTTCATGGCCTATTTCCTACCTCACCTGCAGAGCTGGGGTTTGATCCTCAGCCGGCTGTTTGAGTTGTTTCCTTAGCATTTTGTCAGCCCAGTGAGGCTCCATCTCCATCTGATTCTGGGTTTACTCCCTACCGAAACCCCGAGTGGATCTGCTCTGCTCTGGGGCACCCCATGAGACCAGTTTCAGGGTTCAAGCACTACAGGACAAAGAAAGCAAAGCAAAGATACTGGACCAAAAAGCCACACATTCTTAGAATGATAAATTAAGAGGCAGACCATTTCTGCAGAGCACCAGAGCCTGTGAAAAGAGGGAGTTGTGAACTGAGGGGCACAACTGGGGGATGAGGGGGCTGAGGCTCTTTCGACTATTCCAGATGCCACCTGTTGATCACCAGTCACTGCAGAGGATCCTTTTCCATCCTTAGGGCACAGCTGGCAAGAACTAGAGCACTGCAGGGGAAGTTAATGATAAGACACAGGATTGATGGTGTCCCCACTGGGGACTATTCCAAGTTCATTATCCCTACTCCTCGCAACAGATTAAATGTTATGGCCCCATTTCAGAAATAAGGAGACGGGGGCTCAGGGACTTGCCCAAGATGAGCCTGTGCTCCTTCCTCCACACCAGCAACTCAGACTAGAAGGCATACTTGAAATGATTCAGAATTCCTTGCTTCTTACCCTTCCTTCATTTATCCCTCATTTCATTTCTGAACAATGACTATTAGTTTCTTTCCTGGTTCCTGGCCTCCTGCCTCCTCCCTGAGTGGTCAAAGGAAAGCAAGGGCCTCCTGTAATTAACAAAACTTCCCATCTGCTCGCAGGGACCAGCCTGGGTTCCTGTTTTCACTTGTTTTCCCCTGCTGAATATTTGTTCTGCGTGTCTGCAGTCATTAAATGGTTGGGGTGGTTACTGTCCCATACCATACGAGACACTGTGACTCTGTGGAATGGCCACATTCCTGAA
This sequence comes from Lutra lutra, assembly GCF_902655055.1. NCBI lineage: Eukaryota > Metazoa > Chordata > Mammalia > Carnivora > Mustelidae > Lutra > Lutra lutra. The sequence goes on along the minus strand of NC_062278.1, from coordinate 124,846,641 downwards.
GAATCCCGTTCTGATCTTCATAGCATCATGTCTGCCAGTCTGTGGAGGAGGGGAAAAGAGTAAGACCTTTGGGACAAGGCACTCCTAGGTTCAAACCATAGTACAAATCCTAGCTGTGTGACCTTGGACAAAGCAATTTAATCCTTTAAGCCCCAATTCCCTCATGTGTTAAAGTATACTTCCTTGTGATGTGGGCATTGGATTGGATTCTATATATATAGAACATACACATACAACATACACACACATATATATACATACACACATACATATATATATATGATCTATATATAGAAAAGATAGTATAGATAGATGAGATGATAGCTATAGATATATAGATACAGATCTCCCTTAGTAAACCTAATTATAGGTTCTATTAGAACCTAATAGGTTCTCAACAAATCAGTTCTCTTCTCTAGCTGGGCTGGCCTTGCACTTGGCATTGCCACAGTGCCAGCTTCATTTGAAACCTAAACCTGGGGACGCCTGGGTGGCTCAGTTGGTTGGGCAGCTGCCTTTGGCTCAGGTCATGATCCCAGCGCCCTGGGATCGAGTCCCACATCAGGCTCCTTGCTCGTCAGGGAGCCTGCTTCTCCCTCTGCCTCTGCCTGCCATTCTGTCTGCCTGTGCTCGCTCTCTCTCCCTCTCTCTCTCTCTGACAAATAAATAAATAAAATCTTTAAAAAAAAAAAAAAAAGAAAAGAAAAGAAACCTAAACCTGGGTGGCAGTTATGGCAGAGGACACTTGAATTGGCAAGTCTTCATCTGGCCCAACCCAGAGGGGCTGGCGGGTATCCAGGTGAATGGCAAGGTGCCTAGAGTGCCAGAGCCAGCTTCCTCTTGAGAAATAGGCCTGGGCTTTGGGCAAGGATTTCACTGATGTCCTAGTCTGCTAGGTGCCTGGTGATACTGGCTGACCCTCTGGGAGAACAGACTATTCCCAAAGGCCATCAGTCTAGCAGCTTCGTGGCTTAAAGAGAGGAATCCCTGTGGCCACAGCACAGCTTTCCAAAAGAAAATGAGTCCGTCACTCTTTGCTGGACCCCCAGGAAGCCAACCCCTGTCCCCGTGATAATGCTAACGCCATTCTGTATTCTACACAGAGACCAGTTACCCTTAGTCATGTCCTGGGGCTGGGAACACTGCAATTTAAAGCAAAACAAAACAAAAAACCTACTTTGGTAGAAGGTCTTATTGATCCTGCAAGAACTATACTGATGGCTAGGTCAGTACCCACCTTCATGCCCTGTGGCAGCCCTCAGGATACTCAGGTGGCCAGACTAGGGTATTAACTGGAGATCCAACACCTAGCCTAGCCATCCTCTCCTTAGGTGGCTACAGTGGGAATGCGCCCTCTGCTGATTGGCATGGGATACTGCTGATTCAAACTTGTGGAAGAACTGATTTTTTTTTTTTTTTTTTTTTTTTAATTAAAGTAATCTCTACACCCAGGGTGCCTGGGGCTCAGTTGGTTAAGCACCTGCCTTTGGCTCAGGTCATGATGGATCAAGCCCCACATCGGGAAGCCTGTTTCTCTCTGCCTGCTGTTCCTGCTGCTTGTGCTGTCAAATAAATAAACCTAAAAAACAAAAAACAAACAAAAAATTCTACTTCCAGCATGGGACTCAAACTCACAACCTCCAGATCAAGAGTCACATGCTCTTCCAACTGAGCCAGCCAGGCACCCCATGATTTTCCTGTCCAGCCCTTATGTGAAGTTTGGATCAGCTTCCTCCACAAGGCTTATCATTCTGTCTCCTGTTTCTCCTGTGCTAGACCCTGTGGTGACCCTGAGGAAAAGTCAATAGACCCCGCCCTCAAGGTGTTCACAGTTGCCTGAGGGAGGCAGGCAGGCAGACAGCAGCAGCAGCTCCATGACTCTGCTGTAGCAGGGATGGTGCAGGGTGGGGTCGGGGAGAGGTAGGGAGGTAGGAGGACAGGAAGAACATAAGTGGTATTTTAGAAGAATGGACTTGCCTCTGCTTGAATCTGAAATGGACGATTTGTGCAGCTCTCAGAACAGGGCAGCTCTATGGCTGAGCACGCTCTGGTGGCAAGTCCACGGCAAGGGAGAAGTCAGCTCAGAGGATGACTCTGGGATCACCACATATACCCAGGCACTCCCAAACCAAGCAGAGGGGTTGGTGCTTGTGACCAGACCTCCCAGGCCAGAGAAACCATGCTCAGTGCATGGATGGCAGAAGGGAACTGGATCACAGGGGAAGAGCAGCAGTGAAGGCAGCAGTACCTGTGGGGGCAGACTCCGTGAGGAAATAATTACAATGTTAGGAATTATAATAAAAGCTATCTTGGACTGAGCATCCTTTAAGCACTAGATTTGTTATATACATTACCTTATTTAAACCCTCAGATAGGTAGATACTGATATCCCCATTATTTTAAATGAGGAAATAAAGTCCGCAAAGGGGACGTAAATCATTCAAAGTTGTATTCTGTAGTCTGCACTGGAAGTGGGGTACAGCAATCCACGCACCCCTGATCTTTCAAAGATGTCACATAGCCTTGGGTGAGAATCCTGCCTGGGAAGGGCTGAATTTTTCCACATGGGCTAAAATACTGCAGTAGCAAAGGACTCCAAAATCCCTATGGTTTAATGCTTAAAACTTTATTATCCTCTCACATCAAGCCCAGGAGGTGGAGTGAGGTTTCTCCCAACACCCTAGCCACCAAAGTGCAAGTGGGGGTGGAGGGAAAGGCTGGAGCTTCCCCCAGGGCTCTTTAGGGCCTCAGCCCAGGAGCGCTGGCTCATTTCCTCTCACAGTTCATTGGCCAGACGCAGTCACATGCCCCCCTCACCACCACCACAGCAAGTGGCTGAGACCAAGTGTAGCCTCCAGGATGCTGAGCATGCAAAGAAGAGCAGGGCTTAGTGAGCACTGATAATGACTCCCACAGAGCCTTGGCTGAGAAGACAGTGGATGAAAAGTAACCTGAGGAGTAACCTGGCAAAGACACTGAGTCAAATGTGGACCAAGGGGGAACATTTACTCATTAATCTAATGGGATTACGGGCACTAGGGCTAGGTTTTGGGATTTGGGGATAAGAGTTGGAGTCCCAGTCCTCAGGGAGCTCATGGTCACTGTGCTGTAATCATTGTACTACCATTTCATAAGCATTTATAGGAGCCCAGTGGGGACCTAAAAGAGGGAAACTGGGGTGCCCTCAAGGAGGAGGTAAGAGTAAAACAAAGGACAGTTGAAGAAGGAAAAGAGTAAGCTCTCAGTTGGCTAGGGATCACATTAAAGGGACTTATGTAGGTCAGTATCATCAATAGTGCTCAGGGGACACCTACCTCCTTTTAGAGTCCAGGCACAGAACAGGGAACTCTTAAAAAGACAAGCCAGATCAGGGAAAAGTTAATATAGATGGATTTTTCCTTAAACTCTTTTAACAGCATACTCCATCTCCTTCATGGCAAGAGAAATGTAAATTAAAACTACACTAAGGTAGCATTTATCACCTATCAGACTGGCAAAAATTCCCAACGACAGCATATTCTGTTGAGGTTTTGAGAAGAGAGGCATTCCCACACACTGGGAGAGGGAGCGTGTATTGATATCATTCCTAGCAATGGGGAATTGGGCAACATTTGTCAAAATTTAAGGTGCATATACTGTTGGACCTAACAATTTCACAAGGAGGAATTTATCCAGTAGATAAATATATTTGCACACATATGAAATATGTACAAGATTATTCATTGTGGCATTATTAGTAAAAGATTGGAAATTATCCAGATGTCCATAAGAAACTGGTTAAATATAATTTATATACACAGAATATTATACAGCGGTAAAAAAGGAGGAAGCTTGTGATGTGCTAGTACAGAAAGTCTCCAAGATATGAGCTAAGTAAAAAAAATTAAAGTACAATAAAGTATTATACTTTTTATTTTTATTTTCTTGTACTTTTTATTTTACAAAATAAAGTATATAAAAAGCTACCGTTGGTAGAAGAAAGGAGAAAAAAGGAAATCTGTATTCATAAGAATGCTAAAGAATAGCTCTCAGGACAGGCTTGGTAATGCTGCAGTAACAAGTGTCTAAGACATTTCAGTGCCTTATACAACTTTTTTTTTGTTGTTGTTCCCACCCAGTGTCCATTATATATGGGCTTTGGCTCTGAGCCACATACTACCCCACTGTGAGACCCAGGCTGATGGACCAGGCCCTAAGGGAACCTGGCAGGTTTCACTTCAAAGGGAAAGGAATACGGCAAACTGGGGAACTGGCTGTGAAACTTCCATATGAGTGTGAACCAAATAATGCTTCTGCCCACATTTCACTGACCGGTTAAGTCACAGGAGCACCACTGAGTACAACAAGTCAAAAAATGTTTACCTTGCCGGGCAGGGATCCATACGTCACATAGTCAAGCCTATGGACACTAGGACAGGCATGTATAAGCCTCCTACTGGGAGGGGAAGCAACTAATAATGAACAATAATGCAATCTGGCCCTAAGAAATTACATAACAGTGACTACTTATGGGATGGGATATTGGAAACTGGGTAGATAGGGATAAGATGGACACTTGCACTTAGTACATATGTATATTTGAATTATGTGAATATATGATCCAAAAAAATGCTGCCCAGTAGCTACATAAAAATATATCCAGATCGGGGCACCTGGCTTACTCATTTGGAACAGCACACAACTCTTGACTCAGTTAGGGTTGTGAGTTTGAGTCCCCCATTGAGTATAGAGATTACCTAAAAATAACTAAGTAAAAATATATCCAGATCTCCTTTTCCTGTGATATGAACTTTGGACACATCACCTAAATGCACTGATAAGCTCCTGACATCTTACTGATAATATTCCTGCTGAGAGGTATGTGAAAATCAGTTAGTGGAACCTGTACCAGGGCAGCTCTCCCTGCCAGATGCCTGCGAGAGCAACTGCCGGGGCTTTTCAGGGAGAAGCAGGAATCTGTATCTGGTTGTCTGGTTTGAGGACTCAAGGGACTGGGTGAGGAGCATCGTAGCCCCCGGACCTTTACCAAGCTCGGGATACCAGGGACTCTGAGTGGAATGAACAGATATAGGCCTGGGACAGCTAGCAGGAATGTACACTGCAAGTGAACAAACTCCTGGGAAAGCAGGGTAGGGCACTGGGGAAGCAAGACCAGAAATGAGATCTAAGAGAGAAGGAGAGCCATTAACTGAAATGTGAGCTGTAAGGTTGGTAGCTAAGAAGGTGGCGTGAATCAGGAAGGGGAGCACAAGGTAAGCTGAGGAGCAGTTCAAGGCCAAAGACAAGACCAGGAAAATGAGCCAAAGTCCCACGTTTCTGGTCAGCCAGCTGAGGAGGCAGGCTGTCTGAGGGCTGAAAGGCTGCTTACGACCTCGCAGCAGCCCACAGCAGGGACCACCCCCACACAGGCTAGACCACAGGAGCCCTGGGACGGGCCTTCAGAATCCTATCCTGTGGCTCAAGGGTTTCTAACCCCCTGGGGATCTTACGGGGAGGCCTAGAAGCCCCCCAGGGATAGCAGGAATTGTTTGAGGGGTGAAAACAGTCCTCCACAGCACTGGGTTAACATTATAGGCCAAGTGATGCATCGCTGAGCACTGTATCAAAAACTAATGATGTACTATACAGTGGCTAACTGAACATAATAACAAAAATTAGAGTGTAAAAAAAATAAAAAAAATTTAAAAGTCAGCCGTGCGCATGGCTGCTGCACTTGCAGACACCCTGGAGACACTGGGCCTTCCTGGCCTATCCATGCAGACAGTGGGCTCCATTGTTGGTCACTGTCTCCCACGAGACCCCCTTTCCTCCTCCAGTACCACTTCAACCCCTCGCAGTCCGTCCTGGTGATGGAAGGTGACGACATTGGGAACATCAATCGTGCCCTCCAGAAGGTGTCCTACATCAACTCCAGGCAGTTCCCGACGGCGGGTGTGCGGCGTCTGAGAGTCTCCTCCAAAGTCCAGTGAGTAGACAGACGCTGGTCAGCCGGGGGCCCAGCTGAGGCAGTGGGGATGGTCCCTGGGGAATGTTCCCTGGCAAAACAGATTCATCTTTCTTCAGCTATTTGCAGTTTCTCTGCTACCCCTAGAAGGAAGCCCCAATGGATCTGTATTCTCTTCTTGTTTTCTTCTTAAAGAAAATGTTTGGTTGCTTTGCCAACACAAATTCAGCTTCCTCTATTTAATCCAGAATCTGATGTACTACTGCATCCTGTAAATTCGCAGAAAGCTCGGTTTTTAGTGGTCTGATTTAAGGTTACAGTAGCCGGTACATAGTCGGTACTTGAAAAATGTTTAATAAATTGGATTAAATCAACCAACCCAGCTTTGTAGAGCAGCTAAATACCACAGGTGTTCAAGAGAAAGAGAGGGTATAGTTCTTGTCCCCAGGGGTCAGAGCCCAGTAAAGGAGAGACTATTTATGAGTGGAGCCTGGGGATAACTCACATCTTGGTCTGTCAAATCATTTCTCAGCCACGGCAACTGCCTGGTGGGACCCCAGAAAAACTCCTGGGAGGCAGAAAGGGGAGTTCCCTAATCCCCGGAGCCAGGATAAGAAGCCAGCAGGATAGGAAGAAGGCTGGGAAAGACTAGTCTGCTGACTGCCACGTTACTGGGGCCAGGGACAGGTGCCAGACTAAACCCCACAGTCAGCACTCAGATTCAACAGCTCTACGGACAGAGGAGGTATGCCCCCCTTCACACTAAGGGCCCCCACTGGAGGCCTGCAATAGGGAGCAAACATCTCCAGCTCAGCTCCACACTGCGGTCAAATAGAGGGACCAGGCTTCTGTAAAGCCATGAGGGGCACGGTGCCCTCTGGGACTGGTGCAGCAGAGGCCAGGTAAAACCAGGGTGAGGAGCATACCACGCTCCCACATCTCACCCACCACACAGAAGAGGAGGGAGTGGCTCAGCATGGTGTCCACCAGACGGCACTTCCCCTGGGAACTTACCAAAAGGATACAGATTGACGGCCGCCACCAGCTGGAGTCCACTTAGTGTTCCCAGAGTGGCCCTCTGGGCCCCAGAGCTCTAGCCTAGGTCTTTGGCTTAGGTGAGCAGCACAGAGTGCCAGTGACTCGCGTGCCTGATGCGGTACGATGAGGGTGTTGGATCCACTTACATTTACTGAGCTCCAACTGTGAGGCAGACTCAGGGCTTGGCTTCTTTTTTATATGCCATCACATTTAATCCTTGCTCTTAGGAGGGAATTAATTATGGTCACCCCCACTGAAAGAAACTGATGGAGAGGGCGCCTGGGTGGCTCAGTGGGTTAAAGCCTCTGCCTTCGAGCTCAGGTCGTGATCTCAGGGTCCTGAGATCGAGCCCCACATCGGGCTCTCTGCTCGGCAGGGAGCCTGCTTTCTCCTCTCTCTCTGCCTGCCTCTCTGCCTATTTGTGATATCTGTCAAATAAATAAAATCTTTAAAAAAAAAAAAAAAAAAGAAACTGATGGAGAAACTGAGGTTCCCAGGAGTCCCACCTTGCCCAGGGTTGCCCAGCCCCACTGTGGCTAAGCCAGACCATGGACCTTTTCTAACTTCCCAGGTCTTGCTTGTGAGGTCACAGCTGTCTGCCTTCCAGGTATTTCTGTGGCAGTGTACCAGGAGAAAAGAGAGGATCCGTGGCACACCTGCCACAGAGGCACTGTGGGAGCTCCTCATCGAGAGATGACAGACATGAGCACGGGAGAGTTCAGCCCTGGGGTCTCAGCACGATGCCTGTACCCAACCAGTTAGATGGCAGTTTGCATACAAAATCTTAGTGCTATACCAAGCAGTGGCTAATTAATGTTACCACTGATTACTTTGTTAAAGGATAATTAGAGGTTTAACAGTTACTTGTCTCGGGTACCGAAGATTCCCAGTTCTCCCAGAAGCCAATCCTCTTAAGTCCCTAGATGGCTATTAGTTTGACTATGCTGTAGCTTTCAGTCTGAATGTCTGTTGACATGCTCCGAGACTCCAAGGCAGTCTGGAGACCTCTAGACCCTTAGCAAGGGCTAGAGGTGGTTATGTGTCTCCTCATCCCCGGTCCGTGGTGGTGGATGCGTTCGTGGCTTACTCTTCAGTGCCGTGACCGCAGCTGTTTTCCCAGGTGCTTTGGAGAAGATGTGTGCATCAGTGTCCCTGACGTGGATGCCTTTGTGATGGTGCTGCAGGCCATTGAGCCCCAGATCAGCCTCCGGGGCACAGACCGCCTCTGGAGACCTGCCGCCCAGTTTGAAAGTGCCCGAGGGGTGACCCTCTTCCCCGACCTCAAGATCGTGAGCACCTTCGCCAAAGCCGAAGCCCTGGGTGACCTGAGGCCCACAGGTACAGATGTGTGCTAGGTCGTAGGACAGGAGCCTTCTGTTCTCAGAGCCATGCCAAGTCCCCCTGCAGGACAGCAGACTGTTTACCACAGCAGGGAATTTCCAATTGCAGAGCAAACACACCTGCAAACAACACAAATAACAGGAGGGAAATGAGCCATTTGGCAAATAATTCGTCCATGCATGTACATGATAAGATGCTGGAGGGAGGGCATTTATGTCAAAGGGCAGATGAAAGAAAGCAAGTTGCAAATTATAGAGTTCCTACAACACACACAGAAAAGTGCCAAGAAGAAAGCACACCTGACACTAGAAGTGCCGCTCTCTAAGATGCGAAGAGCCCATTTGTCTCTGTACCCCTTCACCTGGCTGCAAACGCAGAATGTTCAATAGTGCACATGTGTTATTGTGATAATCAGAAGAGAAGCTAAGGAGGCACAAAGGAAAAATCTGGCTGTGCCTTAGTAGACATACGGTTAAAGTTGGGTCTGATCCACCAGATTAGTGTAAGCTCTCAGGAGACTTTCCAGCATTATTGGAAGGGCTTCCCGGTGGAGGTGGCATTATTGGAATGTTCTGCCAGGGAGAAACAATCCGTTGCATGAAAAGCTACAGTGCGTTCAGCTGGCAGGGCATGGGGGGTAAGAGGAAGGAAGGTTAGAGAAGGAAGAAAGGGAAACCCAGCGCCCGAGCTATAGGGAAATTACCCATTGAACCATCCTCCGCAGCCTCCTCCAGGAGTGGACTTCCAGCTCTCCCCCTCGGCCTCCAGGAGCAGCTGCTGCTGATGTGCTGGTAGAGTGGGCCTGAGTCCCCGACTGGCTGTTCGTCTGGTAGTCCGAGTTACTCACTGACTTAAACCACCCTGGTCCCTAGCGAATGGGGTGCCTCAATACCTACTACCAGACCAACCCATCCCCTCACCCTCCTACCCCCTAAAACCCTCAGTTTGTTTCTCCAAGTTCAATCTCTCATGCTTCATCTTCCCCTCCGACTCCCCCCCCACCTCACTTTTCTCTTCCTTCTCCTAATGTCCTCCATGCTATTCTTTATGTTTCACACGTAAGTGAAACCATATGATAATTGACTCTCTCTGCTTGACTTATTTCACTCAACATTATCTCCTCCAGTCCCATCCATGTTGATGCAAAAGTTGGGTATTCATCATTTTTGTTGGCTGAGTAATACTGCATTGTATATATGGACCATATCTTCTTTATCCATTTGTCAGTTGAAGGGCATCTAGGCTCTTTCCACAGTTTTGTTATTGTGGACATTGCTGCTATGACCATTGGGGTACAGATGGCCCTTCTTTTCACTACACCTGTATCTTTGGGGTAAATACCCAGTAGTGCAATTGCTGGGTCATAAGGTAGTTCTATTTTTAATTTTTTGAGGAACCTCCATACTGTTTTCCAAAGTGGCTGCGCCAACATGCATTCCCTTTTCTCCACATCCTCTCCAACATTTGTTGTTTCTTGCCTCGTTAATTCTGGCCATTCTAACTGGTGTAAGATGGTATCTCAATGTGGTTTTGATTTGAATTTCCCTGAAGGCTAATGATGAACACTTTTTCATGTGTCTGTTAGCCATTTGCATGTCTTCTTTGGAGAAGTGTCTGCTCAAGTCTTCTGCCCACTTTCTGACTTGTTTTTTGGGTGTTAAGTTTGAGAAGTTCTTTATAGATCGTGGATATCAGCCCTTTGTCTGTAGTGTCATTTGAAAATATCTTCTCCATTCTTTGTTTTGTTGACTGTTTCCTTTGCTGTGGAGAAGCTCTTTATCTTGATGAAGTCCCAAAATTTCATTTTTGCTCATGTTTTCCTTGCCTTTGGAGATGTGTCTTAAAAGAAGTTGCTGTGGCCCATGTTGAAGAGGTTACTGCCTATGTTCCCTTCTAGGATTTTGATGGATTTCTGCCTCACATTGAGGTCTTTATCCATTTTGACTTTATATTTGTGTATGGTGTAAGAGAATGGTTGAGTTTCATTTTCTGTATATAGCTGTCCAGTTTTCCCAGCACCATTTATTGAAAAGACTGTCTTGGGGCGCCTGGGTGGCTCAGTGGGTTAAAGCCTCTGCCTTCGGCTCGGGTCATGATCTCAGGGTCCTGGGATTGAGCCCCACATCAGGCTCTCTGCTCAGCGGGGAGCCTGCTTCCCCTTCTCTCTCTGCCTATTTGTGATCTCTCTCTCTCTGTCAAATAAATAAATAAAATATTTAAAAAAAAAAAGAAAAAGAAAAGACTGTCTTTTTTCCATTGGGTATTTTTTCCTGCCTTGTCGAAAATTATTTGACCAGAGTTCAGCATCCGTATCTGGGCTCTCTATTCTGTTCCATCGTCTATGTGTCTGTTTTTGTGCCAGTACCATGCTATCTTGGTGATCACAGCTTTGTAATAAAGCTTGAAGTCAGGCAACATGATGCCCCAGCTTTGTTTTTTCTTTTTCAACATCTCCTTGGTGATTCGGGGTTTTTTCTGGTTCCATACACATTTTAGGATTTTTTGGTAGACTCTTAACCAACTGAGCCACCCAGGCATCCCAAATGAGATTATTTTCTTAATTTCCTTTTTCTGCTATCTTGTTATTAGTGTATAGAAATTCAAGCAATTTCTGTATATTGATTTTCTATTTTGCAACCATACTGAATTCATTTATCATTTCTAGTAGTTTTTTGGTGGAATCTGTAGGGCTTTCTAGACATAGTATCATGTCATCTGCAAATACTCAAAGTTTTACTTCTTCCGTAACAACTTGGCTGCCTTTTATTTCTTTTTGTTATATGATTGCTGTGGCTAGGACTTCCAGTACTGTGTTGAATAAAAGTGGTAAGAGTGGATATTGTCTAGGGAAAAGTTCTCAGTTTTTCACCAATGAATATGATATACCTGTGGGTTTTTCCTATATAGCCTTTATTATATTGAGGTTTCTTCCCTCTAACCCTATTTTCTTGAGAGTTTTTTAATTATGAATGGATGCTGTACTTTGTCAGATGCTTTTTCTGCAGCTATTGAAATGATCATGTGGTTTTTATCCTTTTCTCTTACTGATGTGATGTACCACATTGATATGTGAATACTGAACCACTCTTGCATCCCAGGAATAAATCCAACTTGATCATGGTGACTGATTTCTTTAATCTATTGTTGGATTTGGTTTGTTAATGTTTTGTTGAGGATTTTTGCATCTATGCTCATCAGGAATATGGGCCTATAGTTTTATTTTTTGATAGTGTCTTTATCTGGTTTTGGTATCAGGGTGATGCTGACATCACAGAATGAATTTGGATGCTTTCCTTCACTTTTTTTGGGAATAGTTTGAGGAGAATAGGTATTAACTCTTCTTTAAATGTTTAAAAGAATTCACCTGTGAACCATGTGGTCCTGGACATTTATTTGTTGGGAGGTGTTTGATTACTGATTCAGTTTCATTGCTGGTAATTGGCATGCTCAGATTTTCTGTTTATTCCTGATTCTGTTTTGAGAAGTTATAGGTTTCTAGGAATTTATCCATTTCTTCTAGGTTATCTAATTTGTTGGCATATGATTTGTCATAAACATTCTCTTACAACCCTTTGTATTTCATAGTCTTGGCTGTTTTTTCTCCTATTTTAAGCTCTTTTCTTGTTTTTGTTTTTTGGATGAGTGTAACAAAGGATTATTAATTGTCTTGATCTTTTTGAAAAACCAACTCCTGGTTTCATTGATCTGTTCTATTTTTTTTTTCCTAGTATCTGTATCATTTATTTCTGCTCTAGTCATTATTATTATCCTTTTGATAGTTCTGGGTTTTGTTTGTTGTTCTTTTTCTAGTTCCATAAGGTGAAGGTTGTTTGAGATTTTTCTTCCTTCTTGCGGCAGCCCTATAAACTTCCCTCTTAGAACAGCTTTTGCTGCATCCCAAAATTTTGGACTGTTTTGTTTTCATTTGTCTCCATGTATTTTTTTTTAATTTCCTCTTTGATTTCTTGGTTGGCCCATTCATTGTTTAGTTGCCCATTATTTAACCTCCAGTATTATGGTTTTTATTATGCTTGCTTTGTGGCCTACTATGTGATTTATTCTGGAGAATGTTCCATGTGCACTAGAAAGAATGTATATGATGCTTTTTTAGGATGAAATATTCTGAATGTATGTTAAATCCGTCTAGTCCAATGTGTCATTCAAAGCCACTATTACCTTGATGATTTTCTGTTTGGATAATGTATACATCAATGTAAGTGAGGTACTATAGTCCCCTACTGCTATTGTACTATTGATTACTTCCTTTGTTTGTTATCTGCTGCTCTGTGTATTTAAGTGCTCCCATGTTGGGTGTATAAATATTTATAATTGTTATATCATCTTGTTTGATTATTTCCCTCTGTGATTATTTTAATGTCCTTCTTTGTCTCTTTTTACAGTCTTTGTTTTAAAGTCTATTTTGTCAGATATAAGTATTGCTATTCTGACTTGCTTTTCACTTCCATTTGCATGGTAAGTGCTTTTTCATCCCCTCACTTGCAATCTGCATGTATTTTTAGGTCTAAAATGAGTCTCTTGTAGGCAGTACAGAGATAGGTTTTGGGTTTTTATCCATTCCATCACCTTGTGTTTTTCATTGGAGCATTTAGTCCATTTAAAGTAATTATTGAGGGGCGCGTGGGTGGCTCAGCGGGTTAAGCCGCTGCCTTCGGCTCAGGTCATGATCTCGGAGTCCTGGGATCGAGTCCCGCATCGGGCTCTCTGCTCAGCAGGGAGCCTGCTTCCTCCTGTCTCTCTGCCTGCCTCTCTGCCTGCTTGTGATCTCTCTCTGTCAAATAAATAAATAAAATCTTTAAAAAAAATAATAAAGTAATTATTGATAGGTATGTACTTATTGCCATTTTGTTACTTGCTTTATGGTTCTTTTTGTAGTTCTCATTTGTTCCTTTCTTCTCTTGCTCTCTTCTCACATGGGGTATTGGCTTTCTTTAGTGATATACTTGGATTTCTTTCTCTTTATGTTTTGCATATCTCTTCTGGTTCTTGATTTATGGTTATCATTAGGTTTGTAAATAACATCTTCTGCATATAGCAATCTATATTAAATTGTTGGTCACTTAAGTTTGAACCCATTATTTACTCCACCCTCCCACCCCCACAGTTTAGGTACATGGTATCATATTTTATAGACTTTTATTTTTTGAGTTCCTTGACTGATTTTTATAGATATACTTTATTTTTATTGCTTTTGTGCTTCTTACTTTTCTTACTCCATGCAGCAAATTCCCTGTAACATTTCTTGTAGGTCTGGTTTAGTTGTCATAAATTCTTTTAACTTTTGTTTTTCTGGGAAACTACTTCTCTTTCTGTTCTGAATTATAGCCTTGCTGGATAGAATATTCCTGGCTGCAGATTTTTTCCTTTCAGGACTTTGAATATATCATGCCCTCCCTTCTGGCCTGCAACCTTTCTGCTAAAAAATTAGCTGATAGCCTTATGGGTTTTCCTTATATGTAACTCTTTTCTTTGCTCTTGCTGTTTTTAAAATTTTCTCTTTGTGGTGCCTCAGTGGCTCAGTCGGTTAAGCATCTGAATAGTACTCTTCATTTTTGCTTAGGTCTCTTGCTGTGATTTTGTTCTGTTCTTTCATTTGGGACATATTCCTCTCTCTCCCCTCATTTTATCTATACTTCTGTGTGTTTTTGTGTGTTGGGAGAGTCCGCAAGGTCTCCTGCTCTTGAAAGTAGTGGCCTAATCAACATGTCCTGTAGTGCTTTGTAGTGTCCCCTGTTCACCAGAACCTGGGGCTTCAATAGTATCTCCTATGTGTGTGTTCTGTGTGACCTATGGCCATGGCTGAGCTGCTTTTGCCTTCAGCCCAGTGGTCTGCGATGGCTTTCTTTGCCTATTGTGACCAGGATTTTCCCTGTGGTGTTAAGTCAGTCTGGGCCTGTCTTGGGCTTGAGTTGAATCAGACCAAGCATTTGTCAGAGATACAGTAGCATCAACCTGCAGGGTGATTTCCCTGTGTTGTTCCTTAAGACACTGGTTGGTGGTTGGGGCCTGAAGTCAGACCAGAGGTCTGCCCCCAGCCTGTTGGGGCTGAGGCTTGGTATGTGTGGTTATCTTCCCTTCTCCCTGGGGCAGGAATCACTTTGGACTTGTGCTGGTCCCTTTCAGGGTAGTTTGCACAGTGCCAGGCCTGTGGCACCACTTTGGAGGGGCTCTGGCCAGGGTCATATTGGAGGGGGCTGATCAGGAGAACTTGGTGCAGAGAACTTGGTTTTAGGAAGATTTATGCAGGTGTGCAGTGGGAAGGAGTGGAGGCCTGGCTGGAGAGGGCATGTCTGCAGGAGAACCTGGGTATCGTGGCACTGTTAGCAATTTAGGTAGCATCTGTTGGCACTGTGCTGGTTCCCTCAGATGTCTGTCTGTGTCTCAAGGCGGCGAGTGTCGGGGTGGGGGGGGTTGGTGCCCACATGCCTGGAAGAGTTGCCCAGTGACCTGTCCCTTCGACACATGCTCTGAGATTAGTAAACAAACCTCCCTTCCATATAACGCAGGCATTTTTCAAACTGCTGCTTCTATGCTATATTTTCACAGGCTGTTTGTTGTGCTTCCTCTCATCTTCACTCTCCCAGAGCCAAGCCCATTGATTGATTGATTGATTTATCTATTTATCTATTTATTTATTTATTTGACGGAGAGAGATCACAAGTAAGCAGAGAGGCAGGCACAGAGAGAGGAGGAAGCAGGCTCCCTGCCAAGCAGAGAGCCTGACACAGGGTTTGATCCTAGGACCCTGGGATCACTCACGACCCGAGCCGAAGGCAGAGGCTTTAACCCACTGAGCCACCCAGGCGCCCCAAGCCCACTGATTTTTAATGTTCCAGGTGTTAAGCCCTACTGCTTGTAACAAATCATGAAATTAT
This sequence comes from Lutra lutra, assembly GCF_902655055.1. Taxonomy (NCBI): domain Eukaryota; kingdom Metazoa; phylum Chordata; class Mammalia; order Carnivora; family Mustelidae; genus Lutra; species Lutra lutra. The sequence continues at coordinate 124,831,425 of NC_062278.1, read as the reverse complement.
GCCTAGCTGGTTTTCAAAGCCAAATATGGGGATTCGTCTCCCGTGTGCCTGGAGTGTTTGGTATGAGGATCTGTGTTTTTCCCCTTTCTAGTGTGTGCCTGGAGTGTTTGGTATGAGGATCTGTGTTTTCCCCTTTCTAAGTCTGTGGCACCCCTCCTTCCCACAGACCCATTTAGCTCCTGACTACATCTCTTCCCTTCCTACCCTCTCTCATGTGTCTCTTCCCTACATTTAGTTGTGGAATTTGTTCTGCCAGCCTTCAGGTTGTTTTCCAATTTATACTGATGTGGTATTACCTAGGTATATCCGTGGGATGAGGTAAACTTAGGGTCCTTTTACTCTGCCATCTTCCCCAGAAGTCCCAATCACTTCTAAGCTGGGAATGCCAATGTGTCTAGCATTCAAATACTCAGATGTCTCTTTAGGAAATTTGGGGTCATAAAATCAGGCCAGGATTGCTAGACTGACCAAGAGATTGCAAGTAACCAGTTTTACTTAATCATTTAATTATATTAATTGTGCTTCTCTATTTGAGCAATATGTAGCAGTATGCGCCATATGAGCCCCTGGGTTAGATATTGAGGAGTTGGTCATTAAAAACAAAAACAAACAAAAAGTGCTTCTGCCATTGAAAAACTCAGGGTCTGCTGGGGTGACAGATACACACACCAGGACCACATGGGGAAAACGAGGAGAGTATGATAGGAGAGCACTTCTCTCTGGTCCCAAATAAGAACGGTCATTTATTGAGCACCTACAAGGTGCCAGACACTGTCTTCAATCCTCTCAAGACCCTTGCCCTCTTTACAGATGAAGAAATTGAGAGGCGTAGTTTATCTAACTGTAAGTATTTCCATGGCTGTTATACAAATTCACAGCTTTTGACTATTATGTTCATGCTCTTCACACAAATCCATGCCACCCAACCTCAGGGCATGCCTGGGCATCCATCTGAGCCATGGTGGTTGGGATGGCGCAGTCTCTTCTCCTGACCCAGTCTGACCCTGGTGTGCAGTCACAGAGGAGGAAGAGGACATGCAAGCCTGCTGTCTGATTTGTCCTTGTGCCTGTATTTCCCATATGTCTATCTTCCCTCAGCCCCCAAATCAGCAGTCTTAGAAGAAATGCTTCACAACTTAGATTTCTGTGACATTTTGGTGCTTGGAGGGGACCTGGACCCAAGACAGGAGTGCTTGGAACTCAACCACAGTGAGCTCCATCAGCGACACCTGGATGCCACCAATTCCACAGCAGGCTACTCTATCTATGGTAAGAGCACACTCAGTCCCTTAACCTGGTGCTCTCTGAGTACCTTCATGCTGGAGTCATGAGTGTCATAGTGCTCTGTCACCTGTAGAGGAGGTGTCAGGGACCTTTGACCTCAGAGCATGGACTGCTAGCCCCTCCTTCAGTGAGTTACATAGAAAGTGAGTGCATGCTTTCTCTTATGTTTGATCTCAGCAAATATAGCAGCATTTGACAGGATGGAACTATTCTGATCAGAGCCTGATGAATCTGGAAAGCCTGTGGGTCAGTTCAGCTGGCTCCTTAGAACTTCTGTATCCATGCATCATCTGCCCCTAAACATCTTAAACTCATACCCTGGATAAATTCAGGAGAACCACAAGTCCCAGCAGCCACATCCTATATCCCCCAACCCCCCCATCCTCTACCTTCTTACGACAGGTGTGGTCTCTTGGCACAGGTGTGGGCTCCATGAGTCGCTATGAGCAGGTGTTGCATCACATCCGCTACCGCAACTGGCATCCAAGTTCCCTTGAGTCCCGGCAGTTCAGAGTCAAGTGCTCAGAACTCAATGGACGTTATGCTAGCAATGAGTTCAACCTGGAGGTGAGTGGGTCCTGTCATCATTAGGGGATTTCAGAGTTATCTACTTGTTCCTCGTTCATTTGGTCCACCTGCCACTCCTGGTCAGCAGCACCTCTTCCTTCTCTTCCTAGGTCAGTGTCCTTCATGAGGCCAGAGTCTCAGACAAGGAGCACGTCAACCACCTTATTGTGCAGCCTCCCTTCCTGCAGTCTGTCCACCACCCTGAGTCCCAAAACAGCATCCAGCGAAGTTCAGGTAGGTGGCGTGGGAGGAAGGACCTCAAGATATCAGGTGGGCATGGTGCTTCAAGACCATCCACTAACAGGTATGGTGCAGCAGCCATAGGTGCCCAGAACTGAAGGAGGGACCCAGGAATGGGAAAGCTGTGAGCCCTACCTCGGAGGTCCTCACAGCCTCAGTAAGGGGCTAGTTAGGGAAAGAAGTTACAAGTGTATTATAACAGAGGTTGGTACAGAGTGCTAGGGTAAAGTCTTCCAAGTCCTATGAGGCCTGATTCAGAGCCACAGCCTATATGATGCTTTCCCTGAGCCCCTTCCTATGTGCTGTCACACACACATACACACACACACACACACACACACATGCAAACCATATTGCAATCTCTCACCCTTACTTCACTTCCAGTCTTGCCATTTGTATCACTGTCTGGTGTGTCTGTCCCTGTGAAATTCCATAGTGCTTGGCTCTCAGTGGAAGCCCTCCCACCCCCGCTCCAGAATTTGAGGGGAAAGCAAAAGATAGAAGAGAATGTACATCAAATACTTGATTTATTCCTCACAAGTACCCATGGGTAAGAATTATTAAATTCATTATAGAGATGAAGAAAGTGAAACCCAGGCAGGGTGAGGTGCTGGCCCAGAGTTCTATCTACAGCTGAGAAGTGGTAGGGCAGATTTTAACCCACACATGGGTATTCCCTTCATATTCCATCTCAAGACTGAGCTAGTCTTTCCATTTACCATGTCATGTGGATTCCTTCCTTGTTCCAGTGGTCCCAAGCATCGCCACAGTGGTCATCATCATTTCTGTGTGCATGCTGGTGTTTGTCGTGGCCATGGGCGTGTACCGGGTCCGGATCGCCCACCAGCACTTCACCCAGGAGACGGAGGCTGCCAAGGAAGCGGAGATGGACTGGGACGACTCTGCGCTCACAATCACAGTCAACCCCATGGAGGTGATCCTAATGCAGGGGCTAGAATCTTGAGGCAGGACGCTTCCCCTCCCCCAGCTCCATCTTCCCTGTGCTGGAAGCCCTGCCCCAACAAGCCCAGCCCCACTGACCCTTGCCTTCTCTGAGCACCTTCAGCCCACTCCCCCTGCATGGACCATATTTTCCCATCAGCTACATTCACTGATTAAAAATACATGAATTGCTCTCACCCTACCGACAGAACCAGACATTTCTTAAGGCAAGCAGCCATGTGGTGTCTCTCCCTTGCCTCCCCCATAGTATTTAACTCAAAGCTGACTAACACTTAAAGACTCAGTATTGAATTCCTGATTAACAGTGTAAATTAGATGGCTTTGCTCCATGCTGCCTGCAGAGCTCACTTAAAGGCTCAGATAGGCTAAAACAAAAACACAACAGCAATACCTGCCATTCACTGAGCCCCCATCAAGACAGTGCACAGGGTGCTCTGTACATACCACCCCCTGTGAAACAGAGGTTCTCATCCTCACTTCTTGAGTGGCAACCAAGTCCAAGAGGAAAGATAGCTGGTAGTAGCAGTGCCAATATTTAACTGAATGTTGCTGGATCCTAACGTCCTATCATTTCAGTTAGCCAGCAACCTCCAGCATCCACCCACAAGGGTCTAAGGCCCCAGCTCTGGATATACGAATACCACAGTGCCCTTTGGGCTGCCCATGGGTCCTCAGTGGTGGCAAAGGCAGGAGTAGAAAAGCAGAGGAAGATCAGAAGGAGTCACTGAGGCATGAAGATTCTCCCAATGTGGTCCCCAAGGTCTCTGAGTTGGCCTCATGCTCTGGGATCCTAGCCAGCATTGCCGCTGTAGCTCAGCTTGTAGCATAGGGTGTAGGTATAGTGCTGAGCATGCCCCAGGGCACACCAGCATTTCCACCCTCGGAGAGCAGAGCCTTGGCTGTGGAAAACAAGCCCCGAGGCCTGGAGAAGTGTGAGCCCCAGGCATGAGTGTTCTTACTGAGGGCTAACCTGCTGCTGCCAAAGGTCAGTGAAGCATGAGCAGGGAAAGCCATCGAGGTGGCAGTGTTCAGAAAAAATTTCCTGGAGGAGGTTAGCCTAAAGGAGGCCTTGAGGAATGGGTTAGAACGGGGGCGGGCAGGCAAGGTAGAAAAGAAGCCATTCCAGGGAGGGGAGGCAACCATGCAAGGGCATACATCTCTTATGGCTCTTTCATCAACTCAAAATGTAAATCCAGAACTAAGACTTTGCTAGAATCACCAAAAATTGGGCAGGACTGGAACTGGAAAAGAGTGAGGCTGAGTTTGAGGACACAAGTCTCAGACAGTGAAGGGGGGCATGGAAAATGAAGATCATGAACTTTCCTTTCCGAAGGAGTATTTCTGAGGAGCAGCATACCTGCGTCTTGGCTTAGAAGACCGTCTGCTCCCAGAGAATATGATCTCACCTGGAAATGGGCTGAATGTTCCTCTGTGAGAAAAGAGCATTTAAGCTACACTTAAGACTTGGAAAGCTCCATACAGAGAGGCTCCAGAAATGCTGGAAAGCAAACCCTGGCCTGAAAGGGATAGGCTTCGATGTCTTGTGTTTAAAACCCACCATTTACCTTGAGTCCAGATCTTGGAATTTGCTATTTCTTCTTGGTCCTTAGCCCTCTGATTTGCCTTTCACCAGAGGACTTCCCATTCAGGAGGCCTGTCCCCAGTGCCATGGGTTTAGTGGGAAGGCAAAGGAGTTCCAAGGGTCTGAAATGTTGCCTTAGTGGAGGGAGAAACATGTTAAGTTCCAAAGTAGTTTTTGCTCAGCCCCTAATGAGCATGTCCCTTCTCTCCCCAACATCCAGAAACATGAAGAACGAGGGCGTGGAGAAGAGACTGAGGAGGAGGAGGAGGAAGAAGTAGAGGAAGACGTGAGCTCCAGCAGCAGTGAGTCAGAGGACAGCGAAGACGAAGAGGAGGAGGAAGGGATGGGCAAGGGCAGACATGGGCAGAGCGGAGCCAGGCACACCCCGCTGGAGTGGGATGACTCAGCCCTGCCCTACTAGCGTCCTGCTGCCTACGCCCACCCACAGGTCTCTTTTGTAAGCCCCACCCGATGTATGCCCAAGTCTATCACATGTCGCCTCTGATTCCTATGACAGGTCTGGGCAGGCCTCCCCAGCGTCCTGGAAGCCACCTGTTAGGCCTTGGGCACTCCCTGGGTCCCAGCGCGGCAAAGGATCCAAGACTCCCAGGGTTGTCATTAGTGGGGACTACCAGCGGGACTTTGTCCTGTAGTCCCCCACGTCTGCCCTGGCCTCAGCCAGCATCCTGTCAGCCAGGCTGCAGAGTTCTGCCTGTGCTCTTCTCTGCAGGGGAGAAAGTCAGCCTTTATGTCGCTCCCCTCCCCCGGACTCCCTGTGCCCAGGACCCTTGGGTTCCAGCTCGCTGTGTGTACACCTGCCCCTGTCTCCTCTTCCACATAGACCAGCAGGTTCTCCTTACCTGACTCTTCAGGATGGCTTCACACAGGCAAGATGGTCAGATAACACACATAAGAGGTCTCCGTTCTTACAGGAAAGTCCTTGTTGAGGCAGAATTAATGTATAGGGAAAGGGTCATGCACATGCATGCACCCATTCACTCTCCCTAGTTTGGAGAGCCTTTCCCTTTGTCCTTTCTGAGGTCATGTAAGCTTAGATGAAAAGTCCAAAACGAAGAAGAGGTCCTTGGCCACAGCAGGGACCGGTCCCCAGCCAGAGTGCTCTGGCAGCCTGCCTTGGATGCCCTGCTGGGCACTGCCCCCACACAGTATCACAGGAACCAGGAAGCACTCCACAGAGGCACTGCCCCAAGCGACAGCATGACAAGCATGCACCCAGGGACCAGAAGGAAGGGCTGATATGAGGAGCCGCTGAGCATCATGGTGGGCACAGAACTGGGGGACGGGGTGGTGGGGTTGCCCCACCCAGAAGGCAGCCAGAGGTTGACAAGGCTCTCAGCATCTAGCCTTAGGGTCCCTTGTCACCTGTTTTCATGCTGTTTTGCCTCCTGAGAAAATGCATCCCTCTCAGATATATCTGGACTGTCATCAACTGCGCCGAATCTAAAATGAAAGTTTGGAGATTTGAATGCTAGGAATTAGGAGCGTATCTGTGATAGTAACGGCTGCTTCTTTATTCTTCTCATAAAAGGAGCAACACTTTGGGTGAAGGGCAAATATATCCGAAAACCTAATTTCTTTCTTTCTTGTTTTAATAAGAAAATCTTTTCCACCTCCATCCTAACATGGACACGTCAAGAGGAGAACTGTTGCTATAGTAACTTGTCTGTGCTCTTTTGTGACCAGGAGAATGGCAGGCAAAAACAGGGCCATTCTAAGACTTTTGTAAGGCTCTGAGAGTGTCTGTTTTGAATGTCTCTGGCTTTGTCCTCAGTCTGTACAATCTGCCCCTGTCCAGCCCAGCCCCTACTTGCAGAGGCACAGAGCCTGGCCCCTAGGTAGAGCGGCATTCAGGTTCAAAAGAAAGTTGAGAATTCAACTATTCCCCCATGTCACTGAAACAGAGCTTAAGAGGGTCCATCATCAGTGTCCTCTAGTTTGACCTCCATCCATGACCAGCCCCTGCAACCTTCTGATTCAAGCAAACTACCTGATGCAGTTTTTTCCACCACTGAAAGTGGTTTTTGCATATCTGTTCCCTCCTTTCAGCCTCACCACAATTCCACTGGGGAGTTGGGACAACTACTGTCAGGCATTTTTTGGGGTTTAGAGCTTTAGCACCTTGCTCAGAGCCATTCAGAGTTAGAGACAAGACCAGTCTTGGTCCAGTGTCCACCACCCCGCTTCTACGTATACTCCTATTTATACAGCTCACAGGCATTGCTGAGGACCTACTATGTGCTAAGCACTCAACCAGCAGCCCTATGAAATGCTAAAGCTGAGTAAGATGAGCACCTCCCCTCCAAGGAGATAATCATTGCAGAGGGGGAACCAACAGCCATAGAAATTAAATGAAACACACAGAGCAGGGAGAGAAGTCATAGGAGGAAGAGGCACACAATCACAAAATCAGTGCTCTTATTTTTCCCTTCTCAGGGAAAAATGCAGGCAGAAGTTTGGGATTTTATATTCATTGACTGGAAATAGACACTTCAGTGAGTTCTCCCAACCAAAACACCCTTTTTCTATCAGGCTGTGTCTGCACATCTACAATGAGAAAATCTCTAACACTGCTTAGTCCCCATCATTCCCGTCATTAAATAAAAAAAGATTCTCCAGTTGGGCACTTAGGAGGTAACAAAATTCTCCCAAAATTATGGCAGTAAAAGCAAAATTTATGGTTTAAAACCAATTTTTTGTTATTAGAAGAATTTTTTTAATGTTTCGAGTTTTTAAATTCTCTAAACATAGAGTATAATATTAGTTTCGGGAGTAGAATTCAGTGATTCATCACTTACATATGATACCCACTGCTCATCACAACCAATTCTTTTTCAACTGAATTTCTATTTAAAATATTCTAAGTCTGATTTTCATGAGAGCACCTTGCAGAGTCCTTTTGATTTGGTTGTGGGTGGGAAGGGTTTCTTCATGCCCTCTGGCTGTCTCCAATGGTTGCATCACTTACTCATGGTTGAGCGGGTTATTTGGAGCATAATTTGGGGAGGGTATTGGGAGATCAGATGAAAGTGGCACTTGGCTAAGGACACAGGGGTTGAATCGTTTATGACTAGATTGATGTAGAGAAACAACAGGAACAAGAAGTCCGGACCCTCTCCATCAACTCCTGTTGTGCAAAGTCAGACTGCACGTCAGCTCCAAAGATGAGGCATAATAATACTGCTGGGTCAGTGGGCATTTATCATGTCCCCAGTGCCCTACTCAACCAGAAGGAGTGATTATATAAAAGTAGCAGAAGCTTCAGGGACTATTCAGGTGAGTGGTGAGTAAAGTAACTTGCCCTCCACCAGTTATTCTAATAACTAGCGAAAAATGTCATTAATCAGCCAAGCCTTTTCCAGGCTCCATATGCTGGTGTCCAGGAACCAGAACTCCCAGATGGCCCAGACACCATGCAGCCTCTCATCCAGACATCAGAAGCAGCAGATGCATGCTTATACCCTGGAGGAACAGGTGACCAGGTTGGCCACAGGCCAGACCATTGCTTATCTTGCCAAGAGGATGACCATATTCTGCTCTCTGGAGCTGGAAAATAGGCTGAAACCTCTTTTTTTTTTTAAGATTTTATTTATTTATTTGACAGACAGATCACAAGCAGGCAGAAGCAGGCTCCTTGCTAAGCAGAGAGCCCGATGCGGGGCTTGATCCCAGGACCCTGAGATCACGACCTGAGCCGAAGGCAGCGGCTTAACCCACTGAGCCACCCAGGCGCCCCTAGGCTGAAACCTCTTAAACGATTCAGGTGACAGGGAGGAAGAGGAGGTTGAAATGGAAAAGGCCAGTACAGAATGAGCTGCTCAATGGAATAAAGCAATCAACCAGTTGGTCACCTGTCTTAACACCAAAAGTATATTCTAGTAGGTTAATCAAATGCTTTAAATCTGACCAAGGTCCAAATCTCTGAAGATAACAATGTGATCTGAGTGGAATCTTATTTCATTACCACTTTCTTGAATGTTCTCAATCATCCTATCAAGCAGGGTTTAAACCACGCATCTCTACAGGTAGCAAGAGCTGTACCTTGTGGACATGGACCCTCCAGGGAGAGGTCTCCTGGCAGGAAGCAATATCCTCCATGCCTATACATACAGCAGAGGTCAGCAAACTTTATCTATAAAGAGCCATATAGTAAATATTTTGGGGTTTGCAGGCCATATGGTCTCTGTTGCAAGTATTCAACTATGCCACTGTAGCATGAAACAAGTCACAGACAATACATAAATGGATATGGCTATGTTCCAAAAAAAAAATTATTTATGAATACTGAAAAAGCAGAAAATCTGAATCCATATTATTTTCACACATCATGAAATTTTCTTACTTTTGATTTTTACTTTTGACCATTTAAAAGTTGAAAAATTCTTCTGAGCCCGTGGGTCATACAAAACCCTGCAGCCTGCCAGATTTGACCTGTGGGTCACCTCTACCATACATTCAAGGAAAGCAGTCTTCCCATTTACCAAAGGGAAGTAGATTGCTTACACCCTTCCTTCAACTACCCAGGGGTTCTTTGCCTCCAAAAGGAACAACAAACAACTCCATAGTCCTTAATTAAGCTCTTTTAAATGTCCATGTCCCAGAGAGAAAAATAACAAAAAAACACCTGTTAACTGGTCAAACTGACTTGAACACAGGTAAGCATTTATCGAGAACACCAAGCCCTGGGTACAGGAGCTGACTGACCACTCAGCACTAACCCTTTGAGCTCAGGGCCAACTCTCAGGCACAGTGCCTTCCCAGCATGACTCAGCCCATAATGATTTCTAAGCAGGGGTGTTCATTATCTTGGACTGATTTCCATTTCAGTCCTGCTCATGCCATTGCTCTAAAAATGATCCTAAAGACTTTTGACTGTTTGAATCAATAGCAACATAATCAGTAGAAAGCCCTACCCAGCACATTTCAAAATTAGCAGTCTTTGTGGCTCTATGATTCAATATTAGCAAGAGGAAGAAAAGAGGACTTTTTCTTAACCATCCTTTCAATGAAATTAACCAAATCAGTTTCAAGAAAAAAAGTGAAGGAGTGGGTTTAATTCTTTGAAAGAATTTACCAGTGAAAAGTAGATGATTTTCAGGTAAGTTCATTCTCAAGCTTTTGGGGGATCCCCAAAGGCCCTGCAAAATACTCTGGAGGGCTACGGATGGTACAGGATCCTCTATCTGCATCAGACTTTTATTGAGGCTGACAAGCCAAAGCCCTTGGCACAATTTAATTTTCATGTAATCATTTTCCGCTGCCCAGCTGTAGGCAAAGGAAATGAGCAGTGAAAGTTTTGAAGTCTACTCCAGCACCTTCATTGCCCTGCCTTTATTTATTTTACTTTATAAATTTATTCTGTACCTACTTTATAAATCTTGCTCTAGTTTTCTTTCTGGCACCAACTACAAAGGAGAGTTGGCTTTACAAGGGCTATGGACTAGAAGTCAAACTTGACTCTATCCCAAGACGACACAAAGAGGCACAAGAAGTTACCTCCCCCAGCACCCCAGAAAGCAATCAAATATTCCCTGGATGCCATTAGTGAACAGATGGGATTCTGTGTTTGCAGCTACATTCTATGTAATTCAGCAAATCCTTGCTGAGTGCCCATGATGTGCCAGGCCCTGTGCCAGAAACAGGGGAATGGTGGATGAATGAGGTGTGGCCCTGCCCAGACAGGTCTCCCAGTCTCATGAGCTATTGGCATGCTTCCTTTATGGTGTCGGAGGCTGTCTGACAGCAGTTGGGACTGGTGCAGACAGAAGTTTGGAGTTGGGGGAGGGAGGTAACTTGCTTTGGCAGTTCTCTTCCCTAAGTTAGAAGGCCGGTGTGATTCTAGGAGCCCTCACACACATTGCCAAGGCCAACGGAGGAGAGCTCTAGGTAAGCAGGCAATTGCTTTCCCTACATGTTTCTAATTCTGCCCCAGCCTGACCCAGATCACTTATGGATGAAAGCCAGTCACCCTGCTTACAAGGTGGATATCACATGGCTGATGGCTGAGATTCAGTGAAATTAGACAAAAGGAAGTTCTTCAATATGAACGCCAGGCAGTCAGACCTAGAAAGTAAGCCAGGTATGGGGGTCGGTATGTGCCAAGTTCCAAAGACATGAAAAGCCTGATGTGAAGAACACCCCTGAGGCCTGAAGTCAGAGCAGAGGAGGGAGGAAGGGCCTGACTTTGGAGGACCTGCTAAGGGGTCACAGGACACTGTAGATCAGAGGGTCTCAAGATACATCCCTGGACCAGAGCAGCACCTGGGGATGAGTAAGAAATGCCAATTCTTGGGATCCACCCAAGAGCTACTACATCAGAAACCAAGGGTGGGCCCAGCAGTGTATGTTTTAAGGCTCTCTGATCCTGATGCACTCTAAGGTTTGAAAACCACTGATGTACAGGACGAGGATGACTTTCACTGGCTCGGGAAGGAGATGATTAATAGGATAAGAGAGTGAATTACTAATGTAGAAAAGAGGGGGGTGAAAGCAAAGCTCCCCATGAACCTTCCAGGGCCCTCCAGACTCTAGTCCATATTCCCTGAAGCAGTGATTTCAAGGAACCTTGGGCCTAATACCAACTCCGTTCCTCCCCTGGGGCAGGAGTTACCTCCTGCTCATTTGGCCTCTTTCAAGATCAAGAGAAGGCTGTGGTGAGGCTACCCATCCCTAGGGAGGCTGCCTTTCAGATTCTCATTGATAAGCAGACTCCTGAAGGGTCGTATTTTAGGGGAAATGATTAAACCGTAGCAGTGTCCCTACATCAGCAGGAGAACAGGTCCCCATACAGCATCTATGCTGTGGAGCTGCCAGGGCCCCCAGAAAGCGGAGTGGGGTCATCTAAGGACATTGCCAGCTTTACTGCAGGGCTGCTCCATCTGTAATACAACGGGGTCATGCAGCGTCACAATCCCAACACAAAATTGGATACAGAATGAATGGCTTTTCTTGGAAGGGCAGGAGCTCATTCTGGATGTTACTGAAAGTAGAAAACAAAACCCAAAACAAACCTGCAGCATTCTCCACAGGCAGAATCTATGTTGGCCTTCGAACCTCTAGGACCTGCAAACGTACCAATCCCTACCAGTTCCCTTCTCCCCTACCTCCCAGAAGCCTGAGGTCTGCCAATTATTGATTTAGATTTTTGATTCATGGCTTAAGCTCTGCAAAAGTCTACAACCTTTTGGGAGAAACTCCCTGGCATTCTATCAGTCACTTACACCTACCTCTGGTATAGAATCTGTCCTCACGTAAGGGTTGCTGGGAGTCAGAGAACTGGGGCGCTGGGCCTTGGGATGGAAGGACAAGGTGGAGTGGGCTGGAAGGAAACCCAGACACATGGCCTTAGAGAGCTCATGCCTGCTGTTCAGTTCCTAAGAACCCAGTTCCCTCTTGATTAGGGGCACATTCTTGGTCCTACATGCCCTGTCCTTGCTGAGTTCTCCCCCAAATGCCCTAAAAGATACCTCCATTTCTCCACCCCAGTTTATGGAAAGGTCTTCTGATTAAATGCCCAACCAATCCCCTGAGAGCATAGTAACCATATCAAGAACAATCATCTCTAACACATTAGATTATGCTAAAAAGAATCAATAGAGTTTGTCAGTTGTTTGTGAGAAGTGTGGGAGAGAGCAGACCCAAGAGAGGAGAGGAAAGTTTCTTCATGTTCATGTCCCTTAGGTCCAGAAGAACCTTCTTTACAGCCTGGCCTCTCTTTGCAAATTCTCTGATGCAACATCTCTCTCCCAAGACCTTAAGACAATTTTGTTTTCCTGAAGTTAAGTCACTTATTACAAAGCCCCCCATGGGACAAAAGGATGAGGAATGGGATGGCAGGGTGTGAGTGGAGAGGCCTCGGGTAGTTCTGGGAGCAGGATGGGCTCTGTTCTCATTGGCAAGTTTAGATCTGTGTTCAGTCAGAATGGTCAGGAGCTCCAATCTAGCCAGGACACCAGGCCAAGAGAGAATGTATGAGGGGCGTTTACTGGGAAGACTAGACAGAGGGGAGACACACAAGGTGTGTCACTGTGCAGGCCATACCAGCCATTTACATTTGTCAGAAACAGGGGAGAACAGTGTCTCAACATCAGCTGGTCCCTCCCATTCTGAGCAGCAGAGAGGAGCTGCTGCCTTTGGACTGTGGAAGTGTTACATCTCCAGAGTCTGAGACCTACTACACGAGAACTGTCTGTGGAATGAACTAGAACCACAGTGCTCAGGCCCCCACTGGGGACCATGACCAGGCCCAGAAAACATAGCTGTGTGAGGCTGTATGGCCCTCTGCTCCTGCCACATCTGCTGTCACAGGCTCCTTCATCAAGGTAAGAAGAGTCACTTGCCTATCCCAGCACTGTGGGTACTTAGCACAGCACCTGGCCCACAGCATGGGCTTGATGAATGGTCAATTAAACAGAATACCAGAGATCACCTGACCTCAGCAAACAGATAGGATGTGAAAAATTAAGATGCTTCAATAGAAAAAGACTTCACCATCTTTTCTCTTTATGAAGGTTGTGATCCTTCATAAAATCAGAGAAAGGAGTGAAGTACATAGATGGGGAGAAAAAGAACAGGAATGGGTTGATGGAGAACAGCCCCTTCCTATCTATAACCAATAAAAGGTGCCCTAAGCACAAAGCAGTCGGAGGGGCCTTGAGAAGCCCACTTGCTCCATCCTCTAGGTCCTGGGCAGCATCCTGAGAAGGGGTCCTAATCTGTTAATGACCACACTCTTGTGCTGCTCTGCAGCCCCTTTTAACAGATTTTCTGTAGAGACCTGTCAAGGTGAAGCTCGACCCCCAACAGACAAAGGAAAATAGGACAAGAGACATGAGGAGAGCCAAAACACAGATGGTGTACATTAATCCCAGGCAACGGAAACATGCCAGCTTTAATGTTTGTTCATGCTTATCCTGAAATGAAAATGCATCTCTGCTACCCAGACCCTTTTCTGAGCGTTTCAGAATAGAAATGGCTCACACACGCACACACACTCAACTAACACACTGTGGTAAGAGCTCTTTCCCCAGCAGAAAGAGTTATCAGAGAAAGGAGCCCACAGGCTGTGTCTATGTGCAGGAGCAAGAGAACCAACCACAGGGCTCAGCTAGAGTCCAGCCCCTGTGAAAAAGGGAGGGGAAGGGCCAGGAGTCAGCTATCCTTAGGAAGGGCTCGTTAGAGCCTCTGTGACAAAGGGCTCCACTGGGGCCTGTGAGTTACAGATAGGAATAAAGCGTGCACACCCCTATAGACAAAAGTCCGTCCCTCCTGGGCAAAAGGACGGACAAAAGTCCATCCCTCCAGGCAGCTCCTCTGTTGGCTGCAAAGGAGCTGCCAATGTATAGATTCAGAAGAGGCCACACACATCTTCTCTTGTAAACTTCAAATGGTGCAAATAAGGCAAATGCTTTTTGAAGATTAGAAAGTTAGACTTGATACCAGGGCTGAACACCCAAAAGGCAAAGAAAGAGATTGAGGGGAAAGCAGACGCAGAGTTAGAGAAGGAGCAGATGAGGCTGGGGAAGAGTGACAGAACAGGAACACACTCATCCGGGAAGCCAGAGCATTGCTCTATACTCAAGAGTTGTATCCAAGTTTCAGCAAACTCTGGGGAAGCCTGGCCATGTGATCCAGAGGCAGTCATATCAATGCCTCCAAAGTCCGACCTGTTCAAAGGTGATTTCCTTCTTAATTGAACTAGTCATGATGGATCAATCCACCTGATTGCTTCCATCCTGACCTTGGTGGCTTCCAAGAAAGTTGTTGGTGCCCTCAGCTGGACAATGTGGAAGGAAATTGAAGAAAACCAGCTGGTGACTTTAGAAAAGAAACTGCACACAGAAGTTGGTTGTTTTTAAGGAAATCTGTAGGTATTAAACTTAGGTGTGTTGTGTTATTGTCATGGGCATTATAAATGTCAGTAAGGTAAGATTCAGAATGACTTGGTGGGGCACTCGTTTGGAAAATTAGTTCATGCATTAAATATAAGTTATCAGGGACAAGTAGGCTAAGGACAGAGATTGATGTGTGTCATATGCATACACACACACACACACATACATACATACATACATACATAAAATACAGAAATAAGTAAGATAGAAAGATGTCAATGATCCCAACACATTTTCAACTCCTCAGAAGGGCCGGTTTGGATGTTACACTTTTTCTTATTGTCCTCATTTACTTTTAGCTCTCAGAGCACTGGCACATAGTAGGAATTTAGTAAGCAGTGGGAAATGGAAGGTCCAGCTTGTCACTACATGGTACAGATTCAGTACTCACTGATAAATCAAATTAAATGAGCCATAGGGAAGCAGGTCAGCCACATCCCCCTCCTAGATCATCACAACACAGATGAGGAGAGGACTTCCTGAACTGATAGATTCAGATCAATGTCCAGCCAGCTGCAGGCTCTTGCCAGGATGCTGTACATAGTGGGTCAGTAGCACTTAGGATGCTACACATAGTGGGTCTGTCTGTATCACATAGGATGCAGCATAGAGTCAGTCTGTGTCACTTAGACCTTACTGCATAACACCTAACAAGCTATTTCTACAAGGGACAGGGCTGGGGGCTCCCCTCCTATTACATCTGCCATTTCCTAACCACTTGGTGCAATGCTGTGGTGTGTTGCTAACTTCAGGCACAATTTGGGAACTAAATGTAACAATTCTAGGCTCAGCCAGTCTAAGGCATCTAGTGATTTCTTCTCTCAGCCCTTCCCATCATCCGTATCTAGAGAGGCCACCTCACGGGGTGAGCCAGTGTGTGCCTGATGCATGTCAGACTTCTGAGTTCTCCCAGCTGCCTCCAACAGATGAATAATTTTCATCTACATAATGTGTTGATTTGCTAAACATACTATTGTGTATGATGTGAAACAATGCAAACTTTGGAGCATCTCATTAGAAGGAATGTATGCATTTATATAATTTCATTTCAGGAGAGCACAGTGTCATCTTGTTCAATGAATGAGGTTGCCCAATCAAAGATATCAGAAAAAATGCCCCTTCCCCTCCCCACACCTCTCAGCCCCTCTCCTCATTGAACCCCTGTCCTGCCCTCTCCGGGCTGATGTAGAGTGAAGGACACTGAGAATCTCCATGTATATAAAGATATAGGAAGAAAGTAAGAACCACCACAGGAATCTGTTGGGCTTCTTCCCACGACTGTGATTTTACCCATGTTTGAGTCACAAACTTTAAATTTCTAACAATTAAGATTCGTGCAGTTTCCAAGTAATTTGTTAAATGCCTATTCGACACAGACAGATATTTATTTTCAGCCTTGACTTGTAAATGCCTACAAACTGATTCATGCTGGTGGTCGTTACGACACTTTCTGTGAATTGGAGAATAAATATGATTTTAGAATTTCACAGTAAAGATGACCTCTGAGAGTTTTTACCCTTCAGACTGATGAGACGAGGTGCCGAGAACTGCTTGGCTGGGTCAACATTCTCTGGAGCTCCATCCTAAATCCTTGTGTGCAACGGAGAGGGGTGTGCAACAGGACGGGTGGTGACATGGCAAGCTGGCCCCCATCCGGCCTCCACTGGGGCACCCTGTTATATACCCAGAACACAACACAGCAGCCTTCTACTGGAGACCAGTACAAAGACAAGTCTCATGTACTTAGAGCCTACAAAGTGCTGGAGCCCTACGTGTCTGGTCTTAATTCTGGAAGCAGGCAGTTCTCACTAGTAACATGAGGGGGGAGATTCAGAGGCTCTATGGGCTTTGCCAGAGGGCAGGTGGGACTGAGCCCAGCTTGGTCTCTCTCCTAGCCTGTTCTTTCCTCCTCCTCCATGCTGACCTTTCCTCACACCCAGGTTCCACCTTGCCCCTGCAGCCCCCCGAGGATGGGTCCCCCTCCCCATCTAGATCTGGTTGAGACCCAGAGCAGTCCCTGGGCTCTGTGAGTTACAGTTACAGCTGTGTCACCCTCCTGTTTCATACTGACCTGACCCAGGACTGAGGCCTACCCTTAGGTCAGAGAGAAGGAGGAAAAACTCAGAAACAGTTTTCTTAACAGTGTTGGGGTGGTGAAGAGGAGTCACGCTGCATGTGACACAGAAATCAGCGCATATCACAAAAGGCACCATCATTTGTTCAACTCCCTCTGGCTACCCTCCCCCAGCCAGCTGCCATCTGCCTGCCTGCCCCCTCTTCATCATCCTCTCCCTGATCTCCTCCCTCCTTAGATATAAGAGACGACTTCCTTTCTTTTTCTCTTTGAGGAGCAGCTTTGTTATCTTTTCCTCAGTCCCTGGTGTCCTGCCTGTCCCTCTGCCCCAAGCAGTTCACCATGATATTCTCCCAAATACAGATCATTCACATCCTAAGAGGATTTCTGACTGATGTTAAGACAGCATGATTATTGCACCGAACTATATTTTTGTATTACATCTCAGAGAGCCAGCAAGGAGCCTAGAGAGCTTTGTCTGTTTGTCCTTTCATCTTCACTTTGGTCACACACACACATGTACCACCCCTCATGCCCCATCCTTGGGCTTCCCTGGAGCCCAGTGTAGCAGCTCACTCCCAGAGCCCTGACCTCCCCGCTCCAGGGGAGCAAAGCAACCTGGCCCTTGTTCTGGTGTCTAATAGATTCCTCATCTTCTTTCTGTGCCTACTGCCACTCATCTATTTCAAATGTGTCTCCTCCTCCCCCAGCCCTGCTGCCCTGTGCTGCCAGCTTCCTTCCTCAGCTTCTGTGCCTGCCCTGAGACCACACTGCTGCAGCTCCCTGGAGGTGCCTCCTAGGCTGACAGGCTACAGAGACTTCTGGGAACTTACCCTTTCCTCACAAGCCCCTGGAGTTCTAGGAGCCCCTCATCCTTGGGGATAAATGAGCTCCATTCTTTAAACTGAAGGAGTCCTAGTTTATCAAGCCCGAGTACAGGGCTTCATGTTGAATTAACCTGATGGAGGGTCCAATGCAAAAACTCATACACACCAACAAAAACCAGCTTCTAAACTACCAAACTATGGATATAAGTCTCAGGCAGAGGTTTCATCTCAATCATACCCATGTTCATACTCTAGTGCAGAGCCCAGGATAGAAAGGGCTCAGAGAGAATTAATTAATTAAGCTGAACTAAATTAAGCCTCAAGTCCAAGTCCTCAATGACCTGGCTCACCCTATGTTCTCATCCTCATATCTCCCAGTCCCCCAGCATGAGTTCCATGTCTTAGTGTTCCCAAACACAAGGCGAGCGTTCCCTCTTCCATGCTGTTGCTCCTGTGGCTTCTGCTACCTGGAATGCCATCCCTCCTCCCATATCTCAGACCATGGAAACCTTATCCCTAACAGGAACTCCCACTCCCAAGCCTCTAAGTTATTTGTCAGTGATGCCATCCTTGATTTTCCCAGTGGAATGGGACCCTAGCATCCTCTACACCCCCAGAGAATGTATGGAGGGACTGTGAAGTGCCCTGAGTAGAGGGGGGAGAGGAACAGGTCACAAGATGTTGTGTTCTAAGCCAAAGTCACATGCCTGCGGAGGTAAGGCAGGTAGTGCAAGGACAGATGGGGCCTCTAGTGAAGAGAAAAATGCATGCCAGGTCCAGAGTGGAAGCTGCCTCTCTGCTCCAGCCAGTGGTGTCACTGCAAGAATGGCTGCCAATTTTGCCAGATTTTCTGATTTTTTTTTCTTCCAAGAGAGTTCTTAACAAGCCCTGATATATATTGTATGTAAATATGTAATCAATATAGTATATAGGAATAGAGTATATATTTTGTAATATAATTATATACTATATAATTATGTATTATGCATAGCTAAATTTCAAGCTTATCATTACACACTATCAAAATATACATATATATGTATACACACTATTAATAATTGGTACTACATATATTTCTTTTTTTTTTAAGATTGATTTATTTATTTTACAGGGGGAGAGTGTGATTGAGTATGATTGGGAGGGGCAGGGGTGAAGGAAAGAGAGAATTTCAAGGAGACACCACCCCAAGCACAAAGCCCAAAGCAGGGCTCGATCTCACAACCCTGAGATCATCACCTGAGCTAAAACCAAGAATCACACTCTCAACCGACCGCACAACCCAGGTGCTCCTGTACTACATATATTTCTCAAGCCAGTTTGACTATGGAACCCTTTACTTCATAAGGTATCTTTATCTGAGATGAGGGCCTGAAGCTGAGGTACATACAGAGTTCTTCCCTTTGTTAGTGCCTTACTGGGAAACCCTCCTGAACCAACAATTAACTTCTTTTTCTTTTTTAAAGTTTTATTTATTTATTTGACAGAGAGAGATCACAAGTAGGCAGAGGCAGGCAGAGAGAGAGAGGGAAGCTGGCTCCCTGCTGAGCAGAGAGCCCGATGCAGGGCTCGATCCCAGGACCCTGAGATCATGACCTGAGCTGAAGGCAGAGGCTTAACCCACTGAGTCACCCAGGAGACCCCCAACAATTAATTTCATCCTAGATAAGACTTCTCTGCAGAGATTTCCATATGTACCTATGGTTGTCACCAGGACACTCTACACACAAGCCTCACAGCCTTGGCTTCCAGGACCTGTGAGCACTACCTTCTGACTACACTCAGAGCCCTCAGCCGGTTCTCTTTTCCCTACACAACAGGAAGGCAGACCAGAAGCTATGAACTGACCCTCACTTCCCTTCCTCAAGGCCACAGTGTCAAACCATTACTCCTATTCCATTCTTCACTTTGTCTTTACCTTTCTAATCACCAGAAACATTTATAATCATTTAATAATTGCATCATCATGTCATGAGTGCCTACTGTTTTCTTGAGACTTAGATAAATACCACACACATACATTTAGCTGCAAATATACCTATGCACACATACATATCTATGGCCTTCTATTTTCATGAATTTACCTTTGTAAAACCACTTACTAGTCATGACACCATTACCATGTGGAAATCTCCCTGAGCTTTCCTTTCCTTGTTTATGAAATGGTAATGGTACTTCTCTTAAAGGAGTCTTATGATAATTAAGTCAGGTAATTTCTGTAAGTGTCTGCCACAATGTCCAGCCCTTTAGGCGTTAACTAAATAATTACCATCGCAGCTATGACCACTATTTTTCCAACATCCCCTAGCAACATATAATGGGATCACACTCTCATTCATTCAGTCCTTCCTCAGGCACTCACTCATTAATTCATTCAATGGTTCTGAGGACTAGCCTGGACAATGTTCCCCATGGATGGCTTTCTCTTTAATCTCAGTATAGGCATTTGCAGAAAGAGGGTGAAGGGAAAAAGCAGAGAGAGGTACAAAGATGTGCTAAGCAATTATTTTGGTTCAGGCACTTCCCCAGTATTTTCTAATGCAATCCTTCCAGCTATCCCATGTGGCAAGCATCCTCATCCCCATTTTATAAATGAAGGAACTGAGTTTGGAGAGATTAGGTCTCATCAAGGTCACCCTGCAGGTGAGTGACAGAGCCCAGATACCTTCACAGATGTCATATTCTGAACACTGTGCTACTGCTGCTGAACAAAGTGCCTACATTGCTAGGGAATAACCAGCCTTGAAGAGTGAATTGTTGCCTCTGAAAAGGCAGAGCACGCAGGTGCCAAAGCCCAGTGACAAATGCAGTTTTCCTTTTTAGCACCTTGGGCTACAACCAGTCCCAAAGCACACACCAGATAGGAACTGAGAAGTCCTGGTTAGACAGCTACGGTTCCAAAAATAAAATTAGTGTTTAAAAAAATATAAGCCAGAGAGAGTCTAAAAAACTAGCAGAAAAGCAAACTATTTAGAAATAGACTCTCAGAGACATGGACAAATGGGTCTCCTCTCCCAGAGCAGTAACACCCGAAAGACATCCCCATGGTCTCTGTTGACTTCTTATGTCCTGGAATCTATGACAATCCTGGAGATACGGAGAAACTTGAAGTCTTCATTTATTCACTTATTCATTGTCCAAAGATGTTCCAAAACTCCTTACTCAGTGCTTCCTGTGCCAAATGCTGTTTTAGGCACTGAGGACACCAGCAGCACCAGCATCCTACTCTCACTGAACATAGCCTCCTGGAGGACAGAAGTAATTTTTAAATAACCCCACAAATAAGTCTGCAATTGCACTTGTTATGAGCTCTGCAAAGGAAGCCTCTCTGGAGCTAGGCACATCTATCATATAGGGTGAATTGCTCTTATAGGAAGGCCAAAGCTCCCTAAAGTGATCAAATGAGAGAAGACAGAGAAAGGGGAAGTGTATCAGTAAAGCTTCTTAGCTGCAGATGAGAAAGTCACCTGTAGATAGTTAAAAGCAGGAGGTATTTAGGAACAGGATCACTGAAAAGACTAGAGAATCTAAACTTCGACAAACACCTCCCACAGCAGTGCCCTCTCTAGCAAAAATGAACCATGATATGAGTATAGATATGGGCTACAGATCTGGAAGGATCCCCACCTTGCTTTCCTTTCTCCATTTCTTCCCCTACAACTTACATTTCAAATCTCTTCTTATGATTCAAACTCCTAAAACAGTGTCTCAGCCAAAATCCCACCTGATGGAGGATCAAAGAGTATGTACAAATGGGCTCAGATTTTGTTGATCAAATTTGTGCTACTCCCCTGCCCCAAATCCACCAAGAGAGTTCCATGACCTCAAGGCAAAGTGATGCCTATGGCAAGGTACTGTTAATGAGTTGGCCATAACCTATACAGAACAGTCCTTCCCGTGTAGAATTCTGCAATCCAGAGTTTGTCTACATGGTCATCACACTTCACTAAGCATGGAGTAAGGCTGTAGGAAGTGAGAAGTGACCCCAGAGAGAAGGCTGCTTTATGAAAAATGCAGCTACTTATCTGCAGTGCTGGTGATGGACAACTACAAGTCTTCTTGGACACATTTAAAAAAGTGAAAAATGATGTTGTGTACTTTCCTTTTGTTAATGAATGATAAAGTAACTTTTCACTTTATAAAAATACGTCAACTCTGTCACTTGGTAGGAGAGCACTTGGATTCAAAAGGCTGTCTGGTGCAATCTATCTCTCAACAATAACCAGAAGGCTATCATAAAAGCCTAGTTCTAATAGGTTTTGACCAAACCACAACTTGAAGCATGCTTCTTCTGACCTAAGATGCCCCTGACTTAGGCTGTGTTTGACAGAGGGTCAGTGGAACAGCTGGCTCACTGCCAGGAAACTCTGACAGGGCTTTGCAGAGATGGACAATCTGTGTGTATGGCCAGAATGCTTGCACCAGTTTTTTTGCCACATTTTCAACTTTTCGTTTAAGAAGAGACAAAACAGGATGTCTAGGCTCAAGGATAAAGGGGGTATCAATGAGGTACATCAGAGAATATCCACTTCTGGCTGAGGAAATTACTTTAAAGTAATAGTTTCAGAACTGTGGGCTGGAGCTTAGGAAGATGGCTGACTAGGAGGACCCTGAGCTTACTCCGTCCCACATTTACAACTAGATGTCACTCACATCCACATAAATAAACCAGAGAGTGACCTGAAGACTGGCAGAATAAACTCCACAACCAGACATAGAAAAGAGCTGATAGGTTGCAAAGGGCAAAATGTAATCAAGAGCTGCCCATAGGAGGGAGGGAGCTGTGGGCACAGAAAGGGAAAAGCACCAGAGATACCACATGAAGAAGACAAAATCCCTGTAGCAACTTGCTTTGAAAACCAGATGGGCTGAATTTCCTAGTTTTGTAGAGCAGTGGGACTTGCGCCCAGACTTGAAAAATCAGCTGACTCAGCACTCAGCAAGCTAGTTGGTTCCCACCCTTAAAGAGACAACAGCCCAAGGAGAGGCAACATAGAAGCAACTGTTCGCATGTCACCTGGGGCAGATGGGAGGAAGTTCTGTTTGCTCCAATTTTAGAGCATGTTGTGGGAACAAAGAAGCTGGTAGGCACCATTTTCCTCCCCCAGCCCCAGCATAAACACAGGGCCACCTCTGGGAGGCAGTGCTGCAGAGGTACTTGCTATCTAACCTCCTAGCAACATGCTCTACCCATGTATTCTCCTGGGGACTCACCCACTCCAAGCCTTCTGGCCTCGGCAGTGAGCTCACTGAAAATTTTGCTAACACTAAGCATGCAGCCTGCCCAGGCACTGCACACAGGCACCGCTGCAAGCCA
This sequence comes from Lutra lutra, assembly GCF_902655055.1. NCBI lineage: Eukaryota > Metazoa > Chordata > Mammalia > Carnivora > Mustelidae > Lutra > Lutra lutra. The sequence continues at coordinate 124,808,663 of NC_062278.1, read as the reverse complement.
CACCTCCTACAGCTGCCAATGTCCACTGCACCTCCAACTGCTGCCCCCCCCCACCCCCGCCGCCCCTCTGTCTTGCTGTGTCCCTGGCAGACACTGTGCTTCAAAGATCCAGCCTTGGACTAGCATCTCAGTGCGAATTCTGTTAACATCACCATTCCACTCCCAAACTCCTGCAGTCATGCCCCTTTGGAGTCAGCCTGCATGGGTCTCATTAGCAGCACAGAGAACAAGCACAGGCAGAGAGTCAGTGCAGACATCTAGACTGAAAAGAAAGTAACTTATGCACAACAGCAGGTTACAAGCAACACTCCCAGAAGACTCCCCTGAGGTGCCAGGTTCTGGTGAACAGGGGACACTGCACTGGAGGGCACAGGGCCTCTTCTTCGTAAAGCCACTACTTTCAAGAGCAGATGACTGCACACTTAACTGACTTTAAGTGTGCATGGAACATTCTCCAGAGTAGATCACGTATTAGGCATAAAACAAGCCTCAACAAATTCAAAAAGATCGAAGTCATATCATGCATCTTTTCTGACCACAACTTTATGAAATGAGAAATCAACCACAAGAAAAAAGGTGGAAATGCCACAAATACATGGAGGTTAAATATCATGCTACTAAATAATGAATGGGTTAACCAAGAAATCAAAAAAGAAATAAACATTACATGGAAAGAAATGAAAACACAATGGTCCAAAACCTTTGGGATGCAGCACAAAGTGGTTCGAAAGGGAAGTTTATAGCAATACAGGCCTACCTCAAGAAGCAAGAAAAAGCTCTAACAACCTTAAACTTAAAGGAGTTAGAAAAAGAACAAACAAAACCCAAAACTAGAAGAAGGAAGAAAATAATGATTAGAACAGAAATAAATGATAAAGAAACTAAAACACACACACACACACACACACACACACACACAACAGATCAATGAAACCAGCTTTTTTTTTTTAAAGATCAACAAAATTGATAAGCCTCTAGCCAGATTCATTGAAAGCAAACAAAAGAACTCAAACAAAATCACAAATGAGAGAGGAGAAGTAACAATCAACACCACAGATATACAAACAATTACAACAGAATATTATGAAAACTATATGACAACAAATTAGACAACTTAGAAGAAATGGGTAAATTCCCAGAAACATGTAACATCCCAAAACTGAAGCAGGAAGAAATAGAAAATTTGAACATGCCAATTCCAGCAATGAAACTGCATCAGTAGTAAAAAACTCTCAACAAACAAATGTCCAGGACCAGATGCCTTCACGGGCAAATTCTATCAAACATTTAAAGAATAGTTAGTACCTATTCTACTCCAAAAAAATAGAAGAGGAAGGAAAAACTCCAAATTCATTATATGAGGAAACCATAACCCTGATACCAAAACCAGGTGAAGATATCACAAAAAAAGGGAAATACAGACCAATATCTCTGATGAACACATATGCAAAATCCTCAACAAAATACTAACAAATGGAATCACTGAATCTCACAATACATTAAAGAAATCATTTACTCCAATCAAGTGGCATTTTAGGATATAAGGTTGTTCAACATTCACAAATCAATTAATGTGATATATCACATGAACAAGAAGGATAATAACCACATGATCATTTCAATAGATGCAGAAAGAGCATTGTTCAAAGTACAACATCCATTCATGATAAAAACCCTCAACAACGTACATTCAGAGGTAACATATCTCAACGTAATACAGGAAAACCACAGGTCATATACTCACTGAGGAAAAACAGAACTTTTTCCTTAAGTTCAGGAACAAGACAAGAACATCCATTCTCACCACTTATTCAACATAGTAGTAGAAATCCTAGCCACAACAATTAGACAACTAAAAGAAATAAAAGGTATCTAAATTATTAAGGAAGAAGTAAAACTTTCACTATTTGCAGATGACATGATACTATATCTACAAAACCATACAGAGTCCACAAAAAAACTACTAGGAGTGATCAATGAATTCACCAAAGTCACAGGATACAACATGAACGTACAGAAATCCATTGCATTCCTATATACTAATAACAAAGCAGGGAAAAAAGCAGCAGGAAAAGAAATTAAGAAAACAATCCCATTTATAGTTGCACCAAAACTAATGAGATAGCTATGAATAAACCTAACCAGAGAGGTGAAAGACCTATGCTCTGAAAAATACAAAACATTAATGACAGAAATGAAGATCACACAAAGGGAAAAACAGTTCATGCTCATGGACCAGAAGAACAAATATTATTAAAATGTCTGTACTACCCAAAACAATCTACACATTTATTATAATCTCCATCACAATACCAATATCATTTTTCATAGAACTAGAACAAACAATCCTAAAATTTATACGATACCATGATCGACCCCAAATAGCCAAAGCAATTTTGAAAACAAAAAGTGTAGCTGGAGGTATCGTAGTCCCAGGCTTCAAATTATACTACAAAGCTGTAGTAATCAAAGCAGTATGGTACTGGCACAAAGACAGACATACCCATCAATGGAACAGAATAGAGAGCCCAGAAATAAACCCACAGTTACATGGTCAAGTGATCTTTTAACAAAGGAGGCAAGAATATCTAATGGAAAAAAAGACTCTATCTTCAACAAATGGTGTTGGAAAATTAGATAGCTACTTGCAAAAGAATTAAACTGGACTACTTTCTTAAACCATACACAAAAATAAACAACATAAATTTAAAGCCTAAAATGTGAGACCAGAAACCATAAAAATCCTAGAGAAGAGCATAGGCAGACATGTCTTGGACACTGGCTACAGCGACATTTTTCTAGATATGTCTCCTGTGAGGCAAGGGAAACAAAAGCAAAAATAAACTATTGGGACTACACCAAAATAAAAAGCTTCTGCACAGTGAAGGAAACAATCAGCAGAGCTAAGAGGCAACATACTGTATGGGAGAAGATATTTGCAAATGACATAGCTGATAGAGTTAGTATCCAGGGGAACCTGGGTGGCTCAGTCGTTAAGTGTCTGCCTTCGGCTCAGGTCATAATCTTGGATCGAGCCCCACATCAGGCTCCCTGCTCAGTGGAGAGTCTGCTTCTCCCTCTCCCACTCCCCCTGCTTGTGCTCTCTCTCACTGTGTCTCTCTGTCAAATAAATATATAAAATCTTAAAAAAAAAAAAAGAGTATCCAAAATACACAAAGAACTTAGATAATTCAACACCCTAAAAAACAAATAATCCAATTTAAAAATGGGCAGAAGACATGAACAGACATTTCTCCAAAGAAGTTACACAAATGGCCAACAGACACATGAAAAAACCCTCAACATCACTAGGCATCAGGGAAATGCAAATCAAAATCACAATGAGATACCACCTCACACCTGTCAGAATGGCTAAAATTAACACAAGAAACAAGTGTTGGCAAGGATGTTGCACTATTTGTGGGAAGGCCAACTGATGCAGCCGCTGTGGAAAATAGTGTGGAGGTTCCTCAAAAAATTAAAAATAAAACTACCTTATGATCCAATAATCACACTGCTGGGTATTTAGCCTCCCATCCCCCCAAAATACAAAAATACTAATTCAAAGGGATCTATCTACCCCTGTGTTTACAGCAGCATTATTTACAATATCAAAAAATATGGAAGCAGCCCAAGTGTCCATCAACAGTTAAATGAATAAAGACACTGTGTACACACACACACACACAAAATATATATTTAGCAATGATAAAAATGCAAATTTAAACCAAAATCAGACTCATAGGCCCATCAGATTGGCAAAATTTAGAGAGCTGGATCATACCAACAGTTGGTGGAGCTGAGAAAGAGTCATGCACCACTGGTGGGAACACAGGCAGGGACAGTGCTCTGGATAGAGAGCCAGCACCACTGCCCATGCCCCGGGAATTACCTGCCCACAATCCTCAGAGAGGTTCTCCCAGATCCACATGGGAAATGGGGGTGTTGGGTGTAACATCCTTTGTGGTACCAGGGAGCTAAGACTGTCTGAAGATATAAGGAAGCAAGACAGGATGTGAAGCAGGGTGGGAAATAGCACACTGGATTCAAATGTTGAGCAGCAGATAACATGTGTATTCCCCAGACTCTGTTTCCCTCATCTCTCAGCATAGAGGCACTCATTCCTCCAGCTCCTAGAGGTGCTGACCACTGATTCTCTTATCTGAGTCCCTCTTGGAAAACTGTTCTGAGCTAAAGCAGCCCCTCACCCCATTCCACCAGCACTGCACTTCGAAGGCAGCCCACATTCAATAACAGGTTGATGGCTTGAGGCCAGGCCCCTTGCCTTAAGTCAAGACATATCTACTAGACTAGCCTAGCTCCAGAGCTTCCCACAAGATTACTGAGATCTCTACCCCAGAGCAAGTCCTCCCTCTGCCCAGTCCCTCCTTCCTTTCCTCCCTCCAAGGGGTTGACCCTGGAACACAGAACATTCCCAGTAAACTTTCTTCATGCTAATCTCTATCTCATAGTTCATGCCTGGGAAACCCAACTTAAGACACATAGTAATATAAGGCGTTCATGTAAGAATAGTGAAAAGGCAGAGACAATATTGAGTAACAGAATGAGATCTCTAACCCAACAGAATAAATAGAAAAACAGATGCACACAGAACTATACATGCTTTCAAGAACACACACAGATAAAACACATTTACACATGACACAGCTTGCCTGTGTGAGGAAGGAAGGAACAGGAGTGGGAATGGGGTCTCTTAAATAGAGACCAATGAAAATAGCAGGACAGGAGCTGTCAAGTTCACTAGGTCAAATCTTTTGTGCCTGCAGTTCACATTAATACTAAGAATATCCAATGGAAAAAAATACAGTCTCTTCAATAAATAGTGCTTGGAAAACTGGAGAGCCACATGCAGAAAAATGAAACTGGACCATTCTCTTACACCATACACAAAGATAAACACAAAATGGATGAAAGACCTCCACATGAGGCAGGAATCTATCAGAATCCTAGAGGAGAATATATGCTGTAACCTCTTCGACATCAGCCGCAGTAACTTCTTTCAAGACACATCACCAAAGGCAAGGGAAACAAAGTCAAAAATGAACTTTTGGGACTTCATCAAGATAAAAAGCTTCTGCACAGCAAAGGAAACAGTCAACAAAACAAAGAGGCAACCCACAGAATGGGAGAAGATATTCGCAAATAATACTACAGATAAAGGGCTGATATCCAAGATCTATAAAGAACTTCTCAAACTCAACACCCAAAAAAACAGATAATCATGTCAAGAAATGGGCAGAAGACATGAACAGACACTTCTCCAAAGAAGACATTCAAATGGCTAAGAGACACATGAAAAAATGTTTATCATCATTAATTACCAGGGAGATTCAAATCAAAACCACATTCAGATACCACCTTACACCAGTTAGAATGGCAATAATTAACAAAAGAGGAAACAAATGTTGGAGAGGATGTGGAGAAAGGGGAATGCTCTTACACTGTTGGTGGGAATGCAAGTTTGTGTAGCCACTTGGAAAAGAGTGTGGAGATTCCTTAAGAAATTAAAAATGGAGCTACCATAAGACCCTGCAATTGCACTACTACTATTGGGTAGTTACCCCAAAGATACAGATGTAGTGAAAAGAAGGGGCACATGCACCTCAATGTTCATAGCAGCAATGTCTACAATAGCCAAATGATGGAAGGAGCCAAGATGTCCTTTGGGTCTGCCCTGGAGTGAATCTGCCCTTTAAAGCACTCACAGCAGTTGTTAAGGAGGAGGCCTTCCTTATGTATAAGCACGGCTCAGGTGACCGTTGTTTAACTTCTTATACATTCACTAGAATTTAATTTAGAAAATGTTTTTGTTGTGATATTTCTGCAGCCAAGTGATGGAGGAGTGAAATATAGCCCCCCAAAACCATAACTGCCAAATACGACCAGAGTTTGCCAGAAGATCCTGGTAATTATTGAACAGTCTAATGAGCTGTGAGGCAGCGACCAATTACTTGTTTCCCAAACCTCTTCCTCTTCCTGGAAAGCAGTTCCCAGCACCCCTTCCTCTCCACAGGACCACAGTTAGTGTGGTCTTGTGATGAAGTTCTAGCCAATGGCATGTACAGAAGTAATGCCAGCCCGTCCAAGCCTGGCTCTTACAAACCTGCTGTGAACAGTCCTCTGAGATCTTCCCCTTCTGCCATCACACCATCAGATACACATCAACGTGCATCCTTGGAAGCTGAAGTGGACAATGGCAGAACCAAGAGATGGGCCACTGGAGGGAGGGCTGCCCACTGCTCCAGAACACTTGCTTTGGATTTTACATGAGCAAATTCAAAAGGAATTAAAAGATAGAACAAAGCCGGGAAAGTTAATATTTCATTATCTATTAATCATTCCATACACTTGGGTTTGTGTATTAAGGCTTCCAGCATTTCCTTAATTAGGTCTGTTTACATCTTCCTTCTTACCCCATGAATTAACCAAAAGAGTCCTCATTTTATTTTAAAAATAACCAAAGATCCTTTTAGTTAAAAAGAGAGAAAGGATAAATATCCAGGTGTCAAATAGAGAAAGCTATAAGAACAGAGCTGAAAAGGGATCTAAGATAGCTCTCTTTATGGGGGAGGGTGGGACATAACAGCAGCCAATTATAAATAAAAAGGAAAAGGTTACTCATGCACTAGTCAAATAAATATGTACATATGAAGCTTTAAATTATAGAAGTAACTTTGTTTTAATTCTGGTAAGTTCAACAGCCCCTGCTAACTGCCTGTTCCGTCCCCATTCCCACATTCTCCCTATTAACAGAGCAATTCAACCTATCCAGTCTCCCGTCCCTGGCTGCTAAGCATGACCACTTCACTCAGTTCAGGCCAATAAGATGGAGAGGGAAGACCCTGAGGAAGATATTCTTGCCTGGATTATAAACAAGGTAGCCTCTGCCTTTTCTCTTCTTCCTGACTGCTGCCAGAATGTTGCTGAGAGGCACTAAAGGGCAGCATCTACCTTGTATCCATAGGACACCCCATGCCAGGCAGAGGTGGGGACACAGAGGGTGACAGAATGGAGCCATGCGAAGAAGTCTGGGCTCCTAGTGGCTTTGCTGAGCTGTGTGACAGCCTAGATATCTGCCCCGCTTTCCCACCCCAGCTTTTTGTTATCTATTCAGTTAACTTGTTTGTGTTTCTCTTATTTGCAGACAAATGGATTCCTGATACCATACATTAATCTTTCTGCTCATTTTCAAATACGAGGACTTCTTTTTTAAAAAGTTGTGAACTTAAGGCTCTATAATTTACACAAATGTTCTGTAATTCATAGGTTTTTTTGTAATTTATAGTTTTAAGATGATATTCAGAGACTGTCATTCTCAGAAAGTGAGAGATTGTCTGATAAGTTGGAGCTTCTAAACATGCATTATAAAACATAGGTAACTGAAAGTCTAAAACCCCATTTGTAGAAGTATATTTAAAAAATATATGGGGGACTCCAACTGGGTACCTGGGTGGCTCAGTCAGAGTCCCTCACCCTTAAAAGAGACAACATAACAAATAGCGCCAAGGAAACGGAGCATAGAAGCAGCAGTCTGAAAAACACCTGGGGCATACAGAAGGGAAAAAGTTGTTTCCTAATGTCAGAGCATGTCCTGGAGGGAAACAGATCACTGGCAAACTCCTCTGGGAACAAAGGAACCAGTGGGTACAATTTCTCTCCCCTGCTCCACAGTATAAACACACAGCTCCCTGCAAGAATCACCACAGCACCAACACTCACTACCTTACTTCCCGCTGCACCCCACCCTCACTTTGGTGGATCAACCCCCTTCAACCTGGTCTGCCTTACCCATGGTGCTTCAGGTCCCCTCCCCCAGAAGACCAGTATAAATCTTTCTACCACGATACCTCCCAGAACCATGCCCTCCAATACACTCTTAACTGGAACCCATCCAAAGTGGTTCCACAAGGCTGGCAGTATGCAAGCAGCCCAGACAGGAGCCAGAATTACTCCAAAGTGACTTTTGCTCAGGGGAATGAGAAAAATAACCACACACACCAGTCTAACCATAGCCCCAGCAGGAAACTGGGGGCAGAAAGTTGCTCTGACTACAGACCCTGCTCAACAACCAAACCTTCTCAGGGGATAACACAAGAAAAGTCCCCTGTAGTTTGATACTACTGCATCTTTGAAAAATGCCTGGTCTGACTTAACTCAAGTCCAAGGCCTACCAAACCACAGGGACCAGAATGGCCTACTAAACCACAGGGCCTACAAAACCACAGGGACCAAGACTGCCCACAACAGACAAAGAGAGCCACTTCAGATAACTGGACTAAAAAGAAAAAATGGCTCAGGATACAGCAACACACATAGGTGACACCCCTGAAGCACCAGGTCTTGGTAAACAAGGGACACTGCACTGGAGGGCACCACAGGGAACAACCCTGTAGAACCTCTTGTTCAAAAGACCACTACTTTCAAGAGCAGGAAACATAGCTGACTTTCCTAACACACAAAAACAGACACAGAGATTTAGATAAAATGAGGAGACAGAGGATATGTCCCAAATGAAAGAACAGAACAAAAACCATGGCAAGAGACCTAAGTGAAACAGAGATAAGTAATGTACCTGATAGAGAAATTAAAGCAATGATCACAAAGATTATGATCTTTATGATATGATTCTCAAAAACAAAAATGATATGATAAAGATCATAAAGAAACCAAAGCAATGATCATAAAGATAATCATGGGGCATAAGAGAGTAGAGGACATCAGTGAAACCCTTAATAAAGAGGAAAACAAGACCAGAGGTGAGGAACACAATAAATGAAACTAAAAATAAACTGAATGGATGGGGCGCCTGGGTGGCTCAGTGGGTTAAGCCGCTGCCTTCAGCTCAGATCATGATCTCAGGGTCCTGGGATCGAGCCCTGCATCAGACTCTCTGCTCAGCAGTGAGCCTGCTTCCTCCTCGCTCTCTGCCTGCAGCTCTGCCTACTTGTGATCTCTGTCTGTCAAATAAATAAATAAAATCTTTAAAAATAAATAATTAAATAAACTGAATGGAAAAAATAGTAGACTAGAGGAAGCAGAACAAATCAGTGACCTCTATGACTGATTAACAGAAAGTATTCAAGTTAAGCAGATGAAAGAAAAAAAATACACAAAATTAAAACAGACTCAGGGTACTTGTGACTACATCAAGCATAATAACATTTGCATCACAAGGATCCCAAGAAGAGAAGAGAGAGAAAAGGGAGCAGAAAATGTACTTGGAAACCCTAACTGAAATTTTCCCAAATCTGGGAAAGAAACAGAAATCCAGATCCAGGTGGCAGAGAGACCTCAACAAAATCAATTGCAAGTAGCTACACTCTGAAACACAGTAATTAAAATGGTAAAAGTAGTGATAAAGAGAGAAGTTGAGAAATACCAAGAGAAAAGAAAACCGTTAGATACAAGGGAAGAACCTTAAGGCTATCAGCTTATTTTTTAGCAGAAAATTTGCAGGCCAAAAGGGAGGGGCGTGATGTATTCAAAGTGCTGAAAGGAAAAAACCTGCAGCCAAGAATACTCTATCCAGCAAGGCTATCCGTAAGAACAGAAGGAAAGATAAAGAGTTTCCCAGACAAAAATTAAAGGAATTTGTGACAACTAAACCAGCCCTACAAGAAACGTTAAAGGGGAATTACTGAGTGGAATGGAAAGACCATAATTGCAAGTAAGAAAGGTAGGGAGCCCAAAAGGAGCAAAAATATGTATATCTGTTAAAAAAAAAAATCAGTCAAGGGACTCACAAATTAAAAGGATGTAAAGTAGGACACCGTGTACCTAAAAACATAGGAGGGAGAGGAATAAATAATGGGTTCAAACTTAAGTGACCAACAACTTAGTATAGACTGCTATATGCACAAGATGGCATTGACAAACCTAATGGTAACCACAAATCAAAAACCAGAATAGATATGCAAAACATAAAGAGAAAGGAATCCAAATAGATCAGTGCAGAAAGCCAACAAACCATGTGAAAAGAGAGCAAGAGAAGAAAGAAACAAAGGAGAACTACAAAAACAATGATAAAGCAAGTAACGAAATGGCAGTAAGTACATACCTATCAATAATTACTTTAAATGTCGTGATCAGCAAGACAGCATGGTATTGGCACAAAAACAGACACACAGACCAGTGGAACAGAGTAGAGAGCCCAGATAGATATGGACCTGCAACTCAATGGTCAAATACACTTTGACCAAGCAAGGAAAAAAATATACAGTGGAAAAAAGACAGTCTTTTCAATAAATAGTGCTGGGAAAATTGGACAGCTATGTAGAGAAGAATGTAACTTGACTATTCTCTTACACCATAAAATCAAAATGGATAAAAGACCTCAATGTGAGGCAGGAAACTATCAAAATCCTAGAGGAGAATATAGGCAGTAACCTCTGTGATATGGTCCACAACAACTTCTTTCAAGACATGTCTCCAGGGCGCCTGGGTGGCTCAGTGGGTTAAAACCGCTGCCTTCGGCTCAGGTCATGATTTCAGGATTCTGGGATCGAGCCCCACATGGGGCTCTCTGCTCAGCGGGGAGCCTGCTTCCTCCTCCTCTCTCTCTCTCTCTCTCTCTGCCTACCTCTCTGCCTACTTGTGATCTCTGTCAAATAAATAAATAAAATCTTTAAAAAAAAAAAAAGACATGTCTCCAAAGGCAAGGGAAACAAAGTAAAAAATGAACTTTTGGGACTTCATCAAGATAAAAAGCTTCTGCACAGCAAAGGAAACAGTCAACAAAACAAAGAGGCAACCCACAGAATGGGAGAAGATATTTGCAAACAATACCACAGACAAAGAGCTGATATCCAAGATCTATAAAGAACTTCTCAAACTCAACACCCAAAAAAACAGATAATCATGTCAAAAAATGGGCAGAAGACATGAACAGACACTTCTCCAAAGAAGACATTCAAATGGCTAAGAGACACATGAAAAAATGTTTATCATCATTAATTACCAGGGAGATTCAAATCAAAACCACATTCAGATACCACCTTACACCAGTTAGAATGGCAATAATTAACAAAACAGGAAACAAATGTTGGAGAGGATGTGGAGAAAGGGGAATGCTCTTACACTGTTGGTGGGAATGCAAGTTTGTGTAGCCACTTGGAAAAGAGTGTGGAGATTCCTTAAGAAATTAAAAATGGAGCTACCATAAGACCCTGCAATTGCACTATTCCTACTGGGTAGTTACCCCAAAGATAAAAATGTAGTGAAAGAAGGACCATATGTACCCCAATGTTCATAGCAGCAATGTCCACGATCACCAAACTGTGGAAAGAGACAAGATGCCCTTCAATAGACAAATGGATAAAGAAGATATGGTCCATATATACAATGGAATATTATGCCTCCATTGGAAGGATGAATACCCAACTTTTTTATCAACATGGATGGGGCTGGAGGAGATTATGTTGAGTGAAATAAGTCAGGCAGGGAGAGTCAATTATCACAGGGTTTTACTTACTTGTGGAGCAAAGGAATAACATGGAGGATATTAGGAAAAGGAGAGGAAAAGTTAATTGGGGGAAATCGGAGGGGGAGATGAAGCATGAGAGACTGTGGACTCTGAGAAACAAACTGAGGGTTTTGGAGGGGAGGGAGGTGGGGGGATGGGAGAGCCTGGTGGTGGGTATTAAGGAGGGCAGGTATTGCATGGAGCACTAGGTGTGGTGCATAAACAATGAATCTTGGAACACTGAAAAAAAAAATAAAATTAAGATGTTAAGGGGTACCTGGGTGGCTCAGTGGGTTAAAGCCTCTGCCTTCAGCTCAGGTCATGATCCCCGTGTCCTGGGATCCCAGTGTCCTGGGATAGAGCCCCGCATGGAACTCTCTGCTCAGCAGGGAGCCTGCTTCCCTTCCTCTCTCTCTCTGCCTGCCTCTCTGCCTACTTGTGATCTCGGTCTGTCAAATAAATAAACTTTTAAAAAGATTAAGATGTTAAAAAAAAAGTCATCAATACTGAGAATTTTTAGCCAGATTCATCAAAAAGAAGAAAAGAGGACTCAAATAAAATCAGAAATAAAAGAGGAGAAATAACAACCAATAAAATAGAAACACAAAGGATTGTAAGAAAATATAATAAATAATTATATGCCAACAAACTGGACAGCCTAGAAGAAATGGCTAAATTCCTAGAAATATATAACCTCCCAACACTAAATCAGGAAGAAACAGAAAATTTGAACATGCTAATTAACAGCAATTAAATTGAATCAGTAATCAATTACAAACAGAAGTCCAGGACCATACGGCTTCACAGGTGAATTCTACCAAATATTTAAAAAGAGAATTAAAATACTATTCTTCTCAAACTACTCCAAAAAATAGAAGAGGAAGGAAAAATTCCAAATTCCTTCCTTGAGGACAGCATTACCCTAAAACCAAAACCAGATCAAGATGCCACAAAAAGGGTGCCTGGGTGGCTCAGTGGGTTAAGCCGCTGCCTTCAGCTCAGGTCATGATCTCAGGGTCCTGGGATCGAGTCCCGCATCGGGCTCTCTGCTCAGCAGGGAGCCTGCTTCCCTCTCTCTCTCTCTCTGCCTGCCTCTCTGTCTACTTGTGATCTCTCTCTGTCAAACAAATAAAATCTTTAAAAAAAAAAAAAGATGCCACAAAAAAAGAGACTACAGACAAATATCCCTGACGAGTATAATACAAAAATGCTCAACAATATATTAGCAAACCAAACCCACCAATACATTAAAAAAATTATTCCCCATAATCAGGTGGTATTTATTCCTGGGATGCAAGGGTGGTTCAATATGCATAAATCAATCAACACAAGATGATACAGCACATCAACAAGAGAAAGTAGAAAAACTATATGATCATTTCAATAGTTTATCAATACAAAAAGCTTTTGACAAAGTACAACATCCATTCACCATAAAAACCCTCAACAAAGTAGCTTTATAGGGGACATATCACCACATAATAAAGCCCATAGTTAACATCATACTCAATGGGGAAAAAACAGAGTTCTTGCCCTAAGATCAGGAACAAGACAAGGAGGTCCACTCTCACCATTTTTATTTAACATAGTACTGAAACTCCTACCCACACCAATCAGATGGGGAAAAGCAATAAAAGGCATCTAAATTGGTAAGAAGTAAAACTTTCACTATTTGCAGATGACATGATACTATATCTAGAAAACCCTACAGAGTCCACACAAAAAACTACTAGGACCAATAAATGAATTCATTAAAGTCACAGGATACAAAATGAGCATACAGAAGTCAATTGTTTTTTCTATATACGAAGCAGCAGAAGAAATGAAGAAAACAATCCAAATTATAACTGTGCCAAAAATAATGAGATACCTAGGAATAAATTTAACTAAGGAGAGGAAAGCCCTGTACTCTGGAAACTGTAAAACATTGATGAAAGAATGAAGATGAGACAAAGGAAAGACATTCCACACTCATGGATTGGAAGAAAAATATTGTTAAAATGATCATACCACCCAAAGCCATTTGCAAATTTAATGCAATCCCTATCAAAACACTAAGAGCATTTTTCGCAGAACTAGAATAATCCTAAAATTTATATGGAACCCACAAAAGACACTAAATAGTCATAGCACTCAAAAAAAAAAAGTAAATCTAGAGGTATCACAATTCTAGATTTTGAGATATACTACAGAGCTGTAGTAATCAAAACAATAGGATACTCACACAAAAATAGATCAATGGAACAGAACAGAGAGCCCACAAATAAACCCACAATTATATGGTCAATTAATTGTCAACAAAGGAGGCAAGGATATGCAATGGGAAAAAGCCACTTCAACAAATGGTATTCAGAAAACTGGACAACTATATGCAATACAATGAAACTGGACTGCTTTCTTACACCATACACAAAAAGAAACTCAACATGAACCTAAATGTGAGACTTAAAACTATAAACATCACAGAAGAGAGAACAAGCAGTAATGTCTCTGACGTTGGTCATAACAACATCTTTCTAGATATGTCTCCTGAGGCAGGGGAAGCAAAAGCAAAAATGAACTACTGAGACTATATCAAAATTAAAAGATTCTGCAGAGCAAAGGAAACAGCCAACAAAAGTAAAAGACAGGGGCACCTGGGTGGCTCAGTGGGTTAAGCCTCTGCCTTCGGCTCAGGTCATGATCCCAGCGTCCTGGGATCGAGTCCCGCATCGGGCTCTCTGCTCAGCAGGGAGCCTGCTTCCCCCTCTCTCTCTGCCTATCTCTCTGCCTACTTGTGATCTCTCTCTCTGTCAAATAAATAAATAAAATCTTTAAAAAAAAATAAAAGACAACATACTGCATGGGAGAAGATATCTACAAATGGCATATTTGTTAAAGGGTATCTAAAATATATTAAGAAGTCATATAATTCAACACCCCAAAATCAAATAATCCAATTTAAAAAAACAGGCAGAAGACATGAACATACATTTCCCCAAAGAAGGCATACAGATGGCCAACAGACACATGAAAGATGCCCACATCACTTATCATCGGGGAAATGCAAATCAAAACTACAATGAGATATCACCTCATACCTGTTAAAATAGCATAAAACCAAAAACACAGGAAACAACAGGTGTTGGAGAGGATGTGGAGAAAAAATGAACACTGTGCATGTTGGTAGAAATGCAAACTGTGCAGCCACTGTGGAAACAGTACGGATGTTCCTCAAAAACTTAAAGTAGAATTACTATATGACCCAGTAATTGCACTACTGGGTATTTACCCAAAGAATACAAAAACACTAATTCAAAAGGATATATACAACCCTATGTTTATTGCAACATTATTTACAACAGCCTAATTACAGAAGCAGCCCAAGTGTCCACTGATAGATGAATGGATAAAGATGTGTGGTGTGTGTGTGTGTGTGTATAATGTTATTCAGTCATAACAAAGAATGAAATCTTCCCATCTGCAACAACATGAATGGAACTAGAGAGTATAATGCTAAGCAAAATAAGTCAGTCAGAGAAAGACAAATACCGAATGATTTCATTCATATGTGGAACTAAATAAACAAAACAAAGGGGAAAAAAAGACAAATCAAGAAATAACTCTTAACTACAGAGAACTGATAGTTACCAGAGGGGAGATGGGTGGAGGGCTGGATGAAGTAGGTGAAGGGGTTTAAAGGGTACATTTAACATGATGAGCACTGAATAATGTATAGAATTGCTGAATTTCAGCATTGTACACTTGAAACTAATATAACACTATGTTAACCATACTGGAATTAAAATAAAATAAAATAAAATGTTAAAAAACTTCTAAAAAGCCTTCCTAAAAATAAATATATTATAACTGGGGAAAAAAACGAACTATATGCAGATATTTGTAAAGGGCCACAAGTTCCTGACACAGGGCTCTTACACCCTGTAATTTCCAAAGTGATAAGAACACTGAGAACATGTTTCGTTCTAATATTTGGTCTTGGACCCCGTTCCTGACACAGGGCTCCTAAATCCCTCAGAATTTCCGGGGTGATAAGAGAATCTTTATTCTCTTTTTAAATTCTCTCTCTTTCTAAAATTCTCTCAGGATTTTGTGGGATCCTAGAAGGGACCTGGTCACCAGAAAGACCAAGCCCCGATTAGAAGCTTAGAACTTTTAGTCCTACTCACCATCCTTTGGGAAGGGGTGAGGGACTGGAGATTGAGTTAATGGTCAAGCAAGCCTATGTGATCCTCCATAAAAATCCCTGTAATACTGGATTCAAAGAGCATCTGGACTGGTGAACACACCTGCATGCCAGGAGGATGGCACACACCAGTTGCACAGGGATGGAGCTCCTGTGCTCAGGACCCTTCCAGACATCATCCTATGTATCTCTTCATCTGGGTATTCATTTGTATCCTTTATTGCATTTTTTTTTGCAATAAACCTGTACACATAAGAGTTTCCCAGAGTCTGTGAACCATTCCAGGAAATGATCAAGCCCAAGGAGGGGGGCTGTAGGGAACTTGATTTATAACCTATCAGTCAGAAGTCAGGAGCACAGGTGACAAACTGGGGCCTGTAATTGGCATCTAAAGTTGGGCAGTCTTGTGGGACTGAGCCCTCACCACTCCAAGTAGATGGTGTCAGAACTGAAGCGGATTACAGGACACCCAGTTGGTGTCACAGACAATAGCTTGCTGTGTGGAAAACCCACACATATGATATCAGAAGTCTCATGTGTGTGAGTAAAGGAGAAATAAAGGAGGAGCATTTCTCTTTACATGAAGCTAAATTTCCTTCCTTCCTTCCTCTCTCTCTCTTTTTTTTTTTTTTTTTAAGTAGGCTCCATGCCCAGCGTGGAGCTCATTGCAGGATTTACTTTCACAACCTGAGATCAAGACCTGAGTTGAGATCAAGAGTCAGATGCTTAACCAACTAAGCCACTGAGCTGCCCCTAAAAATTCTCCAAAAAAAAAAAAAAAAGAAGGAAGAAGAAGAAGAAAATGATGTGTCACTTTCGATCTTGGCCTGTGGAATGTTGTGGATTCTGAGCCAAGAAAAGGAAATGGGGGTGCCTGAGTGGCTCAGTAATTAAGTGTCTGCCCCAGGTCACGATCAGGTCATGATCCCAGGGTCCTGGGATCGAGCCCCACATGGAGCTCCCTGCTCAGCGGGAAGCCTGCTTCTCCCTCTCCCACTCCCCCTGCTTGTGTTCCCTCTCTCTCTGTGTCTCTGTCAAATGAATAAATAAAATCTTAAAAGGAAAAAAAATAAAGAAAGAAAAGGAAATGAAACTATGCCTTGACTTAAAAAAAAAAAAACTTACATATGAGCTTTACTTTCTCTAAATGATTAGGAATTCCAGACATAGGTACTTTGTACTGAATGCTTTACCTTCCAAATAAAAATGTATTATATAATAAAACTGGGAAATTTAACATTTCACAGTCTAGTAATTTCCTTATAAATTGGAATGAGAAAAAAATCTCTTGGTGAATTAAGTTTTTGTTGAAACTCAATTTCTTATAAGTGACTATGTGTTTTATCTCTTAGTATTGGTGCACTTATTACAGAAAGCAAAGATAGAAACATACCATGACATACTTAAATTATGCTAAGATTGGGTTTTACGGCAAAAGCAAAATAGCTAAAACTTTTCATGACTGTAATTTTCTGAATTTCCTACACTTATTTTCATATAAAAATGACAACAATAAAAAATACTCTAGTTACTCTTAATTAAACTAGTATCAGAAAATATATAAGTGGAATGTTAATGTGGTATTACAATTAATATTAAAAATATTATGTCAAAATCTAAATTACTAGGGTTTTAAAAAATAAATTGCTTCCAATGAAACGAGACATTGTAAAATTATATGGAAGCGTTTCTATTTGTATTTGTTTAGATAATTTCCAATAAAAGCATTTTATGGTTATTTGTTCATATTAATTGTAAGGTGTTTTCTTATTGTTTTGTTTGTATTTTCTGATCTAAATTATCTTGGGGAACTTGGGATTTATATAATATTGGGTGTTTCAGACATATACCGCCTACCATATATGGGTGTACTCTTCCACACCCCAACCCCTAAACAGACAGGGCTACATAACTTGTCTCAGCCAAAGGGCTGGGGATCAAAGCGGTACATACCCCTTCTGGGACAAAGCATGGTAGAGCTAGGCCATGACACAGCAGCTCGCTTTTTTTCTGTTCAGGTGACTAAAGAAGCCAAGTATTCCAGATGGGGAAGCTTCAAGATGAGGCACCTTCTGTCAGCTTGGACCGCTGAATAGCCTTACGGAACAGAACTCCAACTGACCCATAGTAGATAGGAATTATAATCGGGAAATAAACTTTTGCTGTGTTAAATTACATAGCATTATTCTGGCTAATTAACTGAGATAACGAGTATCTATATTCATCTACATAGAAGGCAAAACACAAAACTATTATCATAGGAGTTAAAGAATATCTTTAGTAAATTCAAATGTATATGCAAAAGCTGGGTTCATATTTTAGGTCACAGAGATAGTGACAGGATAATTTTAGGCAAAAACCTCCATATCTGGTATTTGTCTATATTCTCTACTAATTTCATGGAATGTCTGCCTCAGATACTGAGAATGTTATGGTTTTATACTCTCTCCAGTCCCTCCAAGAAAAAATAAAAAGAGAATGGTAGTTTTCCCCTTCAATCACCAGATGATGTCAACATGGAAAATCACCTGAAACTGTAAAAAGGAAAACATGCTTGCCCTTATTTGGGCTTCCCCAACCATCCAGTGTTCCTTGAAAACTCTACCTAGTTCTAGCTTTTTCTAGGTCATGCTCAAATTCAGGAAAATTCCCTGAAGTCTGATCTTTCTCCTACATTTTACTATTTCTTCTCAGTCTCCTATAACAGTCCCTTTTTTTTGTCTTCGGAATTAGTGTTTCAGGGTTTGGAGCTATGCCCTTGATTCGTTCACACCATGCTGTCTCCTTTGAGGAGCTCATGCCTGCTTTTGGCTTCACTGACTTGCAAAAGTCACCGCTAGGCAGGTTCCTCACCAGTGGTGTGGGTGTATCTGAGGCCCTTTCACCAGGAATCGTCACTGTAAGAACCTCAAACAGCCCATCATCTTCCCCCCATCCGATCTGCTTCTCTCCCTCTGTCCCCTTACTTGACATCAACATCAATCCAGATACCTGGGTTGTTACCCTTGGAAATTCCCATTTATCCAAAGTTTTCTTTTTCTCCCCTCATTCCTTAATTTTTCTAATACACGGAACTACTCTTCTCACACACAGCCACTCTCCCCCATGCTATGCACCAGCCCAGTCTCTTCCCACTCCTTTCCAATCAACCATGCTTCAAGTGAGCCTTCTAAATGCAGATCGTATCAGCATCTTCCAGTGTCTCCCAGGGCCTATCTTCCCCTTACCATGGTCTCTGGGTCCTTTGCCCCCACCTCTGCTGTTCTATTAAGCCACTTTTCTCTGCACTCCTGGTACTCTGAATTCCAGCCATACCAAATTGCTTGTTTGTCCCTGGATTCTGCACACACCCAACACCTCTGAGCCCTTGCTCTCACTGTCCCCTCTACCTGAAATGCCTCTCTCATTTTCTCTCTCATTTTCTGGTCTGGCTAAACACTGGCCATCATTTGGGTTTCAGCTTGGCCATCATCTCCTCAAGGATGCCTTCCCTGCCCTCCAAGCTGACCTGGGTTCCTCCTCTCTACTTCTCCATTGCCCTTGCTTCCCTCTGACATGGACCCATCATATCACTCTGCATGGTCTGTCTCCTAGCCTATCTCCCCTGCTCCCTCCCTCCTGGGTGAGCTCCTATGGGCCCACAGAGGTGGATTCCCCCACAAACCTGAGGATACTTTCCTCAGTGCCCCTCACTTGCCCAGTCCCTTCCCAAGGCCCTGACAGTGGCCCCAGCAATGTGTTCTCATGGTCACATGATGTGTCAAACATTAAATATTTAAATACAATCCGTTAATAATGCCATCTTTCTCCAGCTGACTTCCCCTCCGTGTCATTTCCCTTCCTGTAGTTGACATTGGAACAGCTGTGGGATCGTTTAGTGGGTATTTTACAAAAGGGCTCTGCAGGGCTCTCACTTCCAGGGAATACTCTTACTGCCCACTGTGCCAACTCCTCCGGCATCCTGTACAAAGGCGCACGTCCAGAGATTGCAGGACGGCATAAACATGTTCCACAGCACCTGGGGGTGGAAGAGAAATCAAGTTCAAAAATGCATGGAGTCAGAGCTCCATCTTACAACCACAGGAAGATTACAATTACAAGCAAAGTCTTCCGTGCCTATCCGCACTATCTTTGACAGTGCCACCCGAGATAAAAAGGTCTCTCTTCTCAGGAATACATCTAATAATGTTGTATACACAACTATACATTTGAAACACATTTTAAAATTCTTTTTTATGGAAATGTAACAAAATAAATTTTATCTTAATTCTTGTGCTATAAGGTGCAAACCTACAGCAATACTACAGAGAACATGTCTATGTAGGAAATAGCACGTTTTAAATGTCCCCATGTAGGGCGCCTGGGTGGCTCAGTGAGTTGAGCCGCTGCCTTTGGCTCAGGTCATGATCTCAGGGTCCTGGGATCGGGTCCCACGTCGGGCTCTCTGCTCGGCAGGGAGCCTGCTTCCCTCTCTCTCTCTGCCTGCCTCTCTGTCTACTTGTGATCTCTGTCTGTCAAATAAATAAATAAAATCTTTAAAAAAAAAAAATGTCCCCATGTATCACGGCATATCTAATACAATTTCTCCTCCAAAAAATCTGCACGTTTCAGATAAAACTGCATACTAACTATCACTGATGTATGTAAAGTTTTTCCAGCGAGATAAAGGCGAGATAAGCACAACACCAAGCGAAGTGGGTGCAAGGCAAGATTTATTAAAAGCACACTCCGGCGCAATTTCAGGGCTCAGGAGAAGGAGAGCCAGGAAAATTGCGACGGGAGGAAGGCACTCTCAGGCAAGGTTCCGCAACTCTGGGGGCAGAGTGGGGGCAGTCGCCCCTAAGGCAGGGAGGAGGGGGCTTTTAAGGGGTCTCGAGGGGAGCTCAGGAGTCTTTTGGCAAGTTTCCCTTATTCTGATATTTCGCCTGCTCGTTGGGGTCCTATTGGTCCACCAGGGCCCGGAGCGGGGTCTCAGATTCCTGCTTGGGCCTTTGTCCTCCTGTCCGACCGAGCTCAGGTCTTGTGGCGGGAACTTTCGCCATCTTAAGTAGCCCTTTCTGCCAGCCCAACATTCCGACCTTTTGCTTAATATAATGGTGCCAGGGGCGTTGACTCAGTTCTGGCTACTTCCTGCTGGCGGGGGGCGTCGTCGTAGGGGTAGTCGAAAGTGGGCAGGAGAGAGTAGGGCTGGAGGAGGAGTTGATTGACGGTCACTCGGGCAAGTTCTTGTAGGCGACCCTGCAAGTATCAGAAAAGACAGGGAGCAACTGAGACTAGAAAGAGGATTATGCATACAGGTCCTGCCTGAGGGAGCAGCCAGGTTACCCAGGTGTAGGGGTCCAGGCCCCAGGAGGATGTGTCTCACTGCCATGCTTGGATCCGATCCCTGAGTTCTTTGATCCTGGAGGTAACTATACCTGACTGGTTAACAAAGTAACAACGTTCTTCATTTAAGTATAGGCAGGTCCCCCCTTTTTCGGCAGTCAGAAGGTCTAAGGCCCGTCGGTTCTGCAGGGAGGGCTAAGGCCGCCAGGCTGGTAACTTGCATCTGTAGGGCTGTGAGGGAGTCAGCAACCCGTTCCATGTCATCATTCAGGGCTTGGGAGAGTTTGTAATAAAAGTCTATGGAAGTTCCTATCCCCGCTGTTCCGGTTGCCACCCCTGTGGCTATTCCTGCCCCTATTATGAATGGGAGGAAGGCAGCCCTTCCTCCCACGGTGTTGGGGGAATAGGATGGAATGTAGCTGGGAATCAGAGTAGATGGTGGTAGAAGGAGATAGTAGAATGAATATACAGTCTAGGGAGTCATTAGTGGTCAGGCAGCGATAGGTTCCCTGAGGGCACGAGAGAAATATTCCCGAGGGAGTACAGTACGGGAGGGAGGAGTTAGTGATGTAGGCAGCTGCAGTGGTAAGGGGGGAGGACACATTAATAATAGGTATGTTTCCCCCAATGGGGCCGATATGAACCGTATTATTTGTGGTCGTGGAGTTGGGGAGTGGCCAGTCAATAGGGAGGGGTACCCCTACAATGTTGGAACGTGTTGAAAAAGGGAAACAGATCCAGCAGTCACTGTCCCCTTTCTTCGACACATTTCGCCATAGGTTGTAACTAGAGTTCAGGAGGGCCACTGTCAGTTGTTCAGTGGTAGGGACTTTTTGTATGCTACCAAGATTGATGCCCTTATAGACCGGGTCGCTGAGGGTTTGGAGTCATTTAGTCAGGTCCGTGACCGCTGTTTTAGTGCGTTCGCAGCTAGCCTGGTCCTGGACATCCCCCCGCCCCCGCCTACCCCCGTCAGAGAGACCGACATGACCCAGATAGGTCCAGCAAACTTTTCCAGACCTGGGGTAGATGTTGCAGGGGGCAATACCACGTTTGGCTGTCACGAGGTCAGAGACCCAATAGGTTTTCTGGTCATACGTACAGGTTGTTGGTTCCTTTCACCGGTAGCAGGTTGCAGGCATATAAGTAAAGGCCGAAAAATAGCGAGAGGTACCTGAACCCCTCATGAAGCTAGACTCACATGGTTCCACCTGGTTTGTCTGGATTAGAAGGAATATGAGAAGGGGCCCTAACCAAGCGGAGTTTGGTGGGGACTGCCATCTGGGAAGTCCAATCAGTATCTATGGGTGCCCGTTTGAGATTGTTGATATGTACCCATGCAGAGTGCCCCAACAGTTTCGCAGCAGTTGGGGCGGTAAGGACGACCGTATGAGGCCCGGTCCACCGGGTTTTATAAGGAACCTGGTCACAAGATTTTGAGGATGACCTGGTCCCCAGGAGATAGATCTCGTATATCCCCTTCGGAAGCATGGTTGATTGGGGCTGGGATGACAGTGTCGGCATGGGCCCTTAAGAGAGCTTGGAGGAGGGGCGCCTGGGTGGCTCAGTGGGTTAAAGCCTCTGCCTTCGGCTCAGGTCATGAACCCAGGGTCCTGGGATCGAGCCCCACGTCGGGCTCTCTGCTCAGCAGGGAGCCTGCTTCCCTTCCTCTCTCTGCCTGCCTCTCTACCTACCTGTGATCTCTGTCTGTCAAATAAATAAATAAAATCTTAAGAAAAAAAAAAAAAGATTGTTTAAGAGAGCTCGGAGGAGAGTGAGGTAAGGTAGGTAGGATAAAAGAGGCGGGGAAATGGCCGGAAGGATATGATTTATAAGAAAGGGCCTGCCGTATAGTAATTTGAATGGGCTTAAGCCCGAAGGCCCGAGGGGCATAGCCCGGAGTCTGGTGAGAGCCAGGGGCAGAAGTGTGGGCCAGGAAAGGTGGGTCTCTAGGGTAAGTTTGGTGAGTTGGGCTTTTGGCAGCCCGTTGGCCTTTTCTACCTTACCCGATGACTGTGGGTGGTACGGGATGTGAAGTTTCCAGGTTAGGTTGAGGCTCTCAGCTACCTGTTGGGTTACACTGGAGATGAAGGCGGGTCCGTTGTCTGACTGGAGGGACGGGGCATTCCGAACCTCAGGATGATGTGCTCGATGAGTATTGTAGCCACCACGTCTGCTGTCTCCCGAGCCGTGGGGTATGCCTCAATCCAGCCTGTGAATGTATCAACCAAGGTTAATAGGTAGCAAAAGGTTTTATGGCGAGGCATGTGAGTGAAGTCCAGTTGCTAGTCTTCCCCCGGCTGATGACCTCGGAGCTGATGGTTAGGCCCTGGTCTGCGGATTCCTCCTAGTGAATTCACCGCGAACAGGTTTTACAAGCCCTGTGCACAACTTCGATTACCTTAGATAAGGAAGGATGATAGAACAATCGCTGAAGAAATTGGTGAAGAGCCTTAGGGCCAATATGGAGGGATCGGTGAATGTCAGTAATTAAGGTGCATGCCAGATTGCCTGGCCGGGCAATTCTGTCCTGAATGTAGATCCACCCCTTATCTCCAATCTTTCCTCCCCATGCCTGGAGGGCTTGTGTTTCCTTTGCAGAGTAGGAAGGCTGGTGAGGGGCGTTAAGAAAGAGGATAGGAGACGCAGGGGTATTTAGGGCCGTATGTCTGGCCACGGAGTCTGCCCTGTTGTTACCTAGGGAGACCAGATCCTTGGCCGTTTGGTGGCCTCGACAGTGAACAACTGCTACCTCAGCGGGCAGACTAAGGGCCTCAAGCAACTTGGCGATGAGGGGTCCATTAGCTAGAGGGGTTCCCTTGGTCGTTAGGAACCCCCGTTCTTGCCAAAGAGCAGTGTGTGTGTGAGTTATGAGGTAGGCCTATTTTGAGTCAGTGTAAATGGTGACTCGTTGTCCCTTCGACAGGTGTAATGCCCTGGTGAGAGCTACGAGTTCAGCCTTCTGGGAGGTGGTTCCGATGGGGAGGGGAGCCATCTCTAATACCGCATCCGTGGTGACCACAGCATAAGCAGAGTGTCTTTGGCCATCTGAGGCCAGGAGGGAACTGCCGTCTACGAAGAGTACGTGGTCAGGGTTGGATAGCGGTTGATCAGAGAGACCGGGATGGAGAGGAGTGAGGTCCTCTATAAGTTGTAGGCAGGAATGAACGGGTTCCGGGGTGGGCAAGGGCAGGAATGAACGGGTTCTGGGGTGGGCAAGAGTATAGGCAGTAAAGTTGCGGGGTTTAAGCGGGGGGAGGTAGAGAGAGAGATATGCTGGTTTTCTAGGAATAGCTGGAGACGAGAAGGAGTCAGATGGGCCAGGGATCGCTGGCTAAGGAGGTCTGTGAGTTGGTGGTGATGGGCTGCCCTAAGGTAAGTTTGAGGGCCTCCTTTGTAAGAGAAGCTGCTGCCGCTAGGGCCCTGAGGCAGGCCTGCCATCCCTGGGCAGTGACATCCAGTTGCTTGGACAGGTAGGCTACAGCCCTATGCGTAGGCCCCACCAGTTGTTTAAGGAGGCTGGTGGCTGAGCCGGAACGCTCATCAGTGTAGAGATGGAATGGTTTAGAGAGATGGGGTAGGGCTAAGACTGGCCCGGTGGTAAGGCGGTCCCTTAGAGAATGAGTGGCGGATCGAAGTGGGATCAGTTAGGGGACCCTGGGGGATCTCTTTAGCCGCCTGGTACAGAGGACGAGCCAGGATAGAGAAATTTGGAATCCAATGTCTGAAGAACCCAACCAGTCCAAGAAAAGATAGTATTTCATCCACCGTTTAGGGAGGTTGGAGTTCTTGGAGGAGTCGTATGCGGTCCCCAGTAAGGGACTTAGAAGTAGGAGTCAGAAGTATGCCCAGGTAGGTAACCGAAGGGGCACACAATTGGGCCTTAGAAGGGGTGACTCAATATCTCTTGGCCCCCAGGAAGTTAAGTAGGGTGGAGGTGTCGTCTTGGGAGACAGAGAGGGAAGGGCTACAGAGGAGGAGGTCATCCACATACTGTAGTAGAGTACTGGCCTTAAGGACGCACTGCTGTAAGTCTGTGGTCAAGGCCTGGCTGAAAATGTGAGGGCTGTCCCTGAACCCCTGGGGTAGGACAGTCCAAGTTAGTTGTCCAGAAGCATGCGTATCGGGATCCTCCCAGGTGAAGGCAAAAAGAAAATAGGAATCAGGGTGCAAAGGGACAGTGAAAAAGGCGTCCTTTAGGTCCAGTACTGTAAAGTGAGAGGTGTTTGGGGGAACGCGAGACAATAGGGTGTAGGGGTTAGGAACGACTGGGTGGAGGGGGACTACGGCCTCGTTGATAAGCCTAAGGTCTTGTACCAGTCGATAGGCCCCTGAGGGCTTGCGTACTGGGAGGATAGGGGTGTTACAGGGGGAACTGATGGGGATCAGGAGTCCCTGACATTTAAGCCGTTCTATGATAGGTTTCAGGCCCCGGCGGTGGGCTAAGGAAATAGGAAACTGAGCTCGAGAGGGAAACTTGGAGTTATCCTTAAGCTGTACTTTGACCGGGGTAAGGTGGGAAGCGATGATGGGCTCTGAGGTGTCCCACACCTGAGGATCTACAGTAGGTTGGTCATCTGAAGCAGGGGTCGAGGGAGTGGAGAGGTGTAGGATGAGACGGGTTGAGGTGGAGGGAAGGGAGAAAGGGGAGAGGCAGAAAGTTGCCCTCAGTTTCTGGAGAATGTCCCTCCCCAGTAGAGGGACCGGGCAGGAAGGAATCACTAGGAACAAGTGGGAGAAGGGGAACCCATCCAGGCTACAGGTGAAGGGAAGGGTCACCCTAGGATTGGAGGAGGTCCCATCGATCCCCATAACAGTAATTGTTGAGGTTCGAGTAAGTCCCCAGTAGGAAGGCAGAACAGAATAGGTAGCCCCCGTGTCCAGCAGAAAAGATATGGACCTACCCACTACCTGGAGCATAACCCTGGGCTCGGCCTGGGTGAGAGGGGTGGCCGAGTCTGGGCTTCGTCAGTCGTCCTCCAATCCAAGCAGTTGAAAGGCCGGACTTACTGTCTCGGGGGGTCCCCCACGTTGAGGCGCCGAAGATACCCCGAGGTTAGGGAAGTCGGATTTCCAGTGGCCCATCAAATGGCATTGAGTGCAAGGCCGAGTTGGCGGCTTTGGACTGGGGCACTGGCGAGCCCAATGTCCCTCAGCCCTGTATTTGAAACAGGCCCGGGGGAGCGGGGGGGGGGGGGGGGGGGGGGGGGGGGGGGGGGGGGGGGGGGGCGGGGGCGGCGATCCGTTGCCCCTCTCTTTGGCTCCCAGAGCCGGCCGGCCGCAGGGCTGCTACCAAGGCTTGGGTCTGCATCTGAACCTTTTGCTGGAGTCTGGCTTGTCGTTTAAGCTCAGCCGCCTCCTCACGGGAATTAAAGACCTTAAATGCCATTTTCACCAAGTCAGAAATGAGGGTCTGAGGGCCCTCCTCAGCCATTTTTAACTTTCTCCGTATATCCGGCGCCGATTGAGAGATAAAATGAGTAGCCAGTACCGTGGCCCCCGCAGGAGAGGCAGGGTCCAAGCGAGTGTACTGGGTTAAAGCCTCAGTCAATAGGTTAAGAAACATGGCGGGGTTTTCGTCAGGGGCCTGGACAATCTCCCTATTCTTGTCGTAATTAACGGCCTTATTAGAGGCTGCCCGCATGCCGGCTATGAGACATTGGACCATGCGGTCTCGGCGCCAGCGGCCATCTTGGCCATCCTGATAATCCCACCTGGTTCTACAGCTGGGACCGCCTGGGCTCCAACTGGCATGGCAGCATCAGTGAGATGGACCTGATCTGCGTGCTCCCGGGCAGCAGCCTGGGTGCGTTCGTTCCCTCTTCTCTGTGGTGAGGGTGGTGGTCTGGACCACATGTAAATCATGCCAGGTGAGGTCATAGGCTTGGGCCAGATATTGGAATTCTTTGATATAGTTAACAGGATTGGCGGAGAAGGAGCCCAAACGTTTCTCAATTTGGGAAAGGTCCTGTAGAGAGAAGGGCTCAAGGACTCGGACAACTCCCTCAGCTCCAGCAACCTCCCTTAGGGGGCAGACTAACTCAGGGGAGGGTTTCCTAGCCCTAGTGCGGGTGCAGATGGGAGGGGAGGCTGGAGGGGACTTGAGGGAAGGTTGGGGTGGGGGGGTGCATCAGGAGCAACCTCAGGTTTTGGGGGTTGAGGGGATGAGACGGGAGTCGGGGTGGAAGGGGTGGAAGAGACGGAAAGAAAGGGGGGTGGTTGGAGCAAGGGGGTTAGGGGGCGTAGGAAGAGAGGGACCTTGGGATAGGGGATCGCAGTAAGGAGGAGGAGGAGGAGGAGCCGGGGGCCCTCTTGTCGGTGGGTGGGTGAAGCTCTCCGGAGGTTCAGAGAGGGGAGACTGGGAGGAGAGGTCCGGGTCTTTGGGAGCAATGGGTGGCAGGGTAGGGGGAGGGGAGCAGGCCAAGAGGACCTGTGAGGTAGAGCAGTGAGAGCAGAGGGAGGGGCGAGAGCAGCAGAGTCCAGAAAGCCTGGACATAAGGAACCTCGACCCATTTGCCCTGGCTTTTGCAGAAATTGCCTAGGTCCTTGAGAATCTGATAGTCAAATGTGCCTTCCGGAGGCCACTGGGACTGATTGTCTAATTGGTATTGTGGCCAAGTGACTGTACAATAATGTATGAGACGTCGCCTTCGCAGGTCCTGGTCCAGTTCCAGGGTTTTAAGATCGGCCAGCAGGCACCCCAGGGGTGTTTTAGAGTTGAATTTGGATTGGGAGGTCCCCATGATTCGTTGCCCGGCAACCCGAGGGCTGGAGGAAGGTGTCCCCTCGTCCACCACTGGGTTGAGGAAAAACTGTGTCGACTGCCGTAGAGGTTAGGACGTCTCCCAGTCTCTCGGAGTCACGGAGGTCACCTGGTGACCGGCGGGGTCCACCCTGACGTGGCCGCGATTAGGGCAGGGCTTTCCGGAAGGAGGCGCGGAATCGGGGAAACTCACCACGGCTTCAGAAGTGGCTTTCGGAAAGGCGGGTCCGGGTCCAGCTAGGGAAAGGAGAGAGCCTCCCCACTGGGGTGGGGTCTCAATCTCCTTCCCGGGTTTCGGCACCAAATGTAAGTGTTTTTCCTGCGAGATACCAGCGAGATAAGCACAACACCAAGCGAAGTGGGTGCAAGGCAAGATTTATTAAAGGCACGCTCCGGCGCAATTTCAGGGCTCAGGAGGAGGAGAGCCAGGAAAATTGCGACGGGAGGAAGGCACTCTTGGGCGACGTTCTGCAACTCTGGGAGCAGAGTGGGGGCAGTCGCCCCTAAGGCAGGGAGGAGGGGGCTTTTAAGGGGTCTCGAGGGGAGCTCAGGGGTCTTTTGGCAAGTTTCCCTCATTCGGATATTTCGCCTGCTCGTCGGGGTCCCATTGGTCCACCAGGACCCGGAGCGGGGTCTCAGATTCCTGCTTGGGCCTTTGTTCTCCTGTCCGAGTTCAGGTCTTGTGGCGGGAACTTTCGCCATCTTAAGTAGCCCTTTCTGCCAGCCCAACA
Source organism: Lutra lutra (assembly GCF_902655055.1). Lineage (NCBI taxonomy): Eukaryota > Metazoa > Chordata > Mammalia > Carnivora > Mustelidae > Lutra > Lutra lutra. Next base: position 124,780,176 of record NC_062278.1, on the reverse strand, counting down.
ATGTATGTAAAGTAACTTGAATTTAAACAAAATCTTGAGAGGGAAAAAAAAAAAATTATCACTGATACAGGAAAAAAAAAACCTTGAAACTTGCCTGGCAAAACTCCAACACAGTCGATATATATTGTCTAAAAGTAAGTTGATTTCACAATTATGCAGTTAAATACAAAGTACTAGTATTTTAAAATGTATCTGGATTTCTTTGTGTGTTCCTTAATTACAGATCAAGTTTGTGTATTTTTTTCAGAATTAATGATCATTCCAAAACTCAAATACAACAGAAAGGAAATATCCTAACGGAAGCCAAAAATAACAACTGAAAGACAGACTGGGAGAGGTGTCAACATATCCAAACCTCTCACACCACAGGAGACCAAAATGTTGAAATCCAGATAAAGACAAGGAAAGAATCATGGTATCCAAAAAGTGTAGATCATGAAATAACAGAAGAGATATAAAAGATGATGAGGGTTAGAATATTACCAAACAAGACACAAACAAGCAGAAGGAAATATGATCCATATACTGAAAATAGAAGTTTGTGGGTTTTTTTCCAAATTTACAACAATTCTCACATTCCCATGACATACTATAAGGATTCGTGAGGATGGAAGATGTTTTCCTAAACTACTACTAAGAGACAGTAATGTCTGATAAACAACGTGAGAGGAGAGACTGAATCACCTTTCTGTCCTCACAGTAAATCACATTACAAAACTGTCCTTATATGAATTGACAGTTAAAGAATATGCCATGAAAACAGGTTACTAAAAATTATTACAGATTTGAGTCTAGCTGTTAATTCAAATATTATTCGCTAACTTTGTCAGCTTTTACAAATCTGAAATTTGATGTCATTTCTGTCTCCCTCTAAATAAATATCTAGAGGCGCCTGGGTGGCTCAGTCATTAAGTGTCCGCCTTTAGCTCAGGTCCCAAGGTTCTGGGATAGAGTCTTGCTTCAGGCTCCTGGCTCAGCAGGAAACCTGCTTCTCCCTTTCCCACTTCCCCTGCTTATATTCCCTTCCTCACTCTCTGTCAAATAAATATACAAACAAATAAATAAATAAATAAATACTTTTTACCTTTTTTTTTAAAGATTTATTTATTTTAGAGAGAGTGAGAGCATGCACAAGCAGGAGGGGCAGAGGAAGAGACAGAATCTCAAGCAGCTGAACCCAATGCAGGGCTTGATCTCAGGACCCTGAGCCACAATCAAGAGTCAGATGCTTAACCGATTGTGCCACTTAGGCATTCCAACTGTTTACCTACTTTTGCGATCATCATCTTGTATTATTTTCAGGAAAGGACACACAAAAGCTGGGTCCACTCCCGAGGGCATGGGGACTCTCTTTCAAGGTTTCTCTCCATGACCTTACCCTGTGCCTTGCTCAGGAAACAAGCAGCTTGTGAGCCAACTGTGCTAAAATTGCCCTAGCCCTGAGTCTCCCAAGGTCACTGCACAGGGTAATGCTCTGCCAGTGTCCAGTCCTTTCTCATCCCAAGGGCTGTGATACCCGGGGCTGGGGGAAGTACCAAGTCAGAGGGCACACACAGCTGCACACCACAGAAGAGCTAATGTCCTGGGAACTCTGGTTTTGATGTCCACAGACCAGCAAAGAAGCCTACCTGTGTCCCTGAATCACTAGAGTTAAGCCAGCGTCCTAGAAATAAAGAACCACCTGAGAGAATCAGTGGACACTCTGGGTAGTCTACAGGCTCATCTGCTTGTTCACGAAGCAGAGCTCCTCACTCTTTGCTAAAGCAGTAAGAATTCTCTCCCCCTCTCCTACCACCACTGCTTCCTTGGAAAGGGTTGCTCAGCGGGGATCCAGCCTGTGTCTGGCCAGGTCTTCACTGTCACTCTAGCCACGGGCTGCCATGACAAAAACTGTTATTAATCCTCCTGCTTTGGAGGTGGGGGGGTGCTTTCGTAGATTGTGAAAAGCATTTTTCCTGGGGGTGCTTAAAGTTCCCAGGACGTTGCTGTAATGGCTTGCTTTAAACAGTATCCTCCAAAGGGAAGCTGCCAACTTGGTCACTTCTCAGAAGGTCCACATTCTGCTGAGGTCTCCCACCTACCCTAGTGCTGGCAGAAGCTGCACCCAGAGTTAGGCCCCCACCACGTGGCCCAGCCCCGTAGGTCAGCACAGAAGAGGACTTTCACGCTGAGTACAAAACTGACAGAAAGAGCTACGGGCTAGGCACCAACAGCACCTCATCTTTCCTGCTCCTGCAAGGAATAATGAGAGGGCAATTCTGGTAAGAATAACTACATGGGTACAGCACATCATAAGTGCTGATTTTTATCTTCCCAACCACCTAGGAGATGTACTTTATGAGCCCCATTTTGAGATGTGGAAATTGGAAGTCCAGATGGACTAAGTGATCTGCACAAGGGACAAGCACCTGGTGATAGTATTAAGACAATTAGACCCTGTGTTTAACACTGTTTTCTAACTGTAAAATAACTGTGATCACAGCAATCCCATAACCACACACCTACTTGGTGCGAGGACCCCTGGGTGAGGCGATGGCAAGTAACAGATGACAAAGGACACTTTCTTCTCCAAAGCCTGTAAGAGCCCCACGGGAAGGGGGGGTGGAGGCCCTGAGACAGACATTAGAGGAGGGGATTTACAACACAGTGAAAAATGCGAGTACAATGTATGCTAATGGAAGGAAGCCTGGACAAGTAAGGAAATGTTTGCTAATGCAGGTCTAAGAGAGCTATTTTGTTTCCACCAGTAATTCTTCACAGAAGTCCTTCCATATTACAACAGAGCTTGTTTTATAGGAGGATGGGGAAAACACAGCGGAGCAGAAGCAAGTATCAAAACTTTGTTTCTGGGGCGCCTGGGTGGCTTGGTGGGTTAAGCCTCTGCCTTTGGCCCAAGTCATGATCCCGGGGTCCCGGGATCGAGCCCCGCGTCTGGCTCCCTGTTCAGCGGGGAGCCTGCTTCCCTTCCTCTCTCTCTGCCTGCCTCTCTGCCTACTTGTGATTTCTGTCAAATAAATGAATAAAATCTAAAAACAACAAAACAACTTCGTTTCTTTGTGTCTTCAGTTCTTGATAGCAACTCCATTTCTATAGTATACCCATTTAATTACTAGCATTTCCCAGGCTAAAAAACATTCTGAGGCTCAGAGAGCTCAGGGGACCAGAGCCAGGTCACATAGCACAACCCCAATCTGAATGCACTATCTGTAACTGCCCGCCTGCGCTCCAGCACCCAACACTGCCTTTTCCAGAATACGGCAGTTACACCACCCAGGGGCTGCCACAAGACCACAGCAAGACCTGGGGCAGGACAGACTCCAAGCTGAGCTGGAGCTTCGGAGCCCTGCTCCTCCTCCACAGCTGCTTTACCTCACCAGGCCTCAGATCATTGCCACCGACTTTTGGGGCCTGAGCTCAGCTCCCAGGAGACCGCACTGGAGGAGCACAATGACTCAGGGCCTCCACTCTAAATTCCTATTAAGCACTCTAGATTTAATAGCTGCTATTAATACAAATTATGCTTCATTAAGCGTGAAGCTAAGGAGAACTCAGCTCAGAGGCTCCAGTTCAATACAGGCTGAAGGACAAACAGAACAGCTATTTTTAATCCCAGCAATGTCAGTGGAGAGAGAGCAGCCTGACATCACTGGTGCCTGTCCCTACTGCTGCAAATTGAGTTTTTCACATTTTCACATGAATTATCTCTTGTTTTCAGCTCAAGATGTTTAACAGAGGTAAGCCTTTCTAATTCTTGAGGGATTTTTCCCTTCAGGAACATTTTTCTAGGAAGCCTGGAGAAGGAGCCAGGAGGCAGGAGTGCTTGGTAGGTCTTTGGGCAGCCCTGCCCACACCTCCAGGCAGGCGCCACTTGCCACAGGCTGGAAGCATTAGCAAGGCCTTCCTGCTGCCTGTGCAGGCTGTGAAGTCTCCAGAGACAACTCAAGAGTAGGTAAAAACCATACTTGTGGTGTCCTTCTAGATCAGGGGTCAACAAACATTTTCCACAAAAGGCCAGAGACAGGTGCACCTGCGTGGCTCAGTGGGTTAAAGCCTCTGCTTTCAGCTCAGGTCATGATCTCAGGGTCCTGGGATGGAGCCCCACACCGGGCTCTCTGCTCAGCGGAGAGCCTGCTTCTCCCTCTCCCTCTGCCTGCTTCTCTGCCTACTTGTGATCTCTGTCTGTCAAATAAATAAATAAAATCTTTAAAAAAAAAAAAAAAAAAAAGGCCAGAGACAAACTGTTTCAGATTTCGTGGGCCCCGTGATCTCTTTTCCTCCTAGTCACCCTGCCGTTGCAGCACAAAAGCAGCCACAGACCACTCATATAGGAATGCCTGTGACTGGACTCAATAAGCTTTATTTATAAAATGGGGGTGGGCCGTATTTGGCTCCCAGGCTCCAGATTTCCTACCTCTTTCTGACTCAAATTTGCTGTTCCATCCTAGATGTTTCTGCGATGGATGTAAACTTAGTCTTTTATAAACATAGTTATATCACCTGTACCTGTTTACCTCCTACAAAGTTACATATACCTGGCATTCCCTAAAACAAAACAAAACAAACAAAAAAAACACACAACTCGACATGATACGAGTGCAAGATTACAGTATCACTGATGAGGGAGCAGGAGGCTGGCTGAAGACAAAGCAAAAGCTGGCACCTTGCACCCCCTCTCCATCCACTCCCCCTCAGTAATGTGTGTAGCATTCCTCAGACACCCCTGACTGCCATAAAGGATAAACAAATAGTTAACTTGCAGAGATCACAATCCTGCAAGACAGGTCTCCCTTGGTTTACAAATGTCCTAGAGATCTACAAACAAAGAAGTTACTTTATCAATAGCACAATTTCCAGAGGCAAATAACTCAGTTCCTCAAGCCCTAATAAAGTTAAATTCTTCTAAACCCAAATCTCACTAACCAAGACGCTGGCTAGCAGAAATGTGAAGGACTTGCCAAAAGATAACATTGATCTAGCCGCAAGGCCTCCGGTATCGCGGCACCACGTAGGCCCTCTTTAGCATATGAAAGTTCCGTTGAAACCTCCCTTCCCCTCACCTTCCCCCAACCGCAAGGTACAGAAACCTGCCATCTCTCACAACCTGGGGGAGCAGCTCTTCCTGCGCACCGGTCCTATCCCCGTGCTTTTAATAAACCACCACTTTGCACCAAAGATGTCTCAAGAATTTTTCTTGGTCATCGGCTCCCGACCTCAGCCCACCGAACCTCACCTAGGTTCTAGAACTTCATCATTACCATGTTTGGATTGGTTAAATTTACTTACTCTCTCCACCGTGCTCCACGAAGTTTGTGATACACATTCACGAGGTGCAATTTGCTTTTGCTGAGAAGTCAGTTTGCGTGCTTTTATATTTTGTAGAGCACACGATCACTTTTATTTGTTCTAAGAACCTGTAATGGGTTCTGCTAATGAAATTCTCCCCATTCATTCACTGTGGTAGGTGTATTCGTCACGGTTCTCCAGAGAAACAGAGCCAATATATGTAATAAGATACTACTCACTCAGTTACGGAGGCTGATAAGTTCCATGATCTGCTGCCTGAAAGGAAGGCCAGTACTGTGGTTCAAAGGCCCGTGAACCAGAGAGCTGATGATGGAGACCCCAGTTAAATCTGAAGGCAAAGGACAGAAGATTGAAGTTCAGCTCAGCACTCAGGTAGAGAAAGAATTCTCTCCTCCCTCTGCCTTTTTGTACTCCTCAGGCCCTCGGGGGATTAGATGAGACCCACCTGCAGTGAGGAGGGCCAACAGCTATACTCAGGCTACTAATCAAATGCTAATCTCTTCTAGAACACCCTCACAGGCACCCCTGGAAATTTAACCAGCTCTCTGGGCATCCCGTGGCCAGTTATTTTGACACCTAAAAATTAACCGTTATAGTAGGTTAGATACTTGTTTAGGTAACTTTTTTCCCACCTCCTTTGGAGAAGTTCATTGCCCTTGAGTTTGATGGGATTTACCTTGGCCAATGGGAAGTCAGAGTACCTTAAAGGAGAAGAGGCTTAAAATGACGGACCTAGGCCTGCTCACTACAGGTACGTGCCAGTAAGCTGGGAGAGTTGCTTCCAAGAGTGTGTGAGGAACAGGCTTGCAGAGGGCTCAGTAAAAGGCATTTAGAACAAAAGAACACTTGAATAAGATTTTCAGGGGAAAAAGTAACAAAACATAAAACGTATTTTAAAATAATTGGCTATGCCCAGATGTGAAACTAGTTACTGTCCTACAGAGCAATAAACCATAATTTGTTTTTTTTTTCTATCAAGCAGAACTCAAGTCAGCATGTAACTTTGCAATGTCTGAACTCTAATAAATGGTAAAACACAAGGTCAAACACAGTAGCATCTCATAAACAATTAAATAAACTTTGGTTGAGCCTTTTTTTTTTTTTTTAAGATTTATTTGAGAAAGAGCACGAGTGGGGAAGGCAGAGAGAGAATCCCAAGCAGGTTCCCCCACTAAGCACGGAGCCCAAGTTTATGACCTGAGCTGAAATCAAGAGTCGGATGCTTAACTGATCGAGCCACCCACGCGCCCCTTGGTTGAGCCTGTTAGCCATTTAAAATTCCTACATTTTTTGCCTGATTGTCTAGCTTCAAGTAAATTTTCTTTACTGTTGTTTAAGAGATACACCACAATCCTAGAGAATAACCTCGAGTTACAACGGAAAAAGCATATCCTCAAAGAGCAAGCTCCGGAACTCCTTAGGTGGAAAAGATCTGGCAATGCTCCCGCTGATTCATTCACCCCCTGTAGATAAACCACACATTCTGTGCACCTTGCTGTCTAGCCGGTCACCTGGACCGGGAATGCATAGGCAGAAAACCTGAGAAGGAGGAAGACCCAACTCCATTCCCTGATAGGCCCAACTTTTGAGGACTGTCTTGGTCTCACAAACTGTAGCAGCCTACAGCTATGCTGTGTTCTTGACCTTGGGGCCATGGAGAAGAATGAGCTGGTACAAAGGTGTTAGGATGAATGGTCTTTGGTAAACTGCATAGAGCTAACTTTTTGTCTTTGGCAAGGAAAAAAGTGGGAAGAAAAAAAATTCTGAAAACAAGGCCTTTGAAAGACTGAATTCCAATTCCCCTTGGAAAAAACTAATAGTAAATAAGCTGTACAGAACTTTCTTTTTCCTTTGAAAGAAACTCGAGGAAATGAGTTCTGAAATAAGTCTTAAGAAACAGCCCCTCCTTGCCTCCAAAGCTCGTCTAGCCTGCCTAGAAAAGCCAGCAACTGACAATAAGTGTGGGTTAAATGAAGTGTTATTAGCTTGCTGTCCTAAGGTATCTGTAACATAGGCCCTCTGGTGGGAGAGATGCAACAAAGCCTTGGGTCCCTCTACTCTCCAGCCCCCTTCTGACTCCATGCCTTGTGGGGTGTACATCAAGTTCCCACTAGGCAGGCTAAAGGGTTCCATGGGACAAGGGATTCATATACTACCCCAAATGTTTCAAGTAGGAAATCATACTCCAGTAATTAACCACGACTAAATATGATCCTCACCACAACTGCCATAGTGAAGCTAATTCAAGATCTAAGTAACAAAAATTTATCGCTTTAGAGGTGGATTTTTTGGAATTCAAGTCATATGGAAAGTATATCTGAGCTACAGTCTCTGCCCTCAAGTGTTAATAAGCTGAAAGGGCAGGTGTGTCCTTTTTAAGTGAAGGTATCTTGTTGAGGGGTTTGTGTCTTGCTGATTTGAGCTTCACCCATTTTAAGCCTCACACATAGAGATTATAAAAGGTAACTCTCTTCTTTATCCCTCTGGCCCACATCCTTCAAACCAAGTTATCTGTGTGAGTTTGATCATTTTACCCAACACAGGACTCCTATCCATAATTCAAAATAGAAAGAACGAATGGGTCTTGGGTCAGGATAGCACATGGCACAAAGTTGAAGCTCCCTTCCCTTTCTTCCATCTTGAGCACATAGTAATGACAGATGAAATATAAAAAGAAATGTAAAATAACTATAGCCAAGTTCAAAGTTGAGATGACAGTGTCTATGGAGGTAAACTTGAAGGGAAATTCGAAGGGGTGAGTGGATGCTGGAACTGCTGTCTTGCTGAGCTCTCCATTTTTGGAGTTTTGTTCTTGCAGTATCCAGTAATGTATGTGTTGAACACCAGGTAAAGGACCTTCTCAGGCTCACTCCTCAGGGCTTCTGGGAAGGGTTTTTATTCGAATAAAGCATCTGTAGGGGAAAAGCTGCTGTCTTCTGCTTGTATCTCCCATCTTACCTGGGATGTTATTATGTAATGACAGGATGCATGAAACAGACCGCCTCTGGCAGCTGTTGAGGAAAAGGAAAGATACTGACCTGGCGTCCTGATGTTATTGGACCACTCACTGGCCCTTGGACCACCCAGCCTCCGTACTCCTAAAGTAAATAATGCATGCCATATGGCTTAACTAGTGTTGGTGGAAGTCAAATGCATCCTAAGCAAAATAGTGCATGTGTCGGTGGGTAGGGAGGTGGGCCAAGACCTCCCTCTTAAGATAAGCCTGCAAACAAAACTTCCAATACACAGGAGGAAATCCAATTTGATAAACAGACCCCTAAACAAAATAAACTAATAATTCCATGAACTCGCTCCTAACAGAAGTAAAATTATTAGCCTAAAAATGGCTTTAAAATGCATATATCTAAGGTCCTCAGTAAGAAGAAATATCACCAATAAAGGGACAGAAAGTATGAGACAAAATCTGGCAGAAGTTAAAATAACAAAAAACTCTGAAAACCCAGTTAGAAACCTGAAAATTCAATATATGGCCATTGAAATAACTCAATAGGCAAAGTGTGCAAGAAACTGGACACAGTAGGAGAACCGACTCAGAGGAAGTGAGCTGCAGGATGGCAGTAACCGAGATAATTATCAGAAAAATCCACTAAGAGACATGGGGGACAGCAGAGGAGTCATATTTGAGAGGGAAAAGTAGAGCATTTTCAGGATTTAAGAGAGATATAAATCTCAAAAGTTTGCTTCTCCCTCTGACCCTCCCCCTCTCTTGTGCTCTTTCTCTCTCAAATAAATAAATAAAATCTTTTAAAAAAAAGTTTGCTCTGAGCACAAAGCAGGATTGACACAGATTAATCCAAAAGTTGACATGTCACAGTGAAAAAGATAAAGAGAAAAATCTTTAAAACACCCAGACCAAAAAAAGATTGCTAACTAAATAAGATGTGGTGATTAGACTGCCCTGAGGTATGGCTGGAAACTCCTCTCTCTTCCTGGGCTGTCCTCACTGCTCTGATTTCAGTACACTCTCTTTGCTAACACTCTCTCAAATCTTGGTCCTGTCCTTAATTTCCTATCCCTTCCCCCATCCCATTCCCTACATTTCTTCAAATTCAAAGCCCAATCCCCTCCCATCTCAGCTTTTTTTAATCATATCTCCTCTTGCTCAACTCCACATCAGCCATTCTCTCTCCAAACATCACTTTTTTTTTTCATTTATATCTCTATTATTTTTCCAAAAAAGATTTATGGTGCTTTGAAATCTGTATGCAATATACAAAAAAGATTAATTGATTAACAAGCATCAGAACAAGACACTGAAGCCTAATTCCTAATTCCTAAATTAGGAATTCCTAAAATGTACATTTCAGAGTCCTTCACACTTACTAAGGTCCCACAGTTCAGTGGGAGCTTCCAAATCTGCAAAACAAGGAGAGAAATACATTCAGTGCAATATTTTTAGTTTCCATAAAATACAAATGTATGAATTGGTAAGGAGATGTGTTTCCATACAGAAGTCAGGGATACAGGACCTCTTGCATTTCTGTGACACCAAGCAGAATGGGTAGGTGTTTGGTCACAGAGACCCAATTCCCTAGTGGCCTGCAAAAGCCTCTGAAGGACCCAGGCTGGAGCACAGAGCATGCTTTGTCTACCACGGCTCCTCCCATCAAGCAGGTGTCCAAAGTAGGCAATTCCTCTGAATGTCCATCTTTAGCAAATAGGTATTTATCACACGTGCAATTCTTCCCATTCAATGGATCTGTGTAGCTGCTTTAAAGCCTTTTAAAAATTCCCATTATTCTTTTTCTCTTTTGTTTATTTTTAAGCATTTTAAATATGCTTTGGTCAATTCCTCTAAGGGCATATCAACTGGATTGGGTAACAGGCTTTGACATATTAAAGAAGACAAAAGAAAAAGATGCCTCAAAGAATGCAGAAATTGCATAAAGGACAGAACTGCTCAATTTTGTGATGTTAGGTACAAATATATAAGCATATATGTCATTAGATGAGACACATATGGAGGAAACTTAACTGAGTATTCCGCAAGTGTGACAACAATCCTAAAAATTTACATGACATTTCTAAAAATAAATTATTAAATCAAAAGACATTTCTAGAGTTATCAATAATAAAAAGGAAATTTGAATTGACCATGCTAGAGGAAAGACTGATTTGCCATTTATTTCCGTCTATAAACAATGATATTACAAAATGATTAACATGTGAAAAATCAATCGAAGAGTATATAACCAAAAAAGCAGCAAGAAATACTCATCCAGGAAACTCTCCTATTCATGAGATGACAATGCTGAGAGCAAGAGTGGGTTGTTTAGTGTCCCCAACACCTAAAAAGCTGGCCAGAGCTAGAAGCTGGAATTCCAGTCTCCAGTACACACCTCTGTTTCTGATATAGTGGAACCTCCTACATGCTGCACATGGGAACACAGGTCAAGTTGTGCTTTTAAACCACAGGGTTTTTTTTTGTTTTTTTTTTCTGTGCCCAAGGAGAGATGACTCTGTTCCTGATCCCTCAGGGCTATCCCTCCTTATTTCCATTTGCAGCGCTGGGGGTGGGGGTTTTCCTTGTTATCTCTGTCCACCTCTCTTGTTGTTCTCTTGCCATTCTCTCTGGCTTTGGTCATTCTGTAGCTGTTCAGTCAGCCCTCAGGTCTTCTTTAGGAGGAACTGTTCTACTAATAGGTATGATTTGGTGTGTTCATGGAGGACAGGAGTTGAGTCTTCCTAAGACACCATCTTGAATTGGAACTTCCCCCTTGAAGTAAATAAAGTTATAAATGAGGGATTCTTTGCTTATAATATGCATGCAAATCAAGGCATTCTGTCCATTCACCAAATACTATCCATAGACTTGTAGCTGGGTAAAATCTCACTCACTGACTCAAACGTTTTAGCCTTCAACATCATCAGCTTCTTAGCTTTTAACCCAGAGGTCTATACTGATAACTTTGTTCCAAGCAGTAGCAAATAACCTAACTTCAGCCTTTCCCTCGAGAATTATTGTAATAGTGCTGCAGAGTCTGGAAGACAGGCTGTTTCCCCCATTTCTCTGTTCCCTAGGTGTTTTGCTGGGTTGTGTTCTAAGACAACGCATATGGAACATAGTACCCAAATGTAAGACAGTTAATCACAGCTCAGACAATCAGGCTCCAGACCCCAAAAGAAGTTACTTCTCCATTATAGGCCTTCAGACTTGAACTGTAATCTATACCATTGACTCTGGGTCACAGGCCTTCCAACTACACCACTGGCCTTCCTGGGTTCTCCAGTTTGCAGATAGATCACAGGACTTCTCAGGCTCCCAATCACAAAAGCCAATACCTTATAATAAATATCTTTATTTAAATATCTTTATTCACTTATTTATTCTCGTTATATTATATATTCTTATTTCAGAATATATTATATTATATTATATCATATATTCAGAACATATATTGACTCTGTTTCTCTGGAGAACCCTGACTACACCTAATGCACCTACCACAGTGGATAAACTGGGGCATTTCACTAGCAAAACTCATTGTAGTACACTGTCAGATTCTTAGAATAAATACAAATGATCATATACTATATAAAAAAACTAAAGCATGCAAAAAGACTTCTCAGAAAAAGTTCTGATTATAAACTGTACCCCTATGAATATGTATCACAAACTAGGTTGGGCATAGTGGAAATAATAAGTAAATTACCAACTGCAATAGTTAATTTCACATATCAGCTTGGGTGGGCTACACTACCCAGATATTTGGCCAAACATTACTCTGGAGGTTTCTGTGACAATGTTTTTGAATGAGGTTAACATTTAAATCAGTAGACTTTGATAAGGCACAAAGTCCTCTGTTGTGTGGGTGGGCCTCACCCAATCAGTTGAAGGCCTCCCCCATGAAAGAAAGTACTCTGCAGCAGACAGCCTTTATTTATTTATTTTTTAAAGATTTTATTTATTTATTTGACAGATAAAGATCACAAGTAGGCAGAGTGGCAGGCAGAGAGAGAGAGAGAGGAGGAAACAGGCTCTCCGCGGAGCAGAGAGCCCAATGTGGGGCTCGATCCCAGGACCCTGAGATCATGACCTGAGCCGAAGGCAGAGGCTTAACCCACTGAGCCACCCAGGTGCCCCAGCAGACAGCCTTTAGACTCAAACTGCAACACTGGTTCTTTCCTGACTCTGTTACCTCATGAGCCAATTCCTTAAATAAATCTCTCTCTTTCTTTCTTCATACATACACCCACACCCACACACACATCCTATTGGTTCTGTTCCTCTGGAAAACCCTGTCTAATATACCAGCAAAGATGGTTTAAAGTAGGATGTGATCCAAAAATCCAATACAATATGCCACATCTCTGAATATAGTCTATGGCAAAATTCCTTTTTTAGTTCTTAATCTTACATTAAAATAACATTATACAGACCAGATGTTACAAACTTTTGGGACTTTATCTCACCTACAATGTGCTTAGTTAGGTTCCCAATGCAAAAATTTTTGTTAATTTTAGAAGTATTTAACAATTAAAAATCAGGATATTTTACTGTTGAGTTAACTTTTGGATTCAGATTTCTGCTTCTCTTGGAAAACCAGAGGAGCTGGTCACATGGAGCTGGCACTCATGCTTGGCAAAACTTTGCTGGAGCTGAGGAACTGCTAATTTAGACAGGGTACATCCCCCGCCACTCAGTCTCCACAGTCCCACCCTCCTGTCTGACACTATCTCCCTCTTCCACATCACCTACCTGGCTCCTGCAGGCAGTTGGATTTGTGATCCTTGAAAAAAACAGGAGGATAATGAAGAGGAAGAAGAAGTCAAGGAGTCCTGCCTTTCTATCTGTCTTCCCACAGAGTCAGTGCTCACTGGCTTGGTGACTTCTGACAAGTCTATAACTTTCAGGAGCCTTGCTTTTGTCTTGGGTAAAATAGGGCTAACGGCACAGATCCTCCATGATGTTTATGAGGATTAAATTGTATAATGTTTGCACAACACCTGGTGGCTATTATTATGATTAGTTTATTCAGACGCAAGCCATACTCCATTCAGGAAAAGAAGGAGTAAGCTAGCCAGGACATAGAAGAGAACAAGTTCATGCTGTGACTGCTGCTTCCTTATGCAACATGAACGATGTGGAGTTTGAAAATGCAGGGTTAGGTATTTGTTAATTTTGATATTTGTTAATTTTGGGAGGTTGCTGTTGCTGTTACCCACATTTAATAGGTGAAAGTGCCGAGGTTCAAGAGTCCTGGCCCCCATTCCCTCCTGAACACATCTTTGTATCATAGCCCTCACCAAATGCATTATGACACTGACCTATGCCCATGTCTGCTTTTCCTCCTGGGCAGTGAGAATCTTGAAATGAGGAACAAATGTGAGTCCCACCGGAGCCCTGGTAGATAGATCACAGAGGGCCAGGCTCAGGAAAATGCTCAGCCAACCTTGGTTGAGTCAGTCTGTCAACAGAGGAAGGGGCCTACATCAGAAAGTCAGCACAAGTCCTAGAGGCAGGTGCTTCTCTGGTCTAACTCCCAGACCACTATTCTCTCCCCTGGACAAAAACAGTGATATTTACCCTTCCACTTTCTTCATCTGTTCTGCAGCCCACTACTTCTTCACCAGATGGACACTGGGAGTTTCACTTGTGCCGTCAAATGTGGATCCCAGGGTGGTGAGGGGGGCTCCAACAGAAAGAATTGTGACATCACATTCCTGTGATGTGCTAGAGGATGCTGAAATGTACTAGAGGAAGTGGGTCCCTTCCAAAATTGCCAGCACCTGGGCAGTCCAGGCTGCTCCCCTATCCTCACCATACCCCACCACCTCCTTAACCCAGGCTCTCCAGCACTCTGGGAACTGATCCCCTGTGTGACAACATGAAAACTTTGTAACCAACACAACAGGTGCTACAACAATTTAAAAAATCAGATTTATTTTCATCTAACTTACTAAGTCACCCATTTTAAATGAACAGTGTGATTGACAAAAAAGTATACAATCTGATAACTACCACCGCAGCCAAGACATCCCACTGATCTTGAACAGTGCGGGTGGGGGTTAGGAGGGCCAACTCCCACACAGTTGAAAATCCCCATATAACTTTTGACTCCCTAAAACTGAACGACTAATAGCCCAGTTTGGCCATAAGCCTTATCAATAACATTAACAGTTGATAATACATATTTTGTATGTTATACATATCATATACTGTGTTCTTCCAAAAACATAAGCTATAGAAAAGAAAATGTTAATTAAGAAAACCGAATGAGGGGCGCCTGGGTGGCTCAGTGGGTGCCTCTGCCTTCGGCTCAGGTCATGATCTCAGGGTTCTGGGATCTAGCCCCGCATCGGGCTCTCTGCTCAACAGGGAGCCTGCTTCCTCCTCTCTCTGCCTGCCCCTCTGCCTACTTGTGATCTCTCTCTGTCAAATAAATAAATAAAATCTTAAAAAAAAAAAAAGAAAGAAAATCATATGAAAGAGAACATACATTTATAGTACTCTACTGTATTTACTGAAAAAAATCCAGGTGAGTGGACCATGTAGTTGAAAAGTTCTTGGCTTCAGGCTACTGATCTGCATCCTGTTTCTAGACTTTGGCTCCTTCTAAAATGTCACAAAATGTAAGTTTAGAATATATAGTCTTTGGAGCCTACCTTCTTTTGCTTACTAGTGCTTTTAAAATTCACTTATGTTCTTGCCTCTACCATTAGGTTGTTCCTCTTTATTGCTGAGTAGTATTCTATTGTATGAATATACCACAATTTATTTATCCATTCACCTGTTAATAGACATTTCTGCTGTTTCCAATTTTGTCTACTTTGAATAGGGGGCTATGAACTTTATTTAAAAATATCTTATGTAGGATATGTTTTTATTTCTCTAGGATAGATAGCTAGAACTGCAATGGCTGGGTCATACTGTAGATGTATATTTAACTTTATTAGAAAATACCAAACTATTTTCCAAAGTGGCAATGTCATTTTTCTCTCCCACTAGTAATTTACAAGGGCTCCAGTTGTTCCACGTCCTCTCTGACACTTGGCATTGCCAGTCTTTTTTAATCTAGTCATGCTAATGTATGTGTCATAGTATCTCAAGCATATTTTAATTTGAATGTCCTTTATGACAACTGATTTTAGTTATCTTTTTTTAATTATCTTTGCTTATTTGCCATATCTGTATATTCTTTGGTAAAGAGTCTTACCAAATCTTTGTCCATTTTTTTTTAATTGGGTTGTTTGGATTCCCAATACTAAGTTTTAAGAGTTCTTTATTTTTTTATTAAATATTTTTTTAAAGATATTTTTTATTTATTTGACAGGGGGGGGGGTCACAAGTAGGCAGAGAGGCAGGCAGAGAGAGAGGAGGAAGCAGGCTCCCTGCTGAGCAGAGAGCCCAATGTGGGGCTCGATCCCAGGACCCTGGGATCATGACCTGAGCCAAAGGCAGAGGCTTTAACCCACTGAGCCACCTAGGTGCCCCTTTTATTAAATATTTTTAAAATTTATTTATTTTGAGAGAGAGAGAGCAGGGGGGAGGGACAGAGGCAGATGGCAGGGAGAGAATCTAAAGCAGATTCCACACCAAACATGGAACCCAACATGAGGCTTGATCTCATGGCTCTGTGATCGTGACCTGAACCACAATCAAGAATCCAACGCTTAACTGAGCCACCCAGGTGCCCCACGAGCTCTTTAAATATTCTGGATACAAGTCCTTTATCCAACATATGGTTGGCAAATATTTTCTCCTAGTCTGAGGCTTGCATTTCCATTTTCTTAATAGGGTCTTCCAAAGGACAAAAATGTTTGGTTTCCATGAAGTCCAGTTTATCACTTTTTTTTTTATAGTTTCTGCTTTTTTGTGTTTATCTAAGAAATCTTTACCTAAACCTGCCACAAACATTTTCTATGTTTACTTCTAGAAATTTTTTGTTTTAGCTTCTACATGATGCTATGATCCATTTTAAGTTAATATTTGTATATTATATGAGGGTCAGGATGAAGGTTCATTTTTCTTTCCAAATTACTATCCAAATGCTTTCACTCTACTTATTGAAAAGACTAGCTTTTCTCCAGTGAATTTTCACGGCATCTTGTTGAAAATCAATTGGACAAGTATGTATGTGTCCATTTCTGAAATTTTCCTTCCATTTCATTGAGTTATATATCTATCTTTATGCCAAATCTTACCTTGATTATTGTAGTTTTATACAGTGAGTTTGGAAATTAGGAACTGTGCATTCTCCCTTGTTATTTTTTTCTGCAAAAATGGCTGTGGTTATTCTAGGCTTCTTGAATTTCTATAAAAACTGTAGAATCAGCTTGTGAAAGGAACTCTAAGAAGCCAGCTATGATTTTGACTGGAATTGGTTGACATCTACAGATCAATTTCTGGAGAATTGATATCTTAATAATACTGAGCTTTCAAATTCATAAACATAGTATATTACTCCATTTCTTAACTTTTTTATGCATACATGAGCATATATATATACACATATATGTATATATATATACACACATTACATAGCATGCATAATCAAATACATTGTTTGTATTATTTTGAAAAAACTGTTGCCTATTAGATTAATTAAGAGTAAGAAAAATAGGGGCACCTGGGTGGCTCAGTGGGTTAAAGCCTCTGCTTTCGGCTCAGGTCATGATCCCGGGGTCCTGGGATCGAGCCCCGCATTGGGCTCTCTGCTCAGCAGGGAGCCTGCTTCCTCCTCTCTCTCTGCCTGCCTCTCTGCCTACTTGTGATCTGTCAAATAAATAAAATCTTTAAAAAAAAAGAGTAAGAAAAATAGAAGTTTTTATTTTACCTTCATGTATTACTTCTTCAGTATTCTTCCTTACTTTATATAGATCCAGGTTACTGAATGATACTATTTTTCTTCCCTCTAAAGAACTTCTTTGAACATTTCTTGCAAGGTAGGTATATTGGCAACACATTCTCTCAATTTTTGTTTGTCTGAGAAAGTCTTAATTTCTCCTTCACTTTTGAAGGGCAATTTCGCAGGGTACAGAATTCTAGATTAATTTTTTTCAATACTTTAAGTATTTCACTACACTTTTCTTGCCTTCATGATTTCTGAGAAGTCAGATGTAATCCTTTATCTTTGTTCCCTTACAAATAAGATTTCTTCCCCCACTGGCTTCTTTCAGAATTTTTCATCATCTTTTATTTTTCTGTAGTTTGAAAATAACATGCCTAGGTGTAGTTTTTTGGCATTATCTTGCTTGGTGTTTTCTACACTTTCTGGATCTGTGGTTTGATGTCTGACATTAATGTGGGCAAATTTTCAATTACTATTGCTTAAAATATTTTTTCTATTTCTTTCTATTCTCTTCTTTCCTGATATTTACCATTTACCATTACCATTTTATACCTTTTGTAGTTATCCCATAGCCCTTAGATGTCCTGTTCTGGTTTTTCCAGTCTTTGCTCTCTCTGTGTTTCAGTTTTGAAGGACTCCCCTGAAATATCCTCTAGCTAGATATTCTTTCTGTAGCTATCCCCAGTCTACGAATAAGCTCATCAAAACATTTTAAATTTCTCTTACAGTGTTTTTCATCTCTAGCATTTCTTTTTGGTTCTTTCTTAGGACTTATATCTCTCTGCTTACATACAACATCTGTTCTTGCATTATGTCTATTTTATCCATTAGATTCCCTTAATGTAATAAATCATAATTGTTTTAAATTCTTGGTCTGATAATTTCAACATCCCTGACATGTCTGATTCTGATGCTTACTCTATCTCTCAAATTGCGTCTTACCTTTTGGTATGCCTTGTTCTTTTTTCTTGACAGCTGGATATGATGTACTGTTGAAAGAAAGAAACTGTTGTAAATAGGCCTTTAGAAATGTGGTGGTGAGTTTTGATGGGAGGGAAAGCTTTCCATAGTCGTATGATTAGGTCTTAGTTTTTCAATGAGCCTGTGCCTCTGGACTATGAACTTCACACAAGTTTCTCACTTTTTTGTTTTTTTTGTTTTGTTTTTTGTTTTGTTTTGTTTTGTTTTCTTCCCCACCTTAGGTTGGAAAAGACTGCTAGAGCCATCTAGAACTAGTCATTTCCTTTTCCCCCAGTCAGTCTGATAAATAACCCCTCAAGTTAAGCTCTGATTAACTAGTTTCTCCTGAGGATACACCTTGTTAAACAGAGTACCCGGGCATGTTTCAAAAGATTCCTTTTGTCTTCTGCCTGCCAAAATCACAAGGGTATTTTTCCTAGATATATACTGTGGGAAACTAGTCTAGCTCCTAGAGATAAACCTCACAGAATTATGGGATCCGCCCCATGATTAGATCCCCCTCTAGTTTTTAACACTCACACTTGTCCATAATTAGCTCCAGCAATTTGTCAATTACAGCTCAGAGTTTCCTACCTCAGCACTAGTTCCTGTTCTGACTTCTGCTATGACTCCCTGCATTCACATGTCTGTCTCTCCAAACTTGGGAGTAGTAGCTTGCCCTGTTTCTTCCCCTCTAATGAATCTAAGAAGAGTTGTTGATTTTTTGGTCATTCAGCTTTTTATTTATTTTAGGACAGAGTGGAGATGTCCAAGATCCTTACTACAGAACCATAAACTGGAAGTCACTTAAGTCTTTAAAATTTTTTCTCAGAAAATATTTTTCTGTATACTATAAATATATTTAGTATGTACAGATTTTGTGTGTATTTTTAAAAGTTTTCCCTAAATATTTCATATTTTTCCTTAATGATTTTATATTTTTGATGTTATTTTAAATGGCATTATTAATCTTAAGTCTGATGCTTTTGTTGCTAGTATATATGGAAATACAATTTATTTTTGTAGATTGGCCTTCTGGCCTATAAACCCATAAAGTTACTTAGTTGTTCTAATAGCTTTTTTTAATAGATTTGTTAAGATTTCTAGATGACAATATGTCATCTGTGAATAAAGACAGTTTATTTCTTTCCCAATCTGTGTGCCTCTTATTTCTTTTTTCCTCCTTTATTGTACTGGCTATGACTTCCAGGAAATGGTAAATAGATGTGGTAACAGTGGTCATGCTTTCCCTTGTTTCCCAGCCTAAGGGGAAATTATTCAATTTTCCACCATTAAATATGGATGTTAACAGCAGGTTTTCCTAAATGCTCTATCAAGTTGAGGAAATTCCATTTATTCCTAGCTTTCTAAGAGTTTTCATCATGTGTTATTTTATTTTGTCAGATGTTTTTTCTGTATCTACTGAGATTAATAAATTTCTTTATGTGTTAGTTTTTTGCAGTGGTGAATTATATTGGTACATTCTCAAATAATAAACATCCTGCTTTATTTCAAACTGAAAATGGCCCATATATCAATAGGACAATGGTTTAAAAATTGTGATTTACCACATCTCTCTCTCTGTCACATAAATAAATAAAATCTTTTAAAAAACTATGATTTACACACATATCCTTCACCTTTATTCTCTCTATTATATCAGCAATAAGAAGGCAAAAAACCTAAAAAATATAAACAATAGATATCGTCAAATTACAAGAAGGGAACCCCAAGTTATTTAGAAGTACATAAAGAAATTTTTGACCTCACTGCTAATCAGAGAATTGCACATTGAAATAAGAAAACACCATTTTTTTTTCCCAGTAGTTTCAACATTCACGGGCTTCTGCTTATTTCCCTCTCAGAGGGACACAAGATTTGATATCATGATAAAACACCCAATTATTGACAAAAATGAAACAATTACTATCTACTGGCTGGCTAAGAGAAGAGTACCTGAGGTTGCTATGTTGAAGGGGCACATAGCGGATATGATTGACGAGAAACAGCCCCATATCTTAGTACTCACCTGGAAGAAACTCTTACACAAATCCAAGGACAAGGAGAACGTGCAAGGATGCTTATCGCTCTGTTGTTTGTGAGACCCTGTATCTACTGGAACAGAAGTTTCTCATAGGAATTCATGGGTTGAACAGGTTCTAGTTACCTATATTCATTCATCCATTGTCCTGCTTTCTGGTCTACACAGCATGTCTCTCTCCCCAACACGATCAGATCACCGTCCTGGAACAAATTAGCTGTTCTCTGTTCACTCTAAAATATGTGCAATAATAATAATGAATATTTCATGATTAATAAGTTTGCTTGCCTTCTTGGAAATTTGATGAGCTTTTGGGGAATCATTTGGTTAGCCTGAGTCTGTTAATAAAAGATGCCCAAAGAAATTTATGCTGAGGTCTCTTTTTCATTCTGTAAAGTTTTCCTCTGCAAGAAGAAGCATTCCAACATCTTTGAAGTTATGGGTGTTTCCCTTAGAATGACAATGATGAAGATGGCCTCTCTCCCTCTGAAACCATTAGTAAAGGGCTTTCTCAGCATTTCATGACTTTACCCTCTCCTACCTCCCTCCTCAGGTCAGTTGCTCAGATTCAGATGGAAAGTAAGCTAATGGGAAACAATAATGTCTTTTCCAAAAGTTTATCTTCCATTTTCTATCAATGGGCTGACTCGGCATTTTGTTGGCAGCCTTCAGTGCACTTCACACTTCCCTGGAAAGTGTTGAAAGCAATTTATAAGTTCTCGGCACATATAATAAATAGGTTTTCAAAACAATCTCTTTTAAAATTGCCAACAATATATAGACTGGGTGAGACACTGTTTTTTTCTTTGCTAGTTTCTCTTGGGAGATATTACCAAATAATTATAAAGACTATAGGGATTGAGGTAGCAGTTCAGTAACTATAAATCACTGATGTTCTGTGACAGACTTGTCATTGCACAAAAAAATATGTTCCAGAAATGACAATACGCTGGCATCATATTACTTGTTTCAATCTTGTTTTAGGTCTAGAAGTTCAAAAATGTTGGTCAGATCAGGTGTGGTGAGTATTTACAGGTTCTGTCCCCCATCATCTACTCGCCATTCTGCGCTTAACCACTACCTCCCTCTGGAGAAGGACCCGCTCCCACACAGAGACCAGGTCCTCTGAGTGGGTTCAGCCCATGCTCAGCTCCACCCCCGAACACATAACTTGAGTCTAAGCCAATTACCACACTGCATTTCCATGGCCATGGCCATTGGTTTAGCAATGGTCACACGACCCAACCAGAACCAATAAAAAAGCAGTAAGTCTTGGCTGGTGTTTCTGGGAAAGAGACAGGTATTTTCATTTCTGGATTTAAACTGTAAGAAGGAAAGAGTTTGAGATTTGTTGCCACCATCATGTTACCACATGAAACCTGAGATTACAGTAAAGACAGAAAGAGGCAGAGCTGAGATGTGGAAAGAAACTGAGTCCTTAAATTCAGCTGAGTCTGAAACTATAACTGGATGGTTCTGTTAAATGAGCTAAAAATCGTTTTGTTTTTTGTGTGTTTTTTTTTTTTTTTTCCTGCTTAAGCAAGTTTTGATGCAACATTCTTTCACTTCAAAACCAAACCAAGGGCATCTGGGTGGCTCAGTCCATTGAGCACCTGACTTTTAATTTCAGCCCACGTCATGATCTCAGGGTCCTGCTCAGCACAGAATCAGCTTGAAATTCTCTCTCTCCCTCTCTCTCCCCCTGCCTCTCCCCATGCTTGTGCTCTCTCTCTTTCTCATTAATAAATAAATCTTTTAAAAGTAAGCAAACAGGGTGCCTGAGTGGCTCAGTCAGTTGGGCGTCTGCCTTTGGCTCAGGTCATGATCCCAGAGCCCAGGGATTTAGCCCCACATCCGCCTCCCTGCTCGGCAGGGAAACTGCTTCTCCCTCCGCCTGCTGCTCCCCAGGCTTGTGCTCTCTATCTCTCTCTCACTCTTGTACTATCTCAAATAAATACATAAAATTAAAAAACAAAAAAGTAAGCAAACAAAAACCCTAAGTGCCCTACCATATACCCTGACTTTAGTTTTGAAAAATACTTTCAGTGTAGGTAAAAGTATAAACTGAGTGATAGGATAAAGAGCCTGTATTTCTATATTTCCTAAAGCAGCTAGCATGTCCTGGCCACACTCTAGCTTTCTAAGATGGTGTGTGTGTGTGTGTGTGTGTGTGTGTGTGTGTGTGTGTGTGTGTGTTGGACTGATAGAATGAGTAGACACAGAATAATTCTGTCAAGTGTTAGGGAATCCCTGAGTTTCAAAGCAACAACCATTGGAATTTGGAAGCTCAAGGGTAAATATGCAACTGTCTACCAATGCTGAATGAGAAGAACTCACTAAAGACTGAGCCACAGAATAAAATGTCTATGAGCAAGTAGGCTCTCACTGACCAACTCTGGACAAGGCCACCTGTCTCCCATAACAGGGAAGGCTCCTCCCATCCCCACCTGTACATTGCAGATGCACCCCTGGAGCAATGGAAAATCAGATTTGGGGCCTCAGAGTGCCTTCCACATCAAAGGGACATGAGAGGGATGGCTGAAATGGGCAGCATGAATTTATGGTAGAAACTCATACAGACTCTGAGACCCATAGCAGGAAGAAGCAGACTTGCTCCTGACACCAGCAAGTTAAGCATTCTCAAAAACTCAAAATTCTTTTCAGACAGGGAGGGCATAGGACTCCAGAAAGAGGAGTCCTCACAAGACTTAAAATTGAAGGAAGAACCTAGACATGAACTGGAATGGATTTAGAAAATTATAAATTGAGCAAAGTTTTGTTTTCACCACTGAAGCCTATGTCCTCTATCCACAGCTCCCTCCCAGAGGTCCACAGCAACTTCGTGGGTTCGGTCTCTTAAGAGATGAGTCAGGCTTAATCTCAGGAAACAAACTGAGGGCGGCTGGAGGGGAGGGGAGGGGAATGAGAGGGATGAGGTAGTTGGGTAATGGACATTGGGGAGGGTACATGCTATGGTGAGTGTTGTGAAATGTGTAAGACTGATGAATCACAGACCTGTACCCCTGAAACAAATAATGCATTGTATATTAATAAAAAAAAGAGAGAGATGAGTCAGATACTCCTTTATACAAAGGAGTTGGAAATTAGTGTGAGCAAAGAATAAAGGAAGGAAGGAAGGAAGGTAGAAAGGAAAGAAGGATGCAGAAGGTATAGCCAGTTTTCAGTTCAGCTCAAGTGCTGAAATTTCTCAGGCATTGACAGACACCTACATATCCCCAAATTTCCTTCTCTACACAAGGAATGGAATTCCACCGCTGGAGTTGTATTATTTTAGTTTTTTTTTTTTTTATTTTAATCTTATTAAGTTAAAGATGTCTTCAGAGAGAAAGTGGTTCAGACATTAAACTGTTGTCTACTGTTTGCTCCTCTGTGTGAAAGCTTTGTTATTAAAGAAGAAAGTGTGATAACTTAGGAACATAAACACATGATGAAGAAAAGGAAATGGGACACCAATGAAGGGAAATGATGTTTGGGCAAGTGGTACACTGAGGTGGGCAGAGCACAGACTTTAGAGTCAGAAAAACCTGGATTCAAATCTTAATTCTGGAGGGACCTGGGTGGTTCGGTTCGTTAAGCATCTGCCTTCAGCTAAGATCATGATCACAGGGTCCTGAGATCAAGCCCCATGTTGCGCTTCCTGCTCAGTGGGGAGCTGCTTCTCCTGCTCCCTCTGCTCTTCCTCTGCTCTCTCTCTCTCTCTCTCTCTAATAAATAAATAAAATTAAAAAAAAAAGAAAGAAAGAGAAAAGAAAACCCAGATAACCAAAGAGAAAAAAAAAATCTTGATTTTGTTACCTGCTAACTTAAACCTTGGGTCAAGTACTTCACTTCTTTGAAATTCTACTATCCTCTTTGTGAAATAGATCTATAAATACCATCTCCATGGTATTTGCATCATTGCATCCTCTCTGTCTCAAATGTCCACATATTCCTTGCCATTTGCCTGTGAATTTCTATCCAAACCATATGTAATCCGTGTCACCTCCTCAGGAAGATGGGACTAAAGCACCCACTTACATAGAACAGAGGCAACATTGGTTGTAACTCTTGTTATTCTATATTGTGACTTCTCCCTTTGACTATCTCCACTATAGTGAGAGGGCTCCAAGACTCAGGGTCTGTCTCTTAGTCCCCAGTGCTTAGGAAATTTGAAACATCAACAAATGGGATCTGGAGGTCTGTCCCCTAGAAGAGATGGAGACATTGGGTTTAGGTAAGCCAGGGGAGAAACACAGTCTCCTGTGGGAGGCAGTTCCTCCACCACATGGAGAAACAAGTAGGCAGAGCTGAGAGAAGGATGGGTAGCCATACCCCAAACCAGCTTCTCCTTTCTCCAGACCAGCTTCTTAACCTAGAACAGAAGCCTGAATGGAGATAAGAATTGTGATCAATATTATTAGACAAAGTTGGATTCAAGGTCAAAAACACTATGTGGGGGTAGAAGCGGTCACTTTACAATGACAAAGGGTGCAATCCACAGTGAAGATAATCCTGTCATGAACCATTAAGAATCAAATAACAAAACATCAACACCGGTAAAGTAAAACCATAGGAAATACAAAGAGAAATTAACAAAAATATGAAAGTAATAAAAGGTTTTAAGATACCTCTTTAGATCCCTGATAGATCAAGTATATGAAAATAAGTAAGAATATAAAATATGTGAACAATATAATTAAAATTTTGTCTTTCTAGGTTGTTATGGTGCTTTTAAAAAAATTATCATCTCTTAGGCATAAATTCCAAGAAGTTGTTAGAATGCAAAGAAATACATTCTAAGATTGCAATACAATAAAACAATAAATAGCAAACATAGAAACATAGAAAAGCCAAACACTTGGAAATTAGGGGGAAACATCTCTCCTAATTCACTATTAGGTTAAAGGTAACAGATAAATTATTAATTGTCAAATATCTAAAAAATAAAATAACATTACCAGTTAGAACGGGGATGCATTCAAAATTATACCCATAGGAAAGTTGCAACCTCAAACACTTATATTAAACAAACAAGAATAAAAATAAATTAAGCATTCAAATTAAATAAAAAGTTGAGAGATCAAGAAAAATAGAAACTCAAAAAACAATGAATTTGTGATCAACAAATAGTAGAATTAAATTAAGAGCAGGTTCTTTTGGGGAAAAAAATCAATACAACTAATACATCATTGGGCATCCTAATGAGGAATGAAAGAGAGAAAGCACAAAATTATAACATTAAGAATCAATAAAGGAGAAAACACAGATGCAGAGAAAAATTCAAAGATACATGGAAGAGCATTTTGACCAACACTGTGTTAGAAACTGAAAATATGAATGGAATGTATCTTTCTTTATCCCAAAATGTCTTATTAGTTTTCTTTAACACAGGCTTGCTGCTCCTGGATGACAGTCTCTGGAAAATCATAATGGTGACTCTTCACACACAAGACATTGTGGAAGATTCTGAAGCATCTCATTGATATGTAAAATGGCCCATAAAGAAGGTACTCCTATCATCATCCTTCTGATTTCACAGATGAACAAACCATAACTTTGAGAAATTAAGTGGTTCATCCAAAACTACATAGCTAGTTAGGAACTATACTGAAATTTGACCCCAACCTGGCCTACTCAAAAGCTGCCCCAGTGCGGCCCCAGTGTGCCCCCAGCTGGATATGCCAATGCTACTTGTCTGGAACCACACTTGGAGTGCAGTGCACAGCTCTATCCTGCCTCCTGACAGAGTGTCCACCCTCTGGCCCCTGCCATGAGACAGACATGACACCAGATGCCTACAGATTGTACTCACTTCATTCCCACAACCATCCTAACACTTGTCGGTATTACTGTAATTCCCATTTTACAGAAGGGGACATTGAGGCATGGAGAGCTAAAGTGCTTACCCAAAGTAAGACAAATCCAAGAGGCAGATGTTGGGTTCATAACCAGATGTGGGAAACCCCCCAACTGTTTTTCTTTACCCTTCACCAGGTGCTCTGATCTACTTATCCCTGTGGGAACTGCCAGGTTTATTAACAGTGTGGTAGTTCATGGATCAAGAAATGAAACACTTCCTAAGAAAATTACGAGGGCACAGACAATAATAACTACAAAAGAAATATTGTCATGAACTGTGGTGCTTTTCATAATTCTCTCAAGATGCATTATGTTAGTTTATCATTTTAAATAAATTCTCAACAAGCTATTTACCTGTCAGTCTGGATCTGTGGAGACTGTTTTTGTAACATCAGATAAATGAGTAATTAGAGACTTTTTAAAAGGGTCTTAAATGTGGTGGAGCTTATAAACCTGAACTCTCAGGGACAGTAAATGTCACATCAAATGGCTTCAGTACACATTTCTTATCTACCCTTTGTTTCAACAGCTGTAATACTGTACTCCTTATCCTAGTCTGAACACACATGCCTTCCAGCAGGAATGTAATGAGAAATTGGAGACTTGGAACATGGGTCACTTGGACTCTACACCCAGCTGTGATTGGATGACCTCAGCCAAGTCAACATTTCTTGAGTTACTTGTTAATAAAATGAGAAGATTGCAATAAGAATATTGTGAAGAGTTCTCCAAGCTCCAACAGACTCTGGTTTCATGAACCTATGACTTTAACTATCCCATAGCATCACTCTTCACAATTTCCTAGGCAGCATCCTACACAAGGGCAAGTTTAGCCCTCAAAAAATATTAGCTATCATTGTCATCATATTATTATTTGATGAAGTCAGAAAGTCTATCTGTACCAAAAGAGGCAGAACCAGGATCTAAAATTCTACCATTAGAGACACATTTTTTTGGTTTTAGAGGGTTTTAAATATCTCAGACAGAAAAAAAATCCTCTAAGAAATGGATTGTTTCCAAGAAGCTGTAATCTTTTCTGTCCATTTGTTTTAAAGTAAAACTATTTAATGAGCCCGTGTATACAAACCATAGATAATGAATTTTTCTTGATGAAGTGGGGAATGGAGCAGGGGTAGGAGGAACAGACAGGGATACCTGGGAGTTTCTCCAATTATCATTTCTTTTACCCCCACAAAGACACAAAGGCACTGCCTCAAATACTTGTGATTCCTCAGAAGACCATTTACAATTCATTTCTTGAAGCCAATACCATTTGCCCTCTTTTCAGATTAAGGAGCCAATAGAGATTAAATGAGTGATTGAAAATGGAGAATGGTGGGAGGGGTGCAGAGGAGGCTAGACTCCAGGATGGAAGGGAGAGGAAAGAAGCTCACCTTTATTGAGAGTCTTCCATCCATTGTGTATTTTGTTAGATCCTTTAAATATGCAATAAGGGAAAAGCATTTAAATTACATATATTTACTGAGGCCTGCTAACCATGCCAATCCCTTTTCTGGTGCACCAGATCCCATCCCCAATCCTCTGCTCAGGACATGGCTCTCTTTTACCTCAGTATCTCCCACCTGAATCACAGCTGTGACTTCTTGACTCCACCCCATCCACAATATGCTATCATTGTGGTACTCTGACCAGAACCTGCAATTGTTATGCTCAAAGTAAAAGTTAACATCCTTTACCAGCCTTCAAGAGCCATGTGACTTGGGCCTGATGCTCTCTGGCCTCATGTCTCACTCCCCGCCCCCCCCCCCCCCACCCAACTCTGCTGCAACCACACTGGGTTTGCTGCAGTTCCAGGAAAATCCCAGGCATGCTCCTACCATGGTACCTTTGTGCTGGCTGTCTCCTCTACTTGGGGCACTCTTCAACAGATATCCACAAGGCCCCCTCTCTACCTCCTTCAAGCCTTCTCTCCAATGTCCCTTTCTCAATAAGTTTCTCTAACACTAGCTCATTCACACTCCTGGGCACTTCAACCTCCCCTCCTGTTACATAAATTCATACACAGAAGTCCTAACCTCTAGTGGCTCTGAATGTGAACTTATTTGGAAATAGGGTCATTGTTGATGTAATTAGTTAAGATGAGGTCCTACTAGAGTAGGGTGGGCCCCTAATCCAACAAAACTGGTATCCTTAAAACAAAGGGAGATTTGGACACAGAAATAGACATGCCTTCAGGGAGAATGCCATGTGAGGAGTGAAGGTGTGCTGTCACCAGCCAAGAGCAGACAGACATCTAGGACACATCCTTCCCAGAACCTTCAAAGGGAACAAGATGATGGCAAATCCATCATCTTGAACTTGGACTTCTGGACTTCTGGCCTCCTGAACTGTGAGCCAATAAATTTCTGTTGCTTAGGTCACCCAGTCTGTGATACTTTGTTACAGCACCTCTAGAAACTAATACTGTCCCTCTGCTCTGCTTTTCTTTTTTTCCCCACAGGACTTTCTAATGTGTCGCACAGTATCATTTCTTCCTTTTAATGTCTGTTGTCCATCTCCTCCTTCTGGATTATAACCTCTAAAGGGACACAGATCTTGGTACATTCTGTTCATTGATGTCTAATATAAGTGAATTAAGTGACTGCTTCAAGCTTTATTACAAAGCTGTGATCACCAAGACAGTATGATACTGGCACAGAAACAGACACATAGACCAATGGAACAGAGTAGAGAACCCAGATATGGACCTGCAACTCTGTGGTCAAATAATCTTTGACAAAGCAGGAAAAAATATCCAATGGAAAAAAGACAGTCTTTTCAATAAATGGTGCTAGGAAAATTGGACAGGTATATACAGAAGAATAAAACTTGACCATTCTCTTACACCATACACAAAGATAAAGTCAAAATGGATGAAAAACCTCAGTGGGAGAACAGGCATCCATCAAAATCCCAGAGGAGAACATAGTCAGTAACCTCTTTGACATCAGCCACAGCAACTTCTTTCAAGACTCCAAAGGCAAGGGAAACAAAAGCAAAAATAAACTTTTGGGACTTCATCAAGATAAAAAGCTTCTGAACAGCAAAGGAAACAGTCAACAAAACAAAGAGGCAACCCATGGAATGGGAGAAGAATTCACAAATGGACACTACAGACAATGGGCTGATATCCAAGATCTATAAAGAACTTCTCAAATTTGGGCAACTGGGTGGCTCAGTTGCTTAAGCAACTACCTTCGACTTGGGTCATGATCCTGGAGTGCTGGGATTGAGTTCCACGTCAGGCTCCATGGGGAGTCTGCTTCTCCCTCTGACCTCCCCTCTCATGCTCTCTCTCACTCTGTCTCTCTCTCAAATAAATAAATAAAATCTTAAAAAAAAAAGACCTTCTCAAACTTGACACCCCAAAAAACAGATAAGTCAAAAAATGGGCAGAAGACATGAACAGACACTTCTCCAATGAAGACATACAAATGGCTAAGGGACACATGAAAAAGTGTTCATCATCAATAGCCATTAGGGAAATTCAAATCAAAACCACATTGACACACCACCTCACACCAGTTAGGATGGCAAAAATTAACAAGGCAAGAAACAACAAATGTTGGAGAGGATGTGGAGAAAGGGGAACCCTCTTCACATTGTTGTTGGGAATGCAAGTTGGTGCAGCCACTTTGGAAAACAGTGTGGAAGTTCCTTCAAAACATTAAAAATAGCGCTACCTTATGACTTGGCAATTGCACCACTGGGTATTTACCCCAAAGATACAGATGTGAAAAGAAAGGCCGTATGTACTCCAGTGTTCATAGCAGCAATGTCCACAATAACCAAACTGTGGAAAGAGTCAAGATGCCCTTCATCAGATGAGCTGATAAAGAAGATGTGGTCCAGGGGCACCTGGGTGGCTCAGTGGGTTAAGCCTCTGCCTTCAGCTCAGGTCATGATCCCAGGGTCCTGGGATCGAGCCCCACATCAGGCTCTCTGCTCAGCGGGGAGTCTGCTTCCTCCTCTCTCTCTGCCTGCCTCTCTGCCTACTTGTGACCTCTGTATGTCAAATAAATAAATAAAATCTTAAAAAAAAAAAAGAAGATGTGGTCCATATATACAATGGAGTATTACTCAGCCATCAGAAAGGATGAATACCCAACTTTTGCATCAACATGGATGGGACTGGAGGAGATTATGTTGAGTGAAATAAGTCAAGCAGAGAAAGTCAGTTATCATATGGTTTCCCTTATATGTGGAACATAAGGAATAGCATGGAGGACATTAGGAGAAGGAAGGGAAAAGTGAGGGGGGGGAATCGGAGGGAGAGATGAAACATGAGAGACTGTGGACTCTGAGAAACAAACTGATGGTTTTGGAAGGGAGGAGGGGGGGAGGATGGGTATGTATACACAAACAATAAATCTTGGAACACTACATCAAAAACTAATGATGTACTGTATGGTGACTAACAGAACATAATTTTTAAAATCAAATGAATGATTAAACAGATACATTTACTTCCTTTCTTGTGTTCCAGAAACCATCATAAAATTTGATCTTACTCTTATGTGCCTTAGCTCTCAGACTTATCTTCCCTGAATGAAAACTCTCCCCCTCCTCAGCCACTCTCACTACCTATCTCACTACCCATCTGTAGGAACAATCACAGTGTGTTAAGAGGAAAGTGGCCCAAGAGGATGCACTTACATTCATGTTGCCCATATTTAATCCTCATAGTAGCCCTGTGATCAGACATTATAATCCCATTTTATGGATAAGGAAACTGAGATTCATGAAAGTTAAGTAATATGCCCATAGCATCCTGTGTGGAAAATATCTACACATGTTGACCCTTCCCCTTCCTTCTTTAGCATGGCATTCCCTGAGGAGCAGGAGCAGCATTGTTACCCCTGGGTCACAAGTGCACAGGCCTGGCCAGGCACACAGCAGGTATCACCACTGTGGCACCACTGGCAAGTGGCAAAGCTGGACTGCATTTCAGCCTGGCCACATGACCCATCCTCATGTCATATAGCCCACCCTATCAGGAGAACATGGGCCACATCACAGCTGTCTTCTCTTTTTCTAGAGCTTTTCAGCAGCCTCGTCTCCCACCATCCACCCAAAGCACCTCCCCACTCCCATCAACCCCAAGTAACCATGTTAACACCCTGCCGGACACCCTCCCATATATACATATACAAATGTGCCTGTGTAGAGTTTTTGCCTTTTTTTAAAAATTTTTATTATTATTTTTAAAGATTTTATTTATTTATTTGACAGACAGAAATCACAAGTAGGCAGAGAGGCAGGCGAGGGGTGGGGTGGGGAGGAGCAGGCTCCCTGCTGAGCAGAGAGCCTGCTTCGGGGCTCGATGTAAGGCTCAATGCAAGGCTCGATCCCAGGACTCTGAGATCATGACCTGAGCCGAAGGCAGAGGCTTAACCCACTGAGCCACCCAGATGCCCCTGCCTTTGTTTTTTTAAAAATAGGGTCTCATACATTAATGTGTGCATCTTGCTTTTCTCATTCAGCAACATTCCTGAAAACTCATCCAAGGTGAATTGGTTTGCCTCTAAATTTCTTTTAACAGCTACCTGGTATCACAATTTATTCAACCATATGTCACTGTTGGGTATTCAATTTATTTCTAGAATCTTTTTTCTTTTTGTTAGTTTTGCTACATTAAACATCCATACATGGATAACATCTATGGATAGATTCCCAAGAGTGAGATTATTATATTAAAAAGTAAATGGACATATATATTTCTCTTTGTTATAATGGAATTCTCAAACATATAAAAGTAGAGGAAACAGTATAATGAGCTCCCCTATCCCTAATGCTCAGCTTCAGCGATTATGAACTCATGGCCAATCTGGTTTCATTGAATCTATTACTCACAGTCTAGATTGTTTGGGAGGAAAAGGAAAAACTGATATTTTATCACATAATCTGTAAATATTTCTGCCTATATCTCTAAAAGTTGAGGACTCCTAAATAACCTAACAATATCATTATCTAACCTAAAAATAATAATAATTGTTTCTTCCTATCATCCAGTCTTTTTTTTTTAAGATTTTATTTATTTATTTGACAGAGAGAGACACAACGAGAGAGGGAACAGAAGCAGAGGGAGTGGGAGAGGGAGAAGCAGGCTTCCCGCTGAGCAGGGAGCCCTATGCAGGGCTGGATCCCAGGACCCTGGGATCATGACCTGAGCCAAAGGCAGACGCTTAACCAACTGAGCCATCCAGGCACCCCCCTATTATCCAGTCTTTAGGCAGAGTTCAAGTTCCATCAACTGAATCATATATAATAAATATTTTTACAGTTTGCTCAAATCAGAATCTAAATAAGTTTCAAGAATTTCAATTGGCTAATATGTTTCTTGTCTCTTCGTCCCTTTAGTGTATAAATGTTCTCCTTCATAATCTCTGTGTGTGCATGCATGCGTGTGTGTGTATGTGTTCCTTGTGATATCTTCATTTAGGGAAAAAAAAAAAAGCTTCATCTGTCCTGTAGAGTTTTCCACCATCTGCATTTTGCAAATTGCCTCACCCCCAAATCATCTGTGCCCAACAATGGGTATTCATATCTAGAAGCTAGATCAGATTCAGGTTGGAACTCTTTGCAAGAAGACCTCATTCCATGAGGAGCACATCATGTCTGATTGTCCCTCCTATGCTATTAGCAGCCACTGTTGATATTGCCTAGATTTGTCTTTTCTGTAGGAGATGAATGTAAATAGATGATATCTTAATTTCATCATTCTTCATTTCTTAGCTGGGATACGTCTATAAGAAAATTCCTTTTATCAACTCATTGTCCTAAGGCACAATCCATATAACAAAGTCTGGATAAATTGTTCTTTCCCTTTACTTGCCAGGTTTCAAAATAATAGTTTCCTAGTATCATCTCAATGAAGGTTTTTGGAATTTTTGTTTTGTTTCAATTATCTTTATAAACTTGTAGGTTTTCAAATGTGAATAAGGGGTTAATAAACTCATTCTCTTTCTGTATGGAAAAAATGACCTTGGGTTAACTTTTAGCTCTGTTCCCCTGGAAACCTAATAAAGGTGGAATGCTATCTATGTTACCAGGCAACATTGCTTATGGTAAAAATGACCTCTAATTAGTAAACTACACCTGGCCCGGGAGGACTGTAAATTAACTATAAATAGCCAACGAGAATCCATAGTTTGAGCTCCTCTGAATGAAGTGCATTCTTGTGACAGGGCATGTCCCTTGCTAGGACTTCTGGAAGCTGTTCCCATGGGAGGAAATAAAACACATTGGCTCATATAGGGAATGGAGCTTATAAACCAGAATAACTCCTATACTCATTATATATATATATATATATATATATATATATATATATATATATTCATTCCCTGGGAAACAGACTATGAAATGGAGATTTATGCACAGGAGGTTTATTGGAGAGGGGTCTTTGGGAGTGAGGGAGATACAGTTGTGCAGAAGAAAAAGTTAAACTATATAGTACAGTCTCAACTGTAAACCTCAGCCAATCCAATCAGACCTTCTCGGTAGCTGGGATGGCCCTTTAAAGTCCCAATTTGGGCAGGGCTGCTCCCTGAATAGGTGCATAATTTTGGGCCAGACAGCTTCTTTCCACTGAAAGCAATCCTCAGAGAAAGATTCAGGTGTGACTGGTGAGCAGCCAGCACTCATATAACTGGGGGAATGATTTTCTTGGTCTTAACAAGGATCCCCAGGCTGTGCACTACAGCATCACCACACCCACCCACTTGGTCTCATTCCTTCACACCTGAGCGGTCACAGCCGACTCTGACTCTGCCCCGCTGCCCTGCTGTCCTTCCTGTCCTATACACCCTAGCAAAGCTAGATAAACTGATATCAGGGGAGGGGAGGACCTGCTCAGTTTTGTGAAATGTAGATCTAAATCCACATTTGTCTTGTACATGTCCTGCCCCAGACCTGGAATCATCCATCTCTCCAAAGAGCCTTGGTTCCTTTTAGTGATACAGTCTGGGAGACAAAGGGACTCATTACTACTGATTAATTCATGGTTTCTGGGACTTTTTATTGACTGGAGTTAAGAAATACATTTTTTTCTCAGATAAAACACACTACAAGTTTTATATTCATGACTAAAAAGTTTTCTTGACTTCAGCAGTTGTCCATCTGTATGCCCCTACACCCTTGCCCAAAACTGTGATTCTCACTGACATCAACATAATTCCTCATTTGCTTTACTGTACAAATAAATCTCACATGCCTATGCCTTCCAGAATAATAACACCAACACTATGATTACTGAAACCAATAACACCAATATGATTACTGAAAGAGTTTAAGATTTCTCTTTGTTTTGTTTTGTTTTGTTTCTCCTTAGGGATTAACACCCCCAGCCCCAGGACGTATCATCAAATTATTGTACTTCAAACTAACTTAAAATATTTTCCCTTCATATGTGCCATCCACTTAATTTGCTTGCTTCATTTTGCTTTATTTTTTAGGATTGCACTTTTTAATTTAATTTTGTTTTATAATTATGTAAAATATTTAAGTTATTTTTTTCCCTTTTTTTTTTTAAGTAGGTTTCACACCAGCATGGAGTCCAACACAGGGCTTGAACTCACAACCCTGAGATCAAGACATGAGCTGAGATTGAGTTGGACACCTAACCAACTGAGCCACCCAGGTACCCCATAAAATATTTAAGTAGTTTGAAAGTCAGTTCTATAAGTTAGGATATATATGCCCCTCAACCCTGTTTCTACACTTCCTTAAAACTAAGCTTGTGGTTTATTTTTCCATATCATAAGAAAAAATAAACCAATGACTTAAGACCTTTCCTGAAATGAGTAGCAGCATATTACATGCACATTTCTACACCTGGCTTTTTGCACTCAATAACATATTTTGGAAATCATTTTGAAACAGTAAACAAAGGTCTTTTTCATTCTTCTATGTAACTGTATTAGACAGGGGATGCACCTGTGTGGATGTCTTCAGTTCATCTGATCTGTTTCCTATTGATGGGTATTTGAATTGTTTCTAATTTTGTGCTCTCAAAATAGTGCTGTAATAAATATATTACACCATGAATGAAATTCTTCTTTTTTTTTTTGTCAGTATATCTTTGGAAGAGATTCTTATAATTGGAATTCTTGAGTAAACAGATATAATTTTGAGATCTCATTTCATACCCACTATGATGTCTATAACAATAATAATTTTAAAAGAACAATAACAAGTTTTGGTGAGGATGTAGAGAAATTGTTAACTCTCATATATTGGTGATGAGAATGGAAAAATGTAAAATGGTGCATCTGTTTTGGAAATAGTTTGGCAGTTCCTCAAAAAGTTAAACACAGAGTTACCATATGACCCAGCAATTCCACTTCTAGGTATATACTCAAGAGAACTGAAAACAGATGTTCATACAAAAACTTGCACACAAATGTTCACACCAATATTATTCATAATAATCAGAAAGTGGAAAAAACACAAATGTCCATCAATGGATAAATAAAATGTGGTATATACATATAATATTCAGTCATAAAAAATGAAATATTGATACATGCTAAAACATGGATACCTCTTCTAATTGATAATAATAAAAAAAAATTAAACATGTCTAAAATCTTAAAAAAAAAATGGATGCCCCTTGAAAAACATTATGCTAAGAAGCCAGATACAAAAAGCTATATCTTATATGATTCTGTTTATATGGAATATTCAGAATGGACAAATCCATTGATATGCAAAATAGACTAATGATTTCCAGGGGCTGTGGGAAGGGGGCATAGAGAGTGATGGGTATGGGTACCAGGTGTCTTTTTGGGGGTGATGAAAATGTTCTGGAATTAGAGTGTGGTGATTGTTGCACAATCTTGTGAATATACTAAAAACCATTGAATTGTTCACTTAAAATGGTGATTTTAATGATAAGAATTTTATCTCAATAAAATTTTTAAAATAAAAAAAAAACAACAACAACAACTAAGGGCACCTGGATGGCTGAGTCGGTTAAGCATCTGCCTTTGGCTCAGGTTATGATCCCAGGATTCTGGGGTCGAGTCCCAGATCCTGAGCAAGGAGCCTGCTTTTCTCTCTTTCTCTCTCTCTCTGCCAAATAAATAAATAAAATCTTTTTTTAAAAAAACTAAAATAAGAAGGATCCTTGCAAAGACCAATGATTAAAATGTACTATCAATTCAGAAGTGAAACTCAAACCTCTGTGCCTGGAAGATAGAGAGGAATATTGATAAAATTCAGTTTGGGAAAATGTGGGGGAGAAGTGTCTCCCATACATCATTGGTGTCAGTATAAACTGGCATATTCGTTTAGGTAACCAATTTAGTGGTAATCTATCAAAAAAAAATAATAAAACACATACCCTATGATCCAGAATTTTCATTTGTAGGCATCTAAAATCAATATGTGGCTGGCACAGTTAGCACTCAGTGAATGTTCTTTCCTAATATAAAGGTGATAATCACAGGAAGAGATAATAAATTATGCAATAAACTCCTACAGCCAAATTCAGCTCTCACTTCTGCTTCTTTTTGGAAAAATAATAAGACAGTGTTTATACCATAAGGTAGTATGACCATGAAATTTCTTTTAATCTTTGCAAGATGCATAAAATGGAAAGCAAAATTCTCCCCTAAAATATAAGGTCATTTCTAGAAATACTGAGTATATACTTAAAAGAAGAGTTAAAGATTCTCATGTGGAGTTCCAGCCTCTTTTATTTTTTTTTAAAGATTTTATTTATTTATTTGACAGAGAGAGACAGTGAGAGAGGGAATACAAGTAGGGGGAGTGGGAAAGGAAGAAGCAGTCTTCCCACTGAGCAGGGAGCTCAATGTGGGGCTGGATCTCAGGAATCTAGGATCATTCCCTGAGCCGAAGGCAGATGCTAATGACTGAGACACCCAGGTGTCCCTGAGCTCCAGCCTCTTGATAAGAGACCATCAGGTGCATGGAGTGGGGAGGGAGTAAGAAAATTGAGCTTGAGCCTCAGCCAAACCCCACGATGCTACAAAAAAGCCAAGACATATTCAGAGTGACATATGCATGAAGCCTCATAAAAATCAGCAGTGGCTATGAGGCAATGGACAAACTCAATAACTACTGAAGGATGTGCCTTAGTGAACTCCTATCTTTTTTCCCTTTAATTCTTTCTCCAAATGGAGACTCCCCTTAAATGTAGTATTGCCATGATTTGTAAACATTGTGCTTTGTTCATCACATAAAGTGTTCAGTGAATGCAGAAAAGGCCCAAGGAGAGGAACATCATGTCTGTCCACTTCCAATTAATCATACCCAGTC
This sequence comes from Lutra lutra, assembly GCF_902655055.1. Taxonomy (NCBI): domain Eukaryota; kingdom Metazoa; phylum Chordata; class Mammalia; order Carnivora; family Mustelidae; genus Lutra; species Lutra lutra. Next base: position 124,742,916 of record NC_062278.1, on the reverse strand, counting down.
CTTTCAGCCCATGAAGACATACCCTGAAGTCAACTAGCTCAAGCTGCAGGGAAAACATCATCAAAGAGAAATAGCTTCTGGAATCCACCCCATAACCCAAAATGTAACAAGTGACAACTAAACCTCCAGGATACTCTTTGCATTTACCCTCCTCTGGAGCTGATCCTATGGACACATGGAGTGTCCATCAGTTCCCCACCCCATGACACTACCCCCCACATCTCACCCACCCAGCATGGTTAGACACGGTGGGGAGACAGGGATTGTGACATAAGCAAATGGCCTCAGGCTGATATATGTCAATGTCAGCCCAGGAGCTTCCTAGTAGGGATGCCACCTGTGAAGCCCACATAACAGCCAACCTCTTGCAACCTCCAAGCTGAGGGCCTCATTGGGGGAAGGAGGCACCCCCTCCCTAGGAGACCACAAGATTCTGAGAGAGAAGGTGTCAAGAGCTCTAGACAGCTGGTGGCAATCATGTAGGCGCCATGGAGACTGCCATGTGTGTTTGCTCTCCATGTTGTACATGGCAGAGATGTTGTCCTCGATTATGCTCCTGTCTGTGCTGCAAGTTCCTCTTCACCTCAGAGCGGAACTGCACCTGCTTCCCCTGCCCTTACAAGGATGAGCGCAACTGCCAGTGCTGCCACTGCACCTGCTCCGAGAACCCCAACTGCCACTGGTGCTGTTGCTCCTGGGCCAATGACCCCAACTGCAAGTGCTGCTGCACGGCCAGCAGCAACCTCCAATGCTACTACTACGAGAGCCGCTGCTGCCGCAATGCCACCATCACATTCCACAAGGGCCGCCTCCGAAGCATCCGCACCTCGTGAGTGCCCAGAGCCCTGGGGTGTCCTCCCCCACCGAGGGCTCCCAGGGCTCCCTGCCCCACCATTTCTCTATCCCAACAAAGGAGGTCAATAATTTTGTGGCAATCAAGCGTGTCCTAAACAGCCAATAGCCACATCTAGCCCGGAGTTCCAAATCCACTTCCCACCCACCATGTAACAAGCACTGAGCTCTCTCACCTGCACTAGATAGGAGGACCGGATACTTAGTGCATAAGCCACCTGCCAGGCGCTGCACGTGTGACCCCAGACAACCTTCACCCCACACCCACCACGCCAGTGAGGAAACTGAGCCTTTGAAAGGTTAAGTTGCCCAGGATCACCTAGCTGGTAAGATGCAGCTCAATTTTGAACCAGACTCTGTGTCTTATCTTAAGAATGCTGTACTGCAAAGTGGAGAGTATAGCGTCTGCCATGATTTGGTGGGTATGGGGATTAATGCATGTGCTTTGTAATACATTATGTGATAGAGAAATATAAATTGTCCTTTTCCTTCATCCTTTGAACTTTTTTTTTTAATTTTTTTATTTTTTTCAGCATAACAGTATTCATTATTTTTGCACCACACCCAGTGCTCCATGCAATCCGTGCCCTCTACAATACCCACCACCTGGTGCCCCCAACCTCCCACCCCCCACCCCTTCAAAATTCTCAGATCGTTTTTCAGAGTCCATAGTCTCTCATGGTTCACCTCCCCTTCCAATTTCCCTCAACTCCCTTCTCCTCTCCATCTCCCCTTGTCCTCCATGCTATTTGTTATGCTCCACAAATAAGTGAAACCATATGATAATTGACTCTCTCTGCTTGACTTATTTCACTCAGCATAATCTCTTCCAGTCCCGTCCATGTTGCTACAAAACTTGGGGATTCATCCTTTCTTTCTTTTTTTTTTTTTTTACAGCTTTATAAACATATATTTTTATCCCCAGGGGTACAGGTCTTCGAATCGCCAGGTTTACACACTTCACAGCACTCACCATAGCACATACCCTCCCCGATATCCATAACCCCACCCCCTCTCCCAACCCCCTCCCCCCATCAACCCTCAGTTTGTTTTGTGAGATTAAGAGTCACTTATGGTTTGTCTCCCTCCCAATCCCATCTTGTTTCATTTACTCTTCTCCTACCCCCTCAACCCCCCATGTTGCATCTCCTCTCCCTCATATCAGGGAGATCATATGATAGTTGTCTTTCTCTGATTGACTTATTTCGCTAAGCATGATACCCTCTAGTTCCATCCACGTCGTCGCAAATGGCAAGATTTCATTTCTTTTGATGGCTGCATAGTATTCCATTGTGTATATACACCACATCTTCTTTATCCATTCGTCTGTAGATGGACATCTAGGTTCTTTCCATAGTTTGGCTATTGTAGACATTGCTGCTATAAACATTCGGGTGCATGTGCCCCTTCGGATCACTATGTTTGTATCTTTAGGGTAAATACCCAGCAGTGCAATTGCAGGGTCATAGGGTAGTTCTATTTTCAACATTTTGAGGAACCTCCATGCTGTTTTCCAGAGTGGTTGCACCAGCTTGCATTCCCACCAACAGTGTAGGAGGGTTCCCCTTTCTCCGCATCCTCGCCAGCATCTGTCATTTCCTGACTTGTTAATTTTAGCCATTCTGACTGGTGTGAGGTGATATCTCATGGTGGTTTTGATTTGTATTTCCCTGATGCCGAGTGATATGGAGCACTTTTTCATGTGTCTGTTGGCCATCTGGATGTCTTCTTTGCAGAAATGTCTGTTCATGTCCTCTGCCCATTTCTTGATTGGATTATTTGTTCTTTGGGTGTTGAGTTTGCTAAGTTCTTTATAGATTTTGGACACTAGCCCTTTATCTGATATGTCATTTGCAAATATCTTCTCCCATTCTGTCAGTTGTCTTTTGGTTTTGTTCACTGTTTCCTTTGCTGTGCAAAAGCTTTTGATCTTGATAAAATCCCAATAGTTCATTTTTGCCCTTGCTTCCCTTGCCTTTGGTGATGTTCCTAGGAAGATGTTGCTGCTGCTGAGGTCGAAGAGGTTGCTGCCTGTGTTCTCCTCGAGGATTTTGATGGATTCCTTTCTCACATTGAGATCCTTCATCCATTTTGAGTCTATTTTCCTGTGTGGTGTAAGGAAATGATCCAATTTCATTTTTCTGCATGTGGCTGTCCAATTTTCCCAACACCATTTATTGAAGAGGCTGTCTTTGTTCCATTGGACATTCTTTCCTGCTTTGTCGAAGATGAGTTGACCATAGAGTTGAGGGTCCATTTCTGGGCTCTCTATTCTGTTCCATTGATCTATGTGTCTGTTTTTGTGCCAGTACCATGCTGTCTTGATGATGACAGCTTTGTAATAGAGCTTGAAGTCCGGAATTGTGATGCCACCAACTTTGGCTTTCTTTTTCAATATTCCTTTGGCTATTCGAGGTCTTTTCTGGTTCCATATAAATTTTAGGATGATTTGTTCCATTTCTTTGAAAAAAATGGATGGTACTTTGATAGGAATTGCATTAAATGTGTAGATTGCTTTAGGTAGCATAGACATTTTCACAATATTTATTCTTCCAATCCAGGAGCATGGAACATTTTTCCATTTCTTTGTGTCTTCCTCAATTTCTTTCATGAGTACTTTATAGTTTTCTGAATATAGATTCTTAGTCTCTTTGGTTAGGTTTATTCCTAGGTATCTTATAGTTTTGGGTGCTATTGTAAATGGGATGGACTCCTTAATTTCTCTTTCTTCTGTCTTGTTGTTGGTGTAGAGAAATGCAACTGATTTCTGTGCATTGATTTTATATCCTGACACATTACTGAATTCCTGTACAAGTTCTAGCAGTTTTGGAGTGGAGTCTTTTGGGTTTTCCACATAGAGTATCATATCATCTGCGAAGAGTGATAGTTTGACTTCTTCTTTGCCGATTTGGATGCCTTTAATTTCCTTTTGTTGTCTGATTGCTGAGGCTAGGACTTCTAGTACTATGTTGAATAGCAGTGGTGATAACAGACATCCCTGCCGTGTTCCTGACCTTAGCGGAAAAGCTTTCAGTTTTTCTCCATTGAGAATGATATTTGCGGTGGGTTTTTCATAGATGGCTTTGATAATATTGAGGTATGTGCCGTCTATCCCTACACTTTGAAGAGTTTTGATCAGGAAGGGATGCTGTACTTTGTCAAATGCTTTTTCAGCATCTATGGAGAGTATCATATGGTTCTTGTTCTTTCTTTTATTAATGTGTTGTATCACATTGATTGATTTGCGGATGTTGAACCAGCCTTGCAGCCCTGGAATAAATCCCACTTGGTCGTGGTGAATAATCCTTTTAACGTACTGTTGAATCCTATTGGCTAGTATTTTGGCGAGAATTTTTGCATCTGTGTTCATCAAGGATATTGGTCTGTAGTTCTCTTTTTTGTTGGGATCCTTGTCTGGTTTTGGGATCAAGGTGATGCTGGCCTCATAAAATGAGTTTGGAAGTTTTCCTTCTATTGCTATTTTTTGGAACAGTTTCAGGAGAATAGGAATTAGTTCTTCTTTAAATGTTTGGTAGAATTCCCTGGGGAAGCCGTCTGGCCCTGGGCTTTTGTTTGTTTGGAGATTTTTGATGACTGTTTCAATCTCCTTACTGGTTATGGGTCTGTTCAGGCTTTCTATTTCTTCCTGGTTCAGTTGTGGTAGTTTATATGTCTCTAGGAATGCATCCATTTCTTCCAGATTGTCAAATTTGTTGCCGTAGAGTTGCTCATAGTATGTTCTTATAATTGTCTGTATTTCTTTGGTGTTCGTTGTGATCTCTCCTCTTTCATTCATGATTTTATTTATTTGGGTCCTCTCTCTTTTCTTTTTGAGAAGTCTGGCCAGGGGTTTATCAATCTTATTAATTCTTTCAAAGAACCAGCTCCTAGTTTCGTTGATTTGTTCTATTGTTTTTTTGGTTTCTATTTCATTGATTTCTGCTCTGATCTTTATGATTTCTCTTCTCCTGCTGGGTTTAGGGTTTCTTTCTTGTTCTTTCTCCAGCTCCTTTAGGTGTAGGGTTAGGTTGTGTACCTGAGACCTTTCTTGTTTCTTGAGAAAGGCTTGTACCGCTATATATTTTCCTCTCAGGACTGCCTTTGTTGTGTCCCACAGATTCTGAACTGTTGTGTTTTCATTATCATTTGTTTCCATAAATTTTTTCAATTCTTCTTTGATTTCCTGGTTGACCCATTCATTCTTTAGATGGATGCTGTTTAGTCTCCATGTATTTGGGTTCTTTCCAAATTTCCTCTTGTTATTGAGTTCTAGCTTTAGAGCATTGTGGTCTGAAAATATGCAGGGAATGATCCCAATCTTTTGATACCGGTTGAGACTTGATTTAGGACCAAGAATGTGATCTATTCTGGAGAACGTTCCATGTGCACTAGAGAAGAATGTGTATTCTGTTGCTTTGGGATGAAATGTTCTGAATATATCTGTGATGTCCATCTGGTCCAGTGTGTCATTTAAGGCCTTGATTTCCTTGTTGATCTTTTGCTTGGATGATCTGTCCATTTCAGTGAGGGGAGTGTTAAAATCCCCTACTATTATTGTATTCTTGTCGATGTGTTTCTTTGATTTTGTTATTAATTGGTTTATATAGTTGGCTGCTCCCACGTTAGGGGCATAGATATTTAAAATTGTTAGATCTTCTTGTTGGACAGTTCCTTTGAGTATAATATAGTGTCCTTCCTCATCTCTTATTATAATCTTTGGCTTAAAATCTAATTGATCTGATATAAGGATTGCCACTCCTGCTTTCTTCTGATGTCCATTAGCATGGTAAACTTTTTTCCACCCCCTCACTTTAAACCTGGAGGTGTCTTCGGGTGTAAGATGAGTTTCTTGTAGGCAACATATAGATGGTTTTTGTTTTTTTATCCATTCTGATACCCTGTGTCTTTTGATTGGGGCATTTAGCCCATTAACATTCAGGGTAAGTATTGAGAGATATGAATTTAGTGCCATTGTATTGCCTGTAAGGTGACTGTTATTGTATATTGTCTCTGTTTCTTTCTGATCTACTACTTTGAGGGTCTCTCTTTGCTTAGGGGACCCCTTTCCATATTTCCTGTAGAGCTGGTTTGGTATTTGCAAATTCTTTCAGTTTTTGTTTGTCCTGGAAGCTTTTAATCTCTTCTTCTATTTTCAATGATAGCCTAGCTGGATATAGTATTCTTGGCTGCATGTTTTTCTCATTTAGTACTCTGAATATATCATGCCAGCTCTTTCTGGCCTGCCAGGTCTCTGTGGATAAGTCTGCTGCCAATCTAATATTTTTACCATTGTACGTTACAGACTTCTTTTCCCGGGCTGCTTTCAGGATCTTTTCTTTGTCACTAAGACTTGTAAATTTTACTATTAGGTGACGGGGTGTAGACCTATTCTTATTTTGAGGGGGGTTCTCTGAACCTCCTGGATTTTGATGCTTGTTCCCTTTGCCATATTGGGGAAATTCTCTCCAATAATTCTCTCCAATATACCTTCTGCTCCCCTCTCTGTTTCCTCTTCTTCTGGAATCCCAATTATTCTAATGTTGTTTCGTCTTATGGTGTCACTTATCTCTCGAATTCTCCCCTCGTGGTCCAGTAGCTGTTTGTCCCTCTTTTGCTCAGCTTCTTTATTCTCTGTCATTTGGTCTTCTATATCGCTAATTCTTTCTTCTGCCTCATTTATCCTAGCAGTGAGAGCCTCCATTTTTGATTGCACCTCATTAATAGCTTTTTTGATTTCAACTTGGTTAGATTTTAGTTCTTTTATTTCTCCAGAAAGGGCTTTTATATCTCCTGAGAGGGTTGCTTTAATATCTTCCATGCCTTTTTCAAGCCCGGCTAGAACCTTGAGAATCATCATTCTGAACTCTATATCTGACATATTACCAATGTCTGTATTGATTAGGTCCCTAGCCTTTGGTAATGCCTCTTGTTCTTTTTTTTGTTGTGAATTTTTCCGCCTTGTCATTTTGTCCAGATAAGAGTTTATGAAGGAGCAAGTAAAATACTAAAAGGGTGGCAACAACCCCAGGAAAATATGCTTTAGCCAAATCAGAAGAGATCCTGAATTGTGAGGGGGGAGAAAGGGGATAAAAAGGGGTTCAGAAAGAAAGAAAAAAAAAAACTATTAAAAAAAAGAAAGCCGATAAAGAAAAAAATATAAAAAGAGGAAAAAATATATATATATTACATAAACTATTTAAAAAACGTTAAAAAAAAGAAAATGGTAAAAGTTAAAAAAAATTTAGCAGAAGAAGAGAAAAAGAAAAAAAAATTGAAAAAGAAAAAAAAATTAAATTAACTGCAAGGCTAAAAAATCATGGGGAGAAAGCCATGAGTTCCGTGCTTTGCTTTCTTCTCCTCTGGAATTCCGCCGTTCTCCTTGGTAGGTGAACTTGGTCCTGGCTGGGTTTCCCGTAGATCTTCTGGGGGAGGGGCCCGTTGTAGTGATTCTCAAGCGTCTTTGCCCCAGGCGGAGTTGCACCGCCCTTACCCGGGGCCGCGCTGAGTCATCCGCTCGGGTTCGCTTTCGGGAGCTTTTGTTCCCTTAGCGCTTTCCGTAGAGTCCGGAGGACGGGAATAAAGATGGCGGCCTCCCGGTCTCCGGCCCGGAGGAGCCGAGAGCCCGGGGCCCCACTCCTCAGTGCGCCCTCAGAGAACAGCGCCAAATGACTCCCGTCACCCTGGCCTCCGGCCGCGCTCCGAGCTGACCGAGCCTGGGACCGGTTCAAGGCAACCCTGAGCTGAGAGTCACTCCTCGGCTCTGTCTCTGCAGCCGGCTTCCCCGTTGTAATACCGGTAAGCTCTGTGACATTGAGACACCCCCGATCCTTCTGCGACCCTGCGGGACCTGAGGCCGCGCTTACCCCGCCTGGGCTTCACTCCAGTTAAGCCTCTGGAGCGATGTCCCTCAGCGGAACAGACTTTTAAAAGTCCTGATTTTGCTCCGTTGCTCCGCCGCTCGCCGGGAGCCGGCCCCTCCCCCCGCGCTCTATCTTCCCGTCGCTTTGGATTCACTTCTCCGCCAGTCCTACCTTGCAGAAAGTGGTTGATTTTCTGTTTCTGGAATTGCTGTTCTTCTTCTCTTCAATCTCCCGTTGGATTTGTAGGTGTTTGCAATCTTTAGATAAGCTATTTAGCTGATCTCCCGCTACCCGAAGTAGTCTCAGCCTGCTACTTCTCCGCCATCTTGACTCCTCCCGCCCATCCTTTGAACTTTTGATACCTTAACACTTATTGGAAAATTTAACAACTTCCACAGGCCACTTTTGACCCTTCTGTCCTTATAAGTACCCCAGATGGCCATCAACTCCTGCCAGGCTTCTCTTTCTGTCTGGAAATCATGCAACTTGGGGTCTCAGTTACTTGCATGGGGCATTAACCTTCTGTGTCAAGTACTGCATGTTCTCCTCTTGTTCTGATGGAGGCGGTCCTTTTATGTCACATTTGAGGGGAGTCTGGAGTAGCAAAGGCAGACTTCTTAGATGAGAAATGATCAAAGATCAGAACTATAAGATGGCAGCATTAGAGAGGCAGAAAATGAGAGGCAGATTTAAAGCTTTTCAAAGCTGGAAAAATAATTCTATGAGCAAAGATTCAGTGAATTCAAGAGAAGAATAGGATCCAGCACTTGATAGATGCTTAATAAATGTTACTCTCCAATCATGGATCTCTCGTGGTGTATGCATGAGTAGAGAACCCAGGGGTCTTGGATACAAGTCCAAAAGATCTCCAAAAGCAGAAAGCAGCATCCACATTCCTCTCTCTTGACTCAACTGCCCCATCTTCTGCATATCAGCAATGGAGGGTCACTGACCACATTTCAACAGAGGAGGGATGACTTTTTTGCTTTGGGAAGATGCCTTAGGTCAGTAGCTCCCAAACTTTGCTTTATATTAGAATCACCTTGGGATTTTTATAAAGGTCCTTATCCCCACACATCCTGAATTCAGTGGTTTGGAGTATCACCTGATCATCAGAATTTTAAAAGCTTCCAGGTGATACTAAGGAACAGATGGCCTGGAGGGAACAAGAGGGAAGCTGGGAGACCTGCCAGGTCACCCAATGAGCACTCAGGTACTAGGGGAATAGGCCTAAATTGGAAGGAGGGGGCTGTGCAAAATAGGAGAGACCCAATATCTTGGCAAGAAGGCAAGACTGTTGGGTTTGGTGGCTAGCTGGGCATGGAACTATGGGCACTGAGTGCCCAGGTCCAAGCCTGAGGCTTTCAGAGGATGGTCAGAGATGCTACTGCAAGTGTCAGGAGGTGGGCTGTGGGTACACTGAGGTTTATCTTCCAACTGCCCTCTCTCCTGTTTTCTGAATCACTGCCTCCCTGTTCCTCATTGCCACTTTCTGCTCAGCACCTTGCTCATTCAGTCCCACTCATGTCTCTTGCAACTCTTTCTGACTTTCTCATTTCTTTTTTTTTTTACTTTCTTATTTCTTTCTCACTTCCTTTTTCATCTCCATCCCAGATCCCTGGGCTACCTGTTTCTGAGCCCTGGTCTCTCTCTCTCTTTCCCCACCATCACCCTCCCTCCCTCCTTCCTGATTTTTCATGCTGTCTCCCTTTATATTACACCATGATTCTCAGAGTCCCACCTTCTTGAACTAGAGAAGTTCATCTAGCTACCATGTGTACGACTTACTGTACCTCCAGTGAGCCCATACAGGGCCCAGCACGAGACTGAGAAAGCAGAGAGGGAATGGAGCTAAGGACATTGAGACCAGCAGGCCTAGGACCCAGCATCCAAATCCCTAAGAGATGAGCTTCCAAGGAGCCTGAGTGTCCACAAGAGGCACTCTCTGTCACCACAGGGCCAGTCCCTTCCAGTATGCTTGGGTAACAACTTTGATTACCTGGGCTCTAAGATATAGGTCCCTGGCTAAGGGATGGGGAAGTAGATAGGGGCATACAGGGACTACAAGAAGCCAGAAGCAGAGAATAATGCACCCACAATGTCAAGATCAAAACCCAAATATCACTAATGTGAACAGAAGAGAAGAGACAGGAATAGTCACAAATTGTGTATCTGCTTCCATTTCCATCCTCACAGCCAACTTACTTATTTTCAGAAACTGCTTTTGCCCTGATTATAGCCTCTTAGAACATGCACTTGAATTTTATAAGTATGCTTTTACTTCATCCACTGTTCTTAGAATATATGAAATCAGCCTCAGGTATTAGACAAAGAATCAACACACACACAGTCACACACACAACAGTAAAAGAGCACACTTCTCCTGGACTTGACCATGGTTGTCCTCCATTGTGAACGTTAGTGGATAGTACCAGAAGGGAGTGATTGCAGTGGCCATATCTATTGAGTCCTTACTAGGTACCAGCAGTTGAGCACTTTATTATGGATTACCTCATACAGACTTTGTACGATTCTCATGAAGGATGTAGGATTGTGAGCTTTGAGCTCTAGATTACAGAGGAGGAAACTGAGAATGGGAGAGGTAAAGAAACTCATCTCAAAAGTGCAGCTCTAAAGGCTGCACTCCAGCATGACCAATCCGCCCCTAGAGCCTAACCTATCAGTCTGCTGACTGGAGCACACAGGTTCGAGGCTTGGCTCCAGGACGGAACTCCTGGTGTCCTGGGAAGGACACTTTATCCATCCATCTTAACACACAAAAATAATGATGATGTCAGTGCCTGCCAAGCAAAACTCACCAAGAACACAGCTGTAGGCAGACAGATTGGATTTACTGAGTCATTGCCACAAGTGAGAACGTACACCATGGTTAAGAGGGAAATGTCTCAGTAAGAAGACCTCAGCAAGTTATTATGGGATTTAGCCTCATTTTAGATGAGGAAGTGGGGGTAGAGCTCCTAGTGGATATCTGGATAAAAATCTTGTCTGCCAGATGGGAGGCAGACACGGTGCCTACCATTGCGACTGGTGAAAAGGCAGCACACTCCCACTAAAATGGATAGGCCAGGTTTGGCCATTTCTGTGGCCTGGACAATATTCTTGTTCTGCCGGTACTCAAACAGGATGAAGTGGTCTTACTTCTGCTTTGCTCCATCACAGTCTCAGAATGGCTTTGTGGGGTGTTGGTATTCTGTGACATTACTGAGGGGCATATCACTCAGCCAACATCACCCCAGCCCCAAGGCCCCGCTTGCGGTGCCAGGCCAGTCTCTTCTGCTTTCTTCTGCTCAAAAATCACAACGTGCGGTTGTCTTCTACCTACTCTGTTCCAGGGGCTGCTTTCAAGCTTTGTGGGTATTAAGTGTAATTTTGATCCCCTACAGAAACTCTATAATGTGACTACTAATTTTATAGCCAGGAAAAAGGCAGAGAGAGGTTAATTAACTGACCTGAGGTTACCAAGCTAAAAGAATAGCCTGGGCAGGTTTAGAACTGGGGAGCCCTCGCATGGAGCCCTGGCCTGGAGCCCTGGCATGGTGCTCATGCTCCCCGCCTTCACACTGGCCTGCCTCACAGTGACCCACCCCCCATCCCAGTTCTTTCAGGGGCTGGAAACGGGATGAGCTCTGGAGTCCACCTCCTAAAGCCCTCCCCACATCTGCTTCCCCTTCCAGCTCCAAGACTGCACTGCGCATCGGGAGCAGCGACACCCAGGTGGACGAGGTGAAAACAATGCCCCCAAACAGCAACCTGGTGGAACATCTTTCATGCCCCATGTGCAGCCGGCTGCGCCTGCACTCGTTCATGCTGCCCTGCAACCATAGCCTGTGTGAGAAGTGCCTGCGACAGCTGCAAAAGCACGCCGAGGTCACCGAGAACTTCTTCATCCTCATCTGCCCCGTGTGCAACCGCTCACACTGCATGCCCTACAGCCACAAGATGCAGCTGCCTGAGAACTACCTGCGCGGGCGCCTCACCAAGCGCTACATGCAGCAGCATGGCTACCTCAAGTGGCGCTTCGACCGCTCCTCTGGGCCCATCGTCTGCCAGGTCTGCCGCAACCGGCGCATCGCCTACAAGCGCTGCATCACCTGCCGGCTCAACCTGTGTAACGACTGCCTCAAGACCTTCCACTCAGATGTGGCCATGCAGGACCACGTCTTCGTGGACACCAGCACCGAGGACCAGGACGAGAAGATCTGCATCCACCACCCGTCCAGCCGCATCACTGAGTACTGCCGCCACGACAACGAGCTGCTCTGCACCTTCTGCAAGACAGCTTTCCACAATGGCCATGACACCATCAGCCTCATCGATGCCTGCTCTGAGAGGGCCGCTGCGCTCTTCACTGCCATCGCCAAGTTCAAAGCAGGTACTGGTCCCCTTCCCTCTCCTTCACAGTAACTTCTAGTTCAAGAACTCTTGGGTAAAAGGGCTCTGGGCAGCCTGGGGAGTCTTCCCCATCTACTGGGGCAGTCCAAGCACTGAGAAACACTTTGCTAGGCTGCAAGGCACTGGCCTAGTGTGCACACCTGGCAACAACCAGCAGCCTCTGAACCTCCCTGTGCCTTGGTTTTTCTCATCTGTAAAGCAGGCATAGTAATAGTAACTCCTTTGCGTGGTAGTGAGGACCAAATGGGTTACTTATGTGTAGCACGCAAAAAAGTATCTGCCACATAATCAGCACAGAAAGATTCTATAATCTTGATTACAATCTTCATGACCTTGGACCTCGGTTCCTCTTTTGGAAAGTGATAAATTTGATCTTCTAGTATCTGTGATACTAGTATCTAGTATCTAAAGTGTTTTGTCACTAGAGTTCGATGTCTTTGGTATTTTCCCAATTTGCAGAAGAAAAGAATTAAGTCAATGTTGAAATCTCACTAGCATGCATATTTCAGGAATACCTCCATTACTCAGTTGCTTCTTCTAGGAACTATTGTTTATCAATTGATATTTAGTCAGTTTTAGAACCACCACCAGGGAAGCGTTTATACTAAAGAAATTCTATGGGAGCCACAATGCCAAGCAAATGGGTAGCCCCTTTGTTTCCTAGTGGGTTTTCTTAAGGTAGACTCACTGCCTGGGCATAGCTGCATTCTCTGGGGTCTCAGCGTAGGGAAGGGGCTGCTGCCTACTGTCTGCTGTGGCCCCATATAACCACAAGAAGCCTAGGTTTTTAACACAGGAGAAACCCAAGATAGTTTTCTCAGAGTCCAGGGCACCTAGAAGTCAGACAATGAAATTCAATTCGATGTAAGGGGACACCAGTACAAACTCCAGGGAGCCCAGCAACTGGAAGGCGACGGGGATCACCTTCAAGGCATATCCATTTATACATAGGTAAAGAATTTAGCCCTGTCCATCCTTGCTAAGGAAACCACCACCTCCCCCCAGTTTTTTTAACCAGGGTTCAAACTTGCTCTTAAGAACTCAATTCGCTTTTGGGGAAGGTGCCATAAATCTGCATTTTTTACATATCTTCAGGTAATTCAAAAGCAGATGACCTGACAATACACTGAGAAACTCTGGGCCCTGGAGGGAAGATCAAGTTTGGGTCAATTGATTGTATCTGTGGTGTTGACCCCAGCTGCACATGGGAACCCTCTGGGGAGCTTCAATAATGAGGACCAGCAACAGTGGGATCACCCAGGAGCCTATCAGGCATGCAGAATCAGACCGCATCCATAGCAATTTCATGGGAATCTGCATTTTTATAAAATGCCCCTAGAAGATCCCTTGGACTAGATTCTAAATGCAGCTACAAACTGCCTTTTCTGGATTCCTGAGCCTTGACTCAGGCCAATTCAGAATCTCAGCAAGTGAGGCCAAGAGCAGAGTTTTCTTTAAAGTTCCCCAGAAGATTCTGATGCTCACAGAGGGCTGAAAACCACTGTTGGAGCAACTAAGAACATAGACTTTGGAGTCAGACAAATAGAATTAGAGACAGGCCTTGGTTTCTCCCATTTACTTGCTTTGTTGACACTGAACCAAAACTTAACCTCTCTGAACCTTAGTTTTCTCATCTGTAAATGGGGACAATATCTTCCTCATAGGAAGATAAATGTTATATATGTTAATACAGGGATGTGACCCATAATATGTGTATCATATAGATCTGGTCCATAATAAATGTTTAATAAGCAAATGCTACTTTTAAGTGTACTGCCTGAAAAAGATTTTGATTTAACTGTGATCTAAGACCAGCTCTTGCAAAGCTGCCATATTTATAAGACTGGGGGAAGGGTGCTTCTGGCCTCCTCTTCCTTTTTTCCTGGTGCTGCCTCTTTCCCCCTCATCTAAGGAATTTTTATCCTACCTCTCAGGACTTTACATAAACTTAATCCCTAATAAAGCAAGAAATCCCCTATGCAGGTGTCTTTGGCAGTCAGTGAGTAACTACTGAATAGTCAACAGAATAGTATTTATTGAATAGCCAAAGAAATTAATAATGTGGAATTTCAACTGCCGTAAGCCACAGTAGGGTTTGGTCGGGGAGAGCAGGGAGCACTTCTCAGCACCTCTGCAATCACCCTGATTGTTTCCTGTTCAGTCCCCATCTGCACTGCTTCTGAGCCAGTATGAGGGAGGAGGTGGGCAGAGGAAATAGCAGCTTCACAAAAGCGGCCAGAGAGTGTCATGTACCCCAAAGATGTTAGAAAATAGGGCAGACTGGCTTTCACTCAATAAATACCTCCCAAACCCTTCTATACCCCTCTGTCATAGTGATAACCAAGACAGCCACCGTCCCTGTTCTCATGGTCCAGCAGGACTCCTGGGTTTCTCTTACTCAAATGCACATTATTATTACAGTGGCCACCACTGACAGAGGTCTAGCTTACTGTGTACCCAGGACTATGTTAAGAACCAAGTACAAAAATTCTGGGGCACCCTACTCCTGAGTAAAATTTGGTGAGAATTATAGCCCATCAATTCACTACAAAGTTGACCATTCAGGGGAGGATCTTACCTTTAGACTAGGCCACAGAAGGTTGACACATCTTCACATAGTTGTCACTGCCTGATGCCTAAATCCCTGTAAAGCCAAAACAGGTGCTCATGTCACAGAGATGCGCTACATACTTTCTTTCAGAGCATCCTCTATACTATAGTATTATTGAATTTATGAGTGCCTTGAGCATCGGTGCCCTCTCATATTCATATATGTATCCCTAGTACTTTGGAAGGCATATGACCTGTAAGAGGTGTTTAGTAAATGTTTGTTGAATGACTGAGTGAACTTATAATCCAAAAGCCACATAAGAGGATACAGGAGAAATTGGGGTTCTACTTGAAGTGCAACAGTGGACTCTTTCTTGGAAGAAAATAGGGGGAAGGCAAGAGAGAGAGCCCAGCTGATTTCCTACTGTTGTCTAGGGCTAGGTTTTTGGTGAATGAGGCAAGGCAGCATTTAGAAGAAGTCATCAAAAATTTAGTTCTCAGAAAATTTAGTTCTTTCACACACGGAAAACTAGTCACTTTGTGACATCACCTCTTCTTAAGTCCCACATGCTGATAAGAGAAGTCTGGTAAAAACTCATACCAAGGATGGCCTTGAATTGTCAGTTTCGACCCAGAGCTACAGAGACTACTATAGCTATAACTGTGCCAGGAAAGAAAGGCTGTTATTCCTGAGGGAAGCATTAGACAAGGAAGCCAAGAGGGGATTCCTGAGGGAGGCCAGATGCACCTCATAAACCTGTTCTAGCCTATTTCAGTTCAACTATAAGTGCCTTCCCTCCCTCTCTGCCTGCTTTCATGGGGTCCAAGGGAATTCGCTCCAGTCTTCTACTGGCTTTGACATCTGGGGAGATGAAAATTTTAACCAAAGTAACTAACCTGGTTGTTTTACAGTCCGCTATGAGATTGATAATGACCTAATGGAGTTCAACATTTTAAAAAACAGCTTTAAGGCTGACAAGGAGGTGAAGCGAAAAGAGATCCGAAATGGATTTCTCAAGCTGCGCAGCATTCTACAGGAGAAGGAGAAGTCTATCATGGAGCAGATAGAGAATCTGGAGGTGTCCAGGCAGAAGGAGATTGAAAAATATGTGTACGTAACAACCATGAAAGTGAATGAAATGGATGGCCTGATTGCCTATTCTAAGGAAGCCCTGAAAGAGACAGGCCAGGTGGCGTTCCTGCAGTCTGCCAAGATTCTGGTGGACCAGATCGAAGATGGCATCCAGAGCACCTACAGGCCTGACCCACAGCTCCGGCTACACTCCTTGAACTGCATGCCCTTGGACTTTGCTGAGCTCTCCAGTGCCATTCATGAGCTCTTCCCCACAGGACCCAAGAAGGTATGCTCCTCAGGGGACTCCCTGCCCTCCCCCTATCCCATGCACTCAGAAATGATGATTGCCAGGAAGGTCACTTTCAGCACTCACAGCTTCGGCAACCAGCAGATATACCAACGAAGCTCCTCCTTGTTGTCCTTTAACGTCACCAACGGTGAGAAGGCCAAGATGGGTCTGGAAGCCTATGGGAGAGCCCAGTCCGCAGCACCCGCTAAACCCACAGATGGCCTCTATACCTACTGGAGTGCAGGGGCAGACAACCAGTCTGTGCAGAATAGCAGCAGCTTCCACAACTGGTACTCATTCAATGATGGTACTGTGAAGACCCCAGGCCCAATTGTAATCTACCAGACTCTGGTGTATCCTAGAGCTGCCAAGGTAAGAAAGGCTCTGGTCCCATGGGGAAGGCAGGGGAATGTGAGGTACAGAGTGGAGGTGGGTAGTCAGGAAAGGATGCACTTATCTCTTTGATCGCTAGGGTCCAGTCACTCTAATCTGTTCCTCTGGATTCTTCATGCTGAACCCATTGAAAAGGGATAAGTTCCTAAAATCTTAAATACCTCAAGATTAGCTTAAACCAAACAATGTATTTATTTTTTTTTTAAAGATTTTATTTATTTATTTGACAGAGAGAAATCACAAGTAGGCAGAGAAGCAGGCAGAGAGAGAGAGAGGAGGAAGCAGGCTCCCTGCTGAGCAGAAAGCCCGATGTGGGGCTCGAACCCAGGACCTGGGATCATGACCTGAGCCGAAGGCAGCGGCTTAACCCACTGAGCCACCCAGGTGCCCCCAAACAATGTATTTAATTCCTAGTCAAAAATACATCTGAGGGGAGGGGGTTGGGAGAGGGGGGTGGGGTTATGGATATTGGGGAGGGTATGTGCTATGGTGAGTGCTGTGAAGTGTGTAAACCTGGCGATTCGCAGACCTGTACCCCTGGGGATAAAAATATATGTTTATAAAGCTGTAAAAAAAAAAAAAAAGAAAAAGAAAAAAGAAAGGATGAATACCCAAGTTTTGTAGCAACATGGACGGGACTGGAAGAGATTATGCTGAGTGAAATAAGTCAAGCAGAGAGAGTCAATTATCATATGGTTTCACTTATTTGTGGAGCATAACAAATAGCATGGAGGACAAGGGGAGATGGAGAGGAGAAGGGAGTTGAGGGAAATTGGAAGGGGAGGTGAACCATGAGAGACTATGGACTCTGAAAAACGATCTGAGAATTCTGAAGGGGTGGGGGGTGGGAGGTTGGGGGCACCAGGTGGTGGGTATTGTAGAGGGCACAGATTGCATGGAGCACTGGGTGTGGTGCAAAAATAATGAATACTGTTATGCTGAAAAAATAAAAAATTAATTAAAAAAAAAATACATCTGAAAGCTCCAACCCCATATCAAGGGCAACCCAATTTGGGAACCAAAGTAACTTGAAGAGACTGCTTGGAGGGTGTTATATTTCTCAGGGGAAATCCTGTAATAGTAGAGAGAACATAGAAAATCAAATTAGAAATACAGGCTCCATTATCTATCAGCTGTGATTCCTCTAAATTACTACCTTTCCTAAAGAAAGTCTCCATACTCTCCATGGTTCAAAAAGAATGGAAGGATAATTCCCAATAGAATTCTAATTCTTATTGCCTGAGATTCAGATTTTTGGGGGTGTGAATCTCTCACAGAACCCTACAACTCCCGTCATCTGACTTCAGGGAGCATGACTCCTCCTTGACTCTCTTGGCCTAACATGGACAAATGACCTTTCCCTTAACATCCCTTTCAAGAGTTGCCTGGGTGGCTCAGTGGGTTAAAGCCTCTGTCTTCGGCTCAGGTCAAGATCTCAGGGTCCTGGGATTGAGCCCCGCATTGGGCTCTCTGCTCAGCATGGAGCCTGCCTCCCCCTCTCTCTCTGTCTGCCTCTCTGCCTAGTTGTGATTTCTGTCTGTCAAATAAATAAATAAAATCTTTAAAAACAAAACAAAACAAACAAAAAACACATTTCTTTCAAATCCAGCTGAACCTAAATTGAACTGTTTATAGAATGTGTTATTAAGGTTCAGGGAGAGAAACAGATTAACTTGCAATTAGATACTCTATTAGAGCAAACCTTGCCTCTCTTAGGGTTCCCTACAGGGAATCTCCCAGGCCAGCCTATGGCCTGCTTTCATGTGGCAGAACCCATATTTTGCCCCCATAAACTGAGAACACTCCCAAAGACTTTTAGCATCCTTGAAGTCGAAACCATTGATTCTCAAACATTAATGTGCACCTGGAGATCTTGTTAAAATGCAGATTCTGTTTCAATGGGTCTCAGAGGGCCCTGAGATTTTGTGTTTCTAACAACCGTCCAGGTGTTGCCATTGCTACCAGTCTGCAAACCACACTTTAATATCAAAGGTCTAAAAACAAGAAAATGAAAGCCAGACTCTGACCAAGATTTACTTTGCTGTTCTCCTGAGATATCATAATCTATGTTTTAGAGTCTATAATTGCCAGTAAGAATGACCTTACATTGCAAAGTAGAATATACCTTCCCACAGGCTCTCAGACACAGCAAAGTATATCTGCTCTTCACAGATGAGATGCCCATAACTGAGCAGGTGAGCCTTCATTTCCAAATGATCCTAGATCAGCAAAGCCTGCAGTGTGTGTCACACTAGCTCAGTAATGGCCTTAGGTCTCTCCCTGAATCCTAGACTGTTTAGGAGATTGGCAGTTTCTTGCTCTGGAAGGGAAGAACTGGTGATGGTAGCTCCATACTTGGGCTTGGAAAACTGTCGTCACACCACATCACCAGTTAGTGGTCCCTGGATAAGCCCAAGAAAGGGAAGACCTAGTCAAGACATTGTCTGTCAAGAGAGGACACCTAAACCTACTGCCAAATAGTGGTATTTGATGTGAAGATATCATTGATCCCCATTAGGATTGTAGAATGGAGTTTACATGGGAAACATAGTGCTAGTAATGCCCAGATGAAATCTGTGTTGACTTCTCTCACAAATGATGGTTGAGAGTCCTCTTTAGGCTATTGGCATAAAAACATTCTCAAAGTTTGTCTTATAACTTGTCAATATGCATCTGAAAAATCCTAAGGAGTTTTTTTTTCTAAAAACTCAATCTTATTTCTAGAAATCTTTCCCAGAGAAATGATTAAAATTTCAGATGAAGATTCATGCCCTAAAAGTCTTCACTGCATCATTATTTATTAGTGTAAAGTTAGAAACAACCTAAATGTTCAACTTTAGAAGGATTAAATCACTTATGGGATTGTTATTAAAATGGTGCTTTTTAAAGTTTTTCATAAGATAGGGAAATATGTAAAATATAAAAAGTGAAAGAAAGTAGGAATCAAAGCAATATAATCCAAACTATATGTATCTCTGTGTGTATGTTTCAAAATTGGAAAGAAATTAATTATTAACTGAACTTTAGAATTATAAGTGATATTTACTTTCATCCTTTATATTTTTTCTGTATTTTCCAAGTCTTTTACAATGAGTATGTTAGTTTTGGTAATCAGGAAAAATGTTAATTTTTTTGATGAATTATATAAATTTATAAAAGATTTTAAAGTATAAATATATAAAAATAACTATATATTCATAAAAATCTATGCACTTATGAGTAATTATAAATTAATTTTATAAACATAACATTTGAATTTATTAAAACTTAAAGAATACAATATCTATTTAGAAATAGAAGCAGTATAAAATATTTATATGCCAGGCACAACCTGCTAGTTGTTAGTATATCTCTTTGCAAATGTTGATATTTTATGTTTTGAGTGTGAACATATATTCTTCATGACTTGGGTAAGTCTTTTCACCTCTCTGGTACTCTACTTCCTTGTGGGTAAAACAGAGGGATGGCATAGATACACTTTTCATCTTCTAGTAGTCTGTGGTTCTATTAGAATTTGCTAAATGTAACCTTCCTGAGCCTCAACTGTGAAGTGAGAAAATAAAATCTCCCTTCCAGGGTGTTGTGAAGACTAGGTGAGTTAGGCAATGTCAGACACAGAATCTGATGCATAGAAGGTGTTCAATAAATGGGAACTACCTTACTTAGCTGTGTCAGGAGACCAGTGGTCATCGCCATTTGACTGATGGCAACAGAACCCAGAGGAGCATTCTTCTGTTCTTTAAATACATCACAAGCATCAGGTCAGGCCCTATCAAGCAGCCTTTCAAGACTGTTGCACATAGTCTAGGCCAAAACCCTCAGCAGCTGGAGGAGATGGAGTCAGCTTGAACTCACCCCACTGATAGTTAATGACACAAATCTTTATGGGAAAGAAAGCTGAATGGTGTATATTAGTATCACACACACATGTTCATTGCTTTGTAGGTTTATTGGACATGCCCAACAGAAGACGTGGACTCTTTTGAGATGGAATTTTATGAACTCATTACTACTCCTCCTAACAATGTGCGGACAGAGCTTTGTGGGCAAATTCGGGATATAATGCAGCAGAGTCTGGAGCTGCACAACTTGACCCCCAACACTGAGTATCTGTTTAAAGTTAGAGCCATCAATGACAATGGTCCTGGGCAATGGAGTGACATCTGCAAGGTACTGTGCACATTTTTTCTAAGACACACAATCTTTACAAGCTCTGATGCAGCTCTGTTAAGATGATCACAAGATCACAGAACCTACTGTGTGGCTTCCCCCTCTAATCCCAGAAAACTTGTTAACTCAGGTGAAAGAGAAGGCTGCTGGCCTCAACCAACTTGGCAAATGAGGCCTGAAAATTGTTAGTTCAGTTAGATTAAAAGAAAAACATTTCGGCCAGGCAGTCTTTTAGGATGTAGAGATTCAGAAAAAGTAAGATATAATCCTTGCCTTCAAGGACCTCAAGGTCTATTAAACAGATAATTGTAGCATAAGAAGGACAAAAAAAGAGCTCATTATTAGCCCTGGTGGTGACTCAGAGCAATTGTACAGTACCAGATTCAACAAACATAAATACAGGACGCATACAAAAAACAATTTGAGTATAAATGTGTCCCATGCAATATTCTGGACATAGTTATACTAAAAATTTTTATTTGCTGTTTATCTGAAAGTCAAGGAATAGCCACTGAGCATGTCAGAATGGTCTCCCAAAAGACAAGGGACAGGATTATTCCTATCTTCTTTGTGATGTAAGGCTGACTCTTCTTTATATCCCCCAGGGGATATACATTCATAAGTATAATTTTACTGATACTCAAAGAAGAAAAGGAAGAAAAATATCAAGACTTCTCAGAACTATCTTACTGTATAACCATGATGATGTTCTTTGGGATAAGATTAGTATGGCTTAATTGGGGATTCTTTAAAGGAAAGATAGTAAGTCCATTCATTTCAGCTTTTGAAAAGTGAAATTATGGTACAGAGAGAGTGGAGTCTCATGAGACCACTTCCAGCCAGGACATACATCTGATCCCCAAGGGACCTGACAAGCAATCAGTTCCTCTCCCTTCTTCTCTCTGTCTCTCTGTCTCTGTCTGTCCTCCCTCTGCCCACTCTTCTATGTCTGCTTCTGTCTGAATCTGTACCACTTTCAGCTAGTTTGTAGTATCTCCTCCCCTAAATTCAGCTTGCTTGTAGTTTTGAATTGTCTAGGCCCAACTTCTGTGTGACCAACACAATCTGACTAGCAATGCTCCCTTTGTCTCAGGTCCAATATTTGCAGAAGAGAATCTGATTGGTTGCTACCTCAATCTGATTGGTTGGGGAATCAGGGGGAGGGGCAGGATTATGCTGTTGGCCAGTGTACCAGTAGCAAGTCTGTTGAAGGTGGAGGCTCTCTTGTCCCTCTGGACTGACTCTGGGGTCAGTACTCTCATGCACTCCTTCCCGCTCCCAAGAGGTCAGACACTCCCCTGGAAAGGAAGTGGGATAGAAAGTCATGCTTGCTGCTCCTCTTGCTCTACCCCCACCAGATCCCCTGTCAGGCAGGTGCCTCAGAGCCCAATACTTGTTGCCACACTCCTCTCCCAAGCATGGAACACCCATAGCTGCTACCATATTTTGAAGTGTGTCCTTTGGACTATGGATTTTTCCTTCCTCTAATTCCCACCGCTAATTTTTTAGGAATTCCTCAAAAATGTCTTGCCCATGAAGGGCACTCAATGCTGTTACATTTTTTTTTTCCCTGTATCTCCTGTCATTTTTCCATGCTAGGGTCAAGGACAGGGGTAGAGAGACTGAAATGTGTTGGCCCTTTTTAGGTAGATGTTTTGTCCTTCATCTTGAGCTCCAAACCCTGAAAACAAACTTGATGTCTAACTCATCTCTCTTTCTCCCACAATGCTTACCACAGCACTGTGCGTATCGCGGGTTCTTAATGGTTATTGAATGAATACATGACTGAAAATGTGACCAAACAAATGAATATATGAATGAATGTCTAAATTAAAGAGTGAAGGAATAAAATTAATAATTACAAAGTACCATAAGAACCCTGAAAGCTAAGTGTTTTATGCAATCAGTCAAGAAATAACATTCCCCCTAAAATTGTGTTTATGCGATTAATTTGTACTCCCTATATGGGAAAGAAACTCATTCCAGTTTCTTTGCTTTTTAACACAATTTCTAAATGAGCAGAGCACTAATTAATGAGGTTTTCTGGAAGCTTCATTTTTATCTGACTCGCAAAGCTGCAATATAGATTTTTCCTTCAGAAGTAATTCTTCCTCCCTCTTTGTGATTATATTAGCATTCCAGGGGAAACACTGGCTTCCTTAACATTTGTCATGATTTGCATAAGTAAAGGCTTCAATAGCAAATGAAAATAAGATGGTGTGTTTGAATGACATTTATAAAGCTTCATAAAAGTAATGACTTCAGTTCTTTCCTATAAAATCGAAATACTTTTCCTTTGGCACTGGTTCTATGCAGGTATTCCTGAAAGGTTTCATTTAAAATGCTGTAATGAGGTAGCCGAATCATTTCTTATCCAAAATACAATATTTCCATCATCTGTACTTTTGAAAAGGAGGGGAAATAACACCTTTCATATTTGATTTTCATAGTCTGTGACTTGCTGATTTTTAAGGGATTTTATTGGAAGTATAATACATGAAGCATGAAAATTAACTTGAATGCTTTTTAAAGGTCCCATTTATTGAAGGCTGACTCGATGTCAGACCCTGTCTATTATCACTGATCTACCAACCACTGAAGGTGGGGATTTATTGCCTCTATTTTACAGATAAGGAAACTGAGTCTCAGGAAGGGAAAGTGTCTGCCCTCATGTAAATTGAAGGAGGAGTTGAGTGGGAACCTAGGTTTCATCCAAGCTGGAGCTCTTTGTCCCCTGCACCACAGTCATTCAGCTAAGTCTGGGCTGGCAGGGGCCCCACCCCGGGGACAGGGCATCCCATGCTGGGGTGGGATGGGACCCAGTGAGAGTGGGACTTTTTTTTTTGAGAGGCAAGATTGGGCATTGTTTGACCTGGTGTGCCTAGCCCCAATTCCACTAGGCTATAAGCCCCAGGAGGGCAGGTGTCCTGCTGGTCTTTCTCACTCCTCTTGGCCCACAGCCCTCCACCAACAGCCTCTAACATCCAAGAGCCTAACTGATAGTTTTGAAGGAAGAGAGAAATGTGTTTTTTAGACAAGTCATATATCTTTTAGCCTGTTTCTCCTCCTGCTCTGCCTCTGGTCCCCAGGGTACCTCCTGACCACCACCCCCATTTCATTTCTGAAAAGAGCCTCTTTACTTTGTCTCCCTCTGACTTTAAATCTATGCTAACTTCCAGGAAGTCTTCCCATGAGAAATCGAACTTTCCATCTACGTATTGGTTTCCTATTACCACCGTAACAAATCAGAAGCTTAAACTATGCATATTTACCTATTATCTTATATTGGAGATCAGAGCTCCAAAATGGGTGTCACTGAGTAAAATCAAGCTGTGACAAGGCTGTGTTTCTTCTGGAGACTCTAGAAGTTTATTCTCTTGCCTTTTCCAGCTGCTAGCAGCTGCCCACATTCCTGGGCTCATGGCCCCTTCCGGCATTTTCCAAGCCAGAAACATTAGGCTGAGTCCTTCTCACACACACACTTCTCACACCTTCTCACACTCTCTGGCTCTCTTCCGCCCCCTCTCTTCCAACTCGAAGAACTCATGATTACACTGGATCCACTTGATGATTCAGTATATTCTCTGTCTTAAAACCAGCTCAGGAGGAAACTTAATTCCCCTTTGCTGTGTAACATAACATGTTCCTAGGTTCCCGCGATCATGATGTGGGCATCTTTGGGGGCCATTACTCTGTCTGTCACAGTCTGTAAACCAGATGTTCCCTATTATATCAAAGTTGGAAGTAAAAATTCAGGCCCAACAATTGTCACAAACTGCTACTGTTCAGGGGCTTTCCCAATAGCTCTTTAGGAAATGCTCCCATCCTTGCCCCCAGTCATCCTCTCAAATTCCTTCTCCATCTGTACTGAGGGTCACCCCTGGTGTGTCTCCCATGTGCTCAGGAGCCCTGTCAGCTGCTACAAGTTGGTACAGTGCTGCTCCCTTCCTGCCCAGGCTGGAACTCCAAGCACAGAGCCAGGCTGCCCAGCCTTCTAGGGATCTTACTTTGTGGTTTTACCTTAGTACCTACGTCAGACCTTCTGTCTAGGCTGAGATCTGCATCTTCAGGAGGTGGGGTTGCAGGCCAGTCAAAGGGATCAACACCGTCCCACACTCAGAAATAACTGCCCCAAACCTACCCCACACCACCCACATACTCATAGCCGCTTCCTGCCCTGAAATGAAATAAAAATGGGCTTTCACTCTCTATCTCCTTAGAATTCATTCTTTGCCAAGAGCTCCTCAATCTTCATGCAAATAGAACCCTATTAGTCTCTCCCTATTGCTCTGCAGATAGACTTGAACCCTGGAGTGAGGATAATTTAGGTCAAGCCAGATCTATTATTTTTAACCTCATACACAGAGGGTTGAGTTAATCATACACTTCAGTTCATGGTCCATTTTCAGCATTGGTTTATGCAAGGCCCTTTTCTTGTCTCTGTATGTATTCCTTTTTGTGGCCATTCCTTCCCAGACATCCATTCCAACACAGTTTATGTGGATCTTGTTGCTTTCATCAGTTCTTACATGGTGGGTACTCTTTTGAACGTGTTGGTAATTTGCACAAACAGTATTGGGCCACATAGCTTACTTTGTTTCTCACCTCTTCTCCCTGAATGCTGGATTTTTATGCTCTAGCCCTGTCGTTATGCACACTCAGTCCCGTATTCCTGATGCTGTCCTTTGGGCACCATGTTACCTGTCCACTCTGTCAGGACGGACACACAAGTGACCTCCTATAGTGCTGCAGTGAAGAACCTTTTTCCCGACACTTTGTGGGCAGTATGGGGTGTGAGAATTTCTCTGGAACATTGTATTTGTTGGCTAGGGCTGCCATACCAAAATGCTACAGATTTGGGCGGCTTAAACAATAGAAATGTATTTTCTCACAGTTCTGGAAGCCAGAAATCCCAAATCATATTGTTGGCCGGTCTGGTTTTCTCAGAGGCCTCTCTCCTTGGCTTGCACACCTGCCTTTTTCCTGTGTCCTCACATGGCCTTTTCTCTGTGTAGGACACCTCTAGCAGGTCTCTGTGTGTCCAAATTTCCTACCTTTATAAGGATACCAGTCCTTTTATAAGGATCAGGGCCCTCCCTAATGACCCCATTTCAACTTAATCTCTTCTTTAAAGGTCTTCTCTACGTCAAAAACAAATGATGTGCTGTATGGTGACTAACACAACATAATGAATAGATAAAGAAAGAAAGAAAAAGAAAGAAAGAAAGGCCCTCCCTCCAAATACTGTTTACCCTTGCACAACACAGGTTTGAACTGTGTGGGTCCACTTATACACTGATTTTTTGCTGTGCAGTATGTATTTTCCCTTCCTTATGATGTCTTAATAACATTTTCTTTGCTCTATCTTTATTATAAGAATATAACATATAATAAATATAAAAAGTGTGTGTCAATTGACCTTTTATGTTATCAGTAAGGCTTCTGGTCAGCAGTAGGCTACTAGTAGTTAAGTTTTGGGGCACTAAAAAGTTATACATGGATTTTCAACTGTGCAGGGGGTCAGTACCCTTAACCCCTGCATAGTTCAAAGGTCAACTGTATAGGCACATGTTGAAGTACTAGGGATATGACTTCAAGATATAAATTTTGGGAGGACACAATTCAGCCCTTATCAGATATATACCATGAGTGAAATTGCTGGGTTGTAGAGTACGTGCATACTTGATGTCAGTACATGCGTGTATGGGTCCATATGGAATGAACAAGGGCCCTCACAACCTAGGGACCAAATGCATGTGGGCAGCTTTCTACTATTTTGCTAATCCAATAGGTACAAAGTGCTGTCTCCTTATTGTTTGAAATTTCATTTCATATACTTGTTAGTTTTCAGGATTTCCTATTCTGTAAATAGCCTGAAAAATATCCTTTGCCCGTTTTTCTATTGCATTTTTTGTTTTCTAGGTGATTTGCAGGGTGTCCCGATATAGTCCAGATAATGGCTTTAGACATTGTTAATATCTTCTCCATTCTGACATTTGTCTATTAACTTTGCTCACAGTGTATTTCATGAAACAGCAGAAAATTTCCATTTTGATATGATCAAACTCATCAATTATTTTTCCCTTCTGGTTTGACCTTTTGAAGTTTTGTTTAAGAAAGTCCTTCCATAGGCTTAGATCACAAAGATAATCTCCCACATAATTCCTTTATTAACTTCAGTTTTACCTGGCAAATTTAGAACTTTCATCCATCCAGAGCTCATCCATGTAATGCTGCATAGGGATGCACTGCTTTTGACCATCTAGTGAGCCACTTTTCCCAATAGCATCCACCAAGCAATATCTTCTTCATTCGTATATGGTAAAGGTACCACTACCATCTTATATTAAAGTGCCATATATGCAGGGGTCTGTCTCTGAGCTCTCTACAGCCTCCTGTAGGCATATTTGTCTGTCTCTATATCAATACCACACTGGTTTTATTGTTTAACCTCAGCTTTGTGCTCTGTCTTGATGAACTGCTAAGGAAAGTCTGCCTCTTACCCTTCTTTCTTAAAGTTTATTTGAATAATCATAAAAATTTGTTCCTTCATATAAATTTTGGAGTAAGTAAATTGAATTCCTGAAAAAAAAGAAAAAAAAAGCAGAATATCAAGAATAGAATTTGATTAAGAAGTCATCGAGTCTCTAAATTAATTTGGAGGCATTTGATATTTTTGTAATATGTCTGACATTTATTCAAATCATCTTCAATGTGCTTCACTTGGGCTTTTAAATTCTTCTTATAGAGGTATTATATGTTCCTGGTTAAACTAAATAGTTTGCAGACTTTTGTAGATATTATGAATATTCTCTTATATTTGATTATATTTTCTAATGTATTGCTGGTTTAAAATAAAAACTATTGGTGGGGCGCCGGGGTGGCTCAGTGGGTTAAAGCCTCTGCCTTCGGCTCAGGTCATGATCCCAGGGTCCTGGGATTGAGCCCCACATCGGGCTCTCTGCTCAGCAGGGAGCCTGCTTCCTCCTCTCTCTGACTGCCTCTCTGCCTACTTGTAATCTCTGTCTGTCAAATAAATAAATTTAAAAATCTTTTAAAAAAATAAGTAAAAACTATTGGTGTTTAGGCATTAATCTTGATTCCAGCAATCTTTTTAAAAAGATTTTATTTGTTTATTTGAGATAGAGATAGAGTGAGCGAGAAAGAGAGCACGAGGGGGTCAGGGGCAAAGGGAGAAGGAGAAGCCGTCTCCCCACTGACAGGGAGCCTGATGCAGGACTCGATCCCAAGACCCTGGGATCATGAGCCAGGCCAAAGGCAGATGTTTAATTGACTAAGCTGCCCAGGTGCCCCAGATTCCAGCAATCTTGATAAACTTCTTTATTATTCTGAGAGTTTATCAGCTGATTTTGCTTGTTTTTCTAGGCTATGACCTGTCATTTATGAATAATGGTAGTTATAGCTTTTTCTTACAATCCTTGAACCTCTATGTCTTTTCTTTTCCTAGACTTTTGGCTAGGGGCATGAGTCCCACAGAAAATACAAGCTGAAATACTTGGCATCTTTGTCTTATTCCTGATCTTAAAGCTTCTCCACTGGGCTATGATGATTTTGTATTTAGCTTTGATGGTATAATTCTCATTAAGGAAATTTCTTCTAAATTTCTGAGAGCTGTACAATCTTATGCCTTTTTGTATTGTTTGAGACAATCATATGATTCTTCTCCTTTAGGCCTTAATGGAATGAATTACATTGATTCTCTGATGTTAAGCTTGACTTGCATTCATGGAATAAACCTTGTGTGATCATGATGTAATTATTTAACATATTTGGTTTTAGTTAGCTCATATTTTATTTTGAATTATTGTACCTATGGTCATAAGTGAACTGGACCTATAATATTTTGCTTATATTGTTTTTATCTGGCTTCAGAAACAATAGTTTATTAGGTTATAAAATGAGGTAGGCAATTTTTGCTCTTTTCCTGTTTTCTTAACAACTCTTTCCTAAAAGTTTGTTAGAATTCATTTGGAAAACCATCCGAGCATTTGGGCAGGGAAGAGGATGTCAACTACCATTTCAATTTCTTTAGTATCTCAAGTTCTGTTCTCTATTTCTTTTGTCCTGTTTCATCTGATCCCTTTGTTCATAAACATGCCCCAATCCTCACTGCCCCACCACACATCACACATGATCTTTCTCTCTGGAGACCCTGACTACTTTATAGCAGAATTCAAATCCCCTATGTTTTATGAGTCAATTCCCAACCCCACCACAACACTGTTATCCCTTCATTATCACCCCTGTTAGTTTGATGTGTATATTTTATACTATATCCACTATCTTTACCAAGGCTGTCTCTCTGTATTATCTCCATCTTTATCCAGCAATGGGCAACCTAGTGTTATGCATGTAATATGATCTTTACCTTATATGAAGCCCTGTTTTCTTTAAAATTTAAAAATTTGGTAAAAGTAAAGGGCATAATGATAATCACTGTCTATTTCTTTTTTTGCCCTTTCCTTTTGAATACAAATATAAAAAGTTAAAAGCTTTGCATATAGGGACATTGTTCAAACACCACTCTTCACCACCCAAAATGTATCCCTACCCCATCTGCCCTCTGAGTCCTGATCTGTCTAGATAGAGTCCACTGATCCAGTGGGCTATCCCTCATCCCTGGATCTCAGCCTCACTTCCTAAATGCCTCTACAGTAAATGTGTACTGGGAAGGAATAGGAATGCTGCCAGACCAGAAGCCTGGAGAAACCCAGCACCTTCAAGGTAAAGCAGGGAGAGACACATGTAAGCTGAGTTGGTTAGATCTGTAGGACACTTGCCCAGCACAGTCTGCCCTTTCCAGATAGCTCTGACAGTTCATGGCAATCAAAGACAGTGTGAAGCATCAGAGAGAGGCAATTGGCAGATTTACAAATTGTGGTTCTATTCACCTCTCATCCACTTCTCTGAGAACCTTCTCTTTACCTTAACCAGTGTTGAGGTTACAGAGATGAAAGACTTATCACCATCTCTACAACCCAGTCAAGACGTTCAGTCTGTTAAGAGTCTGAATTAATGGAATTTACAAATTATAACAGCTATGACAGAAGGAATTCCCAGGGGCTGAGGGGACACTCTGGAGGGCTGCTCTATGAAGAAGCCCACCTGAAGTCACAGCACTCAGTTAAATGCAGTGACTTAAAGGAAGTAGAAACTGGTCTCCAAAATCCCAGTCTCGCCACATATTAGGAGTATGACTTTAGAAAAACAAAAAGCTACCTAATCCTCCTAAGCCTCAGTGTCCTCATTCATACAAGGGGGTCAGTGGCACCTGCTTCATGTGGCCATCATGAGGAGTTAATGAGATAATGTGTGAGGGTCTGGTACATGGTACTGGCCGTGCTCCTGGAAGCTACTATTTTCCCTGTGGCTGGTGTCATGGCTCTGCTTCTCATTGCAGGTGGTAACCCCAGATGGGCGTGGGAAGAACCGAGCTAAGTGGGGCCTGCTGAAGAACATCCAGACTGCCCTCCAGAAGCGCTTCTGAGCCCTCTATGAGCAGGCAGCAACCTCAGCGATGCAACACACACACACACACACACACACACACACACACACACACACACACACATATGTATTTTTCTTACCACATTCTTCAGTGAGGTTGCAGATGATGTTCCCAGGACCTCTGAGTCTTCTAAGACCTAATAAAAGGAAAAGCCTGATGTCATGGCTCACTGTTCACTATTTTGGAACCAAGATGTAAAACAGTCAGCAAGTATGTACACCTCCATTAGCTCAGGACTAAGCCTAGGCTTAGAATTCTGTGGTGTTTTATACATGGCAGTCACAGGCCTCTGGGTAGTAAAAAGGGCACCCTCTTTTCACTCAGGCCCTCTGGGTGTGCATTCTGACCCAAGTCTAACTAGCTTTTGGTGTTTGGGCAAGTCACTGATTGAGGGGGAGCTCCTTACCTCACCATGTAGTCTATTTCAACAGTAAGCAGCCAATGTGGTTAGAATGTTCTCCCAACTACAGAGCCTGAACTTGCCTTCCCATAGCTTTACCCCATGGTCTGAGGTCTGTCTCTGAGCCATAAAGAATGAGAGTACTCCCACCTCTCTACACTCCTGCTGGTCCCTACAACAAAGGAGGAACAGTGGAATACCTGGTTGGAGGCTCCTCTATGGTCCTTTGAAGCAAGGCAGGAAAGAATGACAGAGTCACAGGACAGCTCCAGCTTCATCACAGAACCTGACCTGGCCCTTCAGACAATAGGAAGCCCCCAGGGTTTCTGGCCTAACAAGGTCCATCTTCCTGGAATGACCTTCTTCTGAGCCCTACCCCATTTCTGCCAGGAAAACACCACCAGTTCTTAAGACACAGTTCAACCACTTCTTGGAAGTCTTTGCTGATTCCCTAGGTCAGGATGACAGCTCCCTCCTCCCTTGGGTGCTCACTAAGTACAAATTTTCCTCCCCCGGCTCCCATCCCCCACAGAGACATCTATTCCAGCCCTTGAAACTCAAGTGCTTGCATCTGTCCCCAGTCTATAGGGCAGAGATGGGATCTCATTCATTTGGTCCTCAGTGCCTGATTTGATGATGCTCACACCGTACTGGGGTGTGACAGAGTACTGCCAGGAGACCATGCACAGAATGACCCTCCTCCGAATGTCCCCACATATCAGTCTGCATGACAAGGCTCTACACAGGAAGTGGAAATGGGCAGGAAAGAGGCAGTCACTACTCACCACCTTCTCTAATCCCATCCTTTTCATGAGTTACCCTGCTGACAGCTCTAGCTTCACCCTAGAGCCACTGCTTTACAGCACTTTATTTTGTCCTGAGCCTCAACATCAAAGCTAGGGAAGGCCTCTTCCCGTGAGAAGTCCCCACTGAGGATCTTCTAATAATGTGAGATGAAGTTGAGCAGATTCTGCCCTGCTTCCCAACAGTATTACAAGAAGAAATCCCCCAGGGAGCTTCGTTATGATCCTATTACTGTAAATGATGGCTTGAATCCACCATCGGATTTGGTATTACCATATAATCATTTCTGTAAAAGGCTTCAGAATCATCATTAGCACAGGGAGCAAATTAAATGACATGCCAGTAGGGATTTTACTACTGATAAACTAAAATGAAATTAAACTAACAAAAATAGAGTGGTATGAATATTGCATTACAATGATCACACCTACACACAGCGCAAGTGTGGCCAGAATCAGATAAGCCGCAGCACCCTGATCTGCCTCTTGGAGAACACAAGCCTTGCCTTGAGTGACCACAGCAGTTGGCTGCATTCTCTGGAGCCCACCTAACCAGTAGATTTCTATCAAACACAAGATATGATTGGCATTGGACCCCCTGCACATCATGCTGCATGCCCCCCACCCAGGATCCTTCCCAAGGTATAAAAAAGGAGGCAAGGATCTGGTTATAACACTAGCTCTTCACTAACTGGCTGTGTGACCTTGAGGAAGTCCCTCTCTCACTCGGGGTGTCAGCTTCCTCATCTATCCAATGATCTGGTTTGATGTGCCATTTTACAGATGGTCTTTAATGAAATGAGAATGATGCTCCTCTTTCTGGCTCTCAGGATTGTCCTCAGTTTCAAATGAGCAGTGTAGCTGACAGCACGATACAAAGTGGAAAATGCTGTTAAAGAGGATGAGTTGTTTTTTTTTTTTTTTAAGATTTTATTTATTTATCAGATAGAGATCACAAGTAGGCAGAGAGACAGGCAGAGAGAAAGGAAGGGAAGCAGGCTCCCTGCTGAGCAGAGAGCCCGATTCGGGGCTTGATCCCAGGACCCTGGGATCATGATCTGAGCTGAAGGCAGAGGCTTTAACCCACTGAACCACCCAGGTGCCCCAAAGAGGATGAGATTTTATAAGATGCAAATATGTATGCTCACCATAGTACACATACATAAATCTATGTATGCCAAATGTAAGCAAGAAATTCACAAGTATACGCCACTGTGTTGAGCCATAGTCTCTCTATATGTCTACATATTCCAACACCTCTATCCATCTTTCTTCAGTGAAGCTTCTATGGCTACAGGAACAGATAATGAGTGGCCACGTCTACTCTAAAACAGCTTGCAGCATGTTGGCAGAGTCTCTAGCTAAGTAAATAGTGGTTTATGTACACCTCTCCTTTTTCCCTCTTCTCCCTTTCTTTTCTTTTTTTCTTTTGATGTCCACTCTAGATTCATTCATTCATTTAGCACATCTGTAAAGAGGGTGCAATGGACTGAATGTTTGCGCCCCTCCTCCCAAATTCATATGTTGAAATGTTCATCCCAAGGTGATCCTATTTGGAGGTGGGGCCTCAGGAAGTGATCTGGTCTTGTGAATAGGATTAGTGCCCTTACAAGAAACAGCCAGAGAGCTGGCTCTCTCTCTCTCTCTCTATCACATGAGGATATAAGAAGCCAGCAGTCTGCAGCCAGGAAGAGGGCCCTCCCTGGATCCTGACCATGCTGATCTTGGACTTCCATCCACCAGAACTGTGAAAAATAAATTTCTGTTGTTTGTAAGACACTCAGTCTGTAACACTTTGTTACAGCCACTCTCACAGATCAAGACAAAGGGTGTCAGTGAAGGGCTCCTGAGGAGGAGAATTTAAAGCTGTTTCCTTAAGAATGGGGAAGAGCCAGCCATGTGACAAGCAGAGAAGAAGAGCATTCCAGATAGAAGGACAGTAGATGCTAAGGTCCTGAGTTAGGAAAGGGCTTGGCATATTAAAGAAACAGGAACATAGCTGGAGAGGCTGCTGTGCAGGAAAGAAGGAGGAGGAGAGAAGGATAAGAAAGTGGTCTTGTCAGGATCAATGGGTCATCATAGAGGGCATGTGCCTCAGGAGGCTGTTGAAAGATGTTAAGCTAGGTAATGTGACAGCCTTACTTATATTTCAGTAATATTACTTTTGGTTCTGGGTGGGAAATGAGTTGTGGGGGGCCAAGGGAAAAGACGAGAGGACTGTTACCACAAGCATGGATACCTGGGCTAGGAGACAGAGTCAAGGTGGACTCACCAATGGGGGCTGTAGGAGAGCAGGGGAGAGGAATTAAGGATGGTACCCAAGATTCTGGATTAAGTACTGGACGGATGACGGACCCAGGCAGGGGAGATTGGATAAACTTCAGAGACTATCAGCATCTGCCCTGAATGAGGGAAGGTCTTGAAAGACAAATGAATGGGATCAAGCAGTAGCAGGTGAGTCTGTGTCAGTTAGGTCTGCTGGAAAACAGAACCCACACCAGTCCTTTTAACAGAGAGAACTGAATATAAGGACCAGTAAACAGATTGGAGGATTGATGACAGAAAAGGGATACTGAGAAGACAGAGGCCAGAGAAAAGGCTACTACAAGGACAGCTTGCAAAAGAGCAAGGAATCAGGGATGAGTGGGGAACTGACATAATAGGTACACAGGAAGCACTCACTGGTTCGAGTTGTTAAACTCTGAGTTTGTCATGTCTGTATTTCCTCTTCTTATTTTGCGAGATAAAAGAAACAGGGTATGTGGGGAAATGTTGATATGATTTAAATTATTGATATTACTTCAACAGTTGCCCTACTCCAAAGTAAATAGGAGGTATATGCAGAAAACAGAGAGGTAACATGAATACCAATGTGGTATGAGTGCTCCTACATGCAAGTGTCCCTATTTTGGCCTATTGCCACATCTTCCTAGTACAAGCCTTCACCAGCACCCAGCCCCACAGACTCAGCTATGCCACACACACACACACACACAGAGGCATATGTACATCAACATACACAAGCATGCATATGCTTTATAGACATTTGTCCATACATTTGTATGGACACATGTGTATGTTCATACACGTGTATGTTCATGCACACACACGCACTTGTAGGGACACATGTGTCCACACACATGTTTGACATTCATTGCCTCTGCACCACATCATCTGATCTGAGGTCAGGGAAAACCTCCTGAACTAACAGGGACTTGACTTCAAGGCTGAAGGACTAGAAGACCAAATAGGCATAGTTCTGAGAGAACACTTTAATATCTGTGATGGGAGGTAAGACACTGGGGTGGGGAGGGAAGAAAAGGGGAGACAAGGTGGAAGAAAGTAAGGTAAAGCAGTTCCCTGCCACCTTAGTCTCCAAGTGATCTGTGAGGACATTTTGGTTCAAAATCAAAGGGTTTCTTTGCCAACAAATGACCAGAAGAATCGGATTTTGTAGAAGTTCTCAGAAAAGCTAATGCATTCCAAGGCAAGTAATTGACTGAAACTAGGAAAAAATGCAATTTAGGGAGAAGCCCAAGGGACACATGTTACTGCAAAGCTGAAGTGGGCCCAGAAGCTTGAATTTTTTATACCAAGTTGTAGAAGTTAGCAAAATAGGGTCCAAAACAGAGTTCTTCAGATGCTGTGAATCTATGCATGACTTCATTTCCATTCCTTTAATTCCACCAGGAGCTACAATTTCTAAATTTTCCTTCAGGAAAAAAATCATTTAGCTCAGAAATAATGCTTTCTATATAAAACTGTAGCAGTTTCAGGGTTTATTTCTTTGATTTTGTTTCCTTCTAAGAAAATCAGAATAAAGGGAGTATTTCATCTTAATAAAGCCAGATTTGGGAAGTTTCTCTGAGCACCAAAGCAGAAAACAAACTCACTCAAGAAAAATTGACCAAGTGCTGCACCCACCTGGCCCTGGGCATATGGAGTAGACAGAGCCAGCTCTGCCTTCCATGGGTCTTCACACATGAAATGGGAGAAGAAAATCAAGTCCTACCCCTATGTGGGCTTCACTGTCCAGGCCAGATTTCACAGGAGTCAAGCCCTTCATGGCATCCCTGGGGTCATGAATATTGAAGGGAATTGAAGAAGCAGAGAACTAGAAGTTAGGCATAGTAGGTAGGAGAACAGCAATAAAGATCCAGAGGCTGGACTAGAGCGTCAGATGAATGAATGTGAAACAATGAGAAATATATATTGGTCTCTGCTCCTTGTCCTGACACAGGGCTCCTAAGCCTTTATAGTTTCCTAAGCAAAAAGAGTACTAGGAGCATCTTTTGTTCTAATATTCGACCTTTGACCCTGGCTCCTGACATAGGGCTCCTAAATCTCTTGGAATTTGCTGAGTGATAGGAGTATCTCTGGTTCTAAGGAGGTAATTCAGTGGGCCTCTGGATGGGGGCCAGTCAGGAGAAAGACAAAGCTATGAGTAGAAGCTTGCAATTTTCAGTCCCACCCCTTGCTCTCCAGAGAGATGAGAAGGGCCGGAATGGAGTCAATGATTGATCATGTCTATGTGATGAAGCTTCCATAAAAATCCCAGTAGTATAAAAATAGTAGTATAAAAATCCCAAGGAGCTTCTGGGCTGGTGGAGACGTCCACATGCTTGGAGTTTGGCACACCCCAACTCCATGGAAACAGAAGCTCCCATGCTTGGGACCCTCCCTGACCTTGCCCTATATACTTCTTCACCCGGCTATTCTTCCATACCTTTTATCATATCCTTTATCATATAACAAACTGGTCAACATGTGTTTTCCTGAGTCCTGTGAGCTATTCTAGCAAATGACTGAACCCAAGGAGGCGTTGTAGGAACATTGGTCAGATGTACAGGTGACCTAGGATGTGTGAGTGGTGTCTGAAGCAGGACAGTCTCGTGGGACGGAGACCTTACATTGTGCGATCTGACACTGACTCCAGGTAGATTATGTCAGAATTGAAGGGAATCATGGTGTCCCAGAAAATTGCGTGGGGGTATTCCCCACACTTGTGGTATCAGAAGTGTCAGAAGTGAAGTGAAATGTGGCAGCAGCATGAGAGTAAAGGAGAAATAATACACAGGAGCATGTTTTTCCTCTTCAAGAGTCATAAGCCCAGATGGGGATTGGAGGTAAATTATAGGAATTGATGAAAAACAGAATTTTGAGTTTATCATATGGCTAAAGAGAAGCATGTATAGGTTGTTGAGCTGGAAATGAATAATAATAGTGATTATAGTAGCAATAGCTAACATTTATGACAATATTATAGGCACTATGCAAAGCATGTTACATGTACTGGCTATGTAATTCTCACAAAAGCCCTTTGAATGAGATAGGCCCTGTTATGATCTCCACTTTCCTGGTAGGGAAACGAGGCCCCAAGGGGTTAAGTAACTTGCCTGGGGTCACACAGCTTATGGGAGAGGTTGAGGTGGAATGTAGCCCTTGACCTGGAGGCTGCGATGGGTGAAGGTTCTGTGCTGCCTTCCCCCTGGGCCCTATATCACTGAGCCCTTGTCTGAGGATGAAGCTGAAAGGCAAGAGAAGCTGAAGTAAGAGGTAAAGAGGGGTTTGGTGATGTTGCTGGGTCTGGATCATGATCTACTCGTATTCCAGAATCCTCCCTTGTGACTTAAGCTAATTGGAATAAAGGTTCTGCCACTTAAAATATACCCTCCCTTAGAGCCTTTATTAGTTTTGGATTGGGGCTCATCTGTGCCTTCCTCAGAGTAACTTCCTAAGTCCTTGTTAAGTGCTAAGATAAAGGACACACTGCCCCACCCTCAGGATTGAAACCATGGGGAAAGGGTCAGGGCATGCAGGGCAGGACAGGTCCCTGTGGGAGGAAGAGGGCCCAGGCTGCTCCAGGAAGTCAGGGAAGGCTCCCAGTGGAGGCAACACGGTAGTGGCATGGAGGGTGCTTGGAGTTTGCCAGGTAATACAGAGGGGAACAGAGACACTGGACCTGGACCAGGTCCTCACCTAGGCCCAGGGACCCCCCCACCAAGATCTTCTGACAAGGTCCAGACAGACCCTCCCCTTGCCTTGTCGCCTCTACTGGGCACCAGTAGAGGCTTTTGGTGCCCATCTCCCGACAAAGAATAAATAATAACAGAAAGGCCACTGCTACCCAAGTACCAGATATTCGATGTCCCTAACAAAAATGTTTGTTTCCCAGGTTAAAGAGATCTGCACGTCTTATGTGGGTAGAAGTGAATGGCTATGGTTTAGAGAACTGAGTCAGCTTCTCTTGGCACCAGCCCAATGTCTCTGTGGGTTTAAAGGTGAGAATCTACCTGTCAGATCGGAGGGACCTTACCTCAGGCCTCACCTGTGAAGACTGGATTTTTTCATTGGATCAACTCTAATTATGAAAACAAGGTCTTCTCCCTGCCCCGAGCTCTCCAGGAACAACCTGAAAGGGAAAGTAAAGTCCCTTATGTATTTATGGGTTCCCCAGGAGGACACCTCATTTGAGTGACCATCACCTTCCCAGGATGATGGGTGCATGTCCTATCTCTGCCACTCTGTTTCTATAGGACTCTGTCCAGGTATTTACACTCTCTGGACCTCAGAACTTCACTCTGTATAAGGGGATATGAACTCTCACTGGCAAGGGTAGTCATGAAGACTACAGGGGTGTAAAATGAGAATATATCCCCACAGTCACAAGCACAGTGCCTGGCCTGTGGCAGATGCTCAGCAATTGACATTTGTTGCGACAATTACAGTGATAACCCACATGATTGCCATTGTTCCATTCAGTTGTGTCTTGATGCAGGCTGCCTCTTTTAAGGCAGAGCTGTTCTGAACTTTTTCCAAATTACTGGGCTCTTTTTGAGTATCTGCAGAAACAACAAACCCCAACGAAAAGCACAAACACATGAGATTTTGCACAGGATTTCAGTGAAGTCAAGAAACCCAAACTCCACCAACATGCCCCATCCTGCAGAAGTCCACAGCACACAAGTTCTGAGGCCCTGCATTTGGACAACTTGCCTATCTCTCAGTTGATTTATTTTGCTCTTAGATAAGAGTGAGAGGTCTCGGGATGCCTGGGTGGCTCAGTCAGTTAAGCGTCTGCGTTCCATTCAGGTCATGATCCCAGGGTTGTGGGATCAAGCCCCACATCGGGCTCCTGGCTCAGCAGGAAGCCTGTTTCTCCCTCTCACACTCCACCTGCTTGTGCACTTGCACAATAATACATAAAACAATAAATAAATAAAATCTGGAAAAAAAAAAAAAAAAAAAGGAGTGAGAGGGTTTCTATGCTTTCCCGGAGCAGTGTTGGGAAACCTGTCCCCATGTGCCACGTTGAGCCACAGAGCAACTAAGGAGCTGCAGGAATCAGTGTGTACACCACGCACTGTTTGCAGCCTGAGACAACAGCAGCACCTATCCTGCCCATGAGGTTGGGTTTTCCTAACGTAGGAAGCTGCCGTGGCAATGAACAATTACAAAATACATAGTTACTCCAAGCACAAACACCAACCTGTGGAGGTACCAGAAATATTTTGACATTTAGGGAGACCCTCAAACTTGACAAGGTCAGAAACCCCTGCTGTAGTCCAGCTGCCCTTCCTGAGCCCCTAGTCCATGTCGGCATCCATGACAGAAGGTTGCCTAGGCAATGCCTGAGCAGTTGGCCTCCTGTGGCAACTAATATAATTAAAGTAGAAACATTTCCAAGCACAATTTAAACAGAAGAGAATCATGCCACAGCCAAGGGCCTCTTTATTTAGCTCCTGCAAATAAATCCCACTTTCAGGGTCCCTGGGTCATGGTCTCTGCTCATAGCTACTTTGCCAGTTCTCCACACCTAGCATCTTACACACGAAGAGAAGCTTTAGGTTGGATTTGTTTGTCTTTGTTTTTTATTTTTTCTTTTTTCTTGCTCTCATAAAGTCACAGAAACTAAAGTTAGATAAAAACATTCATTTTGCCTGATTTTTAAATTTGGGGAGCCTATGCTTCAGTTTGCTCACAACTGCTACTCAATCAAAATAGCAGGTTTAAACTGTCTTCAACTAGTAGTTGAAGTTGATTTAGCCAATAAAAACATGAAGAAATTTAACAGTAACATGCACAGACGCCTTACAGCAAGAGAGCTGAATGAATGAACCTCTTTCAAAGCCCTCTCCATCACATCTGTGTTCCTCCTCTGAGCCCAAGCTTTTGCTTCTTCCCTCCTCCCCCAGCTGCCCCCCACCCCCCATTCCTCTTACTTAATTTTCTAAAGTCTTTTGTCTTGAGATAGAGGTAAACAAATCTATCACTCCCTTTCTTTCATTTCTTCCTTTGAAATGATTGATCACCTGCATAACCTGCAATTCAGGACGCTTCCAGCAGGGAACGATACTCCATTATTACAGACTCAGCAATATTTGTGTTAAGTCAGAGTCCAAACACCAACATTTGTTCTGTAAGCCTCTAGGTAGTGGGATTATGAATAAATCTGTTTCTACACCTCTAATGCTTTTCCTCTTCTTTTGAAAGAGAATGTATTTCTTTGAATATCAGAAAAGAACTAAGTTTATTTCAAATATTTTGAAGTTATTACAACATATTAGCAGTCAAATACAAAGAGCAAAATGAATGCTGGAATGTTACCTATCATTATCATTAAACATAAGGGTATATATATGGTGAATTCCAGGACCCTGGATATAACCACAATTTATAGCTTGACCATCCTATGAAGAGATTATTTATTATTTGAATAGTCATCCTTGTCACACCTTGCAACTCAGCATGTAAATTTGGCTCTGAAAAAAGGCAACAAATTCTGTTGTTGAAAAGAATATGAATTCCATGAACTCTAGTGACTGCTCTCTCCTTTGGCCTTAAGACATATTTTCATTCCATCACTGTTGGGCAGTATGTGTACAACAAAATTTATAGAAAGGAAAGGAGACAGCTGAGGTATTTTTCTTGCCTTTATCTTCTTAACTCTTCTCAGATCTAGCACTGGGATTTTTCCATTTTCACATCTGAATTGCCAGTCTACAAAAACTCTAAAGAATAATAATGCTTCCTCCAATAGTGGTTCTAAAGAAAAGTTGTATGAACATTTTGTGTTGGGTTTTAATTTCTCCATGTAAAAATAAAGAATTGTTTTGGAGTTTATTGCTAATCAGTAATCCTGCTTTTAGTAATATATCACATGGAAATAAATATATAAGACCCATGTCAGGGATGCTTGTTGCAAAGAGATTTAAAATAGCAAAAAATTAAGGAGTGCCTGGGTGGCTCAGTTGATTAAGCGTTGGCCTTCAGGTCAGGTCATGATTCCCAGGGTCCTGGGATCGAGCCCCACATCAGGCTCCATGCTCAGCAGAGAGCCTGCT
The DNA here is from genome assembly GCF_902655055.1 of Lutra lutra. Taxonomy (NCBI): domain Eukaryota; kingdom Metazoa; phylum Chordata; class Mammalia; order Carnivora; family Mustelidae; genus Lutra; species Lutra lutra. The sequence continues at coordinate 124,702,238 of NC_062278.1, read as the reverse complement.
TCTCTCTCTCTCCCTCCGCCTGCTATTCTCCTTGCTTGTGCTCTCTCTCTATCTCTCTGTCAAATAAATAAATAAAATCTTAAAAAAATAAGTAAGTAAAAACAACTGAACTGTCTACCACTTAAGAGCTTGGTTTTTTAAATATATCTTTATTCTTTGAAACATAAATAAGGTTATTAAAAAGAATGAAAGCATTTATGTGCTTGCATGGAAAGGTGTCCACTGGTAGGTATAAGGGGGAAAACCAAAAGGAGCTGGGGCACCTGTGTGGCTCAGTTGGTTAGTGTCTGCCTTTGGTTCAGGTCATGACCTTAGGGTCCTGGGATTGAGCCCCACATCGGGCTCCCTGCTCATTGGGCAGTCTGCTTCTCCTTCTCCCTCTGCCCCTCCCCCAGCTCATGTTCTCTCTCTCAAATAAATAAATAAATACATCTTTTTTTTTTTTTTAAGGAGCTAGTATGAGCTCCTTGCTCAGCAGGGAGTCCGCTTCTCTCTCTGCCCCTACCCCCCTGCTCCTGCACGTACACTCTCTCTCAAATAAATTAACTAATTAAAAATCTTTAAAAAAAAAAAAAAAAAGGTAGTGTTTTCCAGGTGGCAAAATCCACTGAGAAGAGGTTGTGGATGTACCTTTGGGGGCAAAAGTAGAAGGCACAGGAGCCAGCATCAGGGGTGTGGAAGGAAAGCAAGGAAGAGTGGAAAAGTCATCATGCCCCCTTTCCCACTGTAGATTCCAAGCCTGGGTCATTGTAAACTTGTCAGAGAAGTGAGATGAGACATTAGAGCTTTTATTTAAATCTGGCTACACATTTTAATACCTGAAAACAACATTTTTGCAACTAAGAATGACCAGAAAGCTATCGAATCTTCTAGAGGTTACATTATGGAGAAAGAAAGAACTCTGACAGGATGTATATAGGAAGACAATGATGGAACTTTAACCATTTAATAAAATGGTTACACCCATTATATAAATTATATAATATATATAATAAGCATGCCAATAGACATTTTTATATTTTTATTTCTATTTTGGGAAAACAAATAGCTAGGGTCTGAGCCAGGGCTGTCTGTTGAGCAAGAGGCTCCTACAGTGGAAGCAGACTGCAGTCTTCTTCTTTCCTTAGTTCCCTTGGCTCTAACAATATGGTTCATTCCTCAGCAAATTTCCCTTCAAATATTCAGCCTGTGGCAATGAGATATTTTTATAGCTTTTTATTTAACACCCCCTTGAGAATTATTGTTTGCGTTTACATGTATTATCAAGAAACAAAAGCAACAAAAACACATTTTAATTTTTCAAGCTATTTGGCTCTTCTTTTTTCAGATAGTGGAGGAATCAGAACCCTATAGGGCAAAGGACTAAATCCCAGAGTCCGAAGATGGGGATTCTTGCCCAGTCAGTGGCCCAAACTCCCCATAGGACCTCAAGCAAGGTTCTCAACCTTTATGGGCCTCATTTTTCTCTTAGGTAGTTCCTCTGGAAGATATGCCCCACATCCTATGTGCCAGGATGTCTTTCACTGTGGAAAAATCTTGAGCTACATTAATTAGAACATCTGGACTCTACTCCTTCCTATTTCACCAAGGAGTACTATGATCTAAGCAAAGGATTTAGTGTCATTGAGCACCAGTTTCCTTATCTTTAAAACAAGAAAATAAGTCATGCCCTCCTTCCCTTCCAGGTTTTACTGTTGTTTTTGTTTTGGTTATCTAGTGCTGTGTAACATACTATCACAAAAGATAGTGGCTAAGGACACCCATCTGTTCTGCTCATGATTATGTGGGTCAAGGATCTGGAGAAGAATGCAGCTGGATGGTTTATCTTAGTCCTAAATGGCATCAGCTGGGGCCTCTGGGGCTGGAGGATTCTGTTGCAGAATGCTGCTTCACTCAGGTTTCTGGTATAATGACACTTCTTGATCTTCTCTCTCTCTCTCTCTTTCTCTCCTTCTCTCTTTCCCTGCCTCCCTCCCTCCACATGGTGTCTCACCCCAGAGCCTAAACATAGCAGTCAGGAAGCAGAAACTTCCAATCAGTTTAGAGCTACTCCCAGAACTAGCATAGCATTATTTCCACTGGATTTACTCTATTGGTCCAAGTAATGGACCAAGTAGTGAGTCACAGTCCCACCAGGATGGGGAAATCAACTCCACCTCTTAATTAAGGAGCAGCAACATCTAATTGCAGAAGAGCAAAGGGGGTGGTAGATACTGGAAAATAGAACTGTCACATATTGCTTTTGTTTTTATTCTGGACCAAAATTATGATAGATGTAGAAGTCTTTGAAAAAATAAATCTCTGTGCATCTATCAAATACCATTATGATCCCTGCTTCAATTTTCGACTTATAATCTACTTTGGCTAGTGTTACTTTGAGGTAAGCAATAGAGCCATCTCAAATCCAGCTACGGCAGCCACCAGAGCATTATCTATCTGCTGATTGACACCAATTAGAGACCCAGGTAATTCCTTCAATGGGGGACACAGGGTTATTTTGGTTGAACAGAGACTTGCTATATCAGTTATGACATGCCAGATTGTGATGTAGTAACTAACAACCCCAAAATCAATGACTTAAGATAAGAAAATATAACACTCACTGCATACCTCTCACAGGTCCTCTGGGGCTCTGGTGCTCTGAGACACATCGGACAGAGCATGCCCCATCTGAGCCTTGATGGGTGCTTCAGCAAAGCGATGGAGCATGGCTTCCACCCAGAAATGAGACACATCACCTCTACTCATACTTCATTGGCCAAGGCAAGTCACATGGCGAGAACTGACTTCAAAGGAACAGGTGTGTGAAACCTTGCCATGCCTCAGAAGGAGAAGAACCAGAATTACTGGAGAACTGCCTTCCTAACGCCCACATCTGGATTGGGATTTTTCAGGATTCTGTTCAAGGACATTTTCAGAGCCCATTCTCAATGCACAAGAGCCTATATGAAGATGAAGAGAGAAAATACATTTTGTTACCCTATATTCTCCTGTTCTAATATGCTGTTTTTGTTTTGTTTTGGTTTGGTTTTTTTTTGCCAAGCTTTTCTTTGCTGCTTCTCGTAAGCCATTCCCCAGGGGAATGACAGTGTTTGAAATCCTGACCTTGCCTAGAGATTCACGGAGAACAAAATGTTCCCTGGGGTATTCACAATCGTGTCCATCTGCTAGCTCCGTAAAACACACAGAGATGCCCCATGCAATCCACATTAGTAAGTTTCCACCCAAAGGTTCACGTTCCTGGCTTAGACCGTGGTGTTTAATAAGGGTCAGCACAGCTGAGTGGGAAGAGCAGTGTAGTAGGTATCACATTGCGTGGGTTCAAAACTATCACTTTCTAGTGTGTGCCGGAAAACAACTTTTTCTACTGCTTTGAGCTTCAGTTTCCTCAGCTGTAAAATGACAACAATACTACTACTTTGGAGGCTATCATGAGAACAACAATACTACTACTTTGGAGGCTATCATGAGAATCAGATAATATGTGTGAAACACTTAGGACAGTTAGCAGAAGAGACAGAGAGAGAGAGAGAGAGAGGAAAGAGAATGACCAACTTTATTTTCATCTCTGGATCTGGTGTGGTGAATTTTAAATACATTAACAAATTATCTGACACTCCTGCCTTCAACAGGTGGAGCCTAACTCCACTCTCCTTGTGTTTGAGCCAGATTACTGATTCCTTTCTGATGAATCAACTGAATGAGATCAAAATTACAGAACATGACTTAGAGCTTACATCTTAAAGGTTTTGTGGCTTCTATGTTGCTCCCTCTTGGATCACTTGTTCTGGGAGGAGACAGCTGGGAGGAATATCAGAAGACAGTCAAGCAGCCTTGTAGAAAGGCGGACATGGTGAGAAATCAAGGCCTCCTGCCAACACCGAGATAGGAACTGAAGGGCTTTGCCCATAGCCACAAGAGTGAGCCATCTTGACATGAATCTTTATATGGAAAACCCAAAAGACTCCACCCCCAAACTACTAGAACTCATACAGCAATTCACCAATGTGGCAGGATACAAAGTCATTGTACAGAAATCAGTGGCTTTCTTATACACTAACAATGAAAATACAGAAAGGGAAATTAGAGAATCAATTCCATTTACTATAGCACCAAGAACCATAAGATACCTGGGAATAAACCTAACCAAAGAGGTGAAGGAACTGTGCTCAAGGAACTACAGAACACTCATGAAAGAAATTGAAGAAGACACAAAAAGATGGAAGACCATTCCATGCTCTTGGATCGGAAGAATAAACATTGTTAAAATGTCTATACTGCCTAGAGCAATCTATACTTTTAATGCCATTCCGATCAAAATTCCACCGGTATTTTTCAAAGAGCTGGAGCTCTAAATTTTGTATGGAATCAGAAGAGACCCCGGATTGCTAAGGAAATGTTGAAAAACAAAAATAAAACTGGGGCATCACGTTACCTGATTTCAAGCTTTACTACAAAGCTGTGATCACCAAGACAGCATGGTACTGGCATAAAAACAGACACATAGACCAGTGGAACAGAGTAGAGAGCCCAAATATGGACCCTCAACTCTATGGTCAAATAATCTTCGACAAAACAGGAAAAAATATACAGTGGAAAAAAAGACAGTCTCTTCAATAAATGGTGCTGGGAAAACTGGACAGCTATATGTAGAAGAATGAAACTCGACCATTCTCTTACATCATACACAAAGATAAACTCAAAATGGATAAAAGACTTCAACGTGAGACAGGAATCCATCAGAATCCTAGAGGAGAACATAGGCAGTAACTTCTTCGATATCAGCCACAGCAACTTCTTTCAAGATATGTCTCCAAAGGCAAAGGAAACAAAAGTGAAAATGAACTTTTGGGACTTCATCAAGATCAAAAGCTTCTGCACAGCAAAGGAAACAGTCAACAAAACAAAGAGGCAACCCACAGAATGGGAGAAGATATTTGCAAATGACAGTACAGACAAAAGGTTGATATCCAGGATCTATAAAGAAATCCTCAAACTCAACACACACAAAACAGACAATCATATCAAAAAATGGGCAGAAGATATGAACAGACACTTCTCCAACAAAGACATACAAATGGCTATCAGATACATGAAAAAGTGTTCATCATCACTAGCCATCAGGGAGATTCAAATTAAAACCACATTGAGATACCACCTCACACCAGTTAGAATGGCCAAAATTAGCAAGACAGGAAACAACATGTGTTGGAGGGGATGTGGAGAAAGGGGATCCCTCTTACACTGTTGGTGGGAATGCAAGTTGGTGCAGCCACTTTGGAGAACAGTGTGGAGATTCCTCAAGAAATTAAAAATAGAGCTTCCCTATGACCCTGCAATTGCACTACTGGGTATTTACCCCAAAGATGCATATGTAGTGAAAAGAAGGGCCATCTGTACCCCAATGTTTATAGCAGCAATGGCCACGGTCACCAAACTGTGGAAAGATCCAAGATGCCTTTCAACGGACGAATGGATAAGGAAGATGTGGTCCATATACACTATGGAGTATTATACCTCCATCAGAAAGGATGAATACCCAACTTTTGTAGCAACATGGACGGGACTGGAAGAGATAATGCTGAGTGAAATAAGTCAAGCAGAGAGAGTCAATTATCATATGGTTTCACTTATTTGTGGAGCATAACAAATAGCATGGAGGAAAAGGGGAGATGGGAGAGGAGAAGTGAGTTGAGGGAAATTGGAAGGGGAGGTGAACCATGAGAGAATATGGACTCTGAAAAACAATCTGAGGGTTTTGAAGGGGCGAGGAGTGGGAGGTTGGGGAACCAGGTGGTGGGTATTAGAGCACGGATTGCATGGAGCACTGGGTGTGGTGCAAAAACAATGAATACTGTTATGCTGAAAAGAAATAAAAAATTAAAAAAAAAAAAAAAGAGTGAGCCATCTTGTAAGTGAACCTTCCAGCTCTAGTCAAGCCTTCAGATGCCCTGGCCAATGTCTTTTATTTTCCCCCAGCCAATGTCTTGTCTGCAGCCTCATGAAAGGCTCTGAGCCAGAACCACACAGATAAGCTGCTCCCAAAATCCTAACCCTCAGACACTGTGAGCCAATAACATGTTTGTTATCTTAAGGCACTAAATGTTATGGTAATTTCTTTCTCAATATCAGGTAGCCAATATATGAAGCATCTCCAGGTCTACCTTGCATATCCCAGCCCATATTTTTTCTGTATTTGGGCTTCTATCTTTTACATCTCCAATTTCCCTATTTAGAATATCATCTTTCCCTGATCTCCACACTTCTTCCCTGGCTAAATCCTTCTTATGTTCAGTTTCTTACTGAATATCACCTCCCCTGAGAAACCTTACCTGCTCTCCTTCTCATGCTCTATCCCTCCAAGCTGGGTGAAGGGAGGGTCCCTTCTCTGAGTCCCCATGCTTCCTTCCACTCAACACAGCCATTGTCATTTTCATGGGCATCCCCAAGTAGATTCCTTACACATCAAGACCCTTGGTCAATGTAGTAGACATAGTCTGTGCCCTCTCTGATATACTTTACTGCCAAGTGTAGTACACAGTTATGCCAGACTTCCCAGGACTTTTCAGGTTTTCCATTGAGAATCGTGCATCTGGGAAACTCCTCAGTCCTGAGCAGATCCAGATGGCCAGTCACCCTCAAGTGTCATTTACACCAGCTTCAAGAGCTGGTACCAAAAGCTCACTAATGTAACCACCTCCAGAGAATAGTCTTTGGCAGATAGCAACTGCCCTGCCCAGAAGAAGCCCTGGGAGATTACACTACCATACGTTGGGGGACTGTAACTTATACAGGGGTATGAAAACATAGCTCCCTTGTTTCAAGGTAGGGTGACTCAGTGGAGCTGTTTATGCGCCAGAGCCCTCTACATAGTTTAGGTCAAGGCAAGACTACACCTGACACTACATCCTTGCTCATCTCTTTCCCCTGACTATCCTGCTTCCTCCACTTTGTGTGATTCTCCTGGGATCCCTTCCTCAATATATCACATATGCCCAATTCCTGCATCAGGTTCTGCTACAAGGAACCCAAACTAAGATAGTAAATTGTTGCTGAATGGATGAATAAAGAGAATCTTAGTCACTTAAGATCTCTGAGCCTCATTTTCCTGACCTTTAAACAGAAATAATAATACTCAACCTACAGACTTATCGTGAGAAGTAAAGGCAGGTCTTTTTGCAAAGTGCCTAGAGCTGTGCCTGCCTACATGAAAGGTTGTTCCATAGCAACTCTTCAGCAACCTTCCCCACATGAAAGCCTACTGCATGGGTGACTGCGCCCCTCCCCCCCACCTCCATCCTTGGGTGAGCCAGCCCTTCCTTCTGCCCACAGTGAACAGCTTTCTTGAGTCTGACCCAACCCATAGGAGAATGAGGTTGTTCCTGAATTTAAGGGAGGTGGCTGTCTCTGAAGAATGCTAGGCAGGTAGGTAGGGAGTGACTGGCAAGCCATCTGATAGCAGGTTTAGGTTGAAAGCTATTTTGGCTGAAACACATCTTATTAGTCCCTTGACAATGTATGGCAGATCTCTGGTGCTAAAGGGCAACTTGTGAGATGGAGGAAGAAGTAACCTAGAAAATGCTTAGGTCTCAGATTAAAGAGACCCCAGTTCAGAATCAAGCAGAAATGGACACAAACCTGGCCCTGCTCCCATTGTCTCTGTGACCTTGGGTAAAGTCAGATCTCCATATCCCTGAACCTTTATTTACTCATCTGTAAGATGGGTGCAATCAACTGTTTCAAAGGCTGTGGTGAAGATGGGCAAACACCACGGCTGTGGAGCACTGGGCTCGCGGTAAGCACTCATGATGCAGAAGCTATTCCCTCCCTGAGCCTGACAGCTGAGCCATGGCTCTCAGGCTTCATCCTCAATCCACATGGTCTGGTTTCAGAATCCCCAAGCTGTCCCCCCTGCCCACCCCCTTCCTTCACCCACATGGACAAGGCTTCAGGCCATGTGGGACCCTAACCCCAGTAAAACCTGAAATAAGACAAATGGATAAGGAAGATGTGGTCCATATGCACTATGGAGTATTATGCCTCCATCAGAAAGGATGAATACCCACCTTTTGTATCAACATGGATGGGACTGGAAGAGATTATGCTGAATGAAATAAGTCAAGCAGAGAGAGTCAATTATCATATGGTTTCACTTATTTGCGGAGCATAAGAAATAACACGGAAGACATGGGGAGATGGAGAGGAGAAGGGAGTTGAGGGAAATTGGAGGGGGAGATGAACCATGAGAGACTATGGACTCTGAAAAACAATCTGAGGATGATGAAGGGGCGGGGGGGGTGGGAGGTTGGGGGAGTCTGGTGGTGGGTATTATGGAGGGCACGTATTGCATGGAGCACTGGGTCTGGTGCATAAACAATGAATTCTGTTACACTGAAAAGAAATTAAAAAAAAAAAAAAAGACAGACCTCACATTTTAAAAGGGGAATCGAGACAGCTTAATATCTAACCCAAAGAAACAAATCAGTCATGATGCAATTTCCACATGATAACAAATGTTGGATCTTGATGGTTATCATGATCTATTACTGCTTGACAAATAAATGCAAAACATAGTTCTTAAACCAGAACTCTATGTAAATAACAAAACTGCCCTATATACTCATATAAAGTATAGTAATATATATACTATATGCATATAATTATTATCTTGGTTCTAAGGGTCAACTGAATAGCTCTCCCTTGGGGTCTCTCACACAGTGGCTGGGGCTGGAGCCATCTGAAGGCTTGACTGAGCTGGATGTGCAAGATGGCTCCCTCACATGGCTGGCAGTTGGTGCTGGCTTTGCCCAGGAGCTCAGCTGGAGCTGCCATCTGCAGTGACTACACATACCCTCTCCATATAATGACAATAGCTGGATTCTGAGAGCCGGCAACTCAAGAGCAAGCCCTTCAGGAGGCCCAGAGGAGGGTGCAAGGCTCCCACTTCTGGGAACCTAGCCTCGGAAATCACACGTAGCACTTCCCCTGCACTCTTCTGGTCAAGAGCTAGTCATAGCCAGCCCAGATGCTAGGTGTGAAGTCAGGAGGCCTTGATCATGGGAAGTTATCTTTGGAGACCAATTAACACAGAAACAAATGTTAATTAGGGATTAGAAGAGAAAAATCAGCATTTATCAAGAGCCTGCTCTCTGCTGACCCTTTCAAAAATACACCCAATATAGTCCTCACAACAACCCAGAAGGGTGTTCTTCCTTCCCAGAAAAGGTGTTCTTCCTTCCCAGAAAAGGCAACTGAGGTTCAGAGAGATTATGTTTTTGCCTAGGGTCATAAAACCACAGTGACCAGGCCAGAGTTTGAACTCAATTCTGTGGGCTTCCAAGCCTGTGTCTCTCCTCAGATCAGCCTGGACTACCAGGATTCCCCTGACAACCATTTCTGGCTTATCTGCCTCAAGGAACTGAAGACTTCACAAGTTGATAATTCTCATCTCCTTTCCACTTGAAAAAGTTGCCCTTTCACTGGAAAGGAAAATGACTTCTGGCTCCATCTGGGAAAGCCACTGGCTCCCTGTTCTGCCCATGGAGAGAGTGAGGCCCATCCGTCACTGAGGGTTGACTCACCAGCCCCCTTATTCCTCATTAGCTCAGACCCAGACCACTGGGTCAGCCAGGAGCAGAGGTGGTTCTGTTCCTGGGTCCTCTCCAGCTCTCCTCCTCCCCCTGCCACTCTGAGCCCCCATTTCTCCATGGATCTCCCAGCCTTCTATGTTTACTGGTTTCATTAATGTTCCTGATTGTTATAGATATAAGCCAGAGCTGGGTCATTAAGCCTGAATCTTTTGAAATCCCAGAGATGCACAGTCCAATCTTATGTCTGCAGTGGGTAAGGGGGAAAGTACACTTGATCTGGCATTATAGATTCAAAACCTTTAACTGGGAATATGAGCTCCCCTGGGAGGATGGGGTTAACTACAAGGGACCCCAGAAGCTGAAGACCAGGACACAGCATAACTCTGCCAAGTACTCCTATATAACTGGCTGTGATGAAGTCCTGTGGGGGACCCAAAAGAAGAGTTAAAAGCCCTCCCTCTACCATCTTTAAGAGTTCAGCAGAGTCCTGACTTAGAGATACCCATTGATAAATGAGAGAGAGAGAGAGCAACTGGGAGAGGGACAAAGAGAGAGGGAGAGAGAGAATCGTAAACAGGCTCTGTGCCCAGTACAAAGTCTGATGTGCGGCTCGATCTCATAAGCCTGAGATCAAGACCTGAGCTGAAATCAAGAGTCAGATCCTTAGCCAACTGAGCTACCCAGGCACCCCAGCACAACATCCAATTTAAAGGAGTATATTAACACCCCTGGAAGGCATTACGGTAGGAAAAAAAATGAATTCTATTCATTTCAATTGAGGAGCTATTTTATGCCTCCACCATTAGAATGATCTTACATGGGGCACCTGGGTGGCTCAGTAGGTTAAGCACCTGCCTTTGGCTGAGGTCATGATCTCAGGGTCCTGGGATCAAGCCCCACATTGGGCTCCTTGCTTCGCAGGGAGTCTTCTTCCTCTGCCTGCCACCCCCCCCCCCTTTGTGCTCTTTTTCTCTTTCTGTCAAATAAATAAATAAAATATTTTTTAAAAGACTTAAAAAAAAAAAAAAAAAGGAATGCTCTTACCCACTTGACTGTCTAGTGTGGAGAAAAAGATGGTGGTGGCCAGAAGCTGAGCATGCAGGTTCTGCTCAGGTAAGCTTGTACATGGACCATAGGCAGAGAGGGACCCACAGTCTTTGGACACAGAATGTGACAGAGAGGCATGCCTGTAGGCCCTCTAAGGCATGGTGACCCCGAGCTTACTAAGCTACCCCGAGCTACCCCATAGCCCCTCTGACCCAGGTGACAATTAATCACACTAGCAGAGGAAATCAAAGCAGGATGGAGAGTGATTCTGAAATGCCCCCCTTTGGTTCCTCACTAATAGGCAAAAACCGACATGTGAGAAAAAGGCCAGAAATTCTCCTACCCCTGTGCACAGAAGTGATAGCCAAACCACAAAGTACTGCAATGCCAAGGACTATTCACAAAGGCAGCTCTCCTTGGGTGGAGACTATAGAGCATGTGTCTGAACTATGTGGTCTACCTGAGGGTTTAGAGTCATCAGTATCTTCAAGCAGTGTTCATCTCCTTGGGTTTGTGTCTGTGTCCCTGGAGCCCTTGGGGAAGGCCCCATGGAGAAGAAAGAATGCACACCCTCCCATGGGCTCATTTGCAATTCTGTTTCCAGGAATCGCTCTGTTTTCCCCCAAATTAGGGCACAAATGCCCTTGCCTCTTGCCCTGGGTGGCAGGACCCTGGGGAAGCAAACTGTCCTTTCCAGTGTCTTTGTCTCAAGAGCACAGAGCACCTTCCTAACTACAATACCACATATATTCATATTATCCCTATTTTATGCTAAAATTAAGCTGTTCTAGCTCACTTTCCTCATCTTCTTGATGAGAGAGTGAATTAAATAAAGGCTCCTCCCAGGTCTTAAAGCCATGATTTTTATGTCAGAGTGATGGAGTGAAGTTAAAATGGATTCACCCATTGAGAATTACCTATAATTTTTTTCATTAGTGTTATTTTCTGCTGTTTCGATCCTAGGAATCATTATGATTTACATGCTCTGGTCTCAGTCCCTGCTCTATCACTGTGTCACCTTGGGCAAGTTACTTAACAGCTCTGAGTCTCCCCTCCTCAAATGAAAATAGGGTTGAAGTTAGCTGACTCATGATGTCATTACAAAGATCAGATGAGATAATGTCTACAAAGCACCTAGTTCACAATGTACTCAGAAGATGCTCAGCAAATGTTAATTCTCTTATGGTCCCTCTAACATTCCCTGCTGGGAAAGAAATCCCCACAGGAACATTCTCGACCTTGCCCACACCAGCCCCTTTACTGCAGGAGTAAGGTTTTTTCTCTCTCATCCATGATTGGTTGTTCTCATCTCTTCACAATTCTGCTTTCAACGACCTCATATGGGTAATCTGAAATTGGCCATAGTGGGAGGATTTACGCTACAGTAATCAGCAATGCCAAAAACCAAAGCCCCATCTCCTGGAGCCAGTTTACCAGCACACCCTGGCTGTTAGGCTACACTTCCCCACCATCCAGGGCCTACCCATCCAGGGCCATCCTGGATAGATGGAGACAGGACATGGGCCATTGTGAAGAACAATGGGCCTGAAGCACAGATTCCCTCTGTACTAAACAGTTTTTTCAACAGGTTACATGAGGCCACCCGGAGGCCCAGTTACGGCCAGCTGCCATTGATTTTTTCCAACAAGAGGAAAAACCAGCAAAAAGAACATGTGCTCAGAGGCCAGTCAATCTTTTATCGGATCAGATGAACCCAAGTGAAAAAGAACTGCCAAAGAGCTTTTGACTAGGACAGCATAATAGGGACTGTTTCTGAAATAAAACCACTTTGTTGTTCAAATGTACAAAGTTGACAGCTTTTTTTCTCTCCATGAACTGAAAGGAAAATTTTCTAAAGAAAATTTAAAACCAGATAACCCATGTAAAGAAGTGGCAAAAAGAATTCAAGGCCACAGATTGTTCACAATAAAAACACATACATATATATGGTCTTTACAGCCCACCAGGCCTTGTTTTAAGCACTTCACAAATATTAACTCACTAAATCCTCTCAATAATCCTGCGAGATACACATTAGCATTAGGCCCATTTTATAGATGACAAAACTGAGGCAAAGAAAGAAACTCTGTGAAGTCAAAATCTACAACCTTTGACAAGGTAGACCCTGACAGGCTTTGCTGAGCCTTATGTTGAGGCAGAGGGATGTGGAATGAGAAGAGCAGCCCTGGTCTCCTTAAATCAATCATTCCCTCTCTGTAGCAATCTTCTCTGCCTGGACCACTATCCCCCTCTTCATACTTGCAAACTCCTGTTCATCTTTGTTTCACATTCTCATAGGCTGTGGCAGAAGGAGATGTGCTTTTCTTCTTTTGGCCTTCTTTCCTTCCCTCCTAGCCCTTCCTAGAGAACAGATCATGATAGTCTGTCAAAGTAATGCTAGGTGGTGCCACTGACAGTAGGAAGAAAAGGGCTTACTTGTCTGTGGGGATGCCTGGAAGACCCTGAGAGCTCTAAGCTTCCTGTGGGTCACACAACCCAAGGTTCTCCAGCAGGACCTCCAGGAAAGATGTGATGCTATAGAAGATGGCAACAAGGAAGGGGAGTCTGAGGCAGGAAGGAGCTCCTGAACACCCACTGTGACAAACCTGACAGAATAATCAGTGACTCTGTGAGGACAGTGGGGAGAGAATTTGCATCAATGCCTTGGAATCCTAGAGAGTGGGCTTCATCCGCTAAATCTAATACTCACGGATGTCGTGGAATAGCTGGGAGGTTACAAACAAATCCATCCAAGCTGGATGTAAAGTGAAATGTAAAAATAATGTATTCAAGATTACTTATGTAAAAAGAAAAAAATTGTGGAAGGATCAAGGAATATTTAAGAATATTAAACTTTAATAAGTCACCCAAACATTGATTTTTACATGAATAGGGAAATTAATCTAAAAGTATAAGAAAATGGGAAAATCAATATTCAATGATCATGCTTAAAATCTGTATTTTTTTTTTAAGATTTTGTTTATTTATTTGACAGACAGAGATCACCAGTAGGCAGTGAGGCAGGCAGAGAGAGAGAGAGGAGGAAGCAGGCTTCCGGCTGAGCAGAGAGCCCGATGCGGGGCTCAATCCCAGGACCCTGGGATCATGACCTGAGCTGAAGGCAGAGGCTTTAACCCACTGAGCCACCCAGGCGCCCCTAAAATCTGTATTTTAAATATTGAGCCATAAATCAGGAAAAATAGGAATGAATAACTTCATTTAGGCTTTTACTTGATGACTATGCTATTTTCATGAAATTAGTAGTATCACTTAAGAATCAAATTTTGGAACAATTATACATCAAGACTGTATTGGGACTGTTAGTATAAAAAATATATGCCTCTGTTACTTCTTTTCTTTTTTTTACGGTAACAAACACAATATTCTTTCATTTGAAAAAAAATTAAGTCCCTTTTTAATCTTGCCCTGGCTCCCGGGGGAATTATTGGACTTCTAGGCTCATTTCTTCATTCACAAACATACACTGTTTTCCACATAATCGGAATCATATTCTACATATTATTCTGTGACTTGATGTCTTGGAAAATCTCCCTGTCAATACATACAAACTGACAGAAGTTTTATTCGCCATTATGTTGCATTCTGTAATGCAATCATTCCCTTCTGAAGAACCATTAAATGGCTTCCAATTCACTACCAGCATAAACTTTTGCAATGAACCCTGGACATGCTTGTGCTTACTATTGCTAGAGGATCCTTTCCTACAAAAGGAATTGCTAGGTCAAAAGGTGTGATATGGTAGATATTGCCAAATTTCTTTCCAATAATGAGGTAGCAACGAATCTCACACTAACAATGAGTGTGAATTATTGAATCTGTAACATAATTTGAGGAGAATTGTCATTTTTAAGATATTGTCTCCTCTCATCTAGAAACAGAATATGTATGTCAATTATTTCAAGCCTTCGTCACATAATCTCTTGTTGGGTTTGTTCCTCAGCATTCAGACTTCTTCTGAACTTCCTATCAGTTCAAATCGTTTCTCAACTGACTTGATTAAATCTGATGTTAAAAATACCTACTTTTTAAAAAAATAAAAATAAAAATAAAATAAAATAGCACCTGGGTGGCTCAGTGGGTTAAGCATCTGCCTTCAGCTCAGGTCATGATCCCAGGGTCCTGGCATTGAGCCCTGCATTTGGCTCCCTGCTCAGTGGGGAACCTGCTTCTCCTGCTCCCTCTGCTGTTCCTCTTCCCACCCCCACTTGTGCTTTCTGGCTCTCTCTGTCAAACAAATAAAAAATAAGTATATAAAATAAAATAAAATCCCACTTTTATTTCATGTTTTCTTGTGTTGTCATATCCACTATTTATCTTTACGTAGTCTTCTGCAGGAAGCCTTCACTCCACCCTTCCTCTGCTTCTAACAGAGATGGCACTTAGTACAGTGCACAGGAAACATCAGTGTACTCATATCTGCTCACTTGAAAGTGAGCTTATCACTACCATTCTTAAGCAGATACAAGGTCCCAGGGATTGTGCTAAATAGTTTACAGTCATCATGTCACTTACTTCTGATATCATACCTTTAGAGAGGTCCTCATTATCCCCACCTCACGAAGGAAGAAACTGGGCTCAGAGAAGCAGTGTAACACTCCCAGGTCCACTTGGCTAAGCAGCTGAGGAGTAACGTGTTAACCCCCTTGGGATAATCACAAGCCAGTACTCCCCGCCCCCCCTGCTATGACACCTTCTTACGGCAGGAATTCATGTTACATTCATCCTTCCTTCTATCACAGTGTATGACGCATCATAGGCCCTTGCTCAATGTCACTCCTTTGATAGGTCAGTTATATCAGGAAAGTTCTAAATAGTTCCCTAAACTTGGATAAAACCCATCAGGTCTCTACTTGGGGTCTCCAATGTATCAAAGATGTTTTTCATGACAACACAGGACTGAGGTCTCAATACTAACAAAAAGAGAACATTCTAGTAGGAGGAAGTATTGGATACCTCCTGTGCTCTCTCTCACATCCTCTTTGCTTTTTTACTTACTTTTATTCTACCCAGTAGAAACCAGCAACCAGCTCCAAGCACCTGCCTCGCTAGCTTTATGTGTATCCCTCTCTGCTGCTCCCAGACTTCTCGATCTTGCCTATGAGCCACCCATGGCAACATGGCCAACTACTTTGAAGCATGAGGCCCGTGAGAAGGGTGAAGGTTGTCAACACTGCCTGATAAGAACTTCCTCTCCCACACCTCAGTTGGACCACTCTGAGACACATCCTGGATAACTCCACAGAAGGTTCTAGAAGGATTAAGCCCTCTGTCCACAGAAGTCACCAGCTTGATCCATGTCCTTGGCTTGGCTTTTTCAACTTCTGTTTTACTTCTCTCAGCACCCCTGCTCCTGTTCCCTGGAATCACTTACCAAAATAAACTACCTGCCTGAAAACTCTGGTTTGGGGCTCTGCTTTCTGAGGCTTCCTAGTCCAAGCTAATAGAAGACATGGTACATACACCAGCTCAAACAGATGTTGCACACACATGTTTACCCACACTGCATACTCCAACTTAGACCCTTCAGGGTTTGACTTGTTTTGTCTGTCTAAATAAATTCAACCATCATCAAGGAAAATGAAGTATTTGTCCTTTCATCCTCAGCCAGGCCCCGATTTTAGACACCATTATTCCTTATTTTCAATAGATTACATCACTAAAAATCCATCTACTTAATTAATATGAGTAGAGCCCATGCCACACTCATTGAAGAACAATCCTTTAAAAATGTCTCTACCTATGCCTAATCCTCAGGTCTGTGTCCTCCCATCTGTGGGAGGCAGGAGAGCTAAAGGCCAAAGAACTAGCTATGGGTTTGGTATTAACAGAATAGGAGAGGAGCTTTAGGTCGTACTATAGTACATCTTACTAGCAGTAAGGAGCACTCAGCTGGAAGGGCCAGAGCACTAGTCAGGCTCCCAGTTTTTTATGACCCCAGCAAGTCACATAATTTCTTGGAGGCTCCATTTCTCCACCTGTAAAATGAGGGGTTTTCCCCAAAGCAATTGTCACTCAAATTTCTTACTAATTCACAGTCATTTCCCCAGAAACATGGGTAGCTGGTATATCTGCAGGGAGAAGAAGAAGGGATTTCAGATTACTGGACTAGGTACTGGGTTAACCATGACTCTGTTATAGCCCCTATTTCACTTAACGTTCACAGTGGCCTGCTTTCTTAACCCCCTTGTTTAGTATGGCCCCTGGAATTCAAGAGTTCAGGTGACAGTCTCAAAGTTGATCTGATGAAAAAATGGCAGCACCAGCCTGGGACTGGTGTGTCTGAGCCTAAACCCATTTGCTTCCCACTGCCCCATCCGACCACTAAGTAAGTCCCACCAGGGGAAAAAAAAACAGACACACACACATTTAGCATTCAAGGATTCCTCCAGCTCTCATCTCACCTCCTAAATTAAAAGCCTATTAAAGGCCAGGATCCCATAGATGAAAATTCTCAACCTTAGCCCAAGTATTAGTTTCCTATAGCTGCTATAATAAATTACCACAAACTGGGTGGCTTAAACCAATACACGTTTATTCTCTTATAGTTCAGGAAGTCAGAAATTCAAAATCACTAGCCAAAACCAAGGTGTTGGCAGTGCCACGTTCCCTCCAGAAACTCTAAGGAAAATCCCTTTCGTTGCCTTTTCCAGCCTCTACAGTTGCATTCTTGGCTCATGACCCCTTCCTCCATCTTTAAAGCCAGTACCATCTCTGACTCTGCCTCCCTGTGCTTCCTCCCTTCTGTCTGTAGGCAAGTTTCCCTCTTCCTTTCTAAATAAACTCATGATTATGCTTAAGGGCCACCTGGACAATCCAGGATAATCTCCCCATTTCAAGATCCTTAACCTGCAAAGACTCTTTTTCCTTATATGTGGAAATTCCAGGGATTAGGACCTGGATCTTTTTGGGGACCATTGTTCAGCCCTCCACAGCCCAGATCAGAGAAAATCTGCATGGCTTTCTGAAGCCAAACAAAGCCAACCAAGTTTGGAACCCCTCTAGAAAAGTAACACAGAAAACTACCAAACAATCAAGACTACTCAGTTACACTTTAGACCTTTGGAAAGGAGACTATCTCATGATACTCTAATGAAATCAACAAAATGCAAAGACATCCCTGATGTCTCAGGCTGCCTTGTCTCACCTGTCTAGTCACCCCAGGTGCTCAGAGTTCTCACATTCCAATCCTCTTATTCCTGTCTACCATAGCAATGGACTCTCAGGAGAAAGGGCTACCAGGACTTTACTCTGTTGAATGTTGGAAGCCTTAACCTAGTTTTTAATAGTAAGATGAAAGACCTTATCCTCTGCAGAAGGAATTTCCAGCATCAGAGACAAATTAAAAGCTTCCTATAGCTCATGCAGGCAGCCAGTGAGGTCCTTTTAGCTTTTTTTCTCACAAAGGAAATGCTCAGTGTCAAACAGAGACATCTTTCCCCAGAAAATATATTTCCATTGCAGGCATCTTTAGCTGAGTGAAGATTCTGCTGAAGACTTGTCTTCCCTCCTCCATCTCTTGTTCCTGGCAATACTTGCTATGGTTGCTTAACAAACCATGGCATCTGGGACTCCAGCTGTAGGAGTAAGCCACCTTGGGGAGCCAAGGTAAAGAGGACAGGTATAAAACAAGGTCCTGAAAACCTTTGGTCTAAAATCTGGATTCTTCTTGTCTTAGAGGGGCCCCATCGGTGGTTTTCTGCCTGCCTATTGGCCTCATCCCCAGCCATGAAGGCCGAAGGGAAGAACCAAAGCTCATCCTATCACTTACCTGCACCCATCCTCCTTCCAAATAGCTCTTAATTCATTCTTTGCCATGTCTGATAGATCATGGAGGATGTTGAGGGACTGAAAAACACTTTAAACTCAAAGAAAATAGGAACTAATAGTGACATTTGGGAAATCCAAACAGGCCAGAGAGGGAAATATTTCAAGTCAGGGAAGTCTCCCAGATGACCCCTAAATCATACCAAATAGGCACTGATACCCCTTCTTTGCACGTGTTCTATTGGGAAAAGACACTGTCCTTTAGGCCTTGTCTGTTTTTACTGAAGGACAATCAAGGAATTCATTTCAATCAAGGTTCCCAAGATGCATTGCTTCTGGCCATCCACCAGGTCACTTCTCTATTGACATTGCTCTCCAATGGCTTTGAACCCTTCCACAGTCAGATCTGTGTAGCTATGTGTGGCCTCAGCATTGAGTTCCTATGAGTCCCATAAAGACAGTGGGACCTGGTCCCTATGGGTAGGGGTGCAAGAAAGTGGTTTGGGTTTTCCAAACCCAGTCAACCCTGAAGAGCTTGGCCAGCACTAACTTAGAAACTTGAGCAGGTTACTTAATCTCCTTGAGCCTTACTTTTTCCCATGTGAAATCTGGGAATAATGCCTCTTAGAGGTTTTGGGATACTACTGAAATGCGTATGTAAGATGCATACCACAGTGACTACTATGTATCAGGCACTTAATAAATGTACCTAGTCTTAATGTTATTTATATTAATATTAATATAAAGTTATGTTGTTAGCTTATAGATTATGATCTAAAATCATAATCTATAGCTATCTGAGAACAAGAGTAATGACCCACAGAATTCTCTCTTTTTATGTTTTGCTTTAAACATCTCTCAGCCCTTTGAATATGGAGCAATGCTTTACTTTGCTCTTCAACATTCACAAATATCTACCAAGTGCTTTCTGTGTGCAGAAAACACAACAAGCCCAAGGTATTGAGTTTGCCCTCAAGAGAATTACCACCTCCATGAAGAGTCAAGAAACACCTGGTGCAGAAGAAGATGGGTCAAGTCATATTCCTCAGTGCTCATTGAATCAAAAGAGCTTCCAGAATCCACAGGTCTTAGTCCTTGGGGCACGAGGTACACCAAAGGCCTCCAGGACTTGGATCTTAAAGAAGGGGTAAGACGTGAACATGTAGAGAAGCGTAGAGACATCCTACGTCAAGACCTTGGTGCAAAAGGGAAGGAGTTTTGGGAATTTAGGTTGGGAACCCTTTCTCTATTTGTCCCTAGCTTCCCATCAGCCATCAAAATGGCACAGGGGCTGGGGTGCTTAGTGAGTTCTGCAGTTCTGGAAATCAGCCCTGCGTCGAGCTGCGTGAGAAGCACAGCCTGCAAGCTGATTTGCCAATTTGTGCAGAAACTACTCTTACCAACATGCCGGGCCCTTCTTAGCCCGCTGAGGGAAGGAATAGTCTTGGAATTGGCTTTCTGAAACAGATTTTCTCAATTCAAATTAGCTACAGTGGTGTTGTTAATCCCCTTGTTATGGGATTAGAATGTATTATTGCATTGAGATTGAAGCCTGACAGATACATTGGAGGAGTTTGGATTCAACTGAAGGTTCCAAGCATGAGGGCTCCCCAACAGGCTCTGTGATCTTTGGCTGGAACAATGGCGCCACCTAGTGGCAAAAATGGTGTCCCTTTGGAAGGGTTTCTGTTTGGGCAGGTTTCAACTCCTGAGGCCTTGTGTGTGCAGAAATACTAGGAAATGCTAGGAAAACTAAAGTAGAAAGGATGAATACCCAACTTTTGTATCAGCATGGACGGGACTGGAGGATATTATGCTAAATGAAATAAGTCAAGCAGAGAAAGTCAATTATCATACGGTTTCACTTACTTGTGGAGCATAAGGAATAACATGGAGGACATTTGAAGGAAAGGAAAATTGAGGGGCGGGGGAATTGGAAGGGGAGATGAAGCACGAGAGATTGGACTCTGAGAAACAAACTGAGGGTTTTGGAGGGAAGGGGGATGGGGTGTTGGGTGAGCCTGGTTGTGGGAATTAAAGAGGGTACATATTGCATGGAGCACTGGGTGTGGTGCATAAACAATGAAACTTGGAACACTGAAAACATAAAATAATATTTAAAGAAAACAACCTAAAGTAGGCTAACTCCTCCCTCACGGGCTTGCAGGTCGGGGCTCAGTAGTCCAGATCCCATGGAGTGCATCAACTGTGGCCCCAGGGGCTGCCTGGTGGGCAACACAAGCTGGACAGGCTGAACTCCAGAGCTGCCCTTGAAGGGGTGTCTACAGAGTAGGACTTCAACAAGCATAAAATGGCCCTTGGACCCACCTGCTCTCTAATGCCTTAAGTCCCATTCACAGTTGACAAAACCTGTTTTTGTGCTTACTCGCTCTTTCTGCATCTGTTTATCATTTGCCTCCATGAACCAGACAGTATGCTTAGAGCTAAGACACAGCAATGTCTAAGGACAAGTCCCTACCTCCCATACATGGTCAAAGAGACAAAGACAAGCCCTCCCACTGGACTCTGCAAGAAACTTGGAGCCCACTCCCAGACTAGCAAAGCTGTGCATCACCTTCCATCTCATGTCCCCAACACAACATTCCCTCTGCCTTCCTGCCTGCTGTTCCTTTATACCCAGGCCCAGCACTGCCACCATGCCCTTACTTGGCTTTCCATATGGAGGAAATATCTTCCCTGTCTCCTCAAGGACGGGTGTTCTGAAGGCTCTGGGGAGGGCCAAGCTACCACTGTCAGAGAAAAATGACTTCCAACAGCAGATACTGACATGAGTGGCTGCAAACAGGCTGCAGCTCCAGGTAGACATGTGGAAAACAAAGGCAGCAGCCCCAGGGACAGAGAGGGAAGGGGGTGTCACACAGACTAAGGCTATAGTTCCACTCAGGGACTACGTGAGGGGCTGAGAATAATGAGAGGGTTTGCATCCAGCAGTTACTAAGAATGAAAAAAATGGGAGGACTGTGTGTTCTACCCTAAAACCCAAAAGAGGGTAGGAAAGGGAGCGAGGGGCAGATGATGAGGGTTCAGGGGACTCTGTAGGGTGAAGAGTGAGTGCAAATGCCCCTGGATGTAATGACCATAGATAGTGTAAGTGTGGGAGTGAGTGGCTAATGCCAAACCCTAGACTATCTGTGTAACCAGATGGAAACCCATCTTCTACTCACCTCCAAATCCTCCACAGGAAGCAACTACATACTCATTAATGAAAACACTGTGTGAACAGGTTTGATTTAGAATCTGAGAATTACCTAAGAAATGTGTTGACCCATGTCTGGGTCAATGCTGTGTCTCAAGGAGAAAGCACCCACAGGCCCAAGAACCTGAATGACAAGGAGCAAGGAACATGTAAGCCCCTGGAAATTGACAACATCCAGAAGAGGGCTATGAGCTTCCATAAGGCACAGAACAGATTCTAAGCCTATCCAAGGTCCTAGCAGTTGAGAATCCCAGCAGACCTCTGATCCACCCATGCATTTGTACCTCCCTTCTCAGATGTAGAAATTCCAGGTCCATTTTCTTGTCTATCCTTTCTCTTTCATCCTTGCTGACAACCTCATCTTGAGATGTGTTGCTATATAGAGGGACTCGTGTGATATTATGAAATCAATAAAGGCTTTAGAGCTAGAAATATGGGGATGCCAGTCCCAGTTCCCCTTTGTCCTATCTACATGGCCTTAGTGAATTGCTCAACCTATGGAAGCCTCAATTCCACTTCTGCAAGTTGGGGTTGCTAAAAGGCTTAGAGATAATGTATAGAAATAGAAACACTGTTTTTGATGGACAACAGTTTCCTCATTGCAGCTGGAAGCTTCTGGTTTATGGTGAATACTACCTACTGAGGATCTGGTCCATGGAGGGGAAAGGGGACTGGGTTTGGAGGAAAGGGTGATGTGCCCAAGACTAAATCAACAGCACAAGGTCTAAGAATGAATGGCAAGCATCTGGGTCTTAGGTCTGGTCACAGATCCACATGGAATCAGAAATGCATGATCTCTGTCCTTCACAGTCCCCTTTTCAAAAGCAGGTATTTATGGGCTTCCTTGTCAGAATGCAAATGTGGCAGGAGCCACTGAACTTGTTATCCATTTATGGGGTGAATCTGGACTCCTGCTAGCAACGTAATGCCTTTCTAGAAATTGAGTCTCTGTCACCCGCATCCATAGGGTTGTAGCAGAAGTTTGATGTGATCGTGCAACCCACCCCCTGCTTACTGTGGACTGGTCTAGGAAGGGCATTGCATTTGGGGAAGAGGTCAGACTCTTTCTGGGTGTCTTTCTATTTTCTTCCCAGAACTGAGAAGCAAGAAGCCTGGGTCACAACCAGAGAGAAGAACAAAGAGCAACATAAATAAATGCACAGAGTAAAGATCCCCAGCTTGGAATAAAACTCCAGGCCAGCTCTGGTCCCACCGCCTGGCTCTATCTCTGACACTGAATTCAGAAACACACCCTGAGAGCCTTCCAAGTCCTTTTTCACTTGGAGTACGTGGAGTGAGTTTCCAGAGCTGACATCCAGAAGAGGTCCAACTCACATACAAAACAAGGTTTCATTTGTTGTAGAGGAGGGACAATGATGTTAAATGTATGTCCCCCCACCCCCTCCCCCATCCCCCGATGATGAACAAACTGCCCCCAAGCTCCTCAGTCTTGGAAAACCCGCTCTGGGTATTGTACACCTGAAGAGCTGGCGTGTCCCCCAGATGTCACTCAGGCATAGCAGTAACATGTTACAATTTAATGGGCTGCTTGTAGAGATTTCCCTCCACAATGAGAATGTTTCTTATTACAGGAACAAGATGAAAAAGGAGTCATTCATTCCACATGAAAAACAGGGACTTTAAAAAATGGAAACCCTGTCAATCACACAGAAGCACAAGCTGTGATTAAAGCCCCTAGACTTTTTCCCATTATCGTGAGCACATTTGAATTTTAGCCTAACACTGAGCCTGTATTACAGAACATCTGATGGATTCCACTTTGAACATAATGCCAAACATGTCTTAAATGTAAAATACTTATCACCCAAATTCAAGCAAATTTGGGTCTTTTATTGAAGAAATAGTCACAGCACCTCATTTACAAACTTAAAACAAGGTCTCCCTAATCAGGGAAATGAGGATAAAGCTGGAGCCTATTATAATTGTTCTGCTGGTGTGTGAAGTATTGTTTGTAAAAGAAAAGCCAGACACTTCTGGAAAAGGCAAGTTCCTCTCCCCAGCCCACTACTGCTGTGGCCAGCAATAGAGCCATTTTGCTGTATCAGTTCAAACAATGAGTGAGACCCCTGGACTAGGGGCTCGGAATATAAATGAGACACGGTCCCTGTCCCCAGGAATTCACTAGCTAATGAAAAATGAGCGTTAAGGAGAGAGACAACTAACTTTAACCATGAGGTTGTGGGCACATAGAGAGGAGGCAGGGGTATGGGAGGGGCTGCCCAGGAAAGGCTCCAGGGATGAGCAACATTTGTCCTCAGAAGAGGGGGAAGGTCTGAGTGCCTGGGTGGCTCAGTTGATTAAGCATCTGCCTTCAGCTCAGGTCATGATCCTAGGTCCTGGGTTCAAGCCCTGAATTCCTGCCCCCTGTTCAGAGTGGGAGTTTGCTTCTCCTTCCCCTGCCCCTGTCCCCTGCCCATGCTCTCTCACACTTTTTGTCTCTCTCTCAAATAAATAAGATCTTTAAAAATAAAAAAAAAGTAATCTAATGCACAACTTTTCATAATTAAAAAAAGGGGGGGAAGGTCTTCCAGGTCCAAGGGCAGCATGAGGAAAGGTACAAGTGTGAGGAGCCTGGCACACTGGGCATGTCTAGTGGGCAGCTCTCCACCTACCCATGCTCACCCAGGGGCATGCAGCGACTTGTGCCTGGCATTTGTGAGACCCAGGGACTAAGGGATCATTTCTGCCTTGAGAGGCAGAGGTCTCCTGAATGGTAGGCAAGGCTGAAGACAGAACAAGCAGACAAGAGCCCCAGGTTTCCTTAGTGATCCGATGTGCTTCCAGAGAAGTTTCTGGCCCAATGAGTGGGACAACAAAAGATAAAGTCAGAGGATATTAGCCCAATGCTCAGATGAATAAAGGGAGTGGGCAGGAAAGGTCCCAGCTCCAAACCTTTGACCCTTCTGTGGCAGGTATCTCTGCCGACTTCAGAGCCAGCACAATCACTACTTCCTACAAGACCAGGGCATCTCCCTTGAATCCATACTTTCTTTTGTACTCCTCCCCAGTACTCATCAGCAATTCATCTCACCTCTACTTCCAAAGTGTACCCACCTTTGCCAGCACTGCAGTCCAGGCCACCATTAGCTCTCATTTGGACAATGATGGACATTATATTCTATGATAAATCAGAGAACCTTTTTTTTTTAAGATTTCATTTATTTATTTGACAGAGAGATCACAAGTAGGCAGAGAGGCAGGCAGGGTGGGTGGGGGGAGAAGCAGGCTCCCTGCGGAGCAGAGATCCCGATGTGGGGCTCCATCCCAGGACCCTGGGATCATGACCTGAGCTGAAGGCAGAGGCTTTAACCCACTGAGCCACCCAGGTGCCCCTATTCTATGATAAATCAGATGAGAATGTTCCCTTACTCAAGACACCCTGAAGATTTTTCTTTCCACTTGGAATAAATCTAAGCTCTTTTCTGTGGCCTACAGGACAGACCTGTTTGGGGCCCCAGCCCAGCTCTCCAGTCTCCCTACAGACCACCCTGACAGCTCACCCGGCTCAGTCCCATCACTCTCCTTCCTGCACCCATGTTTGCCTTAGCTCTGCCTAGAAGATCCTTCTCAAATAACATTACCGGCTCAAGAAGCCAGCATGATGCCTCATTGATTGCCTCCACACAACTTATCACTGGTTCCTTATTGTCTGTTCTCCCACCCTGATACACCAAAGGCCCCATAAGAGGAGGGACTTGTAAACCCGAGTTCTTCGTGACTGCATTCCTAGAACAAGATCCATCCCATAAAGGATGCTCAGTGCACATTCACTGAATGAACAATCCCATGCACCTGCCAGTACCCCTCAAAGCTTGGGGCCGTGTCGAAGCCATGTTTCCAGGAATGTGCCAGGAGAGGACAGTGTTGCCCTTGTGGGGCCTGATCTGATGTCGGGGAGGGGTTCATATGTCCCAGGGATTCCCAAGCGATGAAATCAAAGGCCACCTTTCCTGTCTTCGCAGAACTTTCATGGTAGAATACTCATACCTCTGCCACCCTGCTGACCACTCTGTGACTGCGCTGTATTAATCAGGTCTCTCTAGAGAAACATAATCAACAGGAGCTCTCTCTCTGAATGTCACCTATTGTTGCCAAAGCTTTTAGGCAACTCCGAGGAGGACAACCAAACTCTTGCCTTAAGGTTTACCCCACCAGTCCACCCGATTTCCACCGTTCAACCTCTCACTTGTTCAAATACTCATTCAGCATGTATTTACTGAGCATCTACTATGTATGAGGCCCTGTACAGGGCAAAACAACACAATCCCTGACCTCTTATAGCTATATATATATGTATATATACATATATATATAGCTTATAGTTCAGTGGGAATATGACCTCTAAACAGATAAGTACACAAAAATATTCACGGCAACTGTGGTACATGCTGGGGAGAGAGAAACGCAGCATGTTCATTTCATCTGTTTTCCAGATATTTACTGAGGACTAAGACAGGCAAAACCTTATCTTAGGTGCTTACTGGAACATGTAAAAAGACAAAAGTTGGGAGGTAGGAGATGGTCCCCCAAGGAAATATCACTCAAGCTGAGACCTGAAAAACAGATAGGTGTTCACCTGACAAGAAGATGGGAAAACATGCCTCTCTGAGGAACACCATGCAGGGTCCTGGGACAGGTAATAGCTGTAAGAGCCTGGAGCATGGTGTGGGGTTGGGAAGCTGGAGCACAGTGAGGTGTAGCTGGACCAGGGGACAGCCTCAAAGCTCTCCAGGTGATGTGGGCTCCACAGAGAGCTATAGCTTGATCCTAAGAGGATCAAGGAGAAGCTTCTGGGAGGCTTTAAGTTGAGAGGTCATGTAGCATGTTCCATTCTCCCCTTTATGAAAGTCCTACAACAGGTTATATTTCACTATAACTTTTCTCAAAGACCCTGTCTGGTAAATTCATACTCGAGGTATGATGCACTGCACACCTCCATACTTTCGACATGCTCTTCCCCCTGCTTTGTATTTTGCTCTTTTCTTCCCCATAAGACCATTTTCATCCTTCAAAATTCAGTCTGGCCATTGCTTCCTCTAGAAAGCAATCTGACTTCTCAGGCCTCAAGAGCACCTTATAGTCACCTCCAAATAACAATCAATTCAGAGTGTAGGCCTTCACCAGGGTCGGTCCCAAACTGTTTGTTACTCTTGAACAGAAAGTGAGGCAAGTACAGAAAGTGAGAGTAAGCATTTAGAAACTTTCAGAGCAATTACACAGAACAATTTTATGACTGTAAAATCTAATAACAAAAAAATAGGGCTTGGATTTTGTGTGTCTTTTATTTCATCTTTTCTAATGATTCATTTTTATTGTATTTTATACAAGTATTGATCCACAAAGGATTGAAATTTATTAAAAATGGCGGGAGGGGAACTTCACCACAGACAGTTTGAGAAGCACTTTCCAGAGTGTCTGCTGCTGAGAGCCATCCTCTGTACCCTCCTCCCTCTTTCCTGTCTTTCTGACCACTGCAAAGTCACTACTTCATTTCACCCACACAACAACCTTACAGGGGAAGCGAGTCATAGCTTGCTTTCCCTTCTCTTATTGGAAATGAGCTAACTGAAGCTAAGAGAGAGGAAGCAACATGCTGGTATGCAGGTATGAGGTTCTTGTTGCTGCTGTAACAAAGTACTGCAAATTTAGTGGCTTAAAATTATACAAATGTATTATATTGTGGTTATTATTATATAAATGTATTGTATAATACATTTATATAAATGTAAAATACATAATATACAAATGTGTATATTATTATACAAATGTATTATATTGTGGTTCTGGAAGTCATAGAGACTAAATGGGCCTCAAATCAAGATGTCAGCAGGGCCACACTCTCTCAGAGATTCTAGGAGGGAAATCCATTTCCTTGTCCTTTCCAGAAACTACAGGGTTTTTGCATTCTTTGGCTCACGACTTCTTTGTTCATCTTCAAAGCCAGCAGCATAACATTTTCCAGTATTCTCATTCTCTCTCTCCCTCCCTGACTCACCTCTGCTTCCATCATCCCATCTCCTTCTCTTGTCTCTTTATAAGGACCCCTGTGATTACATTGCACCCACCTGGATAATCCAAATCATCTCCCCATCTCACAGTTCTTCACATAATCACATAAGCTAAGTCCTTTTTGCCATGTGAGCTAACATATTCAAAGGTTCCTAGAATTAGGTCACACATTCTTTAAGGGTCATTAGTCTGTCTACCACAAAGGTCAAACTATACTACTACTGGGACAAATATTTCTGGAATTCAAACCTAAGTCCTGGTCTCAGAATGCATGTTTCCCCTTTTATTTTGTTTCCCCCACTAGTCCCCTTTACCTTCTAATATATGTACAGATGTTGGTAGAAATACCTTGTTTAAAGTGTTTGGAAATTGAGAGCGAGCCATGATCTGCAGGTGAGAAAGGATCCACACAACTGCCTCTCCCTCAGCTGTGGAGGCAGCTGAGTCCCTGCACCAGTCCTGGCAAACACCAGGGCTGCCCCATTTAAGCTCTCACCCAGACAGAGCATCAGGGCCCAGGAAGACCTGTGATAAGTCACCTGGAGAGCACATGCATACATCTCAGAAATGACAGGAATTTCTCCAGCAAGGACAATGTTCCTTGGCAATGTTGAATTTTGTTCCCAGGCAGATAGATAAATAGATATGTGCTTCTTATTAGCAAGAAGAATAACCTGCACAGAGTTTCTCCAGGAAGACATTAAGATAATCCAGCAGCGGCAATCCACTGCCAGCCCCAATCAATTCTTTGTAGTAAACTTTTATAAATCAAAAACAGAAGACTCAGAATCCCTCAAGACTTTGTTCCATAATGTGTTGGTTGATGCAAATGTTGGCACAATCCACTGTGTGGGGTTGTTAAATCATAGTATTTTCCTTGCCCCATCAATTCCAGCATCTCCCACCTCCAGCCCTAAGACCATCAACCTGTCTTAGATGCTGTGACTGCCTCCCAGGGCAGCACACTAGGGGAGAAGAGCTGAGATGGCCGTTGGAAGCATAGAACCTGCTGCCCTTCATTGCTTTGCTCCTGGGCCAAGGGCTAAGGAGCTATCCTCCTTGTCCTGCCCTGAAAAGTGGGATTGGAGTGTTGGGGCCTGAGCAGGAGCAGGTGTTTAGACCTTCCTGTCCCTGTCCATGCATGTGGTGTAAGGACCTGAGAGGCTGCCAAAGGATTGCTAGGCCAAAGCCAGGACTTCACCCCAGCAAACCAGGCAAGGCACAGGACCAAGAAAAAAAGGCAGATGGGGCTGAGTCAGGGTCTATGGGTGGAGGAGGGAGGAGCTGGTCGTTCCTGACCATCTGAGGTGCTCTTTACAGAAAGTGAAAGCCCTGAGCTGGGGCTCTGTCTCTCACGGCTGTGCTTTCCTCTGTCCCAGTGCATCCTGTTGTTTATGTTAATAATTCTTTATTTGTCTGAAGGACTGCTATTTATGATGTTCAGACTGTGCACTGCACAAGGGCAGCACACCTAGGGACTGCCACTGAAAGCTAGACATACACTCAGTGTGTATACACTCACCTCCTACCCACATGTGTGCTGGGACAGTAGCCATGAGTTGCCTCCCACTTAAATCCACAATGGGCACAGCCAGCCTTGTACATACTCCCCTGGCTCACCCACATTTGTGAAGCTGTGCCCTATTCCTGATAGTACTTCAGGCCTCTCTTTACATCACTTCTCTTTCCTAACTATTGTTCTGGGAGATGCGGTTCTACTCCCAACACCCCTATTTCAGACTCTGATCCTTATTCAGTCACCTACTGAAAGGTAGGGGACAGGCAGGGATTTTGACATCTAGGGTGGTAGGTGTGTGAGCCTGCAGCCCCAGGTGCCAGAAAGCTCACCCAGGCAGAGACACAGTTGCCAGACACCACCGTTCAGGTGGAACAGTATATACATTTATTGATTTTTCTTTTTTACTTAAGGAAAAAAAAGCACCTTTCTCTTCATAAAGAAGAAGAAGCTTTTTAAAGTCTTCACAAAGGTACCTTATGCTGAAAGTGACCCTGCTTATCCCCCCCTCCCTAAGTTGACTGTGAGTTTACTGAGTTTGGATTAGGTACTACTTAGTGTCCCCAGCAACCAGCAGGTGAGTGGGTCTTGGACTGGTTTATAGACAGAGGAAGGACAGAAAGGAAAGATAGAAAGAGAGAGAAAGTAGGAAGGGACAGAGGGGAAAAGAAGGAGGAGGAGGAGGAGATAACAATTTGGATAGATGGATAGATGAATTTCTTAAACCCGTTAGACACAGAGATTCAGCCCTCTTTCCCTTGCTCCTGTTTTGGTCATTTCTGTGCACTTCT
Source organism: Lutra lutra (assembly GCF_902655055.1). Taxonomy (NCBI): domain Eukaryota; kingdom Metazoa; phylum Chordata; class Mammalia; order Carnivora; family Mustelidae; genus Lutra; species Lutra lutra. The sequence goes on along the minus strand of NC_062278.1, from coordinate 124,672,262 downwards.
CTCCTGTCTCTCCCATACCCTCTGGGTTATCCCTGAGTCCATTCATATCTTCTAGACTAAATCACTGCTGGGGCCCATGCACTGTCTTTCCAAAGATGTGGCCTGGAGCTCTACCCCTCTTTCCCAACTCCTACTCTGCCAAGGAAGCCAAGCCCTGGGAGCCAGACTCTCTTTCCACAACACTCACTCCCAGGAAGTCAGTGGTTCTTTTTCTCCCATCTCCCTGGGCATCAGGGTATGCTAGAAGGATCTTGCTGCTACTACCTCCCTCTTGGAAGATAGAATTTTCTTTTTTACTCAGCCCAGTCTGCCCAAACCCTACTCTCAGGCTCAGCTTGTTTTTTCACTGGGGAGATTTATTTCCCTGAACATTCTTAGTGCCCAGTGTTGTGAGCTTTCATATGTAGCCTATTCCTGAGAACACTGAGCATTTTCAAGGCTCCAAGATGTTGACTCCAAAATAAATTCCCTCACGGGGCTCCTGATGGACATTTGATGGGCTGAAGCTGGGGTAGGCATTTTTTTGAGCCCTTAATCTGTGTCAAACATTGTCCTGTGCCCTGGGAACTGCAGTAGATAAGAGAGATCCCAATTCTCATGGGACTTGCAGACCAGCTAGAGGAGATAAGTAATGAATAAATAAATGTTGGCTTGTGCTGCATCATATGGGATAGACAATGGTCATGGTGGGAGCTAGGGAGGCTCTTGAACATGGGTGGTCTATGCAGAGATGACTTTAGACTTGAGACCTTAGTGATGAAGAGGACAAGGGCAAGAGGCAGGGGAGGAGGTAGTGCACTTGGACACTTGGGGGAACAGATGGAAGCTGATGTGACCCAGGTGCCTCGAGTGAAAATGAGAAGTTCGGAGATGACTGAAGAGACAGGTTGAACACAATTACATTACTTACATTAATGACTATTCTATATTGAGTGTTTGCTGTGTGGCCAACACTGTAAGTCCTTCCCCTTGGTTATGTCATTTAGTTGTCACAACAACCTCCAAGATGGTAATTATTAGCCTGGTTAACAGCTACAAAAAATAATGATGTGCATTGAGTACCTATTATGGGCCATACACTGGACTGAATGCTTTGTATGCCTCGTCTCATTGATTCTTTGTGACAACTTTATGATTTTGAAGTGTTTTTACTTCTCCCATTGTATAGGTGAGAAAACATGAGGACCTAGAACATTTGAGCAACTTAGAGGCCCCACCACTGCACTGGATCAGAGTGACTATAGGCTTATGACTGTCTACACCACATGGGTCACCGCCCTCTTGTCTGCTTGCACTTCAAGATAGTCTTGATGTCTGACTTTAGGAAAATCAGACATGATTCCCACCACAGGAAAACATTGGGATATGTAAGGATTTGTCCAATGGGGCTCTTTCTAGGGCCCTTTCTAGGGCCCTAGAGTCCTCTTTCTAGGTCACTGTAGAAAGGCCCTGAGAAGTTGATGGTGCAAAAGGCCCAGTGTGTCCTCTCCGGCCAGCTGTGGCTTTAGCCTCCCCAAAAGTGGGCTTGGAGATTCATTTCAATCCCTGCTGCCTTTTGAACCTCTAACACACAGAAGGAATGATCTGCCTCTGAAGCAAACCTCCAGAACAACACCATTTTCATTCTTTGTCACAACCCAGACCAAGCCCAATTGACTTTAAAGTGATTTGCCTCCCAGAACTCTCCCAGTCCTCCTTGACAATGTTCAGGCCAATAGTTCATTTGAAATGTTTTTATAACATAAATACCCAATCCTTTATAGCAGGCAATCAGCAGTCTTAACATAATTACCCATAACTAAAGAGACACCAACGTAAGATCAAATGAAATCTGATTAATGGGTGGTGAAGACCAATGTTCTTTAAATAATTCCCTAAAACAAATGGCATAATCCCTCCATGAAGATATTTCTTTAGGGGCTTAAGATAAATAGACTTTTTTTCCAAAGCACCTTACAACTAAATTACATAGCATTTTTTGGGAGGTTCTGGTTATTTTTCCTAAGTAGAGAATTTTCTGTGTGCTTCTATTTTCCCTCAAGGTTATCACAGAAAGAGAATAAAATTTCATTTTCCTCCTGCAATTATGTTGCTGTATTATTTTTGTAATAAGCTTACAAAGAACAAGCTCCCAAAACGCAATTCTCGATCTGAAGTTCACCAGGTTGAAATTGAGAGATAAATCCTCTTTGCTTCTTACTGGACATCTTTTTTTTTAAGGTCACTGTTGATGACAATTCAGAAATTCAATTTCTCCTTGGGTGCCAAGTTTCTAAGGCACACCTGGTAGAAATTTGGTGCAGGGCCAACCTGGTACGAAACTGAAATGGATTGCTGGGAAGACTCAGCACACCCCAGCCCTGGTCCCACTAGCCTCATGCCCTAAGTTCTGAAGTCATGTAAGATAGGGGTTGGGGACCTTAAAGATGGGGAAACTGAGATGGGATCAGCTAATGAGGAGACGAGGGGCTGATGGTGATCAACGGATCCTTCCAAGGGGCAAAAAAGAATGAATGGCATTGGTCAGGTAGAGGGAATAATGTGAAAACACCAGGAGAGGAAATTGAGACCCAGCTGGAATGAACGGCCCTATACCACTTCTTCCCATGAGACCAAAAGGAAAGAGACAAAGCCGGTGGTGGTGCAGATAATTTTGGAAGGCAGAGCGAGAACCCCTTTCTGAGCATCTACTTTCTCAGCTCAGTGAGAGGTCAAGTCAGTCCCCAATGGTGAAGGGATTTGAAGAGAGGATTTGAAGAGAAAGGGAATAGTGTGAATGAGCCTCTGAGAGGAAGGGAGGAGAGCACTGCCAGGGAAACATGATCTTCCATGCAGATCTGAGCACCTAACTCAGGTAGTGGACCAGAAGTTTCCGGTGGCCCAATCAGCAAAACCATGTAACCATACTGACAGCACTTGGCAGCCTAGCAATGGAGTTGAGAAGATAAAGAGCCAGACTGACCCAGTGTGGAGGGTGCTTTTTGCGTGGGCGGGGGGGCACTGAAAGGCAAGTTAGGTAAAGGGAGTGGAGATGCTGGCAAAAGAGATACTGAAGTGATGGTCAAGGTAAATTGGAATAGAGGTGACTAAATGAAGGATGGAAATAGAAAAAACTCTGAAGTTTCAAGGAGGTAGAAATTTCAGTGAGAATGGAAATCAGATGCTGTGGGAGGCACACAGGGAGGGAGGAAGGGAGGGAGAGAGAGAGAGAAAGATGGGATGATCTGAGAGTAACCACAGTCCAGGACATCAGAGTGGAAGAAATCCAAGGGAAAACATGGGCATGGCCATGAGGATAGACAGCCAAAATGCAGAGGAGAGGAAGCCTTCTTGAATTATAGAGAACAAGACTCTGAGGAGGCAGAATAAGGAACAGACCACCCATGAGCAGACTGAAGTCCCTGAGAATGACAGCAGGATGGCAAGGGGAGAAAACTATGCCCAGTGTACTGGTAGAATCTTGGGACAATCCAATCCACTTTGAGGGGCAGAGACCCACTCCTCTCCCACCCTCAATCAAAGCAAACATTTTTGTAACAGAACTTTCTCCCTTTGATCAAACTATATCATAAATTACCTGAAGTCTATAAGCCTTAAACTAAAAGTGGTAGCACACAATTAGATAACAAGTTAGGGAACTCAAATTTAAAAGAAAGTGCTGTGTTTGAAATGTTTTCTCCCAAATATGCCTTAAACATCCCAGCTTCTCTCAGTCTGCACATCCTCTGGTCCCTGGTCCAAGCTACCACCAAATATTGCTCTTCCAGTGGCCTCTACTGACCTTCCTACTCTGCCACCCCACCCAGAAAAATCCTTCTCTGCACTTCAGTGCACTCAGTCTTAAAATGCACATCTGGTGCGCTCTACATGCCAATGAAACAGGGTAAGCACAATAAAAATCAGTTTTAAAAAATACAGGTCCAATCATCTCCTACTATATTGGTGGTTCCTAAATACACCTCCCACCACAACCTTGTCGGCATCTTATGGAGAACTCACATAAATGCATAAGAATGTGAAATTTCTTAGTTGGCAAGGGATGGCAACTTCAGAGACCTATACCCAGCTAACCTTCCCTTCACTTGCCCATCCACACCCCCATGAGACTTTATGCTTATTTTTATGTTCACTTGCATGAAAAAAAGACCACATAAGAAAATGGTTATAACACCTGACACAAATAGCAGAGAAGGTACCATCCTATGAAGGGCACAGTATGGCAGTATTTCAGGGGTTTGGGATATAGGCACTGGGTTTGAGGTCTGGCTCCTGCACTTACTGTGTGATCCTCCCAAGTTACATAATCTCTTAGTTCCCATTTTCCATTATAGTTGAATGAGCACTTAATAACTGTTAATAACTTACACCTACCAGCCCTTGCTAGAACATTCCTAGGCCTCCTTTCTCAGCAGTGTCAAAAAGATACTGGCAGCTCTGTTAGCTCTGCAGAATGGAAAGCACACACCATAAGGGACCTGCTTTGGTGGTCCTCCTCCAGAATCCAGTGGTGGTTCAGGGGGGTAACCCTACACTTCTGGGCTCTTCAAAGGCCCCAGACACCCAGTACCACCATGAAAGCAAAAGATGGAGGAAGACTTAGAGAAACCTTTACCTGATCCTTTTGAGAGGTTTTTCTTTGATGCTCTCCTCCAAAGCCCAGGGTTATGAGACCTTCATCACCTCACCCCTGACCCATCCTGGTAGCTAACAGATCCACTGTTGTTCAATGGCTAGGATTTACTCTCCTCTCAGCATCCTTTATCTTTCCTATAATTTCATGGCTGACTATTCCTTTCTGTCTTAGCTCAGGCTGCTATAACAAAATATCATAGACTGGTGGCCTTTAACAACAGACATTTATTTCACACAGTTTCGAAGACTGGTAAGTCTGAGATGGAGATGCTGGCAGATTTGGCTCCTGGTGAGAGCCTGGCTTGCAGATGTCTACATGCTTGCTCTGTCTACACATTGTGGGGAAAGCAAGATCCTGGTGGTCTCTCTTCCTCTTCTTATAAGGACATTAATCCCATCACGGGACCCTACCCACATGCCCTCATCTAAACCTAGTTATTCCCCAATGGCCCCACCTCCAAATATCATCACACTGAGGTTAAAGCTTCAACATATGAGTTTGGGGGGGAACACAAAGATTCAGTCCATAATACCTTCACTTATCTTTCTTTACTTCCCAACTCCTCCATGGGGGGCTAATAACCTCCACAAAAGGACTCAATCACTAAACACTGAATCCTCTTGAAACCTAGCAAAAGTATACAGAAATAAAAAGTACATCTTATGGAGTGTACATGTACAGTGGCAAGAGCACGAGTTAAAGCTACAAGACTGGGTTGGAGCCCAGCTCAGCCAGTAGTTTGCTGTGAGTTTTTGGGTAAGTCTTTCATTGGGTCCCATTGTCTTACACGTGATAGGACAATAAGAATACTTAACCTCCTAGAACTTCTATGAGGATTTATAAGTACGTTCACATAAAATGCTCAGAAAGTGCCTGGTATATAATAAGTGCTAGATATATGTTTCCATCATGTTGAGGTCATGAATGAACTATACAAATGTTGGTGAATCAACACAAAAAAGCAAGGAACAAGTGGCCAAAGTCGGCCCAATCTCTAACTCCCAGGGGACACTATCTGGAGAACTGGGTTCAGGAGGCTATACTTGCTATCTGTCTTAGTTTGGGATGTCCCAGAAGGACACATAAAGCAAGCACTGGAGGAAAAATTGTCTATGGGGGTGGGGACAGAACAGGGGTAGGAGAGAGGGCAAGTAATATGGGAGACAAGGGCAATGGGTAAAGGCACTTTATTTAGCCAACTACCACAATGGAAGCTTAATGCTTCACCTCATGGGGAAACTGAAAAATAACACAAAAATATGGCTCAGGATTATCTGGCCAAGGCTCCAGGGGATGAGAAGACTTGCCTGAAGATCTACCAGCCAGTGATTAAGAGCTGACCTTAGGAGGAAGTTAATTCATAGGGACTTCTGGCCAGCTGTGCACAGGGATGAGGGGATTCCAGGACCCTCAGGGAAATCACCAACAAAGATGCAGGTGTTGGCTGGCTCCAGTGGAAATGGTGAAAGCGTTTGAGCAGGCAGAGGTTGAGCACCTGCTGTAGCTACACCTGTCAAACTTGAATGGGCTTCCTCAATGGGATCACAATTCTGGAACGGCAAATGTGCAAATGTTCTTAACTATCAGCTCCCACCCTGCCCTTCTACTTTCCTCAAGACCGGTGTGATTAAATTCAGTCAGTTTTCCCACACAGTGCTCACTCTGCCCCAGCTGTCTGTACTGCTGAGAACACCTGGTGTGAAAGCTCCAGGGGTTTCCATCAGGAAAGGTGTACGTGTGTGCAAAGAAGTCCTTAGCATGGATGCATTGATGCTTCACCTTGAGTGTTCAATGTCATATTTTTTTTTAATTTTTTTTATTTTTTCAGCATAACAGTATTCATTATTTTTGCACCACACCCAGTGCTCCATGCAATCTGTGCCCTCTACAATACCCACCACCTGGTGCCCCCAACCTCCCACCCCCCACCCCTTCAAAATTCTCAGATCGTTTTTCAGAGTCCATAGTCTCTCATGGTTCACCTCCCCTTCCAATTTCCCTCAACTCCCTTCTCCTCTCCATCTCCCCTTGTCCTCCATGCTATTTGTTATGCTCCACAAATAAGTGAAACCATATGATAATTGACTCTCTCTGCTTGTCAATGTCATATTCTTCACAGGGCTGGTGGGGGTGGGCAGTCAGATAACAGTGCCCAGCAGTAAGAGAAAGGGAATCATACTTGCTGAGCACCTACTATATGCCAGCACTGAGCTGGGTCCCCACACCACACTGAATCTGCAGCCAGCCCAACAAGCTACAGTGAAGGAGCAGATTTTCCCCCACCCCTGCCAGCCCTGGAGCCAGCCAAAGTGATGGGTGAAAATAGATTCATCTTGGTGCTGTTTTGACTTGAGTTTGTCTGCTTACAAATGAGGTTGAGCAGCGTTTCATGTTTATTGTTCCCCAGCATTTTAGCCTGTATATAAGCACATTCCTAAGCATGCACATACCACTCCTTGCCCATTTGTAACCTTGCTCTCCTGGGAAAGCTGACTTCTGAGCCAAGATGCAGTTTTGAGGAGCCAGCTGTGTTCCAAGCATGCTTGTGCTCACAAAAGAATCAGATTCAAAGGACAGAAAAAGAGGTCAAGACAGTAGTTTCTGCAGTGCCTCAGGGACTGATCCCCTGCAACCCCTGACTCTGAACTTGAAGAAGACTAAAGCCAAAGGTTGAGCAGGCTGTGCTGATTATTCCCCACTTACAGCCACCCTCCCTGCCGTCTCTGCCCTGCCCTGTGCCTAGATGCTGACCCAAGGGACCACACAGCTGTTATTTCGCTCTCTGGCTTCCAGGTGGGTCTGCCCAATGAGAGACACTGTCATGAGAGAAGAAGGCAGGAGGACAGAGCTGAAGGATTTTTTCTATCACACCCTGGATTGGTTTCCTAAGGCCACCATAATAAACTACCACAGTTTGGAATGGCTGAAATCAACAAAAACATATTCTGTCACAGTTCTGGAGGATGGAAGCCCAAATCAAGGTGTCAGTGGGTTGGTTCCCACTGGAGGCCCTGCAGGAGAAGCTATTCCATGCTTTTCTCCTACTGCTGGTAGTCCCTGTCATCCTTGGTGCTCCTTGGCTTGGAGACACATCCAATCTCTGTCTCCATCTTCATGTGGCGTTGTCCTTTCTGGTCTGAGTCTGTGTTTCCTCTTCTTAAAAAAAAAAAAAATCTTATTTATTTGACAGAGAGAGAGAGCGCACAAGCAGCAGAGAGGGGCAGAGGGAAAGGGAGAAGCAGACTCCCTACTGAGCAGGGAGCCGGACATGGGACCCTGAGATTATGACCTGAGCTGAAGGCTGATGCTTAACTGAGCCACCCAGATGCCCCTGTGTCTCCTTGTCTTATAAGAACAGTAGTCATACTGGACCCAGGACTCTGAGATTATGACCTCAGCTGAAGGTTGATGCTTAACTGACTGAGCCACCCAGATGCCCCTGTGTCTCCTTGTCTTATAAGAACAGTAGTCATACTGGATTAGGGCTTATCCTAATGATCTCATCTTAACTTGATTACATCTTTAGAGACCCTATTTCCAAATAAGATCATATTTATAGGTGCTAGGAATTAGGACTTCAACATATCTTTCTGAGGGGGGCACAATTCAACCCATAACACCTGGCCTATGCTCTGGTTGGTTCCTCTTGGCCACTACATCTGTCCAGCCACCTGTCTTTCACAAGTACACTATCCCCTCCCCTATGTCTTCGGAGCACAGTGCTGGTATCCTGGAGTCTTGCCATCTTTTATCCTTACCCTGCCACACTTCTGTCCATAGGCCCTTCACTAAACTTAGAATTGCGCTTTAAGGGCACATACCCAAATTATGAAGTTGAAAAAAATCCAAAAAGGGCATCACAGGAACGATTTGGCAAGGTTGACCTGTGCCATTGGTGTGTGACAGGTACGGAGACAAGTGTGACATCTAGGTCTAAAGAAGTGTATGAGAGACCTGACTTGAAGTACCCAGGAGACAGATTGCCCTCCACCAACAGCAGAGCAGAAATGTGTGTTGTATGTTACCTGCTGGGCTTCCTTATGGAAGCTGAATGGATCATTTTGAAAAGGCCGAAACTGCTTTCTATCTCAGGACAAGGCAACCTCCATGGGCAAAAACTTCCATGTAAGTTTTCCTCTTCCTTATCTTCCATTCAACTCAGGAAGAGCAAGAGGCAGTCTGGGGAGGAGGGTGAGTGTGGTTAGAAGAGTAATTCAAGGAAAAAGAGATGCTGGCTGTATCCCTTCTCCACACCCACCCCCCACCAACAAGGTTCCCATCCTGAATCAGGCTCAAAGCTGAAGAAGTCTAACTTGGAAGGAAGTTCTGAATTTTGGTTACTGCTCTAGAATGAACATTATAATCTTTAAGATGAGACTGGCTGTTCTTGTGACTGAATGTCAACAAAGGCTGTTGTCCCTCACAGTGAAAAGAACAGCTATGGAACTTCATAGAAATTTCATCAAAGGCACAGGGAACTATGGTCCACGGAGCAGGTCTGATGGGACAGTGGCAGAAAAGAGTAAGTACATGTAAATACTTGTCTCCTGCCAGCACCCTGTTGGGTTCCACCCATTCTATGTGCTTGATAGAAGGAGCTAGAGTTAGGATATGAATATGTGCATACATCAGATAAAACAGAAAAAAAAAGAAGTATAAATACAACAGAAAGATGAATCAGGGACAGCATACATAAATATGGGGTTCACAGGGTCAAACGCTGGTAAAAAATTGGACGGCAAATATGTCTCTGAGTTTCCTGGCAGCCAAAGCAAGACAATCAATTACAAAATTGAATCTGTCCACAAAAAATAAGGCATAGTAGTTTTCCAGATGAAACAATGCTTTTCTTGTACTCAAGCCTTAAATTTTTCATGTGGCTCTTCAAACAAGGTCTACTGATTTAGTGGACAATATCCTCACCAACAGGCTGTGATAAATACTCTGGAGGATTTCTCCCATCCGTTTCTTACATCATCCATCAAAGGAAGCCAAGAGCAAGGCAGGAAAAGCACACTAGTAGGAAGTTAACACAACTGGATGCAAGTAGGTAACTCCCCATGATCTGACTTACTAGGTTTTTACTGTTTGGGTTGTAACAGCCATTAGAATAGAGCACACCCAGTGAATTTCACAGCAGGAGAGAAGAACAAAAGGAACAGATGAAAGGGTCCCACGCAAGAAGCGGGGTCACCATTTTTCATTCTCCACCTTCCCTCGTGTCCAGGAAGGAAAATGCATCTATCACTAATAGTGAACACTGGCTGCAATGGGCTAACCTGTTCAGCCAATTGAAGCAAAATCTCAGGCTTTTGAGGGTATCCAAAAGACACTGTATATAAGAAGTCTTTTTTCTTTTTGAGGCAATTTTTTTAGTTTTTTTTTTTTTCTAGGTTTTGATTCACAAAACACAATTAGGAGCTCACTTGTGTTAATTCTGGCTACAGTTGAACACCAAAGCTGAATGGTGTCAGGAAGTGGAATGATATCCCACCACGATTAAATATGTGTGGCCTGAAAGACTATGTTTCAAAAGTCTAGAGTAATTCTAATAAGGAATTGATTCGGATGTAGAAGTATACTATTATTCAAATAACTTTCAAACATAACAGAGCTTAAAGAAAAATGCCATTTTCTACCTCAGCAGAGCATGTAATAGTTTGTTGCTGCATGTAAAGTTTAATTTGTACAAAGGTTCAATATGTCTTCTGTCTCTGAGCCCCACCCTGGGTGATGTGGACCTCCCCTCTCCTCTCCGGCTGCATGTGAAGTTTTAGGAATGAATGACAGACTAGGAGAAAGTATGTCACTGGGTAGGCTGCTCCCAATTCACTGCAACTAAAAGAAAGATGAAATATGGTTTTTAGGAGGAAACCCCCCAACTCCATGGGCATTGTTGCAGTCAGGAACCATGTGAGAATCAGCGAGACAGAGGGGGACAGCAGGGTACAAGTTGGCAGGAGGGCACATAAGGTCATCCAGGCTGAGAGACGACAGAGCACTGAGGGCACAAGGCTTCCAGGACTCCAAGAGACTCCAAGGGGGTGGAGGGGCCTGGAACACCCCAGGTCCAGGAAATGGGGCTGCAGGGATGGGCAGTGGTCAGATCTCAAAGGGCTCTCCCAGGAGAGCGTCAGATTCCAGAGGCAGGAGCCAGGTGTTCACCTGAGTTCCCAGAAGTCCTGGCCCCATAGCTCACACTCTTTTGGTGTTGAGCTCTCTCCCCTTGCACTTATGGCCTTGGATTACCATCCAGCCTCACTCCAGGATTAGAGTAGTCTATTCCCTTCTCTAGCTCCACCAGTAAGCTGGAACTTTCTCAGGAAGCAAATGCCTTTGTTGTAATTAGGAAAAGGCATCCCTCCCTCCAGGGCTCCTTCCCTGGATGCATGCAGCCAAGACATGTGCTTGGGCAGCAGGACATGGGCAGGTGCTCTTGGAGCAACACAGATGCATGACCATAGTCAGCAGCCCTGTTTTTCTAGGTTAGGTCAGTGTGCCTTAGCTCTCTGCCCTCAGTGACCAGAACAGCATTGTAATCAAGCCACAGACACATACAAACCCTGATGAATGACTATTCAAAATCCTTCAAGCCAAAATACATGGGATGATCTTGGGGAAAAAAACTTTCTGCTTTGTGGTTTGGGTGTGTGTGTTTACATGTACATTTAGTCCAGAAGGATACAGAGCTGTTATTAGAGGTTATCCTGGGGAAGTGAGACTGGAAGGAAGGGAGTTTTATTTATTTTGTTGTTTTTTATAAGAAGCATATGTAACTTTTTTTTTTTAAAGATTTTATTTATTTATTTGACAGACAGAGATCACAAGTAGGCAGAGAGGCAGGCAGAGAGAGAGGGAGAAGCAGGCTCCCTGCTGAGCAGAGAGCCCGATGCGGGCCTCGATCCCAGAAACCTGGGATCATGACCTGAGCCGAAGGCAGAGGCTTTAACCCACTGAGCCACCCAGGTGCCCCGCATATGTAACTTTTTTTATGCAATTTTTAAGTTAAAAAAAAAGTCCCACACAGCTTAAGTGAGGCCCCAACTCCTGCAGGAAACCTCTTTAGACTGCCAGATCTGTTGTCCCGTCCTATTTCTGAACACCACTAAAGCAGAGTGGATACCTCCAGCCAAGCCAATTACCATGTGTGCTCTAATTGGTGCTCATTCATCTGCACCTGAACAGAAGGGTAAATGGGATTTTCCTGCTTAGCTCAGAATTGCAGCCCCATGGCTGAGGGTCTTTGGTGTTAAGTGCCTTTAATTATGAAGAAAGCACCAAAGTGTTTGTTAAGAAACAACCTAGTGGGGGCGCCTGGGTGGCTCAGAGGGTTAAGCCTTTGCCTTCAGCTCAGGTCATGATCTCAGGGTCCTGGGATCGAGCCCCACGTTGAGTTCTCTGCTCAGCAGGGAGCCTGCTTCCCCATTTCTATCTGCCTACCTCTCTGCCTACTTGTGATCTCTCTGTCAAATAAATAAAAAAATCTTTAAAGAAAGAAAGAAAGAAACAACTAGTGGTCCCATAACCCAACCCCGCCTCTTCACCAAGCAGGGAGTTACTAGGGAAGATGACTGTGAAGAGAGAGGGGATATTCCTGTCTAACCCAGGCCAGGTGAAAAGGGCTCAGGGGGCACCACACAGAAAGGTAGGGATACTGCCAAAAGGGAGCCTGGCCACCCCTCTCCAGCCAGATGCCTGCCACGAGGCTGCTTGTCACAGAATATAGGGAGAACATTTCTTGGGAAGCCTGGCTATGAGTTGCCTGGACCTTGGAAGAGAGAGACAACATTCTTCTTGTATCACCTGTAGAACTCTACAGACGGAAGGCTAACCAGTACAGCCCATGGCAGCCCCATGAAGTGAGAGAGCCACAGGGTTTGGATCTCCCAGGGGCCAAGCCACTACCATGGAAGGAAATGGACTGGCATGCCCCAGGGGGATGAATCACCAGGGTAAGGGGCCTCAGCAGGAAGAGCCTGTGTGAGGGGAAGGAATGTCCCAAGAGATCAGGGACCTGGGCAGTGAAGAACCTCTAGTGAGGGGCTTCTTAAAAGCCCACACATTTCCCTGTAAGAGAGCTAGCATGTCCCTGCCTGTCTATAGACAAAAGTGAAAAAAAGAAGATACCATTAAGCAAATACGCTTAGTCCCTTTTTTTTAATTCTCCTTCCTCCTGCCCACTCAAGAAAAGTTGAGGCATGAGTCATAGGCCTCAGCTGAGCTGGGGGTGGGAGAAAGTTTGGGTGGGAGAGAGGCTGAGAGGGACTTGTAGTTACCTGAATATGAGTCTTGATTGTCAAGATGATCTTACCTATAGTTAAAGTGACCACAGAATTATGGGATCTGCTGAGCTATTGTCAAGAGGTGGGAAAGGGAAATGCAAAAGAGAATGTTTGAAGGCTGTGGTTAAAAATCAATCAATCTATCTATCTTTGTTTTGTGTTCCAGAGAGTTAAGTTTGAGACTCCAGTTAAGATGAGTATCCCCAACAGTTATTCTGTCTTGGTGGAAGAGGATTGTGTCCCTAGTGTCTGGCATCACTTTGTCTAGCATGTGGAGCCCATGAAATGCCTAAGAAATCTGTGTCAATCAGGAGATGGGGATAGGATTCAGCAGAACACACAACCTCAAAATCCTCCTCCAGCCCCAATTTGGATACATTGACCTCAGCTGAACAACAGGTAACATTTTTAATTAGAAGAACCCCAGAATCTTTACCCTGGTGCTATGCATCTTAACTCTCCTGGAGCGGAATGAAATATGTGACTTTTTCAAATTTACCAACCCTTCCCCAAACATTACTTTTGTTAGAATCTTTAATAAGTTCTCAGAAAACAGCTGAGGAAGTTTAGAAACTACTGCCCTAAGCATCACTGACCCCAGCATCTGCCAGAGACAGCATTCCCCGGTCCCCAGTTGTGGGACCCTCCTCCTGTTCATTCATTTATTGTAGAAACGCTGGCATGTGTACTCTACAACAATGTGCTAGGGGCTGGAGATACAGAGAAGGATAAGACAGATGCTACTGCTTTCCTTCTGGAGCATATGGCCTAGTGAGCGAGAACGACAGTGTACGGGAACAATGAATGGGAATGGAGACATAAGCAATGAGGACAGCTGGGAGCCATGGAGCCCGTAACAGGATACCTTGATCCATTGGGGGTGTTAAAGAAGGTGTCCCTGAGGAAGGGACATTAAAACGGAGAACTGGAATAAGAATAAAAAGTAGTGGAGAAGAGAGAGAACCAGAGGGAATTCCAGCTTGAAAAAACAGTATGCCCAAGAGGCAGGAAAAAGTCTGGCTACATTCCAAACCCATGTTTCAATGCTCAAACCCAGGGGCACCAGACAATCCAGAAGAAAAAAAAAAAATGTACAAAGGAAAACTGCACCTTAGAAGTTTCTTGAAAGTTGAAATCTACATCAACAATCTCTTTGTTTTGTAGGAACTACTAACATTTTTTCACATTCCTCTTCCATGCAGTGTCTGTCAACTTAAAATGACTTCCCAGGGGACGCCTGGGTGGCTCAGTTGGTTAAGCAGCTGCCTTCGGCTCAGGTCATGATCCCAGCGTCCTGGGATCGAGTCCCACATCGGGCTCCTTGCTTGGCGGCGAGCCTGCTTCTCCCTCTGCCTCTGCCTGCCACTCTGTCTGCCTGTGCTCACTCTCGCTTCTCTCTCTATGACAAATAAATAAATAAAATCTTTAAAAAAAAAAAAATGACTTCCCAGCACCCTCCCTGCCAGTTGGGGCATCTAATATCTCCTCAGGTGAGAAGGCACTGATGGATGTGCCACGGTTTTCCTTTATTGCATGTCCAAATCTATCATCATGCATTTTATAAATTAGTATTCTTAAATTCCCATTGTACATCATGTTCTTTGATTTATATAATACAGATCTGATTTATGGATCATTGCAGTAATTCATAGCTCAGATAACTAATTCATCGACCCAGCACCAAAATGTATAAGTCACTTAGTACTTTTCTCAGTGACATAGATGGGTCCTAAATTATTTGGGTGATTTATATTAGCAGGGGACTAATTCATGGCGTGAAACCATGGAAAGCCCCAGCTTTTGATCACTCTGAGGATCGTCTCCTCCTCAAAGGCCCCAAGAGGAGAGTGGTCAAATGCCCTCAAACCCACACACTCCCAGGAATTTACCCTAAAGGAAATAAATAGTCTAGAAGAAAGAAATGGCTATGAGCACACCTCTAGTAGTACAATTCAGAGTGGCAAAATGTTGGAAATAATATAGATATCTTATAATAAAAAATAATTTGGCCAAGTATGAATCTTCAACTGAATGTATATAATGTTAAGCAGCAAATAAAAATGTTTCCCAGGGGTGCTTAGGTGGCTCAGTCAGTTAAGCATCTGCCTTTGGCTCAGGTCATGACCTTGGGGTCCTGGGATTGAGCCCCGGATTAGGTTCCCTGCTCAGCATAGAGTCTATTACTCCCTCTCTCTCTCCCTCTGCCCCTCCCACCCTCTCAGGTATGTGTGCTCTCTCACTCTCTCTCAAGTAAATACAAATATTTTTTTTAAAAAATGCTTTCCAGAATTCAGTGGATCTCAATCAGGGTTAATTTTGCCTTCCAGAGATTATTTGGCAATGTCTGGAGTCATTTTTGATGGTTACAACTGGGGGTTTGGGGTCTGCTGGAATCCAGTTAGTGGGTGTCAGGAGTGTTGCAGAATGGCTCCCCACAACAAATAATGATCCAGTATAAAATGTCAATAATGCCAAGGTTGAGAAAGTTTGCCTTAATTACATGTAACATAAACAAGGTGTTTTACTAATATGGGAGGACAATCGGAACACAAAATTATATCCATGCTATAACTTCAGCTATGAAAATTATACATGCAGATGCACCAGGACTGCACAAGGACAAGATAAAGAGAAAACAGATGTATTGTTAAGATAAAACTATAGGCAATTCTTCAAAACATATTTTATTTTTGCAAATCAATTTTTTTTTAAGAATTAAAAATGGAAAAATTACTTTATGGCAAGTGAACAATAGAGGAGGGAGATAGATGAGAGCTTAAAGGAAGAGAGATAAAAAAAATACAGAACACAAACATAAAACAGCTGATTTAGGCAAAGAGTTTACCAACCTGACTAAATTCAGAGTCTTTTGTAGAGATGTCTGAATCAAAATGCAACCCCTCACTATGAAATGACCCTTTTCATCTGTAGTAATGCTCCTTATGTGGTATTAATAGAGCCACATCAGTTTTCTTATGCTTAGTGTCTGCAGGGCACATATGTTTTTTCCTTTCCACCTGCTTGTGTGTTTGTATTTCAAGTGTGTATCTTTTAAACAATATAAGTTGGGTCTTGTTTTCCTATCCAGTCTGAGAATCTCTGCCTTTTGAACAGAATGTTTAATCCATTTACATATAATGTGATTCTTATTTTCTAGTTATCTACTATGTTCCCTCTTCCTTTGTTCTTCCTTTATTTGAATTAATCAAGCACTTTTTTTACTTCTACATTCTATGTCCTCCATGGACCATCTAGCTATAACTCATTTTGTTTATGCTTTATGGTTGTTGTCATAATTAAAATATGCATCTTTATCATAGTCTGTCTGTAATTAATATTATACATTTCCAGTATAAGGAAAAATTTGCAAAGTGTAATTCTCTTTATACTCCTTTCTATCCTTATACTATCATTATACATTTCACTTCTACATATATTTTAAATGCCATAGTACAGTGTTACCATTTTTGCTTTAAACAGTCAGTTGACTTTAAAGAATATAGAAAATAAGGAAAAACAGTATTTGTTATTTACCATTTCCAGTGGTCTTCTTCCCTTCTTACAGATTCAAATTTCCATCTGATATCATTTCCCTTCTACCCAAAAACACTTCCATTGTATTTCTTAGAGTGTACATCTGCTGGCAACAAATTCTATGAGGTTTTATTAGAAAATATTTTATTTCATCTTTTTTTTTTTTACCAACTTTTCATTGTAAAAACTTTCAAAGATATAGGAAAGTTGAAAAAATTTTGTGCCATATATTCACTGCCTAGATTCTACAGTTGACATTCAATTATAACTGTTTTATTACATATCTATCATCTATCTCTCTGTCATTTATCTTATTTTTTATGCAAGTAAGTTGCAGAAATCAGTACACTTCACTCTAAATACTTTAACATGTGTTTCATAACTGCAGTTAATATTAATTCACATTTTTTCTTTTGAGGTAAAATTTACATGAAACACACAAACCTGAGATATGCCACTTTATTATATCTGACATATGCATATACACATTCAACTGAAGCCTCTTTCAAGATACAGGACATTACTATCACCCAAGGAAAGTCCATTATGCCCCTTCTCTGCCAGGACAGGGGTAAATTCTTGCCCCCCCCCTTCCACCAAGGCAACAACTGTTGATTTTTTTTACACCGTACATTCAGTTTAATACCTTAGTATTCCACATGGATGGAATTCTACAGTTTGCGCTCATTTTTGAAGATTATTCTGGTAAATTTAAGTATTCCTCTTCTGTTGCATTTGTCAATGGTTCAGGCACTTTATTTCAAATAGTGATTGACCATTTTTATATAATTTTGTCTGAGTCTCCTCTTTATTGTTCCTCTATTTGTCCTCTCCTGTTTTGAGATTTATTGAATAACTTCTAAAATTCTTCTTTGAACTTTTACCTATATCTCTTTGCTTTCTATTTTTTAGTGGTTGCTGTAGGGATTACAAAATATATCCTTAATTTTTTACATTCTACTTTGAGTTAACATGGTGCCACTTCATGTAAAATGTACAAACTTTGAGGGCACTTGAGTGGCTCAGTCAGTTAAACAGCCAACTCTTGATTTTGGCTCAGGTCATGATCTCAGAGTCCTAGGATAAAGCCCCACACCAGGCTCCATGCTTAGAAGGAAGTCTGCTTAAAGATTCTCTCTCTCCCTCTGCCTCTGTCCCTCCCCTCACACACACTCTCTCTCTCTCTCTCAAATAAATAAATATTTTTTAAAAATTTAAAAACTTTGCAATAATACATGTCCCTTTATTTACTGTAGTAGGAAGATTTTAAAGATGCCCCCCTCAAGATTCCAGTCCCTCAGTTGCTGAATCAAAAACTAATACAGGTACTGCCATGAGATTTTGCAGATGTCATTGAAGTCCCAAGTCAGTTCACTTTCAGATACAGAGATTAGCCATATGGGCTTGAGCCACTCAGGTGAGACTTAAAAGCAGAGTATGTTCTCTGGGAGCAGAAGAGAAAGAAATAAATATGAAGTAAGAGGAGTATCTGAAATGCCATTTCTAGTTGTAATATGAAGAGGGCCATGTACCAAGGAATGTGAACAGCCTTTAGGAACTGAGCTAGCAGAGGTACCTGCTAGCCTGAGTGAGCCACCTGGGTGGCTCAGTGAGTTAAGCATCTTTCAGTTCAAGGCATGTTCTCAGGGTCCTGGGATTAAGCCCCACGTTGGGCTCTCTGCTCACTGGGGAATCTGCCTCTCACTCTCCCTCTCCCTCTGTGCCTCTCTCTCTCTCAAGTGAATAAATCTTAAAAAAAAAAAAAAAAATAAAGGAAAACTGAAAGCCAGAAAAGAAACTGGAGCTTCAGCCTACAACTGCAAGAAACTGAATTTCACCAACAAACTGAATGAGCTTGGAAGTAGATTCTTCTCTAGAACCCTGAGATACATAGGCCCAACAAAATCAACACCTGGATTTTAGCCTTGTGAGACCCCAAGCAGAGATTCTAGCTGAGTCATGCTGGATCTCTGACCTACAAAACTGTGAGCTAAAAACTTTAGTTGCTTTGAGTCATGGCATTTGTAGTAATTTGTTATACAGCAATGGAAAACCAACACACCCATTCTCCTTTCTTTATCTGATAGTTTTCACACATATTACATTGACATATTATAAACATCACAAGACAATGTTATAATTTTTACTTTAAACTGTGATAACTGGGTGCCTAGGTGGCTCAGTCAGTTAAGTGTCTGCCTTCAGCTCAGTCATGATCCCAGGATCCTGGGATCAAGTCCCACATTGGGCTCCCTGTCAGCAGGGAGCCTGCTTCTCCCTCTCCCTCTGCCTCTCTTTCTCTCTCTGTCAAATAAATAAATAAAGTCTTTAAAATGTTTTTAAATTAAAAAATAAACTGTGATAACTATTTTTAATTGAGAGAAAAATAGTGTCTTTTATTTACCATTTTGATGCTCTTCACTCCTTTCTAAATACCTGAGTTTCCATTTAGTATCTCTTCCCTATAGTAATTGAGAGAAAAATAGTGTCTTTTATTTACCATTTTGATGCTCTTCACTCCTTTCTAAATACCTGAGTTTCCATTTAGTATCTCTTCCCTATAGTCCAAAGAACCTCCCTACTTCCCATAGCATTTTGTGTAGTACAGGCCTGCTATCAAATAATTCTCTTAGGGGTGTGTGTGTGTGTGTGTGTGTGTGCATGTGTGTGTTTGTGTGTTTATAATCTGAAAGTGCCTATATTTGCCTTTATTCTTAAAGGGTATTTTTTGATGGACTTAGAATTCTATGTTGATTTTTTTTTTCTCTTCAAAGATTTGTTCTACTATCTTCTGGCCTCCATTGTCTTCTGAGGGTAAGTCAGTGGATCATTGTTACTCTATATACTGAATCTTCTTTCTCTAGACACTTTCAAGGTTTTTTTCTTTATTTTTGTTTTTTAGCAGTTTGACAATGAAATGATGACAATGAAATGATGGGCATGATTTTCCTTGTGTTTATCTTCTCTAGAGTTTACTGAGCTTCCTGGATTTGCAACTGCCTCTTTTCATCAACTTTAACAAATTTTCAGTCACCATTCTTTAATAAAAAACAAAACAACAACAACAAAAACCAAAAAAACAAAAAAGACTTCCTGCCCCATTCTGTCTCTTTTCTTTCTGAAACTACAGATAGGTATATTTAGACCACTTGCTGCTACCCCACAAGTCACTGTGTTTCTGTTTAAAAGTTTCCCACCATTTTATACTCTGTTTCTGTTAAGATGATTTTTATTGATATGTCTTTATATTCATTGGTCCTTTCTTCAGTTATGTGACAATCAACTGTTCCATCTAGTTAAGTGTTTTTCAGGTATATGGTTGTTTTTTTTATCAAATTTATTTGGTTCTTTTTTTACAGTTTTTACATCTTCTCTGAAATTCTCCCATGTCTTTACTCATTACATCTATCTTTTCCTGTAACTTCTTTAACATATTTATTATAGTTATTTCAAAGTTCCTGTCTGCTAATTCTGACATCTGAGTCATTTGTTGATATGTTTCTATTGACTGCTTTTTCTATTGTCTATGGTTCCTATTATCCTGCTTCTTCATACATCTTATATATACATTTTTTATTATATACCAGATATTGTTTCTAAAATAACAGTAGGAGCGAAAGTATATTAAATGTGTGTTTTTGTTAGGCAGCTGGGAGGTCCAAAGTAAAGGTCTGATCAGTTTGAGCTCATTAATAGTTGAGCTAGTTTAGGTGACTCTGCAACTTTACTCCCTCTAGCAGGGCTTTGGAACTGAAACACTAGAAGTCATGAAAATAACTCGGCTTTTGAACCTAGCCTCTATCTTATAGAATAACCAAGGTCCATGTACCTCATTAGAAAGTGTGCTATTTGTTCAGGGTGAATATTTGATCATAGCTTTAATCAGGCTTAGTTCACATCTGTCTTCAAATACTTTGAAGATAAGTTCAGGTCTCTCCCTAAAGCACCACAAGGCTACTCGACTCAGGGCTGTGAAATCACAAGATGGTGAGAGGGCACAGCATGATACTATGGGACCTTAGAATCTCAGGGCCAGGAAACCTCAAGACCCCAAGACTGAGAGGACATGACCTCAAGATGACAAGATTTGAAATTGCAAGATGGCAAAATCACCCAAGATCTCTCTGCTTTCCAATCCTACCGCCAGCCTCTGTTTACTCCACAGAATTTCTATGTGAAAGAACTACTAGGCAAATTATCTTTACATTTAAGACTTTTCCAGATTCAAATCCAAATGCCAACCATAGATTTGTCAAAATTTTGGCTGTTTGTCCTCATTCTAGTGAAGACTCTATTTATCTAGCAGTCTTGCTCTTTTGCCCACAACTCCCCTAACCTCAGCAACTGACCCCAGGAATGAAAGTTCCCTCTGTATTTTGCTCACCTAGAAAGACTGATCTCTCTGCACTCTAGTTCTTTTAAATTTCTTTGCAACGACAGATCTTTGATGGCTTTAAAGATATGAATCATTTTCTGGTTCATCCAGTGATTTCTTTAACAGTGATAGTGGAGGTCTTTTTCACCTTCATCCTTCCAATTAGAAACAAAAATCTCCATTCTGCTCATTTTTGCTGTAAAATATTATGTACATCCTTCCTTATCTTTTTTTGCCCACTGAAATTACCATGGAATACTTTCTGGAATTTCTGTTAGGAGAGTTTCCTGAGATATCATCATTCATGTTTAGGTGGAGAGGATATAACCCCTGAAACCACAAGGCTGGAGTAATGATGGGGAAGTTCATGCCCCAAGAAGTTTGGTCATGTCCAGTGATGCCAGTACCTCAGCCCAGCACTCACCTTCAGTGACCTCTCAGGGGTCTGGAATTTTATTTCTCTTATGGGGTTGCCTGGGTGGCTCTTAAGATTATTTCTAAGGAGAAGTTAAGATGGTGAAGGAGTAGGGGGACCCTGGGCTTCCTTGTCCCTCAGACACAGGTGGATAAAAATAAAATCATTTTGAACAAACATGAAATCAGTCTGAGGACTGAGAGAACAAAACTGTACAACTGGAGGTAGAAAAGCAGCCGTATCATGGAAGGTAGGAGCTATGGAGAATTGACCTGGGAGAGAAAAGACCTGCAGAGGCTGTGAAGGTGAGGGAGCCCTGATCACAGAGACAGAAATGAAGGAGAAAGAGAAAGAGAAAGAGCAACAGTGCACACAGAGGACTGTAAAGGAAGAACTCTTCCCCAAAACCACTGACTAGGAGAAAAAGAGGAGCTGACCACCACAAGTTTTTATGAGTGGCAGAGCACAGAGTTTGAAACTTCAGAGATCCATGCCATCACCAAGGTTGTGCCTGGCTTCTGGGGTGAAGGAAGGTAGAGACCTAGGATCAGATAGTGTGGTCTGAGGATCCACTGGGTTGCAGTTACCCTGCTTGCAGTATATTTGGGAATGACAGCACCACCTCTCCAGGGACAAAAGAACTGGTGGCAGCAAGATGATGCCCTGTTCCCAAGCATAGGAACAAAGACACCAGCTGGGGGGAGCAAACCTTGGTGCCAGATTTTGGCTGCACTTTACAATAAACTCTGAAAAACTGCACAGCTGGGAGACCAATTTCTGGGACAAACTGGCACCAGACACAACAAAGCAAGACCCTCCCCCGGATGATCAATGCAGGTCCTGGCTGTGCAGATCTCTAAAATTTGGAGTTTGAAAACCCAGCCACATGCCTAAGATAAAACACAAGAGTATTGTGCTACCTAGTAGGTGGACAGCATGGTTGCAGACAGGGTGAAGTCAGGTATCTGGCAGAAGCTGTGGATACAAGACAGGTGTCTATGCTCTTCTGTCAGGACCTCCTAAAGAGTGAAGTGCACAAACTGCTCCAAGGATGAGAGACCTGGGCTATGCCATTCCTCACCCATCAGCACTAACCGATCTCAATGAGTAAAATAGCACCACCCAGTGGAGGCTGGAGCTACCTATATCAAGCCCAGCATCCCTGTGCCCTGCAGGTACATCTCCACTAGGGCAAGTTGGAATGAGAATCAGCTCAGTAAGGCCAACCCCAGCAGACCAGCACAAACCTCTTGCCTGCACCAAGTCTACTGATCAGAGTGCTGCAAAACTTCAGCTCTAGAGATAGGATCTAGCTTTTCTTTTCTTTTCTTTTTGGTTCTAGATTCTTTTAACAAGTAAACCAAAACACACCTAGAATCTAACTTCTCTTTTGTTTTTTCCTCTCGCTCTCCTTAATAAAGCCATTACTCTGAGGACCAGGAATACAACAGGCTTTCGTAACAATCATACAAAAACAGAAACAACAACAACAACAAAAACAAAAGCAGTGACTCAGACCAAAGGACAAGACAGAGGAATTCACCACAAAAGAAAGAACAGGAAGAAGTCATGGCCACAGATTTAATCAATACAGTTACAAGGTAAGATGTTTGAACCAGAATTTAAAACAGTAAGACAAGCAGAGAAAGTCAATTATCATACAGTTTCACTTATTTGTGGAACATAAGGAATAACATAGAGGACATTAGGAGAAGGAAAGGAAAAGTGAACTGAGGGAAATTGGAGGGGGAGATGAACCATTGAGAGACTGTGGACTCTGAGAAACAAATAGAGGGTCTTTCGGAGGGGGAATGGTGACCCTGGTGGTGGGTATCAAGGAGGGCATGTATTGCATGGAGCACTGGGTGTTGTACATAAATAATGAATCTTGGAACACTGTATCAAAAACTAATGATGTATTTTATGGTGACTAACATAACACAATAAAAAATCTAAAAAAAAATAAAAACTAAAGCAATAATCATAAGGATACTAGCTGGGCTTGAGAAAAGCATAGAAGACACAAGAGAATTCCTTACTACAGAGATAAAAGAACTAAAAACTAATCATGCCAAAATAAAAAATGATGTAACTGAGATGCAAAACTGAATGGATCCAATGACAATGAGGATGGACTATTCAGAGCAAAGAATCAGTGATATAGAAGATAAAATTATGGAAAATAATCAAGTTGAAGAAAAAGAGGGAAAGAAGGATATTAGATCATGAATGTAGATTTAGGGAACTCAATGACTTCTTTTTTTTTTTTTTTTTTTTTTTAAAGATTTTATTTATTCATTTTACAGACAGAGATCACAAGTAGGCAGAGAGGCAGGCAGAGAGAGAGGAGGAAGCAGGCTCCCTGGTGAGCAGAGAGCCCGATGTGGGGCTCGATCCCAGGACCCTGGGACCATGACCTGAGCCGAAGGCAGCGGCTTTAACCCACTGAGCCACCCAGGCGCCCCACTCAATGACTTCTTAAAGTGTATTCATATTCATACCATAGGAGTCACAGAAGAAAAAAAAAAAAAGAAAAGAAAGAAAAGGCAGCAGAAGGTTTATTTGAGCAAGTTATAGTTGAAAACTTCCCTAATCTGGAAAGAAACAGACATCAAAATCCAAGAAGCACAGAGAATTCCCATTAAATTCAATAAAAACTGTCCATCACCAAGACATATCATAGTCATTCACAAAATACACAGACAAGGAAAGAATCTTGAAAGCAGCAAGTGGGGGTGGGGCAGGGAATCCTTAATCTACAAGGGAAGGCAGATCTGTCCACAGAAGCTACATAGACCAGAAGACAGTAGCATGATATATTCAACATGCTAAATGATAAAAATATGCAACCAAAAATACTTTATCCAGCAAGACTGTCATTCAGAATAAAAGGAGAGATAAAGAGTTTCACAGACAAACAAAAACTAAAGGAATTTGTGACCACTAAATCAGCCCTGCAAGAAATTTTAAAGGGGACTATTTCAGTGTGTGTCTATGTGGGGGAAGACCAAAAGCAACAAAGATTAGAAAGGAACAGAGAACATCATCAGAAACACCAACTTTATAGGTAGGTAACACAATGGAACTAAATTTGTATCTATCAGTAATCACTCTGCATGTAAATGGACTAAAAGCTTGAATCAAAAGACATAAGAATGGATTAAAAGAAACAAGACCCATCTATCTATATGCTGCCTACAAGAGACACATTCTGGACATAAAGATATATGCAGATTGAAAATGAGGGGATGAAGAACCATCTATTATGCTAATGGTTGCCAAAATAAAGCCAGAGTAGCCATACTTATATCAGACAAACTAGATTTTAAACCAACGGCTGTAACAAGAGATGAAGAAGGGTATTATATTATAATTAAAGGGGTTATTCATCAAGAAGTTCTAATAATTGTAAATATTTATGCCCCCAAGTTGGAAGCACCCAAATATAAATATCTACTAATTGATATATTTTATATTGATTGATAATTTATATATATATATATATACACATATATATGCATATATATATATGCATATATATGCATATATATAACAAACATAAGGAAACCCATTGATAATAATACAATAATAGTAGGGGACTTCAACACCCTCTTATAGCAATGGAAAGATCATCTAAACATAACATCAACAAGGAAACAAGGGCTTTGAATGACACAATGGACCAGACGGACTTAACAGACATATTCAGAACATTCCATCCTAAAGCAGCAGAATTCACATTCTCTTCAAATGCATATGGAACAGTCTCCAGAACAGATCACATACTGTGTCACAAATCAACCCTTAACAAATACAAAAAGACTGAGATAATACCATGCAATTTTCAGAACACAACATTATGAAACTTGAAGTCAACCACAAGAAAAAATTTGGGAAGACCACAAATACATGGAGAATAAGGAACATTCTACTAAACAATGAATGGGTTAACAAGGAAATTAAAGAAGAAATTTTAAAAAAACACATGACACAAATGAAAATGTAAACACAGCAGTCCAAAACCTTTGGTATGCAGCAAAGACAGTCCTAAGAGGAGGTATACTGTAATACAGGCCTAACTCAAAAGGCAAAAAGAGCCTCAAATATACAACCTAACCTTACACCTAAAGGAACTAGAAAAGGAACAGTGAATAAAGCCTAAAGCCAGCAGCAGAAGAGAATAATAAGATTAGAAGCAAACCAACCAAATAAATAAAAACAAAAACAGTAGAACTGATATTGAAACTAAGAGCTGGTTTTTTGAAAGAATTAATAAAATTGATAAACCCCTAGCCAGACTTATTGAAAGGAAAAGAGAAAGGACCCAAATAAATAAAATCATGAATGAAAGAGGGGAGATCACAACCAACACCACAGAAATATAAAGAATTATAAAAGAACATTATGAAACATCATATGCCAACAACCTGGGTAATCTGGAAGAAATGGACAAATTCCTAGAAACATACAAACTACCAAAACTGAAACAGGAAGAAATAGAAAACTTGAACAGATCCATAACCAGAAAAGAAATTAAACCAGTAATCAAAATCTCCCAGCAAACAAGAGTCCAAGATGAGATGGCTTCACAGGGGAATTCTATCAGACATTTAAAGAAGAGTTAATATCTATTTTTCTCAAACTGTTCCAAAAATAGAAACGGAAGGAAAAAGGAAGGAAAACTTCCAAACTCATTCTAGGAGGCTAGCATTACATTATTCCAAAAATCAAACAAAGATCCCACTCATAAAGAGAATTATAGGCCAATATCCCTGATGAACATGGACGCAAAAATTCTCAACAAGATACTAGCAAATCAAATCCAACAATATATTAAAATAATTAATCACCACACTCAAGTGGGATTTATTCCCAGATTGCAGGGGTGATTCAATATTCTCAAATCAATCATAGTGATATACCATATTAATAAAAGAGAGGATAAGAACCATATGACCCTCTCAACAGATATAGAAAAAGCATCTGACAAAATACAGCACCTATTCTTGATAATAAACAAAACAAAACAAAAACCCACCTCAACCAAGCACGGATAGGTAGAATATACTTCAACATCAAAAAGCCAATACAAAAGACTCACAGTTAATATCATCCTCAATCGGGGGGTGGGGGGTGGGGGAGAGAACTGAAAGCTTTTCCTTTTCTGTCAGGAACAAGACAGGGATGTCCACTCTCACCATCACTATTTAACATAGTGGAAGTCTTAGCCTCAGCAATCAGACAACAAAAAGAAATAAAAGGCAAGAAAGCAGCTTTGGCAAGGAAGAAATCAAACTTTCACTATTTGCAGACAGTATGATTCTCTATGTAGAAAAACTTAAATACTCCACCAAAAATTGCTAGAATTAATACATGAATTCAGCAAATTTGTAAGATACAAAATCAATGTACAGTAATCTGTTGCATTTTCTATATACCAATAATGAAGTAGTAGAAAAACAAATCAAGGAATTGATTCTATTTATAATTGCAAGAAAAACAAGAGATACCTAAGAATAAACCTAACCAAAGAGGTAAAATATCTTTACTCTGAAAACTATAGAATGCTTATGAAAGAAATTGAAGAGGACACAAAGAAATGGGAGAAAATCCATGCTCATGGATTGGAATGGCAAACATTGTTAAAATGTCTATACTACCCAAATCAATCTACACATTTAATGCAATCTCTATCAAAATACCACCAGCATTTTTCACAGAGCTAGAACAAACAATCCTAAAATTTGTATAGAACCACAAAAGATCATGAATAGCCAAAGCAATCCTGAAAAAGAAAAGCTAGAGGCATCACAATTCCAGACTTCAAGCTAAATTACAAAGCTGTAGTCACCAAGACAGTATGGTATTGGCACAAAAACAGACACATAGATCAATTGAACAGAATAGAGAGCCCAGAAATACACCCTCAATTATGTGGTCAGCTAATCTTCAACAGAGCAAGAAAGAATATCCATCAACAAATATCATCAACAAATGGTCTTGGGAAAACTGGACAGCATCATGCAAAAGAGAGAAAATAGACTACTTTCTTACAGCATGCACAAAGAAAAGCTCAAAATGGATGAAACACCTAAATGTGAGATAGGAAACCATCAGAATTCTAGAGAAGAACACAGGCAGCAACTTCTTTGACCTCAGCGATAGCAACTTCTTACTAGACACATTGCCAGAGGCAAGGGAAACAAAAGCAAAAATGAACTATTGGGACTTCATCAAGATAAAAAGCTTCTGAACAGTGGTGGGAAACACAAAACTAAAAGGCAGCCCACGGAATGGGAGAAGATATTTGCAAATGATATATCTGATAAAAGGTTAGTATCCCAAATCTATAAAGAATTTATCAAACTCAGCACCCAAAAAACAAATAATCTAATTAAGAAATGGGCAGAAGACATGAATAGACATTTTTTCCAAAAAAGACATCCAGATGACTAACAAACACAAGAAAAGATACTCGGTAAAATAAAATTAAATAAATAAATAAATAAATAAATAAATAAATAAAATAAAAAGAAAAGATACTCAGTATCACTCATCATCAGGGAAATACAAATCAAAACCATAAGATACCACTTCATACCTATCAGAATGGCTAAAATTAACAACACAGGATGCAGAGAAAGGGGAACCTTTTTACACTATTAGTAGGAATGAAAACTAGTGCAGCCACTCTGGAAGACAGTATGGTGTTTCCTCAAAAAGTTAAAAATAGAAATACCCTACAATCCAATAATTGCACAACTAGGTATTTACCCAAAGGATACAAAAATACAGATTCAAAGGGGTACATATGCCCCATTGTTCATAGCAGCATTATCAACAATAGCCAAACTATGGAAAGAGCCCAAGTGTCCATCAACTGATTAATAGATAAAGAAAATGTTGCATGTGTGTATGTGTGTGTGTATATATATTCCTACATATTGAATATTAATTAGCCATCAAAAAGAATAAAATCTTGCCATTTGCAACAACATGAATGGAGCTAGAGTATATTATGCTAAGTGAAGTAAGTCAGACAGAGAAAGACAAATGCCATATGATTTTACTAATATGTGGAATTTAGGAAACAAAACAGATGAACATATGGGAAGGGGAGAAAAGAGAGAGGAAAGCAAGCCATAAGAGACTCTTAACAATAGAGAACAAGCGGAGAGTTGATGGGGAAGGGTAGGGCTGAATGGGTGATGGGTATTAAGGAGGGCACTTGTTACAATGAGCACTGGGTGTAATATGTAAGTGATGAATCACCAAATTCTACTCCTGAAGCCAATATTACACTATATGTTAACTAGTTAGAATTAAAATAAAACTTTGGAAGAAAAAAAAAACAATTATTTCTATTACTGGCTTGAAATAATGGACTCCTCAAATTTCTTCCATTCTAAGTTTATCTCTTTCAGTCTTTGAGGAAAACCCTCTAATCTATTAGGATTCAGTTTCAGACTCCTAACTCATTATAGGAAACTCATTACATGTATGTGCAATGCATGTATCCCAACCTCACTTCATTCTCTTGCAATGGTATGGTCCCAAGCCTGTCTTGGGTCACTGCAGCAGAAACTGCTGGATATTAAGCTTTGTTCTTCCACCTTCTGGTCATGTGATCTTGGCTAGCTTCTTAGCCCATCTGTGTTTCAATTTTCTCATCTGCAAAATGAAGATAAAGATAATGATGCCTACCCCATAGCATCATTCTGAGGATTAAACAGGTTGTTATTTGTAGAATATGCTATACGTTAGGGGCTGTGTTTATTATTCCTCATCCATTTTCTCATTTAAACTTACAACAATCCTTTGAGGTATGTGCTGTTATAATTCCTTATTAAGCTGTTGAGAAGAATGCAGTTTACACAGACAAAGTAACTTGCCCAGTGTCCCACAACAAATAAGTGAAAGAGTCTAGATTCTAAACCAGGTCTGACCAGAGCTTAAGTTCTTAACTACTCTGCAACTGTTCCCTAGATTGCCAGAGTGTAAGAATCCCCTGGGACCCAAAGTAAAAATATAGATCTCCATACCTCACCCACACCCTGAATCATGTCTCTGGTGGGACCTAGAAATCTGTATTTTAGCAAGGACCCCAGATGACTCTTATTAGAAAGTCTGGAAAGCATAGCATAAGCTCTACCCATATGTATCTATACAACTCCCACTAAGGACAGACCTCTCCTCTGTTTAAATAATGGGTGCTGCATGACAGTTCATGGAAAACCAGACGGGTACATGTATAATTAATTCTGCAAAATGTTTTCATTCCATTTATAGAGATAAGCGTGGGCATTCTGGGAGCACAGAGGAGGGACAGTCGGCTCACAGGGAGAAATTCTCAAAAGAAGCAGTGCCTGAGCTGACTCTCAAAAGAAATACAGAAGTTATTCTGAAAAGACAGCAAAGGCATTCCAGGTCAAACTCACAGCACAAGCAAAGGTACAGAGCTATAGAAAAATGCTTTTGTGCTCAAGGGACCCTATGTTCAGGGAACATATGTAGTTAAGTAGCCAGAAATCTGGCAGAGACATAGATGAGGCCCAGGCCTTCAGGACCACTGACCTTGGTTTCACATAGCCTGTGCCTATCTCTTGCTGTTTCACACAATGCAAATACCAGAACTCTCATGGGAAGAAGGTCTACATCTTTTATATCTCTTTTTCTGTCTCAGGGTCAGCTTCATGGGAAGATGGTGGACCATGCTTCAGTACCCCATCTCCCCATCCCAAGTCATGCCCTGTCTCTCACCCCCTTTCTTGTCTAAGAAAACCACAGTTACAAGAAACTTTCAATCAAAAACTCACTATAGGACCCTATGCCATCACCATGCCATGGTTTTTCCTTCTAACTTGAAATCAATGGGATTAACAGGGTGGGCTACTTTTTATGGCTCTTAAACAAAACTCATCAAAGATCTGTGTACTCATTCCCAGGAGACAAGGGAAATGCAACACAGAAAGGGAGCATGTAATGTTGACACAATCTAGTGTCAACATCCCCCTCTGTCTAGTGCTAAAGGAAGTGGGAGCATGTCAATTGAATATTACCAGTTGCACAAAATTTACGCCCCAAAAAAGCAATAAGGACAGTTCCAGCCCCTCCCAGCTTTAATATGATTGTCTAG
Organism: Lutra lutra; assembly: GCF_902655055.1. NCBI lineage: Eukaryota > Metazoa > Chordata > Mammalia > Carnivora > Mustelidae > Lutra > Lutra lutra. The sequence goes on along the minus strand of NC_062278.1, from coordinate 124,641,887 downwards.
GAGTGCTGGCCGAGACTCACAGAGAGCAGACACCCACTCTGCTGTCCACCTGTAGACCAACAGCAATAGCAGCAAACCCTAATACAGCACTTACTCCATACCACACACTGTTCTAAGTATTTCATATGTTAGCTCACTGATCCCTTCCACAATCCTATGAAGTAGGTGTACATTTAAGTATCTCTATTTTACATGTAAACAGAGACAAAGAGATTAAGTGACTCACTCAATGCGACACACTAGCAAGTGGCAGAGCTGGGATTTAAGCCCAGAGCCTCTACTCTGAGGCCCTGAACCAATCAGGTAAGTGATCACCTGGCAGTCTGAATGACAGCCAGTTATGACTTGATTTGGCTGTAGGTGTCTGTCCTTTGGTTTTCTAAATGGTCAGGATATGTGATGTGGCTGAGAGAAGGGAGGTCTGAAGCCCCTACTGAAAGGTGAGTGACTGGCAAACACCAGAGCAGAGCTTTTGTTCTTTAACAAGGGAAAACAGGAAGCTAAAAGGATGAAAGGAATAAAGGGGTTTGGGGTGTGATCCAGAGAGTCTGAAAAGATTTGGAGTTGAGGGTGGGAGGGAATGAAGGTCTACACAGACTTACTGTAAGTCATCCTACATGGGCAGATGGCTACATTCAGCACAGTTTCTATGGGATTCTATGGTGAATTCCATTTACATTTGCTGAGCACACACTATGTATTAGAGACTTTATTATGTATTCCAAATAAGGCCTGGGACATAGTACTCCTAAAGCTCAGGACCCAGGAAGGAAAACAGACATAGCAATCAATGGCACTTGTTTATAGTAAAAAATATTGGAAATAAAATAAATGTCCATGAACAGGGGATCAATAAAGTATGGTGCCTCCGGGAGTCCTAAGCTGCTATAGAAAAGGATAAAGATGCTTTTGATGTTGTGGTATGGGAAGGGATCCATGATATATTAAATGAAAAAAGCAAGGTACAGAATACTGCATGTTACCTTTCACATAAAAATGGAGAGAAATTAGAGTGTATGTTAATGTTTGCTTATATAAGCACAAAGACACTGCAGAAGGACACCCAGAAATCTGAAAAGAGTGGGTGGTTTGTTCCTATGGTTGAAACCTGGGGGAGTCAGAACATGGGGAGAATGGGCAGGGGCTAATGGTGGAAAGGAGAGTTTCACTTGTTTATTTTCATTTATTTTGTTTTATAACTGAAATTTATAACTATTCAAAAACTGAATTTAAAAAAATAGATGGCATTAGACCCAATGGAAGGTCTTAGCACTGCCTCCCCATGAGAAATGTCCCTGTTCTTTCTTCTTTTCTCATCACATCCCTGTGCTGGGTCCCTGAAAGCTGATCATAAACAGCAGTGAGGAGAAATGGTGAACAGGGAGCTTGCCTTTCTCCCTGAATGAGAGGTCAGATTTCCATAAATCTGACCTCCCCCCGCCCACAGAATGATGGCCAGTCTGAAACAATGGTGTGCCAGCTCCCTCAAAACCATCCTCACATCTCCTTCCCCATTAACCTACTCTCCTGTCAACAGCGTAAGAGGATGATTTCAAGGCAAACCTCAGAGCCTGCTGGACTCTCAAAGGCAAAAGAGGACACTGAAGGCCATGCTCAGCTAAATACTCTTGCGTGTTGCCTCTTTCCTCTTTAATTACAGCATAATTTGCATTTATATGATTTCATTCTGCCATTTTGTGGGCAGCGTTGATGATGATCAACACTCCATAACTTCCCATCATAGTTGGAGAGTCAGGAGGGCGGCTACTGTCTCCGATAAAATCCTTTCCAATTAAACAGTTCATTGGACATGTCATGGTTTGGGATTCTCGTTATCCTCTGATGTGCACGTCTCATGGATATTTCTTTACACCCATCACCATAATAAGGTCTTAGTTCAGAAGACGCTCAGAATATTATGCTCCCCCACTGAGTGACTGTAATGACATTGACTTGAAAATGGGCCTCCTTAAACTTGCACAAGAAGCAGAGCTATTACCTTAACTAGATCATTCTGAGCTTTACTTTGCCACTTTCCCAGGTGTTGTATCTGAGTGGTACCAGATGCTCCACATGATGAAACATGCCAAAGATACTGAAAAAACAATGCTAGACCGCTAACAGGACACATCTACAGAGGGCAAATGTGTCTGAAGTTTTTCTCCAGTCAACACCCCAAATGGAGTTCCCTGCTATAGATGGTGGTTCACCTGGCTGATGTGATTCACCTATCTGGTATGGCTTGCCTGGCTGGCTCACCTGGTTGAAAATACAAAATCAACAACTGTTTATCTACAACAAAAATGCCAGGACCAAAATTCACCAAAATTTTAGTAACTGTAGTTATCTCTGGGTGGTCTAATTACTGGTGCATTTTTATTTTCCTCTTAATTCTTTTTTGTGTTTCCCAAGTTGTTGGGTCTTTTTTTAACCATTTGGCACATTTTATCTTTATAATAAAATATTTTAAAATAACACTTACAGCTATAAAAGGGAGAAATGAACAAATTGAAAATGTTGTTTATTTACAACTGACTATATAGTCACAACCATGACAAAGGGAAAGGGAAATAAATACCAAGGGATCCCTTAAATAGTGTCTGATTTGATCTTGTAACTTTAGGGCCAGCTAACAAGCCTATCTTCATCACTCCTCCCCTCCACCCTATTCAACAATACAATACTAACTTCACGTGACCAATGCTGACCAGCAACCACTCATGACCATCTCACTGTTCCAGAACCACTTCTGCTTCTTTCATATCCAGCCTGACTCCTAATTGTCAGTTCATACCCTCTTTTATATTCCTTCCCCTATACCACAGTCTCAGTGTCGATTTTGGCTTTGACTCAGACATTAGTCTCTGGTTCTTTCTACTTGAGACTACTACAAGAAGCCCCTTCTAATACTAGCCCCCTTGGTTGGCACTCTGGCTTTTATAGGTGAGATTTTGGCAAATGGCTTGAATCATGCTGTCTGGGGACCCTAATTAATGAATTTCTTAGTCAGAAAAAAAGGTATAAATGGCAGGTTTTCTTAACTTCTTCCTCCAAACACTCATTATAACTCTTCTTCAAATTTGAGGCCTCAGTGAGGAAGACTACCACAAGAAATTGTTGCCTCAGGAGAAACTCCAGGGAGAGACTGAAAAGTTTGTGAGGGTTAGACATGCCTATTGCTTTAGGGTCCACTACTCCTGGAGCTACCCCTCTCTCTAGAATAAATGATATTTCAATTATTTTTAATTAGGATAATATGAAAGTTTTCAAAACTCTAGGCAACAGAGACTGGCCAAAGGGTTTCACATGCTTTTTAATTCTGTCCAATGCAAAATCCAAGCAATATCTTGCTACAACCTGCATCCTGCCTAACTGTTTCTTTAAATAGCAGAATATTCCCTGATTTGAAAGTCCTTGACCCCAGATCTGACATTTCTCTCTCAGTGACAGAAGCCAGGAACAAAAGGGTTACCTACAGTCTACAGCTGCAAGCCCATAAGCCCAATCAGATTGCTTTAGGAAAAGATGGATTTGAATGTCATGATCTTTTGAAGATTTTTTTTTTTTTATTTGACAGAGATCACAAGTAGGCAGAGAGGCAGGCAGAGAGAGAGGAAGGGAAGCAGGCTCCCCGCTGAGCAGAGAGCCCGATGTGGGACTCGATCCCAGGACCCTGAGATCATGACCTGAGCCAAAGGCAGCGGCTTAACCCACTGAGCCACCCAGGCGCCCTAAATGTCATGATCTTTTGTATTACTCTTTCTGGGCAAAAACTGTGGGTTCAAGAAAAACTCCAGTTGCAACTTTCTTTTGCTTTACTTGGGATTCAAAAGAATACATTTCTCTTTAATTTATTTATTACTTTCTGTGGAGGAATAAAAGTCAAATACAAATTCCTTTTGCTATAAACTTTGATATAAACATATATATCAAAAGATTAAATAGGTAGAATTTCTAAACAAAGGCACTTTAAACAAAAGAATGAGAATGATATTCTTCCTCCCCTAATGTGGACATGCAGCAAACCTACCAATACCATTGACCTACCTTATCTAAGGACAAGAGTTTAAAATTATTAATACCAGGAGCACCCGAATGGCCCAGTCTGTTGAGCGTACATCTGTTGATTGCAGCTCAGGCCATGATCTCTGGGTTGTAGGATCAAGCCCCACCTACATCTCCACACTCAGCAGGAAATCAGCTTGAGTCTCTCTCTCCCCTCTTCCTCTGCCCCCTTCCAACTCTCTCTCTAAAATAAATTTTTAAAGTAAAATAAAATTATGAATTTTCTTTAAATTATGAATGTTCTTATAAGAAAGAATAATAATAGACAACCATACCAGGAGTTTCAGGCCCCATTCTGGGAGTCAACTAAAGAGCTCACATAATACTAGCAATAGCCTTTGGCTACTACTAGCACAAACTGCAATTTACACCTCAGAAGATGTCATGATTTAAGCAAAAATCTCATCTTTCTAAAGCATTTGGTAACAAATGACATACATAGCATGTTCCAAAAACAAATATAAATTTGCTTATAAATGACCAAGGAAATCACTTCTAGTTCTTTTTGTGGAAATCAGGCCTTCTGTGTGGCACACTCTACTCAGGGTCCCACTCATGGGTATGTTCTGTTCACCAGCAGAAACACAAATCAAGGTACTTAACTCTCAGGCCCTAACAAGGTCTCTAAAATCACAGTTGTCTGAAAATTCCAGCGCCAACCAAAATGAATTAGGTTTACCTTAAACCTCTCTCCTACTGGTTACAGCTAAAAATTTAGATGAAATTTAAAAAAAGCATCCACTTGCAGACTGAAAAGTTGACAAAACTAAGTAGATTAGGGAAGGGAGCCAACATTGAAAGAGTGATCCACATCAAAGGGTGAGCTAGCTCCTTAGCATCTTCCCTCGTTTTTCTTCTGACTTTGACCAAAGTGTGGTCCCAGAGCAGAACTGTGCAGCAGACAGGAATCCTAAAACAGAAAGGGACAATCAGAGCAGAGGACCCAGAAAAGGGTCCCTGGGAGCTAAAAGAGTATGGAGAAAATCTTAAGAGAAGAGAGTGCTGGAGAAGGTGATCACTTTATTCTGTTGCAAGTCCCAGGGTCACCTCTAAGCTATGTATGTACAAAGATCAAACCAAAGCACATAGCAAAGACTGAAATCTGAACTTCAGTATCACTCACTGCCCATGTTTCAGAGAGACACATGCTTGGAACAGATCCAAAGCAGCTTAACAAAAGCTTTGAAAACCAGATTAACATTGAAACCACTGCACCTAGATGACAAGAACTTGCACTTTCCACCTAGACTGATTGCCTGCTAAAACAATGAAATCAATATTCTCCAGAGTATTTAAAAGAACACAAATATTCGCAATGTAGTGTTTCAGATGTCCAAAATACAATTAAAAATTATTCAACATACAAAGAATTGGGACATTACCACTTCTCAAAAGAGAAAATGCAATCAACAGATGCCAGTTCTGAAATGATCCAGAATTGGAATCATCAGACAAATACTTTAAGAGAACCATTATAAACATGCTCCATGACATAAACACTTTTTTAAAAAAGATTTTATTTATTCATTTGACAGAGAGAGATCCCAAGTAGGCAGGTGCGGGGAGGGGAGGAATAGGCTCCCTGTTGAGCAGAGAGCCCAATTTCGGGCTCGATCCCAGGACCCTGAGATCATGACCTGAGCCAAAGGCAGAGGCTTAACCCACTGAGCCACCCAGGTGCCTGCCAAGGTAAACACTCTTGAAAAGAAATGGAAAGGTAGACATTCTTAGCAGAAAAATAAAAACTATTTTTAAAATGGAAATTTCAGAACTAAAAAGGATAATATGATTATGTGAAATTTAAAAGTTCCTGAATGAGCTCAGAAGCAGAGTGAAGATGACAGAAAATAGAATCAACAAACATAAATAGATGAATTGAGATTACCTGATCTAAACAACCAAAAATAAAATACCTTAAAAAATGATTATGGCCTCAAGAACCCATGAGACAGTCATAGAAGGTCTAACATTTGTGACATCAGAGTGACAGAATTAGAAGAGAAAGATATTAGTGCAGAAAAAAAAAAAAATATATATATATATATTTGAAGAATTAATGACCAAAAACTTATTAATTTTGTGAAAGATATGGAAACAAACCTCCCTCTATGAATGGGCACAGGATGGAAAGATACTTATGGTCCAGGGAAATGTTCACCAAAGAACATCCTCTACAAAGGAGACTCTTCATCACATAGACAAGATGAAATATTCTGTGGATATGAAGCACCCCAATGTTAGCTCAATAGATGTATGAACTGAGCATGTTGGCAGAGATGGCAGCTCTAAATAGGATCAACAACATCGACTCCCCCTCACCAAGGCTGATTTAGCTACCAAAGGTCTAACCTGCACGCGGTGGAGCCCAACTCTGCCCCTGGTATGGCACAATTCCCTAAGGGAACTAGCCAGCCACCCAGTGGCAAGCTGATTACATTGCACCTATTTCATCATTGAGTGGGAGCGGTATGTCCTCACTAGACTATGTATATATTTTGGATATGAATTTGTCTTCTCTGTGATGCTTCTGCCAATTTTTCAGTTTCTTAGAAAAGGAAACATACTTTTACCAGATGATTTAGCAATTGCACTTCTTGGTATTTACCTAGAGGAAATGAAAACATGTCCACACAAAACCTGCGCATAGATGTTTATGGCAGCTATATTTATATTTGCCAAAACTTGAAAGCAACTAAGATGTCCTTAGCAGGTGAAGGGGTATATAAACTGGTACATCCAGACAATGGAATACTATTTGGTGCTATAAGAAATGAGCTATCAAGCCATGATAAGACATGGAGGAACCATAAATACATCTTAGTAAGTAGAAAAAGCCTCTCTTAAAAGGCTACATAAGATATGATTACAACTTTATGACATTCTGGAAAAGAAAAATCTGTGGAGATGATAAAAAGATTAGTGGCTGCCAAGAGTTCGGGGTGGGGGAGATGAATAGGAGGAGGACAAAGGATTTTTAAGGTAGCAAAACTACTCTTTATGATACTGTGTCATGGTGGATACATGTCTTTATACATTTGTCCACACTCAGAGAATATATAACACTGACAGTGAACCCCAATGTAAAATATAGACTTTGGGTGATAGGGATGTGTCAGTGCACATCCCTAGCATCTGCAGAGGCAGGTCCAGGGAGGACAGGAGAAGTGAGCCAGAGATAGAAAAGCACAGAGTGAAAATTCTTCCCTCCCATTAACCAGTGACATCACCACACGTGCCTTCACTCTCCTCTACTTGAAATACTTCCTTCTTCACACCCTTACCCAGGCAGATATGGAGTTCTAATGGAACATCCATCCTCATATCTCTGGCACCTCTGTCTTCTTGCTTTTTCCTTACTACTTCCCCTGGTCACAACCATATCACCTTAGGTCTGAACCTCTGTAGAACCTGCTGTGCCATGTCCCTAGCACTAGGTCCTCATATTCCTGTGCACAATGACTGTCTTGAGTCAGTTTTCTAGAGCCTAATTCAGGGATTCTTGTTCAAGTGATTTATTGGGGGGATACTCTCAAAGAAGGGAGATGAGGACTGCAGGATGGGGCAAAGGAAGGAACTAAACAAGGATATGGTCTAAGCTAGTACTGAGCCCTAAGTTCAAGGGCCCCAACATGAGAAAAGATTTGTGCAGGGCACCAGTGGCATCCACTAAAATGACCCTCCCAACAAACTTACTTGACTTCATCATGTCCTTGATTAAAACTGTCATTTGACTCCAGCTGCATTGGGCTGGGGTGGGGACATATGGCCCTAACTCTCCATCTTCCTGTAAGACCACCATAGTCTTAGCCAAATCAAATCAATCTCCTAATATCTCTGTCTCTGTCTCCTCTCTCTCTGTCTCTCACATTGACAGAGGTGAGGTAGGCTAGTGAGTGGAAGCAATCATCTAGATAATTCCATTTCCTAAGCCATTCATTTTAAAGTGATCCATACCACCTTGTTTGGGGTTGATCAAACAAAGCTGATGTGAGCATCCCCTCCTGTGTCACTGAGGCCCTGTTTTCTTGCTTCCAGCCTGATGGACTTAGAGAAGGTGGCCTCACACATCAATAGATCCATCAGGCTACCAGGTGTGACATCTCAGCCCAATATTCTTTTATCCCACATGTCTAATTGGGCTTCATCATGATCACAGCCTTCTCAGGAGGATGGGAACTAATGAAGTCTGTTGGAAATCAGAAGGTACTCTCAGCTCCCGTTTTGGGGGCCTCAGGACCATGTCAACATGTTGATCCTAGACAAAGGCCACAGCCTTGCACAGGGCATCAGGCTGAAGGCAGTTTTGGCCATACAGAACCATCATTTAAAGGTGTTGACATGCCACACAGAAAGGTGCCAGTACCCTGCATGAGGGGGACAAACCTGTCTGCTGGGGGCTGACAGAGCTGGCCACTCAGCCCAGCAACTCTGGCGTCAAATGCTTACATAGCACTGCCCAAATTTTAACATTTACTTCCCTTTTATAAAGTGTATCTTCTGAATCCTTGTGCCATAACATGTGGTGGGTGCTGTTCCCTTTTCACAGGGTGGAAACCTGAGGCTTGGGGAGATGAAGCCACCTGCTAGGTCCCCTAGGAATGGAGATTCACATTCAAACCTATTTTTTTTCTTCTCACCATTATATGGCTAAGAAAAGAAAACACAACAGAAGAGGAAACAGAAAGACTCAGGAGAGAAGAACCAGGTCCATGTGATTCTTCTTAGCCCAGGCAAGAAGGAGGTAATGAAAAGGGGTTTTAATAGCCCCATCACAACCTTTCCATGTCATTCTTCATGAAGTGGGAATGAGAGAGGGTGTCTTTGTATAGGTTTGGGGTGCAGGGAAGGAAGGCTGAGGGGCCTGCTACAGGAGGGGAAAAAAGGCACAAAGTATGGGATGAGCCTCAGTGTATTCACAGAGCAGAAGCTGGAGGAGAGCACAGCAGACAAGCAGGGTAGCAGAAGGCATGTGAGGCAGTGTCAGACAGGAAGGAGCATGGAGGGAAAATCACAAGTCTTTGATGGGGGCTGCCAGGACTTCCAGAAGGGGAGATACTGGCCACCATTCCTTTCCCATCACCAAGCACAACACGCGGCATATAAAAGACAGTAAATGAGTAAATGAAGGGAGAATTCTGGGGATACAGATAAAGATGTAGTTGCTGAAAGATATCCTGTTGAGTGCCGACCCCATTTATCACAGCACTTACCAGAGAAGATTCTTCTCCAGACAAAATGGAACAGGGTTGTCACTCCCCTAAAGCAGTAGGCCTGTTCTGCAAGTCAGGGCTCAGGCCAGCTGCTTGCTCTGGAGTCCTCCTTCCACCCTTAATGAGATGTGATTGCTGAAGGGAAGCAGCTAATTGCATGATGTTTTATTAATCTTTTCTCCATGAAATATTAATTGTGAGCTTTTGCAAATACAAAGATCTGTCTGCTTTTTAATGGCTCAGGTTTGCAGTATCTCCAGATGACTCTCTGAGAGTTTCCTATTGAGGGACAATGGTGACAAGCATGATGCCAGATCCTGTAGAAGGAGTACAGCTGACAGCCTAAAACAGGATGTCAAAAACACTTCCCTCCATGAGCGGTTCTGCCTAGCAGCCAGGCCTTTGTCCATGGTTGCCAAGAACATGGCTACTGGGTGCCATGCAATGAATGTCCAAATACCCAGCCCACCATGGGCCAAAAAGAAGTAGGACACCTGTGAGAGGAAGCCATCAGCACCAGCATCATAAAAATTGTGTTGTGACATTTAGCTTTTCCTTCTTCCTTTCTCACTGAGGTTTGTTCACCTGAGAGGGAAAGGATCAAAGGGAAACATGAACATTAAGCCAGATGTGTTGACTGAGTTCTGAGGGTGGTAGTTCCCAGAAGCAGAACAGAAGAGACTGGCTTGCAGGGATGGACTAGGACAGCTGCAGGTGGCTTTATGAGGAGACTTAGCCCATGTCCCACCTGTTCCTGGAAGGCTGCGGAGGGATACTTGGTGGTGTGGGGCCAGAACCCATGCCTGTATATCACCAGAGGGGTTTCTGCATGAGTGAAAGAAGTAGGAATGACCACTCTCCTAAACCATCCCTGAAGCCAAGACCTAGCACCAGACAGAGAGGCTAGTTTCATAGAAATAGGACTGTTGGTTCCAGAGCCATGAGAGGATGCCCAGCCTAGTGAAAGGATCCTTGGGATATACCTTCAGGAGCCAAGGGGAGGAAGCTTGCCTCCCTGACAGGCTCCCAAGAGATGGAGGGGCTACAATGAGCACTGCCCTGAAAGCGCACACAGCACTGTCACAAAGACAACCAGTAAAGGCCTGAGCAATGGCTGGAGTCAGCTTGAAGCAGACTCATGTCTGTGACACTAACCATGGCAGACATGAAGGAAGATAAGGAGGGAGACTTCAGCTTTCCAAAACCTTCCCCTGTCCCCAAAGCCCTGATGAAATGCACTTAAGGGAAAGGGAGTAACTGTAGGACCAAATAATGTACCCTCCCTCAATCTAAAAAGGCAGGGCCACAGCTCTAACCTTCACTGGAGAAAGAGAAGAATCTGTCCAAAAACATTGAGATCAAAGTTTTTAAAATAATATATAGGAATAAGCTTTGACTTCTAGAATGAATAGAACCTGCAAGTGTTAGAAAATGTTAGAACAGGACAAAGACCAAGTCTACAGATTCAAAAAGGGACAAGGAGCACTCGAAGAAGACGACTTCCTTGATACTCCAAGTATGGTCCACAGACCAGCAATCCTGGCTTGTTAGAAAAGCATAATTCCTGCCCCTAGGCCAAACCAGCTGAGCCAGAATCTGCATTTTAACATGGTGATTCATAACCACATGAAAGTGGGGGACTCACAGGTACAGCTGGATGAAATAAGACATTAGATGTTTATATCTCAGTGAGGTGAAATTCCTAAATGAATTGATTACACTAGACAACATCTGTTTCTGTTGCTTGGGATCAAAAACCTTAAGCTGAAAAAGAAATCATCACTCATTACTATGAATAACGTGCTCCCAGGATCAGGTCTTCTCAAAGTAATAAGAAAGAAGTTGGTTTTGGAGAACACGGAAGCTGTCTTTGAGCCTTCGTGATGCCCTGTGCTTTCATCCTATTGCTCCCCAGGTCAGAGCACATTCCACACCTCACCCCCCACCCCCACCCAGGGTCACCACAGGGCCACAAGGATTGTAATTGCACAACTCTTGAGGGGCATGGTCTGAATCAATATGGCAGCCCTCTTCACCCTCCTGGAAGCCTACTCGCCCTAACACTAACCTTTGTAAAAACCAAAGAATAAGATCTGTATCAGAACTAGACCACAATGTGGCATTCAATGCTCTTGTTTTTTTATTGATTTTCTGCTTGGATGATCTGCCTATTACTGAGAGTGGTGTGTTAAGATCCCCTACTCTTAATGTATTCATATCAATATGACTCTTTATCCTGATTAACAGTTGTCTTATGTAGTTGGCTGCTCCCATACTTGGGTCATAAATATTCACAATTGTTAGATCTTCTTGGTGGATAGACCCTTTAGGAATGATGTAGTGTCCTTCAGTATCTCTGACTATAGTCTTTAGTTTAAAATCTAATTTATCTGGTATAAGAATCACTACCCCAGCCTTCTTTTGAGTCCCAATGGCATGAAAGATGCTTCTCCATCCCTACACTTTCAGTCTGGATGTATCCTTAGGTTCAAAATGGGTCTCTTGTAGACAACATATGGATGGGTCCTGTCATTTTACCCAATCTGCAACCCTGTGCCATTTTATGGGCGCATTTAGGTCATTCACATTGATAGTGATTATTGAGAGATACGTTTTTATTGATATTGTGTTGTTACCTGTGAAGTCTTTGTTTCTACAGACTCCTAGAGGAGAACAAAGACAATAACCTCTTTGACATCGGCCATAGCAACTTCTTTCAAGATATGTCTCCAAAGGCAAAGGAAACAAAAGTGAAAATGAATTTTGGGGACTTCATCAAAATCAAAAGCTTCTGCACAGCAAAGGAAACAGTCAACAAAACAAAGGGCAACACACAGAATGGGAGAAGATATTTGCAAATGACAATACAAACAAAGGGCTGATATCCAGGATCTATAAAGAACTCCTCAAACTCAACACACACAAAACAAATAATCATGTCAAAAAAATGGGCAGAAGACATGAACAGACATTTCTCCAACGAAGACATACAAATGGCTATCAGACACATGAAAAAATGTTCATCATCACTGGCCATCAGGGAGATTCAAATCAAAACCACATTGAGATACAACCTTACACCAGTTAGAATGGCCAAAATGAACAAGACAGTAAACAATGTGTGTTGGAGAGGATGTGGAGAAAGGGAAACCCTCCTACACTGTTGGTGGGAATGCAAGTTGATGTAGCCACTTTGGAAAACAGTGTGGAGATTACTTAAGAAATGAAAAATAGAGCTACCCCATGACCCTGCAATTGCACTACTGGGTATTTACCCCAAAGATACAGATGTAGTGAAAAGAAGGGCCATCTGTACCCCAATGTTCATAGCAGCAATGGCCACAGTTGCCAAACTGTGGAAAGAACCAAGATGCCCTTCAATGGACGAATGGATAAGGAAGATGTGGTCCATATATACTATGGAGTATTATGCCTCCATCAGAAAGGATGAATACCCAACTTTTCTATCAACATGAACATGACAATATGAAGATGACTAGAAGAGATTATGCTGAGTGAAATAAGTCAAGCAGATAGAGTCAATTATCATATGGTTTTGCTTATTTGTGGAGCATAAGGAATAATACAGAGGACATGGGGAGATGGAGGGGAGAAGGGAGTTGGGGGAAATTGGAGGGGGAGATAAACCATGAGAGACTGTGGACTCTGAAAAACAATCTGAGGGTTTTGCGGGGGGTGGGAGGTTGGGTGAGCCTGGTGGTGGGTATTATAGAGGGCACATATTGCATGAAGCACTGGGTGTGGTGCATAAACAATTAATTCTGGAACACTGAAAAGAAATTTAAAAAATAAATAAAAATTAAAAACAAAAATAATTAGACCACAAAATTGCATTTCTCAGCTCAGATTTCTCTCCCATACGGAGCTGCTAACACTCCAAATTCCTTCACAACACCACCCAGGGTGTCTCACTCATGTGCAGGAATGGTCTCCTCAGTCACCCTTTGGAGTCTGCCACGTTGCTTTTCTCTGTTCTGGTTCCCTGCAGTGCTCCCTGTAGACACAGAGCACAGCAGTCCATAGCAATGTGCTCAGTGGAGCTGTACCAGAGGGCTTTCATGTTTTTTAATTCATGTACAATTAATATGCAATGTTATATTAGTTTTGACTGAAGATACCTCTCCCTGTAACCCAGGCACAAGCCTACAGGGGAGAGGCCAGAGAACAATCCCAATTGTAGATCCTAGAGTGTTCCCCAATCACTCCCATTCAAAACTTTATTTTTTTAATGTAACTTAATATGTATATTTTAATATGTATATTTGTATATTTGGGGGCAGGTTTACCATTGTTATTCAGCAACCAACCCCATTGCCTGACACAGGATAGGTGCTCAAAGAATGCTTACTGAATGAATAAACAGAAAACTGAATTTGTTGAATAAATAATAACTTCCCACTTTCAGCAAATCACAACCACTCTGAGCCTTGGTCTCTGTTTCTTTATAATGGAGATAAAAGTATCTAACTGAGATTGTTGTCAGGAAGCTAACCCCTATCTATAAAAATGCCTAGCACTGGACTTTGAACCAAGTAGACTTTCAAAAATATTTTTTTTTTCCCTATTACTTATGTAATGTTGGTAAAGTGATATCAGTTGCAAATCTTATGTAGTGTTCATTAAATGCCAAGTGAGACCTAAAGAAGCACTTTTCTCTTACTTGGTCTGCATGATGCAACAGAATGTCACCTCCTCTCTGATGCCTTCTCCAGCCATGGCACCTTTCTTAGGTACCATGAGCTCTGCCTTTTCTGTGTTACCTTGGCACTTTATGCGGACCTCTACTAAAGCACTTAACCACATTCTCTATACCCAGTCCTTTATGACCATGACCTTCTGAGAGCAGAGCCTTGTCTTTCCCACCTCTGCAGGTGCCACACTTGAATGAATGGTTGAATAAATGAATGAATGAAAAATGGTCTCAGTTCTCCTCTCTGCACTCCACTAACTTTTTATGTTGAAAAACATACATAATCATTTTGAATATGCATTCTGAAATCTGACAGTCCTGAACTTGAACCCAAGTTGGGCAAATTTCTTAACTTCTCCATACCTCCACTTTTTCATATGTAATGTTACGGTCAATAACACCTAAGTCTCAAAAAGGTTCAGGGAATTCAGTTATATGGTATATGTTAAATGGTTAAAACAATGTTGATCATTTATTAAATGCTTCATCAATTGAAACTATTATTCATACCTGGTGTACTAATGTGCATTTAGATGTGAATGGTAAATGAGTTCTCAATTTGCTTTCATTCCTAGAGCATTTATGAAGTTCACCTCAAGTATCTTAAATATATTTGTCTAATCTTTACAAATAAATCAGGAATAGTGAAAATACAGATAGTTAGATTATTTTGGAACTCAGCAACCTTGGGAAAACATGATCCATGAATGTCATTAACATTTCTTTAGGCTGGCAATAGCATTAATATACCCACCGGCAAACATTTTCAAAGTCTCTATCACACCATTTAGGGGGAGCTGAGAGGAGGTGAAGGATGGATTCAAAGATGCAGGCAGTGTAATGTTCAACTTCAAGGAGGTTGGGAATATAAAATCAGTGCCAACAGAGTCCATTCACATTTCAGGAACACTCGGCCACTGCCTCTTCTAGGTTCCCATAGGAAGAGTACATACATCAATTATAGTGTATGTTTAAAAATAATTTTTAAATTATATCAACCAACATTTATCTAGCACTTAGCATATACTTAGCATATCACTGTTCTGAGCAATTCACAGCTTTTAACTCTTTAACCTTCTCATCAACCCTCAGACGTAGGTATTATTATTACATTTCATTTTACAGGTGGGAAAACAGTGGGACAGAGAGGTCAAGTCACTTCCCAAGATCTCAGTTAATAAATGGCACAGCCGGGATACATGCTTTCAGCCCTGGGTCATCCTGCCTCCGCCTAGCAGCTGCCACTTCTGATCAACATTAATGGTGGTGATGATGAAGATGAAAATGACAGATGACAAATTCTTCATAGGCAGACAAGTCTTATGGATGACTTTTAGATGTCTTAAGCATGAAAAGATAACTATGCCTCCATCCTATACATCATTAAAATTAAAATTATGGTACTGAGTGAAAATCATAAAATGTTCATGTATACTGAAAATTAAAATAGCTTTTCTTTAGAAATGATGATTGTGAAATTCTGGAGGAGTTAATTCTAGCTGAACCTTTTGCAACATTTTTTCTACCACACGACTTGTCTGGTTTGGTGCCTCCCAGCTCTGACAGCACCTATTGCATGGAGTACTGGGTGTGGTATATAAACAATGAATCTTGGAACACTGAAAAGATAAAATTAAATTTAAAAAAATAAAAGTAAATTCCAGGCCCACCACTGCTATTTCCTCAGTGCCCAGTTGAGGACCTCACATGTTCCTTCTCTAGAAGGGTTTACTGAATGGGTGTTTAACTATGTTTTAGGCTCTAACTGTGTTGCTAGGTAAAATGCAGGTTGTCTCATTAAACTTGAATTTCAGATAAACAAATAATCATTGTTTAATATAAGTATGTCCCATATAATATTTAACTGACAGGCTCTAATTTTGTTAGCTGAGTCTGTAACTCTACCCTAGATATAAGAAGAATTCAGGTAAAAGAGAGTGAATGTGGCTTGGACCCCAGGAAGGTGCTGTCATGGAAGAGACAGAAGTTGAGCTGTCGCTGGAAGCAAGCATAAAGTACACTGTTAATGGTACCCCCTGGAGTTGTGCAACCCAGTGACCCTGAGAGATGGAAGGCATTTCTGGCACAGAAACCTGCATAATTAAAGTCTGAGAGACTGAAATGAGCATGGCAGGATGGAGGACAGTGAGGAGGAAATCTGGAACACATACACTCCAACATTTCCAAACAACTTCCATTCCTCCATTGCTCATATTCCTCCACGCTCCACCCACCATCAAGCCTTTGACCGCGCAGTCCCTCTGCCTAGAATTCCTTCCCCTCCTGTCTGCCTGGCCACCTCCTTGTGCACTAAAAAGCTCTGTTTTGTCAGCTGACTCATCTCTGCTCTAAATCCTTATGTCCATTTTAACAAACCACTCAATGCTTGCATGATTTTCCTGTAATCTTCCAGCATGCCTCCACCAGTAGTTAAAGGAAATGGAGGGGGAATTGTGCAATGACCATGTGAGGCCATGATTTGGGTCCAACCTGCACATATGAAGTCTCCTGAGCCTGATATAATCCTGATCTCCAGACATGAAGCTGACAGCAAAGGGCTTCAATACCATCTTGAGAATCCTTCTTTAAAAATGTATACTGCAAGGGTTTAATAAGCCCAATATCTAAGTTAGGCAATTAAAGGCTGTCCAGAACCATTCTGACTGGGCCACTTTTAAATTCATGACCTGTCCACCAAAGCCTTTAGTGCTGCCTGACAATCATGTCTCACAACCTGGTCCATGCGCTCCCATTCTCCTGGGCAGCCACCTCTCCTCTCTTCTCTCCCTACACCAGCATCTCCCTATTCCCAGTTACATGTAAGAGCCCAGCTTCTCACTGCACTGAGAGAATGAAAGCTGTCAGAAGGGACTTCCCATGAAACCTCTTGCAGTCCCTCCCACCTGCCCTGTTGTTGCAGAAGAGAGCTGCCCCTGCTCCTAGCCACTTGCTCCCTGGATCCCATGTCCTCTCACCTGCTCTGCACGGCTCTTGCGGCTGTCCCTCTCCTGTGCCACCATCATCGTTTTCCCTCTCTACTGAATCATTCCCATGAGCACACACACATGCTTCTTTTCTTCCACTTGGAAATATCCTCCCTTGACCCCAATTCCCCCACCAACTGTAGCCTCATTTCTCTGCCATGTGCACCACCCCTCCCTGCCCCCAAACACTTCTCCCTCTTCCACCTGGCAAGCTACCATCATCTCCTGCATGCACAACTGTAATAGTCTTCTAATTGATCTCCCTTCCACTCTTGCCCCTCTACTATCAGATCTCTATACTGCAACAAAAAGGATCTGCTTAAATGTAAATTTTGCATGGGACAAGACTCTACTTCATGTAGCCCACAAGTACCCTCACAACCTCATCCACCTCTGTTCTCTTCCTAGTGCTCTAGCCACCTGGACTTTCTACAGTTCCCCCAAACAGCCCTCGCACACATTGTCCATGGAACCCATTGCTCTAGTAGTTCCCTCTGCCTACAATGTTGTCCCTGAACCCAGCCACCCAGATAGCCACACGACTCAAACCTTCAGTTCATCAGTTTTTGCTCAAATGTCACCTTAGCAGAGAAGCCCAGAGCACTCTATTTAAAATAGTCAACATTCACACACACATACAAAAACATACATTCTGTCATCTTACTCTTTCTCTTTTTTCCATAATGGTCAATATACTATATATTTTTATTTATTTATTCATCATCTGCTAATTCTGACTAGAATGTAAGCTCTATGAGATCAGGTGCTTTGTTCATTTGGTTTAGAGTTGTTCGCTTTACAGAGCCTGGAACACTATTTAAACCACAGAACTGCTCAAGAAATATTTATCAATTGAAAAATAAATTGATATCCTGTGTGTGATATGACAGCAACCAACAGCAACCAAGAACCTTAAGTTCCTGACAGCTCCCAAGGTCAGATAGGGTAGCCCTCAAGAGCCTTATAGAGGCTTTAGAACATCCCCACTCACACTTTTAGGTCTCAGCTTATGTGTCGTGTCTTCTCTGACATTTCTTTTCACTTGTCTCCTCAATAAGATGAAGTACCTGGGCTATCTGTTCCCATAGCATCCTAGATTTCTCATTTCAAGATACTTGTCACATCATATTGTGCTTTTGTCTTCCTTATAAGGTTATATTTTCTGAAGATGCACATGGAATTCTCCAGCAAAAACCTTTTGAATGAATAGATGAATGAAGTTGAGTGAAATTGTAGTGAAGAGAACTGAGCTTAGAATCAAGGAAGTGGAAGAATTGAAAGGAGCAGGGATGGATTGATAATCTCAGAGTGTTTCGTAATAAGAGATGAGAAAAGGGAAGGAGGGTGAGAGGAGGGGAAGAGGGAGGAAAAGAGACAGAAAAGAGGGAGGGAGGAAAGAAATCTGTTTAGTGTCCTTGCCAAGAGTCAGCAAACTAAATTTGGCCTAGCAGTGTCTGCACATACAAACTAGCTGGCATAATCTGATCAAATGACCTTCTCCAAGAAGTCTCCAGCATCTATATATCTAACCTATCAAATTCACTTTTCCATGTGCCATTCTGATGAGATGTTCCTATGAGAATTCACTTTCTCTCAGCAGGGTATCCCAAAGAGGAATGGGATTGGCTGATGACAGAGGGAATGTGGAAGGGTGAGGAGGTGCACAGCAAGACTCTTGCACATTCTATAGTTCTGCAGGCCACCTGCCTGTCTCCTCTTGTACTCATTCACTGCCTATCTAAATTCATTTCTCTCCCATGACCAATACCCCCAAACTGGGGAAATGCAGCCTGTCTCGTCTCACTAAAGCCTTCCCACCAACAAGACCTGGCACAGGCCTACCCTCTGTGGAGACCTTCCAGGCTAATCCAGTTATACATATCTCTCCTTTCTCTGACCTTGTCAGAGAACATATTCAAAATATGTTCTATGAACAATTTCTTAGTACATCCTATTGGAATGCATATAGTTATTGTTAGATAAACAACAGCAATTAGTAAAAAAATCACATAATTAAAGTTAATATGGCTTTTCTCCTCAACTAAACAGTAAGTTCATCAAGGGTTTTATCATATATTTTCCTTCTTTTGAAACTTCAGAGAACTTACTCCAGTGCTGGACAAAACTAAGTACCCAGAAAATACTTCTTTAAACCTGTCATGTTTAAAGTTATTATAAAATAAAACCAAGGAGTCATAGAAATGGTTTCCCTGCTGTAAGTAAAAGGATGCTATCTCAAAGAAGTCTTTAAGATGCTGTCTGTTGCCCTGGCCCTATCTGAGGAGTGCATGGTTTATTCTAGGAGAGAAGCCATAATGGATGGAAGGTACGTTTCTGCTGAGTTAAGGGTTATCATGTTCCCTGCATCCAGGCGCCAGATTGATGGGATATGCCTCTATGATTTATAATACACTAATCTCACTGGAGAGTGAAGCACAATTAATCTTAGAATCTTGCAGCTTGCACTTAACAACTTTAGAACCTTCCCTGCATACTTGGACTGCATAACAAACATCTGTGCCTCCCCCAGATGCTAGGACAACTGGGCACTGAGAACACAAAAACACCCTTCTTTGTAAGACAATGGAATGCTATGGGAAATGTTTTCCTCAGACTTCCCATGATATTTCCAAATAAAAGAGTTTATATGATGGTGGCCTTTTAAATTAGAGTTACAATGTTCAATTATAATAATATCATTAAGCATATAAAATCAAAACTACAAAAAGACCTGATGTGTCAACAATGTAACTATTCAACTTCCTTTTCCTTTTGTTTTATGTCCCTACCAAATGTCAGCAAACTGATCATACCAGTATCCACACACACAACCTAGGTGGCAAAATCTGGTCAACTGATCTTCTCTGTGTAGCCTAAAGCACTTGCCTATCCATCTGTATTGTATTATTCACTTTTCCATCTGCCATTTTGATGAACTGTTCCTAGAGAATTCTCTTCTTCTAGGAGTGGGGCTACTAAGATCCAAGAAACAAGGGATTGCCATCAACTAAAGCAGGTATTACAAGGTCTGTGCCCTATCACTTTACCCATGGGACAGTCCCTCATGTCATACCCAAAATATATTTACTTTTACTTTATACACTTTATACAATTCCAGCAATATGTGTGTGTATAAATATATATTATATAATACATAATTTATTTATATTTATAATATTTATATATCATACATTTATATAATATATATACTTTATATAATTCCAGCCACTTTGTTGATTGAATTCTGAGCCTTCATCAAACTCAGAGAGAAGGGTTATGATAGGCAGACACATTAACAGCTATAAGAAAAGGCACTTAAAGAAATATACTCACAGGAAAACGGGGGGGGGGGGACTATATATGTCCAAAAAAAATTAAAAAGCCAAAAATACATTTTGGAGCCTCTTTTTATAAAAATAAACACCTCCTTCAATGAAATATCCATGTTTTAGTACAATGTAGTTATAATAACCCTTAGTATCCAATTATCCATACAGAATAGTTTTTGTAAGCTCCAAGAAAGCAAAAAAAATATGTTAGTGCTTAGAAAGACTTCCTTCCAAAACGGTTCAATGGGAAAAGTTTAGTACCTAAAGTTTTAACTCAGATTTAGCAAAGAATGTATTCCTTAACCTTCTGGATAGCAAAGATCATGCAGGTTATTCAAATCTATAATTTCATGTATTACTAAGTTGGGAGAGTGGAAAGGAAAGTCTTCTAAAGACGTTCAAATATCAGTTCTTCAGCTTTTCATGACAAGAAGAGTCCATGATGATAGATAACCTTAAGATCATTGTAGGGACTCCTATAGTAATATGGCTGCATGTATAAGCTTGTTTGTCCACCCTCTCCTTAAGATCATGTGAAAGGAGCAAAGAGAATGGAAAAAAAAATCCAAAATTCCATTTTCAGTGAAACTAGAAGGTAAATATAATCTGCAGACTCCAAAATATGCTTAAGGGTTGACAAAAGCAACTGAAATCCGACAGAAACTACATGGAAAGAAAGAGAAAATAAGAAAATTGAGTTGTGAGAGAACTTAATGATGGCAGATCTCAAAAGTCTAGCAGAGAGATAAAACTCCTGAAGGCAAGAGCTCACCATGAACTGTGTAATCTACAGACCCTATTTGCAGCAATGTGCAGGAACTGAGGAAAGCAGAAACCACAGAGGGAGCCCCCTTGGAATTTAGAAAAACAGAGGAGGCACATCCATACAGAGAATAACAGTCAAACCATATTTCCAGAAATATGGTTTTGAGAACAGCAGAGAAAGAGAACACTTTGAGTTGTAAAGCATTGCATCAGAAGCCTTGTAGTAATAACTGAAACTGAAAAATTCAACACATTTAATGATAAGTGATTTAAAAAAAAAATAAACTGGCATAGCATCGAAACCAAGTTACTGTAAGGTAAAAATTTAAAAAGAGTAGCAAAATGTGCTAAAAAGATGAACTACATTCATCAAAATAAAAAAAAGTTGCCATGAAACAAAAGAAAAAGTGCATAAATATTTCACCGTGATTTTTAAAAAATTAATAAACCAACCATCCCTCTAAAAGAATACCACAAAGTAAGAATGCCAGCATTCAGGGAACTTGTAACAAGAAAATAGAAGGAAATGAATTGTGAGCTTGCAGAATCTTAGAAAGCAACTGACAAAAAGGAAAAAAAAAAGACACTGGAGAAATGAAGGTAAAATTGGAACGTTTATAAGACAGACTATACATTATAGAAGAGATGTTGAAGAATATAAAGGACAGATGTAAGCAAAGCATGCACGGTTAAATGAAACACAGATAGAATTAAAGGGGATTAGAGAGAAAACAATATAGCCACAACAGGCATAGGCAATTCAACATACACACAATTATTTAGAGTCCATAAGAAAGAAAATAGAAACTGTGAAACTGAATATATTAAAAAAATTTGGGATGCCTGGGTGGCTCAATCAGTTAAGTGTCTGCCTTCTGCTCAAGTCATGATCCCAGAGTCCTGGGATCAAGTCCCACAACAGGCTACTTGCTCAGCTGGGAGCCTGCTTCTCCCTCTGCCTGCACCTCCCCCTGCTGGTGCACTCTCTCTCGCGTGCTCTCTCTCTCTTTCTCTCTCTGATAAAGTAATTAATTAATTAATAATAAATAATTTTTTAATTGACTTTACATATTAAAAGGGCACGGCATAGACCAGGGAAAATTGCACCAAATCAATCAACTATGAGACATATCCTGTAAGGTTGGAGAGAATGAAATAGAAAGAGAAAGAGGGGAAAGGAAGGCAGAAAAAACACAGGGGTAAAGTAGGGGAGGGAGGGATAAAGGAAGGGAAAGAGGAAAGAATCTTTTGCACATTCAGGCAAAGAGATAAGACATTAAATAGGAGGAAATTCAGACATGCTTCTGATTTCTCCAAAGCAACATTCCAAACAAGAAGATGATGTGGTTATTATCTACAAGACAGCCAAAGAAAGACTTGTGAACTTAGGATTCTATATCCAGCAAAGAATGTCCTTGTAAAAGCAAACAAAACTACTAACAATTTTGAAATTTTAAACTTATGTAATATTGTCCCATGAACTCTTCTTGAGGAACCTTCAAGAGATCAAACATCACCCAGCCAAGAGCTAATAGAGACAAACGATAGTAAAAGACAGATGATGTGCATTATATACCACAACCACAAAATCAAGATTAAACAAGCCTGGAGATTGAGGTGACAGAATGTAAATGTTGTCTGTCCTAAATACATAATGATACAACTAATGAAAAAAAGGAAAAGGGGAGGGGTAGAAAAGATGAAAAGTAGAGTAGTTTTGTAGATCATTGCATTTGTCATAGAGGAAGCCAAATACATATATATATATATATATATATATATATACACACATATATATATGATTCAAGGCTAATAGACCAAGCCAGGAGTACTTGTAAACATTTTTAACATTACAGTGGTAGACACTAAGATCATGAAAGTTGAGTGATGTAACAGAAGAGAGAAGGTAGGAAAATGAAGTCTATTAATTTTGTCATTGTTGATACAAAGGGACTAATCAGGGTTGTCTAGAGAAATAAACCACTAACAAATATAGTTAAAATTATAAAGAGAGCTTTGAGAACAAAACTACAAATCCTCCTGAAACTGCCATTGTTTTAAGGGGCAAAGAAATTTCATTATGTAAAAACTTGCTAATAAACAGTTAAATAGAAACATAATATAAAATAATATATCATACTAAGATCAAATATAGCTGTCGTATTAAAACATGTAAAAAATGGAATTAACTTATTTATTTAAAAATATATTTTAGATTGAGCCCCACATTGGGCTCTCTGCTCAGGGGGGAGCCTGCTTCCCCCTCTCTCTCTCTGCCTGCCTCTCTGTCTACTTGTGATCTCTCTCTCTCTCTCTCTCTCACTGTTAAATAAATAATAATAATTATATATATATATGTATAAGATATGATCACAAAGCAAAGCTAAGCCCTAGTTATATAAAAAAAGATACATTATAAACAAAGTAGTTCAGAAAGATTTTAAAAAGAAGGATAAGCAAAGGTGTAACAGGAAAATGCAAACCAACAACAAAAAAGCAGAGAACATAACCTAAATATGACACAAGATAAAGTTCAGAGGATAAGGCATTGAACAACACAATGAAAGACACTGTTTACAAGGCTAACAGGTACAACTTGCAATGAATATATAACGCTTATGAATACTTATGCAACAAGGAACATAGAAGCAACAAAAAATAGTACTTATAGCTCTTACAAGAAGAAATAGCTTAAATAAAACAGATTGGTTGTAGGAAGATTCTAATTTCTCTCAATCAATAACAGGTCCAATAAATAAGAATATTAAATCAGTATATAGATGACCTAAATGACATAAATATGCAGTAGACTTGATTAATATATACTGGACACTATACCTTGAAATGCTCTAAGAATACACATGAAAACCAGTCACAATTTAAGTCACAGAAAAAACAGCTATATTCTAACACATAAAAATGAACAGACAATACTCTCTAATCACAATATGATAGAACTAAGGCAAGATTAGAAAACAGTGGATTTAAAAAAAAAATTAATTCCAAATTACTAGTTCAAAGACAGCACAAAAATTTTCAGAATTTCTAGAAAACAAAATGTATAAAATCTTTACACACTGGCATCTGTGGGATAAAATTAATTTAATCAATTAATTTGGAGCAATTTAAATTATTCTACAAATAGAACGTAAAAATCAAAAATAAATGCATCAAGCATCTCACTTAAGTAATTTTAAAATTTAAAAAAAAAAGTAAGGGATGCCTGGGTGGCTCAGATAGTTAAGCATCTGCCTTTGGCTCAGGTCATGATCCCAGGATCCTGGGCTGGAGTCCCAGGTCAGGCTCCTTGCTCTCTGGGAATCTGCTTCTCCCTCTCCTCACCACTTGTGCTCTCTCTCACTATCTCTCACTCTGTCTCAAATAAATAAATAAAATCTTAAAAAAATAAATGTAAAAGAAAGCAAAAAAAAAAAGTGAAGTGATTAAAGATAAAAAGCTGAAATTGACTTTGAAAAGAAGAAAACAGACCAAGAGATGAATTTGAAAGTCAGTTCCTGTGACCCCTACCTCACATCACATACAAAAACTAACAAGAAATATATCAAAGACCTACATGTAAGAACTAAGACTATCAAAGTCTTAGAAGAAAACAAAGGCACACATCTTTGTGACCTGGATTGAAGAGCAGTTTCTTAGAAAAGAATAAAAGCATGGGCAACAAAGAAAAGATAGCTTAAGTTGGACATCATCAAAATTTAAAACCTTTGTACTTCAAAGAATGTTACCAATAAAGTGAAAAGATAACCCACAGAGTGGGAGGAAAAGTTAGCAAACCATATATCTGATAAGAGACTTGTATCTATACACACATACTCTCGTATATACCTTAAAATTCAACAACAAAAAGACCGAAAAAAATTTTTAAATAAGCAAAGTATCTCAATAGACATTTCTCCAAAGGAGATATACTAGCAGCCAACAAACACAAGCAAATATGCTCACATCATTAGCCATGAGGAATATTCAAATCTAACCCACCACAAGATACCACTTGATACCCCCTAATATAGCTAAAATCAAAAAGATAAATACTAAGTGTTGATAATGATGTGGAGAAGCAGAACCCTCACACTGAGAGAATGCAAAATGGTTCAGTTGCTTTGGGAAACAGTCCAGCTATTCCTCAAAAGGTTAAACATAGAGTTGCCATATGACCCAGCAACTCTACTCCTAAGTCAACATATGCTAAAATATATGTTCATATAAAAATTTGTACACAAATGTTTATAACAGCTTTATACGTAAAAGTCAAAAGTAGAAACAACAAATGTCCATAGTGATGAATGGGTAAATAAAATGTGGTGTAACCATGCACTGGAATTGTATTAGGCAATTCAAAGAAATTAAATACTAAATACTGATATATACTGATATATACTGATATGTGGATGAACTCTGACAACATGTTAAGTGAAAAAAGCCAGTTGCAAAAGACCACTTATTGTGTGGTTCCATTTATATGAAATATCCAAATAGGCAAATCCATAAAGATAGAAAGTAGATTGTTTAGTGGTTGCTGGGCGCTGAGGAAGTTGGGGGGAAATAGAAAGTTCCAGCCAATGGAATGGGGTTTCTTTTTGTGGTGAGGAAAATGTTCTAAAATTGAGTGTGGTAATGGTTGCACAAACCTGTGAATATCTGAAAACCATTGAATTGTACACTTTGAGTGAATTATGGGGGATGTGAATTGTATCTCAAAAAAGCTATTACTAAAAATAACAATAATATGGAGCTTGAAAATGGGGATATGGTAGAGGCATTATTCAACTAAATGGGACCATTCCAGATGTTTTGTGAATTGTTTCAAATCATCAGAATTGCTAACATTAGCTTGCAGATAAGCAAGACAGAGGTTTACCAAAGGAATATAATAAGTGGGGGCACAGGGTGAGGGAACAACCTACTTTTAGCCTAATGTTGAATATGTGATTTTTAAAAAATCTTACATTCTCAATTACATGACTCAAACTAATACTAAAATAATTTTGGTACCCTGTCACAGCAGGTGGCCCATCACATGATCTTAGATTTAATACTGACTAGAAATAATCTTCAAAGGGGAGAGGAACTATAATTTTCACTGAACAGAAAACTTAAAATCCTACCTGCTGTTTCTGGATGTTCATCTATGGCCATAATATCAATGCCTAGAAAAAACTAAAATGCCTCCTCCCCACAACATTCACATTTTCCCTGGTGTCTTTGAGAGCCAGAGAAATGAATTCCCAGCCTGTGTTTCAGACCTCTTGGCCAGCAGGCAGGAGGAGAGAATTTCTCAGCTTATGTCTCTCACCCCTCAGATCTTACTCAGAGGCACCTGCCTTCTTCCTTGACCCCTGGCTAAGCTCAGGAAACTCACAGATTGTTTGGCTAAGTTAGATGATGCTATTTCCATAGCTGTCATCTGTTCACCTGGAAACTGAGGAAAGGAGCACATCTTTCATCTCTATATTCCTAGTGCTGAACACACATTGGATCTTAAAAATTGCCTTATAAAGTCATGTGATATGGACTGAAGGTTCATACCGCCCCAGAATTCATATGTTGAAATCTAATCTCCCTTGTGATGGTATTCAGAGGTGGGGCCTTTGGAAGGTAATTAAGTTTAAATGAGGTCATGAAGGTGAAGTCCCCACAATGGGATTAATATCTTTATAAGAAAAGGGTGGCCTAGGTGGCTCTGTCCATTAAGGGTCTAACTCTTGACCTCAGCTCAGGTCTTGATATCAGAGTCATGAGTTAAGCCCCATGTTTAACAAATTAATTAATTAACTTAATTAAAAGGAGAAGAGAGATTTGAACTTGCTCTCTCCATCATGCAAGGACACAGCAAGCCAGAAAGAAGGCTCTCACCAGGAACCAAATCTTTTGGCACCTTGATCTTGGATTTACCAGAGTCCTGAGAAGTAAGTTGTTTAAGCCACCCAGTCTATGGTACTTTGTTGTAACAGCCCGAACTGACAGTCTGTATTAGTTAATGCATGCAAGCTTTGGATCACTTGGGAATTTTTGTGTTTCATGCTCAAGAGACATCTTATGTGAACTCAGTGAAATGATAAGAAATTACAGAGCTGGTATTCAGATAGTATACTCTAGGCCACCCAGCCTGATAAGATGGAGAGAGGTCTGGAACTCAGTGCTCCTGATGTCCCCTGAAGAGCCATTTCCCATGCCACTATATTGCTCACCTGGGTGACAAGGGTTAAATGAAATCCAGGAACTGGACTCCCAACAGCAGGTTACAAGATATCCCTCCATGATATCCAAAATAGCTAAGGTATCCTTTCATGAGCCAAATGCCTAGGTAGGGAGCCAATGAGCACCATTTGCTAGAAGCTCTCGATTACTTAAATCACAACCTTCCCTGAGCCTCCATTTCCCCATCTGGGTATAGGATCAGGGGATCTCAGAGATCTCTGCCTGCTCTAAATTTTCCCAATTCAAAGACTGATTACAGAAGAGTAATCAATATTATTACCTTTTTACTTACCCCTATAGATAAGCCAGAGTGTTTGGACTGAGTGGTTGCCTGGGTGAGAAATTGAAAGGGAGCCTCCTGAACAAAGAGAATGGAAAAATGGCACTGAGTTATCACCACCCAGGGCTACTCCATTTTTGTCATAAATGCAAAAACTAAAAATAAAAAAAAAGTAAATGTCACTGAGTTAGCACTGGCCGGTGCGATTCCATTTTTGTCTCAAATGCAAAAAGAAAAAAAAAATTTTGAAGTTATACTCAGTTAACTATAAAGCTATTTGCCCCTGACCATCCATTTATCCAATCCTTGGTGGCATGCCACAGAAGAGCTTACGCCAGCCATCGAAGCAGGGTGAGGGCAACTGGAAGATGAATTCTGAATAGGCCGTTCTTTGAATACTCTTATCTGTCAAAACTGAGAAGCTGTCTTGTGATCAGAGAAAGAGGAAAAGGCCCTGAAAGACTCCTAGAATCAGAAATTCCTCCATGGGTTCTTGAGGAAATTAGCAACCAATACTGAGCATTATAACAGCTCCCTTCCTCCTCCCACCCCCACCTTGGATATCAAAATACAATTAAGCATCCTCCAACCACTAAGAAACTCAGAATCTCCAAATATCCTGAGCTTATGGGGGCGGATGGAGCCACATAAACAAAAATGCCTCAAGTTTCACTGGCTCCTGCCATTCCCAGCCTTCTCATGCAGGAACTCCAACCCCTGGCAAAGTTACCATTGGCCAGATCTGGTTCTTCCAGGTGCTGTATCACATGTGCTCCTCAACAGCAGAGGTAGTTGGCTACTGGCTGAGACCACTCCTGCCCCACCCATTCCACCAGACACCTACCTGCCAGCTATCATCATTGGGCATCGGCCAGCTAATTTAACAAAAGCAGGAGTGCCAGGCATTGCACATCCTTTGGTATGAATGAAAGAGACCATAACGCATGGGAATTTCTCCATGCTTCCAGAAACCAAGAGTCCAGGTCATCCTGCCTGGCTCCTTTTTCTCCTCAAATAAATGTGTTCAAGAATCTCTAAAAGCATCATACCAATGGGCTCTGGGCAGTCCTGTTCAATTCATGTTCTAGGCATGTTTAATTTCTTACTTAGATTCTGGCTTTAAAACTCCCTACCTGACTCCCCTACTCAGAACTCTCCAATGGTTCCCCATATCTTGAGGTTAAATTGCAACTCCCTGATGTGTCATACAGAGCCCCACTATATGCATGCAAGTGTCCTTGGTACTAAAGGTTTATAGAAGGTGAGAATTGTTCTCTGGAAGGCAGTGCAGTGTGGTGGTGAGTACCCGACTCCACCTCCTAACAGCTGGTTGGCTACCCCAAGTCTTTTGCTTATTAGGAGGTCCTCTTAAACTACATGGCCCTACTTCCCATTGATTCTCACAGGCCCTGGGGCCACTCTTGATCAACTCAATTGCTCACCCACCAGCTTCTAAAACAAGGAGGGCACTATATCAAAAACTAGTGATGTACTATATGCTGGCTAACTGAACATAATTAATTAATTAATAGTAAATAAAACAAGAAGCAACCCCCAAAGCCCCAGAAATCTGCCACCAAAGATCTCCAACTTGGGTTGAGACCAGGGTTCACTTTATCTGTTCATCACGGTGGCCAATCACATGGTGGTCACTCATAGTGGGAAGCTAACCAAGTGGTATCCCCAATACCCCAATCCCCTATTTGGGATGGATCCCAAATAGATACTCTTCTTGAGCTTACCTAGCATGTGATTCTATGTACATAATGTACAGTCTTGCATCAGGTCTGTCCAGTCGGGTTTTTAGGGATTTATTGCCCCTTTCCATATCTTAACCACCGAAGAATGACAGGAGGGAGGCAAAAGGACAGCAGCACGCAGGCATCATGGATGGGATGCTACACAGGACTCTCCTGAGGCTTGTGGGATTTCAGATGTGTGTTCTTGGTGCTAACTTTCATATCCATTTATCTAATCCCTCATACCTCTCTGAACCTCACTTTCTTCATCAGTAAAATAATGTAAAAATACAAACAAAGGATAACATAAGATAATATTAAGTCACTAGGAGTCAGAGTATGGGAAGTCTCATATTCTGGAACTGTACTGACAACAAAAATATGAAAATCAAGCCACATGTTAATTTTACATTGTCTAATAGCCCCATTAAAATGTTTAAGTAAAAGTTATTAATTTTAATAATACTTTTACCCTATGTATCCAAAATATCTTTCAATGTATAATTAATTAAAAACCTAATGAAGTGGGACGCCTGGGTGGCTCAGTTGGTTAAGCAGCTGCCTTCGGCTCAGGTCATGATCCCAGCGTCCTGGGATCGAGTCCCACATCGGGCTCCTTGCTTGGCGGGGAGCCTGCTTCTCCCTCTGCCTCTGCCTGCCATTCTGTCTGCCTGTGCTCGCTCGCTCTCCTCTCTCTCTGACAAATAAAATCTTAAAAAAAAAAAAAACCCTAATGAGGCATTTTACACTCTCTTTTTCTTCTTTTGTACTAGGTCTTTGAAATTTTCTATGTATTATACACTAACCACACATTTCAATTCAGAGTGGACACATTTCAGGTGCTCAGCAGTTACCTGCAGCCAGTGGATACCATAATGAACAGCACAGCCCTAGACTAAAGTTGGACTTGATTCTACAGACAATAGAGAGCCATGATGAATTTTTGCCAGAAAAGTGAAATACACCAAAAAAAAAAAAAAAAAAAGGCAGTTTAGGGAGCTTTAATATAGCCTTGGGCTAGGGGCACAGCTGTTCTGCCTCAACGGCCCAAGCGATAGACCAAGAGACAGCAACTTTATTTTCTGTCTCCCTGGCACCTACACAAGACCTGACAGAGAGTCCTTGGTAATTGGACTGAATGAAACAATCAATCAACAATTGCCAGGACATGGCTGCTGCCTGGGTCTATAGAGCAAGTTAAAGAGAAAAGTCAAGATGAGTTTGAAGGTCACATCTAGGGATCAAGACAAGTTTGGGGGCACTGCAGGAAATAGAGTCTGGACAAGGAACTGTAGAGGTGGCAGAAGGATACTCACCTTATACCTGGTAGCCTTCAATAGAAGGCTGCTGGGACTAAGGGACTAGACAGGAAGAATGAGGATCTGGAGGATCTGGCAGCAATCACCGGGTGACAGAGAGGCACTGGACACTGAGCCCCTGGGAAGGGAGGGAACATAGTAAAGAAGTGAAATGACAGTGAAGTTTTAAATGCATATAATAACAAGGGGAAAAATTCAAGTTCATGTGGACACTCAAGGTCTCAGGTGTTTGGAACAGCAGGGAAGGGGTGGCTAGAGGTAGGAAAGACCATTTAGAGAGGTGGTGAGAGGAAGGCTTGGACAGACAGCCCAGTATTTACTGAGGCAGACAGGGCATCCTCCACCAGCAGAGCCCTGGCCAAACCATTTGCATTTCATTATCCAGGCATGTTGGGGGAAGGGGGGCACCTGGGGTGAGAGTGCTTAGCAAAAGCAGCTGCTTTCACTTTCAACAGTTTTAGATCAAAGCCAGTGGCATACAAGCTCTCTGTGTGACACTGGTAACGAAGAAGAAAATGTCCCAGCAGTTCAAGGAAAAAAAAAAATGAAAATAAAAGGCTTTGATGCTTATCCAGAAGAAACTTGCTTCTAGATAGTCGTAGTTTTCATGAGTGAGTATGTCAAGGACAGGAAATGTCAGGGATAATGAGCTAGCAGTACAGGGTCATTCCAGGGTCTGAACATGCTCAGGGAGCTGCCCACAACAGGGACACCATCAGGACTCCCTCACTCTCTGCTTCTTGTCCCTGCATCTCTGGCTTTGTTTTCTCAGGACAGCTGTCTCAGCAGCTCCAAACTAACATCCTTACAGCCTCACAACTAACGAAACAAGAAAATCTTTTCCTGTCAGCCTCAGTCAGCTGAACCTTGGAGGCAGACTCTGGTTGACCACACTTGGGTCACATGCCCATTCTTAGACCATGGAGAACCATTGCTGGCCCAACCAGGTCAATATACTTCATCTACTCCCTTCTGGGTATGTTTTCAGACTAAATAAGAGGAACAGGTGTTGGGCAACCAAAACAGTAGCCTCTGCAGTCACCGATAGGAAGGCAACAACAAACCGAGGCCAGAAGGCCAACCCTCTGGCTTAGACATCATCCATTATTATTGATTCAACAAGTATATATTGCATTAGGTACTTTTCAATAACCAAAGCAGAAGTGGCCCCTATCCTTGTGGGTATGCAATCTAGTAAGAGAGGCAGATGATAAACCTGTAAACAGATAAATAACTACAAACTATAACAAGTGCCATGAAGGAAACCAACAGGGCAAAGTAACAAAGAAAATTAGGCAGCTGTTTAGACAGGATGTTTAGAGAAGGCTCTCAGAGGAGGCACCACTTAGCCATGACAAAGACAGAAAAAGACTGAGGCAGGGGGAGTAAGGAGAAGGTCCCAGACTTGGGGCGGAAGCTTTGCATGCAGTGGCCCTGAAACTGGGAAGATACTGTCCCATGTGGGAGACCAAGAGAAGTTAGTGGGCACATTGAGAGACTCTCACCCAGAGAAAAGGCCTGCCACACCCTGGTAAGGAGTTTAGATTTTACAATGAGGTTCTGCAAGGGCATTGAAGAATCTTTAAATCTCAGCATACTATGAAATTATCTGTATTTTAATAGACTAGAAACAGAGAAATTGGGTAAGGGGTTCATTGCAGCGATCTAGCAAATTGATGGGACTGAAAGCAAGAAGTGGCTGTGGAAATAGACAAACTGGACAAGTGGGAAGTATATTTAGGAGGATGAGAGAGATGGGCTTATAGGAGTGGGTGTTGGTTTTGGGGAAGAAGGATGAATCATGGGGCATTCCCCTGGACTGAGCTGGTGGCTGCTTGGGGCAGGGAGGCTCGTTACTGAGAGGGCAAACTGGAATTAAACACTTTGAATATGGTAGAGATGGAGAGCTCACATTGGGTAACTAATTCTGAGTTACTGTGAGAAATCATAGTGGTAAGCAGACATTTAGATATTTAAGTCTTCAGTTTGTCAGAAATTTGGGCTGATGATAGAATTTAAGAAGATCTCAAAATATAGATGGTATTTAAAACTGAGGGCATCAATGAGATTACTTCGGAAGTGTCTGTGGAGGTAAATGAAAAGACCAAAGACTGACTCATAGGAAACTCAAAACATAGAAGAGGAGAGCCAACAGAGAAAATGGAGGAAGATCAGACAAATTGGGAGGAGATAGGAGAGAATGTTCCCATAGACACCAAAGGGGAATGTGTTTCTAGGAAGAAGCAATTGTGTCACAGCTGCTGAGAGGTCAATTACAATGAGAACAAAAGAGGGCCATACAGACAGAGGTCTTGGACAACTGTGCTCAGAGAAGTTCTGATGGAAGATAGGTGTGCCATCCAGCAGGGGTGGGTTGGAGAGGGAGTGGGAGCATAGAGAATGGAGACAGGATATGTATGTAATATACCCTCTCAAGTCTTAGAAGTGGAGAAGTGGAATGGTAGCTAAAAAGAGACTGGGAGCCAATGAATATTTTTAAGGAACTGAAGATACAAAGTAGCACTTCTTATATCTCCTTTAGAAATTGGCTCTCTGTAGGGGCACATGGATCACGCAATCAGTTGAACGTCTCAGTTTCAGCTCAGATCGTGATCTCAGGAGACAGGCTCTGTGTGCAATCTGTTGGAGATTCTCTCTCTCCTTCTCCTTCTTCCCCTTCCCCTGCTCATGCAATCAATCAATCAATCAATCAATCAATAAAATCTTAAAAAAAAAAGAAAGAAATTGCTGTCTGTAGTAAGTTCTCATTAGAACACAGTGTTCTCAGGCTTTAAAAAATACATTTGACAGGACTAGATGTTACCCCAAAGTACCTTCTATATCTGTCATTCTAAAATTCTGCACATATCCCTTTTTTCAAAGGTCAGAAATAAAATACCTAGGACTGTTATCTTAGTCCATTCAGGCTGCTATAACAAACTATCATACACTGGGTGGCTTAAACTATAAATATTCATTTCTCACAGTTGTGGAGGCTGGAAGTCCAAGATCAAGGTGCCAACCAATGTGGTGTTGGTGTGGGGTGTCTTCCTGGTTCACACACAGTGCCTCATATGGTTGTAGGGATTAGAGAGATCCCTGGGGTCTCTTTTACAAGGGCATCAATCTCATTCATGAGGGCTCCACTTTCATGACCTGATCAATTCCCCAAGTCCCCTCCTCCTAAACTATCACATCGGGGATCAGGTTTCAACACCAATTCTGAAGGACACAAACGTTCAGCCTATACCAGCTGGAATCCAACAGCAATACTTCCTTCTCTTCTCAATCCATTTAGTCATTAATTTACTAATTTATTTCTCTACAAAGTGGGCACCACAGAGGCAAGGGCTTTTGCTGTTATTCACAGATAGGTACATAGCAGGTGCTCAATAAATATTTGATGGATGAATAAAGAAGTAGATGGATTCAGTAAGTAGTCACAGAGTGCCTTCATGTGTAGAATTCATTCAACATTCACTCAACAAACATTAAGCATCTAACATGTGCTAGGCTATATGCTAAGCACACCTCAGTCAGCTCCTCCTTAAAGTAGAAGAAATAAGACACTGTTCTACCTTCTTCACAAGACCATTAGAAGAATCATATGAGAAATATGGGCTTAAAAACAAAACTATTCCATGTTATTATTAAACATGGCTTCTGCCCTAAAGGAGCTTGTTAACAAAATTGAGGAAATGAGAAAGAAACATGGGAAGTGGATGGAGTTACTGTTTAGTGGGCACCAATGTGTACATCAGGCACTGGAGTGTTTGCATTCTTTCTCTCACCTAACTGCTATACCCATACCCTGAAGTTGGCATCATTACCCCCATGATGTAGATGCAGACAGAGATATCTAAGAGGTTATGTAAATTGCAGAAACTGCTCAGCAAGAGGCAAAATGGATGAAAATCTAGGTCTACTTCCAAAACCCTAACCCTTTCAAAAAAAAATTTTTTTCACACAAAGTAAATCTTAGAAAGTATTTAAAATCATGTCCCCAGGGGTGCCTGGTTGGCTCAGTCATTTAAGTGTCTGCCTTCAGCTCAGGTCATGATCTCAGGGTCCTGGGATCAGGCCCCCTAGTTGGGCTCCCTTCTCAGTGGGAAGTCTGCTTCTCTCTCTCCTGCTGCCCATGATTCATTCTCTCTTTCTCTCAAATAAAGAAATGAAATCTTAAAAAAATAAAAATTAAAAAAATAAAATAAAATCATTTCCCTGAATATTGGGAGAAGGATGCATGAGGGAGGCAGGAACAACTGTTTACTACACATTTATTAAACACTAAACTCTGTATATGTTACATTATTTATTATTTATGATATAGAGCCTACATCCATTTTGCATATTAACTCAAATGTCAGCTGTGTCCCCAGGCCACTGGTACCTAACTAAAGTTGGCTCAAGCAGCTGCCATCATTCTATGGAAACCCCATTGCTATTTTCAAGGGAGTTCCCATTCTTGAAGTAAATTTTAGTTCCAAGCACAGTCACGTCACCATACCCACATCCTACAACTTAACTCTCCCTTCTACCAGGCACCAATTAGGAGGTAAGATGCATACACTTACTTCACCCAAATCACTCATATGGGCATCAAAAGCATAGGGCAAGCTTTGTGGCATATTTGAGGACAGAGTAGTTTTACATCCCAACAAATAAAAAACACCTTAAGATTGACTATCAGATCTTCCTGTTCAACATATCCTTAGTTCGTGCCTCTGGGGGTATCTCATTGTCCAGCTTTTTCTAGAGAGTCCCTCCTTCCCCCACCCCCAAATACTCCATACTTCCCTAGTGAACACATATGGCACTACCTCCTAGCACCTTTTAATCTAAATCCCCACCCCCTTATCCATCCATTTGGATCCTGAGTAACTACAGAGTTTTTACATGACCCTAGGTGACTGGTAAAAGTGTGGCCATCCAATCCAGGTTCAGCCAGTAAGACCTTTTCCTAGAATTTTTAGAATTGGTACCAGAGAGGATATCAGGTCAGGCCCTCTCTGGTCATGAGGCTGTAACATGTAACCCTCTGGAGGTGGCATGTTTTAGCAGATGAAGAAAGCCACTTTACAGGAAGAAAAGGAAGCATACTTGCAAAGAGGAGCCAAAAGCAGAAATAAGAAGAGAAGAAGAGAAAAAAGAGAGGGAGTGTGATGGCAAATGTCTGAGACACTGGCTTTGGAGTTCCTGAATTCAAGTCGCATTCCTTGTCTTCGAGTCCATCTCCTTGGCTCTTGCTTCTAGCAGCAGGAACTGTGGGAGGATCTGAAATGCTAGCCTTCTTCTCTCTTCCACCAGCCTCCACCATATGTAAATGAGAGCAGTAGAGAGACTTATCTCTCTCCCCTATATGAATTGTTCTAATCAGGTTAGAAGACAGAATCTGCATACTCTGAGTAAAGAACTCAGTAAGGAAAGACCATCTCGACCCACTTCTGAGGGCAGGCTAGGGCATGCTAATGCTTCCCACTGGCATCCCTACCCAGAGAGAGGCAAGTGTTGGGTCCTCACCACCATTTCACTCCCGATAACTGCTGTGGTAGCCTCATCTGCATCCCATGACACACAAAAGGGAAGAGAAGCTCAAGGAATTTAAAGAAGGTGCCAAAGTCACATGGGGTAATAAGCAGAAGGAGAAGTTGAAACCAGGCCTGTGTTCTGTGTGTTCTGCTAATATCATGTTGGGACAGAAATGCAGGCCCAGGAAAGCATGGCTGGGGTATAGGGATAGAAGAAACCCATCTCTCAGGGGTCTACAGAGCTCTGCCTTTTCTATTATATTTTCTCCTCCCTCCTTTTCTCTTCTCTGACCATCCCTTTCTTCCACCTCCTCCTTCCTTCTTCTCCAAGCCTCTGGGACTCCAGTTCTCCATTTGGCAGGAAAGGGCAGAGGTGCTCCCACTCTGACTGCTGACCATTCCCCCAAGGTCTGTCAAAAGACCTTGACCACTGGCTCATCCTGGAGAATAAAACAACTTTTATACAGTGGTCACTGTGCTCCACTAAAGCAAGGTCCCCGCAGAGAAAATTCTGAGTAAGAAATAAAGGAGACTAGAAACAGGGCAGCACTTTGCTCACCACAGTCCTTGGATGGCCTTCCCTGGCTTTCTCTGGATCCTCTCTTCTCATTCTTTGAAGAGTGAACACCAATAAGTTAACCCCAGTCTATCTCTTAAGCCAAGTGATTGTTCTTAGACTTGACACCATGATCCCAGCTTCCATCTTGGTTTCCACAGTGGCAATCTGTGTGACCTTTGGATTGCACTGAGGAAAAAAAAAAAAAAGAAAGAAAGAAAGAAAGAAATAACTCTAAAACTGTGTGTATTAATGTGTGCTTGCACAAAAGGAAAATACCAGAATAAAATCCATGGAAATGTTCTGTGGAAGGCAAAGAGGGATTTCAAGTAATTTCTTCCCATACTTTTCTGTGTTTTCCACTGAGTATACAATGAACCTGT
The DNA here is from genome assembly GCF_902655055.1 of Lutra lutra. Lineage (NCBI taxonomy): Eukaryota > Metazoa > Chordata > Mammalia > Carnivora > Mustelidae > Lutra > Lutra lutra. Next base: position 124,604,799 of record NC_062278.1, on the reverse strand, counting down.
ATTATTTTATAGTTAGAAACTTCCTCACTGAATATCTCTGGGCTTTGGTGTCCAATGATATCAAGTAAGCATTGGGCCTGCCTTGCTTCTGTCATAGTGCTATTTTGGGAATAACGAGATAATACCTAAAACTGCATGATCCACATAACCAGATGAGATTACGAACATGAGCATGTTTCTTTAGTCTTTCCAATTACTCACACAAACAGTTGCAAGCCCTTGTTATGAAGCAATACATTGTCTGCCCTCTTAGGCCTTAAGAATGGGTTCTACTGTAAGCATTAGGAAACCCAATTAATTTTTTGCCTTACACAAAAGGAGTGTATTTCCCTCCTATTATAAGAAATCCAGAGTTAGGCAGCCCAGGGTTGAACCACTGCTTGAAGATATCAAGGATCCACGCTCTTAGCCCAGCATCCTTAGTTTGTCATTCATCCTGTGGTCACAGCAAGGCTGTTATACCTCTTAGTGGGAAGGAGGGGCAAGAGTAAAGGGCAAAGAGAGATGGCAGAGGAGTAGGAGACCTAAATTTTGTGGGGTATCAGGAATTCAACTATATATCAAACCATTCTGAAACCTACAAATTCAACAGGAGATCAAAGAAATGAATAGCAGCAATTCTAAGAACAGAAAAGTGACCACTTTCCGGAAGGTAAGACATGTGAAAAGTGAATCTGAGGCAATATAGTGGAAGATCGATGGCGGGGGGAGGGGCCAGCTCCTAGCAAGTGAGAGAGCAGTGGAGCACAAAATCAGAACTTTTACAAGTTGGCTCCACTGAGGGACATTGTTCCAGAGGCTAAGTGGGGAGTGAAGCCCTCATGGAGACAGTGTGGTCTCAGGACCCACGAGGTCACAAAAAGACTGGGGGTGTCTGAGTGTGGCAGAGTTCCCAGATATTGGAGCAGGGAAGCTGACTACAGAGATGGAGCTGAGGAGTGAGCACTCAGCTCAGGCTTACCTCTCACTGTGATCTGAGGCACAGTTAGGTCACTGCTCTTTAAGTGGGGACCCCACAGGTGACAGATCCCAGGAGAACCTCCTCCCCCTCCACCAGGAGGAGCGGTGGGGAGCACGCTGCAGGAATCTCCTGGGTTTGGAGATTCCAAATGGGGCCCTGGACCAGAGATAGAAATGCTTGGTCACAGGCTGGGTGAGCACACTGTGTGGCTGGAAACCAGGGAGACAGGAGGGATTGACTGCTTTTCTCTGAGGGCGCACTGAGGAGTGGGGGCCCAAGCTCTCAGCTCCTACAGGGTCAGAGACTTGGAGGCTACCATCTTCATCCCCATCCTCCAAAGCTCTAGGAAAGCATTCAGGGAACAAAAGCTCCCAAGAGCAGATTACTTAGCCCAGCTCCTGGGAAGGGCAGTGCAATTCCACCTTGGGCAAAGACTTTTGAGAATCAGTACTGACAGTCCCTCCCTGAGAATATCAACAAGAACATTCAGACCAAGACCAAGTTCTCTGATCAATGAGAACCGCAGAACTCCAGAGCTACTGGAATACAGTTCATAAAATTCATGGCTTTTCCCCCATGATTCCTAAGTCTTTCAAAGTTAAATTTGTTTTTGTTTTCTTATTCTATTCTTTTTAATTTTTCCTCTTTCCTATTTTAACCTTTTTAAACTATTTTATCAATACCTTTTAAAAAATCTTTTTAAATTTTCATTGTTACAGTCATATTCTATTCCTTCATTGTATTTAACCTTATTTTTTGTATACATAGTGTAAAGTTTCACAGGCAAGGTAAAGAACACCAGGCAAGGTGGGTGCAAGGCAAGATTTATTAAAGGCATCTCCGGCGAAGTTTCAGGGCTCATGAGAAGGGGAGCCAGGAAAGTCGTGCCAGGAGGAGGTGGGCACCCTCCGGCAAGGTTCTGCGACTCTGGAAAGCAGAGTTGGGGAAGTCGCACTGGGAGGGAGTTGGTGGGGGTCTTTTATCAGGCCAAGGTAGGTCATGGGCTCACATCCATGTATGGTAGGGTATTTGGTGATCAGAGGGTATGGGGTGGGGTGTCCTGATACTTCTGTTTCCTGCACAGGTATCAGGTTATGGAGACGTGACCTGGGCATACATCTTTTTGGTGGGAGAGTCAAGGGTTAAGGAAAAGGAGGGGAGGAGGCTGGAAGATGGCGGGCCGGTGGTCATTTCTATTGTTCCTCCTGTACTCCTGGAGCCTTCCGACTCAACACATATAAGTTTTTCTTTCTTTAAAATTTGGGATACATTTTCTCCTAACATATCAAAATATACTTAAATCTAGTGTATGGCTTTGTTCTAGTCTCCAGCCTGATCACATTTTCTCCTTTTTTTTTTTCTTTTTTCAATCAACTTCTTATCTTATCAGTTCTTTTTTTTAGAGTCTTTTTTAACTTTCATCTTTATAGTCATAATCCTTCCCTTCATCATGTTTACCCTATTTTTGTGTACATATATATATATATACACATATATATGTGTATATTTTATTTTTCCCAAATCAAAATAAATCTGATCAGAGTTTGGGGGGAAAAATCTACAACTGAATGTAGGCCTATTTTTAAAATAAAAACATTTTTAAAATGACTTTCCTTCTTGAAAAAAAATCCTTGTATTGATCATAAAACGCTGTTGTTAAAAATAATTGAATAAAGCTCGCTTTGAGATGCACAGCTTTTAAAAAAAAATACACATATATATGTGTATATATAGATAGATTTTTTTTCTTTCTTTAAAATTTTGAGAGGCATTTTCTTCTAACAGACCAAAATATACCCAAAATCAAGTGTGTGGCCCTGTTCTATTATATATATATTTTCCCCCCTTTGCTTCTTCTCCCAGTTTCAGGTCTCTTCTGATTTGGTTAGTATATATTTTTCTGGGAGTCATCGCTACCCTTTTAGTATTTGGTTCTCTCATTCATCGATTCTTTTCTGGATAAAATAGTAGGGCAGAAAAACTCATCTCATAAAAAAAGAACTAGAGGCAGTACCAACAACTAGGGACCTAATCAATATGGACATTAGTAAGATGTCAGAACTAGAGTTCAGAATGATGATTATAAAGATGCTAGCTGGGCTTGAAAAAAGCATAGAAGGTACTAGAGAATCCCTTTCTGGAGAAACAAAAGAACTAAAATCTAACCAAGTTGAAATTAAAAAAAGCTATTAATGAGGTGCAATAAAAAAAATGGAGGCTCTTACTGCTAGGATATATGAGGCAGAAGAGAGAATTAGTGACATAAAAGATCAAATGTCGGACAATAAAGAAGCTGAGAAAAGGAGAGATAAACAACTACTGGACTATGAGGGGAAAATTCGAGAGATAAGTGATGAGCAGGGGAGAGGCAAATGCAGAGAGAGAAGCTGACTCCCCCCTGTGTGGGGAGCCCAATGACGGGATCATATCCTGAGCCAAAGGCAGACACTTAACTGACTGAATCACCTAGGAGCCCCAACAAACACAACTTAAAGGAAAAAAAAAATAATGCTTACACTCATAAGAGCTTTAGATAATAAGGCAACATAATAAAGATTATAAATGTTTTTATAAGATTTTGTTTTTTATTTGAGAGAGACAGAGTGCAAGCAGGGGCAGGGAGGGGCAGAGGGAAAGGGAGAAGCACTTAAGAACTGTTAAATGTTAAAAACACTTAACAGACTGAGCCACCCAGGCACCTCAAGATTATAAATGTGTTTAAAATAATAACCCAAAATTTAAGAATTGGGCTTATGGGATGCCCGGGTGGCTCAGTGGGTTAAGCCTCTACCTTCAGCTCAGGTCATGGTCTTGGGGTCCTGGGATCGAGCCCCACATTGGGCTCTCTGCTCAGCAGAGAGACTGCTTCCCCTCTCTCTGTACCTGGCTCTCTGCCTACTTGTGATCTCTGTCTGTCAAACAAATAAATAAATTCTTTTAAAAAACTGGGTTTATAAGAGAAGAACAAGACATTTTTTTTTAAAAGCATGCAAGTTTTTTAAAATAAACAAATGGAATTTATGGACATTAAAAATTCAGTCATTTAGGGGTGCCTGGGTGGCTCAGTGGGGTAAAGCCTATGTCTTTGGTTCAGGTCATGATCCCAGGGTCCTGGGATCGAGTCCCGCATTGGGCTCTCTGCTCAGTGGGGAGCCTGCTTCCTCCTCTCTCTCTGCCTGCCTCTCTGCCTACTTGTAATCTCCATCTGTCAAATAAATAAATAAATAAATAAATCTTTTAAAAAAAAATTCAGTCATTTATACTAAAAACCATTGAATTGTATACTTTAACCATTTAAATTGTGTGGTATATGAACTACAAGACAGCTTTTTAAAAAATTCAACCATCGGGGGTGCCTGGGTGGCTCAGTGGGTTAAGCCGCTGCCTTCAGCTCAGGTCATGATCTCAGGGTCCTGGGATCGAGTCCCGCATCGGGTTCTCTGCTCGGCAGAGATCCTGCTTCCCTCTCTCTCTCTCTGCCTGCCTCTCCATCTACTTGTGATTTCTCTCTGTCAAATAAATAAATGAAATATTTAAAAAAAAAAATTCAACCATCGAAATAAGGTTTTAAAAACTTGAGACAGGTTTAGCAAAATGGTACTAGGCAAAGCTGAATGGAGAAGCAGTGAACTAAAATATGAACCTGAGGAAATTTCACAGACTCAGGACAAAGAGATAGAGAGATAAAGATATGAAAGAGCATTTAAGAGAGCTGAGGATAGAATGACAATGTCCACTTACATCTACTAAGATTTCCAGAAGGAAAAGATATGAATGAGGGAGGTAATACTTGAAGAAATGATAAGATATAACACCTGAGGATTTTCCAGAATTGATGAAGACATGGGTTCTCAGATTTAAGAACCATCCTCAGTATGAAGAAAAGAAAATCTAAACAAATGTAAACTTATACACATAACAAAACTACAGAATACCCAAGACATAGAGAAAATCTTATAAGCAACGACAGAAAAGAAAGCAAATTTCCAACAAAATCATAACAATTAGACTGATACAGACTTCACAAAAACAGATTTCCTCCAAAATAATGATAATTAAGTTAGTACATCATCAACAATACTGTCAACAAAGGTCAGAAGATTATGGGAAAATAGCTTGAAATGCTGAGAGAATACTCTTTTCAACACTGTGCTCAGTTAAACCGGTATTTCAGAGAGATCATTCCACACAAATAAGGACTGAGTATACCACTTCAGACCCAACTTGGAAAAAACAAAACAAAAGAGGAAAACCTACTAAAGATGAAGGAAATTAAACACAGAAAGAAAATACAATTACTAATTCTATTTTTCCCATTCATTTATAATGTTGTATATTTAAGATTAAATTGTGTGTGTGTGTGTGTGTGTGTAGAGAAAGAGAGAGCACAAGAAATATATGACAATTATTAATATCATCCATGTGGACAACCTGTCCCCTTCCAGGCCAGACACTGATAATTAAACATATCATGGTAATGAGGTATGGCTTCAGAGACTATAAGCAGATATGTGAGTGGGGTGTGGGGAAAGTTAAATCATTTCACACTGCCAAGAAAGAGAAGTAAGTCAACATAGGGACAGAGGTAGACATTGCCTAAGTATAAGCTGGTAGGATGCAGTATCAAGGAAGGGACAGGCCCTAGGCAACATAATTAATAACTTGAGCATAATTAATGAATCCCTCTGCTCTCAGGGAATAAAAATGACAAAGGAGAATGCTCTACCAAGCAAGATAGACAGGTGGGCATCTGCATATACCACAAAGGGGTGTGGATGAAGGAGACACTGTTTATGCAGTCACTGAGGCATCAAAGACTGACTCCAGCCCTTACATAAAAAGCAGGCAGAATTTTTGATAGCCTGACCTGATGCCCTCTCCCAGATTCCAGGGAGGTAAAGCCACATGCCAGTGGTTGAGGGCTTACTATGGCCTGCTGGGATGAAACAGGACAAGGCAGATCGAATAAATGAGAAGCTATCTCTCCCTCTGATACAAAAACCCTATCTAAGAGGAAACTATAGGAACCACTTCTTTGGACCCAGAAGCACTTTTCAAATAAAGATGTAAAATGATAAGAAAACTAAATATTCAAGTTTTTGAACTAAGCAAAGTTAGTTTGATGATTAACAGAGGTGAAGGTCCTAAGGAAGATGAGACATAACCACACTTGGTTCTGTATTTAGGTGTCATTTTCCCTTTTGTATGTTACTTTCTTGTTACAGAGCTCATTTTTACTCATCTAAATGATATCCCATTATTTGTATAGATGTGTAAGTGTGAAAGTTGTTTAAGAAAATTGTAGAAGGTCATAAAAGTTGGTAAGAGTAGGAGATACTCATAGTTCACTAATGGTATTTATGATATCATAAATTGAGATGTTAACTCAAAATAAACATTTTAATATTGTTTTCCTGCCTCACATGATCCCAGAGGTCTTCCTTTTTGTCATGGGCAATTAAAATTTTATTTCCCTTCTGAAGAAGTTTATAATACATTTAAGCAAAATTAAAAGTGTTTCCATTATTTTCTAGATCTAAATGCAATGCAGAGTTTTTTAAAGAATATTTCCTTCTTGTTGTTGGTCTAGCACTTGAGTCAGGCTCAGACCAGGTGGCATCTTCAAGCATGAGACCTCTTCTTGCATCTCAATTTCTGTCTTGTGTCCATGAGATCATGGCTAGAGAGCAGCCCTGGTGAGATGGTGGGAGAGGCAGACTGGTTGCCGGGGAAAGAAGCTTCTGAGGGTCACTGCCACACCTCTCCACACAACCTCTCCCCCACCCCCACCTTACTGACTGGTTTCCTCTATACCAGGAAATAGTTTTTCATTCTGCAATAGGTGAAGGTAGTGATTTAAATTCATATATGAAATTATTCACTAAGAGCAAATTGTGATGGAGATGGGGTGGGTGGTGGGGGAGAATTGAGTGCTTAATTTATACAGACACCAAATAAAACATATTGCTGCTGAATGTCTGCATCCTCCCAAAATTCAAATGTTAAATCCTAACCTTCTATGTGATGGTATTGGGAGGTGGGCCCTTGGGAGGTGATTAGATTGTGAGGGTGGAGCATTCGTGATTGGGAGTAGTTCCCTTATAAAAGAGACCTCAGAGATCTCTCTTGTCTCTCCTGCCACATGAGGACACAGGAAGAAATGGTCACTAAGAGCAAGGTGGAGAGCCCTCACCAGACAATGAATCTGCTGACACCTGGATCTTGGACTTCAAACTTCCAGAACGATGAGAAATACATTTCTGTTGTTTATAGGCCATCCAGTCTATGGTAGTTTGTTCTAACAGTCTGATGGACTAAGACACATATGCATTCAGTCCCCACAAGCCTGTGAGGTAAACAATATTAATATTCCTGTTGGACAGATGAGAACTGTAAAGCCTAGAAATGTTCAACAGCTCTCTGTAAGTCTCACAGCCAGGGATCTGGAGCTAGGCAGTGTGAATCAGTTGGTCTTAGTTGGCATAATAGCTCTCTGAGAAACGTCCTAGGGAATAGCAGATGCTATATGACCCCATCCAGGTTGGGTGTGCAAGTGTTGAGAAGAAGTAAGATGAGCACTTTGGGCTGCTCTGGAGGGCATTCTCAATTGCTTGTACCTCTACTCTGCATCTGCTTCTGCAATTATGATCTCCGTCTCAGAAGAGCATTTCCTACATTCGCTTGAATGTCATTGGAATGTACAACCATGGAAGTCACTGATTATATATTTGCCTAGCCTGAGTTTCCTGAGAAGGGGCTGTTCCTTGCCTGACCCGGGTGCACTGGAGAACCTCCTCTGTGCCCCCACAGAATAGAAAGTAATGAGGAAGGTGGGATTTTGTCTTTTTTCTTGGTATCACTGTTGAGGTCCAAAGCCCAGAGGGAAAAGCAATAAACTCCCCGACATTCACTGTTCAGAAAATCTCCAATGGTGGGGACAGCACTCCTCACAGGGACTGAGGGGTTTCTGTCCCAATACTCACCTCCCCCTACCACCCCTACCCATTGCAGTCAGTAGGAACAAAGAAATGAAGGAGAGGTGTGGGTTGCTCAGTCTTTGGAAACACACAGCGACCACAGGGAAAGACTATTCCCACCCCGGCCCTTGAGTCCCTCTCCCCTGCTAAGAACCTGTTAAGACTGGAGATCCAAGCTGGAGACCTTTACTGGAAGGGTCTGTGAAGGGTGTTGCTCATTCCCAGGGCTGGTGGAGGGAGACATTAGATAGAATCAGGTCTCCAACAGCAGAGAGATTTGTATGATGAGGAGGCCCCACAGGGCTCCCAAAGAACTCAATAAAATATCCCAAAGACAAGCTGCATTTCAGTTGTTCTCCACATAGAGGGCACTAACAGCCAGTTGCATTGACTGAAGAAGGAGCACTGACACACAGTGTCTTCCCACCAAATAAGGAAAGAGGTGCATTCTCATTCGCCAAGAGAAAAGCCAGAACTTAGGAAAGAGAAGACTGTGGCTGATGACACAGCCCTTCCCCCATCTCCTCTCAAAACCAAAAACAAAAACATTTAGACAGGCACCTGTGTGATTCAATTGGTTAAGTGTCTGCTGTTGCTCAGGTCATGATCCTAGGGTCCTGGGATGGAGGCTCACATTGGGTTCTCTGCTCAGCGGGAAGCCTGCTTCTCCCTCTCCTTCTGCTGCTCCCCTCGCTTGTGCTCTCTTGCTCTCTCTGTCAAATCAATCAATCAATCAATCTTAATAAAAATTTAGAGACAGTTTGGGGAGAGAAAGTCTTTTTTTTTTTAATAGATTTCTTTCTTTTTAAAGACTTTATTTATTTGTCAGAGAAAGAGCAAGAGAGCTCATAAGCAGGGGGAAGTAGCAGGCAGAGAGAGAAGCAGACCCCCCCCCCCCCCATTAAGCAGGAAGCCCAATGTGGGACTTGATCCCAGGACCCTGGGATCATGGCCTGAGTGGAAGGCATATGCTCAACAGACTGAGCCACCCAGGCATCCAGAGAAAGTATTGAATCGATATGAGATGGAATTTTTTATGTGAATAGGATTCAGTCTTTAATACTGAGATCAAACACTTCTAATAACTGGAAATAGCTGAAACCTTGTAATAATCTGGTCCAGATGTTGATGAGGGGACAGCTATTGCCAACTGGAAGAAAGGAGAGATCAACTTAACACAGATGGAGAGCAGTTATTAGAAAAAAGTTATCTTTACACTCCAAGAGTTGACATGCTTCAGAAGCTGGTGACATCCACCTCATACGCATTCAGATAATCTCAAGTGTTAGCAAGGGTGCAGAGAAATCAGAACCCTCATTTTTTGCTGGCAAGAATGTAAAATGGTGTAGCTACTTTGGAATACAGTGCAGCAATTTGTCAAAAAGTTAAACATAGAGTTATCATTTGACCAGAAATTCCACTCTTACGGATATCATATCCAAGAGAATGAAGGCATGCCCATACAAAAACCTGAATGCAGATGTTCACAGCAGCAGTATTCATAATAGCTAAAAAGTCCAATGAACCCAAATGTCCGTTAACTGATAATTGTGATATATCCATATCCAAATCATGGAATATTATTCATCCAAAAAAAGGGATGAAATACTGATGCTACGAAATGGGTAAATATTGAAAATATTATGCTAAGTGAAAGAAGCCAGTCACAAAAGACCACGTGCATTTCCATTTTCAGTAGTCCCCCCATTATACAAGAGTTATGTTCCAGGACCCCCAGGAGATCCCTATGCCTAAAACCGCAGATAATCCCAAACCACCCACACACACACACACACACACACACACACACACACACACACACACATACACACTATGTATATACACACTATGTCTTTTCCTATACATACATACATACATACCTATAATAAAGTTTAATTTACAAATCAGGCACAGTAAGAGGTTAATAATGTAAGGACCTATTTTATATTTTTATTTTAGCCAGAGGCTTCCATTGAGGTTAAACAATAACTTTGTTGTTTAACCCTTAAACTGTCCCTGCTCCCCTTCCCCCAGGGGATTTACTTAAAAACAAGTCCCGGAAACCAGCCTCAGGTAACCAAGCTCAAATACAAGGGTGGGTCAGGTCAGGTGGAGACATCCAATCAGTGGGGGCGCATACTGTCTCCTAGCTACCAAGGCGATGGGCTAGTTTCTATGGCTACTGTGGGGTAAATTGTAATTCAACTAGCCACCTGTGTGTGGCCAGGCCCAATGACATGGCCTTTGCTCTATAAAAGTTGGTCTGGAAAGCAGCAGGGAGGGGTCGCCCTCTCTCTCTAAGAGGTGCCGTCCTGGCCGGCCAGTTTGCTTCTTGATGCTTGGCATGAAATAAAGCTTTGTTTCACCTTCACTTTGTATCAGTCTCGCTCCTTTAATCACGGACCCATTATTTGGGCATAACAAATAACAATAAGTAAAAATAAAATAGAACAATTATGACAATACTGTAATAACATTAACGTGAATGTGGTCTCTCAAATATCGTATTACACATACTCACCCTTCATGAGGATGTGAGATGATAAAAGGCCTATGTGAGGAGATGACCTGAGGTGTGTGGCGCAGGCACCCAGATGTAGCATTACGCTTCCCTTGACCTTCTGCAGATTCATCAGAAGGAGGGTTGTCTGCTTTGGGACTGTGGGTAACTGAAATTGCAGAAAGTGAAACCACAGATAAAGGGTTCTGCTGTATATAAAATGTCTAGAATAGGTCAATCTGTACAGATAGAAAGTAGAATAGTAGTCCCTAGGGATGGAAGTGATGAAGTTCTAGAACCTAAGTGAGGTTCAGTGGGCTGAGGTCCGGAGCTGATGACCAAGAAAGAATTCTTGAGACATCTTCGGTGTAAAATGGTGGTTTATTAAAGCACAGGGACAGGACCCATGGGCAGGGAGAGCTGCTGCCCCGGGTTGTGAGAGATGGTAGGCTATGTACCTCGCAGTTGGGGGAAGGTGAGGGAAAAGGGAGGTTTCAATGGAGCTTTCATATGCTAAAGAGGGCCTACCAGATGCCAGGATATCTGAGGCCTTGCCCTTGTGGCTTGATCAATGTTGACTTTAGGCCAGCCATTAACATCAAGATAGTTGGGAGATTCCTGGTGGGATGTCACAATCCTGCTATCAAGCGTCTTTTTTTGTTAGTGAGATTTAGGTTCAGAAGAGCTTTAACTTTATTTACATTTCCTTCTACCTCAGCCTCCTTCAGTTTTGTTTATGGAGGGGAGGGTGACATTAGGGCTTGAGGAACTGAGTTATTTGCCTCTGGAAATTGTGCTATTGATAAGGTAACTTCTTTGTTTGTAGATCTCTAGGATATTTGTAAACCAAGGGAGACTCCTTTCTTGTAGGATTGTGATCTCCGCAAGTTAACTATTTGTTTCTCATTTATGGCAGTCAGGGGTGCCTGAGGAATGTCACACATATTACCAAGTGGAGTGGATGGAGAGGGGGTGCAAGGTGCCAGCTTTTGCTTTGTCTTCAGCCAGCCTCCTGCTCCCTCATCAGAAGGGTTGGAGGATAACAGCTACACAGTGCAGGGCTCCTTAGGGGGACGGGGAGAAAAAAATGTTTTAAAATTAATTGTGATGGTTACATAATTTTATGAATATATTAAAAGTCACTGACCTGTATATTTTAAGTGGGTAAATTATATGGTATGTGAATTATATCTCTATAAAAGTTGTTATCAAGAACAAACAAGAGTGATGCCTGGGTGGCTCCGTCAGTTAAGCAGCTGCCTTCAGCTGAGGTCATGATCACAGGGTCCTGGGATTGAGTCTTTTATTGGGCTCCCTGTTCAGTGGGAAGCCTACTTCTCCCTCTCCCCTGCCTGCCACTCCCCCTGCTGTGTTCTCTTTCTCTGACAAATAAATAAAATCTTTAAAAAATTTAAAAAGACAAGGATCACCTGAGTTGATGAGGGAGCAGGAGGCTGGCGTCTGGTAGGCCCTCTTTAGCATATGAAAGCTCCATTGAAACCTCCCTTTTCCCTCACCTTCCCCCAACCGCAGGGTACATAACCTGCCATCCCTCACAACCCGGAGCTGCAGCTCTTCGTGCCCAAGGGTCCTGTCCCGGTGCTTTAATAAACCACCATGCACCAAAGATGTCTCAAGAATTCTTTCTTGGTCATCGGCTCCAGACCTCACCCCACGGAAACTCACTTAGGTTCTAGAACTTCATCAGAGTGACTCAGTCTTTTAAGCATTGGACTCTTCTCAGCAGGGAATCTGCTTACCTCTCTCCCTCTTCTTCTATTCCTCTTTTTCTCTCTCTCTCCCCCATAAATAAATAAGAAACAAAAAACCTTTTAAAAAAATCTTTAAAAAACAAACAAACAGGCAATGGTAGCTTAATGGAAAACAACAACCAGACAAAAACAGAGAAGTGGCTTTGGTGGATTGGGGGATCTGGCCTGGAGTACTGAGGGGCCTGGAGTCCACTCCAGTGGGCCTGGCTCCTAGTCCACTCCACTAGTTGCTGGCCTCTGGTGGTACCCTGCAGAGTACCCCAACCACTGTGGAAAGCATAGCCCCAGGATCTACCTTCAGGGCAGGAGGCCTGACTCAGGAGACTAAGAAGCAGGAAAATGAAAAGACAGCCAATATTTTGATAGCTGGGTGTCCTTGTACCATAGTGCCTCCCTCTGAGCCTCAGCAGTGTTATCTGTGTCCTGCTGCTCAGTGTGCCAGCAGGATCAGCAGGAGCAGGCATGATCAGCCTGCAGAATCTCAGGCCATGTTCCAGAACTACTGAACCAGAATCTGCATCTTAATTCACCAGGGGAATAACAATACCTCCTTCCAGAGAATTTTGTGGGGGTCCTTACTAACAGTAATTACCGCCATTGACCTGACATCCTTTATGTGCTACACACTGGGATAAAATGGAGAGGTACCTAATTCAGTGTCTGCACACATATTAGGTGTTCAATATGTCATAGCCATCATTTGAAAGGGCCTGACTTGGGAAGAGGGGAGAGCATGAATGCTGGAATTCAGCACATCTGCTCTTCATACTGGACTCTCTCTGACACCGAGACCTGGGGCAAGTGACTTAACTGGTCTGGGCCTCACCTGTAAACTGGGCTTACCTCACAGGGTAGTTTTGAGGATGAAGAGAGAAAAGGCGTCCACTGGTTGCCCTGCATCTAAGAGCACATAGGACCCCAGATGTTCATTCACCTCTTCTTCTCTACAACCAGATTTCACAGAACCATACTGTGGAAGAGGCCCAACCACATTGAATCCTTCTCATTTGTGTATCTAGCCCCATTTCTCTATTATTTGTTCATGTATTCACTGAGCAAATTCTTCCTGAACACCTACTATGTGCCTGTGGCTGGGCTGGGAGTGCAGACACTACCCTGTGGTTCCTGAGTCCTGAGGCCTGATCTGGCCTTGTAGAGGGATGAATGGGCCTGTTTACCCACCTGCTTTGAGAGCTGTAAAAACAAAGCCCATTGTCTCTCAGCAGCCATCTGAAACAATTAGTCTCAACTCCCAATCCTAATGTGCTTCCACACTGTGAAAAACACCTTTTCAAGGGGAGCAGGAAACATAAATTAGTATAATAATGCAATTAAAATGCATTTTCCTTCCATTTATTTAAATTACTCCTCCTTACTTCTTGAGAAAGTGCATACTTCCTTGGAGGTATTTAAGGAGATTCAGAGAGGCTGCTGCCATGAAGCCAGAAATGCCCCCTACAGAAAACACAAATACCATCTACCCTGCAAGCCAACAAGAGCCATCCTCCCTGGTGATGACTGTCATATCTACAAGACACTCATCAATTTGGGGTTCCACAAAGACCCTTGCATAGAATTGGCCCTGATAGGTCACTGGCTCTCTGTAAACACTCATTTGTTCATTCACTCATCAACAATTTTTTTTTTTTCCTGCACCTCTTCCATGCCTGGCAGTATAAATAACCCTAGAAGGATGGGACAGAGTTCCTACCCTCATGGGGGACTGTAGGTGAAAGGCAGCCAAGCAAAAAAGAATAGGACTTAGGGTCACCAGTGCTGTGACAGCCAGATGCATGAAGAAGGGACCCCATGCAACCTGGACATGGGGAAAAGGGAGCAGAGTGGGCCCCAAGGATGAAAAGGGATTAGCCAGTGGGGGAGGGGAGAAAGGGCCCTCCAGGCAGAGTGACCAGCAGAGACAGAGGCATGGAATGTGCAAGAACATTATGGGTAGAGCAAGGAGCATTAAGTCATTGGAGATTAGGAGGCAGGGAGTAGAGGAGGAGCAAAAGAAGCAGGGACTCACTCAGCAGTCCAGGAGGGTCTGGGCAAGGCTGAAGGTGAGGACTTTGTCCTGACAGCCTTAGGAAACCAGGCTGAGCCCCAGGTGGTGAATCCAGTAGCCCAGAAATCACAAAAGGAAGCCAGACACCCCTACCCTGTCAGGGACACAGCAGCAAATACCATTCTCCCCTCAGACATCACGAACTAGTGTCCTGAGTTCTTGGTTTCATGTCACTACCTGCTGGTAAGATTTCTTCAATGCAGCTGATTCAACATAATGTTCAAAGAAAGAAAATCTGAAAGAAAGAAAGAAAGAAAGAAAGAAAGAAAGAAAGAAAGAAAGAAAGAAAGAAAGAAATGTAGTAACAGTTACAGGGAACTTTCTTGACTTTACAAAAGACCAAATTAGAGTAAAACATTATAGAAAGAATGTTATTAGTTTCAATAAAAAACCAGAGAGGAGCACATCCTTAGAAAGTCAGGGGTTCAAATCCCAGCTCTGTCATTTATTATGTGGAAAAAAATCACTTCACTTCTTTGGGCTTTGTTTTTAACTCCATAGAGTGGAGGTAATATCAAACATACAGTTGCTGAGGGGAAAAAAAAGATACCAGTGTGTAGAGAGAAATATAATAGGAGTTCGAGTTGGAGTGGTGGAAAGCCAGCATGTGACCTATAGCCGCTGCCTATGATGGAAAGATTTGCTTCCTCTTTAAGGCTTGGTGTGGGAGGGAATGCACAGAGCCCCACAACTGCACCCCAAGCAGGACTACTCCCTCCTCTCTTTTTCTTCCCTACAGAGAGTTAGCTACCCCCTCTGCCCCATGACCTCCACCTTCAGCCTGGCTACCTCATAGGCAAGGGTTTCCCCATCATCCCCCTTCTCACACTTCCAGTGAAATGTACTGAGATCTGACTAGCCAAGAACCACAAGGAAACAGGGAGCAGCAGAAAGGGTAGACAGAGGAATGACCGAGATGAAGAAATCTTCCAACTCTTACCCTCTGAAATGGTAACAACAGACTCTATGCATCTCACTGAAGCCCAATTTCTTCCTCGGGAAAAGGGAAAAACACACAGCCATGGGACAACTCCTGCAAAGTGTCTGGCACAGTGCTAGCCCACCGAACTTTCAGCTACAGAAATTATTATTAGGATTGTGGAATTGTGGTAGATAATCTTATTGTAGAAGAGCTTCAAACATCAGATTGAGGGGAGACAGAGAGATACTAACAATTTTGGTCTTTTCCCACCTGAACTTGACTCCAGATTTTAAGTCATCTTGTAGATTTGGGAATGGAACGTAAGATAAGTCACATTTTATATTGACAGGGAAAATTCCTAATATTTAGGACCTTGCCAGGGAGATTCATATAGAAATCTATAATGTTGTGGCATCTGGAGAAAGAGCACTTAATTTTCTGGGGGGAGGGCAGAAGGAATTGTGCAGTAAGAGATGATTCTATCAATCTGATGAGGGAACAGGAGGCTGGCTGAGGACAAAGCAAAAGCTGGCACCTTGCACCCCCTCTCCACCTACTACCCTCAGTAATATGTGTGACATTCTTCAGGCACCTCTAACTGCCCTAAAAGAAAAACAAATAGTTAACTTGCAGAGATCACAGTCCTGCCAAGACAAGAGTCTCCTTTGGTTTACCAATGTCCTAGAGATTTACAACAAAGAAGCTATCTAACAATAGCACAATTTCCAGAGGCAAATAACTCAGTTCCTCAAGCCCTAAATAAAGTTAAATTTCTTCTAAACCCAAATCTCACTAACAAGGACACTTGATAGGAGAAATGTGAAACTTTATCTCTAGATCTCCAAGATAGTGTCGAGAATCATTCCCAAGCATATGGCCCACTGATATACATCTAAAGGGTCTCACGAGAAGATTTTTACTACAAGTAATGAATAACCTTTCTCCCAACAATAGCTAGCCCCTCAAGGTCCTGGAGACCTTGCTTCCAAAATTCCTTAGAGACTAACATCACCCTCTTTGTCCTCACCTACCCAACTCCTGTGTATGTAATCAGCCACTCCTTAGGATAACGGAGCAGCATCTCCGTCTGCCCACGGGTCCTGTCCCCGTGCTCTAATAAACCACCTTTTTGCACCAAAGACGTCTTAAGAATTCTTTCTTAGCCATCAGCTCCGAACCTCACCCCACCGAACCTCACCTAGGTTCAAGAACTTCATCAAATCAACACCACTTCACCCAGATGCCCAAACCAGAACATTAACAGTGGTCTGACTACCACCTACTGTGCCTTCCTTATGTCTCCCTGTGCTAACCCTTTCTGTATAATCAAGTCATCCTAACTTAAAGTTCTCAACCGCCTTGTGAGGCAAATGCTATTCCTCTCATTTCACAAATGAGAAAGTGGGCTTGGAGAAGTGGCTAGTCAGTACAGCTGGTGAGCTATGAAGCTAGGATTTCAACCCTGCTGAGCATCAGAGCCTTTGTGCCATCTGCCTTCACTCTGTCACTAGGTTCTGCCCATGCTTTCTTCAAAATGTCCCAATGGCTTGCCCTTCCTCTGCATTTTCTGAGGTTCAGAAGCTTGTGATATTATTGTTGTATTTGACCTCCTAATTTATGGTCTTGCCCCATACTCTATTACATTCCTTTCTGCCACTGAAGACTCTAGACCACCTCTGTCCAACAGAACTTCCTGCAATGATGAAAATGTTCTAGAGGAGCATTGTCTAATGTGTTAATCACTAGCTACGTATGGTTTCTGAGCTTTTAAAACATGACTACTCTGATTGAGTCTTGTGATTTTTAAAAAAAAAATTGATTTAGTTTAAGTAGGCACATGTAACCAGTGGCTATCATATTGCTAGACAGTTCAGATGCATCCAGGTAGAGCGGAACTTCACAGAAAATATGAACTGTGTGACAGTATAAGCCTAGTAATCTGCCAGAACCCAGAGCTATGGTTTGTGCTTTTTCTCATCCTGGAAGGTATAGAAAACTACAAGGCATGTTGGCCTAGAAAACTATTTTTCTATAAGAATATCTGCCTTTGGTTGAGCACCTCCCATACTCTATCCTCTATATTAGGCACTTGACATGTATTATCTAAACCCTCAACACCCCTGCAAAGTAGATATTATTACCTTCATTCAATCAATCAACCAACAAGCATTTGTTGAACACCTACTATGTGTCAGACACTATGCCAGGCTCTGAGAATATTGGAATTAACGATACAGACCCTGAGTCTGTATCTGAGTTTACATTCTACAAACAAGAGGGCTGGTGGGGGATGGATAAAAGAAGGCTGAGGCTCAATAAAGCTAAGTAACTTGCTCTCTGTAACATCACTGAAATCGGAACCCAGGCTATCTGAATTCACTGTTTCTTGGCTCCTCCCTCCTTCAAGGCTAAAACTCAAATCAAGGCTCAATGCTTCTCCCTATGAGGAAAGGGTGGTCCAAGAACACTATAAACTATGAATTTTTGCAAGAGTGAATATAAAGACATCCACTCAGGTCTATAGAAATAAAATAAAGAAGGTAATAGTTTTTATGGAAATACATATCTATATCTATATAGATATAGATATAGATATAGATATATAGATATATAGATATCCAGAAAGGGGTTGACTGTCTATAAACTTGACACAAAGAGCAGTGTAATGCAGACAGATGACATATGGAAACAGGTGCAGGAGTCCAACTTCTAACAAAAAATATTCCCACTCCTCCCTGGGTCAGACCACATGTAGAGTGTGGAACCATGTCTTGAGACAAGCATTAACAAACTTGAGTAAACCAGTGGCCCATGAGAAACAGCTGAATGTTCCTGGAACAAGGAAGAAGAGAACCTAGGTGGCTCTAAACAAGCATTGATTATATAAAAGAATAATAAACAATGTCTAATTGTGGGGTTAACATAATAATACAAAATAGATTTAGAATACAAAAAAAAAAAGATGTAAACTGAGTAAAGGAGATTAATGTTAAAGTGAACTAAGATTAAGGAGGAAAGATGAGTAACTTTGGCTTTGTTATATTAAATGACAATATCAGTAAGGAAACTACTAATAATAAGGACACGTGCTTCACTAACATAACTAAATCCGACTAAGAGCTACTGAGCAAAAGGCAGACACTGCTCAACCATAGAGCACAGCTATTTAAGGGGAAGCCAGATCCCATAGAAGCCTACACAACAAGTACAATAGAATTTTCCCTAATTCTTCCTCTAAAAGGACCTCCATCATTTACCAGAGTAACTGTACACTGGTGTAGGGGGAATACCAGACCTTTTGAGTACTGTCATATAAAAGTTGTGAGGTGACACTGATACCAGGGTGCCCAAAGTTCCAGGTAGAATGACAGAGATCAAGTGACACTCTCAAAGATGTAAAGGATATGTAACACCCATTTTCATTTATTATGTAATCCCTGCAAAACCACAGGGATCATAGGGGACAGTGGTAGGCTACTATACACTTAACTAGAGGCAGTGCCATTTGCAAGTATCTTTTTTTTTTAATTCAATTTAATTTTTTCAGTGTTCCAAGATTCATTGTTTATGCACCACACCCAGTGCTCCATACAATATGTGCTCTCCTTAATACCCACTACCAGGCCTTCCCAACCCCCGACCTGCTCTCCAAAACCTTCAGTTTATTTCTCAGAATCTACAATCTCTCATGATTCTGCTCCCCCTCCAATTTCCCCCAACTTACTTCACCTCTCCTTCACCCAATGTCTTCTGTGTTATTTCTTATGCTCCACAAGTAAGTGAAACCATATGATAATTGACTGTCTCTGTTTGGCTTATTTCACTCAACATAATCTCCTCCAGTCCTGTCCATGTTGACACAAAAGTTGTGTATTCATTCTTTCTGATGGAGGCATAATACTCCATTGTATATATGGACCACCATATCTTCTTTATCCATTCATCTGTTGAAGGGCATCTTGGTTCTTTCCACAGTTTGGTGACTGTGGCCATTGCTGCTATGAACATTGGGGTACAGATGGCCCTTCTTTTCACTACATCTGTATCTTTGGGGTAAATGCCCAGTAGTGCAATTTCAGGGTCATAGGTTAGCTTTATTTTTCATTTCTTAAGGAATATCCACACTGTTTTCCAAAGTGGCTATACCAACTTGCATTCCCACCAACAGTGTAAGAGGGTTCCCCTCTCTCCACATCCTCTCCAACACTTGTTGTTTACTGTCTTATTCATTTTGGCCATTCTAACTGGCGTAAGGTGGTATCTTAATGTGGTTTTGATTTGAATCTCCATGACAGCTAATGATGATGAACATTTTTTTCATGTGTCTGTTAGCCATATTTATGTATTCTTCGGAGAAGTGTCTTTTCATGTCTTCTGCCCATTTTTTGACATGGTTATCTGTTTTGTGTGTGTAGAGTTTGAGGAGTTCTTTTTAGATCTTGGATATCAGCCCTTTGTCTGTAGTGTTATTTACAAATATCTTCTCCCATTCTCCCATTCTGTGGGTTGCCTCTTTATTTTGTTGACTATTTCCTTTACTGTGCAAAGTCCCAAAAGTTGATGAAGTCCCAAAAGTTCATTTTCACTTTTGTTTCCTTTGCCTTTGGAGACATGTGTTTTTTTTTTTTTTTTTTTTTTTTTTTTGAGACATGTGTTGAAAGAAGTTGCAGTGGCTGATGTTGAAGAGGTTACTGCCTATATTCTCCTCTAGGATTTTGATAGATTCCTGTCTCACGTTGAGGTCTTTTATCCACTTCAAGTTTATCTTTGTGTATGGTGTAAGAGAATGGTCAAATTTCATTCTTCTATATATAGATGTCCAATTTTCCCAGCACCATTTATTGAAGAGACTGTCTTTTTTCCACTGTATATTTTTTTCCTGCTCTTTGTCAAAGATGAACACAGCCTCTGGTACTTGGAATACATATATTGATCTGGACCCATAGGGAAGGAGGATCAAATGACTCCACATTCCCCTGGAATGGGCAGCTGTACACATTCAAAATTTTGCTCTTGGGCTCTGTTAAATCTCCTGCTCTGTCACAATATAAAATCTGGAAGAATCTTGGCATTCTGAGGCTGGTTCACTATATTGATGCTATCACATTAACTAGACATGGTGACTAGGAAGTGACAAGCATGCTGGAAATCCCAGAAATATACTTTCATACCTGAGAGTAGGAAATAAACCTAACAAAGGTTCAAACCCCTGCCTTTTTGGTGTAGTTTTAAGTGTCCATAATCTGGAATATGCCAAAACATCATCTCTAAAGTAAAGGACAAGCTACCAAACTTTGTGCTACTGACCACTCAGAAACAAACAAACAAACAAAAAACCAAAACCAAAACAAAACAAAACAATGTTTGAATCAGATTTTGGATATAGCATATTCTACATTTGGGAATACTGCCTGAATCCATCTCAGGTGACACAGAAGGCTGTCAGTTTTGAGTAGGACCCAGAGAAAGACAGAGCTTTGCAGTGGACTCAGGCTTCAGTACAAACAGCCCTACTGCTTGGGCATATGGTCTGGCTGATCCAGGGATGCTAGAGGCCTCTGTGGCAGCTAAGGACCCCCTATGGAGTGAGTTCTTCACAAGCCCTTAGAGAAGGGTTGAGCCCAGACCCCTACAGTTCTGGAGAGAGGCCATGCTGTCTATAGCAGGGAACTATTTGACACTCAAAAAACAGCTTCTGGCACAATACTGGACCCTGGGGAGAAACTGAGTGACCATAGGACATCATAAGCTGGCACAGTTATGAGACCCACCAAATCATAAGCTGAGACAGGCAAAATTGCAATCTGTTACAAAATGAAAATATTACATTTGGAATCAGGCTCAAGCAGGTATGGAGGGAACAAGCAGGTTGGGTGAACAGGTGGTCCACACCCATTATAGGATATACAACAGGGTGTAGGAACCTGATGTACTATGCCTCTCTTGCACTGCTGCTTCACCATCAGCCCACATCAATGGCCCTTTGGGGATCTCTCTATAACCAGTTGATAGAGGAGAAAAATAAAATAAAAGCCCTGATAATCATTAGGTCCACATAATATGTTGGTGTAAGCCAAACATGGACTGCTGCCACAAAGAAGGGCCCTGAAAAAAGTGGTGAGAGAAATTCTCCCAGTGGGCAGAGTTTAAAGTAAAATTGGCTGTGACCTTTGTGTGGGGAAGAAATGATCTGAAGTAGGTTATACACAGACTTCCAAGTAATGGAAATGGATTGGTTCCTTGGTCAAGGATCAGGAAGGAGCAAGATTGGAAGATGGAGAACAAGGATGTCTGAGGAAAAGGCATGTGGACAGAGCTATGGGAATGAGCACATGGCCTGTGGATCTTTGAGTCCCACATCAATGCCCTCCAGAAAGGATGTGTGGCAGAATAAGCACTGAAGATGGAAGGTAGACAGGATGACTTATCCAGTGAAGGCCAGTGAGCCTCTGTCCTCAGCCACCTCAATCCTTAGAAAGGAGGCCATGAATGAATGGATTAGTCATGGTAGTCTAATGTTATAAGCTCCCTTTCACCAAGGTTAATCCAGATATCAGCATTGTTGAATGCCTAACCATTAGTTGTACAGACCAATGATGAGCCTTTGATATGGTACAATCCCTCAAGGACATAAGCAGCTATTTGATGGCAAGTTTATTATCTTGGGTCTTTTCTACTGCAGAAAGAAAGAATTCATCCTTACTAGAAATAATGCATATTCTAATTATGGGTTTGCCTTTTCTGCTCATAATGCATAGTGGCCAGCCCAGATATCTGCAAGCCACAGATTGTCTGCTTCTGGGGGAACCAAACTGGAGGCATCAACAAATCAAAAAGTTGGCTCTTTGAAAGGGCTAATAAAATCCACAGTATACTGGCAAGATTGGAAGAAGAACAAATAATATTGCAAATTAAAAAAAAAAGAAGAAAAGAAATACTATGGATGCTGTTGAGATATAAAAGGCCCAAGATAAATGACTGGAGGAGAAGGAGAAATTCTTCCTTACAAGAGAATTCCAAGTAGAAGGAACGAAGGTGTTAGAAAATCACTACATTGTAACCATCATAGTAAGGACTGGTGCAGGCACAAACTAATAATGAATGCTAAAACACATGTGTGAAAGTTTGATGAGGAATAGGGCATTTCCACTGCTTCAAAGTACCTCCTGCAAATAAGTGATTTACTATAGAGAGTGTAATGGCAACTTTACAGTGGAGAAAACTGTTGGACATCACCTTAACCAAGTGATCAAAGTTAACATCACAAATCAACCTCAGTTGACTTGTGGTATTAAAACCAGTAACCAAAGGGTAAACAGGGCAGATAAGCACAGCTGTGACTCTGTTTCCCAAATCTGCTTATTCTGGGAATGCCACCTGCCACCTTGTTTCTGTAAGGTGATGTTCATGCTTGGTACCCAATAACCAAGTGTTAATTTAGTTGTTTTGCAGGAACTCAAGATTTACCTCCTCTTAGAGCACAGCAAAATGAAAATGACCTGGCCCCAATTAGCAACTTCCTTTGTCTGATCTTGAGTCAGGTGGCTCCTTTCCCCTTTCTCCAGACCCTTTTCAGCTTCCTTTAAAAATCCCTGACTCTCCCCCTTGGGGAGGCAGCCTTTTGAATAAACTCTTTCCTTGCTGCTCACTTGATGTCTCAGTGAGTTTGGTGCATCAAGCATGGGAACTTGGGTTTCATTAGGATGTTATACACTAAGAAGCAAACAACATTATGTAGTACTCCTATAACAACATGCATAACTCAGATTTTACCATGAGGAAACATAGACATTCGGTATGAGACATCTACAAAGTATACTCTCCAAAATGGAAATGTACTGAAAGGCCCAGGAATCTCTAAGGTTATTCCAGGTTAAAGGAAATCTAAGAGGGATGACAACTAAATACAACCTTCAATTACATCATGGACCAGAAAAAAAAAAAACAAAACTGCTATTGTGTGGGAGGAAAATTAATTTTCCATCTACCCTTCTAGACTCTTGTCTGAGACCTTCTGTAATAGGACAGACTAACAGGAGAAAAACAAGTTTAATAACATGTATATCTCCCAAGAGACCTGAGTAACTCCCTGAAGAAATGGTCCAGATCACCACCTTATTAAATGCCATCTCCAGTTAAAGACAAAAGATGTTGGGGTGGGGTAGATAGGGGAATCCAGTTATGGGAAGTTACCAGGAAAAGTACAGTAGATGAGAGGGTAAGGTGGTTATGCAAACTAAAGTCATTGCTTTCTCCACTGATAAGAACTAGAGATTTGTAGTCATCCTTCCCTTACAAATACAGATTTCCCTTGTAAATGTCTCTTACAAAATAACATCTCAGGATAACATCTGTTGTCAGAGTTTTTCCTTGTCTGCTTAAGAGAAACATAATCAGTCTAAAATAATTCTTATATTGGGAATACAGGTGGCTCAGTTGTTTAAGTGTCAGACTTGGGGTTAGTCATGATTTCTCAGGATCCTGGGATGGAGCCCAGAGCCCCTAGATAAACCCCCCCACCCGCCCCATTGAGCCTTGAGCCTCTTGTGAGCATGGAGCCAGTGCTCAGCAGGGAATATGCTTCTCCCTCTCCCTCCCCCTGCATGTACTCAGGGGCATACTCTCTCTGTCATATAAATAAATAGAATCTTTAATATAAATAAAAATAAAATAATCCTTATACCAAAGAGGTCAATTTTGGGGAGACAAATTCTGCTCCCTTTCACTACAGAAGACATTATTAGGACGACTAACAAAAGTAGAATGTGAACTATATATTAGATAATGCCAAATTGTTTAACTCTTTGATAAATATTAAATTTCCTGTAATTATGTAAAATAGTGCCCTTCTTTTTAGGAATAGAAGTACTGAAGTGCTAAGGTTTGAAGGGGCATGATATGTACAACTTATTCTGAAATTAATCATGGGAAAAAAAAGAAAAAAAATATATATATAAAGAGAAAGGGATGTCTGGGTGGCTCAGTCGATTAAGCATCTGCCTTTGCCTCAGGTCATGATCCTGGGGTTCTGGGATAGTTCCACATCAGGCTCCTGGCTCAGTGGGAAGCCTACTTCTCTCTCTGCCAGCTGCTTCCTCTGCTTATGAGCCCTCTCTCTGACAAATAAATAAATAAAATCTTTAAAAAGAGAGAGAGAAAGAGAAATGATAAAGTAAATGTGGCAAAAATATTAACAGTAGGTAAATATAAGTAAAGGTTATAGTTCTTTAGTATTAGTCTCAAGTTTTTCTGTAAGTTTGAAATTATTTCAAAAAATAAAAATCTAGGGGGGAGACAAGATGGTGGGGAAGTAGGAGGAAGTGCCCTTTCAACCTGTACCCTAAAGTGAGCTAATTACCTTCCAAAGAACTCTGATCACCCACGAAATGAGCCTGAGATCAGAATTATACACGTCTGGATCTCTACAGGAGCAGAAGACACCAGTGGGCAGGTAAAGTGGAGTGGGAATGTTGGACTGATATCGGAAGATAAACAAAAGGGGGAGGGAGCCACCAGAGGCGACCCATTGTAAAGTAATATCCCAATACGAGAGTGCCCTGCATCTGGGGACCAGCATTATCTTGGAGTCTGGTAGAAAGCACTCCAAAAGAGCAAAGGATTGTGGGGGGGGGAGGTGGAGGTAATTATGGGAATCGGGGCGGCTAGGGACAGGGGCTTCAGTCCCCAGACCCAGGACAGCCACCCCTGGTGCAGAGCCAGAGAGAGTGCGGTGGAGAAACCAGGTCTTGGTCCCTGAGCCGCCAGCGCACCTGAGAGCACGTGGGGTCTGGCTCCCATGAGGGGCTGGGAGCCTCCCCAGCCAGCAGAAGCATAGCCTTTTTGCAGTCCCCATGTTTGCAGTGCCGTGCAGTGCTATCAGAGTCCGAGTCGCGCCCTGAGCCCTCCCCTGAGAGAGGTGTGCACAGGTGCCAGCCCGGTGCTCTCGACCCGGAAAGACCAGGCACTCCCAGCCTGGGCCAGCAGGAAAATCTCAGTGTGCCATCGCTGCTTGGAACCTCTCTGGCAGTCTGGAGCTGCCCAGACAGCCTCCGCTGCCGTGGTTTCAGGTACAAGCAAAAAATCCTGCGTCCCTAGGGACCGCAACTTGGAACCTGCTCTGCCAGTGGCCAAGGGGGAATTTATTTGGGCTCTGCAGCCAGACTGAGGCTTCTCTCTGAGAGGGAGGTCAGGGTGCAGTTTGCTTTCCTCTAAACCTACAAAAACCATCAAAAGCGGTCAAGGCGAGAAAGAGAGAGAGGAAAAAAAAAAAAAGGTGAACAAACATAAAAACCTCCAGAGAACAGAAGCCTGAAAAAAACCAGTTTCCTCAGAGCCCAACCCCTTGAGGGGGGTGGGAGGACAACTCAGAGAACATCATTGACTGAAAACCCACTTGGCAGGCCCCTCCCCCAGAAAACCAACCAGGAAAGGGAAAAAAAAAAAAAAAAAAGACAAGAGCGCAACCACCACTACTTCATAGGACAACTTTTATTTTTAATTCGTTTCCACTATTCTGGCTTTTTCTTTTTTTTATACAGATAATTTTTCAACCTATTTATCATCACAGTGAGATGTCCAGTACATCAAATTCCATAAAAACCTTCTAACCTGAACTTTTTGATACATACACCTGTGTTTTTCTTTTGCATTTCTATTTTTTAAATTTCTTTTTTTTTTAATTTTAGTTTAGTTTAGTCTAGTTTATTCCTTTTTACTTTATTTCCTAATATTCTTATAGAGTTAAACTTCAAGGTAATCACCTTTCCCCAATCAATGCTACCCCTAGAGGTAAACCAATTTTAATCCCCCTTTATCTTAGGAAAGTTGAGTCCTTTAACAAAGATATCAAGATACATCCAGGAAGAATCAAATAACCTTCTTCGCCCACACTGAGAATTTATAACCACTCTCCCATGTTTTCTTCCACCAGTGTTTCTGTGTTTTTGTGTTTGTCCTGATAGTATATAAATCTTACACTTGGGGTTCTTTTTGACGAGGTTCTTCCTTTATTTGCATATATATATATATATATATATATATATATATATATATATTTTTTTTTTTTTTTTTTTTACTCTTGTCATATACTTTATCAGTCTTTTGTTTGTCTGTTTTTGTTTGTATACTTCATAAATCTTACCTTGGGGCCCATTTGGGCTGAACCTTCTCTTTTATCTTCCCTTTCTTTCCTCTCTCTCTCTCTCTCTCTTTTTCTTTTTCTTTTCTTTTTTCTCTTGTTTGGGTGGGGAATCCTGATTGCTCAGAAGCGTTCCAGGGTGCACCTTGACTGCACCACAGTCGATACATCCAGCTACATCCATTCAGCCATCTCTCACCAAAAAGACCAGGAGGAGGAATGCCCAACAGAAGAAAAATACAGAGGATGGGCCTTCTGCAACAGAGCTAATGGCTATCAACATAGACAATATGTCGGAAAGAGAATTCAGGCTAATAATTATCCAGGCAATAGCTAGGTTGGAGAAAGCCATGGATGATAAATGGAATTGATTAGGGCTGAACTGAAAGCGACCAGAGTTGATGTTCACAATGTTAGGGCAGAGCTGAAAGCTACCAGGGATGAGGTTCACAATGCTCTCAATGAGTTCCAATCTAATCTAAAGTCTCTCAAAGCTAGGGTAACTGAGACAGAAGATAGAATTAGTGATCTGGAGGACAAACAGATAAAGAGAAAGGATCAGGAGGAAGCCTGGAACAAACAGCTTAGAAGCCATGAAAACAGAATCGGGGAAATAAATGATGCCATGAAACATTCCAGCATCAGAATTATTGGAGTTCCTGAAGGGGAGAAGAAAGAAAGAAGTCTAGAAGATATAGTGGAACAAGTTCTTCATGAAAATTTTCCCAATCTTGTGAATGGAACCAGCGTTCATGTACTAGAGGCCGAACGGTCTCCACCCAAGATTATAGATTCCAGAAAAACATCAAGGCAACTGATAGTCAAATTGAGGAATCATAATTGTAGATATAATCTCTTGAAAGCCGCTAGGACAAAGAGGCTCCTTACTTACAGAGGAAAGCCCATCAGAATAATGTCAGACCTGTCCACAGAGACCTGGCAAGCCAGAAAGGGCTGGCAAGAGATATTCAGAGTACTAAATGAGAAGAACATGCAGCCAAGAATACTTTATCTAGCAAGACTGACATTCAAAATGGATGGAGAGATAAAGAGTTTCCAAGACCAGCAAGGCTTAAAAGACTATGCAACCACCAAGCCGACACTGCAGGAAATATTAAGGGGGGTTCTATAAAAG
The DNA here is from genome assembly GCF_902655055.1 of Lutra lutra. Lineage (NCBI taxonomy): Eukaryota > Metazoa > Chordata > Mammalia > Carnivora > Mustelidae > Lutra > Lutra lutra. Next base: position 124,577,330 of record NC_062278.1, on the reverse strand, counting down.
AGGAAAAATCCTAAGAATAGTATTGAACAGAAATATAGAGACAATCTACAGAAAGAAAGACTTCAAAGGTAATACGATGTCAGTAAAAACGTATCTATCAATAATCACTCTCAATGTAAATGGCATAAATGCGCCCATAAAACAGAACAGGGTTGTAGATTGGATAAAACGACAGGAACCATCCATATGTTGTCTAAAAGAGACCCATTTTGAACCTAAAGATACACCCAGACTGAAAGTGAAGGGATGGAGAAGCATCTTTCATGCCAATGGGCCTCAAAAGAAGGCCAGGGTAGCGATTCTCATATCAGACAAATTAGATTTTAAACTAAAGACTGTAGTCAGAGATACAGAAGGACACTACATCATTCTTAAAGAGACTATCCAACAAGATGATCTAACAATTGTAAATATCTATGCCCCCAATATGGGAGCAGCCAATTACATAAGAAAACTATTAATCAAGATAAAGAGTCATATTGATATGAATACATTAATAGTAGGAGATCTTTTTTTTTTTTAATTTTTTATTTTTTCAGCATAACAGTATTCATTATTTTTGCACCACACCCAGTGCTCCATGCAATCCGTGCCCTCTACAATACCCACCACCTGGGGCCCCCAACCTCCCACCCCCCACCCTTCAAAATTCTCAGATCGTTTTTCAGAGTCCATAGTCTCTCATGGTTCACCTCCCCTTCCAATTTCCCTCAACTCCCTTCTCCTCTCCATCTCCCCTTGTCCTCCATGCTATTTGTTATGCTCCACAAATAAGTGAAACCATATGATAATTGACTCTTTCTGCTTGACTTATTTCACTCAGCATAATCTCTTCCAGTCCCGTCCATGTTGCTACAAAACTTGGGTATTCATCCTTTTTTTTTTTTTTTTTTTTTTTACAGCTTTATAAACATATATTTTTTTCCGCAGGGGTACAGGTCTGCGAATCGCCAGGTTTACACACTTCACAACACTCACCATAGCACATACCCTCCCCAATATCCATAACCCCACCCCCTCTCCCAACCCCCTCCCCCCATCAACCCTCAGTTTGTTTTGTGAGATTAAGAGTCACTTATGGTTTGTCTCCCTCCCAATCCCATCTTGTTTCATTTACTCTTCTCCTACCCCCTCAACCCCCCATGTTGCATCTCCTCTCCCTCATATCAGGGAGATCATATGATAGTTGTCTTTCTCCGATTGACTTATTTCGCTAAGCATGATACCCTCTAGTTCCATCCATGTCGTCGCAAATGGCAAGATTTCATTTCTTTTGATGGCTGCATAGTATTCCATTGTGTATATATACCACATCTTCTTTATCCATTCGTCTGATGATGGACATCTAGGTTCTTTCCATAGCTTGGCTATTGTAGACATTGCTGCTATAAACATTCGGGTGCACGTGCCCCTTCGGATCACTACGTTTGTATCTTTAGGGTAAATACCCAGCAGTGCAATTGCTGGGTCATAGGGTAGTTCTATTTTCAACATTTTGAGGAACCTCCATGCTGTTTTCCAGAGTGGTTGCACCAGCTTGCATTCCCACCAACAGTGTAGGAGGGTTCCCCTTTCTCCGCGTCCTCGCCAGCATCTGTCATTTCCTGACTTGTTAATTTTAGCCATTCTGACTGGTGTGAGATGATATCTCATTGTGGTTTTGATTTGTATTTCCCTGATGCCGAGTGATGTGGAGCACTTTTTCATGTGTCTGTTGGTCATCTGGATGTCTTCTTTGCAGAAATGTCTGTTCATGTCCTCTGCCCATTTCTTGATTGGATTATTTGTTCTTTGGGTGTTGAGTTTGCTAAGTTCTTTATAGATTTTGGACACTAGCCCTTTATCTGATATGTCATTTGCAAATATCTTCTCCCATTCTGTCAGTTGTCTTTTGGTTTTGTTAACTGTTTCCTTTGCTGTGCAAAAGCTTTTGGTCTTGATAAAATCCCAAAAGTTCATTTTTGCCCTTGCTTCCCTTGCCTTTGGTGATGTTCCTAGGAAGATGTTGCTGCGGCTGACGTCGAAGAGGTTGCTGCCTGTGTTCTCCTCGAGGATTTTGATGGATTCCTTTCTCACATTGAGATCCTTCATCCATTTTGAGTCTATTTTCGTGTGTGGTGTAAGGAAATGATCCAATTTCATTTTTCTGCATGTGGCTGTCCAATTTTCCCAACACCATTTATTGAAGAGGCTGTCTTTGTTCCATTGGACATTCTTTCCTGCTTTGTCGAAGATGAGTTAACCATAGAGTTGAGGGGTCTATTTCTGGGCTCTCTATTCTGTTCCATTGATCTATGTGTCTGTTTTTGTGCCAGTACCATGCTGTCTTGATGATGACAGCTTTGTAATAGAGCTTGAAGTCCGGAATTGTGATGCCACCAACTTTGGCTTTCTTTTTCAATATTCCGCTGGCTATTCGAGGTCTTTTCTGGTTCCATATAAATTTTAGGATTATTTGTTCCATTTCTTTGAAAAAAATGGATGTTACTTTGATAGGAATTGCATTAAATGTGTAGATTGCTTTAGGTAGCATAGACATTTTCACAATATTTATTCTTCCAATCCAGGAGCATGGAACATTTTTCCATTTCTTTGTGTCTTCCTCAATTTCTTTCATGAGTACTTTATAGTTTTCTGAGTATAGATTCTTAGTCTCTTTGGTTAGGTTTATTCCTAGGTATCTTATAGTTTGGGTGCAATTGTAAATGGGATGGACTCCTTAATTTCTCTTTCTTCTGTCTTGTTGTTGGTGTAGAGAAATGCAACTGATTTCTGTGCATTGATTTTATATCCTGACACTTTACTGAATTCCTGTACAAGTTCTAGCAGTTTTGGAGTGGAGTCTTTTGGGTTTTCCACATAGAGTATCATATCATCTGCGAAGAGTGATAGTTTGACTTCTTCTTTGCCGATTTGGATGCCTTTAATTTCCTTTTGTTGTCTGATTGCTGAGGCTAGGACTTCTAGTACTATGTTGAATAGCAGTGGTGATAACGGACATCCCTGCCGTGTTCCTGACCTTAGCGGAAAAGCTTTCAGTTTTTCTGCATTGAGAATGATATTTGCAGTGGGTTTTTCATAGATGGCTTTGATAATATTGAGGTATGTGCCGTCTATCCCTACACTTTGAAGAGTTTTGATCAGGAAGGGATGCTATACTTTGTCAAATGCTTTTTCAGCATCTATGGAGAGGATCATATGGTTCTTGTTCTTTCTTTTATTAATGTGTTGTATCACATTGATTGATTTGCGGATGTTGAACCAGCCTTGCAGCCCTGGAATAAATCCCACTCGGTCGTGGTGAATAATCCTTTTAACGTACTGTTGAATCCTATTGGCTAGTATTTTGGCGAGAATTTTTGCATCTGTGTTCATCAAGGATATTGGTCTGTAGTTCTCTTTTTTGTTGGGATCCTTGTCTGGTTTTGGGATCAAGGTGATGCTGGCCTCATAAAATGAGTTTGGAAGTTTTCCTTCTATTGATATTTTTTGGAACAGTTTCAGGAGAATAGGAATTAGTTCTTCTTTAAATGTTTGGTAGAATTCCCCCGGGAAGCCGTCTGGCCCTGGGCTTTTGTTTGTTTGGAGATTTTTGATGACTGTTTCAATCTCCTTACTGGTTATGGGTCTGTTCAGGCTTTCTATTTCTTCCTGGTTCAGTTGTGGTAGTTTATATGTCTCTAGGAATGCATCCATTTCTTCCAGATTGTCAAATTTGTTGGCGTAGAGTTGCTCATAGTATGTTCTTATAATTGTCTGTATTTCTTTGGTGTTCGTGTGATCTCTCCTCTCTCATTCATGATTTTATTTAATTAGTAGGAGATCTTAACACACCTCTCTCAGAAATAGATCATCGAGGCAGAAAATCAATAAAGAAACAAAAGCATTGAATGACACATCGGACCAGATGGACCTCATAGATATATACAGAACATTCCACCTTAAAACAACAGAATACTCATTCTTCTCAAGTGCACATGGAACCTTCTCCAGAATAGACCACATACTGGGTCACAAATCAGGACTCAACCATACCAAAAGACTGAGATTATTCCCTGCACATTCTCAGATCACAGTGCTTTGAAACTTGAGCTCAATCACAAGGAAAAGTTCGGAAAGAACTCAAACACTTGGAAGCTAAAGACCACCTTGCTTAAGAATGCTTGGATCAACCAGGAGATCAAAGAAGAACTGAAACAATTCATGGAAACCAATGAGAATGAAGACACTTTGGTCCAAAACCTATGGGATACAGCAAAGGCGGTCCTAAGGGGTAAATACATGGCCATCCAAGCCTCCCTCAAAAAATTGAAAAATCCAGAACACACCAGCTGTCTCTACACCTTAAAGAACTGGAGAATCAACAACAAATCAAGCCAACTCCACACATAAGAAGGGAAATAATCAAGATTAGAGCTGAGATCAATGAGGTAGAAACCAGAGATACAGTAGAACGTATCAATGAAACTAGAAGCTGGTTTTTTGAAAGAATCAATAAGATCAATAAACATTGGCCACACTAATCCAGAAGAAAAGAGAGAAAGCCCAAATTCATAAAATTATGAATGAAAAGGGAGAGATCACAACTAACACCAAGGAAGTAGAAACAATCATTAGAAGTTATTATCAACAGTTATATGCCAATAAGCTAAGCAACCTAGATGAAATGGATGCATTCCTGGAAAACTATAAACTCCCAAAATTGAACCAGGAAGAAATTGACAACCTGAATAGACCGATATCTAGTAACAAGATTGAAGCAGTGATCAAAAACCTCCCAAAAAACAAAAGCCCAGGACCTGATGGATTCCCTGGGGAATTCTACCAAACGTTCAAAGAAGAAATAACACCTATTCTCCTGAAGCGGTTTCAAAAAATTGAAGCAGAAGGAAAACTTCCAGACTCTTTCTATGAAGCCAGCATTACCCTGATCCCCAAACCAGGCAAAGACCCTACCAGAAAGGAGAATTTCAGACCAATATCACTGATGAATATGGATGCTAAGATTCTCAACAAGATCCTAGCAAACAAGATCCAACAGCACATTAAAAAGATTATCCACCATGACCCGGTGGGATTCATTCCTGGGCTACAAGGATGGTTCAACATTCGCAAATCAATCAATGTGATAGAACAAATTAATAAGAAAAGAGAGAAGAACCACATGGTCCTCTCAATTGATGCAGAAAAAGCATTTGACAAAATCCAGCATCCGTTCCTGATTAAACGCTTCAAAGTATAGGGATAGAGGGAACATTCCTGAACTTCATAAAATCAATCTATGAAAGACCCACAGCAAATATCATCCTCAATGGGAAAAAGCTTGCAGCCTTCCCTTTGAGATCAGGAACACGACAGGGATGCCCACTCTCACCACTCTTGTTCAACATAGTATTAGAAGTCCTAGCAACAGCAATCAGACAACAAAGAGAAATGAAAGGTATCCAAATTGGCAATGAAGAAGTCAAACTCTCTCTCTTCTCAGATGACATGATTCTTTATATGGAAAACCCAAAAGACTCCACCCCCAAACTACTAGAGCTCATACAACAATTCAGCAATGTGGCAGGATACAAAGTCAATGTACAGAAATCAGTGGCTTTCTTATACACTAACAATGAAAAGACAGAAAGGGAAATTAGAGAATCGATTCCATTTACTATAGCACCAAGAACCATAAGATACCTGGGAATAAACCTAACCAAAGAGGTAAAGGATCTGTACTCGAGGAATTACAGAACACTCATGAAAGAAATTGAAGAAGACACAAAAGATGGAAGACCATTCCATGCTCTTGGATCGGAAGAATAAACATTGTTAAAATGTCTATAATGCCTAGAGCAATCTATACTTTTAATGCCATTCCGATCAAAATTCCACCAGTATTTTTCAAAGAGCTGGAGCAAATAATCCAAAAATTTGTATGGAATCAGAAGAGACCCCGAATCACTAAGGAAATGTTGAAAAACAAAAATAAAACTGGGGGCATCACGTTACCTGATTTCAAGCTTTACTACAAAGCTGTGATCACCAAGACAGCATGGTACTGGCATAAAAACAGACACATAGACCAGTGGAACAGAGTAGAGAGCCCAGATATGGACCCTCATCTCTATGGTCAAATAATCTTGGACAAAACAGGAAAAAATATACAGTGGAAAAAAGACAGTCTCTTCAATAAATGGTGCTGGGAAAACTGGACAGCTATATGTAGAAGAATGAAACTCAACCATTCTCTTACACCGTACACAAAAATAAACTCAAAATGGATAAAAGACCTCAACGTGAGACAGGAATCCATCAGAATCCTAGAGGAGAATATAGGCAGTAACCTCTTCGATATCAGCCACAGCAACTTCTTTCAAGATATGTCTCCAAAGGCAAAGGAAACAAAAGCGAAAATGAACTTTTGGGGACTTATTCAAGATCAAAAGCTTCTGCACAGCAAAGGAAACAGTCAACAAAACAAAGAGGCAACCCACGGAATGGCAGAAGATATTTGCAAATGACAGTACAGACAAAAGGTTGATATCCAGGATCTATAAAGAACCCCTCAAACTCAACACACACAAAACAGACAATCATATCAAAAAATGGGCAGAAGATATGAACAGACACTTCTCCAATGAAGACATACAAATGGCTATCAGACACATGCAAAAGTGTTCATCATCACTAGCCATCAGGGAGATTCAAATTAAAACCACATTGAGATACCACCTCACACCAGTTAGAATGGCCAAAATTAGCAAGACAAGAAACAACATGTGTTGGAGGGGATGTGGAGAAAGGGGAACCCTCTTACACTGTTGGTGGGAATGCAAGTTAGTGCAGCCACTTTGGGGAACAGTGTGGAGATTCCTCAAGAAATTAAAAATAGAGCTTCCCTACGACCCTGCAATTGCACTACTAGGCATTTACCCCAAAGATACAGATGTAGTGAAAAGAAGGGCTATCTGTACCCCAATGTTTATAGCAGCAATGACCACGGTCGCCAAACTATGGAAAGAACCAAGATGCCCTTCAACGGACGAATGGATAAGGAAGATGTGGTCCATATATACTATGGAGTATTATGCCTCCATCAGAAAGGATGAATACCCAACTTTTCTATCAACATGAACGGGACTAGAAGAGATTATGCTGAGTGAAATAAGTCAAGCAGATAGAGTCAATTATCATATGGTTTTGCTTATTTGTGGAGCATAAGGAATAATACAGAGGACATGCGGAGATGGAGGGGAGAAGGGAGTTGGGGGAAATTGGAGGGGGAGATAAACACCATGAGAGACTGTGGACTCTGAAAAACAATCTGAGGGTTTTGCGGGGGGTGGGAGGTTGGGTGAGCCTGGTGGTGGGTATTATAGAGGGCACATATTGCATGAAGCACTGGGTGTAGTGCATAAACAATTAATTCTGGAACACTGAAAAGAAATTTAAAAAATTAAAATAAAAAAGTAAAAATCTATGTAATTAAATATAAAGGAATAAGAAGATGCTGTGAACAATATTATATGACTAAATTTCAATATATAAGTGAAGCGAATTCACAGAAAAATCTGATGGAAAAAAAACTCTCTAAAGCCCTGAGATATAAGGTAAGCCAGTTTAGATTTCTTTCTAAATCACTGGGACTATACATAAACTTTGTTTAAATCAAAAGCCTGATTTATGGCCCACCACACATACTGCTTCGCAAATGAATAGACTAAAGGAAAACCATCTTGTCCTTAAGATATCAATTAATGCTCCTACACCCTTCATTCCTTGAAGTTGAAACTTGTGATTCTTATGTTAATCTATAATCTTTTTAGGTTTTACAAGATGTAAAAAAAAAAAAAAAAAGTATATAACCCTGTAAAAACTGTTCATTCTCCACAGATTTTTCTTCCCTGAGAGGAGTATGTTTCTAAGACAACTGTCCTAATGTGTGCTCAAATAAAACTGTCTTTCTTACCTTTAAAGATTCTAAAAGGTTGGTTTATTTTGTGTCAACAAATCTATCTTGATAAAACTGACACCGCTAGAAAGTTTAAATAGGTTTATAATTATTAAAGAAATCAAGTCAGTAGTTTAAAACATCCCCTATAATTAAACACTATGCCAGAACAGATGATGGAGTTACAAGTGAGTTCTAAAGGAAGAGATATTTCAAACTCTCCATTTCATTTTTGAAGCTATTATAACCTTGATATCAAAAGCATACATTAATAAAATAATCAAGGTTAGCATAGATAAAAAAAATTACAAATTATTAGCAAACTGAATCCAGAAATCCATGAAAAATATAATATATTCATTACCAAGTTGACTCTCTTCTAGGAATTCAAAGTGTATTTAGTGTTTAAGAGGCATTAAATCATTAAATTAAAATATTAAAGGAAAATATACATATTTTCTTGTAGTTTCAAAATGAGTAAGTAATGTCTATATAATTAAAAATCTGGGTGATTTTTGTCTCCCACCGCTGGGAAGTAGCCTCTAAACCCTGAGAGTTTCCTAAGTCCAAGGAGGGCCTTTGTTACTCATGCTGGCCCCTCAGACCACCTCTGAGTTTATGCTTACAAGATGACTCATGGTGGGCCACTAAATAGTTTATGCTAAGATGATGACACAATATGGGGGCTGGTTATTCAGAAAGGCCAACCCAGTAATTTAAGGGTTAATAGTTTGAACAAGGTGATATCAACCAAATCTTGGGGGGGGGGGGTCAGAAAAGGAGGAAATGCCACTTAAAACTGAAATCAATCTCATGGCCAATGATTGAATCAGCCATGACTATGAAATGAAATCCCAACAAAAACTCAATAAATAATGTGTAACTTGAGTGATCCTCCCTGGTTGACAGCACTCTGCATATTGCTACACATCAGTGTGCTGGTTGGGTGACTTTTCCTCACTCCACAAGGACAAGATACCACAAGCTTGCCATTTGAGACCCTCTCTGCCCTCACCCTATGCATCTCTTCTTGTGACTGATTCTGATTTGCATCCTTTTTTGCCATAATAAAACTGTAATTGTAAATATAGCACTTTCTGAACTCTGTCAGTCACTCTAGCAAATTATCAAACCTGTGGAGGTCATGAAAATCCCCAAGTCCTGACCAGTTATTCAGAAGTGGGGGTGGCCTTGGAAACTCCCAACTTGTGGCTGGTGTCCAAAGTAAAGCCAGTCTGTGGAGCACTGTATTCTTAACTTATGAAGTTTGGCCTAACTCTGGTGCTTAATGTCAGAAATCATTATAGCAATGAGCAGATAAACAAAAACTAATAATAAATGGGCATATAAAAAGGGATGAAAAGAACAGAAGGGCTGAAATGAGTTAGCAGCTAGACTTCTCTGAATGTACTTTGTTTTGCAGTGTTAAAAAGAAGACAGCAGACCAGAAATTGGAGTCACTTGTGCTAAGTCCCGTATCAGCAAACAGAGCCTTACCTTAGTTATAATTTTTGCTCTGCCAGAACTGGAAACTTAAACCAATCATTCAGGAACTGCCTCATCAGCACTAGTTAGGTCATCTGCCTGATGGACCCAAGTCAACCCCAGAGGAAAGTAGTCTTGCAATAACTAATCCACTTTTCAGTCACTATAACATCGTTGTTCCTGTTCCTTTCTGCTTACAAAAGTCTTTCATTTTGTATAGCTTCTCAGAGCTCCTTACTATCTGCTAGATTGGATGCTACTTAATTCATGAATCATTGAATAAAGCCAATAAGATCTTTACAGTTTACTGAGTCAATTTTTTTTAACATTGGTTTGACTTTGGAATCGTGTAAATGTTTTACATAATTAAAATACAAAATTGAATAGAAAAATAAGAAGCAATCCCCCAAAATTAGAAAGTAAAACAAACAACCTAACTCTATAGGAAATTGGTAGCAAATCACACAGAATTATTCCAAGTGACTTTAAACATATTAATTGAACTGTACATCTTTAGTAAGATAGACTATAAGGTTAAAAGAAAAATCAAAAGTAACCAAAACTGCATTCAGGTGTCTTTTTTTTTTTTTTATTGTAGTATCAGTATTGCTATTTTTTTTAAAGATTTTATTTATTCATTTGACAGAAAGAGAGAACATAAGCAGGGAGACTGGGGGAGGGAGAAGCAGGCCTCCTACAGAGCAGGGAGCCCTACTTGGGCTTGATCACAGGGCCCAGAATCATGACCTGAACCAAAGGCGATGCCTTACAACTGAGCCACCCAGGTGCCCTCAGTATTACTATTTTAAAAAGATGTAAAGGGGCACCTGGGTGGCTCAGAGGGTTAAAGCCTCTGCCTTCAGCTCAGTTCATGATCCCAGGGTCCTAGGATCGAGCCCCGCATCAGGCTCTCTGCTCAAGCAGGGAGCCTGCTTCCTCCTCTCTCTCTCTGCCTGCCTCTCTGCCTACTTGTGATCTCTCTCTGCCGAATAAATAAATAAAATCTTAAAAAAAAAAAAAAAAGATGTAGAACCAATAAACACACCTCTAACCCCAAGGCTATGGTCTCTAAATATTATTACCCTTTAAAAAGAATCAAAACTTTTTGGACAAATAACTTATCCCACATTTTTGGAAGGAAATATACAAAAACAGCCTGGTACATCTTGTCAAACATAAATCAAGGAACTTGGAACACCCAGGTGACTCAGTTGATTGGTTAAGCATCTGTCTTTGGCTCAGATCATGATCCCAGAGTTCTGGGATCCAGTCCTGCATTTGTCTGCTTGCTCAGCAAGGAGCATGCTTCTCCCTCTGCCTTACTTCCCCCTGCTGTGCGCTCACGTGCGCGCTCTCTCTCTGACAAATAAATAAATAAAAATCTTTTAAAAAGAAAAGAAAATACTAGAACTTCTAAGGAAAAAAAAGAAATCAAGGAACTTAAAGACTACTGGGGGCACATCAGTAGCACATTGGATCCAACTTGAAGGAATTCCCACTGGTCAAAGAGGAGATAATCTGAGCATCAAAAATAAGTGTGATTTCGGTAGGCTGAGACACACCAAATATGTAAAAATATACTTTTAAAAACAACAATTATATAAAAACTCATGGATTTATAATGATAACTTTATGCCATCATTAATGTCCTTGAAGATTACTAGAATGCCAAATCATTCTGAAATTGATACATAAAAGAAAAGAATAAAGCATTATCTTTTCTTTCCTATTTAGACTGCTTTTCGGGGAAACCAAATAATTGATGAAATTTCTTCTTTATAAAAGAATCACAGCTAATAAATGCAGGAAGAGTTTATGACTTAGAAAATTACTATTTTGCAATCTCTAATGAAATCACTGACACAGATAATGATCAACAATGACTGCCAAAAGCACTGGGTGAAAGGTGGATGGGACACTTTGTAACAGATGGATTGGGCTGACACAACAGAACCAGATGATCACTAAAAGTGAGACAATCAGATACTCTTTATCTCCTAATGTGATATAATAGAAAGTACACAGCACCACCTATAGAGGAATTTGCCAAATAAATATTTCAAATTTTTAACAATTTTTTTTAAGAGGAAAAGCCTAAATGTAATGAGGTCTCTGGTTCTAATTTTCAGAACCACAAAGGATGGAAAAACATGTAAAATAACAGTTCAAAAATTAAATCCTAGGAGTGCCTGGGTGGCTCAGTGGGTTAAAGCCTCTGCCTTCGGCTCAAGTCATGGTCCCAGGGTCCTGGGATTGAGCCCCACGTTGGGCTCTCTGCTCAGCGGGGAGTCTGCTTCCTCCTCTCTCTCTCTGCCTGCCTCCCTGCCTACTTGTGATATCTCTCTGTCTGTCAAATAAATAAATAAAATCTTTAAAAAAATAAAAATAATTAAATCCTAAATACAGAAGACAAGACACTCTATAGTACAAATGATTGTTTCATCAAATGAATAGCCTTTTTAAAAAGAAGAGAAAACTTTGATACTAAAAGGGATTTAAGAAACATTAACTATGGGACTAGTGTTTGAAAGAGGGAACAATATTCCTTCTTCTGAGGCAAAAGGAAAAAAAAAAGAAAAGAAAAAGAAAAGAAATATTAACCAAATGAAATTATGCACTTTATTGTATCCTAGTTAAATGAACCAATAGTAAAATTACAGTAGTTTGGAAAATCAGGAAAAATTGAACTCAGCCTGAATATTAGGTGATATTAAGGAATTACTATTATGAGATTAATCATGGGTGTTGTGGTATTATTATGGGGGGTAATCATGAGCGTTCTTTTTTTTTTAATTTTTATTTATTTACTTGACAGAGATCACAAGCAGGCAGAGAGGCAGGCAGAGAGAGAGGAAGGGAAGCAGGCTCCCTGCTGAGCAGAGAGCCCAATGTGGGGCTTGATCCCAGGACCCCGGGATCACGACCCGAGCTGAAGGCAGAGGCCCAACCCACTGAGCCACCCAGGTGCCCCAATCATGAGCGTTCTTAAAAGCTCTTCTCTGTTAGAAGTACACACTACTGTACTTATAGATTAAATGAAATGACTTCTGAGAATTACTTTCAAACACTCAAACCAAAATAAATAAATAAATAAATAAAGTAGGGAGAAGGGACAGTGTAAGAATGGTGGTAAAGAGAGGCAAGATGGCAGAGAAGTAGGAGACCTAAATTTGTCTGGTCCCAGGAATTCAGCTAGATAGTTATCAAACCATTCTGAACACCCAAAAACTCAACATGAGATTGAAGGGAAGAATAGCACCAATTCTGTGAACAGAAAAGCAACCCCTTTCTGGAAGGTAGGATGTATGCAGAAGTGAATCCAAGGTGCCATATGAGAAGATAGATTGCGGTGGGGAGGGGCTGGCTCTCAGCAAGTGATAGAGCAGCAGAGCATAAAATCTGAACTTTTAGGAGTGCCTGGGTGGCTCAGTGGGTCTGAGCTGCCTTCAGCTTGGGTCATGATCCCAGGCTCCTGGGATCAAGCCCCACATCAGTGGTCTCTGTTCAGCAGGGAGCCTGCTTCCCCCTCTTCCTCTGCCTGCCTCTCTGCCTACTTGTGATCTCTGTTAAATAAATAAATAAATAAAAATCTTTTAAAAAATACCTCTTAAAAAAAATCTGAACTTTTAGAAGTCTGCTTCACTGAGGACATTGCTCCAGAGGCTTAGTGGGGGTGGAACCCTTGTGGGGACAGTGTGGTCTCAGGACACACGGGGTCACAAAAAGATCAAGGGTGTCTGAGTGTGACAGAGTGCTCAGGTTTTGGAGCAGGGAACCCAGCTACAGATATGGAGCCAAAGAGGGGATCTCAGCTCAGGGTTACCCTAAACCATGATCTGAGACAGTCTGGCTACTGGTCTTTGAGCAGGGACCCCACAACTGGCAGATCCAGGGAGACTCACCTTCTTCCCCTGGGAAGAGTGGCATGGGAGTGCACAAAAGCAATCTGCTGGGTTTGGAGACTCCAAATGGGGCCATGCACCAGAGACATAAATGCTTGGTCACAGGCTGGGTGAGTTAGGAACATGGCCAGATACCAGGGAGACAGGTGTGATTGACTGCTTTTCTCTGAGAGCACACTGAGGAGTGGGGCCCTGAGCTCTTGGCTCCTCTGGGCTGGAGACTGGGAAGCCACCATCTTCATTCCCATCCTCCAAAGCTCTATGGAAAGAGTTCAGGGGTCAAAAGCTACTGAGAGTGAACCCAAGGAGATTACTTAGCCCGGCCACTGGCAAGGGTGGTGCAATTCTGTCTCAGACAAAGACATTTGAGATTCACTGCAACAGGCCCCTCTCCCAGAAGATCAACAAGAACATCCAGGCAAGACCAAGTTCACTGATCAATGAGAATGCAGAACTCCAGGGCTAGGGGAAAGCAACACATAGAATTCATGGCTTTTCCCCCATGATTCTTTAGTCTTTCAAAGTTAATTTTTTTTAATTTTATTTTTTTCCTATTCTATTTTTAAAATTTTTCCTCTTTCCTACTTTAACCTTTTTAAACTATTTTATCTTACCAATACTTTTGTAAAAATATTTTTAAATTTTCATTGTTATAATCATATTCTATCCCTTTGTTGCATTTAACTTTTTTTTGTTTGTTTGTTTTGGATACATATAAATTTTTCTTTCCTTAAAATTTTGGTATACAGTTTCTCCTAAGAGATCAAAATATACCCTAGATCTAACATATGGCTTTGTTCTGGTCTCCAGCCTGATCACATTTCTTCCCCCTTTTCCCTTTTTCTTTTCTTTTTTCAACCAACTTCTTATCTTATCAATTCCTTTTTTATAATTTTTTTTAATTTTTAATCTTTACAGTCATAGTCCATCCCTTCATCGTGTTTACCCTTATGTGTGTGTGTGTGTGTGTGTGTGTGTGTGTGTGTATTTTTTTTTTTCTTTCTTTAAACTTTGGGGAGGCAGTTTCTTCTAACAGACCAAAATATACCCAAAATCAAGTGTGTGACTATCTATCTAGCTATCATTTCTCCTTTCTTCTCTCCCCAGTTAGTTTCAGGTCTCTTCTGATTTGGTTCTTGTATATTTTTTCTGGGGGTCATTCTTACCCTTTTAGAATTTGGTTCTCTCATCCATCTATTCCTTTCTGGATAAAATGGCAAGGTGAAAAAACCAACCTCAAAAAAAAAAAAAAAAAGAGGCAGTACTGATGGCTAGGGACCTAATCAATATGGGCATTAGTAAGATGTCAGAACCAGAGTATATAATGACAGTTATCAAGATGATAGCTGGGCTTGAAAAAAGCATAGGAAATACTAGAGAATCCCTTTATGGAGAAATAAAAGCCATTTCTGGATAAATAAAAGGACTAAAATCTAACCAAGTTGAAATTTTAAAAAAAAGTATTAATAAGGTGCAATAAAAAATGGAGCCTCTTGGGGCGCCTGGGTGGCTCAGTGGGTTAAAACCTCTGCCTTCAGCTCTGGTAGTGATCCCAGGGTCCTGGGATTGAGCCTCGCATCAGGCTCTCTGCTCAGCGGGGAGCCTGCTTCCTCCTCTCTCTCTGCTTGCTTCTCTGCCTACTTGTGATCTCCGTCTGTCAAATAAACAAATAAAATATTTTTAAAAATGGAGGATCTTACTGCTAAGTTATAAAATGAGGCAGAAGAGAGAATTAGTGGCATAGAAGACCAAATGATGGAGAATAAAGAAGCTGTGAAAAAGAGAGTCAAACAACTACTGGGCCATGAAGGAAGAATTCAAGAGATAAGTGATCCCATAAGATGAAACAATATTAGAATAATTGGGATCCCAGAAGAAGAAAGAGAGGGACAGAAGGATTATTGGAATAAATTATAGTATAGAATTCCCTAATTTGGGGGAGGGAACAAGCATCAAATTCCAGGAGGGTCAGAGAAGACCCCTCAAAATCAACAAAAATAGGTCAACACCCCATCATTTAATAGTAAAACTTACAAGTCTCAGTGACAAAGAGAAAATCCTGAAAGCAGCTTGGGACAAGAGGTCTGTAACATATAATGACAGAAATATTAGATTGGCAGCAGACCTATCCACAGAGACATGGCAGGCTGGAAAGGACTGGCGTGATATATTCAGAGCACTAAATGAGAAAAATATGCAGCCAAAAATACTATATCCAGTGAGGCTGTCATTGAAAATAGAAGGAGAGATAAAAAGCTTCCAGGACAAACAAGAACTAAAAAAATTTGCAAACAACAAACCCTACAGGAAATATTCAAGGAGGTTCTCTAAGCAAAGAGAGACCCTAAAAGTAACAGACCAGAAAGGAACAGAGACAATATACAGTAACAGTCACCTTACAGGCAATACAATGGCACTAGATTTATATCTTTCAGTAGTTACACTGAATGCAAATGGGCAAAATGCCCTAATCAAAAGACACAGGATATCAGAATGGATAAAAAAACAAAACCCATGGATATGCTGTCTGCAAGAAACTCATTTAAACCCCCAGACACCTCCAGATTTAAAATGAAGGGGGTGGAAAACAATTTACCATGCTAATGGACATCAAAAGGAAGCTGGGGTGGCAATCCTTATATCAGACAAATTAGATTCTAAGCCAAAGACTATAATAAGAGATGAGGAAGGACACTATATCGTACTTAAAGGGTTTGTCCAACAAGAAGACCTAACAATTTTTTTAAAGATTTTTTTCAAAACATTTTATTTATTTATTTAACAGACAGAGATCACAGGTAGGCAGAGAAGCAGGCAGAGAGAGAGGAAGGGAAGCAGGCTCCCTGTTGAGCAGAGAGCCGGATGTGGGGCTCGATCCCAGGACACTGAGATCATGACCTGAGCCGAAGGCAGAGGCTTTAACCCATTGAGCCACCCAGGCGCCCCCTTTTTAAAGATTTTATTTGCTTATTTGACAGACAGAGATCACAGGTAGGCAAAGAAGCAGGCAGAGAGAGGGGAAGCAGGCTCCCTGCTAAGCAGAGAGCCCAATGCAGGGCTCGATCCCAGGACCCTGGGATCATGACCTGAGCTGAAGGCAGAGTTTTTAACCCACTGAGCCACCCAGGCACCCCAAAGACCTAACAATTTTAAATATCTATGCCTCTAATATGAAAGCAGCCAATTATGTAAACCAATTAATAACAAAGTCAAAGAAACACATCGACAATAATATAATGATAGTAGGGGACTTTAACACCACCCTCACTGAAATGGACAGACCATCTAAGCAAAAGGTCAACAAGGAAATACAGGCTTTAAATGACACACTGGAGCAAATGGACATTTGTGTGTCAAATATTCAGTGTGTCAAATATTCAGAACATTCCATCCCAATGCAACAGAATACACATTCTTCTCTAGTGAGCATGGAACATTCTCTGGAATAGATCACATCCTGGGTCACAAATCAGGTCTCAGCTGGTACCAAAAGGCTGGGATCATTCCCTGCATATTTTCAGACCACAATGCTTTGAAACTAGTACTCAACCACAAGAGGAAAGGTGGAAAGCACTCAAATACAGAGAGGCTAAAGAGCATCCTACTAAAGAATGAATGGGTCAACCAGGAAATTAAAGAAGAATTAAAAAAAAATCATGGAAACAAATGAAAATGAAAACACAACTGTTCAAAATCTTTGGGACACAGCAAAGGTGGGCCCAAGAGGGAAGTATAGATCAACGCAAGCCTTTCTCAAGAAAGGTCTCAAGAAAGGTCTCAAATATACAACTTAAACCTGCACCTAAAGGAGCTGGAGAAAGAATAGCAATGAAAGCCTAAACTCAGCAGGAGAAGAGAAATGATAAAGATCAGAGGAGAAATCAATGAAATAGAAACCAAAAGAACAGTAGAATAGATCAATGACACTAGGAGCTGTTTCTTTGAAAGAATTAATAAGATTGATAAACCCCTGGCCAGACTTACCAAAGAGAAAGGACCCAAATTAATAAAATCAGGAATGAAAGAGGAGAGATCACAATCAACAGCAAAGAAATAAAAGCAGTTATAAGAACATATTAGAGCAACTATACACCAGCAAATTTGACAATCTGGAAGAAATGGATGCATTCCTAGAGATATATAAACTACCAAAACTGAACCAGGAAGAAATAGGAAACCTGAACAGACTCATAACCAATAAGGAGATTGAAGCAGTCATCAGAAATCTCCCAACAAACAAGAGCCCTGGGCCAGAGGGCTTCCCAGGGGAATTCTACCAATCATTTAAAGAAGAATTAATACCTATTCTCCTGAAACTGTTCCAAAATACAGAAATGGAAGGAAAACTTCCAAACTCATTTATGAGACCAGCATTACCTTGATCCCAAAACCAGACAAAGACCCCATCAAAAAGAAGAATTACAGACCAATAGTCCTGATGAGCACGGATGCAAAAATTCTCACCATAATTCTAGCCAGTAGGATCCAACAGTACATTAAAAGGATTATCCACCATGACCAAGTGGGATTTATTCCAGGGCTGCAATTTGGTTCAACATCCACGAATCAATCAATGTGATATAATACATTAATAAAAGAAAGAACAAGAACCATATAATACTCTCAATAGATGCTGAAAAAGCATTTGACAAAGTACAGTATCCTCTCTTGATCCAGACTCTTCACAATGTAGGGATAGAGAGTACATACTTCAATATCATAGGAGCCATCTATGAAAAACACACAGCAAATATCATTCTCATGTGGAAAAACTGAGAGCTTTTCCCCTAAGGTCAGGAATATGGCAGGGCTGTCCACTATCACCACTGCTATGCAACATAGTACTAGAAGTCCTAGCCTCAGCAATCAGAAAACAAAAAGAAATAATGGGCATCTGAATCAGGAAAGAAGAGGTCAAACTCTCACTCTTTGCCGATGATATGATACTTTATATGGAAAAACCAAAAGACTCCACTCTAAAACTTCTAGAACTCATACAGGAATTCAGTAAAGTGTCAGGACATAAAATCAATGCACAGAAATCAGTTGCATTTCTATACACCAGTGACAAGATAGAAGAAAGAGAAATTAAGGAGTTGATCCCATTTACAATTTCACCCAAAACCATAAGATACCTAGGAATAAACCTAACCAAAAAGGAGAAGAATCTGTACTCAGAAAACAATAAAGTACTCATGAAAGAAATTGAGGAAGACACAAAGAAATGGAAAAACTTTCCATGCTCATGGATTGGAAGAATAAATATTGTGAAAATGTCTATGCTACCCAGAGCAATCTACAAGTTTAATGCAATCCCTATCAAAATACCATCAACTTTTTTCAAAGAAAGGGAACAAATAATCCAAAGACTTATATGGAACCAGAAAAGATCCCAAATAGCCAGAGGAATGTTGAAAAAGAAAACCAAAGTTGGCAGTCTAACAATTCCAGACTTCAAGCTCTATTACAAAGCTGTAGTCATCAAGACAGTGTAGTACTGGCACAAAAATAGACACACAGATCAATGGAGCAGAATAGAGAGCCCAGAATTGGACCCTCAACAATAGGGTCAACTAATCTTCATCAAAGCAGGAAAGAATGTCCAATGGATAAAAGACAGTCTCTTCATCAAATGGTATTGGGAAAATTGGACAGCCACATGCAGAAGAATGAAACTGAACCATTTCCTTACACCACACACAAAAATAGACTCAAAATGGATGAAAGACATCAATGCGAGACAGGAATCCATCAAAATCCTTGATGAGAACAAGGAGAACATGGGCAACAACCTCTTCAACCCCAGCCACAGCAACTTCTTCTTAGAAACATCACCAAAGGCAAGGGAAGCAAGGGCACAATTGAACTATTGGGACTTCATCAAGATCAAAAGCTTTTGCACTCCCTAGGAAATAGTCAACAAAACCAAAAGACAACTGACAGAATGGGAAAAGATATTTGCAAATGATGTATCAGACAAAGGGCTAGTATCCAAAATCTAGAAAGAATTTATCAAACTAAACACCCAAAGAACAAATAATCCAATCAAGAAATGGACAGAAGACATGAACAGACATTTCTGCAAAGAAGACATCCAAATGGCCAACAGACACACGAAAAAGTACTCAACATCTCTCAGCATCAGGGAAATACAAATCCAAACCACAGTGAGATACCACCTCACGCCAGTCAGAATGGCTAAAATTAACCAGTCAGGAAATAATAAGTGTTGGTGAGGATGTGCAGTAAGGGTAACCCTCCTACATTGTTGTTTGGAATGCAGCCACTCTGGAAAACAGTATATAGGTTCCTCAAAAAGTTGAAAATAGAGCTACCCTACAACCTAGCAATCTGACTTCTGGGTAATTTACCCTAAAGGTACAATGTATGATCTGAAGGGGCATGTGCATCCAAATGTTTATAGCATCAATGTCCACAATAGCCAAACTATGGAAAGAATCTAGATGTCCATCAACAGATAAATGTATGAAGAAGATGTAGTATATATGTACAATGGAATATTATGCAGCCATAAAAAATGAAATCATGGGGCGTCTGGGTGGCTCAGTGGGTTAAGCCGCTGCCTTCAGCTCAGGTCATGATCTCAGGGTCCTGGGATCGAGTCCCGCATCGGGCTCTCTGCTCAGCAGGGAGCCTGCTTCCCTCTCTCTCTCTCTCTCTCTCTCTGCCTGCCTCTCTGTCTACTTGTGATCTCTCTCTGTCAAATAAATAAAATCTTTAAATTAAAAAAAAATGAAATCATGCCATTTGCAAAGACATGGATGGAACTAGAGTGTATTATGCTAAGTGAAATAAGTCAATTGGAGAAAGACAATTATATAATCTCACTGACACGAGGAATTTGAGAAACAAGACAGAGGATCATAGGAGAAGGGAGGGAAAAAAATGAAATAAGACAAAACCAGAGAGGGAGACAAATCATAAGAAACTCTTAATCTCAGGAAACAAACTGAGGGTTGCTGGAGGGGAGAGGGGCTGGGAGGTATGGGGTGGCTGGGTGATGTACATTGGGGAGGGTATGTGCTATGGAGAGTACTTTGAGTTGTATAAGACTGATGAATTACAGACATGTACCCCTGAAACAAATAATACATCATGTGTTAATAAAAGAATATTTGGAATCATTAAAAAAAAAAAAAAGGATGCCCCTACTATTACCACTTCTTGGCAACATTGAATCAGGTAACTTAATCTGTACAATAACTCAAGAAAAATAAAAGATATAAAGATTGGAAAGGAAAAAAATAGGAATTAATTTTCTCAAATGAAATGATTGTGTGCATAGAAAAACCTCAAGTGATTATAAATGAACTATTAGAATAATTCTCAGAATAAGAGTTTATCAAGGGAACTATATAAAGTCAACAGTCAGAGTGGCATCTACCCTCAGTGCAGAGAGACAATTCAGCTGGGATAGGACACAGGTAACTTTCAAAAGTATTGGTACTATTCTATTTCTTAAGATGGATGGTGGAGAAAAAGCCATTTATTTCATTATTCTATATACCTTCTAATATGCATATGTGTGATTCTGTTTGTATGAAATACTATATAATAAAAATTAAAAGCCAATAAAAAATAATGGATTTCCTGTTTCTAGAATTTGTAAAGCATAAACTATATGGCCATAACTTTGGGGGGCTGTTGTAGAGATAATTCTTGCTTTGGGAAAATCACAGAAATTTGCTCTTGAATGTCATTTGCCATCTTCAAAATTTCTCTTAACAATCATTATATCACCGGATTATTGCTATGTGGCAGTGTGAACTTGGGGTGCCCAACATTCAGATATTTACCAAAAAGTTGGAAATATATATATATATATTTAAATATATGCAACTGCTTTGGAACACTACGAAGACCAAATGAAAGGCATCTATCTGTAGGCTGCTAGACTATGACCTCTGCTCTAGACTCCGAGTCTTAGAAGTAGCCTTTGACTCTGAACGAATAGGGTCATTTCCTTTTAGATGAGGACTGTGTCATCCAGGCTACTCTCAAACCTCTCTGTTCTTCTCACATCCAACCTTCATTCTGCATTTCCTGTCTGGGCCAGCAGGTGGCTGAGTTTGTGAACCGGTCTTCCAGAACCTATGGCATTAAGAATCCGCTTGTATCTCTCCCAATTCACCATTAGAGGGCAGGCATGCAAAATAAAAGAAAACAGTTTTTGCTACTAGGGAAATTTTCAGGGAAAGGAATGCAAGGATGAACCTGTCAAACCACGTTTATCTCAATTTTAACCATGAAAATGTTATGCATTTATCTGAATTTAGAAATATTGTGCAATCATAAGGTACACGGGTGGGAATGTTCATGTCTTAATAGAGCTGATCAAAAATCAGCAGCAACAGTTTGAAGTGGAATGTCTACAGAGATGAAGCTCTGAGATTCAGAGCCTGGCTGTGCTCAGACTTGTGCCTCAGGACAAGCAGGAATTTGGCATGCTTTAGAAATCTTTACAAGTGAGTGAATGATTCTCTGTGCTCTCTCACAATCACACCAGCTTGCTGAACACATCTCTGGAAGGGAATCTCTCCACGCCTGCTGTCCGCAGGATAGGAAATACAGATAGATTATGAATGCAGCAAGGAAGGGACAATAAGGCTCTGTTCCAGACAGCAGGCAGTTACAGTGTGAGGTGTACTAGAAAATGTTTAACAATCAGTTCTCAAAACAAACACAAAAGCTCTGATTTGTAGCATTTACCATTTCCACCATATAACTACTCCAATTTGGCTGACTTCAAGGTACCCACATGGCATCACAGAAAACAGAATTGGGAAAAATACACAATAGCCTCTTATTAGCCAGAGCAAGCCAGCTTCATCACTACTGACTTGCACTCACCCCCTACTCCCATTTCAAAGTTAAATCTTCACTGTAGAAACAGGCTTATTCAATATTTGCAGAGTTCAGGGTGAGGGTACAAATGGAGGTCCACATATTTTATGTCTCGATATTTAAGCTATAAATCAAATGAACACATTGCTAATTAAAATATGTCTTATCCTGCTGTCATAACAAATACACCTTCACAACTACCTGGAAATCAGGTTTAAATTTAGAATTCTATGGCTCATATGAAGAAGTCACCCCTGACCCTATATCCCAGGCCCACCCACTTTCCTTCTCACTCAGCGCCAGCACACACAAGCCCTAGCCCAGGCTTCCAAGCCCTGTTGCACCTTGCAAGTAGCTGTCCCTTGGCCATCCCTTGGTTCCAGGTGTGTTAGCACATTGGTAGTGTGGCCTAGGCACAGGAGAACAGGCCTGGGGAAGGGCCACAAAAGCATAAAAGTGGGCTTGAATTCATTCAGGCAAGGAATTATGGGGTTCCAAGACCTGAAGCATGGAAAGGAAGCAGGCTTTTTGTCTCATTGTCCTATGGATTCTTCAACTCCTAGGGAGGACAAAGCCAGACTGGGGCCCAGCAGGCCCTTTAATAGGACTCAGGACAAGAAGACTTCTCTCCCAGGCCTGAGAGCAATTACCACACAAAGTCCCTCCTGCTGGGCAGGTCTTCTTATGATTTTCTTTCTTTTTTTTTTTTTTTTTTTTAAAGATTTTATTTATTTATTTGACAGAGAGAGATCACAAGTAGACGGAGAGGCAGGCAGAGAGAGAGAGAGAGGGAAGCAGGCTTCTTGCTGAGCAGAGAGCCCGATGCGGGAGTCGATCCCAGGACCCCGAGATCACGACCTGAGCCGAAGGCAGCGGCTTAACCCACTGAGCCACCCAGGCGCCCCATTCTTATGATTTTCGAGTATAACATTCCCACCTTGACAGGACTCATGAAATTTCAATCACTCGGGCAACTGAGAACTGAGCACTTCCTATTGACTGGGACTGAGCTGTAAGGTGAAAGAATGAAACAATCATTCTGCCCCGATATTCCCCAAAGGGTAATTCATTACATTCCTATCTTCACTTACACTTTAGAGAAGGGTCAGCAAGGCCAGACCTGAAGGCCAAATCCTGCCAAGCTGTTTTTGTATGGCCCATGAGCTTAGAATGGATTTTGTATTTTGCAAGAGTTGAACAAAAAACAAAAGAAGAGGAATAATTTATGACTTGGGAAAACTACATGAAATTCTAACTTCAGTGTCCAAAAATAACATTTTATAGGAACACAGCCCTACCCATTTGTTTGTATGTTGTCTATGGCTATTTTCACACTACAACAGCAGAATTGGATGGTTGTATCACAGCCTATGGCCACAGAGCCTAAATTACTCACTCTCTGATCCTTAACAAAAGCTTGCCAACCCTTGTGCTAGAATTATACAGTTTTTTTTTCCCTATGTTTCTCCAGTGGACATAGCTAGAGTAGGAAAGGCAGGGAGGGGACAAGGAAAATGGAGTCCAGAAGTTGACTAGGTAACCTGTAGAGCTTTACCGCCTTTCCCTTAGAAAAGAGAAGCAGGGGAGCCTGGATGGCTCAGTGGGTTAAGCCTCTGCCTTCAGCTCAGGTTATGATCTCAGGGTCCTGGGATTGAACCCCTCATTGGCCTCTCTGCTCAGCAGGGAGCCTGCTTCCCCCTCTGTCTCTCTGCCTATTTGTGATCTCTGTTTGTCAAATAAATAAATAAAATCTTCAAAAAAAAAAAAAAAAAGTAAAGAGAAGCAGTACATGGGCAGATGGGGCCTGCCAAGAGAGCACTTGAGGACAGGAGGAAGAAGAAGTGGGGATGGTGCCCTCTAGCACCCAGGCCAGGCTTTGCCTTTGTTTCTCCCATTAATCCCATTTATAGTCTCCACTTAATTGGAATATTAAATCTCAATGGTGAAAGTCACTACAGTTCCTTTGTTGTATGATTATCTCTGTAGTTGAAGATGGCAATGGGCCCTCATCATTAAAACATCTAGAGCAGGGGCACCTGGGTGGCTTAGTTGGTTAAGTGTCTGCCTTTGGCTGAGGTCATGATCTCAGGGTCCTGGGACTGAGTCCCACATCTGGCCCCTTGCTCTGTAGGAAGCCTGCTTCTCCCTCTGCTTGTCTCTCTCTCTGTTAATGAATAAAATCTTTAAGAAAAAAAAAATCTAGAGCAGTGCTCTTTACTAGAAATACAACATAAGCCAGAATATAATTTTAAAATTTTTAGTGGCTTCATTAAAAAAAGTAAAAAGAACCAATGATATTAATATCTTATTCAATCCAATATGTCCAAATTATCATCAACTCAACATGCAAGCAATGTAAACTTATCAAGGAGATATTCTGTATTCTTTTTTCATTCTAAGTCTTTTAAATCTGGTGGCTATTTCACATGGCACCTCTCAGCCTGAAAATCTCATGATCAATTTCTATCAGAAATACTTGATCTGTATATTTTATGAAACCTATAGTTGAAAAAGTAAATTGTATACTCAAATTCTTCTTAACATAATTAAACATTTTCTAATAATTGAGATACATTTTGGTTTTTAAAAGTAAATTGAAATTAAATGAAATTAGAATACAGTTCTTCAGTTGTACTAACCACATTTTAGGTGCTCCGTAGTCATTATATAGGTCTAGGGACTACGATACTGAGCAGAACAGGTCCATTTAAATCCACAACACAGAACTGCCATGCAAGGACACCTGGGTGGCTCAGTCAGTGAAGTGTCTGCCTTTGGCTCAGGTCATGATCCTGGAGTCCTGGGATCGAGCCCCACATGGAGCTCCCTGCTCAGTGGGGAGCCTGCTTCTCCCTCTGCCCTCTCCTTCCCATGCTCTCTCTCTCTAATAAATAAATAAAAACTTTAAAAAAAAAAAGAACTGCTATGCATTGTTCCCTGGGATTGGTTTCTACCAACAACAGGCCAACACTAAAATATTACGCAGCACTTGTTCTCTCCTGTTAAGCTCTCTAGACAACAGGGAAGCAAGATCTGTAATTTCTCCATATTGGCTGCCTGCAAAGGTGACCTTCTTCAAGATCATTCACTTAGAGGAAATGGCTAATCTGCTGTGACTCCCAAAGAGCCACCAGGAAGAATATAGGGTCATGTTTGGCCGACACAGTTTCCAAAGGTCAAAGTTTTCAAAAAGTCCAAAAGATTGTAATATTTCCATATTCCTCATCAAATTCATAAATAAGTCTTGTTGGCTTTGTCCTTAAAATAAATTTAGTTGGAGGACTCACACTGTCCCATTTTTTTAAGATTTTATTTATTTATTTGGCAGAGAGAGAGAGCACAAGCAGAGGGAGGGGGAGAGGGAGAAGCAGGCTCCCCACTGAGCAGAGAGCTCCATGTGGGGCTTGATCCAGGACCCCAGGATCATGACCTGAGTTGAAGACAGACATTTAATGACTGAGTCATCCAGGCACCCCTAAACTCTCCAATTTTAAAACCTACTATAAAACTACAGTAATCAAGAAGATGTAGTAACTAGCATAGGAAATTATATATAATAAATACATATAATTGTATATATACATTTATGTTATATAGTATATATACTATATATATACTATTTACTATATTGTGTGTGTGTGTGTGTGTGTGTGTGTGTGTACACTGTCACCTTTTATTCACTTGCAAAAGCCTCTTAACTGGTTTTCCTGCCTTTATCTTGCCCATCGTAACCCATTCTTCACACTACAGCCAACCCAGTTTGCACGTACATGCATGTCCATGTGGGATTTTTAAAATGTATTTATTTATTATGTGCCTAACTTATTTTGTAATAATTCCATGCTTTTTAAAAAGTTGCAAAATTAGTACAAAGAGTTACCATGTACCCTTCACCAAGCTTCCCCATCTTATGTAATCATAGAATAATCAACACCAGCACCAAGAAATTTATACTATCTTAATAGCTAATCTACAGACCTTACTTAAATTTCACCATGTGTCCCATCACTTTCCTTTTTCTGCTTCAGAACCCAAACCAGGACCCATATGCATTTAGTCATTTAATAGTCCTGTCTCCTTAGTCTCCACTAATTAGAGAGAGCTCCTCAGTCTTTGTGTTTTTTTTTAACTTTGACACCTTTCAAGAATACAGGCTAGTTATTTTGTAGAATGCCTCTCTATTTGGATTTGTCTGATATTTACTCATGATTAATTTCAAGTTAGCATTTTGGTAAGAAGACCACAGAAGTGGTGGTGTGCTCTTCTCAGTCATCTTATCTGAAAGCATATGGTATAGATTTTTCCATTACCAATAATCACCTGGTTAAGGGGGTATCTCCAGGTTTCTCCTCTGTAAATTCACAAGTTTTCCCTTTGTAAAAAGAATATTATGGGAGATACTATGAGATGACACAAATAGTCCTCTTTCTCATCATACTTTTGCCCACTAAATTTAGTCTTGGTTGATGATTCTTGTTTGCACAGATTATTACTATGGTGTTTGTCAAATGATTTTCTACATCCGTCATTTCTTCTATGTTAATTAATTAATCTCCTGTAAGGAAGAGCTGTCCATTCTATCTATCATCTATCTATCTATCTACCTATCTGTCATACATGGGTATTTATTTTATTTTATGAGATATAATTATTATCACTCTTTATTTTGTTGTATCAATGATCCTGGATTTGGTCATTGGGAGCTCTTTCAAGTTGGCTCCTGTGCCTTTTGAAATATTTCTGTCTCTTCCTGAATATTTCTTTGCCTTCTGGCACTGCAAAATATTCCAGGCTCATCTTGTACTTCCCCTGGCCCAGGCCCAGGCTTCATCTTTTTAAAAGGACATTTTGGCCAGGTCACCCCATGGTTCATACCCCTCAATAAGTCCTCAGAGAATAAAATGCTTACTGTGGTTTCAAGGTCCCTTTTCACTTCTCAAGCCTCAATTCCTGCTACTTCTCCCATCACTCACTTGTGCTCTGGGTACATGGTGTTCTGACAGTGTCTAGAATGTGCCCAGCTATTTCAACCTCAGGGCCTTTGCACATCTGGGCCTTGGTGCCCCTTCACCTTCGGCACCCATCATCTCCTCAGAAAGGATTCCTTGACTTCTCTACCTAAAAGAGCTCCAAAGCTCTCATCCTCCAATTATCACCTTACTTCCCAGCTCTCCTTAGCAACTGTGCATAATCTCTGCTGTGTTTGCTTTAAAACATACATACTGTCAACATTTTTTTTTTTTGCCATTTAAAAACCAGGATTAAATAAATACAAGTGCAGCAGTTGTAAACATAGATCATTAAGACAAGCTGAATTGAGCACCAAGTCCAACAGTCTTGCCAAATGTGCCATGATTTCCAACACCTTCCACAACCTTGGCAAATTTCCAAACAAAACAAACTACATTATTCTTTCATTTACACAATAGTTGCACCCCAGAAAATTCAGTGTTTACTAAAATTGGGCAGAAAATACTTTTGTGTTTACATATAAAACAGGATGAGGTTTTCAGCTCAGAGCATTATAAAGAAGTTTTTCACTAACTTGAAGATCAGGCAGGGCCCCTGAGAGTCACATGCTGTTTTCTATTGTGCCAGACTGTCCCAGGCTTTGCACAATATTTAGCATCCCTAACTTTGCCAGCAGATCTCCCAAACACTGTGCCAGTCATATGGATCCCTACCTGACTTAGATTTCTAGAACATTTAGATTTCTGAACCCACTTACTTTAGACTTCTACAACACTTCATGGGGTAGGGAAGAGCAGTGTTAAGAAGCTGTGATGTGGGACTGAGCCCCATAGACAAGGTGAGCAGAGGAACCACAGGGTGGAGCTCTGGTGTGTGACCGCTCTGCCTCACCATAGTTATTGTGGTATTAGAGGCTGTAACTGCCAGGAAGACATTCCCAGGCAAGACAAAAAGAGTGCATCCTGATCTCCACTGGGAGTCCCTCTTATTCCTCTGATCTCGCCATAATACAGCTCCTCTCTTGGGCCACTGAGGGCTTCTGGTCTATATTAGCATTGTCCAGGCACACAGCCATCCTCCCTATTAGCCTCAGTTGACTCAGTCAAACACAAAAGATCCCTACCCCTAGGACACTTGTGACATCAAATGGACAAATGCCTGGCAGGAGGTAGAGGCTCACCCCAGGCTTTCCTGCTCTGCTGTCCTGATCTAATCATGCTACTGTTATCTGTGGATGCTTTGGTTTCCAGCCTTTGCCCGCAGTTGCTGTGTCTGGGTATCAGTTACATTCTCAGTGGGAGACAGGCAGTGCACTCAAACGATTTCACTGAAGGGATTTTACAAAGGCACTAACAGGCAGGGGTAAGTTATCTGACAAGAGCTACTGAAGTACTAGCTGTTCAGAGAAGCCCTTTCTACCCCCAGACCTGAAGGACAGAGGAAGAGAAGAGAATTACTGGAGTCTAGTAAATACAGGGACTGCAGAGGAAGGTTTGCCCACCAGGAAATGTGGTCCTACATCAGCAGCTTTCAAACATTAGAGAGAATCAAAATCACCTTGGAGGGCTTGTTAAAATACAGACTGCTGGGTTCCCCCAGAACCAGAGGGCCAAGAACTTGCATTTCTAACTAGGTCCTGATCATGCAACTGTTGTTGAAGCAATTCCACACTCCTTGAGGAATCACTGCCATGGAGAAATGACCACAGTGGGGAGAGGTGGGGCAATATAAACACCTGACCTCTCTCCCTGTCCACCTCCCAGGCCTCTGCTAGTGTTTCTGTTTGCCTGGACCCATCTGATGCTAAAGGACAGGGAGTGAGAATGGAAGAGGCTGGGGAGGTCCTGCCACTGGAACCTGGAACTAGGAAGAGAATGGAGCTGAGAGATGGAGAATCAGGATGGTCAGAGGCTGCCCCAGCCTTCCCCTAGTCCTCTGCTCCACCAGCCCAATAAGCTGAGGACCCTGTTTGAATTCCAATACTGTATTCCACTTTGTGGGTTCTTTGTGTATTATTCTTGAGTGCTAGAATACACTACATTTTGCTCAGAGACTTAAAGAAAATGATGATTCTCTTGACTCAATTAAATAAATAAGCTATCATGTTTTTTTGCCCTGCAGTAATTTTACCCATTTCTTGTGTCAAAAGATTCACATCTGGAATGAAGCTGTCTTTTTTCACCCTTCTCAAGTCAGCCTTTCCCACAGCTATTTCCAGGGGACCTGTTTTCTGATTAATACACAGCATTTTTCCCCTTAGATTTTAAGTTTTTTGTTTTTAAACTAAAGAAACAATAATAAAATAGGACTTCTTAGACCCCATCACAATTTTCCTTTTTAGAGCTCTTACTCCCAACTTCGAGGAGTAAGACTTTTTTTTTTTAAATCACTGCACCTGAATCTCTAAATACTTGGCATGCATACTTCAGAAGGAAGAAAATCTAATTAAATTCCATTTTCTGTTTATGAAAACACTAACCATTGTTAGTTCTTCAAAAACCCCCAAGTCCCCAGAGTTATCCCTGAGACTAAGACAATTTTCACACAGCAACTCTCAGAATTCAGGCAACATTGATAAGAAGAAAAATCAGACTGTTGGATGATCCTGGCCAGAAACCTACAAGGGCTGGAAGGTGTCGAAGTCTGACTTAAAGGGAGTCTGTCTTTGGCAGCTGCTGAGTCACCAAATGGCTTGCCAGAAAGTGCACTTGCTGCCCTCCAGCCTCCCACAGAGTTCCTACTCTGCCTCCCTCCCTGAGTCACCTTGCTCCCCACCTACAAAGGTGAACAGGTTTAGGGGCGTCTGGGTGGCTCAGTGGTTAAACCTCTGCCTTTGGCTCAGGGCATGGTCTTAGGGTCCTGGGATTGAGCTCCGCATCGGGCTCTCAACTCAGTGGAAGGCCTGATCCCCCCGCCCCCCACCTGCCTTTCTGCCTACTTGTGATCTCTCTGTCAAATAAATAAATAAAATCTTTTAAAAAAATGGTGAATGGGCTTATCTTTTGTGCCAATTCTCATCCAGTGGTGGTAGCAATCTGTACCACTGTGTTGAGATGAGTTATGGTGCTTCTCTTCTAGTAAAACAAGGGAACACATGAAGGAAGCAGATAATTATGAATTGTGGTATGGGAAGAAATTATACCAATGAGAGTAACTGATGGGGGCAGCTTTAAATAGAGGGACAGTCAGGGAGATTGCTCCATCATATATGAATTTTAGCTGAAGAATCGTATTTTATTTAAAGATTTATTTATTTTAGAGAGACAGAGACAGAGAAAGAGAGAGCATGTGCTCCCCACTGAGCCCAGAGCCCCATGCCAGTCTCCACCCCAGGAGCCATGAAATCATGACCTGAGCAGAAACCAGGAGTTGTTTGCCCAGCCAACTGAGCCACCCAGATGCCCCCAAAATGCTATTTTTAAAAAGAAGGTTTATTCATTTATTAAAAACTCTGTGCATGTGCACAGGGAGAGGGACTTAGGGGAAGGGAGATGGAGGGATGGGGAAAGGGAAGGTAGAAGCAGACTCTGCACTGAGTGTGAAGCCCGATGTTGGGCTTGATCTTACAACCCCATGATCATGATCCAAGCTGAAATCAAGAGTTAGATGCTCAATGAACTGAGCCACTCAGGCACCCCAATAAGATTTCTTTAAAAATAAGAGCAGGCAAGGGACTCAAATAACATTTCTCCAAAGAAAATCTACAAATGACCAGTAAGCACATAAAAGATGTTCAACATCATTAATCATTAGGGAAATGCAAATAAAAACCACAATGAGAGGAGCACCTGGGTGGTGCAATCAGTTAAGCACCTGACTCTGGATTTCAGCTCAGGGTCAGGAGATCGAGCCCCACATCGGGCTCTGTGCCAGGTGTGGAGTTTGCTTGAGATTCTCTCTCCTTCTCCCTCTGCTCATCCCACTCATGCTCATTGGCTTGCTCTCTCTCTCTCTCTCAAATAAATTAGTAAATAAATATTTTTTTAAAAAACACAATGAGATACCACTCTGCACCCATAAGGAAAAATGGCTATTATAAACAAAACATCACATAACATAACAAGTGAGACAAGGATAGGGAAAAACTGGGACCTGTGCATTGCTGCTGAGAATGCATAATGGCACAGCTGCTATGAAAAACAGCACAGCAATTCCTCAAAATATTAAACATAAAATTATCATATACTCTAGTATAAACTCCCAAGAGATTCAAATAAATGTCTGTATATGTTCATAGCAGGACTGTTCAGAATAGCCACATGACAGAAGAAACCTGTTCTGTGCTAAATTGGGCCCCACAACCAACCAATTTATATGTTGAAGTCCTCACCTCCAGTACCTCAGAATATGACCATATTTGGAGATAGGGCCTGTAAAGAGGTGATTAAGGATAAATGAGGTCACTAGTGTGGGGCTGCAATCTAATACAACTGCTGTCCTTATAAGAACAAGAAATTAGGACAAACACACACAGAAGAAAGACCAAGGTACAGTCAGAAGACAGCATCTACAAGACAAGGAGAGAGGTCTCAGAAGAAATCAACCCTGCTAACACCTTAATCTTGGAATTCTAACTCCAGAACTGTGAGAAAATAAATTTTCTTGTTTAAGCCACCCTGTCTGTGGTACTTTGTTATGGCAGCCCTAGCAAGCTATCAGACAACCAAATGTGCACTGAAGAAAGAATAATCCACATGTGGTATATACATAGAATGGAATATTATTCAGCCTTAAAAAGAAGAAAATTCTGACACATGCTACAACATGGAGGAACCTTGAAGACATTAACATAAGTGAAACAAGACAGTCTCAAAAGGACAAATATCATATGATTGTACTTGTAGTCCAAATCATAGAGACAGGAAATAAAATGTGATTGCTAGAGGCTGGGTTGTAAACAGTGGGGAATTACTGTCTAATGGGTGTTACAGAGTTTCAGTTTGGGATGATGGAAAAGTTCTAGAGATGGATGGTCGTGATGGTTGCACAACAATGTCAATGAACTTCATGTCACTAAACTGTGCACTTTTAAAAGGTTTATTTTTTTTGTAAAAAAGTATGATGTTTAATGTTAAAATTTTTTAATGGGAAATATATTTTTTCAAGACTTATTTATTTGAGAGAGAGAGAGAGAGAGCACATGTGCACATGAGCAGGGACAGTGCAGAGGGCGAGGGAGAGGAAGAGGGAAGGAATCCCAAGCAGACTTCCTGCTGAGTGAAGAGACCAACTAGGGGTTGGATCTCACAAAACCTGAAGTCATGACATGAGCAGATACCAAAAGTCGGGTGTTCAACAGACTGTGTCACCCAGGTTCCCCAGAAAAATGAAGAATTTCTAACAACAAAATAAAATGAAAAGCATTTTAGTACACTTAGGAAAACAGAATATTTCTGTTTTATCATAGATATTTTAAACAAAGAGAAGTTAAAACCAAGAATTGATTACAAGGTGTTAGAAGGAGCAAAAGGGGGAATTCACCAAAAATTAACAACTGTGGAAAGCAGCTACTAACCCCAGGGCTGAAGAAGTGAAAGAGAAAATGGTGTTGTCACCAAGAGCCCAGGAATGTGCACCTCTGAGGCCACCATACTCAGGAGCCTCCACTGGCTGGCCACAGCTTCTGCCCCTACTAGGCCCAGAGATACTTCCCCAGAAACATGGGGAAGAAGGGCTTCTCCTTTTCTCCCACCTTCCAATCTTCCGGCCAGTGCTTCCTGATGGAAGATCCTAACAGAAGCAAGCTAAGAAATGATTCTGGGAAGTGTAGTTTGCAGAGTTCCAGGCTAGGGGAGCAGAGAGGGGCAACCTGATTGGATGACAGATTCTATCCAACTCACAGGTCTTTATAGAGATCAAAAAGATGGAAGGGCACCTGGGTGGCTCAGTTGGTTAGGCCTCTGCCTTTGGCTCGGGTCATGATCCCAGGCTCTTGGGATTGAGTTCCAAATCTGACTCCCATCTCAGCAGGGAATGTGATTCTCCCTCTCCCTCTGACCCTCCCCCCTCTCTCTTGCTCATGCACACTCTCTCAAATAAGTAAATAAAATCTTTAAAGAAAAGGAGCAGCAATGTGAAATTTTGAAACTCACAGGATTCTTAGGGATGTTTGTTACCCTCTATCAACCCACCTCCAGTTTTCATGCAACTGCCTAGCACTACTAAACCATGGGATTATTTGGGGCTGTCATTCAGGGGACATGTGGCCTCCTACTGCACAGGGATTAGGCAAAGGGCCCAAACAAGTCAATCTCTACTCCCTATCCCCTTGAACAGTGTACAGTTCTGGGATACGATCTGAGCAGGCCTAGTCATGACCATTTGGGGGAATTGCTTGGCATAAAAAGGATCTCTCACTTTAAGAGATCATGAGCTCCAATGACCCTATAAGCCTGAAGGTACTGGAACCATTTTTCTATTTAAGGAGAAAAGGTTTGATTTTTTTAGTCACCATATCAACTACTGGTTAGTATTGAACCCTGGATAAATTAAAAACCCTAAGACAACTTCTTCTGCTTCTTTTAAAAATTATATCTTCAAAGCTTTCTCATGTGAAATCCCATTAATTCAGATCTCCGCACTTTAAGCTTATGCAATGGACTTTCTAAGACCCTAAATTCAGGTTCAACTAGTTCAGTGATTTTTTGTGTGTTACACTCTAGTTATACTCAGGAGCTGCCTTCCTGGTGCAGGTCCCAACACTGTGGCCCTATAATAATGTGCTTTGGTAGCTCCTGTAAATAATTGTCTTGGATAGGGTCTAAGCAGCTTTTTACTGAGTTCTGGTGTGTACAGAAAGTTGTACTTTCCTTGTGACCTGCCAGTGTGTGTGTTTGCTTAATGGATCAGGGGTCACCAAATCCAGGAAAAACCTAGAAACCACAGCCTCCAACCCCTGTCACTATGTGAGAAGCAAAACACCTGCATACGACCAAATGCTTTTGCAATTTACTGTGCCTATAGTTACTAGTAGAGTGATACAGCTGGAATTCTTCCTGTTGGCAAAAACTCAACTCGGGGGATGCCTGGGTGGCTCAGTTGGTTGGACGACTGCCTTCGGCTCAGGTCATGATCCTGGAGTCCAGGGATCGAGTCCTGCATCTGGCTCCCAGCTCCATGGGGAGTCTGCTTCTCCCTCTGACCTTCTCCTTGCTCATGCTCCCTCTCACTGTCTCTCTCTCAAATAAATAAAATCTTTTAAAAATAAATAAATAAATAAATAAATAAATAAATAAATAAAACTCAACTCGGACTAGGCACAAGAGGAAATTTGTTGGTTTCTTATATGAAGATTTTAGGGAAATCATCAGGCATGACTGGATCTGGGTGCAGGAACCTTTCTCTATCTCTAGGAGCTGTTGTCTTCTTTGTTCCTGAGATTGCCATGTTGTAATTCTGCTCAAGCCTTTCTGGAAAACCCAGGCCCAGCACTTGGTCAGAGCACACCTAGAGAGTGATTAGCCAATTAGGAAGCCATTCTCCAAGCAAGAAATGAACAGGTGTAAGGGGACACAGGTGGTGATGTACTAAGAATGGGGTTGTGGGAGTCATCTGCCCCAGCAGAAAGAAGAATTTTATCACTGATTCTGTTTAGAATCACCTGCACCTGAATCATCATGCTAAACAGCTCTCTGAAAATGAGTCTGGTTTTGTTACTGTTTTGAAATTATCTACACATATTACACAGAATAATGTTCTCCCCTTCATCCCTGTGCCCAGAACCCTGGCTCCTGCCACCCTGGCTTTGGCTCAGGTAGGAGTCTGTCTCCTCACTCAGCATATTTCCTTGATAGGTGTGTTCCACTTCACAGCTCCACCAACCACCTCCTGGCTGGAGGCTTCCAAATCTCTATCTCTGGCAGCACTGTCAGCTGCCCATAGGACCTTTCCACTTAAACAGCCCACTATGTGTGAAATGAACTCCACTTGCTTCTCCCCCCATGCTTCTGATCTCATCAAGATCCATTTCTGTAGTAGGCAGCTAAGAGAATTATCTGGAATGCCTGGGTTGCATCTCCCTAGACTTTAAAGCCAGTCAGCAAGGGCCTCCCTCAAGCTGCCCCTACTTGGGGGCCTCTCAGAGACAAGGCCCTGTGCTGGAACTTCTCTGGGGATGCCTGACATTGGCATCAAGTTGTCTGTTCACAGATCTCCTTCACAAATGTCCAAGACACATGGAGCCTATGCTCTTCCTAGCCACTTTCCAAGCAAGAAAGGGAACAAATTGCAAGTCTCATTCCACACTTCTGTTCTTTTTTCCCCACGTGGACTCCTGCCATTGTGGTGCCCAGGCTCTGAGGAGGCATTCAGGAATGCTTGAAGAGGTTCTCTGGGGGGGCCTCCTGGGTATAGCAGGCAGGCTCTGAGGCCCATGTGGGGGCAGTGGCAGCAGGGTTTAAGAGGTGGGGGAGACCCAAAGTTCAAGAATTTCCAAAAGGTATATCCAAACCTCACCTCCTGATACCAGAATTTCAGTAATTTCAGGGGTCATTTGAATTTATTTCTCCAACACCACAACCTTTATCCCCTGATTGCAACAAGGTTAGTCCGTGCATGATATTCATTAAAATGTTTACCAAATGCCCAGTGGTCTTTTTACATTTACACACTCACCTATTCTTTCCAACCATTCTGTTAAGGCTGGAAGAGTTATTCTCCACTTTAGAGAAGAGGAAATTAACATGACTTGCCTTTGATCCCACAGCTGGTGAGTCTAACCAGACCTCGGCTCCAAAATCTCATATGATGCTCATTGGAGGGAAGGATGTCACTACCCTGGGCAGGCCTATTCCATACACAAGACACCTGCCCCACTGGCCTGTCCAACAATCAAAGTAGCACACCAACAGAATCACCCTTTTAAGGAGGAGCTGAGTTGTCATACACTGGCTGGCTGGTGTGAATTTATTTACCAGACTGCCTCCTGAGATCACAGGACCAAAGATGTGAGCATATAGCCAGGAAGAAAAGGAAGATGCTAGTAGGCTGCCAAATGCTATGTGGAAAAGGGAAGACATGCAAAGTGGGGCCCTGTGGGGGACTGAGAACCTTAGGGTGTGGGAATTCCTAGAGTAGAACCAGAACCACCCAAAGGACAGTGTTTTGCCTTCTGGCCTATGTCTAGATTCTCTCCCACACAAACAGGATTAGAGGTAAGGCACAGGCATAACCCCACTAGCTGCATTCACCCTCTGATAATCCTAAAGCTAAGTGTGCTTTGCCGAAGGCAAACACAGGGAAGGACAAAAAAGAGATTACATATGAGGTTATCACTTAGGTTATCACTAAAGCCACTGACTTGTCTAACTCTGTCACAAACTTGGAGAGATATCAGCTCTAACCAAGGTTTGTTTGAACATTCCCTGAGCACTCCATGCTGGATTTTGGGGAGCCAAGGAGACATGGCTGACTATTCCCTTCAGGCCATCGTTGATTCTCCAGGCTATTCTAAAACCCCAAACTCCTTGGTCAGCTTCACCCTAAAGTGTCTTAACCTAGGATTCATTGGCTCCTATAAGAAATCAATGAAACTCTTTCATTTTTGTTATTGATAACTGAATTTTTCTAGGGAACAGTCTCTTCCTTGGTTTCACCAGATAGCCACAAAATAACCCACTGATTAGGTCATTACCAGAACACTGCTGCAATGTTATCCTTCGGCAAAACTTCCAATAATACTTGCTGTGCTGGAAATCCTTCCTGTTTACAATAGCAGGTTCTATAAAGAGAATGAGTGTATTAATGAACCAACCCTGTAATTCAACTTTCTCTACATAATAAGTTACTTTTTTAAATGAGGACTAAATTTGTTCACATTTAGTAACAGGAAGCTAGAGCTGTCAACACCGACACTTATACATGTGGTAAAGGCTCTACTATAGCACTTGAAGCCAGCCACTAGATTCCATAAAGCTGATGCTTTAATGGAACCATGCTTCCCTTATTATATAACACTCTCCACATTGATAAACATGCTGTCAAGTGTGGCAAAGAAACATGGAATTTGTTGTTGTTATTGTTGTTTTAAGTAGTAATCCTGCTATCTTTCAGGAAGAACTATTTACATGATATTATCAGATTAATATTAGATTGGTATATTTTAAGCAGTGTTTTAAAGAGAGCCTGTTTTCCTTTTCAAAAGAAAGATTAATTCACACTGTTTTAAAGAAATGAATCCAATCTGATTTGATGGCTTCCCTGCTGCTTGTAGGCTGAACTGAGGGTTTTAGCAGTTCATTTGGAAACTCAACAAAATCACAGCAAGTGAAGTAACACAAAATTTCATAGGCAAAGTTTCCTGATAGCATCTGTACTCAGCTACCTTGCTCCCTCCTCCTTCCCTTTTCTTCTCCTCCTGAAAGTTTTGGAGTTCATAGCAGGGGATACACATTGCAGCCCAACCCCCTAAGGATACTTGGTATCTTGAACAATTGTCAATTACAGAGTGACTGCTGGGTTGAGCTTTACTAGAGGAAAAGACTAAAATCTAACTGTCAAGGCAAGCCTGACACAAAGTAAGTAGAAAGGAACAGAAGATGATAGGTAAATAAGTAGTAAATGATGAAGTTCTGTCTCAGAGTGCAGTCTGAGTTTAGAGAACAGAGATGACAACATTGGTTAGATTACTGTGTTAGAAATAGAGGTAAGAATCAAGTTGGATCTTGAAAGAAGATGGTAGTGATAATACCCAAACCAGTATACCATGAAGAAGGGAAAAAAAATAAGTAAATAAAGTATGATTTTTTATAGTGTATTTCCAGCAAATGCTTGCTTTGTATGAATTACCTCATTCAATCTTCAGAGAAACCCACTTCACAGATGAAGAAAGTTTAAAGACTTTGAGATAATATGTATTTCCTGTGGTAAACTGCTGAATTCTATATCAGATCATCAAAAGCTAATAAAAGACAGGACGGGCCATAGCAATCAGATAAACAAAATGCTCCTGATCAATACAGCCCAACAGAGGAAATGAGCTGAGTGAGCCTCCTGCTTCCAGGTGCCAAGGTTCACTCCCTTGTTCCATGCTTCCACACAAGCTAGTCCCTCCATGTGTCTCTGTCTGCCTTCCAGGGCCGGGCTCCAACATCACCTCTTGCAGGAATCTCCCCGCAATTGCAGCTCAATGAGCCATTCTGCCTTCTAAGACCCGACTCTTCCTCCCCACTGGGGGCTTCCCTTTATTACAGCCAGGCTTTGCTATTTCTATTTACTCATCTGTCCGTTCTACTAACTGTGAGCAACTTTAGAGCAGGACTGATCCCAGAATCCAGCTAAGAACTTGGCACTTCATAGATACCTAGGAAGGTGTAGGGGCATCTGGGAGCTCAGCTCTATAGAAAGCTCCCAAAAAAGAGAAATAGTCCTATGCAAAGCAAATGGTGACTGGCTTGCAGAAAAAGGAGAGAACTGTCAGGAAAGGGACTTCTTCACAAAGAAGCCAGGAGTCAGTGCAAGGATCAGGGGCAACTAGACTGCCTGCTTCAGAGTGTGCTGAGGAGGGTGATTTGGGACCCAAGGTCTGAGACCGGGAAGCCAGCTCAGGTCAGGACACAGCATCCAACCAGACCCAGATGTCATGCCAAGCCCACTGACCTTGGCCTAGAAGCCAGACCGTTTTTATTTAGGATCCAGCCAGAGCAGTCACGAGGGAAAGGAGCCAGGACCCAGGTGTGAGATCAGCAGAGTCAGCCAGTCTAGTCTGGGTCTAGCTTTGGTTAATCAGAAACTAGGTTTCTAGAAGATGCTTAGATAGTAAGGCAGTGGTGGAGGAGAGCAGTAGACGGGAGAAGTTTTGCCTTTGTTTCCTTTTTAAGATTTAATTTGGGAAAACAAACTTATAAGAAAGGTATTTTTTCCTACATCATGATCAAGACACAGGGATAGGGAAGGAGACCATCCTGGGAATAAAAATCCTCCTAGATCCCAGTACCACTCTATCTAAACTTCTTGTGCACCAATACCCTATCCCAAGCATGTAAGATCATTATCACCAACAGCAGTGGCAGCAGTAGCCCACCGGTAGTCTGGAACCAGGTGGGGCACGGCATATATGCACAAA
The DNA here is from genome assembly GCF_902655055.1 of Lutra lutra. NCBI lineage: Eukaryota > Metazoa > Chordata > Mammalia > Carnivora > Mustelidae > Lutra > Lutra lutra. The sequence continues at coordinate 124,538,107 of NC_062278.1, read as the reverse complement.
TGGGATATGCCCTATTAATATAAATCACTTCCTCCAGCAAGCCAAGCCCTCTATGATGAACCCAGCCCAACTCCACTCCCCAGCCACAGCCTTCAGGACATACATTCCTTTATATATATCCCTCAACAGGCTCAGTTTTGAGACCACATAGGTTTATATTTGCACACTCTTTGGGTTAGGTACTTTAAGAACAAGAGAAACCAGGTTGTAAATATGTTTCCCAGTCTGTCACTCGTTTTCTTCCTTTCTACATGTATTTCTTTGCCTTACAGATAATTTGCATCTCTATAATCTATAATCTATAATTCCGATCTAAGGAATGACATTGAGAGTCCAAGTTTTGTTTGTTGCAGATGTGATAATATAGTAATCCCAACATGAAGTTGGTTTGAAATGTCACTTTTATACTAAACTCTTATATATATGTGATTCTAAAAAACAGAATGCTTTTAAAAAGTCTGTATCTGGTGGTTACTGAAAATAAGAGGTGCCTATGTACTTCCTAACACTTCTCCAAATGTGATAAAGTATATGCATGGGTTCACCATATCTTAGAATCTATTGTAAACAGTAATTGTATAAGCTACATTGAGCTAGAATTTTCCCAAAGATACACTGGGGGCTCCCTAAGAACATAAATCATTAACCTGGGAGCTCCTTGTTTAGTCTCTCAAACTGTTCATTCCCTATGGGCAGCAACCCAGTTACCTCTTCTATCAGTGGGCCAGACGACACAGTAAGCTGTTTCTCCCTCTACTTGGAGAAAGGGCCTTTTTGATCCTATTAGACAGGAATGCCCTGGGGCAGAGGCTCTGAAAAATCACCAAATACCTGCCCAACACACCCACACTCCTTCCTACTTGTTTGCTATTTCTTTAAACTGCTCCTGGCCCTGGGGCACCCTGGAGAGAAGATGGCAGTGTTTTCTGTGACCAATTAAGAATAAAGACCCCTTCTGTTTGGTGTCCATGATTGACATTCCCCCTGGCCAGCAAGAAACCACTTGCAAGTGGAGAATGGCCTCCTTCCACCCACAGCCAGACGGCTCAGGTCAGGTACACTTCACCCTGCTCAGTGGCCCCTACAGGAAGAATGAAGTCTTCAGCCTGACCTCTTTACTTCCCATTCTCCACCTCCCCTAGCACTGCCTCTCCTTTCCCATCACTGCCAGCTGCTGCTTTTCCTGTACTGGCCTTCCCCCTCCTCCCTTTGAACATATTTTTTTTTTCTTTCATAAAAATAAGTTTGCAGCTTTCCTCAGGAGGGCTGAAGAAAGGAGCTGAGCAGAGACTCCTCTGGGGAGTTCTCTCTTATGGGACACAGCAGAAAATCCTGAGCTACAACTCAGCTGAAAACCAGAATGGAGGGGTTGGAACTCTCAAGACTGCCACAAGTCAAGTTGTTCACTGCTCCCCAGACTTTATATTAGCAAGAGTTTATGGCTAATATTTCATGGAGAACATGCAATTAACAAATTAATAAAGCATGCAATTAATTGCTCCCTCTTAGTAACCCTATCTTATTAAAGGCCTTCACCTCAGGTTTCCAGTCTTGGGGTCACTCCACTGGCAGATCTGGTGGACTCAGGTGTTCAAGGGAGATGAAGGAGCCAGCACCTCCCCTCTGAGTCAGACAGGGAACAGTGGGTGGCCTTGGAAGGGCCCAAGGCAAGGAAAACACCAAGGTACTAAGGGGTATCAAAAGGGGAGTGAGGGAATGGAGAGTGCATTTACAGCTCTGATACTAACTGGTGGTTTCACTAAAGCCTGCATTCTCTCATCAAAATCAGGAAGGTGGCAATAACCTCATGGAATTATCATGAGGATGAAAAGTAATTGCATTTAAAGGAAGTATCTGCCAATTACGAGAATCTCAATAAATGTAAGTTGTTATTCAAATAAAATTATATAAGACTCATTAGAATGACCTTGACTTGTTCATGGAAAGTGTTGTTAAATTAGCACCTAACATTAACCCTAAGGGTAACACCTACCCTAAACATAACCCAAACCAAAAATGCAAAGAACCTAACCCTAACCCTAAATGCTAAATCATAACCGCAAACCAAAATGTAACCCCAAACCATAAACACTAAACCTTAAACATTAACCATAACACTAACCCAAACCCCTGGACAAAACCCAGAGCCTACCAATAAGCCTGACACATGCCTTCAACTCAGCGCCTGGGGAGCTCACCTCAGGGACAACAGATTGGGCCCACCAGGCCCCTAGGCCCTAGCCAAAACCATAGGTTGGTTTTTTTAGGTTTCTGTCCCCAGAGGTCTGGCTCCCAAGCCCTCCTCATTGGGGACCACTGAACCACAGCCCAGCCCTTAGCCTGCCACCCAGAAGGAAACTATGCCGTTTGGAGCTGTGCACAACCCTCTGAGTGGGAGAAATCTGCCTGGGACCCAGAGACAATCCCCACATTCAGCGGCCCATCCAGCCACAACCCAGAACCTGACATGCCACCTGATACCTGTTCTCAAATCAGGCACCTGGGGAGTCCGCCTTGGCAGGGACAGATCAGGCCTGACATGCCCATAGGTCCTAACACTAACCTAAGGTTGGTTGTTCAGGCTTTTATCCCCAGAGGCCTGGCTCCCAAGCCCTCCAGATTGGGCATCCCTGAGCCACAACCCAGGACACCACCTGCCACCCAGGAGGAAATAGTGCTGTTTGGAACTGCGCAGATACCTGAGAGCGGGAGAAACTTGCATGCACCCCCTGAGGCCACCCTGACAGTTGGCAACCCCCTTGGCCAGAAACACAGAACCTGATGTGCACTTGATACACACCCTCAACTGAGCCCCACAGGGAGCCCACCCCAGTGACCGCAGATTGGGCCTATCATGGCCCTAGACCCTTACCTTAACCCTAAGTCTGGCTCCTAAGCCCTCCTCACTGAGGACCCCTGAGCCTCATACCAGCACTCAGCCTGCCACCCAGATGGAAACTGTGCTATTTGGAGCTGCAGACAACCCTCTGAGTGGAACAAATCTGCCTAGACCCTAGGGTAACTCCTACATTCAACGACCCATCTGGTTACAAACCCAGAACCTGATATGCCAGCTGAAAACTGCCCTCAGCTCAGGCACCTGGGGAGTCTGCCTCAGCGGTGGCAGATAGGGCCTTCCATGGGCATGGGCCCTAACCCTAACCTTAGATTGGTTGTTTGGGCTTGCATACCCAAAGGCCTTACTCCCAAACCCTCCAGATTGGGCATCCCTGAACCAAAACCAGGACAAAGCCTGCCATCCAGGAGAAAACAGTGCCATTTGGAACTGCACAGATTCCGCAGAGGGGGAGAAACCTAAATGCACCCATGAGGCCACCCTGATGGTTGGAGACCCCCGGGAGACTGATGCACTGCCTGACACACGCCCTAAACTCAGCCCCATGGGGAGCCTACCCAAGTGACCACACATCAGACGTACCATGGCCCTATCCCTAACCCTAAACCTAGGTTAGATTTTTCAGGCTGCATCCCCAGAGGCTTGGTCCCCAAGCCCTCCAGATTGGGTTTCCATGAGCTACACCACAGTACTCAGCCTGCCACCCATAAAGAAACTGTGCCATCAGGAGCTGGGCATGACCCTCTGAGCAGAAGAAATCTGCCTGGACCCCTGAGACAACTCCCACATTCGGCAGCCCATCTAGCCACAAACTCAGAACCTGACCTGCCCCTTGACACCTGGCCTCAACTCAGGCTTCTGGGGAATCCCCCTCAGCACCAGCTGATCATGCTTGCCATGCCTCTAGGACCTAACCCTAATTCTAGGTTGGTTTTCTGACTTCCATCCCCAAAGGCCTGGCCCCAAGCCCTCCAGACAGGGGACCCATGTGCCACAACCCTGGACTCTGACTGCCACCACGGAGGAACCTGTGCCGTTTGGAGTTGTGCAGAACCTCCAGTGAGGGAGAAACCTGCAGGCCACCATGACCATTGGTCACCTGCCTAGCCAGAAACCCTGAGCCTGACAAGCCGCCTGACCACGCCCTCAACTCAGCCCCACTGGGAGCCCACCCCAGCCACTGCAGATCAGGCCCACCATGGCCTTAGGCCCTAACCTTAAAATGGGTTTTTAGGCTTCTGTCCCCAGAGTTCTGGCTCCCAGACCTCCAGATTGGGGACCCCTGAGCCTCATTCCAGCACTCAGTCTGCCAACCAGAAGATAACTGTGCTGCTTGGAACTGTGGACAACCCTGCAAGCAGCAGAAATCTGCCTGGACCCCTGACATAACCTCCAAAATCATGGCCACCTGGCCACAAACCCAGAAACAATCATACTGCCTGACATCTGTCCTCAACTGAGGCCCCCAGGGATCTGGCCTCTTGATGGCAGATTGGGCCTCGCAGGTTTCTAGGCCCTTACGGTAAACCTAACTTGGGTTTTCAGGCTTCTGTCCCCAGACGCCTGGTCCCCAAGCCCTCCAGATTGGGCATCCCTGAGCCACAACACAGGACACTCACTGCCTACCACCCAGGAGGAAACAGTACAATTTGGAGCTACGCAGATCTCTCAGAAAGGGAGAAATCTGCCTGTCCCCCGAGACAACCCCCATATTCAATGGCCCATTTGACCTCAATCCCAGAGCCTGACACCCAGCCTGACATCCGCCCTCAACTCAGGCCCTCAGGGATCCAACCTTAGCGAAGGTAGATTGGGCCTGCCATGCCTCTAGGCTCTAATTGTAACCCTCGATTGGGTTTTCAGGCTCCCATCCCCAGAGACCTGGCTCCCAAGCCTTCCAGACTAGGGACCTAAGAGCCACACCACATGACTCCACCTGCCACCCTGGAGGAAACCGTGCCTTTTGGAGCTGCCCAAAACCCTCAATGAGGGAGAAACCTACATGCCGCCTGAGACCACCCTGACTGACAGTGGCCCACCTGGTCACAAATCCAAAGCCTGACTTGCCACCTGACACCCGCCCTCAACTCAGGCTCCTGGGGAGTCCGCCTCAGCACCAGTAGATAGGGCCTGCAATGCCCAGAGGCCCTAACCCAACCCAAGGTTCATTGTTCAGGCTTCTGTCCCCAGAGGCCTGGCCACCAAGACCTCCAGATTAGGAAACCCTGAGCCACAACCCAGGAGGTTGTGCCTCCACCATGGAGGAAACAGTGCTGTTTGGAGCTGTCCAGATCTCTCAGAGTAGGAGAAAGCTGCAAGGACCCCTGAGGCCACAGGGACAGTCAGGGACTCCCTTGGCCAGAAATATGGAGCCTGATGTGCGGGCTGACGCAAGCCCTCAACTCACCCCCCAGGGAGCCCGCCCCAGTGATGGCAGATCAGGCCTACCATAGCTGTAGGCCCAAAGCCTAATCCTAGGTTGTTTGTTCATTGTTCCATCCCCAGAGGTCTGGCTCCCAAGCCCTCCTGATTGGGGAACACTGAGTCACATCCCAGCACTCAGCCTGCCACCTGGAAGGAAACCCTGCCTTTTGGAGCTATGTACAAACCTCCAAGCAGGAGAAATCTCCCTGGACCCCTGAGACAAGCCCCACATTCGGTGGCCCATCTCGCCACAAACCCAGGGCCTAACATGCTGCCTGACACCCGCCTTCAACTCAGGCCCACGGGGAATCCACCTCAGCATCAACTGATTGGGCCAGCCATGCCTGTAGGCCCCAACCCTAACCCTAGGTTGGCTGTTCAGGCTTTCATCCCCAGAGGTCTGACTCCCAAGCCCTCTAGATTGGGCATCCCTGAGCCACAACCCAGGACACCACCTGCCTCCCAGATGAAACGGTGCCCTTTGCAGCTGTGCAGATCCCTCAGGGTAGGAGAAACCTGCATACACCCCTGAAGCCCTGAGACCAAGAACCACTCACTTGGTCAGAGACATGGAGCCTGATGTGCCACCTGACACCCCCCTCAACTCAGCCCCCTGGGGAGCCTGCCCCAGAGACAGTAGATCATGCCTACCATCGCCCTAGGCACTAACCCTAACCCTAGTTTGGGTTTTTGGCTTCCATCCCCAGAGTCCTTGCTCCAAACCCTTCCAGTCTGGGAACTCATGAGATGCACCCCAGGACCCCGCCTGCCACCCCAAAGAAAACCATGCCATTTGGAGCTGTGCCAAACCCTCGGTGAGGGAGAAACCTACATGCCCCCACTCCCAGGCCACCTGACCTTCAGCGACGTCCTTGGCCAGCAACACGGAGCTTGATTCACGCCTGACACCCACCTTCAACTTAGCATCCTGGGAAGTCCATCTCAGCAACAGGAGATTGGGCCTACCATGGCCCTAGGCCCTAACCTTACCCCTAGGTTGGGTTTTCAGGCTTCTGTTCCCATAATCCTGGCCCCCAAGACCTCCTGATTGGGGACCCATGAGCCACACCCCAGGACTCAGCCTGCCACACAGAAGGAAACCGTGTCGTTTGGAACTGTGCACAACCCACACACTGAGAGAAATCTCCCTGCCCCTCTGAGACAACCTCCACATTTGGCAGCCCATTCGGCCTCCAACCCAGAGCCTGATGCACTGTCTGACTGCTCAAGTCAGGACCCCAGGGAGCCTACCTCATGGCCAGCAGAGGAGACCTGCATGCCTCTAGACCCTAACCCTAACCCAAAGCTGGGTATTCAGGCTTTCATCCCCAGAGGACTCACCCCAACGCCCTCCAGACTGGGAATCCATGAGCTACACCCGAGGACTCTGCCTGCCACCCCGGAAGAAAACATGTGGTTTGGAGCTGCCCAGAATCCTCAGTGAGGGTGAAGCCTGCATGGCTCCTGAGGCTACCCTGACTGTTGGCTGCCTGCCTGGCACAAACCTTTAGCCTGACATGTCGCCTAACACTGCCCTCAAATCTGCACACCAGGTCACCCATCCCAGCCATGGCAGATCGGGCCTAACATGCCCCAAGATCGTACGTAACCCTAACCCTAGGTTGGGTTTTCAGGCTTATGTCCCCAGAGGCCTGGCCTCAAAGCCCTCCAGACTGCGGACTCATAAGCCACACCCCAGGACTCAGCTTGCCACCAATAAGTAAACTACTATTTGGAGCTGTGCAGAACCCACAGAACAGGAGAAATCTGCTTGACCCCCTGAGACAACCCTCACATTCAGCGGCCCATGTGGCCTCAAACCCAGAACCTGACGTGCCTCCTGACACTCTCCCTCAACTCAGGCCCCAGGGAGCTGGAACAGCGAGGACAGATCGGGCCATGACTCTAGGCCCTAACCCTAACCCTGGCTTCATTGTTCAGGCTTCTGCCCCAGAGGCCTGGCCCCTGAGCCCTCCAGATTGGGGACTCAGGAGCCACAGCCTAGGACTTAGCCTGCCACCCATAAGGAAACTGTGCAGTTTGGAGTTGTGCAGAACCCACAGAGCAGGAGAAATCTGCCTGCCCCCTTGAGACAACTTCCACATTCAGCAACCCATTTGACCTCAATCCCAGAGCCTGATGCACCACCTGACATTCACCCTCAACTCAGGGCCCAGAGGAGTCCACCTCAGTGACAGCAGATTGGGCTTGTAATTCCTCTAGGCCCTAACCATAATCCTAGGTTGGGTTTTCAAGCTTCTGTCCCCAGAGGCATGGCCCCCAAGCCCTCCAGACTGGGGACCCACGAGCCACACCCAGACTCTGTCTGCCACCCCAGAGGAAACTGTGCCATTAGAAGCTGCACAGAACCCTCAGGAGGGAGAAACCTGCAAGTCCCCCTGAGGCCACCCTGACCAATGGCGGCCCACCTGGCCACAAACCTGGAGCCTGGCATGCTGCCTGACACACACCCTCAACTCAGGCTCGAGGGGAGTCCGCCTCAGCCCTGGCAGTTCGGGTCTGCCATTCCCGTAGACATATGTTGCTTGTCCAGGCTTCCATCACCAGAGGACTGGCTCCCAAGCTCTCCAGATTGGGCATCCCTGAGCAAAAACCCAGGACACTGCCTGCTACCCAGGAGTAAATAATGCCATTTGGAGCTGCACAGATCCCTCAGAGCAAGAGAAATCTGCATGCACCCCTGAAGCCACCCAGATGGCTAGCGATGCCCTTGGCTAGAAACAGAGACCCTGATGTGTCACCTGACACCTGCCCTCAATGCAGCCACGTGGAAAGCCCGCTCCAGAAACTGCAGATCAGGCCTACCATGGCTGTAGGCCCTAACGCTAAACCATACAGTGGGTTTTTAGGCTTTTGTCCCCAGAGGCCTCGTCCCCAAGCCCTCCAGATTGGGGACCCATGATCCATACCCAAGGATTCAGCCTGCCACCCATAAGGAAAATGTGCCTTTTGGATCTGTGCACAACAGCCCAAGCAGGAGAAATCTGCCTGGACCCCGAGACAGACCCCACACTTGGCGGCCCATCTGGCCACAAACATAGAGCCTGGCATGCTGCCTGACACCCGCGTTCAACTCGGGTACCCGGGGAGTCCATCTCAGCGTCAGCACATCGGTCCTGCCAGGCCCATAGGCCCTAACCCTAACCCTAGGTTTGTTGTTCAGGCTTCCGTCCTCAGAGGCCTGGCTCCCAAGCCCTCCAGATTGGGCATCCCTGAGTCACAACCCAGGACACCGCCTGCCACCCAGGAGAAAACTGTGCCATTTAGAGCTGAGCATATCCTACGTGCGAGAGAAACCTGCATACACCCCTGAGGCCATGCTGACTTTCAGTGATGCCCTTGGTCAGTAACAGGGAGCCTGATGTGATGCCTGAAATATGCCCTCAACTCAGCCCCCTGGGGAGCCTGCCCCAGTGAAGGCAGATCAGGCCTACTATGGCCGTAAGCCCTAACCCTAACCCTAGGTTGGGTTTTCAGGCTTCATCCCCAGAGGCCTGGCCACCAAGACCTCCAGATTGGGGACCCATGAGTCATACCCCAAGACTCAGCCTGCCACCCAGAAGGAAACTGTGCCATTTTGAGCTGCACACAACCCAAAGAGCAGGAGAAATCTCCCCGTCCCCCTGAGACAACCTCCACATTTGGTGGCCAATATGGCCTCCAACCCAGAGCCTGACAAGCTACTTGACACCTGCCCTCAACTCAACCCTGGGGATCTTGCCTCATTGCCAGCAGATTGGGCCTACCTCACCCCTATGCCATAACCCTAACCCAAGGTTAGTTGTTCAGGCTTCAGTTCCCAGAGGTCTGGCTCCTCAAACCCTCCATTTGGGGACCCCTAGGCATCTCCCAGCACTCAGCCTTCCACCCAGAAGGAAACTGTACCATTTGGAGCTGCTCACAACCCTCCGAGCAGGAGAAATCTGCCTGAACCTCTGAGATCAGCCCCACATTTGGTGGCCAATCTTGCCACAAACCCAGAGACAGACATGCCACCTGACACATGCCCTCAACTCAGGCACCTGGGGAGTCTGCCTCAGCACTGGCAGATCGGGCCTTCATTGCCCATAGGCCCTAAGCCTAACCCTAGTTTGCTTGTTCAGGTTTCTGTCCCCAGAGGCCTGCCCCCAAGCCCTCCAGACTGGGCATCCCTGAACCACAACCCAGGACACTGCCTACCACCCAGGAGGAAAAGTACCCTTTGGAGCTGTGCTGATCCCTCAGAGCGGAAGAAACCTGCAAGCACCCCTGAGGCCACCAAGTCCGTCGGCGACCCCCTTGGTCGGAAACATGGAACCTGATGCACCGCCTGACAACTGCCCTCAACTCACCCCCCTTGGAGCCCACCCCTGTGATGGCAGACCAGGCCTACCATAGTTCTTGGCCGTAACTAACCCTAGGTTGGGTTATCAGGCTTCCATCCCCAGAGGTCATCCCCAAAGCCCTCCAGAATAGGGACCCATGAGCTGCTCCCTAGGACTCCGCCTGCCACCCCAAAAGAAACCGTGCCTTTGGGAGTTGCTCAGAACCCTCAGCAAGGGAGAAACCCGCATGAGGTTTCTGAGGGCACCCTGACCATTGGTGGCCTGCCTGGCCACAAACCCAGAGCCTGACTTGCTGCCTGACAACCGCCCTCAACTCAGGCGCCCAGGGAGTCTGCCGCAGTGCTGGCAGATCTGGGCTGCCATGCTCATAACCCCTAACCCTAACCTTCTGTCCCCAGAGGCCTGGCTCCCAAGCCCTCCAGATTGGGCATCCCTGAACCACAACTCAGGACACCGCCTGCCACCCAGGAGGAAATGGTGCTGTATGGAGTTGTGCAGATACCTCAGGGCAGGAGAAACCTGCAAGTACGCCTGAGGCCACCAAGTCTGTCGGCGACGCCCTTGGCCAGTAACACGGAGCCTGATACACCACCGGACACCTGCCCTCAAATCAGCCCCCAGGGAAGCCCATCCCAGCAACAGCAGGTAGGCCCTACCATGGCCTCTAGGCCCTTACCATAACCCTAACTTGGATTTTCAGGCTTCTGTCCCCAGAGGCCTAGCCCCTAAGACCTCTAGACTGGGGACCCATGAGCCACACCCCAGGACTCTGCCTGCCACCCCAGAGGAAACCGTGCTGTTTGGGGCTGTGCAGAAACCTCAGTGAGGAAGAAACCTGCATGGCTCCTTGAGGCCACCCTGACTGTCAGTGGCCCACCTAGCCACAAACCTGAAGCCTGACATGCTGCCTGACATACGCCCTCAACTCAGCCCCCCTGGGAGCCTGACCCAGTGACAGCAGATCAAGCCTACTATGCCCCTAGGCCCTAACCCTAACCATTTGGAGCTGAGCAGATCACTCAGAGCAAGAGAAACCTGCATACACCCCTGAGGCCACCGTGACTTTCGGCGATGCCCTTGGCTGGTAACACGGATCCTGATGTGCTGCCTGACACCCACCCTCAACTCAGCTCCTGGGGAAGCCCATCCCAGCAAAAGCGGATTCAGCCTACCACAGCCCTAGGCCTGAACACTAACCATAGGTTGGGTTTTCAGGCTTCCGTCCCAGAGGCCTGGCCCCCAAGACCTCCAGATTGGGGACCCATATGCCACACCCCAGGACTCAGCCTGCCACCCAGAAGGAACCTGTGCCATTTGGAGTTATGCACAACCCACAGAGCAGGAGAAATCTCCCTGCTCCCCGAGATAGCCCCCACATTTGGTGGTCGATTTGGCCTCCAACCCAGAGCCTGACTTGCTGTCTGACACCCACTCTCAACTTAAGGCCCTCAGGAGTCTGCCTCATCACTAGCAGATTGGGCCTGCCACACCCCTAGGCCATAACCTTAAGCCAAGTTTGGTTATTCAGGCTTCAGTCCCCAGAGGTCTGGCTCCTAAACCCTCCAGAGGCACCTCCCAGCACTCAGCCTGCCACCCAGAGGGAAACAGTGGCGTTTGGAGCTGCGCACAACCCTCTGAACAGGAGAAATCTGTCTGGACCCCTGAGACAAGCCACATATTCTGTGGCACATCTTGCCACAAACCAAGAGGCTGACATGCTACATGACACCTGCCCTCAACTCAGGCACCCAGAGACTCTGACTCAGCAATGACAGATTGGGAAGGCCATGCCCATTGGCCCTAACCCTAACCCTAGCTTGGTTGTTCAGGCTTCTGTTTCCAGGACCCTGTCATTCAAGTCCTCCAGATTGGGGACCCCAGAACCACACTCCAGGATTCCACCTTCCACCCAGATAGAAACTGTGCAGTTTGAAGCTATGCAGAAAACTGCATGCCTCCCTGAGGCCACCCCCAAATTCATCAGCTCCCCCAGCCACCAACCTGGACCCAGATGCACTTCATAACCCCTGTCCTCTACTCAGACCCCTGGGGATCCAGCCTCAGTGCTGGCAGATTGGGCCTGCCATGCCCCTAGGCCCTAACATGAATTACCAGGCCCTCCAGACTGGGGACTACTGAGCCACACCCCTGGTCCCTGCCTGCCCCCCAAGAGGAAACTTTGATGTTTGGAGCTGCACAAAGCCCTCAGAGTGGGAGAAACCTTCATGCAGCCCCTGAGGCCACCCCCACCTTCGGTACCCCATTGTGTCTCAGCCGGACCCCCTCCCTCAACTCTGCCCCCGGAAAACTCCCCTGCACGGGGGCCCTCACAGGAGCCATGTGGGCCCGTCCTGTGTTCCTGGATGGCTGTGACATGCCCCTTGCGAGAAAGTGCTCTAAACTCTGCGTGCCCATGCAGCCCGAATCACCGCCCAATGCAGGCCAATTCTAAAGAGCATTCTGCCCAAATTGATACCAATTTGGGCAAAAAGTTATTTGAGAATTGGCTGGAAAAACCCCGCAAACTCGCTTCTGGCGGCGGGGACCCTCAGGGCTGCTACATGGGCCTGGCCCAGGGTCCCAAGTGGTTGCGGCCCAAACTCTGTAAGAAAGCCCTCTATGAGCCAGGGGCACATGAGGACAACACCTCCTGCTACTCAGCCCCCTGGGGTTCCCAGCCTGGCGCCTACGGATTGGACCTGCCATGGCCCTAGGCCCTTACCCTAACCCTTGGTTGGGTTTTCAGACTTCTGCCCCCAGGGGGCTGGCCCTCAAGCCCTCCAGATTGGGGACCCCTGAGCCACATCATAGGACTCTGCCTGACACAGAGGAAACTGAGGAGGAAACCTGCCACCCAGGAAACCAAGCTGTTTGGAGCTGTGCAAAACCCTCAGAGTGCGAGAAACCTGCATGCCAGCCTAAAACCACCCCCACAATTGGTGGCCCCAACTGGCCCCAAACTCAGAGCATGATATGCTTCCTGACCCATGTCCTTGACTCAGCCCTGAGGGGAGCCCACTGTAGTGCCGGCAGATTGGGCCTACCATGCCACTAGGCCCTAATCATAACCCTAGGTGGGGTGGCCAGGCTTCTGTTCCCAGATGCCTGGCCCCAAGCCCACCAGGTAGGGAACCCCTGAGACTCACAGCAGATCTTCGACAGCTGCCTAGGGTGAAACGGTGCCATTTGTAACTGCGCAGAACCCTCAGAGAGGGAGAAACCTGCATGCTCCCCTAAAGTCACCCCCACCATTGGCAGCCCCCCGACCACAAATTTGGATCTGGTGTGCTGCCAGATGCATGCCCACAACTCAGCCCTGAGGGCAGCCCACCTCAGCACCTGCAGAGAGGCGCCCTAGGCCCTGCAGCCCCCCTACGCCCTAACCCTAACCTTAGGTGGGGTGTACAGGCTTCTGTGTCCAGGGACCTGGCCCCCAAGCCTGCCAGATTGGGGACTCTGAGACTCACCCTGGGACTCCATCTGCTGCCCAGAGTGAAACGGTGCCATTTGGAGTTAGGCAGAACCCTCAGAGTGGGAGAAATCTGCATATCGTCAGAGGCACCCCCAGGTTCTGCAGCTCCCTGGGCACAAGCCTGGAGTTTGTTGTACCACCTGATACCCGCACTCAACTCAGCCCACCATGGAGCCTGCCTCTGCATTGGCATATTGGATCTGCCATGTCCCTAGGCCCTAACCCTAACCCTAGTTTGGGTTTTCAGGGTTCCATACCAAGAGACCTGGTCCCCATGCCCCCCAGATTAAGGACCCCTGAGCAACACCCCAGGACTCTACCCACCACATGAGAGGAAACTGTGTCATTTGGAAATGCACAGAACCCTCAGAAAGGGAGAAACCTGCATGCCTGCCTAAAGCCACCACCACAATTGGCGGCTCCCCTGGTGACAAACTCAGATTCTGGAACACTGCTGTATGCATGCCCTCAACTCAGCCCTGAGGGAAGTCCACCTCAGCACCAGCAGATTGGGCCTGCCATGCTCCTAGGCCCTAACCCTAACCCTAATTTGGGTTTTCTGACTTCCATCCCAAAAGGCCTGGCCCCATGCCCCACAGATTTAGGACACCTGAGTGACACCCCAGGACTGCGCCCACCACATGGGAAGAAACCATGCCATTTGGAGCTTTGCAGAGCCCTCAGAGAGGGAGAAATCTCCATGCCACTCTGAGGCCACCCCCAGTTTCTACAGACCCCTGGACACAAACTCAGAGTCTAATGTGCCACCTGACGTCCACCTTCATGTCAGCCCACTGAGGAGTCCACCTCAGCACTGGTAGATCGAGCCTTCCATGCCCTTAGGCCCTAACCCTAAATGTAGTTTGTTTTCAGGCTTCCCTCTCAAGAGGACTGGCCCCCACTCAGGGGTCCTCAGATTAAGGACCCCTGAGTGACACCCCAGGAATCAGACCACCATGTGGGAGGAAACCATGCCATTTGGAGCTATGCAGATCTCCCAGAGAGGGAGAAACCTGCATGCTCCCCTAAAGCCACCCCCACCATCAGCGGCCCCCCTGGCCACAAACCCCGATTCCACCATGCCACCAGACACATTCCCTCAACTCAACCCCAAGGGGAGCCCATCTCAGCGATTGCAGGTTGGGCCTACCATGCCCCTAGGCCATAACCTTAACCCTAAGTTGGGTTTTCAGACTTCCTTCCCCAGGGGCCTGTCCCCCAAGCCCTCTAGATTGGGAACCCTGGAGCCACACCATAGGAGTCCACCTGCTACCCAGCAGGAAACGAGTCCATTTGGAGCTGCACAGAACCCTCAGAGCCAGAGAAACCTTCATTCCCCCCTGAGGACTCCCCCACATTCTACAGCCCCCTGGATACAAACCTGGAGCCTGATGCACCACCTGACCCCCATCCTCAACTCAGCCCCTTGGAGAACCCACCTCAGCACCAACAGTTCTGACCTGCCATGCTCCCAGCTCAGCTATTCTCAGGGACCCCTGTCAGCTCTGGGCAAACCTGGAACTCCTGTCTGCCCCAAAGCTCTGGGATCCCTCCTCCTTCTTCTAAATTAACACTGGCCCAAGGCTTTCATGAGAAAGGGAAAAGGCTACCTCTTGAATGCTTAACACCTCCTTTCCTTTTCTGCTATATTTCTCTCCACTTACCTTTGTACATGGGCAAACTAGAAGGAACATATCAATGGAACATGGACATGCTCTGAGATCTGAATCTTTCATTGAAGCTTTCTGAGGTCTCCTTATGCAATAAGAAACTACTGTATCCTACCACAGTGTGTTTGAAAATGATCATTGACAGAACAAGAAAGCGAAAATCCCTCCATTTTTACCTCACTCTTCATGAAGCAGAACATGGTCTTCTTTCATTGACTTCAATTTCAATTCATTTCCATGTAGTATTAATTCCTTTGCTTCAGAGATAGGATTTTGTGATTCCTCACCTGCATAGAACACCCAGAGCTCCTCACAAGTGCCCTCCCTAATAACTGTCACCCATTTAACCCTCCCCCCCCCCACAGACCCCCTTCCTCTAGCAACACTCGGTTTGTGCTCTAAGGTGGAATCTGTTTCCTCATTGGCCAATCTTTCTCTCCTCACTATGTTCATCTGTTTTCTTTCTGAAATTCCATAGGAGTCAAGTCATTTCTTTCTGAAATTCCATAGAAGTCTAATTATACGCTATTGGTCTTTACTTACTAATTTTGCTTAGCTAAATGTACTCTAGATCCATCCACATCCTTGCAGATGGTACGAGTTCATTCCTTTTGAAGCTGGCTCCTATTCCATTAAGAAGATGTGGGAGATTATATATATACATACATAGATATATATATATATACATACATATATATATATATATATACAGATACACACATATAATTACTCATCAGTGATTGGATATTGGGACTCCCACCATAGTTTCACTATGGTTAATAATACTGTTATAAATAACATGGTGCTTGTACCCCATTGAATGTGCATTTTTGTGCCCTTTGGGAGCACATTTTTGTGCCTTTTGGAGCAATTGCTGGATCCTAAGATTGTTCAGTTTTTAGCTTTTGGAGGAACTACCAGGCTCTTTTCCAGAGTGGCTGCAACAGCCTGCATGCCCACCAACAGGGCAGGAGGGTTCCACTTTAAGCAGAACATTCCCTGCCAGCAATTTCCTAAGGAGGAAATGGAAAACCTGTGGGATAACCTGACACACACAGCATCAGGCAAGCAGCCCAAGAAATTCACCCCAGGGTTCCTGACACCAAGCCCCTTGAAGCCACCAGAATGCCTCTATCCAAGGGAATTCCCAAAGACTCTCCTTCTGACTTCACCACCCATGAAACTGCAGAGAAAGGATGCCATGTCCTCTCTAGATGGTCCATTGAGTGAAACTAGAAAGTCAAGCTTCCCTTTTCAATCATCCAAGCTCCTTGGAATCCTTTTAATTTTCCCTCTGCTCTCATCGGAACTCTTAGGATGAAAAAGACAAATCCATTAGGATCCATCACCTTGGACAAAGGAGAAGCCATCATCCAAGCCTCTCTCTGACCACAAACAGTCACCTCACTCTAGATGCCAGCCATTCCACCACAGCCTAGGCTCAATGGAATAAACACTGTTAGATGAAGAAGCACATTCTATGTTTAAAAAACACACCAAGTCCATCTCATCTTCCCTTTTGAATCCAAGGGATTGCCTAAGAAAGAGAAGTTCCAAATACCATTGTAATCCAGAAATAAACAGAGAAAATGGGATCCCCTGCCAGGTGCTTCCCTGCAGGGAAACTCAGGAACTCTGACACTCACTCTAGATTGCTGATAGCTGCTTCAGTTTGACTTTGTGGCTCCACTGGAGACAAGAGAAAAGCCCAGGAGGTTTGGGGTGAAAGAGAACTTTTACCTCCCATCCTGGTATGGATGTGACATTGTGCCCAATGGGCCTGCTGTTTTCTCTGAATGCTGACGTCCTGGGACAAGCTGCATGACTGACTCAGACGCTGATTTCAAAACTTCAGGTCTTGAGGAGCCAGAGTGAAGAAGTGTTGTCAGGTGGGCATAAGCAGGCACCTCCCACCTAAAGCCTGCACACCTGCTCCAATTCCTGGGAGAAGAAGAGACACATACTTGTTTCTTAAGTGGTCATTCACTTCCTTCTAAAGCCAACCAATGCCCTTGTCCTTTTTGGAGACACAAATACACTCTTCCAAACAAACACTCAGATCATCAGTTCCAAATGCACCACGAGTCAGCTTTGGTTTCTCCCTGGCTCCAGACCCCTATTGGGAGTACACTCCTGAACCATCCTCACAGCACATTACCATCAAACCTGGGACAATAGGGCACGATGCTGAGTTGGGGGTCGGCTCCAGGGTTTGTTACCACCACTCTTGAGCCTGGGGAAACAGAGACTCTTTAGCTCACCACTCCCTCCTGAAAAAACAAGCTGCAGTACCTCACGTTTCAGGATCTCTCACCCAGCGCCTCACCACTGCCCTCAGAGCCAACAGACTGCACACTCTTCTTCTAGTGTGTTTCCCACTTCAGCTCAGCACTGCCTCCAGCGGTGACAAGCAGCATTACCATGCTTTCCCGGGACTAGCGCCACAGTTTACCACTCCTTCCAGTGGCATGATCTGGCACTAACGGGCCTTCTAGCATCTCCTAATACAGCCAACAACACCTCCACAGGTCTAAAGCCACACTGACACTGTGGCCTTCTAGCATCTTCTAGCATCTCCTAATACAGCCAACAACACCTCCACAGGTCTAAAGCCACAATGACACTGACGCTGTCCCTACAGATCAGGGACCTCTGAGCCACACCCCAGGATTCCGCCTGCTACCCAAAGGATGCCATGCCATTTGGAGATGCACAGACCCCTCAGAATAGAAGAAATCTGCATGATTCCCTGAGGCCATCCCCACCTTTGATGGACCCCTGGTCACAAACTCACACCCTGATGCACCTCCTGACCCCCGTCCTTGACACAGCCCACCCATAATCCTGCTTCAGTGCCAGGCAAATCAGGCCTGCCATGTCTGTAGGTGCTAACCCTATCTCCAGGCTGGGTTTTCAGGCTTCCATCCCCAGAGACCAGGTCCCCAAGCCCTCTAGATTGGGCACATCTGAGCCACACCCCTGGAGCCCGCCTGCCACCCCGGAGGAAAACATGCCATTCAGAGCAGCGCAAAGGAATAGGAACGTGAATGCACCCCCCGAGGCCACCCATACATTCAGAGCCCCACTGGGCCACAAAGAGGTGGCTGACACTCAGCCAGATCCCTTCCTCCACTCCACCCCCGAGAAGCTCCCCTGCACAGGAGACCTGGTGGGGTGACCACAAGGGCCCGGCCATGTTCCTGAATGGCTGTGACACACAACTAGTGAGAAAGTGCCCTGACATATTGATTTGGGCAGAAAGCTCGTGAGAATTGGCTGGAAAACCCCGGCAAACTTGCATCTTGTGAAGCAAGTCTGCAGGGCTTCCACTGGGGTCTGGCCGGGGATCCCGAGTTGTCCGGGCTTGAACCCTGCCAGAAAGCCCTCAGTGAGTCAGGCGCAGGCAAGGCCAATGCCTCCTGCTACTCATCCCCCTAGGTACCTTCCCTGGCACTGGCAGATGGGGCCTGCCATGCCCCAAGACTCGGGCCCTAACCCTCGCCTGGTTTTTCAGTCTTCCTTTCCTAGGATCCTGTCCCTCGAGCCCTCAACTGGGGGAACCCTAAAATGCACACCATGAGTCCTCCTGCCACCTAAATGGAAACCGTGCCTCTTGGAGCTGCAGAAAACCCTCAGAGCGGGAGACACCTGCAGGCCCTCCCCACGAGGCCATCGCCCACAATCGGTGCCACATTGGGCCGAAAACTCGGAGGCTGATGCCCAGCCACAACCCCTCCCTCAACTCTCCCCTCAGAAAGCTCACCTGCGCTGGGGCCCTTGGGGAAGCCACGTAGTCACAGCCCATTTCCCAGGGGGTCTCAACACACACCGAACAAAAAAGGGCTCTAGACCACAGCTGACAGGGCAGCCCGAGTCACCGCCCAGTGCTGCCCAATCCTTGGCAAACTCGCTTTCTGTAGTGCATGTCTGCAGGGCCTCCACCTGGGCCTGGCCCGGGACCGGGACCGGAGTGGTCGAGGACAGAATATTGGGACAACGCCCTTGATGAGTCATGCATGCACAGGACAAGGTCTCTTGCTTCTCACCCTCTAGGCTTCCCACCCTAGTGTTGGCAGTTCGGCCTTACTATGCCCCCAGGAGCTGTACCTAACCCTCCGATATGTCTTCAGTGTTCCTTCCCCAGGGGCCTGTCCCTCGAGCCCTCCCACTGGGGAACCCTAAGTCACACCCCGTGAGTCCACCTGCCACCCAGGAGGATATGGTGCCTTTCAGAGCTGTGGAAAACCCTCTCAGCAACAGAAACCTTCATGCCTCCACTGAGGCCATCCCCAACCATTGGCACCACACTGGGCCAAAAAGTCTGAGGCTGACGCCCAGCCACGACCCCTCCCTCAACTCTGCTCTGGGAGTGCTCCCCTGCACAGGGGCCCTTGGGTGGGCAGCGTCATCTAGGCACGTTTTCCGGATGGCTGCAACATGTCCTGAGTTAGAAAGCACTTAGGACACGGGGGGGACAGTGTGGTCTGATTGGTTGCCCAATGCCTGCCAATTCTCATGAGCTTTCTGCCCAAACTGATATCAATTTGGGCAGAAAACTCATGAGAATTGGCCGGAAAACCCCAGGCAAACTCACTTCATGAGCCGCATGACTGTAGGGCCACCCTGTGGGCCTGGGCCAGGATCCGGAATTGTCCCGGCTTGAATCCTGCCAGAAAGCCCTCCATGAGTCAGGTGCAGGCAAGGCCAATGCCTCCTGCTATTCAGCCTTCGGGGTTACCCTCCCTGGCACTGGCAGATGGGGCCTGTCTTGCCCCTAGGCCTGGGCCCTAACCCTCTCCTGGTTATTCAGACTTCCTTTTCCAGGGTTCTGTCCCTCGAGCCCTCCAATTGGTGAACCCTGAGTCACATGCCATGAGTCCACCTGCCACCCAGGTGGACACGGTGCCGTTTGGAGCTGCAGAACAGGCTCAGAGCGAGAGAAACCTTCATGCTTCTACTGAGGCCATCCCCAACCATTGGCACCAAAGCGGGCAGAAAAGTCGGGGGCTAATGCCCAGCCACAACCCCTCCCTCAACTCTGCTCCAGGAAAGCTCCCCTGCGTCAGGGCCCTCGGGGGGGCAGCGTCGTCTTGTCACGTTTTCCGGATGGCCACAACATGCCCCGAGTGAGAAAGCACTCTAGGCCACGGAGGACAATGCGGTCTGAATGGCTGCCCAACGCCAGCCAATTCTCACAAGCTCTCTGCCCAAATTGATATTGATTTGGGCAGAAAGCTTCTGAGAATTGGCCGGAAAACCCCCGGTGAACTTGCTTCGCGCTCCGCATGTCTGTGGGGCTGACCCCCGGGCCTGGCCTGGGATCCTGAGTTGTCCCTGCTTGAACCCTGCCAAAAGCCCTCCATGAGTCAGGCACAGGCAAGGCCAAAGCCTCCTGCCTCTCAGCCTCAGGGGGTACCCTCCCTGGTGCTGGAATAAGGGGCCTGCCATGACCCTAGGCCCGGGCCCTAACCCTCACCTGCTTTTTCAGTCTTCCTTTTCTAGGGTCCTGTCCTTCAAGCCCTCCAACTGGGGAACCCTGAGTCCCACGCCATTAGCCCACCTGCCATCCAGGAGGAAACGGTGACTTTCAGAGCTTTGGAAAACCCTTAGAGCGAGAGAAACCTTCATGCCCCCACTGAGGCCATCCCCAACATTCGGCGCCAACAGCAGGCCAAAAAGTTGGAGGCTGATGCCCAGCCACAACAGTTCCCTCAACTCTGCTCCGGGAAAGTTCCCCTGTGCCGGGGCCCTCGGGTAAACAGCATCATCTCGGCCTGTTTTCTGGATGGCTGCGACATGCACTGATAGGGAAATTGCTGTAGCCCATGGTGGACAGAGTGGTCCAAATCGCCACCCAATGCCAGCCAGTTCTCATGATATTGATTTGGGCAGAAAGCTGGTGAGTATTGGTGGGAAATCCCCCGGTGAACTGGCTTCCTGCAGCGCATATCTGCATTAACACTGCCTTAATCTAGAGTCAGGACCTGAGTGGTTGCAGCTGGAACTCTGTGAGAAAGCTCTCTTCGAGCCAGGTACAAGTCCATCACCTCCTGCTACTGAGCCCCTGGGTGGCTGCCTCAGTCCCAGCAGATCTGGCCTACCATGTCCCTAGGCTTTAAATAAACCCTAGTTTTGGTTTACAGGCTTCCATTCCAAGGCTCCTGGCCCCAAATCCCCACAGATAAAGGAGGTAAGAGTGACACCCTAGGACTCCACATGCCACGTGGTAGGAATTCCTGCTGATTGGAGCTGTGTCGAGCCCTCAAAGGGAGTGAAACCTGCATGCACCCATAAAGCTATCCTGACCATCGCGGCCCCCCTGGCCATAAAACCGTATACTTGTGATGCTGGAGGTATGCCCCCAATTCAGCCCTGAGCGCAGCCCACCTCAGATCTGGCAGATATTGCCTGCAATGACCCAAGGCCCTAACCCTACTTTGGGTTTTCAGGCTTTCATTCCGAGGGGCCTGGCCCCCAGACCCCCGGGATTAAGGACCCCTGAGCAACACCCCAAGCATCCGCCCTCCACATGGATGGAAACTGTGCCATTTGGAGCTGCAGTGAACCCTCAGAGGGGGAGAAACCTGTATGTCCCCCTAAGCCACCCCTACTATTGGCGGCCCCTGGGGACAAACCCTGATTCTTCAGGGTGACCAGACGAATGTCCTAAACTCAGCCCTGAGGGGAGCTGACTTCAGTGCTGTCAAATCAGGCCTGCCATGCCCCTAGGCCCTAAGCCTAACCCTAGGTGGGGTATACTGGTTTCCATACCCTGAGGCCTGGCCCCCAAACCCACCAGATTGGGGATGCCTGATACTCACAGTGACACGCCCCAGCCTCCTAGGGCGAAGTAGTGCCATTGGAAGCTGGGCAGATTCCTCAGAGCAGGGAAACCTGCATGCCCCCCGAGGCCACCCCCAGGATATTTGACCCCCTGGACTCAAACCCAGAATCTGACCCCCCGCCTAGTGTCCACCCTCAACTCAGCCCACAAGGGAGCCCATCTCAGCACCAGCAGATCAGGCCTGCCATGCCCCTAGGCTCTTACCATAACCCTAGTTTGTGTTTTCAGGCTTCCATCCAGAGAGATCTAGCCCCCACGTCCCCCATGGGGGAACTACTGAGCAACACCACGTGGGAGGACATCTTGTGGTTTGGGGCTGCACTGAACCCTCAGACTGGGAGAAGTCTGCAAGCCCCCCTAAAGCCACCCCACCAAGAGAGGCCCCCATGGCCATAAAACTGGATTCTGCTGTGCCTCTGGACACATGCCCTGGACTCAGCCCTGAGGAGAGCCCACATCAGCGCCAGCAGATTGGGCCTGCCATGCCCTTAGGCCCTAACACTAACCCTAGGTGGGGTGTACAGGCTTCCTTGCCCAGATGCCTGTTCCCCAAGCCTGCTGATGGGCACCTCTCAGACTCACGCCAGCATAGATTAAGGATGCCTCAGTGACACCCCAGGACTGCGCCCCACACACATGAGGAAACAGTGCCCTTTGGAGCTCTGCAGAACCCTCAGACTGGGAGAAACTGCATGCCACTCTGAGGACACCCCCAGGTTCTGTAGCCTCCCTGGACACAAACTTGGAGTCTGACGTGCCACCTGATGCCCATCCTGACATCAGCCCACTGGGGAGCCCACCTAAGCACCAGCAGATCGAGCCTGCCATGCCCGGAGGCACTTACCATAACTCTAGTTTCTCTTTCCAGGCTCCCATCCCAAGAGGCCTGGTCCCCAAACTCCCCAGATTAAGGACCCCTCTGTGACAACCCAAGAATCTGACTGGCACGCAGAGGGGAAACCATGGTGTTTAGAGCTCTGCAGTGCCTTCAGACAGGAAGAAACCTGCACACCCTTCTAAGCCACCCCCAACATCAGCGGTCCCCCTGGCCAGAAACCCCGATTCTGCCGCACTGCAGGATGCATTCCCTCAACTCAACCCCGAGGGGAGACCGCATCAGTGCCGGCAGATCAGAGCTGCCATTCCCCAAGGCCATAACCCTAACCCTAAGTTGCGTTTTCAGGCTTCCTTCTACTGGGTCCTGTCCCGCAAGCCCTCTGGCTTGGGAACCCTGGAGTCACACCGTAGGAGTCCACCTGCCACCCAGCAGGAAACCAGTCCATTTGGAGCTTCACGGAATCCTCAGAGCTGGAGAAAACTACATGTCCCCATGAATACTCCCCTATGTTCTGCAGCCCCCTGGAGCCTGATGCACTGACTGATCCCCATCCTCAACTCAGCTCCTCAGGGAACCCACCTCTGCACCAAGAGTTTGGGTCTGCCACACCCTTTAGATCAGCTCTCCTCAGGGACCCCTGTCAGCTCTAGGCCTAGCATGGCAGGCCCAATGTGCAGACCTGGAACTCTGCTGCCTGCCACAAACTCTGGGATCCCCTCTCCTTCTTCTCAATTTACACGGGTCCAAGGATTTCATAAGAAAGGGGGAAGGCTACCTCCTCAATGCTTACCACCTCCTTTCCTCTTCTGCCATTTCTCTCCACTTACCTTTGTACCTGTGCAAACTGGAAGGAACATATCAATGGAACATGGACATGCTCTGAGATCTGAATCTTTCCTGGCAGCTTTCTGAGGGCTCCTTATGCAAACAGAAACTAGTGTATCCTACCACAGTATGTTTGAAAATGATCATTGACAGAACAAGAGAGTGAAAATCCCTCCATTTTTACCTCACTCCTCATGAAGTAGAACATGGTCTTCTTCTTTCCTTCCTTGACTTCAATTCCAATTTGTTCCCATGCAGTGTTCATTCCTTTGCTCGAGGGGTAGGATTTTGTGATTCCTCGCCTGCATAGAACACCCTCCCTAATAGCCCTCACAACAAGTACCCTCCCTAATAGCCATCACCCACACCCCTGCTCTCTAGCCACTCTCAGTTTGTGCTCTAAGTTTGAGTCTGTTTCCTCATTGACCTCTTTCTCCCCTCATGATGTTTATCTGTTTTCTTTCTGAAATTCCATAGAAGTCAAATAATAGGCTATTGGTCTTTTCTCACTGATTTTGCTTAGCTAACTCCACTCTAGATCCATCCACATCCTTGCAAATGGTTAGATTGCATTCTTTCTGAACCTGGCTCCTATTCCATTAAGAATATGTGGGAGAGAGCGCCTGGGTGGCTCAGTGGGTTAAGCCGCTGCCTTCGGCTCAGGTCATGATCTCAGGGTCCTGGGATCGAGTCCCGCATCGGGCTCTCTACTCGGCGGTGAGCCTGCTTCCTCCTCTCTCTGCCTGCCTCTGCCTACTTGTAATCTCTCTCTCTCTTTCTGTCAAATGAATAAATAAAAAAATCTTTAAAAAAAAAAAGAATATGTGGGAGATTATATATCTACGTTCATACACACACACACACACACACACATATATATATATCACTCATCAGTGAATGGACGTTGGGACTCCCTCCATCGTTTTGCTATGGTTGATCATGCTGGTGTCCATATCATGGTGCTTGTACCCCATTGAATGTGCATTTTTGTGCCCTTTAGGGAAATACCGAAGAAGGCAACTGCTGGATCCTAGGGTTGTTCAGTTCTTAGATTTGGAGGAACCACTATGCTCTTTTCCAGAGTGGCCGCAACAACCCACATGCCCACTGACAGTGCAGGAGGGTTCTGCTGGAAGCAGAACATTCCCTGCCAGCAATTTCCTAAGGAGGATGTTGGAGTTTGTTATCAAAGGAACAAGACTGAGACAAAGTGAAAGTTATGTAAAACTTTATGCTATACCAAGCATTAGAAGTCAGACTGACCGGCCAGGGCTGCCTCCAAAGAGAGCGACCCCATCCTGATCTCACAGGCTGGTTTTATAGAGCATAACCGCAGACCTCAAGGTAGGTGGTTTCTATTGTTAGGGCTTTTACTCCCGGAATCAATACCCGGAACTGATACCAGGAGCTACTGGGGCGTTTATTCCCAGAACGAAATCCATGGATGTAACCAACAATATGGCTACCTAGGCAATATGGAGTCGCTCTGGTTAAGCAGGCCCTAATAGTTAAACAGGTTTTAACATTAAATTGGTCCTAACAAAGGAAAGAGAAAACCTGGGGGATAACATGACTCACCCAGCATTCAGCAAGCAGCCCCAGAAATTCACCCCAGGGTTCCTGACACCAAGCCCCTTGAAGCCACCAGAATGCCTCTATCCAGGGGAATTCCCAAAGACTCTACTTCTGACTTCACCACGCATGAAACTGCAGTGAAAGGATGCCATGTCCAACTCTCTAGAGGGTCCACTGAATGAAACTAGAAAGTCAAGCTTCCCTTTTCAATCATCCAAGCTCCTTGGAATCCTTTTAATTTTCCCTCTGCTCTCATCGGAACTCTTAGGATGAAAAAGACAAATCCATTAGGATCCATCACCTTGGACAAAGGAGAAGCCATCATCCAAGCCTCTATCTGACCACAAACAGCTACCTCACTCTAGATGCTGGCCATTCCACCACAGCTTAGGACCCATGGAATCAACACTGTTCGATGAAGGAATGCATTTTAGGTTCCAAACACACACCGAGTCCATCTCATCTTCCCTTTTGAATCCAAGGGATTGCCTAGGAAAGAGATGTTCCAAATACCTTTGTAAGCCAGAAATAAACAGAAAATGAGATCCCCTGCCAGGTGTTCCCTGCAGGGGAACTCAGGAACTCTAACACCCACTCACCATTGCTGATGGCCGTGTTAGTGTGACTTTTGGGCTCCACTGGAGACGAGAGAAAACCCAGGGTGTTTGGGGTGAAAGAGAAGTTTTACCTCCCATGCTGGCATGGATGTGCCATTGTGCCCTACGGGCCTGCTGTTTTCTCTGAACGCTGATGTCCTGGGACAAGCTGCATGACTGACTCAGAAACCCTTCAGTTCGGAGATGCCCAGAACCCTCAGACTGCGAGAGACCCGCATGTATTCCTGAGGCCACCCTCACTGCAGATGGCCCACAGGACAGTAAAACCCAGTGCTTGAAGTGCTGCTTGACCCCATTCTCCACTCAGCCCATCAGGGAACCCAACTCAGCACTGGCAGATAGGGTATGCCATGCAGCTAGGCCCTAACCCTAACCATACCATGCCTTTCAGAGCTGCGAAAAACCCTCAGAGAGAGAGAGAAATATTCATGCCCAAACTGAGGCCTCACCAACATTTGGAGCTATGCCAGGCCAAAAAATCAGAGGCTGAAGCCCAGCCACAAGTACTACCTCAACTCTGCTTCAGGAAATCTCAACTGGGCAGGGGCCCTGGGTTGGTCAGCATAGCTTCATTAAGTATTCAGGATTTCCATGACAGGAACCCAGGAGAAATCTCTCTAATACAGGGCAAAAAGTGCAGTCCGAATCGTAGTCAAATGCCGGCCAATTCTCACAAGCTTTCTGCAAAATCCATACTTATTTGGGAAGAAAGCTCGTGATAATGGCCGAAAAAAGTCCGGCGAACTTGCTTCATGCACTGCACCTCTGCAGAGCCACCCCCTGGGCCTGGCCCGGGATCCAAATGTCGAGGTTCAAACCCTGAAGGAAGCCCTCCGGGTGTTAGGCACAGACGAGGTCAAAGCCTCCTGCTATTCAGCCTCAGGGGATACCCATCCTGGAGCTGACAAATGGGGCCTGCCATGCCCCTAGACCGAGGCCCTAAACCTAGCCTGGATTTTCAGTCTTCTTTTTCTGGGGTCCTGTCACTCGAGCCCTCCAACTGGGGACCCCTGAGTCCTACCCCAAGAGTCTACCTGCCAACAAGGTAGAAACAATTCCTTTTGGATTTGTGGAAACACTGCCAAGCCAGAGCAAGCTTTGTGCCCCCACTGTTGACATCCACAACCATCGGCACCACAGTGGCCTGAAAAGACAGAGGAGGAAGCCCGGACAGACCCCTCCCAAAACACTGTTCCAGGAAAGCTCCCCTATGCCGGGGGGCCTGGGTGGGTCCCAAGGTCTTGGCGCCTTTTCTGGATGGCTGCAACATGCCCCAAGTGAGAAAACACTCTAGGCCAGGGGGGACAGGGCGGTCCAAAGGGCCGCCCAACACCTGCCAATTCTCACGAGCTTTCTGCCCAAATCGATCCAGATTTGAGCAGAAACCTCGTGAGAACTGGCCAGAACAACACCAGCGAAATTGTTTTGAATGACACCTTGTGCAGGGCAGCCCTCTGGACCTGGCCTGGATCCCGAGGTGTTCCAGCTTGAACCCTGACCGAAAGCCTTCTGTGAGTCAGGCGAAGGTGAGGCCAACATCTCCTGTTTTTCAGCCACCGTAGGTGCCCTCCCTGGAGCTGGCAGATAGGGCCTGCCCTGCCCTAAGCATGGGCCCTCACTGTCTTCTGCTTTTATGGCCTTCCGTTGTCAGGGTCCTATATATAGGGCCCTCCAGTTGGAGAAACTTGTGTCCCATGTTACAAGTCCACCTGCCACCCAGGAGGAAACAGTGCAATTCAGAGCTGCGGAAAAGCCTTGGAGCGAGAGAACCCTTTGGACCCCCACTGAGGCCATCCCCAATATTCGGCACCCCAGTGGCCCAAAAAGTCGGAGGCTGATGCCCGGCCATAACCCCTCCTTCAATTCTGCTCCAGGAAAGCTCACCTGCCCCAGGGCCCCAGAGTGGGCCGCATCGTCTCAGAGCATTTTCTAGGTGGCCACGACATGCTCCAAGCTAGAAAGGACCCGCGGCCATAGGGGACAGGGCGGTCCACAGGGACATCCAACGCCGGCCAATTCTCACTAGCGTTCTGCTCAATCGACGCCGATTTGGGCAGAACGCTCGTGAGAATTGGCTGGAAAACGCCTGGCAAACTCACTTCAGGTGCCGCACATCTGCAGGGCCGCCCCCTGGACCTGCCCGGGATCGCTAGTGGGCACAGCTTGAATGCTGCTAGAAAGCCCTCCGTGAGTCAGGTGCAGGTGAGGCCATCGCCTCCTGCTCCTTGGCCTCCAGGGGTTTCTATCCCTGGTGCTGTCAGATGGGGCCTGTCCTGCCCCTGGGCCCGGGCCCGAATCCTCGCCTGCTTTCTTAGCGTCCCGTTTCCAGGGTCCTGTCCCTCGGGTCCTCCAACTGGGGAATGCTGAGTCCCACACCATGACTCCACCTGCCATTCAGGTGGAAATGGTGACTTTCAGAGCCACGAAAAGCCTCGAGGCGAGAGAAACCTTTGTGCCCCCACTGAGGAAAGCCTCAACCTTTGGTGCCCCAGTGGCCTGAAAAGTCAGAGGCAAAGCCTGGCCACAATCGCTCCCTCAACTCTGCTGCGGGAAAGCTCCCCTACGCCAGGGCCCCTGAGTGGGCCATGTCCTCTCAGTGCATTTTCCGGAATGCTGCACATGCCCTGAACAAGTATGGGCCCGCCGCCACGGGGAACAGGACGGTCCGCAGGGCCACCCAACGCTGGCCAATTCTCACGAGCGTTCTGCCCAAATCGATGCTGACTTGGGCAGAACGCTCTTGAGAATTGGCCGGAAAACGCCCGGCGAACCCGCTTTGGGAGCTGCAGGTCTCCAGGTCCGCCCCCTGGGCCTGGCCCAGGATCGCGAGTGGTCGCAGCTCGAACTCTGCCAGAAAGCCCTCTGAGAGTCAGGTGCAGGCGAGGCAGAGGCCTCCTGCTCCTCGGCCTCTGGAGGATCCCCTCATGGGCACTGGCAGAATGGCCCTGCCCTGCCCTTCGGCCCGGGCCCGAACACTCACCAGCTTCTCAGCGTTCCGTTTCCAGGGTCCGTTCCAGCCCTCCAATTGGGGAATCCTGAGTCCTGCTCCACTCCACTCCAGCCTTTCGGAGCCTTGAAAAAGCCTGGGGGGGGGGGGGGGGGGGAGAAACCTTAGAGCGCCCCCTCTGAGGCCAGACCCAACCTTCGGTGCCCCAGTGGCCCAAAAAGTTGGAGGCGGATGTCCGGCCACCACCCTTCCCTCAACTCTGCTCTGGGAAAGCTCCCCTGCACCAGGGCACCTGGGTGGGGTGCGTTGTCTCGGCGCATTTTCCAGGTGGCTACAACATGCTCCGAACAAGAAGGGGCCCGCGGCCATGGGGGAAAGGGTGGTCCGAAGGGTCGCCCAACGCCGGCCAATTCCCATAAGTGTTCTGCCCAAATTGATGCCGATTAGGGCAGAACACTCGTGGGAATTGGCTGGAAAATGCCCAGCGAACTTGCTTTGGGTGCTGCAGGTCTGCAGGGCTGCCCCTTGGGCCTGGCCCAAGATCCTGAGTGATTGAGGTTTGAACGCTGCCAGAAAGCACTCCATGAGTCAGGCACAGGCGAGGCTGATGCCTCCTGCTCCGTGGCCTCCAGAGGTTCCCCTCCCTGGCGTGGGCAGATGGGGCCTACCTTGCCCCTCGGCCCAGCCCCGAACCTTTGCCTGCTTTCTCAGCCTTCTGTTTCCAAGGTCCTGTCCCTCAGGACCTCCAACTGGGGAACCCTGAGTCCCGAGCCACGACACCCGCTCCCACCCCTGAGCAAACTGCGCCCTTTGGCGCTTCGAACAAGCCTCGGGGCGAGAGAAACCTTCGTGACCGCACTGAGGCCAGCCCCAGCCTTGAGCACCCCAACAGTCTAAAAAATTGAAGATGGATGCCCGGCCACAAGCCCTCCCTCAACTCTGATCCAGGAAAGCTCCCCTGCGCTGGGGACCCTGGATGGGCTATGTCACCTCGGCGCGTTTTCCGAATGGCCGCGACATGCCCCGAGCGAGAAAGGGCCCTCGGCCACGGGGACAGGGCCGTCTGCAGGGCTGTCCAACACCGGCCAATTCTCACGAGCATATTGCCCAAATCGATCCTGATTTGGGCAGAACGCTCGTGAGAATTGGCCGGAAAATGCCCAGTGAACTTGCTTCAGGCGCTGCCTGTCCGCAGGAGAGCCCCTGGGCCTGGCCCGTGATCAGGAGTGGTCAAATCCGAACCCCGCCAGAGCGCCCTCCATTAGTCAGGTGTAGGCGAGGCCAACGCATCCTGCTCTTCAGCCTCTGGGGGTCCCCGAAATGGTGCTGGCTGATGGGTCCCAGCATGACCCAAGGTTTGGGCACGAGCTCTCACAGGCTTACTCAGCCTTCTGTTGCCAGGGTCCTGTCCCTCCGGGCCTCCAACTGGGGAAACATGAGTCCCGTGCCAAGACTCCCCCTACCACCCCAGCACAAATGGTACCTTTCAGAGCTGGGGAAAAATCTCCCAGTGAGAGAAACTTTTGTGACACACTGAGGCCAGCCCCAGCCTTGAGCGCACCACACCAGCTGTCCAAAAAATCGGAGATGGACGCCTGGCCGCAAGCCCTCCATGAACTCTGATCTGGGAAAGCTCCTCTGCACCGGGCCCCTGGGTTGGCCGCGTCATCTCGGCGCATTTTCCGAATGGCCACGACATGCCCCGAGCAAGAAAGGGACCTTGGCCACAGAGGACAGGGCTGTCTGCAGGGCTGCCCAACGCCGGCCAATTCTCACAAGCTTTCTGCCCAAACACGATCCCGGGATTGGTTTGGGCAGAAAGCTCATGAGAATTGGCCAGAAAACCCCCGGCAATCTCGCCTTGGGTGCTGCAGGTCTGCAGGGCTATCCCCTGGTACTGGCCCGGGATCCCGAGTGGTTGTGTACAAACCCCTCAGAAAGAACACTGGGAGTCAGGCTCCAGCGAGGTCAACGCCTCCTGCTCCTCAACCTCCGGGGTTCCCCTCCCGGGTACTGTCCGATGGGGCCCCGCCTGCCCTGAGGCCTGGACACAAACCCTCGCCTGCTTCCTCAGCCTTCTGTGTCTAGGGTCCTGTCCCTCGGGGCCTCCAATGGGGAAAGCCTGAGTCCCATGCCACAAGTCCCTCTACCACCTCGGCACAAATGGTGCCTTTTGGACTACCCACAATCCTCCAAGGAGAGACACATTCCTGTCTCCACCATGGCCAGCCCCATCCTTGGGTGCCCGAGCTGCCCGAAAAGCCGGAGGCTGACACCAGGCTACAACCCCAACCTCAACCTGCTGCGGGAAAGCTCCCTTATGCTGTGGCCCTCGGGTCAGCTGTGTCACCTTGGCGTGTTTTCCGAATAGACACGACATGCCCCGCACGAGAAAGGGCCCTCGGCCACGGGGAGAAGGGCGGTCCGCAGGGCTACCCAACACCGTCCAATTCATATGAGTGTTCTGCCCAAACCGATCACGGATTGGGCAGAATGCTCATGAGAATTGGCCGGGAAAGCGAACACGCTTCAGGCACCGCACGTCTGCAGGGCCGCCCCCTGGGCCTAGACTGGCATCCCGAGCGGTCCCATCCGAACCCCGGCAGAAAGCCCTCCGGGAGACAGGCTCCAACAAGGCCGACACCTCCTGCTTCTCAGCCTCCGGGGGTCCCCTCCCTGGTGCCGTCCGATGGGGCTGGGCCTGCCCCGAGGCCAGACTCGAACCCTCTCCTACTTCCTTAGCCTTCCGTTTCCAGGTCCTGTCCCGCGGGGCCTCCGACTGGGGAACCCTGAGTCCCGTGCCATGACACCCCCTCCCACCCTGGTGCAAATTGTGCCTTTTGGAGCTTCAGACAAGGCTTGGAGCGAGAGAAACCTACGTGCCCCCACTGAGGTCAGCCCATTCTGGGTGCCCCTGCCACCCGAAAAGTCGGAGGCGGACGCCCGGCCGCAACCATTCCCTCAACAGTGCTCTGGGAACGCTCCCCTGCGCCAGTTCACCCGGGCGGGCCGTGTTGTCTCGGCGCGTTTTCAGGGTTGCTGCGACATGCCCCGAGCAAGAAAGGGCCCTTAGCCACGGGGAACAGGGCGGTCCGCAGGGCTGCCCAATGCTGGCCAATTCTCATGAGCATTGTGCCCAAACCAATCCTGGTTTGGGCAGAATGCTCGTGAGAACTGGCCGGGAAACGCCCGGCGAACTCACTTGCAGTGCTGCACATCTGCACGGCTGCCGCTGGGGCCTGGCCCGGCATCCCGAGTGGTCATGTCTGAACCCCACCAGAAAACCCTCTGGGAGGCAGGCTCCAGCGAAGCTGACGTCTCCTGCTCCTCAGCCTCTGGTGGTCCATCCCTGGCACTGTCTGATGGGGCCGGACTGCCTGGGGCTGGGCACCAATGCTCGCCTGCTTCCTCAGCCTTCCGTTTCCAGGGTCCTGTCCCTCGGGGCTTCTGACTGGGGAAAAATGAGTCCTGCTCCACGACTCCCCCTCACAACCCGGCGCAAACGGTGCTTTTTGGCCCTTCGGACTAGCCTCGGATCGAGAGAAACCTTTGTGCCCCCACTGAGGTCAGCCCCATCCTTGGGCACCCCAACCGCCCAATAAGTCATAGGCGGACGCCCAGCGGCAACCTGTGCTCTGGGAACACTCCCCTGCTCCGGGGCCCCCTGGTGGGACATGTCTCAGCGCTTTTTCTGGCTGGCCGCGACATGTCCCGAGCGAGAAAGGGCCCTCGGCCACGGGGAGCAGGGCGGTCCGCAGGCCTGTCCAACACCGGCCAATTCTCACGAGCATTCAGCCCAAACTGATCCCGGTTTGGGCAGAAAGCTCGTGAGAATTGGCCGGAAAACTACGGGTGAACTCACTTCAGGCGCTGCATGTCTGCAGGGCCAACCCCTGGGCCTGGCCCAGCATCTCGAGCAGTTGCATCCAAACCCCGCCAGAAAGACCTCCAGGAGTCAGGCTTCGGCAAGCCTGAAGCCTACTTTTCCTCAGCCTCTGGGGGTCCCCTCTCTAGTGCTGTCCATTGGGGCCGGGACTGCCCCGAGTCCCAAACACGAACCATCACCTGCTTCCTAAGTCTTCAGTTTCCAGGGTCCTGTCCCTCAGGGCCTCCAACTGGGGAACCCTGAGTCCTGCACGACGACACCGACTCCCACCTCGGCATAAACTGTGCCTTTGGGCACTTCGAACAAGGCTCGGGGCGAGAGAAACCGTCCCCTCACTGAGGTCAACCCCATCCTTGGGCGCCCCTTCCGCCCGAAGTGTCGGAAGCGGACGCCCGGCCGCAACCCATCCTTCAACTCTGCTCCAGGAATGCTTCCCTGCGGCGGGGCCCCCGTGTCAGCCCCATCATCTTGGCACGTTTTCCGGGTGGCCGCAAAAGGTCCCGAGCAAGAAAGGGCCCTCGGCCACGGGGAACAGGGTGGTCCGCTGTGCTGCACAACGCCGGCCAATTCCCACGAGTGTTCTGCCCAAACCGATGCTGGTTTGGGCAGAACGCTGGTAAGAATTGGCCGGAAATGGCCCAGCGAACTCGCTTCGGGTGCCGCACTTCTGCAGAGCCACCCCCTCGTCCTGGCCTGGCAACGTGATCAGTCGGGTCCCAAACCGCCAGAAAGCCCCCCTGGAGTCAGGCTCTGGTGAGGTCTATGCCTACTGCTCTTCATCCTCTGGGGGTCCAATCCCTGGTGATGTCCTTTGGGGCCGGGCATGCCCTGAAGCCCAGGAACGAACCCTGGCCTTCTTCCTTAGCCTTCCGTTTCCAGGGTCTTTTCCCTCGGGGCCTCCGACTGGGAAATCCTGAGTCCCGCGCCAGGACTCCCCCTCCCAACCCGCCACAAAAGTTACCTTTCGGCACTTCAGACAAATCTGGGAGCGAGAGAAACCTTCATGCCCCCACTGAGGTCAGCCCCATCCTTAGGCGCCCCAGCCACCTAAAAAGTCAGAGGTGGATGTCCGGCCACAACTCGTCCCTCAATTCTGCTCCAGGAACACTCCCCTGCACCAGGTCCCCCGGGTGGGCCGTGTCGTCTCGGCGCGCTTTCTGGGTGGCCGCGACAGGCCCCGAGCGAGACAGGGCCCTCGGCCAAGGGGAGCAGGTGGGTCTGCAGGGCTGCCCAACGTCGGTCAATTCTCAGGAGCCTTCTGCCCAAACCAATCCCGGTTTGGGCAGTAGGCTCCTGAGAATTGTCCGGAAAACGCCCGGCAAACTCGCTTCGGCCCACACGACTGCAGGGCCGCTCCCTGGTCCTAGCCTGTCATCACGAGCAGTCGGGTCCGAACGCACCAGTAAGCCCTCCGGTAGTCAGGATCTGGTGAGGCCGACGCCTCATGCTCCTCAGCCTCTGGGGGTCCCCTCCCTGACGCTATCCGTTGGGGCAGGGCATGCACTGAGGCCCGGGTACGACCCCGGGCCTGCTTCCTCAGCCTTCAGTTTCCAGGGTCCTGTCCATCGGGGCCTCCATCTGGGGAACCTTGAGTAGCGCGCCATGACTCCCCCTCGCACCACGGTGCAAACGGTGCCTTTCGGCCCTTCAGACAAGCCTTGGGGCGAGAAACCTTCGTGCCCCCACTGAGGTCAGCCCCATCCTTGGGAGCCCCGCCGCGCGAAAAGTCGGAGGCAGAATCCCGGCCACCACCCATCCCTCAACGCTGCTCCAGGAATGATCCCCTGCACCGCGGCCCCCGGTTTGGCCACGTCGTCTCGGCGCTTTTTCCGGGTGGCTGCGACAGGCCCCGAGCGAGCAAGGGCTCTCGGCCACAGGGAGCAGAGCGGTCCGCATGGCTGCCCATCGCCGGCCAATTCACACGAGCGTTCTGCCCAAACCGATCCCAGTTTGGGCAGAACGCTCATGAGAATTGGCCGGAAAACGCCCGGCAAACTCGCTTCGGGCCCGCATGTCTGCAGGGCCGCCCCTTGGGCCTGGCCCGGCAGCACGAGCGGTCACGGCAGAATGCCACCAGAAAGCCCTCCGGTAGTCAGGCTTCGGCGAGGTCGATGCCTCCTGATCCTCAGCCTCCTGGAGTCCCCTCCCTGGTGCTGTCCCTTGGGGCTGGGCCTGCCCCGAAGCCCAAACACGAAGCCATGCCTGCTTCCTCAGCCTTCTGTTTCCAGGGTCCTGTCCCTCGGGGCCTCCACCTGGGAAACCCTGAGTCCCGAGCCACGACACCCGCTCCCACCCCTGAGCAAACTGCGCCTTTTGGCGCTTTGAACAAGCCTCGGGGTGAGAGAAACCTTCGTGCCCCCACTGAGGTCAGCCCCATTCTTGGGCTCCCGGGTGGCCCGCGTCATCTGGGCGCATTTTCTGGGTGGCCGCGACAGGCCTCGAGCGGGTAAGGGCCGTCGGCCACAGGGAGCAAGGTGTTCCGCCGGGCTGCCCAATGCCAGCCAATTCTCACGAGCTTTGTGCCCAACCCGATCTTGGTTTGGGCAGAACACTCATTAGAATTGGTGGAAAACGCCCGGTGAACTCACTTCGGGCATCCCACATCTGCTGGGCCGCACCCTGGGCCTAACCCAGCATCCCGAGGGGTCTCGTCTGAACCCCGCCAGAAAGGTCTCTGGGAGGCAGGCTCCAGTGAGGCTGATGCCTCCTGCTCCTCAGCCTCTGGGAGTCCCCTCCCTGGCGCTGTCCGATGGGGCCGGGCCTGCCCCGAGGCCCGGGCACGAACCCTCGCCTGCTTCCTCTGCCTTCCGTTTCCAGGGTCCTGTCCCCCGGGACCTCCAACTGAGGAACTGTTAGTCCTGTGCCACGACTCCCCCTCCCACTCTAGTGCAAACGGTGCCTTTCGGCACTTCGAACAAGCCTTGGATCGAGAGAAACCTTCGTGCCCCCACTGAGGTCAGCCCCATCCTTGGGCGCCCCAGCCACCCGAAAAGTTGGAGCGGACACCTGGCCGCAATCCATCCCTCACCTCTTCTCCGGGAACGCTCCCCTGCACCGGGGCCCCGGAGGTGGGCCTCATCGTCTCTGAGCATTTTCCAGGTGGCTGCGACAGGCCCCGAGCGAGAAAGTCCCCTGGCCACGGGAAGGAGGGCGGTCCACAGGGCTGCCCAATGCCGGCCAATTCTCACGAGCGTTCTGCCCAAACTGATCCTGGTTTGGGCAGAACGCTCATGAGAATTGTCCAGAAAATGTCTGGCGAACTCGCTTCGGGCGCTGCACTTCTGCAGGGCTGCGCCCTGGGTCTGGCCTGGCATCCCGAGCAGTCGGGTCCGAACCCCGCCAGAAAGGCCTCCGGGAGGCAGGCTCCGGCGAGGCTGACACCTCCTGCTCCTCAACCTCCGGGGGACCCCTCGCTGGCGCTGTCCGATGGGGTTGGGCCTGCCCCGAGGCCCAGGAACGAACCTTCGCCTGCTTCCTCCAGCTTCTGTTTCCAGGGTCCCATCCTTCGGGGCCTCCAACTGGGTAACCCTGAGTCCCACGCCATGACTCCCCCTACCACCCCAGTGCAAATGGTGCTTTTTGGCACTTCGGACAAGCCTCGAAGCGAGAGAAACCTTCGTACCCCCACAGAGGTCAGCCCCATCCTTGGGCGCCCCAGCTGCCCAAAAAGTCGGAGGCAGACGCCCGGCCGCATCCAGTCACTCAACTCTTCTCCAGGAACGTTCCCCTGCGCCGGGGCTCCCAGGTGGGCTGCATCGTCTCGGCGCGTTTTCCAGGTGGTCGCGTCATGCCCCGAGCGAGAAAGGGTCCTCAGCCTCGGGGAGCAGGGCGGTCAGCAGGGCTGCCCAACGCCGGCCAATTCTCACGAGCGTTCTGCCCAAACCAGCATTGGTTTGGGCAGAACGCTCGTGAGAATTGGCCAGAAAATGCAGGCAAACTCGCTTTGGGTGCCACACATCTGCAGGGCTGCCCCCTGGGCCTGGCCCGGCATTGGAGCTGTCGCATCCGAATCAGGCCAGAAAGCCCTCTGGGAGGCAGGCTCCAGTGAGACCGATGCCTCCTGCTCCTAAGCCTCCAGGGGTCCCCTCCCTGGCGCTGTCCGATAGGGCTGGGCCTGCCCTGAGGCCCGGGTACAAACCCTCCCCTGCTTTTCAGCCTTCTGTTTCTAGGGTCCTGTCCCTCGGGGCCTCCAGCTGGGGAACCCTGAGTCCCTCGCCATGACTTCCACTTCCAACCCAGTGGAAATGGTGCCTTTCGGAGCTGCAGAAATGTCTTGGAGAGAGAGGAACTTTCATGACTTCACTGTGGCCAGCCCAATCCTTCGGCGCCCCATTGGCCCCGGAAGTCCTAGTTGGACGCTTGGCCTCAACCCCTCCCTCTACTGTGCTCCTGGAAAGCTCCCTTGTGCCATTGTCTCAGCGCGTTTTCATGGACGCTACATGCCACGAGTTTTAAGGGACCTCGGCCACAGGGCCTGGGCAGTCCTCAGGGCCGCCCAACTCCAGCCAATTCTCACAAGTGTTCTCTCCATGTTGATCTCGATTTTGGATCAGAAGTAACCTGGTCTTTCTTGTAAACCACCCCCACCCTCGTTGGTCTCCCTGGGCAGAAACCCAGATTCTGCTGCACTGCAGGACCCATTTCCTGAAGTCAACTCCAAGGGGAGCCCTCTCGGCACTGGCAGATCGGAGCAGCCATTCCCCAAGGCCATAACCCTAACCCTAAGTTCCGTTTTCAGGTTTCCTTCTACAGGGGCCTGTCCCGCTAACTCTCTGGCTTAGGAACCCTGAAGTCACACCGTAGGAGTCCGCCTGCCACCTAGGAGGTTACCAGTCTGTTTGGAGATGCTCGGGGCTGTCAGAGCCAGTGAAAAATTGCGTGTCCCCATGAGTACTCCCCCACATTCTGCTGTCCCCCCCGGAGCATGATGCGCCACCTGACCACCATCCTCAACTCAGCTCCTCACGGATCCAACCTCCCGATCAGCAGTTCGGGCAGGCCACACCCCTACCTCAGCTCTCCTCAGGGACCCCTGTCAGCTCTAGGCAGACCTGGAACTCCCTTGCCTGCTGAAAAGCTCTGGGATCCCCTCTCCTCCTTCTTGATTGACATCGGCCCAAGGCTTCCTTGACAAAGGGGGAAGGCTACCTCCTGACTGCTTAACACCTCCTTTCCTCTTCTTCCTTATTTCTCTTCACTTACCTTTGTACCTGGGCAAACTGGAAGGAACATATCCATGGAACATGGACATGCTCTGACATCTGAATCTTCCTGGCAGCTTTCTGAGGGCTCCTTATGCAAACAGAATCTAGTGTATCATAACACAGTGTGTTTGCAAATGATCAAGAGAACAAGAGAGCAAAAATCACTCCATTTTTACCTCCCTCTTCATGAAGTAGAACATGGTCTTCTTCTTTCCTTCCTTCACTTCAATTCCAATTCATTTCCATGCAGTGTTCATTCCTTTGCTTCGAGGGAAGGATTTCATGATTCCTTGCCTGCACAGAACACCCAGAGCTCATCACAACGAGTGCCCTCCCTAGGAGCCATCACTCATTGAACCCTTCCCCTCCACACCCCTGCTCTCTAGCTGCCCTCGGTTGGTGCTCTATGTTTGAGTCTCTTTCCTCATTGACCTGTCTTTCTCCCCTCACTATGTTCATATTTTCTTTCTGAAATTCCATAGAAGTCAAATTATAGGCTATTGGTCATTTCTTACTGATATGGTTTTGCTAAATCCACTCTAGATCCATCCACATCCTTGCAAATGGTAAGATTTCTTTCTTTTTGAACCTGGCTCCTAGTCCATTGAGAATATGTGGGAGATTAGATATCTATTCTCATATATATTTATATATATACATACATATCACTCATCAGCGAATGGACATTGGGACTCCCTCCATCGTTTCGCTATGGTTGATAATGCTGGTGTCCTTATCACGGTGCTTGTACCCCACTGAACGTGCATTTTTGTGCCCTTGAGGGAAATACCTAGGAGGGCAACTGCTGGATCCTAGGGTTGTTCAGTTCTTAGCTTTCAGAGGAACCACATGCTCTTTTCCAGAGTGGCTGCAAAAACCCGCATGCCCACCGACCAGTTCAGGAACGTTCCGCTGGAAGCAGAACATTCCCTGCCAGCAATTTCCTAAGGAGGAAACAGAAAACCTGGGGTATAACATGACTCAGAGAGCATCCTACAAGCAGCCCCAGAAATTCACCGCAGGGTTCCTGACACTATGCCCTGTGATGCCATCAGAATGCCTCTATTCAGTGGAATTCCCAGACTCTCCTTCTGACTTCACCACCCATGAAACTGCAGAGAAAGGATGCCATGACCAACTCTAGAGGGTCTACTGAGTGAAACTAGAAAGTCAAGCTTCCTTTTTCAATCGTCCAAGGCTCCTTGGATCCTTTTGAATGTTCCCTCTGCCCTCATTGGAACTCTTTTGATAAAAAAGACTAATCCATTAGGATACATCACCTTGGACAAAGGAGAAGCCATCCTCCAAGCTTCCAGCTGACCACAAACAGCCACTTCACTCTAGATGCTGGCCATTCCATCATAGCCTAGGACCTATGGAATACACACTGTTAGATGAAGGAATGCCTTCTAGATTCCAAACACACACCGAGTCTATCTCATCTTCCCTTTCAAATCCAAGGGAGTGCCTAGGAAAGAGATGTTCCAAATAACTTTGTGAGCCAAAAATAAGCAGAGAAAATGAGATTCCCCTGCCAGGTGCTCCCTGCAGGGAAACTCAGGAACCCTAGCACCCACTCTCCATTGCTGACGGCTGCATTCGTGTGACCTTTTGGCTCCACTGAAGATGAGAGAAAACCCAGGATGTTTGGAGTGAAAGAGAAGTTTTACCTCCCATGCTGGCATGGATGTGCCACTGTGCCCCACGGGCCTGCTATTTTCTCTGAACGCTGACGTCCTGAGACAAGCTGCATGATGGACTCAGATGCTGATTTCCAAACTTCAGGTCTCACGGATCCAGAGTAAAAAAGGGTTGTCAGGTGCAGATAAATAGGCGCCTCCCACCTAAAGCCTACACACCTACTCTGATTCCTGGGAGAAGGAGAGACACATACTTGTTTCCTAAGTAGTCATTCACTTCCTTCTCAAGCCGGCCAATGCCCTTGTCCTTTTTGGAGAAGCAAATACTCTTCCAAACAGACACTCAACTCCTTGGTTCCAAAAGCACCATGGGTCAAGTTTGGTTCCCCCAACTCCAGACCCCCACCAGAAGGACCCTCCTGAACCATCCTGACAGCACATTCCCATCCAACCTGGGGCAACGGGGAGCAGTGCTGACTGAGTGGAGGCCTGGCTCCAGCAGTTCTTAGCACCACTCTTGAGCCTGGGGAAACAGAGAGTCTTCAGCTCAACACTCCGTCCTGTCAAAACAAGCTGCAGTGCCTCACGTTTCAGGGTCTCTCACCCAGCACCTCACCACCGCCCTCAGAGCCAGCAGGCTGTGTGGTCTCCTCTCCTGGTGTGTTTCCCATGGCAGCTCTGCGCTGCCTCCATTGGTGGCAAGCAGCATTGCACCCTTACTATGCTCTCTGGCACCAGAGCTCACCACGCCCTCCAGTGGCGTGAATCGACACTGCCGAGCCTTCCACAGACTCCTAATGCAGCTCCCAAACCCTCCACAGGTCTAAAGCCACACTGGCACTGTCCCTCCAGATTGGGACCTCTGGGCCACACCCCACGAGTCCGCCTGCCACCCAGGAGGAAACCATGCCATTCGAAGCTATGTAGAAGCCTAGGAATGGAGCAACCCTCATGCCTCCCTGAGGACACTCCCAACCTCAACGCCCCCCCCACCAGTCACAAACTCACAGCCTGACATGCTTCCTGACCACTGTGCTCAACTCAGCCCCCAGGGTTCTCGCCTCAGCCCCAGCAGTACGGGCCAGGATACCCCTAAGCCCTAGCCCAAACCCTAGTTTGTATTTTCAGGCTTCCACGCCCAGAGATCTGGCCAATGACCACTCCAGAATGGGAACCACTTGGCCACACCTAAGGACTCTGCCTGCCATCCAGGAGGAAAGCCTTTGGTTCAGGGCTTCCCAGAACCCTCAGACTGCAAGAGACCTGCATGCATTCCTGAGGCCACCCCCTCCACAGATGGTCCACATGACAAAAAATCTCAGAGCTTGAAGTGCCTCTTGACCCCCATTCTTGACTCAGCCCATAAGGGAACCCGTCTAAGTACCGGCAGATTGGGTCTGCCATTTCCCTAGGCCCTAACCCTAACCCTACAGAGCCTTTCATAACTGCGTAAAACCCTCAGAGGGAGAGAAACATTCATGCCAAAACTGAGGCCTCCCCAACATTTGGCGCTACACCGGGCCAAACAGTTGGAGGCTGACACCAAGCCACAAGCTCTACCTCAACTCTTCTTCAGGAAAGCACAACTGCAGAGGGGCCATCGGTTGGTCAGCATAGTCACAGCCTGTATTCTGGATGGCCACGACAGGGACCCGAGAGAACACTCTCCAGTCTACAGCAGTCAGTGTGGTGTGAATTACTGTGCAATGCCGGCCACATCTCACGAGCATTCTGCGAAATCGATATCACTTCAGGAGGAAAGCTGGTGAGAACTGGCCGGAAAATGCCCGGCAAACTCGCTTCGGGCACCACAGGTCTGCAGGGCCACCCCCTGCGCCTGGCCCGGGATTCCGAGAGGTCTTGGCTCAAACGCTCCCAGAAAGCCCTCCCTGAGTCAGGTGCAGGCGAGGTCGTAGCCTCCTGCTCCTCAGCCTCCAGGGGTCCCCTCCCTGGAGCTGGAAGATGGAGCCTGCCCTGAACCTACACCCAGACCCTCACCCTCACCTGCTTTTTCAGCCTTCCATTTCCATGGTCCTGTCCCTCGGACCCTCCAGTTGGGGAACCCTGAGTCCCGCACCAAGAGTCCACCTTACACCCAGGCAGAAATGGTGTCTTTCAGAGCTGCGGATAAGCACACACCGAGAGAGAGAAACTTCATGCCCCCACTGAGGCCAGCCCCAACCTTCAGCGCCCCAGCCGCCTGAAAAGTTGGAGACGGACGCCCAGCCACAACCCCTCCCTCAACTCTGCTCTGGGAAAGCTCCCCTGAGCCTGCACTGAGGCCCCCTGTGGGCTGCGTCGTCTCGGTGCATTTTCCAGGTGGCCACGACATGTCCCGAGCAAGAAAGGGCCCTCAGCCACAGGGGACAGGGCGGTCCGCAGGGCCACCCAATGCTGGCCAATTCTCACAAGCGTTCTGCCCAAATCAATCCCGATCCAAATCGGATTTAGCGAGAATTGCCAAAAATCCCCAGTGAACTTGCTTCCTGTGGCACGTCTGTAGGGCCTCCACCTGGGCCTAGCCCGGGGACCAGAATGACCACAGCCCGAATCCTGTGACAACGCCCTTGACAAGTCACGCACAAGGGAGGACAAGCCCCCTTGCTTCTCACTCTCTGGGGTTCCCACCCCAGTGCTGGCGGTTTGGCCGTGCTATGGCCTCAGGCACTGGACCTAACCCTTGGATGTGTTTTCAGTGTTCCTTCCCCAGGGGCCTGTCCCTGAGCCCTCCCACTGGGGAACCCTGAGTCATACCCCATGAGTACATCTGCCACCCAGGAGGAAACAGTGCCTTTTGGACCTGCGGAAAACCCTCAGAGGGAGAGATACCTTCATGCCCCCCTGAGGCCATCCCCAAACTTCGGCGCCACGCCGGGCCAAAAAGTCGAAGGCTGATGCCCAGCCATGACCCCTCCCTCAACTCTGCTCCAGGAGAGCTCCCCTGCACAGGGGCCCTCAGGTGTGCAGCATTGTCTCTGCGTGTTTTCCCAGATGATCTCGACATGCACTGAGCGAGAAATCGCTCAAGGCCATGGGGGACAGTGCGGTCTGAATGGCTGCCCAACGGAGGCCATCAATGTCAATTTGGGCACAAAGCTCATGAGAATTCGCCGGGAAATCCCCAGCGAACTCGCTTCCTGCGACACAGGTCTGCAAGGCCTCCGCCTGGGCCTGGCCCAGGATCCTGAGTTGTCGCGGCCCCAACCTGGTGAGAAAGCCCTCAATGAGTCAGGTGCATGCACAGCCAACACCTCCTGCTACTCAGCCTCCTGGGGTACCGACGTAGGCCCTGGCAGATGGGCCCTGGCACTAGATGGGCCCACCCCTAGGCCCTGGCACTAACCCTCGCCTGGTTTTTCAGTCTTCCTTACCCAGGGTCCTGTCCCTCAAGCCCTCAACTGTAGGAACCCTGCAACACACCCCAGGAGTCCTCCTGCCACCTAAGTGGGAACCATGCCATTCGGAGCTGCAGAAAACCCTCAGAGCGGGAGACACCTGCATGCCTGCCCCCCCACCAGGCCATCCACCACCATCAGCGGGAGACTGGGCTGATATCTCAGAGGCTGATGCCCAGCCAGTACCCCTTCTCCAACTCTCCCCTGGGAAAGCTCCCCTGCCCTGCAGCCCTTGGGGGAGCCAAGTGGTCA
Source organism: Lutra lutra (assembly GCF_902655055.1). Taxonomy (NCBI): domain Eukaryota; kingdom Metazoa; phylum Chordata; class Mammalia; order Carnivora; family Mustelidae; genus Lutra; species Lutra lutra. The sequence goes on along the minus strand of NC_062278.1, from coordinate 124,495,315 downwards.
CAGCCTGTTTCCCAGGAGGCCTCAACACACACCGAGTGAGAGAGGGCTCTATACTACAGGTGACAGTGGGGCCCAAATCGCCCCCCAACACTGGCCAATTTTCATAAGTTTTCTGCCCAAATTGATGTCGATTTGGGCAGAAAGCTCATGAGAACTGGAAGGAAATCCCCACTGAACTCCCTTCCACGGTGGGGGCCTTTGCAGGGGCTGCCTGGGCCAGATCTGGGGTCCCACAGGATATCGCCTGAGGCCTGTGAGAAAGCATCTAAACACCAGGTGCACACGTGGCCTGGATTGCCTTGGAATGTCAGCCATACCCACCCACTACTCAGCACTCCAGGGAGCCCGCCTCCGCACCGGCAGGTGCCCCCAGGCCCTAGCCCTAACCTTGGGTTGGGATCTCAGGCTTCCTTCCCCAGAGGTCTGTCCTTCAAGCCCTCCAGACTGGGGGCCCCTGAGCCATAAGGCAGGACTCCACCTGCCCCCAAGGAGGAAACCATGCCCTTTGGAGCTGTGCAGAACCCTCAGAATGGAAGAAACTGCATGCCCCCCTGAGGCTACCACCAATGTCTGTGGACCCCTGGCCACAAACCCGGAACCTGATGCCCCTTCTGACAGCAGCCCTTCATTACCCTCCCTGGCAATCCCACCTCAGTAACCACAGATCTTTCCTGTACTCCCAGACTCTCATGGGACTCTTCATGGGGCATATTCTGGGAGCAAATGTCATATCAGAGCCACAGAAACTTCTGGCACTGGTTATAATGAGACTCTGGGATGTCAATGGAGTCCCAAGCCATAGGCCAACTCAGAGTTTGTCTGCAAAGACACGGTTGGTGGGAAACCCAGATACTGACAAAGAGTAGAGGAAGATGGAAAAAGATAGCCTTTTCCATTGTGACTGCACATGTGGCCTAGACCAGGCCCATGCCAGTGCCACAGAGGGCCCAGGAAGCCAGGTGCTCCATAACATTGCTGAGGGCTCAATCAGACTCATCCTGAAGCCCACACATGCTAGATCATCCACTAACTCAGGAGAACCCTAAGTGTGCTCATGGTCTTGGCCTGAACAAGATGACCATCCATGTGGTATATAACCTGCAAGATATACCCACCAGGTAATGGGGACTGACTCAGCCAAACAATATCTACATGGATTTCAACCACAGACAAACGTGTTGTGGGAAGCTCAAGGCCTCCAGAAACACGAGTGGAGGGAGGGAATTCCTGAGGCCTTCATTGTTGGCCAATTTCACTATCATCTTTTTTTATTTTCAAGTGGTGGGGCTGGGGTCAGGCAGGATAGATGTCAATGTCTTCCCACTCTGCCACTGGAAAAGAAGAGCCCTCTCCTCCATCATCCATCATGTTACTGATCTGGGGTGTGGGAAACTACCACCCATGGGCCAAATGGACCTCCCCCCATATTCTCTCAATTGAGTGTGGAACATTAGTTATGGACGATCTGATGCAAGATGTGTCCTTGATCTGATGAGTCCATAACCACAATGCAAGTGTCGAGTCATTGTCAGAGACACCACATGGACTGCAACAACAAACAGAAGGTCTTTACAGAAGACTTTCTAGAAAAATCTATGCCGATCCCTATCTCAAAGATCCTAGGATCATGTCCCTTCTTTGAGTAGAATGTAGTACCTTCTGGGTCAGATCTAGTTTCTTCACCCCCAACGGCAAGGACTTCCATCCTTTTAGCCAGAACACCATCTCCATCTTCCTCTATTGACACCTTGAATGGCACATCTACAGGTCTGCTGCCCAATGGGAATTCACTGTCATTTCCAGGGTAGTGATGCTCAGAAACGGAGGTGTAAGTGTGAGCTTGTGAGGGTGAGCATGGGTTTCCTCTTTGGTAGCCACAGTGTGCAAGGAGAATACAAGACAGCAGCGTGCTTTCTGTCCCACAGGAACGTCCACACAATGTGGTTGCATAGTGATCTCAGAAAGAAGCCACCTTCATAGAACAACCTTCATCTGGGAGGACTCCCATGTCTCTTGCCCTGGACACTAGGTTCCACTGTGGCTGGGGGCACACAGAGGGATAGATACTCCCCTGCCCTTTGGGGTTTTGAAGGATGCCTACTGTTCCAGGACAAAAGATCCCAAAACCATTCATCCGCCTGTCATCCAGCCAAACATCTGTGAGAGAGATCTACCCCAAACAGACTGGACATCTACTCACAGAAGAATGCAATTACTCTGATTCCTTACACCATACAGACACATAAACTCAAAACAGTTTCAAGACCTCAGTGGAAGACTTGAAACCATAGAAATCCTACAAGAGGGCACAGACAGTAATTCTTGACATGGACCAAAGCAACATTTTTCTGTCTCCTGAGGCAAAGGAAATAAAAACAAAAATAAAAACTGGGACTATACCAAAATAAAAAGTTTCCCCCCAGCAGAAGAACTAGGAAGAAATAAGTAATAATAATAAGACAACCTACAAAAAGGGAGAAATATCCATGCAGTAAAAGGATAGTGTCCAAAATATGTGGAGTGGATAAAACTCAACACCAAAAACCAAAAAATCCAGTTAAAAAATAACCCAAAGACATTGTTAGGGTTTGTGATCAAAGGAACGAGACTGATATAAAGCGAAAATCAAACAAAGCTTTATTTTACACCAAGCATCAAAAATCAAACTGACTGGTAGGGGCCATTTCTTACAAAGAGACGACAGTGATGACCCCGACAAGGTCACTCCCAAGAAGGCCGCTCGGGATGAGGCCGCTCTGCACGAGGCTGCTCCACAGATGAGGCCACTCTGGACGAGGCCACTCCGGACGGGACGAGGCTACTTCCAGGATGAGGCCGCTGCTGATGAGGTTGCTCCCCAGACAGGGCCACTCCCCAGACAGGGCCACTCCCCAGATAGGGCCGATCCCCAGACAGGGGCTGCTCTGGTGAGGCCACTCCCTAGACAAGGCTGCTCCCCAAAAGAGGCCACTCTGGAGGAAGCCGCTCCCAGGATGAGGCCGTTCCCGATGATGAAGAGGCGATGACGACAGCAACGATGACAAGGAGGATAACAACCCCAATGACACAGACTCTGTTCCCCATGATGCCACTCTGACAAGGCTGCTCCCCAGAGGAGGCCACCACTCCGGACGAGGCCGCTTGCCGATGAGGCTGCACCCTAGACGAGGCTGCTCCGGACGAGGCTGCTTGCCAATGAGGCCACACCCCAGACAAGGCCGCACCAGAAGAGGTTGCTTGCCGACAAGGCCGCTCCGGATGAGGCCGCTCAACGACAAGGCCGCTAGACGACGAGACCGCTCCCCGGAATGACACCATTCCCACGAGGTATCTCGCCCCGAGCCATGATTCTGGGTGGTGAGGCCACTCAGGGCAGGGCCGAGGCTTGGGGCAGCAAGGCCCCTCGCGGCGGGGCTGCGGCATGGGGCCGTGAGGCCGCTTGTGGTTTGGGGTCGCGAGGCTGTTCACGGCGGGGCCACTCCTCTGTGGTGGCGATGCTGCTGGTGGCGAGGCTGTAGGCTGTTCCCCGCGGCGCCGCTGCCAAGGGTCGCAGTTCCAGGTGGCAGGGCCGCTGGCGTTGGGGCTGCTGGCAGCTTGGGACCACTGGCAGCTCCAGGCCGCTGGCGTCGGGGCCGCCGCCGGCTCTTACAGCTCTTACAGCTCTTACAAGAGCTCTTACAGCTCCTACAGCTCTAACAGCTCTCCTTCTCTCTCCGACGACTCTCCTTCTTCTGCTCCCGCTGACTCTCCTTCTTCTGCTCCTGCCAACTCTCCTTCTTCTTCCTTCTTCTGCCTTCTTCTTCCTCCGACAGCTCTCCTTCTTCTGCTCCCAACAGCCTCACAGACGAACCTTTATGGGGGTGGTTGAGCCCCGCCTACACACAGGTGGCCAATTGAATTCCAATTCACCCCAGTGGATATACACGAGTCCCACCGATTGGATGTCTCCACCCGGCCTGCCCCTACATCCGGGGTCCACAGGCAAGTTCCTCTGGGAGGGGTAGGCCCTTACAACATGAACAGACATTTCTCCAAAGAAGAAATACAGATGGCCAATGGTCCCATGAAAAGATGTTCACCATCACCCAAGCTCAGGAAAATGCAAATCAGAAGTATAATGAAATATTAGCATATACTGTCAGAATGGCTTCCATCGACAGCACAAGGAACAGCAGGTGCTGGGAGGGTGTGGGAAAAGGGGAACTCTCGTGCACTGTTGGTAGAAAAGCAACCTGCTGCAGCCACTGTGGAAAACAGTATGGAGGGTCCTCAAGACATTACAAATAGAGCTACCCTAAGATCCAGCAACCACACTACTGGGTATTTACCCAAATCATATGAAAAAACAATAACTCAAAAGGATACATGCACCCCTATGTTTCTTGCAGCATTATTTACAAAATCACAATATGGAAGCAACACAAGTGTCCATTGATAAAGTGCTAAATGAGCTGAGAGGTGTGTATACACACACAGACACACAGATACACACAGTGGGATATTACTCAGCCATAAAAAGAATGAAATATTGCCATTTGCAGGCACATGAATGGATCTAGAGAGGATTATCCTAAGTGAAATCAGTAAGTCAAAGAAAGACAATACCGTATGATGTCACTCTTGTGTAGAATTGAAGAAACAAATATACATAAATAAAGGAGAAAAAAGAGACAAACCAAAATACAGATTCTTAACAACAGAGAACAAACTGATGGTTACCAAAGGGGAGGTGAATGGAGGGATCAGTGAAATAGATGAAGGGGACTAAGAGTACAATTTTCTTGATGAGCAGTGAGTAATATGTAGAATTAATGACTTATGCTATTGTACACCTGAAACTAACATAACACAGTATGCTAAACTCGACTGGAATTAAACAATAAAAAAGATTTTTCTTTTAGTAACCTACTTGAAAAAGCTTTGATACACAATGTTCATATGCCCTACTTGGGAATATTTCCTCATAAATATTTATTCATTCTATGCCTCGAATTCAAATCTCACTAAATTCTTATATTTTACCTGTTAATTCTAGCCCAGAGGAGCCATGGTCCCTTTTCATCCAGGATCAGCACCTACGCATTCAAAACTGTGAAAGGAGAGAAAGATGCCGTGTCATAATCCAGAAAGCTATTTTTTTCTGTTTTAGTATGAGATGGTCACAGAGTGTGGCACAGGTTTCAGACCTGGTTTGTTCTCTATCCTGGATCACTAATTCAGTGGTCATTACTTGAATGCATTTGGCTACTAGATTTCCTGTGGAAGAGCTTGTTTCCAAGCACATCCATGGAAGACACAAAGGTGGGTGGGCTCAGTGCGTGATAAGAAGAAGGTCAAGTACAGACCAGGGTACGATCCCTCCCCTGATCCAGGAACTGCCATGGGTTCGAGTATGGGAGACAGAAGCAACGGGAAGCCACCAAGCTCACCAGCTGGATGCTGGAGGCACAGGTCAAGGAATCTCATGATGTGGGGTGTGGAGGCAGCTCTGAGCTACCTCTGGGAGGGAGGTGGGGAAGGAATAAGAAAGAGAAACTGCCTGCCCTGGTCCATGCCACCTGCCCACCACTCCTAGCACACATCAGTCTACACTGCTGACACAGCCTGAGCTCAGGATGGGTGGGCTCGGGTCCCTCAGCACTCAGTGGGGCAGCTGGATCCAGGGCTCAGGGACATGCAGAGGGAGGTGGCAGGGAAGGCTGCCCTCTGAGGTCATCCCCTCTTGGAGCAGAGAGCCCTGCATGACTGCTGAAAACCCACTGAGAGGTTTTAAAGACATGCTGTGGATGAACTCAGGAATGGAGAAACAAAACAATATTGGTTTTTAAGGTAAAAGCTGTCACCTGAGGAAGTACCACAGCTTCCCTGAGGAGGGCTGGGGGAGGGCAGGCCAGGCTGAAAAGGAGGGCGTGGCTTTCCTGATTGGGAACCTGCAGCCTCCTACCAGGGCAGGGCATCTTCCTCACCTCACAGGGACCACAGTTCCATCAGGGGACTGACAGAGCTGCCTCTTGAGAAGGCTACCCTGGCATCAGCTTGCACAAGGCAGAGGATGAGGGCCAAATGGAGGGAGGGCAATACCCCGGGGGGCCATAGGGCAAGAGCAGAGGCTCATGACCATGAAGATGATGAAAAATAGGAGGTGGTAGCATAGGAGTCCCTGGCATGAAAGTGCCACTGGCAGAGTGTCCACAGCTACAGCGACTGGGTGCCTACTGTGCCAGACATGGTTCACTTCAGTGGATTCCAGTTTAGTGCTGACCACAACCCTAGGAAGTGTGCACCACCACTGCCCTCCTCTCCCCATGTTGCTGCTAGGAGTCACAGTCACCAGATCCCAATCAGTGTTCATGGAAACCGAGCACTAACTCCCACCACACACTGACCCTCTGGTGGTGGGCCAATGTGACTCTTGTGTCTGGCCAGAGACTGCTGTCTACCTGTCTCCACACAACTCAACAGACAGGAGGGTGTCCCTGAATTCCACAAGTTCTGATGAGACAGACCACAGGCCCCACTACCCCAGCCACCACTAACACCCAGTGGGTCACTCGGGACTTTGGCTACTGTCATGAAACTCACCATGCCCTTTTCCTGTTGATTCCAACAGAAAGTCGGGTTCTGATCCCCCAATTTACCATACATCCTAGATTATGACTTGGGGCCATGCCATGAATGACATGGCACCTTTCTGTTAGAGAAGGTCACCCTGCACCTCCTGGAAAATATTTTGAAGGAAGTACATGTGCATCTGGGCTACAGTGTGAACAGCGGTACATAGCTGTCATGGTAGTAATCAGTAATTCTAACAAGGGTTGACCACCTCCCCCCGAGTCTCACAAAATCTTCCTCTGTCCCCATGGAAGTCGTGGTCTGCCCTCAGAAAATACCCCAGGAAACTAACCTTTAAATTGAATGCTCCCTTCATGCTCTGGTTCAAAACTTGTCCAACCACAACAGTATGAAAGTAGAAATCAGCCAGAAGAAGAAAATGGGACACTCACGAATATGTGGAAATTCAACAACATGCTAGTAAACAACAACAGTCAAATAAGAATTCAAAAGAAAATATAAAAGTACCTTGAGACAAATGAAAAAGAGAATCTATGAAAAGTTATGGGATGCAGCCAAAGTAGCTCTAAGGGGGAAGTTCATAGAAATTTAGGTCCTCATCAATCCATCTAAAAGCTCTCCAATAACCAACCTAATATATACAGGAAAGAAGTGGGGAGGAGCAAAGCCCCAAATCAGTAGATAGAAGGAAATAACAAAAGAGAAAGTGGAAATAAATCCAACAGACACTAAAAAGACAAGAGATCAATGAAAATGAAAATATGAGCTGCCTTTTTTGGAAAGATAAACCAAACTGACAAATGTTTAGCTAGACTCACCAAGAAAGAGAGAGTATTCAAATACAATCAGGAAAGAAAGATAATTGATTCCTGACTCACATGAAAATCCTGGAGAACACAGACAACAACCTCTTCAACCTTGGGCACTGCAACTTCTTGCAAGACATGTCTCTAAAGGCAGGGGAAAAAAGCAAAAATGAACTACTGGGACTCCATCAAAGTAAAAGCTTCTGCACAGCAAAGGAAACAATTAACAAAACTAAAAGGCAACCTACAGGATGGGAGAAGATATTTGCAAATGGCATGACAGATAAAGGTCTGGTATCCAAGATGTACAAAGATCTGTTCAAACTCAACACCCAAGAAACAAAGAAACCACTCAAGAAATGGGCAGAAGACAGGAAGAGACACTTCTCCAAGGAAGACACACAAATGGCCAACAGTCCATGAAAAATGTTCCACATCAATTCTCATCAGAGAATTCAAAACCACAATGAGATACCACCTTCCAGCAGTTAGAAAGTCTAAAACTAACAGAACAGGAAACAACAACTGTTGGCGAGGATGTGGAGAAAGGGGAACCCTCTTATACTGTTGGTGGGAATGCAAGCTGGTGCTGTCACTCTGGAAAACAGCATGCAGGTTCCTCAAAAAGTTAAAAGAGAGGTGCCCTATGACCCAGCAATTGCACTCCTGGGTATTTACTCCAAAGATACAGATGCAGTAAAACAAAGGGACACATGATCCACAACATTCACAGCAGCAATGTCCACAAGAGCCAAACTGTGGAAGTAGCTGAGATTTCCTTCAGCAGAGGAATGGATAAAGAGGATGTGGTACATACATACCATAGAATTTTACAAGGCCATCAAAAGGGACAAATGCCCACCATTTGCATTGACATGGATGGAACTGGACAGGGTTACGCTAAATGAAATCAGTCAAGCAGAGAACAACAATGATCATATGGTGTCACTCATATGTGGAACACAAGGAATAGTGTGGAGGACCACAGGGGAAGGGATGGAAAACTAAATGGGAAGGAATCAGAGAGGGAGACAAACTATGAGAGACTCTTAATCACAGGAATCAAACTGGAGGAGAGGTAGGTTGGGGGCAGGGTAGTGGGGTGATGGGTAGTGGGGTGATAGGACTGGACATGTGGTAATGAGCCCTGGGAGTTACATGCAAGTAATGAATCATTGACCATTACATCAAAAATTATAACTTGGCTAACTGAATTTAAATTAAAAATGTGAAATTGGAAGGGGAGGTGAACCATGAGAGACTATGGACTCTGAAAAACGATCTGAGAATTTTGAAGGGGTGGGGGGTGGGAGGTTGGGGGCACCAGGTGGTGGGTATTGTAGAGGGCACGGATTGCATGGAGCACTGGGTGTGGTGCAAAAATAATGAATACTGTTATGCTGAAAAAATAAAAAATTAAAAAAAAATAATAAAATTAAAAAAAATAAAAATAAATAAATTAAAAATGTGAAAAACTTAAAAAAAAAGAAAGAAACTTGAGCTATTATAAGGAATATCATGAAAATACAAAGGATCGTTGGAGAGTACTATGAGTTAGTAGAGGCCAACACCTTGGACAACCTAGAAGAAATGGATAAGTTCCTAACAACAACCTAGAATGAACCATAAGGGAAAAAAAATCTGAACAGACTGATCACTAGTAAAAAGATAGAATCAATAATCAAATCCTCCCAGGAAACAAATGCCCCAGACCAGACAGTTTTTCAGTGAGGAGTTCAACCAGATGGTAGAAAAAGGATTAATACCAACCCTTCCCAAACTGTTTTTATAAAAGCAGAGAAGGGCATACATCCAAACTCATTTCATGAAGGCAGCAGTACCCTGCTACCAAAACAAGACAAGGATACTACAAGAAAAGGAAAGGCCAATATCCCTCATGAACAGAGATGCAAAAATCCTCAACAAATTATAGGCAACATTAATTCGACAATCAATCAGGAGAATCACACAACATGATCCAGTGGGATCTATTCCAGGGATGCAAGGATGTTTCCACACCTGCACATCTACCAATAGCACACACCACCTTAACAAAATAAAAGATAAAAATCTTAAGATTATTATAATAGATGCAGAAAGAACACTTGACAAGATTTGATATCCATTTACGATAAAGACTCTAAACCATCTGGGTACTGAGGGAACATACCTCATCCAAACAGAGGCCCTATATGAACAGCCCACAGCTGATGTTATACTTGAGGGTGAAATGCTAAACATATTCCCACTACCAGCAAGAACAAGATAAAGATGCCCACTCTTACCACTTCCATACATCAACGTATTGAAAACCCTTGCTAAATGATTTAGACACACACACACACATATATAATATGAAATCTAAATAGGAAAAGAAAATGGTCACTATTTGCAGATGACATATTATATGCAGAAATCCCTAAGGAGTCCACCTAAAAAATAAATTGTTTTATTAACAAATAAAAGAATCTGAGTAAAGTAAAATAAATAAATTCAGTAAAGCTGCAGGATACAAAGTCAATATACAGAGAAATGTTGCATTTCATTTTTTTAAATTTTTTATTTTTTATAAACATATATTTTTATCCCCAGGGGTACAGGTCTGTGAATCGCCAGGTTTACACACTTCACAGCACTCACCATAGCACACATCCTCCCCAATGTCCATAACCCCACCCCCCCTACCAACCCGCCTCCCCCCATCAACCTTCAGTTTGTTTTGTGAGATTAAGAGTCACTTAGGGTTTGTCTCCCTCTCAATCCCATCTTGTTTCATTTACTCTTCTACCCCCTTAACCCCCCAAGTTGCATCTCCTCTCCCTCATATCAGGGAGATCATATGATAGTTGTCTTTCTCCAATTGACTTATTTTGCTAAGCATGATACCCTCTAGTTCTATCCACGTCATCGCGAATGGTAAGATTTCATTTCTTTTGATGGTTGCATAGTATTCCATTGTGTATATATACCACATCTTCTTTATCCATTCATCTGTTGATGGACATCTACATTCTTTCCATAGTTTGGCTATTGTAGACATTGCTGCTATAAACATTCGGGTGCACGTGCCCCTTCGGATCACTACGTTTGTATCTTTAGGGTAAATACCCAGTAGTGCAATTGCTGGGTCATAGGGTAGTTCTATTTTCAACATTTTGAGGAACCTCCATGCTGTTTTCCAGAGTGGTTGCACCAGCTTGCATTCCCACCAACAGTGTAGGAGGGTTCCCCTTTCTCCACATCCTCGCCAGCATCTGTCATTTCCTGACTTGTTCATTTTAGCCATTCTGACTGGTGTGAGGTGATAGCTCATTGTGGTTTTGATTTGTATTTCCTGATGCCGAGTGACTTTTTCATGTGTCTGTTGGCCATCTGGATGTCTTCTTTGCAGAAACGTCTGTTCATGTCTTCTGCCCATTTCTTGATTGGATTATTTGTTCTTTGGGTGTTGAGTTTGCTAAGTTCTTTATAGATTTTGGACACTAGCCCTTTATCTGATATGTCGTTTGCAAATATCTTCTCCCATTCTGTCAGTTGTCTTTTGGTTTTGTTAACTGTTTCCTTTGCTGTGCAAAAGCTTTTGATCTTTATAAAATCCCAATAGTTCATTTTTGCCCTTGCTTCCCTTGCCTTTGGCGATATTCCTAGGAAGATGTTGCTGTGGCTGAGGTCGAAGAGGTTGCTGCCTGTGTTCTCCTCAAGGATTTTGATGGATTCCTTTCTCACATTGAGGTCCTTCATCCGTTTTGAGTCTATTTTCGTGTGTGGTGTAAGGAAATGTTCCAATTTCATTTTTCTGCCTGTGCCTGCCCAATTTTCCCAACACCATTTATTGAAGAGGCTGTCTTTTTTCCATTGGACATTCTTTCCTGCTTTGTTGAAGATTAGTTGACCATAGAGTTGAGGGTCTATTTCTGGGCTCTCTATTCTGTTCCATTGATCTATGTGTCTGTTTCTGTGCCAGTACCATGCTGTCTTGATGATGACAGCTTTGTAATAGAGCTTGAAGTCCGGAATTGTGATGCCACCGACTTTGGCTTTCTTTTTCAATATTCCTTTGTCTATTCGAGGTCTTTTCTGGTTCCATATAAGTTTTAGAATTGTTTGTTCCATTTCTTTGAAAAAAATGGATGGTATTTTGATAGGAATTGCATTAAATGTGTAGATTGCTTTAGGTAGCACAGACATTTTCACAATATTTATTCTTCCAATCCAGGAGCATGGAACATTTTTCCATTTCTTTGTGTCTTCCTCAATTTCTTTCATGAGGACTTTATGGTTTTCTGAGTATAGATTCTTAGCCTCTTTGGTTAGGTTTATTCCTAGGTATCTTATAGTTTTGGTTGCAATTGTAAATGGGATTGACTCCTTAATTTCTCTTTCTTCTGTCTTGTTGTTGGTGTAGAGAAATGCAACTGATTTCTGTGCATTGATTTTATATCCTGACACTTTACTGAATTCCTGTACAAGTTCTAGCAGTTTTGGAGTGGAGTCTTTTGGGTTTTCCACATATAGTATCATATCATCTGCGAAGAGTGGTAGTTTGACTTCTTCTTTGCCGATTTGGATGCCTTTAATTTCCTTTTGTTGTCTGATTGCTGAGGCTAGGACTTCTAGTACTATGTTGAACAGCAGTGGTGATAATGGACATCCCTGCCGTGTTCCTGACCTTAGCGGAAAAGTTTTCTGTTTTCCTCCATTGAGAATGATATTTGCGGTGGGTTTTTCATAGATGGTTTTGATAATATTGAGGTATGTGCCCTCTATCCCTACACTTTGAAGAGTTTTGATCAGGAAGGGATGCTGTACTTTGTCAAATGCTTTTTCAGCATCTATGGAGAGTATCATATGGTTCTTGTTCTTTCTTTTATTAATGTGTTGTATCGTATTGATTGATTTGCAGATGTTGAACCAAACTTGCAGCCCTGGAATAAATCCCACTTGGTCGTGGTGAATAATCCTTTTAATGTACTGTTGAATCCTATTGGCTAGTATTTTGGTGAGAATTTTCGCATCTGTGTTCCTCAAGGATATGGGTCTGTAGTTCTCTTTTTTGATGGGATCCTTGTCTGGTTTTGGGATCAAGGGGATGCTGGCCTCATAAAATGAGTTTGGAAGTTTTCCTTCCATTTCTATTTTTTGCAACAGTTTCAGGAGAAGAGGAATTAATTCTTCTTTAAATGTTTGGTAGAATTCCCCTGGGAAGCCATCTGGCCCTGGGCTTTTGTTTGTTTGGAGATTTTTGATGACTCTTCCAATCTCCTTACTGGTTATGGGTCTGTTCAGGCTTTCTATTTCTTCCTGGTTCAGTTGTGGTAGTTTATATGTCTCTAGGAATGCATCCATTTCTTCCAGAGTGTCAAATTTGTTTGTGTAGAGTTGCTCATAGTATGTTCTTATAATTGATTGTATTTCTTTGGTGTTAGTTGTGATCTCTCCTCTTTCATTCATGATTTTCTTTATTTGGGTCCTTTCTCTTTTCTTTTTGATAAGTCTGCCCAGGGGCTTATCAATCTTATTAATTCTTTCAAAGAACCAGCTCCTAGTTTCATTGATTTGTTCTATTGGGTTTTTTTTTTTGTTTTTTTTTTTTTTTTTGGTATCTATTTCATTGATTTCTGCTCTGATCTTTATGATTTCTCTTCTCCTGCTGGGTTTAGGCTTTCTTTCTTGTTCTTTCTCCAGCTCCTTTAGGTGTAGAGTTAGGTTGTGTACCTGAGAGCTTTCTTGTTTCTTGAGAATGGCTTGTACCTCTATATATTTTCCTCTCAGGACTGCCTTTGTTGTGTCCCACAGATTTTGAACCGTTGTGTTTTCATTATCATTTGTTTCCATGAATTTTTTCAATTCTTCTTTAATTTCCTGGTTGACCCATTCATTCTTGAGAAGGATGCTGTTTAGTCTCCATGTATTTGGGTTCTTTCCAAATTTCCTCTTGTGATTGAGTTCTAGCTTCAGAGCATTGTGGTCTGAAAATATGCAGGGAATGATCCCAATCTTTTGATACCGGTTGAGACCTGATTTAGGACTGAGGATGTGATCTATTCTGGAGAATGTTCCATGTGCACTAGAGAAGAATGTGTATTCTGTTGCTTTGGGGTAAAATGTTCTGAATATATCTGTGATGTCCATCTGGTCCAGTGTGTCATTTAAGGCCTTTGTTGTTGTCATGTAAGGCCTCCTTGTTGATCTTTTGCTTGGATGATCTGTCCATTTCAGTGAGGGGAGTGTTAAAGTCCCCTACTATTATTGTATTATTGTTGATGTGTTTTTTTGATTTTGTTATTAATTGGTTTATATAGCTGGCTCCTCCATGTTAGGGACATAGATATTTAAAATTGTTAGATCTTCTTGTTGGACAGATCCTTTGAGTATGATATAGTGTCCTTCCTCATCTCTTATTATAGTCTTTGGCTTAAAATCTAATTGATCTGATATAAGGATTGCCACCCCTGCTTTCTTCTGATGTCCATTAGCATGGTAAATTCTTTTCCACCCCCTCACTTTAAACCTGGAGGTGTCTTCAGGTCTAAAATGAGTTTCTTGTGGGCAATATATAGATGGGTTTTGTTTTTTTATCCATTCTGATACCCTGTGTCTTTTGATTGGGGCATTTAGCCCATTAACATTCAGGGTAACTATTGAGAGATATGAATTTAGTGCCATTGTATTGCCTGTAAGGTGACTGTTATTGTATATTGTCTCTGTTCCTTTCTGATCTACTACTTTTAGGGTCTCTCTTTGCTTAGGGGACCCCTTTCAATATTTCTTGTAGAGCTGGTTTGGTGTTTGCAAATTCTTTCAGTTTTTGTTTGTCCTGGAAGCTTTTAATCTCTCCTTCTATTTTCAATGATAGCCTAGCTGGATATAGTATTCTTGGCTGCATGTTTTTCTCTTCTAGTACTCTGAATATATCATGCCAGCTCTTTCTGGCCTGCCAGGTCTCTGTGGATAAGTCTGCTGCCAATCTAATATTTTTACCATTGTATGTTACAGACTTCTTTTCCTGGGCTGCTTTCAGGATTTTCTCTTTGTCACTAAGACTTGTAAATTTTACTATTAGGTGATGGGGTGTGGACCTATTCTTGTTGATTTTGAGGGGGGTTCTCTGAACCTCCTGGATTTTGATGCTTGTTCCCTTTGCCATATTGGGGAAATTCTCTCCAATAATTCTCTCCAATATACCTTCTGCTCCCCTCTCTCTTTCTTCTTCTTCTGGAATCCCAAATATTCTAATGTTGTTTCATCTTATGGTGTCACTTATCTCTCGAATTCTCCCCTCGTGGTCCAGTAGCTGTTTGTCCCTCTTTTGCTCAGCTTCTTTCTTCTCTGTCATTTGGTCTTCTATATCGCTAATTCTTTCTTCTGCCTCATTTATCCTAGCAGTGAGAGCCTCCATTTTTTATTGCACCTCATTAATAGCTTTTTTTGATTTCAACTTGGTTAGATTTTAGTTCTTTTATTTCTCCAGAAAGGGTTTTTATATCTCCTGAGAGGGTTTCTCTAATATCTTCCATGCCTTTTTCTAGCCCGGCTAGAACCTTGAGAATCGTCATTCTGAACTCTAGATCTGACATATTACCAATGTGTGTATTGATTAGGTCCCTAGCCTTTGGTCCTGCCTCTTGTTCTTTTTTTTGTGGTGAATTTTTCTGCCTTGTCATTTTGTCCAGATAAGAGTACATGAAGGAGCAAGTAAAGTACTGAAAGGGTGGCCATAAACCCAGGAAAATATGCTTTAACCAAATCAGAAGAGATCCCAAATCGTGAACGGGGAGAAAGGGGATAAAAAGAGGTTCAGAAAGAAAAAAAAAAATTAAGAAACAATTTTAAAAAAAGAAAACGAATAAAGAAAAAATATAAAAAAGATATAAATATATATATATATATATATATATATATATACACATATATGTATATATATATATATATAAAAGATAATCTGGTTAAAAAACGTTAAAAAAGAAAAGGGTAAAAGTTAAAAAAAATTTGGCAGAAGAAGAGAAAAATAAATTGAAAACAAAAAAAAATTAAAAATTAAAATTAACTTAACTGCAAGGCTAAAGAATCATGGGGAGAAAGCCATGAGTTCCGTGTTTTGCTTTCTCCTCCTCTGGAATTCCGCTGCTCTCCTTGGTATTGAACCTGCACTCCTTGGTAGGTGAACTTGGTCCTGGCTGGATTTCTTGTTGATTTTCTGGGGGTGGGGCCTGTTGTAGTGAATCTCAAGTGTCTTTGCCCCAGGCGGAATTGCACCGCCCTTACCAGGGGCCTGGCTGAGTAATCAGCTCAGGTTTGCTTTCGGGAGCTTTTGTTCCCTGAATGCTTTCCGTAGAGTTCCGGAGGACGGGAATGAAGATGGCGGCCTCCCAGTCTCTGGCCTGGTGGAGCCGAGAGCCTGGGGCCCCACTCCTCAGTGCACCCTCAGAGAACAGCGCCCAATCGCCCCCATCTCCCTGGCCTCCGGCCGTGCTCCAAGCTCACCAAGCCTGCGACCGGTTCAAGGTAACCCCGACCTGAGAGCTCACTCCTCGGTTCTGTCTCTATAGCCGGCTTCCCCATTCTAATACCTGTAAGCTCTGTGACACTCAGACACCCCCGATCCTTCTGTGACCCTGCGGGACCTGAGGCCATGCTGACCCCATGTGGGCTTCACCCCGGTTTAGCCTCTGGAGCGATGTCCCTCAGCAGAATAGACTTTTAAAAGTCCCGATTTTGTGCTCCATTGCTCCACCGCTTGTCGGGAGCTGGCCCCTCCCCCCACGGTCTATCTTCCTGTCGCTTTGGATTCACTTCTCCGCCAGTCCTACCTTTCAGAAAGTGGTTGGTTTTCTGTTTCTAGAATTGCTGTTGTTCTTCTCTTCTCTGGGAAAGCAAACTGGTGCAGTCACTGTGGAAACCAGTACGAAGGTTTCTGAAAAAATTAAGAATAGGACTACCATGTGATCTAGTAATTCCACCCCTGGATATTTACCTGAAGGAAACGGGAACACTTATGAAAGAGGTATCTGTGCCCCTCTGTTAACATCATTTACAATAACCAAGATATGTAAATAAACTATATGTCCATTGGTGGATGAATATATAAAGAAATGTGGACTATATATTCAATGGAATATTTAGCCATAAAAAAAAAAAAGAAAATTCTGCCATTTGAGACAATATGGATGGCCCTTGAGGGAATAACGCTAAGTGAAATAAATCATACAGAGAATGACAAATATTGTATGATCTCACTTATATGTGAAATCTTTAAAAAAACAAACAAACTCATAGAAAAAGAGATCAGATATGTGGTTACCAGAGGTCAAGTGTAGGAGAAGGGGAGAGTTAGACAAGATGGTTCAAAAGGTACAGACCTCCAGTTACAAGAGAAATAGGCACTGGGGATGTGATATACAACATGATGACTATAGCTAACACTAATGGATTGTATAGCTGAAATTTGCTAAGAGAGTAAATTCTAAATGTTCTCATCACAAGGGAAAAAACTATTTTTTTTTTGTATCCAAAGGAGGTGATGGATGTTAACTTATTTTGATAATCATTTCACAATATATATAAGTCAAGTCATTATGGTGTACACCTTAAACTTATACAGTGCTGTGTGTTGATTATATCTCAATAAAACTGAAAAACAAACAACACTGATTATTATCTTACAGTTTGGAAGGTCAGAAGTCCGACATAAACTTATTAGGCTGAAGACAAGGCGTTGGCAGGGCTGCGTCACTTCTGGAGGTTGTAGGGGGAGAATCCACATCTATTCCATTGCCTTTTCCAGCTTCCAGAGACTGCCTGCATTCCTTGGCTGATGGTCCCTTCCTCCATCTTTAAAGTCAGCAGTGCAACTTCTTCGAATATCAATCTAACATCTTCACCATCCTCCTGATTCTGACCATCTGCCTTCCCCTTATGAGGACCAATGTGTTTATATTGGAACCACCTAGATAATTTCCCCATCTCAAGATCTCCACCTTAATCACCTCAGCAATGTCCCTTTTAACATGTAATAGAACATGGTTGCAGATCTCGGGGATTAGGATGAGGATGGGGGGAATTATTCTGCTTACCAGAGTGCTCATCTGTTATTTACATCATGATTTGTGGACTGAAGAGCTACCAATAAAGTGTGAACTTGCTGCAGTTACTCAGATAATATACCATGAGAACTGAAATTTGAATTCTGCGATTAGGGGCACTAGCCTTATTTAAGTAAACCATGGTAACTGGAATTTGCGTATAACTTAATCATTCATAGCAAGGGCTGCCTGTTTTAAGTCCAGCTGATAAGTCAGAAGGATGAGAAGATGCGTAGGATTACACATCCAGAGCCACTGCTGCAGAAGATCAGGTGGAAATGACCTATATGTCTGCACTCATGTTTAGAGAAGAAGAGAAGAGCCTTTTCTTGTGCTGGATCTCAATACTGACAGCACTACAGCTTTTCTCTCTGAGAAACATGGTATAGGTAAATATGGAAAAAAAAACTCAAGAAATAATGATATAACTTCCCTCTTATCTTTGCCATCTTCTGCTTACTCCCCCTCACCCCCCAAAAAACATGTCTGAGTATTTTGTGCACTAAAATGCAAGTACTAATAGTGTATTATCCTTTGTTTATAAAGCAACTGTTTTTTTTTTAAATTTCTGGTTAATAAACATAAAAGAACTTTTCTGATAACTGATTATGAAATAAGAAACATTTCCTATGTGCACAGACATTGCTGAACCTACTTAACAATGCAAACCCTAGAATAAATAACTAGGAACTCAGCTTTTGGAAACTCTTAGATGAAACACAATTTAAAAAACTGAAATACTGATATAAATTTCTCATAAATTCTTTTATTTCAATAGCAAGAAAGTCAGTAATACACCTTTGATTAGAATTACAAAATATCATCTCTTTAGCATGGGTATTCTCACCACACCACAAACACAGAAAGGGGCACTAAGAGATGGATATGGAGGTGTCTTCCTTCTTTGGCATTATTGTATTAAACTGCAGTATAAACTTCTGATCTTACAGAACAGGATACCTCTTGAAGAGGTATAGCTTATTTTATAATATCTAAGTATTGCAAATATATTCATTGTATGAATTGAGGAGGGAAAAGGAGAAGAAACACCATTTCATGAAAATCCATTCCTGGATGACATCCTTATCAAGCATACCACTTTACAGACTTCAGAATTTATTAGCCAATGCTGCTTACAAAGACGATTCTGGCAGTCTTAAATTAATATTGGACAAAAAAAATCACACACAATGCCTAACTGTGGTAGTTTATGAGAAACTAAATCTCTATCTGCCTATGGTTCCTGCTGGGGTCTGCATCACAAGTGTGATGCACAGGGCTGGAAATGCCCCGAGACAGCAGCTCCACAGTCTTCATGCTTCACACAGATGAGAGCCAAAGTGCTAAGTGCATATTTCAATCACGTGTTCTGAACCCGTTTAGAGCCACAAAGAGCTGGAAAAGGCGATTTCAGTCCCTCTTTGAGAGGGAATACAATCATTAAACTTGGTATTTTGCCTCAAAAAAAGTTTCTTCACACTACAGAGAATAAAGTCTGACATACATTTTGAAACTCTCACTAACATCACTATTCCACATCCATCAAGACTTGAGAGTTGGTCTTCCTGAAATACGTGAAAGGGTAATCTCTCTTCCACGTGGTTGTACCTACACCAGGCTTCCCAACAAGGACTTCATCATCTATACAATTACACATCAAAGTCTTTCAGCTCTCCCCAGCTTGCACCTATTTTCACTCTCACTTTCAGTTTCACAGAAAGTTCTATGGCACTTTCCATTTCATTCTTGACAATCTGAGCTACCTGCAAAAAAAGAAAAAAAAAAAAATAGGTTAACAAACTCTTTTCCCAATCGAAGAATGTTTTCCAACCCACCACTGAGGTGATAAGCCAGACTGCAGCTTTTCACCTCATGGTTCTTAAAACTCAAAATCCAAAAAGAAATAGGCATTCTAAACTTGTCTATACTGATGAGCAGGAGCTCTGCCAGTTTCAGTGAGAATGCTCAGTTTTTAAACCCTCAGGGCAAGATTCTCATCTAACTTCTCCCAAACAAAAACAGCCTTGCATCAAAAAAGTTTCTTTAAAAATGAATATGAAATGGAGCACTCTTAGCTCTTTCTCTACCCTTATGGACTCAACATTTATGTAGCCATCCTGGGGTTCCAGGGAAGGGTTCCAGAAACCTCATGCACCTTAACTTGACCTTCAGCATCTTAGTGTTCTATGAAATGGACGCAAACCCTGCAAAAATACCTGAACAACATCCTCTTCTGCCACTTCATATAAGAGCTCATCATGGAGTTGAAGGACGAAGAAACCTCCTCTGATTGGGGAGAACATCCCTTGTAGTTTTCTCTTTGGTAACAATCCTACCCCATGAAAAAAGTAGGAAAACTGATCAGCATGTCACCGTGCTATAGAATAGGTTTTTTTGTTCGTTTGTTTTTAGGGATTTTGAGAAACGGGAGAATTTTAATTAAGTGATTAAGATATATAAGATTTAGAACTATTAGGAAAGTATCCACTTGCTGACTTTCCACCTATCAGGTAAACTCAAAACTCTACCAGCTTCCTCCCAGAAAGGAGGAACATAACAAAGAAGTCAGTAAATGGAGTTTGAAGAACTCTTCTCCAAAAGACATCATCTAACTTATTTCCTATAAACAACCAACATCTTCACTTTCCATGGCGCCTTTACTACCAACTTCTCTAAATAATAGCACCAGAGTAGTAAGGGGCCTGATCCCTGCCCCAGGAAAGTGAGCTGGTATTGTCTTTAGGCAGTTTATAAGGACACTCCCTGATATCTTCTTATGGCCAGAAGTGTCACTGTGGTAGAACTGGGGTTTTACCAATTGGACCACATGCAACAAATAAGTAATTATAAACCCAGGGTCCAAATGAGGACTTCAGAGACTACTTCAAGTTATGTGTTAGAGTCTGTATCTGTACATGTTTCTGTGGAGTGATCTTTCAGCATATTCTCAAAAGACCCTATAACTCCACTGTATCAGACTTAGTTACATCTCCTAACAAGCTGGGCCTACTGGTACAGATTATGCCCCACTAATCACTAAGATAAGGTTACTTTAGAGTAACTGCCCTTAATCATTTCCCCATATCTCAGAGCAGTCCTTCTTCTCTGCCACCCAAATTTCCCACTGATAGTTCCAGGCAGCACAAACATGATCTTCCTTATATCTGGTGCTTCCCTCAGAGAGGGCTCTTCAGCTGTCATAATCTGCAGCCCAAATTTATTCACAGGTAGTTCTTACAGGGTAAGAGAGCAAATACAGATGAGGCTGTGGCAAGCTGCTTCCATCCCAGGGCCACAAATGCTGTGCATCTATCTGTTTGCCAGCTGACTAAAATCTGCTCTGCCTCACCAGGCCCCACTTAGCTCACATCATTGGTTATCAGGACGCTTTTCTGCTTTCCAGTCACCATACCTCCATCCTCTGGATTTCCTGTTGTGCTTTGGCTTCTGATCCCAAATGCTATGATCCTCCTGCTTCCTGTGTGGGCTGCTTCCTTGGGCTCAGCTGACCTACCACTACCTTTAACCCAGCACAAGCCCAGGACGTGATCCTCAGGGACATACCCACATTGCCTTCCACCCACTCCAAAAGCGGTTATTGTCCATATCCTCATTCTGGCCCCGCATCACTCTGCTGTGAACAGTTCTGTAAATATTTCAGCCACAGATCACATCTTCCCTTTGATTTTAAACTTAAAAGAGGTTGATAACTTCTATTTCCAAATCCCCTTAAGCACACAGTATAGTATTATCACCCAAATTAGTTTGATCACTTATTCTCCCTATAAAGAGAGAGAATGCATTTTATGTGGTATGAGTGTGGTGTGTGTGTGCACACTGATAACCATACAAAAAATGTTGAATGAGTAGCCTTAGATATTATGGGGGGAGGTAAGACAATAAAATTAATAATCCTCATGTGATGGGCAAGTCTTTATATCTATATATTTTTGTATGTAAGAGAACATCTTTATATCTGTGTGACTGACTATATTATTCTCTGCAATGTATATGTATGTCTCTTCTAGAAATATGTTGACATATTGTGAGTTTATTATTTTCAAATGTTAATATATGTTTTTGAATTTCCTGTTTAAATTTCTAATATGGTAAATATTAGTATACATAAACTACATAAAGAAAAGTTCTTTGGGACCCTTAGTAATTCTGAGAATGTAAAGACATCATGAGACCAAAACATTTGAAAACTGATGAAAAATAATGAGTAAAATGCTTCCCTTTTTCTTTTCTGATACAATTAATCTCACTACATTATAGCAGGGTTCTCATTTATGAACAAACCTGTTCTGTCACTTTGGAGCATACTCTCCCGATGACCATGTGACTTGAAGGTTGAGCGGAAGGTCTCTAACTGCTTCTGAATATTAACTGTGGCTATTTTAACAATATCAGCTGCCGAACCTTGGACTGTTGTGTTGATAGCCTGACGCTCAGCCTATGAAAATAAATAACAAGGGCTCCATCAGATACACCTACATGGTTTCATACCTGCTTTTAGTATCCACAGATCAGTGCTCACATCTGTTAACCTGAACCAAGATGTAACTCAGGACACCAACTATTAAGCTGCACCCTAACAACTAGAATGATCTAGGGCTCTAGATTCTGGGCTATCGTCCACATGAAAACAGTCTAAATAGAAGAAGGTCAGATTGCTTCAGTTTAGAAATCTAAACTAAATCTAAATATTCCGTAATCTAAACATAACACAATAATAAATAAATAAATAAATAAGGACTGAGGTACCATTACACAGTTACCAGAATGGCTAAAAGACCAATGACAGCACGCAACGGCAAGAATGTAGATAAACAGAGCTGATGGCAATGTTAACTGGGATAACCACTCTGCAAAACTGTTAGGTAGTATATACTACAGGTATAAATGTGCTTATTCTATGACTCACCAATTCCACTCTAAAGATAATGAAGTTGGGCACATATGTTTACCAAAAGACACATATAAGAATGTTCATAGCAGGTTTATTAATGATAGCTAAAACCTGGAAATAGTGAAAATTTCTGCCATCATTCAAACAGATAAATAAATTGTTGGTATGTTCCCACAATGTCAGTTAAATAAAGACATGAGCTAGAGTTGCATATGACACTAATGAATCTCACAGACCTATATTTGAGTGAAAAAAGTAAGACCCAAGAGTATATACAGTACATTTGCACTTAAGTAAAATTCAAGTTCATATAAAACTACCCTATAGTTTCATGTGTGTGCTGGGGTGGGGAGTGGATGGTATTGATTTCGAGGGAACATAAAGAAGCCTTCTGGGTAGAAGACATGAACAGACACCTTTCCAATGAAGACATACAAATGGCTAACAGGCACATGAAAAAATGTTCATCATGATTAGCAATCAGGGAGATTCAAATCAAAACCACATTGAGATACCACCTGACACCAGTTAGAAGGGCCAAAATTAACAAGACAAGAAACAAGTGTTGGAGAGGATGTGGAAAAAGGGGAACCTCTTACACTGTTGGTGGGAATGCAAGTTGGTGCAGCCACTTTGGAAAACAGTGTGGAGATTCCTTAAGAAATTAAAAATAGAGCTTCCCTATGACCCTGAAATTGCACTACTGGGTATTTACCCCAAAGATATAGACGTAGTGAAAAGAAGGGCCACCTGTTACCCCAATGTTCATAGCAGCAATGGCCACAGTAGCCAAACTGTGGAAGGAACCAAGATGCCCTTCAACGGACGAATGGATAAAGAAGATATGGTCCATATATACAGTGGAGTATTATGCCTCCATCAGAAATGATGAATACCCAACTTTTATAATGACATGGATAGGATTGGAAGAGATCATGCTGAGTGAAATAAATCAAGCAGAGAGAGTCAAGTATACGGTTTCACTTACTTGTGGAGCATAAGGAATAACACGGAGGATATTGGGAGTTAGATAGAAGTGAGATGGGAGAAATCAGAGCGGGGAGACAAACCATGAGAGACTGGACTCACAAACAAGCTGAGGGGTTTGGAGGGGAGACGGGTGGGGGGATTAGGGAGGGCACATATTG
The DNA here is from genome assembly GCF_902655055.1 of Lutra lutra. Taxonomy (NCBI): domain Eukaryota; kingdom Metazoa; phylum Chordata; class Mammalia; order Carnivora; family Mustelidae; genus Lutra; species Lutra lutra. The sequence goes on along the minus strand of NC_062278.1, from coordinate 124,471,794 downwards.
CATGGAGCACTGGGTATGGTGCATAAACAATGAATTTTGGAACACTGAAAAAAAAATGAAAAAAAAAAAAAAGAAAAGGCTTACTCTCACAACTTTAGGTGCAAAAATATTAATTTTCAAAAACTTACAGGGTTCATTTACATATATGACTCTATCTACCATTTTTCATAATGTAAATCCCAAGAAACATAACTCCTGTTAGATCATGTCTAAATTTTTCAGCCTGCCATTAAAAGCCTTCCACTAGCTGGCTCCATTTGACCAACAGAAAATTATCTACCCCTAAGTGACAACTGATTTAGAGATATGGTAAAAGCCTGATAAATATTTGATATTTATATCAAATATATCAATTATATATATGGGAGCCTACAGAGTGAAGAAATAACAAAAAGCCAACTATTCCTCCATGGTCCCTAAGAGCATTAGTGCTCTGAAGGTTTTCAGCTCCAGACAGAAGTTCAGCAGTATGGGGCTGGGAATTTTCAATACATACAATGTGTAGTGGGCACTGACATGCAAAAGTATGGGAGAAGATGAAGCAGATTAAACAGGAAGATGTGGACTATAATAGAAATTTAAATGTTCAGATGCATAGAATACTTTTGTGGATCCCAATGATTTCAGAGTTTTTAATAATAATTTGAATACATGCCATCAATAAATACTTAAAATGGTGCTAAAAAAAACAGCCTTCTTCAATATTTTGGATATCCTAATAACCTCTGTTGAGCCAGTGTTTTTAAAACAAATACACAAGTAGGAGGGAGGAGTCAAGATGGCGGAGAAGTAGCAGGCTGAGACTACTTCGGGTAGCGGGAGATCAGCTAAATAGCTTATCTAAAGATTGCAAACACCTACAAATCCAACAGGAGATTGAAGAGAAGAAGAACAGCAATTCCAGAAACAGAAAATCAACCACTTTCTGCAAGGTAGGACTGGCGGAGAAGTGAATCCAAAGCGACGGGAAGATAGACCGCGGGGGGAGGGGCCGGCTCCCGGCGAGCGGCGGAGCAACGGAGCAAAATCAGGACTTTTAAAAGTCTGTTCCGCGGAGGGACATCGCTCCAGAGGCTTAACTGGGGTGAGCCCAGGCGGGGTAGGCGCGGCCTCAGGTCCCGCAGGGTCGCAGAAGGATCGGGGGTGTCTGAGTGTCGCAGAGCTTACCGGTATTAGAACGGGGAAGCCGGCTGCAGAGACAGAGCCGAGGAGTGACTCTCAGCTCCGGGTTGCCGTGAACCGGTCGCAGGCTCGGTCAGCTCGGGGCGCAGCCGTAGGCCAGGGTGACGGTAGTCATTTGGCGCTGTTCTCTGAGGGCACACTGAGGAGTGGGGCCCCGGGCTCTCGGCTCCTCCGGGCCGGAGACCAGGAGGCCGCCATCTTTATTCCCGTCCTCCGGACTCTACGGAAAGCGCTCAGGGAACAAAAGCTCCCCAAAGCGAACCCGAGCGGATGACTCAGCGCGACCCCGGGTAAGGGCGGTGCAACTCCGCCTGGGGCAAAGACGCTTGAGAATCACTACAACGGGCCCCTCCCCCAGAAGATCTACGGGAAACCCAGCCAGGACCAAGTTCACCTACCAAGGAGAACGGCGGAATTCCAGAGGAGAAGAAAGCAAAGCACGGAACTCATGGCTTTCTCCCCATGATTTTTTAGCCTTGCAGTTAATTTAATTTTTTTTTCTTTTTCAATTTTTTTTTCTTTTTCTCTTCTTCTGCTAAATTTTTTTTAACTTTTACCGTTTTCTTTTTTTAATGTTTTTTAAATAGTTTATCTAATATATATATATTTTTTCCTCTTTTTATATTTTTTCTTTATCGGCTTTCTTTTTTTTAATAGTTTTTTTTTTCTTTCTTTCTGAACCTCTTTTTATCCCCTTTCTCCCCCCTCACAATTCAGGATCTCTTCTGATTTGGCTAAAGCATATTTTCCTGGGGTTGTTGCCACCCTTTTAGTATTTTACTTGCTCCTTCATAAACTCTTATCTGGACAAAATGACAAGGCGGAAAAATTCACAACAAAAAAAAGAACAAGAGGCAATACCAAAGGCTAGGGACCTAATCAATACAGACATTGGTAATATGTCAGATATAGAGTTCAGAATGATGATTCTCAAGGTTCTAGCCGGGCTTGAAAAAGGCATGGAAGATATTAAAGCAACCCTCTCGGGAGATATAAAAGCCCTCTCTGGAGAAATAAAAGAACTAAAATCTAACCAAGTTGAAATAAAAAAAGCTATTAATGAGGTGCAATCAAAAATGGAGGCTCTCACTGCTAGGATAAATGAGGCAGAAGAAAGAATTAGCGATATAGAAGACCAAATGACAGAGAATAAAGAAGCTGAGCAAAAGAGGGACAAACAGCTACTGGACCACGAGGGGAGAATTCGAGAGATAAGTGACACCATAAGACGAAACAACATTAGAATAATTGGGATTCCAGAAGAAGAGGAAACAGAGAGGGGAGCAGAAGGTATATTGGAGAGAATTATTGGAGAGAATTTCCCCAATATGGCAAAGGGAACAAGCATCAAAATCCAGGAGGTTCAGAGAACCCCCCTCAAAATCAATAAGAATAGGTCTACACCCCGTCACCTAATAGTAAAATTGACAAGTCTTAGTGACAAAGAAAAGATCCTGAAAGCAGCCCGGGAAAAGAAGTCTGTAACGTACAATGGTAAAAATATTAGATTGGCAGCAGACTTATCCACAGAGACCTGGCAGGCCAGAAAGAGCTGGCATGATATATTCAGAGTACTAAATGAGAAAAACATGCAGCCAAGAATACTATATCCAGCTAGGCTATCATTGAAAATAGACGGAGAGATTAAAAGCTTCCAGGACAAACAAAAACTGAAAGAATTTGCAAATACCAAACCAGCTATACAGGAAATATTGAAAGGGGTCCTCTAAGCAAAGAGAGACCCTCAAAGTAGTAGATCAGAAAGAAACAGAGACAATATACAATAACAGTCACCTTACAGGCAATACAATGGCACTAAATTCATATCTCTCAATACTTACCCTGAATGTTAATGGGCTAAATGCCCCAATCAAAAGACACAGGGTATCAGAATGGATAAAAAAACAAAACCCATCTATATGTTGCCTACAAGAAACTCATCTTACACCCGAAGACACCTCCAGGTTTAAAGTGAGGGGGTGGAAAAGAATTTACCATGCTAATGGACATCAGAAGAAAGCAGGAGTGGCAATCCTTATATCAGATCAATTAGATTTTAAGCCAAAGATTATAATAAGAGATGAGGAAGGACACTATATCATACTCAAAGGAACTGTCCAACAAGAAGATCTAACAATTTTAAATATCTATGCCCCTAACGTGGGAGCAGCCAACTATATAAACCAATTAATAACAAAATCAAAGAAACACATCGACAAGAATACAATAATAGTAGGGGATTTTAACACTCCCCTCACTGAAATGGACAGATCATCCAAGCAAAAGATCAACAAGGAAATCAAGGCCTTAAATGACACACTGGACCAGATGGACATCACAGATATATTCAGAACATTTCATCCCAAAGCAACAGAATACACATTCTTCTCTAGTGCACATGGAACATTCTCCAGAATAGATCACATTCTTGGTCCTAAATCAAGTCTCAACCGGTATCAAAAGATTGGGATCATTCCCTGCATATTTTCAGACCACAATGCTCTAAAGCTAGAACTCAATAACAAGAGGAAATTTGGAAAGAACCCAAATACATGGAGACTAAACAGCATCCTTCTAAAGAATGAATGGGTCAACCAGGAAATCAAAGAAGAATTGAAAAAATTTATGGAAACAAATGATAATGAAAACACAACGGTTCAGAATCTGTGGGACACAACAAAGGCAGTCCTGAGAGGAAAATATATAGCGGTACAAGCCTTTCTCAAGAAACAAGAAAGGTCTCAGGTACACAACCTAACCCTACACCTAAAGGAGCTGGAGAAAGAACAAGAAAGAAACCCTAAACCCAGCAGGAGAAGAGAAATCATAAAGATCAGAGCAGAAATCAATGAAATAGAAACCAAAAAAACAATAGAACAAATCAACGAAACTAGGAGCTGGTTCTTTGAAAGAATTAATAAGATTGATAAACCCCTGGCCAGACTTATCAAAAAGAAAAGAGAGAGGACCCAAATAAATAAAATCATGAATGAAAGAGGAGAGATCACAACGAACACCAAAGAAATACAGACAATTATAAGAACATACTATGAGCAACTCTACGCCAACAAATTTGACAATCTGGAAGAAATGGATGCATTCCTAGAGACATATAAACTACCACAACTGAACCAGGAAGAAATAGAAAGCCTGAACAGACCCATAACCAGTAAGGAGATTGAAACAGTCATCAAAAATCTCCAAACAAACAAAAGCCCAGGGCCAGATGGCTTCCCGGGGGAATTCTACCAAACATTTAAAGAAGAACTAATTCCTATTCTCCTGAAACTGTTCCAAAAAATAGCAATAGAAGGAAAACTTCCAAACTCATTTTATGAGGCCAGCATCACCTTGATCCCAAAACCAGACAAGGATCCCAACAAAAAAGAGAACTACAGACCAATATCCTTGATGAACACAGATGCAAAAATTCTCGCCAAAATACTAGCCAATAGGATTCAACAGTACGTTAAAAGGATTATTCACCACGACCAAGTGGGATTTATTCCAGGGCTGCAAGGCTGGTTCAACATCCGCAAATCAATCAATGTGATACAACACATTAATAAAAGAAAGAACAAGAACCATATGATACTCTCCATAGATGCTGAAAAAGCATTTGACAAAGTACAGCATCCCTTCCTGATCAAAACTCTTCAAAGTGTAGGGATAGACGGCACATACCTCAATATTATCAAAGCCATCTATGAAAAACCCACCGCAAATATCATTCTCAATGGAGAAAAACTGAAAGCTTTTCCGCTAAGGTCAGGAACACGGCAGGGATGTCCGTTATCACCACTGCTATTCAACATAGTACTAGAAGTCCTAGCCTCAGCAATCAGACAACAAAAGGAAATTAAAGGCATCCAAATCGGCAAAGAAGAAGTCAAACTATCACTCTTCGCAGATGATATGATACTCTATGTGGAAAACCCAAAAGACTCCACTCCAAAACTGCTAGAACTTGTCCAGGAATTCAGTAATGTGTCAGGATATAAAATCAATGCACAGAAATCAGTTGCATTTCTCTACACCAACAACAAGACAGAAGAAAGAGAAATTAAGGAGTCCATCCCATTTACAATTGCACCCAAAACTATAAGATACCTAGGAATAAACCTAACCAAAGAGACTAAGAATCTATACTCAGAAAACTATAAAGTACTCATGAAAGAAATTGAGGAAGACACAAAGAAATGGAAAAATGTTCCATGCTCCTGGATTGGAAGAATAAATATTGTGAAAATGTCTATGCTACCTAAAGCAATCTACACATTTAATGCAATTCCTATCAAAGTACCATCCATTTTTTTCAAAGAAATGGAACAAATAATCCTAAAATTTATATGGAACCAGAAAAGACCTCGAATAGCCAAAGGAATATTGAAAAAGAAAGCCAAAGTTGGTGGCATCACAATTCCGGACTTCAAGCTCTATTACAAAGCTGTCATCATCAAGACAGCATGGTACTGGCACAAAAACAGACACATAGATCAATGGAACAGAATAGAGAGCCCAGAAATGGACCCTCAACTCTATGGTCAACTCATCTTCGACAAAGCAGGAAAGAATGTCCAATGGAACAAAGACAGCCTCTTCAATAAATGGTGTTGGGAAAATTGGACAGCCACATGCAGAAAAATGAAATTGGATCATTTCCTTACACCACACACGAAAATAGACTCAAAATGGATGAAGGATCTCAATGTGAGAAAGGAATCCATCAAAATCCTCGAGGAGAACACAGGCAGCAACCTCTTCGACGTCAGCCGCAGCAACATCTTCCTAGGAACATCACCAAAGGCAAGGGAAGCAAGGGCAAAAATGAACTATTGGGATTTTATCAAGATCAAAAGCTTTTGCACAGCAAAGGAAACAGTGAACAAAACCAAAAGACAACTGACAGAATGGGAGAAGATATTTGCAAATGACATATCAGATAAAGGGCTAGTGTCCAAAATCTATAAAGAACTTAGCAAACTCAACACCCAAAGAACAAAGAATCCAATCAAGAAATGGGCAGAGGACATGAACAGACATTTCTGCAAAGAAGACATCCAGATGGCCAACAGACACATGAAAAAGTGCTCCATATCACTCGGCATCAGGGAAATACAAATCAAAACCACCATGAGATATCACCTCACACCAGTCAGAATGGCTAAAATTAACAAGTCAGGAAATGACAGATGCTGGCGAGGATGCGGAGAAAGGGGAACCCTCCTACACTGTTGGTGGGAATGCAAGCTGGTGCAACCACTCTGGAAAACAGCATGGAGGTTCCTCAAAATGTTGAAAATAGAACTACCCTATGACCCTGCAATTGCACTGCTGGGTATTTACCCTAAAGATACAAACGTAGTGATCCGAAGGGGCACGTGCACCCGAATGTTTATAGCAGCAATGTCTACAATAGCCAAACTATGGAAAGAACCTAGATGTCCATCAACAGACGAATGGATAAAGAAGATGTGGTATATATACACAATGGAATACTATGCAGCCATCAAAAGAAATGAAATCTTGCCATTTGCGACGATGTGGATGGAACTAGAGGGTGTCATGCTTAGCGAAATAAGTCAATTGGAGAAAGACAACTATCATATGATCTCCCTGATATGAGGGAGAGGAGATGCAACATGGGGGGTTGAGGGGGTAGGAGAAGAGTAAATGAAACAAGATGGGATTGGGAGGGAGACAAACCATAAGTGACTTTTTTTTTTTTTTTTTTTTTTTTTTTGTGACTCTTAATTTCACAAAACAAACTGAGGGTTGATGGGGGGAGGGGGTTGGGAGAGGGGGTGGGGTTATGGATATCGGGGAGGGTATGTGCTATGGTGAGTGTTGTGAAGTGTGTAAACCTGGCGATTCGCAGACCTGTACCCCTGGGGATAAAAATATATGTTCATAACGCTGTAAAAAAAAAAAAAAAGAAAGAAAGAAAGGATGAATCCCCAAGTTTTGTAGCAACATGGACGGGACTGGAAGAGATTATGCTGAGTGAAATAAGTCAAGCAGAGAGAGTCAATTATCATATGGTTTCACTTATTTGTGGATCATAACAAATAGCATGGAGGACAAGGGGAGATGGAGAGGAGAAGGGAGTTGAGGGAAATTGGAAGGGGAGGTGAACCATGAGAGACTATGGACTCTGAAAAACGATCTGAGAATTTTGAAGGGGTGGGGGGTGGGAGGTTGGGGGCACCAGGTGGTGGGTAGTGTAGAGGGCATGGATTGCATGGAGCACTGGGTGTGGTGCAAAAATAATGAATACTGTTATGCTGAAAAAAATAAAAAAATTAAAAAAAAATTTAGTATAAATAAAGAGAATTAACATATAAAAAAAAAAAAAAAAAAAACAAATACACAAGTAGAATGAACCAAAAATGAATGAATCACATTTAATGATTGGCTAATCTCTAAAAACATTGGCAATTTGGTGTGGTATGACAAACTGGTATATGATAACTGAAACAAAGAACAACTAACAGATGTAAAAATTAAATTTATAACTTATTAGCAAAACAACTAAGTAACTGGTTTACTGAAAAAGAACATCTTTAAAGTATTTGAAGTATTACTAAGTGAACCCATATTTACATTAGTCTCCTAAAGACTGTGTTCAGCAAATACAGGCATGAGCCATCACTTCAAAAACCTTAGTGAAACAGAAGATCCAATTAATACACTATTGATCCCTAAAAGGAAAATCATCTGTGTTTAGTCTATAGAAAAAGTATATGTCATTAAAATACTAAGTTAAAAATCCAGAGACATTTCAACATACGTGAGCTTTATGATAAGGGTTGTTGTCATTGATTCCTGGTAAATATCTACGCCTTCCCAAAATGGTCTGAACAAACCCATTTCTTTTACAATTCTTCACTGTCTCTCTCATGAAATGATTAATGCCTACAAAGAAAACACAAAAATAATTATAACCAAAGTCCATTCTTTTTTTTTTTTTTAAAGATTTTATTTATTTATTTGACAGAGAGATCACAGGTAGGCAGAGAGGCAAGCAGAGAGAGGGGGAAGCAGGCTCCCTGCCGAGCAGAGAACCCGATGCGGGGCTCGATCCCAGGACCCTGAGATCATTACCTGAGCTGAAAGCAGAGGCTTAACCCACTGAGCACCCAGTCCATTCTTAAGCTCATTCACTAGCTTCAATATAGTGAAATATGCCAAAACCCTACCATGATTCTTCAAATTATATTGCATCATCAAAATTTCGCATATAAACTTTTCATTCCCTTTTTGTTTATATGCAAAACCTTGCATATAAACTTTCATTTCCTTTTTGCAGACTCAGAAAGTTAGATACTAAAGGGACTTTAGAAATGACATACTCTAACTCTATCACGAACAAAAAACATGAAACTAAACTCCAGAACAACAGAGCAGGTACTAAAACCTAGGATCTTAAGACTATTCCATGGTACTTTTCACAGGCTTCTATTCTTTGATTATGTTAATCTTTTACTCTTTGGTCTTACCACTTCCAGGCTGAAAACATTAACAGCTCCTTGTTAGCATCTAAGCTACAATCCAAATAGGACCTCACTGCAATTAATACACAAATAATAAATACTTCATTAGGAATATATACAATTCACTTCTTAAAAGTTTAAAAAGACTATGTATAGTATACTCTTGAAACACATTCATATTCCCTATACCAGCGTTCATCCTTTGCAATATAGGCTCATTATTATGTCCTATAGATCTTCAGGGTGAGTGTGTGGTTCCAGGCCAGCCAATGCCTTCACTGCTCATTCCTGTCACTGAGTTAGAGAAGTCTTCTCTAACTGATCTTTTTTTTTTTTTTTAATTCATTTATTTATTTGACAGAGAGAAATCACAAGTAGGCAGAGAGGTAGGCAGAGAGAGAGAGAGGGAAGCAGACCCCCTGCTGGGCAGAGAGTCCGATGCAGGACTCGATCCCAGGACCCTGGGATCATGACCTGAGCTGAAGGCCGAGTCTTAACCCACTGAGCCACCCAGGCGCCCTAACTGATCTATCTTTATTCATATGTGCAGTCTCTGCTTTCTCACAGCTCTGCTCATCCTAAGTAATAAACACTAATAACTCCTAACTAAAACACCTCATTTGAGGATTTCCGTGTGTGGCTGGCACAGGAGAGACATTTGAGAAGACTGTGGGTGAAAGGAAAGGGAGAAAACCCTGCCAACTGAAGCTGTTGGTGATATTTAACCACCAGTGTAAGAATTTTAGAAAGCAATAAGGCTGTCACCTTTTTCTGTCTAAGAATTACTGTGTTATTATTGAGAGAAGAGCAAAGAAAATTATGAGATTGAAGAAAATGCATCTCTACAAATTCTCTTACCTTACACTTGTCAGAGGTCCTCAAATATTCAGAGGCTGAAAGAACTACTTTAAAAAAAGCAAACAAAGGGAAGGGTGGGGGGAGGCAAAGCAGGAAACAGATTCTCAACTCTAGAGGACAAACTGATGGTTACCAGAGGGGAGGTGGGTGAGGGATGAGTGAGTAGGGAAGGGGATTAAGGAGTGTACTGTGATGACCACCAGGTGATGGGTGTGTGAAAGTGTTGAATCACTGTATTGCACACCTGAAACTAATATTATACTGCATGTTAACTAACTGGAATTTACATTTAAAAAAAATCAATCCTGTTATACAGTTTACATATAGTAGAAGTAACCCACTTTAGGTGAATAGTTAGATGCATTTTAACAAAGGTACACTACAAGATATGAAACATTTTTATCACCTTTACAGTAACCCCTCCATTATCAGCCTCAAACTCTCACTGATCTGCTTTAAAACACTATATCTTGGTCTTTTATGGACTTAAAATTCATAAAAATTGACTTATACTGTACGTTCTCATTTGAGTTTGTTTTCTTTTGCTAAGTAGTATTCCATAGCAGAGATATAACAAAATTTGTTTATCCATGATCTTGTTCATAGACATTTGGTGTTAGGAATAAAAATGCTATAACATTTACATACAAGTGTTTCTTTGGATATACTTTCATTTTTCTTGGATAAATATGCAATAGTAAAGTTGCAGGATCACATTATTGTTTCACTCTATATAAAAGAGTCATAGCATTTTCCAAAGTGGTTGTACCATTTTACAACTCAACCAGCAATGTAAAAGAAATACAGTGTTTTTTTATTTTAGCCATTCTAGTGTTTTTGTAATGGTATCTCTGTGGTTTTAATTTGCTTTTCCCTGATGACTAATGATGATAACATTCGACGTGGTCATTCATATATCTTCTTTTGTCTGCTCATGTAAGGGCCTGATTAGCCAGAGGAACTTAGTTGCAAACCCTGGATATAGGGGCAAGCCAGGCCAGATGGAGACATCCAATCAGTGGGGCGCACATATATTTACTGTGGTGAGTTGAAATCCCATTGGCCACCTGTGTGTGGGCCGGGCTCAACCACCTATATAAAGGTTAGTTTGTGAGGCTGAGGAGTAGTAGGAGTAGTAGGAGGAGTTAGAATAGCCGTTAGGATAGCCATTAGAATAGCCGTTGGGATAGCCGTTAGGGTAGTCTTCGAGAGAGTCAGAGGTCGTGGTCATCATGGTCGTCGGGAGCGTCGTGGTTGTCCTGGTCATCGTAGTCGTAGGCTGCGGCGCCGTGGCGAAGGGCCTCACTGCCAGCAGCCTCGCCACCCCGAGCTGTGGCGCCGCCGTGAGCAGCCATGCCAGAGCAGCCATGCCAGAGCAGCCATGCCAGAGCGGCGTCATTCTGGGGAACGGCCCAGTCTGGGGAGCGGCCTCGCCGGAGCAGCCTCATTCCGTGGAGTGGCCCTGTCCAGGGCGTGACCTTGTCAGCAGCGGCCTCGTCCTGGGAGCGGCCTCGTCCAGAGCGGCCTTTTCTTGGGAGTGGCCCCGTCCAGGGAGCGGCCTCGCTGGAGCAGCCTCATTCCAGGGAGCGGCCTTGTCAGCGAGCGGCCTTGTCCAGAGTGGCCTTGTCGGGGTCATCGTCATCGTCTCTTCGTAAGAGATGGCCCCTACCAGTCAGTTTGATTTTCGATGCTTGGCGCGAAATAAAGCTTTGTTTGATTTTTGCTTTGTGTCAGTCTCCTTCCTTTGATCACGGACCCTAACAGTTCACATCTTTTGGCCTTTATTTTATTGGATTGTTTGCCTTCTCAGCATTGGGTTATAAGAGTGTTTTATATATTCTTGATGCAAGTTCATTAGACAACAGGAACTGCAAATATCTTCTCTTTTGTGGCTTGCCTTAGATTTACTTAATGGTGTCTTTTACCAATGTTTATATTTTATGTTTAATTTGGTATAATTATAGCCAAAGAAATCTTTGCCTACCTCAATGTCACAAAGTCTTTTTCTCCTATTTTCTTCTGGAAGATTTATAGTTTTAGCTTTTACTTTTGAATCTATGCTCCATATGAAGCTAACTTTGGAATATAGTATAATAGTTGAAGTTCATTTTTTTTCCATACTTGTCTCCAGTTGTTCTAGAACCAATTGTTGACATTACCATCTTTGCTCCATTAAGTTACCATGGTGAATGTTGAAAATAAAGCCACCATATACGTATAGGTCTATTTCTGAACCCTTTATTGTGACCCATTTTTTCCTATGTCTACTTTATGACTACTTTGATTATTGTAGTTTTATGTTAAGTTTTGAACCCAGGGAGTGTTAGTACTCAACACAGTATTTTTCCCCCCAAAATTTTCCTAGTTATTCCAGGCCCTTTCAATTTCCGTATAAATTTAAGATCAATTTGTCAAATTCGACACAAAAATCTAATGGACTATTGACTGGAATTAAATTGAATCTATAGGACAATTCATAGAAAATTGCCATCACAATAATATTGTACCTTCTAATAAATTAACATGGTAAACTTCACATTTATCTAAGTACCTTCAATTTCTTTCAGGATTGTTTTAGAGTTTTCAGTAAAGTCTTGCACATACTGTTGAATTTATCCCACATATTTCATGTATTTTGATGTTATCATAATAGTTTTATTTTTACTCCATTCACTAATTACTAGTATACAAAAATCCAAATGATTTTTACAAATTAACTTTATATGGGGATGGGGCACCTGGGTGGCTCAGTGGGCTAAGCGGCTGACTTTGGATCAGGTCATGATCTCAGGATCCTGGGATCCAACCCTGCATCAGGAGGGAGTCTGCTTTTCCCTCTCCCTCTTCCACTCCCCCAACCCCTGCTTGTGCTCTCTCTCAAATAAATAAATAAAATCTTAAAAAAAAAAAAACAACCCTTGTATAGTGGGACATTTCTAAATGTAGTTATTTGTTCTAATAGTTGTTTCATAGAATTCAAATGATTTTCTATGTATAAGATCATTTCATATGTGAATAAAGTTTTCTTTGGGGACTGAGGTCAGGACTGATTACAAAGGGTATGAAGTTGGGGACTGAAGTAAATTTCTGGGATGATATGGTCATGATTCCATATCCAGGTTGTGGTGTAGGTTATAGGACTCTGTGCATTTGCCAAAACTTATACAAATATACATCTAAAAAGGGTAAATTTTACTGTTATGTAAATTGTACCTCAATAAATTGCCAAAAGACAAGATAATTTAAAACAATAATACTCAAACTGCTCTTGTTCTTTCAGTTTCTGGTACATTTAATCAATGGTTTATTGCTTCGAATTGAAGCTTTAAACCTAAAGCATAGCACAATTCCAAGATTTTATGGCATATTCACAACGACAAACTAGCATATACATCAACTGGTTTTTTTTTTTATTCCATTTTTGTTCCTATTTTTATGAAAGAAGACCATCTTAGTAAATAATCATAAGGATGATGTTATTTAACAATATCTGGTGAAAACTTCTCAGTAATAGAAATGTTAACAGAAAAATTTTTAGCACTATTTTTCAATTAATATGGCAAGATAATTGACTAGTATCTAGAAGATAACAATATTTAATGTTTCTTTACCTGTATATCTGGATTTGAAGGAATCAATATAGCAAGCAGCATCATTTTCTTTAATGCCCATCTGCTCTGCCAAAGATTTAGCACCCATTCCATAAATGATTCCATAGCAAATCTGAAAAGGAGTCATCACACTCAGTAAGTAAATTAGAGATCATAACTACGTAAGCTGCAAATATAAAAAAGTTGATCAGGATTGAAATTTGGTAAGCTTTTTATTTCATAGTGTGTCAAAGAAATGATTAGATCTGCTTTGGGTAGGTTAAATTCATAGAACCTGATATCCAGTGAACATCTTTTCTCTTTTCTGCCTTTTAATAATACTTTGAGGCTGGGGGAGGAAGGGGAAGAACATGAATAAATATGAATGTGTGTGTGTTTTAAGAAACTAATCCTAGTGATTTAAAAGGGAAGATTTCTTTCTGACTCTTTGTCATGTATCCACTAGTCTTCAGAGCAGCTTTCTACTCCTATAATAGCACATTAACTTCTGCTTAGAGAAGTGCCCAGGAGTCAGGAAAGAGAAGCATTACAAAAATTCCTCTCCTGGCTCTTGCATAGGACAGAGCAGGAAGAGAAGGCTTCAGGGTTGGATAATAGGGAATACTTCATTGGAAATAAATATGCTTTCCACTTCACCACCTCCTGATATCCCACAACTACAGAATTCAGTTGGGCTAAACAAATTCCTGAGGAAATTTTGGGAGTAGTAGAAATAGTTAAAATAGGTCAGTAGGAAATTGTAAATTTAATAATAAGTATTGTCTGGGTTTAAATCCTAGTTCCAGAATTTATAAGATTATCTTGCAGAAGCTACCTAAATTCTTGTACCTCAATTTCTTCATCCATGAGAATAGTAATACCTGCATCATGGAATTGTGAAATTACTAAATTATTACCTCTTAAGTGATCAGAAAACTAGCATAAAGCAAGTTCATATAAATGTCATTAAATATAATTTTAAAAGGTAGCTTGTAAAAGATGATTATCAGAATCCCAAGCTACTTTTAATGTGATAAAATAACTAGAAGTTTTTGTCCTTTCCCTGTCTTTTTTAATACATTGAGAAAGATTTTTTTCCTCCTTTTATCTTTTCCTTTTAGGTGTTTCTACATTTTATTTTACTGTGACTTTTTTTATTTTTAAACTTGGGTAGTACATAGCACTGACTGAGATCTCAGCCAGACCCAAGGAGTAGATGGTGCAGAGCATAAACACTATGAAGTCATGCAAGAACTTATGAAAAAGAGGCAGATATCATCAGTGGATGAGTGTTTAGGTGATAAAGTCAGAATGTCAAGTTCTGCCATTCTGAGCTCATCCTGGCTCCACCACTTATAGCTGTATGATCTTAAGCAAATTACTAACTTTTGGTGCTTCCCTTTATGCCTATTTAAAATGGGAATAATAATTATACCTATTTCATGGATTTATTATGAAGGTTAAGTACTGGAACGTTACCTCTTTTATCCAGGGTTCGATTCTTGCTGAATGCAGGAACCCAGAGATTATTAAACAGAGAGGGCAAAGCTGGTTTTCTAAAGAATGGAAGAAACATTCTGGTGCTAAACAGGCAATGGTGAGAGGAAGGGTTTCATATCTAATGAGCCAGTGAAGACTTACAGCTCTGAGTAACTAGAAGTATAAATGCAAAACTAACACAGCAGGATCTTAAAGGTGGGAGTGATGGTCTTTTGCCGCAGCCAGCAATCCTATTTTCTCAAAAATGGCAACAGATTTCCCATAGGCCAAGTGGTGAAAGAATTATCAGTGTCAATAGAGGCCAGAAAATGGAATAAAAATGTGGCCTTTGACTTTCTCTGTGCATGACAGTCATCCAGGAGTAGGAACTAAGATGGACCCACTTGAAAAGTCCAAGGAAAGTATAAAGTTTCACATCTGGATTAGCTAACCAATGACCTCAAAAAACGAAAAAGCTTATCAGTTATTAATTATAATCCACAGTTCAGTGATTTTTTTCAATAAACATTTAGAGAACACCTGTAAAAATAAAAAGATGAAAATGTTTACAGACAAGAAAGACATTTTTTAAAATACACAAACATACACATAAATAACAACTACTACCACCACGATATCTACCACTAATGTGGATGGCTTTCCTCATGTGAGGTAGCCTCAGACAAAGTCTGATTCTTTCTACTGACTCTATGAAGAAGAGTATAATGAATACCATGAGACAAGCTCAGCTGAATATGGTTTGAAAGATCCACAGATGGAGAAATCATCATTCCTCAATTGCAAATGACCAAGGCATTTAAAAAAATTTTTTAATCATTAAAATTCTCATATACGTTAAACATGTTCACCTGCTTTGCTTGTTGCCTCAGATCATCCCCAACAGACTCTGGCTCAATCATCTTCCACTCAGCTGCAATACTCCTGAAAACATCAGCTCCAGTGTTTAATACTTGAATGAGGCGACGATCGTGGGATAAATGAGCCAAGATCCTCAGTTCAAGTTGAGAGTAATCAGCAGCTAATATTAAGCCACCTGAAATAGAAATGATTTTAGAAAAGCTGGTACAAAGATAAGTCCACATTTTAAACAGTTGAGCAGGATGACAAAAATTTAGTTCTAACTTAGAACCGTAAGATTAGGGGAAGGGAGGGAAAACTGAAGGGGAGGAGATTAGAGAGGGAGACAAACCAGAAAAGACTCTGGACTCCAAGAAACAAACAGGATTACAGAAGGAGAGGGGCTGGGGGATGGGATAACCAGGTGATGGGTATTAAGGAGGGCACATGTGGTGATGAGAGCTGGGTGTTATATGCAACTAATGAATCATTGAACATTACATCAAAAACTAATAATGTACTATATGTTGGCTAACTGAACATTAAAAAAAAAAAGACATTATGTGCCCAAAAGTTAAAATCTTGCTCTTAATGTGATGCAATTCAGTTCTGTAACTTAGATAATTTTTTTTCTGTTCAGCTTTCAAATATATGTAATATGTGTAAAGCCACCCCTGACCTCTGGCCCTTAAACCACTATGCTAGTGCTTTCCTCAGTGTTTCCACAGCATCTGACACATAATCTAAAATGGTCCTTTTGTGCCTCTTCCACATAGCACAGGGCCATTAGGCATGGGATACTTACTTTTCTTTTGCATTCTATGCAAAACCTTGCCCATGGGGTGCCTGGGTGGCTCAGTCAGTTAAGCATCTGCCCTCAACTCAGGTTATGATCCCAGGATCCTGGGATTGAGCCCCGTGTCATGCTCCCTGACCAGCGGGGAGCCTCTCCCTCTCCCTCTGCCTGCCGTTCTGCCTACTTGTGCTCTCTCTTCAAATAAATAAATAAAACATTAAAAAAAAAAAAACCTTGCACAATTCTGGTACTTCATAGCTCCTTAAATAGTTGTTGAATGAATGAATGAAGAAACTGGTTTGCAATGTGTGCACATTTTAAGTGGGCCTGAGAGAAACATGTGCTCTGCTTTGACAATAAAAACATTCAGTGGACTGTGGACTCTGAGAAACAAACTGAGGGTTTTGGAGGGGAGGGGGCTGAGGGGTTGGGTGAGCCTGGTGGTGGGTGTTAACGAGGGCACGTTTGCATGGAGCACTGGGTGTGATGCATAAACAATGAATCTTGGAACACTGAAAAAATAAAGTTTAAATTTAAAAAATTAAAATTAAAAATTAAAAAAAGAAAAAAAACATTCAGTGGAAACAATCAAGGGGTTGATATGTGGAGGATTACTTAGAGGATTCAGAGAGTTTACCTATGTAATGGAAATGACTGGATTAGATACACATGGCAAAAATAAAATTAAAAAGATTGTGGCTAAGAAAAAAGGAGGGAAAATGCGACTGATATCACCACACACTCTTTGCCATATTATAAAAAAGGCATGCTACAAATCAAGAACAAGAGAAAATATAAAGAAGCAGTTCACAGAAACAATCAAACCTTAAACATACTAAAGAATGCTCAACTTCATTCACAATAAAAGAAATGCGAACTAAAACTATAGCAAGAAACAATGCTATCATCTTTTTCCTCTACTTAAACTGCAAAAATCCAGAAATTGGGTGGCACATTCTGTGGCAAGGTAGAGAAAGAAACACTGTTATTGAGAACTAAATGGTTACTGCCCCCTATTACAATGCAATTCAACAATATCTATCAAAATTGATCAGGTTTACTCTGTGACTCAGCAAACCCACAGTTTGTTACACAGATGACCTGCACAGAGATTAAACTGGTTTATGTTCAAATTTATTTACTGATAATCAAAACTCTCCATTACAAAAACATTAAATGAAAAAAGGCACATAACAGTGTATCTGGAATCTTTATTTTTGTGTAAGAATAGGAGGAGAAAATATTACATATTCATATTTGCTTACATCTGCATAAAAAATACTACAAGAATATATAAGAAACTCATATAGGAGGTCATCTAGAAGAGCTATAGGCAATAGGATAGCTAGGACATGAAAGGAAGCAAACTTCTTAATACATACCTTTTTATATATTTTGATTTTGAAACTATATGAATGAATAAACAATTTAAAAATATATAATATTTAAAACAAATGACCACAATTTTGGCTTTCCTGCCATAAATAAGAAAAACTGACAAATCTGTTCTCAGATGTTAGAATAGACAGTGCAGGACTACAATCTCTAAGAGGCAGGGAGGAGATAGGGGACAAGGTGAGCCACTCAATAGTCTCAGTTTTCTGAAAGGAGGAATTTACCAGAACACATTGCAGTGAAGGAGAGATGAAACAAAGCACTATGATCTGAGCTGAGGAAGCAGAGGCTAGAGTTTGTGCCTACTGAGGAGGCTAGAATTTATGGTAATTTGACCAAATACTGAAGGAGCGAAAAGTTCAGGAAACCAGACCAAAAAACCATACTAAAGAAATAACTGCTACCAAAGAAACAGCCACCATCACATAGTTGACAGCTGAACAACTACTTGAACAACAACCTCTTGAACGTTGAGAGATGTTCCAGCTGTGACCAGACGGAGTAGACAGACCTTGTTAACACGTTGAGCACCAAGTAGAGACCTCAACAAGGCCACAGCTTACAATCAAGGCTAATCTGGCCCTAGAAAAAAAGCCACTTTAAACATTTGCTAACAAAGCTTTAAAAGTCACAAAATGATCAAGCTGAATGTAAAAGTAATTGTCTGCCAGAGGAAAATGTTATTAATGAAGACTACAAAATCCCAAATCAATAATGTAGCAACCATAATGTCCAGCACACGATTAAAAAAAAAAAATACTAGACATAAGAAGATCCAGGAAAATGTGACTCTGAGCAGGAGAATATTTAATCAATAGAAAAATGACCCCAAAATTAAAAGATGGTGGAATTTTAAGTAGCTACCATAGATAATGTTCAGGAATTTAAAGAAACATGCATATAATGATGTAATAACTAGTGAATTTCTGTAAGGTAATAAAAACCAGACAAAAAATCGAATGAAAATTCTAAAGCTAAAAATACATTATCTGAAATGTAAAATTAACTAGAAGGATGTGACAGCAATTAGACACTGTAGAAGAGAAATCCATGAACATTTAAGAGTCAATAGAAAGTATACATTGTAGCACAGGATTTAAAAAAAAAAAAAAAGGAGGGAGAATAAAAAAAAAAAGTTTCAATGACCTGTGGGCCAATACCAAGTGGTATTACATATGTATATTTGGAGCAACAAGAAGAAAGGAAAGAGGAGAGAGAAATGAACAAAAAATATTACAAGTGGGACATCTGGGTGGCTCAGTTGTTTAAGTGTCTGACTCTTGGTTTCAGCTAAGGTCATGATCTCATAGGTCATGGATTAAGTCCTGCATGGGGCTTTGTGCTCAGCAGGGGAGTCTGCTTGATGATTCTCTTCCTCTGCCCCACCCCCATGCTTGCGCACGCCTTCTCTCTTTCTCTCTTTCAAATAAATAAATCTCTTAAAAAATTACAAGGTGGGGGGCGCCTGGGTGGCTCAGTGGGTTAAGCCTCTGCCTTTGGCTTGGGTCATGATCTCAGGATCCTGGGATCAAGCCCCACATCGGGCTCTCTGCTTGGCGGGGAGCCTGCTTCTCCCTCTTTCTCTGCCTACCCCTCTATCTACTTGTGATCTCTCTCTCTGTCAAATGAATAAATAAAATCTTAAGAAAAAATTATAAGAGGGGTACCTAGGTGGCTAGTTGGTTAAGTACCTGCCTTTGGTTCAGGTCATGATCCCAGGGTCCTGGGATTGAGTCCTGCATTGGGCTCCCTGTTTGGCATGAAGCCTGCTTCTCCCTCTCCCTCTGCTTCTCTCTCTCTCTCAAATAAATAAATAAAATCTTTAAAAAAAAAAGAATATGAAAAATTAAAAAATTACAAGAAATAATGGTTGAAAATGTTTCAAATTTACTGAAAAATATAAGCACATATATTTAAGAAAAAGACTAAGCCAACTTAGGATATCCAGCAAACTCAAAAGTCTTAGAAGCAAAGCATGAAAAACTACCCAAAGACTCAATAAAAAAATTTAAAAAGCATCCAGGGAAAGTTAGTTATATTATCTTGGAGGAGCAAGAAAAATGATGGTGTACTTCTCAATAGAAATAATACAAACCAGAAGTTAGTGGAAATATATATTTAAAGTGCAGAAGGAGAAGGACTGTAAATCTAAAAATCTACATCACATAAAATTATCTTTCAAAAGTGAGGATAAAATAAAGAAATATAGGGACATGGGAATGCTGAGATAAATCACGGTCAGTAGAACTGCATTATAAGAAACCTTAAAGGAAGTACTCTGGAGGAAGTACTTCAAGATTCCTTGAATTACTCCAAGAAACGAAAAGTGCCAGAAATGGTAAAAAGTGGACAGGTAGAAAAGACACTTTTTTAATTTCTTGATTTCTTTGAAAGATAATAGACTTTTAAAAGCAAAAATAATAACTATGGCAGAGTTTATAAGTCATTGAAATTAAGTCTATTATATAAGAGGGGAAATGGAAAAAACTTTACAGATGAAGTGGTATAAGATTATTTGAAGACAGTATGTGATGGAATACATATATACATATTGTATACTCTGAAATATCTAAGATAGTTAATAAGACAATAGAGGAAATAAAAAGAACAATAAAAGTAGTCACTTAAAGCTTTAAAAAATAAAGAACAGATAGAATAAATAAAACACAAATAACAAGACAGTAGAATTAAACCAACTGTATGCCAATGATTACTTTAGATGCCAATGGACTAAACACTACATTTAAATGACAGAAATTTTTGGATTTAATCCATATACATTTAATTTCAATGAACTTAAAAAAATTTTAAAAAGCAGTATAAAATATTGTCATGTTAAATACAATTTTATTGTTTGGGTAAGAATAAATCGGTGAATGAACAGATAAACAAAATAAAATATATACATATAATCAAATATTATTCAGCCTTAAATAGAACAGAAATTCTTTTTTTTTTTAACATTTTATTTATTTTTTTGACAGAAGGAGAGAGAGATCACAAGTAGGCAGAGAGGCAACAGTCTACTGAATGTTTTCCAAGGTTTTCCAACATTCAGAGAGAGAGGGGGAACCAGGCTCTGCACTGAGCAGAGAGCCCGATGCAGGCCTCAATCCCACAACCCTGAGATCATGACCTGAGCCAAAGGTAGAGGCTTAACCCACTGAGCCACCCAGGCACCCAAAAAGAACAGAAATTCTGACAAATACTACAACATGGATGAATCTTGAAGACATGATGCTAAGAGAAATAAACCAGACACAAAAAGACAAATACTGTATAATCCACTTATAGGAGATACCTCAAGTAGTTAAATTCACAGACAGAAAGTAGAATGGTAGCTGCCAAGGACTGGGGGCTGACGGTGTGGGGGGAGAATTACTGTTCAATAGATAGAGAGTTTCAGTTGTGGAAGATGAAAAAGTTCTGGGGATGGATGGTGATGATGGATGCACAAACAACCATGATGGGTACTTAATGCCAAGAACTGAACACTTAAAAATGGTTACAATGATATAGCGCTGATAGCTCACACTTAAAAAGCAAAACGGAAAATTACCAACCAGGTGACACTGTCATGGACTTAATTCCTCCTTAGAATATTTTCTGACAGAAATAAAACCAATTCAGATGGTTAACTGCACTCACCCAGACCTGCCAACTGGCAGAAGATAAAGGACCGAATTTGTATACAAATAGTAGGGATGATTTGGGAGTTAGATCCTGACTTCCAAATGTCTCATGACTAGAGTTTATTGAGTTCAAGCTTTCACGAAAGGCCTGTGACTAGAGTACTAAAGAGGTCAGGCAAGAGAAGGGCAGCCTTGGGGGTTACCCCTGCAATAGGAAACAGTGGTGTGGAGAGGAGAGAAGCAAAATAGCAAAGCACATCAGAGAAACAAGAAAATTGTGCCCTTAGAGATCAAGGAAGGACAGAAATTGAGGTAAGTGAGGGTTAATTAACAGTATAAATGCTGTACAGAAGAGTCTGTACAAGGGCCTGTCAAAGAGTACAAGGATTAATGAAATCTGCTGGACTTTGCAAAAAAGTTTACAATCACCTTGGAAAACATTCAGTAGACTGCTGCTGACAAGCATACACCACAGGAGTTTTCCACACAGCAGATCATGAAGACAATGACTGACTGGCAACTTGGCTACACAAAGGGAAAAACAGGCTATACCAAAGAGAGGAAAGATGGAGGGACCAATGTGTATTTCTGAGTCTTATTCATAATGCAGGCTTTATCAGTGCTTTGAAAACCATTTCTATAGCAATGAGAAGCTCAAAAAACCATCTACTACCTTACCTGGAAAAGGCACAAAAGCATGCCGCATGCTGACTGAAAATGGCATTCCTCTGTCTGAGGCTCTCTCCTCCATCTTTGCCTGGTATCCAGAGTTCAGGCCACGACTCTTTTTATCTCTTCCTCTGTCAGGCAAACAATATCAGCAGCTAGACATGAAGCAGTCTCAAATATATGAGAAAGGTCTCATTTTTCAGTGAAGTCAACAGTTTCATCTAGGAAACTTAAAAGCCTTATCATTTGAAACTCACTTCAAAGATTGATTGATTGATTGATTGATTGATTTGACAGACAGAGATCACAAGGAGGCAGAGAGGCAGGCAGAGACAGAGGGAGAAGCAGGCTCCCCGCTGAGCAGAGAGCCCGATGCAGGGCTCAAGTCCAGGACCCTGGGATCATGACCTGAGCCAAAGGCAGAGGCTTTAACCCACTGAGCCACCCAGGAGCCCCTGAAACTCACTTTAAAGCTTAACATAGATACTAGATTTTCTTTTTTAGCAAACATTCATTTAAACATGAAATAATATATTTCTGTAACAGCTTTTGCCACAAACTGCTTCTGAAAAAATTATTGACATTTAGCTCAAATCAACAAATCCTTTTGGCCAGAGACTAGAGACTAGAATCAAGAGATTAATAAACTTTCTAGGAAAGAAAAAGCTATATGTTTTAATGCTTATAGCCTTTATTTTTCTCCAAATATTTTACAGTTTTTGTTTATTTATTGGTTGAATTTTTCTGAAACACATAAGCATTATTCAATGCTAACATAAATTATCTATGCTTTTCCTTCCCATCATGTGAATTTAGGGAGGGTAGAAGGGGGGAGAGGTTCTTGACATAGTTAAACTCTTCTCTGTAGCATTTGAGTTAGAAAAGCACATTGTGCTGATTATTTAATTAGTGGTCCAGGTTTTCAGTCTTTCACCATCAACTAGCTTCTTTATAGAGAGACAAGGGATTTTAAATGGATAGTACCTAGAAATGTGTATGCCCAAAACAGAAAATTAAACTAACTTCATTATTTTATCCACTAGCCTTGTTTTGAGCCTTTCATACTCACAAAAGTATATTAACACAAATACAGAGAAATATATCTACCTGTTCATGGGAAGTTGGGCTTGGGAAGGTGGGCTCTCTCCTACGAGTGTTGGCATTTTGATCTCAAAATCTCTTGGCACATTCTGAATATTTGGTTCTGTAAAGGTTATTCGTCCTAAAATCAACAGAGTGAAGACAGAAAATTGAGAGGATTGAGGGGATCTGACATTTATTTTCACAGTAATTGCATTTCTGAATTACGCATTTTCACCACTGCTAAACTAAATTTATAATTAAATATTTTCCATTATGTTCATGCATCTAACAATGATAAAATAAGTACAAGACCAATCCCAATGTAAGTGAATATATGCATCAACTACAATAGAATGTTTTACATTAACCTAGCTCTCTAGAAAATAAGCCCATGCTAAGAAGTAATTTGATAGGTTGAACTAGTTCTGTGCTAAAATGAATACCAGCTGTCAGCACTATATGAATGTTAGCAGGGGTATTAATGAGTAAAGACTAATCAAATGGATCCTAGGAAAAATGACTGTCAGAACCTTCAAAACTCAGGAATGCACAAGACACAGAGAGAGGATGTGAAGCAAAAGAGTAACTGGCTGCTGGAAGGGATAATCCTGTGCCCAAGAAGCCAGCTAATCTGTAGAAGATGGAGTAGTGAGAAGTAATGACTAGAACATCACTTGCCAGACATCACCTGGCCACCTTCCTTCATGACCATCCTCACTCAGCAAGAGAACCAGTGGTAGCACTGACAAAGCTAGAGACTAGAATCAAGAGATTAATAAACTTTCTAGGAAAGAAAAAGCTATATGTTTTAATGCTTATAGCCTTTATTTTCCCCCAAATATTTTACAGTTTTTGTTTATTTATTGGTTGAATTTTTCTGAAACACATAAGCATTATTCAAAGAGTCTGGGTAATTGATTTTGTTATTGCAGTTTTACAACACATATATAGCAACACAAAATCTTCTGTTTTATGATATGCTCTTCATTTTAACGGCTCTCTACCAGTTAGTATATATAATTTCATCTTCTTTTGATGAGTCAGACATTTTAGGTACCTCAGATATTCTTTTTCTGAACAAAACCCTGATATATGTCCTTGTTATTTAGCTTTTAAGAAAAATTAGTGCTCAATGAATGGTAGGTATTAATATACTTATTACCATTAAATGCCCTCCTCAATGTTATAAAACTAGCCAACAGCAGAAGGCATTCAAGTCTCTTGCTGACTCAGCACACTGTCTTGTTTTCTATAATAATATTTAATATTCAGGTCTATTTTTTGAATTAATGAGATTAACTAGCAGACAAACAAGATGGCAACAATAAATTATAAAATATGAATGTAGCATCATGGACATGAATTCTAATAATGAAATGGCTATGCTTTGCTTAGGTAAGCTTGTATTTCCAAAATATTCTTTAAATGTGGGCATAGTATGGTGAAAACCAATCAGAACAAAAGGAATTGATAACTTTCTTTCTACTTTATGAGCAACAGATAAATGCAACACCTTTAGAAACTCTGGGCTTCACAGACCTGTCCCCCTGGGGCTAATAATATATTATATGTTAATAAAAAAAATTAAAAATTATTTTAAAAAAAAAGGAACCCTGGGCTGGTTTTGGTTTTTCACCAAGGATTTATTTTACATAAGTTTACATCATTAGCATATATCTCAAAATGAAATTTAAACACCAACAGGGCAAGAAATGGCTATGGTGATCTAAGAGTTTAGCTAAATTTGGAAGAAGGAAAAGAATTTGTTTAGAACAGGGAATAAACAGCACAGAAAGAAGCAACTCCTCCTGGTGCTTCCTTCCGTAATAATAGCAACAGCTGGTAAGGAGCCCGCACAAAGTGCTCTGCTCTATTCTAAACATTTGAAATGTATTAGCCTATTTAATCCTCAGCACGCCCTGGTGAAGTGAGACTATTATTACTGTGTTTTACACAGGAGGACACTCAGGCACAAAGCTACCTTGAATAAAGATTCAAACCTTGTAAAAGTCAGATATCAAAGCCCACATTCTATACCACCAAACTGTCTCTCCGATGAGAATTAATGCTGTCCTTTCTTCTAACGCACCTTGCATTTGGCAGATACTTAGCTTTGCACAGCCTAGCACAAGAATGCTTTCTTCCTTACTAGGTTAGGTTACTCATACCCATCCCAAGAGTGCTATGAGATACCCAAAAGACTCTACAGCTCTTTTCTGGTTAAGTAAAATAAGACACTCATCTATTACACATTACCTAGCTCTTTTCTGGTTAAGTAAAATAAGACACTCATCTATTACACATTACCTAGATTCATCAGAGAGACTCTTGGGAGGTTCAGGAGAGGGTTTGGACTGAAATTAGATGACTGACTCAATAAATATTAATCTGAAGCACAGTCTCAGACATTCTAGTTACTCTATATAGTACTTGAAAGCTGGAACTCTATCTTACTAAATCTCATCTCTACAAATAGCATCTATCTATATTCTGGATGTAGTACGTGTTTCATAAATGTTTACATGTAACTTCACAGAGTCCAATGATCAACACTTGAATACTTTGGTCACCAAAACTTATATAAGAAAAGTTTTCTTTCAAAATCGAATATTATCCATATTTAAGATTTCTCATTACCTGTAGCAGTGTGTGACTGTGATACAGGATAGATTCTTTCCATTCCAAGAAAAGGATTTAGACGCTTTTCCCGCTGCAGAGGAAAGACCACTTTGGTAATCGCATTTGTGATTCTTCTCCACTCTAATATCAAGCCTGGTAAAGGATGTAATTCCTTTAATTTATTTAAAACATCCTGCCAAAGAAATATAATGAAGTAAGATCAGATTCTTGTCCAAATTCCATAGCAAACTAGACTCTCTCTTAGGTAAATAATACAATCTCAAAACTAAATTTGTTAACTCCTATATCTACAACTCAAAATTACTGTTTGGGTTTTTGCATCACCACAATGATAAAACCATAGTAACTAGAGATGGTAAATGCAAACATGTTAATGCCAAATAATATCAACTTAGATCTACCTTAAAAATAAAAATCAATGTCAACTTAGCAAGGTACTGTAATTGCCCAGTCTCACACCACCCAAGAATCTGTATCATGTCTTTCCTTTGTCTATATTTTCCTCCTCTATTCTCATGTGATTGGAAGTTTCTCATTTTTTTCTCCTTTTGCCCTAATACTTTGATCATTTCCATATCAAGGAAGCCAGAAGACATTCCTCTCTAAAACTAAACTTTCTATGCTACAGAGTTTGGGTAAACTGTGAAGAAACAGGAACTTGTGAGGTTAGAGGGGTAGATAAAACAAAAAGTTCTGTTACAGAATGAAACTGTGGAAACTTCCCTCGGTCAGGTAAGTCATAGTTAATGACAGTAGGGTCAAAATGGCAACTTGGACTGCTCTTTCCTTGACTGTTGTGGTGATACTTTCTACTCTTATTATTTCTGAAAATTCATTCAGTAAAAATCTAACAATAAGCACTTTCTCTCTTCTCTCCTAAGCATACAGTTTCCAAGGATTGTAATTTACACTTTCACTTTGAAATTAGTAGATTAGATTCTTAAACTCATGTTAACTTTTGCCCTATAATTTTGCCCTATAACTGAAAAATATATATAAATTTTGCCCTATAATTGAAAAAACATGTTTATTTGTAATGGCTTTTTTTTTTTTCTTTTTAAAGTCTTTCACATTTTTGTTCATGTTCCTATACTATTCAAGTTATATTATACTTGAAGTCCAAGAATGGCAGATGTCAATAACTAAATAATGACTACGGGTCTGAGTTCATACACCCTTATACCACTTTAATGATAGGAAGGACACAACTGCTAAATCAGATTTTGGTCCAGATTTTCCATGATGAAATGTCTCTGCAGTTTTTGCAGGGAGCCAAAACACAAACTAATTTGTTTTTATCTGGATACATTCAAATGATGAGCTATGCTGGGACTTGACTTCATCTTCATTCTAAAAGTAAGTCAAAATGCTAAATGCTAAAAGTAAATAAAATTCTGCCCTGCAACTGTCCCAAAGAGCACCTTACTAGTGCTGAACTGTTTTCCCAGCTTTAGCTTGCGCCCATTGTCATTCCCCCTTCTGGTAGAACCCAGAGTTTTCTTGCTGCTTTGGTTTTTTATTTCTCCATTTGGTGGCAACTTCAATTCCAAAAATAAAACCTGCAAGAAATTAATGCTTCTTTAGTCAAGAATCAAATCACAAGCATTGTCACTCACAAAACATTTTTAAAAGTCATTTGAGAAGATCCATACAATTCAACACGGGTTGGGAGAACTTTTTTTTTTTTTAAAGATTTTATTTATTTATTTGACAGACAGATCACAAGTAGGCAGAGAGGCAGGCAGAGAGAGAGGAGGAAGCAGGTTCCCTGCTGAGCAGAGAGCCCAATGTGGATCCAGAGATCATGACCTGAGCTGAAGGCAGAGGCTTTAACCCACTGAGCCACCCAGGTGCCCCGGGAGAACTCTTTATAAATTACCACATTTAATAAATAATGACAATGAAAATTTGTATGTCAAGTAGGCAACCTATAACCTAATTTAGGCACAATAAGATTAATATCGATTAGAGGCTTTTAAACAGTAAAGAACACAGAAATGTATACACTGTGTCTCCCCATATGGAGGGAACCAAGACCAGGCCTCTGGGGACGGATGCCTGAAGACCCAACCAAGGGTTAGGGTTAGGGCCTAGGAGTATGGCAGACCTGCTCTTTGGGTTCTGGGGTGAGCTACTGGGGTGTGGGGGTGGGTGCTGAGTTGAGGGCAGGGCTCAGGCTGAGTTTTATCACTGAACAAGTGATAAATAAGCTATTGACCTTGAGACTTTAGGTTTCTCTGAAGACCGTGAACTCTCCTAAATACTCTTTGATGTGGTAACTAATCAACATGGTTGCTTAGTCATTTAAGCCTCAGTGAGGGCCAACATGGGAGACTTTGTTACTATCATATGATCACAAAAATCAGAGAAAATGAGACAGAAAGGGATCGAAAAAGACATCTGCTTCCACCACAGTAAGGCTAGACCCTATGAAACCCTGGACACAAAAAGTCAGGGAAGGATGACCAACCCAATGTAGAGATCAATAATGACAGCTAGGGGAGCTAATAAGTACCCACTGAAGAAACTAAGCCTACACAGGACATCTGGGATCCAGGTACTGGAGCAGAAGGAATATTCCATGTACACCTAAAAACACTAGCTCAATTTATAGGGTTTAAAACTCAGGCAATTCAGAATACTATCTACTACTTCCATTCATTCATTCATATACCTTGAGTGGGCTTTAGTGAACCTTGGATTATTTTCCCACTTAGTAATCCTAAAAATTAAGAACATTTGCATTACATCAGAATCTTTATTGTCCACAAGTTGGACAAGGGATAGAAGGAAAGATAGGCCTGTGTTATCTGTATCTGCATCTGTTATTCTCTAGAATAACAGTGATGATATAAACAAAGATCTGGTTCTAATTTTAAGTAGTAGGAATAACTGGAGTCTTAGGTATGAATGATATTGGGGCTTGTTATTGATGTTAGTAACTATTTTTCCTCAAAATTGTGTTATATAGAGCTCCATGTGTAGGGATCAGGGTTGTGTAGTAATGCAAATTTTGAACTGCATGGGGCATACTTATATATTAAAATAGTGTTCATTGTTTATCTGAAATTCAAATTTAGCTGAATGTCCTGTATTTTATCAGGCAAACTCTAGTACAGATATCAACAAGTATATAAATGTCAGGAAAGGAAAGAGAATCAAATAATTGAATAGGAAAATGAAACATTATTTTTAAAGTAACAATAAATCAACAATCCCAGGAAGAGAGACCTACCATAATTAGGACAACTCAAAGATCTCATCTTAATATTTATAAGCTCTTTATCTTAGATTTCTGTTTTTGGTGAAACCTTCAGAATTAATTGTGAAAACTTCATATAAATTACCTCTCCAGGTCTCAATGAATACATCTGTGAAATGAGGGGGTTGAATTGGATGAGGGTAAGAGGCACTAATATTTATTGAGCACTTACTATGTGGCAGCCATCATGCTGGGAGCTTTAACATGTGTCATCTCATGTCATATGTACAATAATTCTGTGACATTTCTGAAAAGCTTACACCATTTGGAGAAACTTGCTTCAAGTTACATGGCCATAATGTAGAAAAATTAAGAATTAGAACCCATAGTCCTCTAACTCAAACGTCATTTTTCTTTTTCTCTAATTCATGCTTCCATCTAGACCAGGGATCAGCAAACTTTTCCCCAAAAGGGCCAGATAACAGATATTTTCAGCTTTGCAGGTTTTACTGTCTGTCACAACTTCTCAACTTTGCCACTACAGACCAAAAAGAGCCATAGACAGTAAGTAAATGAACAAGTGTGGTTATGCTCCAATGAATTTTATTTACAAAAACAGGTGGCAGAACAAATCTGGCCCACAAGCTATAGTCTGCCGATCCCCACTCTAGGCCAGTGCCATCCAAAATAACTTTTTGCAATAATGAAATTATTCTATATTTGCACTCTCCATTATGGTAGCCACTTACCACATGTGGTTATTGAACATTTAAAATGTGGCTAACATAACTAAGGAACAGAACTGATATCTTTAAATTAATTTTAATTAAGTTAAATTTATTTATTTATTTTTAAAGATTTTATTTATTTTATTAGAGAGAGACAGAGCACAAGCATGGGGAGCAGCAGAGTCAGAGGGAGAAACAGACACCCTGCCAAGGAAGGAGCCTGATGTGGGGCTCATCCCAGGACCCTGGTATCATGACCTGAATCAAAGACAGAGGCTCAACTGACTGCATCACCAGGTGTCCCAATTAATTTAAATTTAAATAGCTATAAGTGGCTAGTGGCTCCTGTACTGGACAGCTCAGCTCTAGATGATTAGTACTATCTTGCCCAGTTCAAAGATTCTCCTTAAAATTACCAAGGATTAACTAGTCAATATGTGAAACTGTTAGATTACCTTAAATATAACTTCCGTTTTAAAATGAAGGCCTAAGAACAAGCCATTAACATCAAAGTCCTTTTATTCTGGCCCAGAGTTTGGTCTAGGCCTATGGCCTTAGTATCTGAATCACAAGGGGATGGATTCCTGCCTTTGTCCTAAGCCTACTTGTGCTGAAATCCAGAGATCCTCTGTTTTTCATAAGGTCCCTATGTAATTTTATGTGCAGTCAGTTGGGTATTGGATGGGGAGTTCCAAGCTAAAGAACTCAAAAGAAAAAATTAAACAAAACAAACAAAAAAACAGCACTACTGAATTCCATACAAATGTACCCTGTGATTTGGAAAAACAAAATTCCTCATTTTTTAAAAACATATAACATTGTGGCTTTAAAAGAAGGGCATTTTTTTATGAGTCTATATAACATTTACTGAACATTTACTATGAGATGGGCATTATTCTAAGTGTTTTACATTCATCATTTATTCCTCACAACAATTCTATGAGGTGTTCCTATCATAACCCAGTTTACTGATGTAGAAATTGAGATACAAAGAATTGATATATTGTTCCAGGTTACAGGGTTAATAAGTGGAGGAGATGGAATTCAAACCCAGGAAGTCTGGCTTGAAAGCCTATGGTCTTCACAACATGCTACATTACTGAATTTCATCTACAAGGCACCTGAACTTCAATGCTATCAAGTATAAGCACCCACCCTATATTTGTAACCTTTCCACAACCACCCAACCATCCTTTGTGGACTGTGGTGGGGAAAGGAAAGAACAGAACTCCAACCTCTGAAAATAAAAATAAGAATAAAGTGTGTCCAAATTTGGGGCGCCTGGGTGGCTCAGTGGGTTAAGCTGCTGCCTTCGGCTCAGGTCATGATCTCAGGGTCCTGGGATCGAGTCCTGCATCGGGCTCTGTGCTCAGCAGGGAGCCTGCTTCCCTCTCTCTCTCTGCCTGCCTCTCTGTCTACTTGTGATCTCTCTGTCAAATAAATAAATAAAATCTTTAAAAAAAAAAAGTGTGTCCAAATTTATGTTAAGTTTATAAAAATCTTATTTAGGTTTTAAAAAGCAAACAATCCCCAAATTCCTTTTTCAGTAACAACTGAGAAAATTGTCTAATTTTATTGTCCAAAAAGGGATTTTAGGGTATGGAAGGGGTGAGAGTTCATGAAATTACTAACTTCATGGAGAAACAACTACACTGTTATGTAACAATCATTACGGATCATTTGTTCAACAAATATTTACTGAGTACCTTCACTGCTCTAGGCAAATCTCACAAAGCATACATTCTAGGAGACTTCTTTACTAACTTCTTATCTCGTAAACACAGATATAACTTATAAATTAGAAGCTAGAATATTCTATCTCCAAAAGCACTCTGATAACTAAAATTTTTTTGAACTGTGCTCTTTGGTGTCTTCGATGTTTACACAAACACATTTAGGAAATACACACACACACAAACACACATAATTTTTAACTCTTAAAATTCCCCATTCCCGTGATACAACCTCAGCTATGTCATCTGAACTGGTGAAGGAAAAACTGTGTCCAGCTAGTTGATAGGCCTGAGTCTCGATTGCATCCAGCTTGGCTTGCATTACGTGTTTCTGACTTTCACATTCTGCGGTACTAAAGCCAATTCCATTTAGTTCTAGCAAAGCCAAGCAGTACTGAGAGGGCATTTCCACTTTACAAAAAATATCTGGAAGAAAAAAAGAAAACTAAAACATTAATTCGCCAGTAAAGTGACTAGATCAACATCATCACCTAAACACACATGGAATTTTTCTAGGCAAATTCAGAGATGCTACTCAAGTTATTCTTCATGATCCAGTCTCATGAGCAGCACTCTCAGGCCAACAAGGAAAGGCATAAAAGTATTTCCTACTTTTCTACTTCAGCACTAGACTACTACCCTTGTCTATATGGAGAGCAGAAAAACGCAATCTTGTGACTAGTCTGGACTACGAGAGACTGCATTTCTCCCAAGATAATGTTTCTGCTTCTATTCTTCGTAAGAGCATGAGAACCAAACTTATTTGCTAAACTGACTACAATGAGTTAACATCCTGAAATTATTTCCAATATTCCTGGTTCCATGGTATGCATGCTTACACAAAGAACTAAAAATGGAGGTTTTTTATTTCCCAATGCTCTTACCAAAGAATAAAGATTCCTGAACTAAGAATCAGAGTATTTTTCTATCTGCTGACACTTCTCAAAAGAGTAGCCATGCTTTTTAACCACAAAACAATTAAGTTTGAATATTAAAAAATACAAATAAAACATTTCCAAATATTTGAAATTGAAAACCAATCTTCTAAATAACTTAGGAGTCAAAAGTGTCATAACAAAAAATGTTAGTAAGTATTTAAGACAAAATGAAAACATTACAGGTCAAAATTTGTAAGATATTATGCAAGTAGAGCTTTGAGGGAAATTTATAGCCTTTAATACCTCAATTAGAAAAGAAAAAAATGATGTGAAAACTAATATGCTTAGTGTCATATTTATGAATTTAGAAAAGGGGCTGCAAAATAAAGTCAGAACTAAAAATCAAAGGCAAAAGTTGATTCTTTGGAA
The DNA here is from genome assembly GCF_902655055.1 of Lutra lutra. NCBI lineage: Eukaryota > Metazoa > Chordata > Mammalia > Carnivora > Mustelidae > Lutra > Lutra lutra. The sequence goes on along the minus strand of NC_062278.1, from coordinate 124,439,149 downwards.
AGACTGAAAAATTGAATAAACTTCTAGTAAGATTAAACAATAAATATGGTGAAAGAAAAAGACAATGTAACAGATAAAGCATTGATGTACTAAAAAATCAGCAATCGCTTAATAACAATAAATTTAAAAATCTAGATGAAATGGATATTTCTTAAAAATATAGTTTATGATAATAAAAATATATTATATAACAATAATATAATAAAAATAGAGTTTACCAAAACATAAAGATATAATTGAATAATTTTACACTTATTAAAGAAATCAAAGTATTAGCTAAAAATATTTCCACAAAGCAACAATTTATAGATAAACGGTACCAAAATTTCAAGGAACAAACACATCATTTCTATGATATATAAACTCCTCCTCCAAAGGAAAAAAAGAAATTATATCTATCAACTCATCCCATGAAACTAGAATAACTTTGTTACCAAAAACAAAACACAAGAAAGAAAAATTACAGCCATTTTATAGCTGATGAATTGGCAAAGTTGAGACAGTATGAATCAGGAAGATTTCTTTCACGTTGTTGTTTAGAAAATAAAGGTATAGACTATTTAGAAAAACAATTTAGCATAATCTTATAGAGTTGAATATTTCCATTCTTATGAATGGAAATTCATAAGAATTCCACACTCAAAAGAGCAAATCCACACTCAAAAGAAAGTCAAAAGAAATTCTTGCCCACATGTACTAGGAAACATGTATATGTGTAAGAATATATATACAGAACTACTTGTTATAGCAAAACAAAAAAACAAAAACAAGATAAAACAAAAAAAGAAACAACCCAAACATTCATCAACGGGAAAAGGGACACATAAATTTTGGCACACTCACCCAGTGATATATGACACAGCAGTGAAAATGAATAAATTTTAGATTCTTAAGTAACATGCATGAATCTTACTAACATGATACTGGGTAAGAAGAGCTAGTCCCAATGTGACATGTGTTTTATAAAGCTCAGAAACAAGCAAAACTAATAATATATAATAATATATTGTTTGGATATATTTTAGCAAAAAAAAAAAATATATATATATATACACATATATATACACACACACATATATGCTAAATTTTTTAAATTAAAAAATAAATAAAATTTAAAATAAAAAATAAGGGAATGATAAACATAAAAGTTGGGATGTGCAAGAAAGGAGGACCACATAGTAGACACAAATGTCTATTATTAAAAGTGTGAATTAACAGATATTACATATTAAAAAATAATAAATAAGAAGACCAATGATGATAGTGTACATGAAAGAAAGATTATGACAAATACAAATCTGTATAGTTGAGATCCACTTTAAAAAAGAAAGAAACCAACTCACTCCATCTCTAGAAAATCTATGTTCAAACCACTCTAGAAAGGACCTAATTGAGCCATATGATGAGAACAGGATATTTGGTCCTAAGTCACATTGAACAAAGTCACACTGTTATTAAATTGAGTCACACCCAAACAAAAATCAGCTCAGAGTGGGAGAAGTCAGCTGCCAGAACATACCCACCCAACAGGCAAGAAATGAGAAAAGAAAAAGATGAAGATTCTAGAGATCCTTCAAGGACATCCTGAAATAATCATTTTCAAAAAAATTTGACAGTTGTTTACATTCTCTCTAAAAACTTTATCTCAATGTGCTTCTATTCTATGGACTCTATGAATAAGAAAGACTCTGCACTGTACAAGAATGCATTTAATAACTCCTGGTCACTCACTTTTGAAAATTTGCATTAAAAAAGGAGCTTTCAAGGCACACTGAAATTGTAAAAGCTAAAAATACCAAATCTAGATTGTTTCTTATACTTTTCTGGAAAGGAAAACCATAATTTCCTTTTCCTATAGATGAAAAATTATCGTTAAGAGTGGAAAAGTTCCCTCCCAAAGATATTGAAAGCTTTTAATTTTGTTAATGGGCAACAAATGTTCATAAAAAGTTACAGACTAATCCATATCACCAGCATCAAATGTTAGATTCTTTTTTTTTTTTAATTATTTATTTCTTTTCAGCGTAACAGTATTCCAAATGTTAGATTCTAAGGGCAAAGCTGACTGAGGGAAAGAGAGCTGTGTTCATTCGGCTTTATCACCCATGAATGTAGAAGCAGTCTTGTGGCATATGTACCATATACTCCAACTCCTTGGCCTGCCTACATTAGAGAAGCTGAGTTTGAAACATTTCAGTGTATGTTCAAGAGCTGCTAATTAACATCACTTAAGCAAGTCTCCTATGAACAAACAAGTCAGTTTGATCTTTATATTATTCTACCCCAGTGATGCTGGGGAGAACATTACTATCAGCATGGAGAGCTTATACTAGTAGTAAAAAATCATCATCACCATCATCATCATCTAACACAGTAATAAGCGCCCAATCTGGCAAACACTGAGTTAAGTTCTCTCTTATTTAATATTTATAACATTATAAGAAATAGATTTAAAGAGTGTCAGTAGCTTGCCCAAGGCCTCTCACTAATAAGTAATACAGCCCAGATTTAACTTGGTCTGTGAAAATTCATCAATCTGTTATTTCTAGTATTTATTAATCAGGCAATAAAATCACAGTTTAAATCTTCTCACAATGAAGTCAACTGTGTTCCACTTCATCATTTCTACCATAAGCATACGATATGTTCTCTGAAGTCAAGGTACTCCCTCTGGGCCAAGAGACTGCACAATAAGCCCATGCTATTTATCATGACATAAAAATTCACATAAATATTCTTTGCTAAAGAAATGATTTATAGTTCTAAAATGAAAATACATCGCTTTTTATATTCCATAACAGATTAGGTTTTAAGTGTGAATAAAAATCATTGGATAAAGTTCAAATACAAAATTAGCAATAAATGATAAAATGCCATGAATTCTCTTCATTACAATAGAGTCTGAGGTCTGCAAACTAGTGCCAAACCAGGGCCAGATGCCTGTTTATATAAATAAAGTTTTACCGGAACAGTTATTTTCATATTGCCCATGGCTACTTTTGTGTTATTATGGCAGAGTTGAATATTTATGATTAAGACTGCCTGGGCCTCTACAGAAAGTTTGTTGACCCTGTCCTAGAAAACCCAAAAATAGAGTTTGCGTTAGAAGTGTGATAAAGAATGATAAAGACCCGTGATCAAAAAAAAAGTGGCTAAAAACAGAACTGTCACCAGTCTGTAACAGCATGAAAATGACAGCAAAGTTTGTTTTTACCTTGAAGGTTTTCCTTCTTCAACAAAGAACTGAGTTGATTCATAGCACTGAAGGTGAGAATGGACTCTACAGATGCTCTGTATCTCCCAGAATGCTCAGTGTTGACATTCAGCCCCAGACTCTGAATTCCTTGTCCAGTCTCTATCCCTTCCAGGAGGGGAAGCTCATGAGGAAGAAAACTGGAAACTATGCTGTGAAGAGTTGGCTCCTTAGAATCTGGATCTAGTAACCAGCACGCCACCTAGATGGGTTCAAAGACATTTGTACACACTTAAGATAAAAGGGGAAAATGCTCATTTCTTATCTCACTCCTTTTCACTTAATACTAATTCAGTGGTCTTCCCAGGAGAGGAGAACAAAAGTGTAACTGTAAATTGTACAGGGACTCATTTTTGGTGCGAGTAAGAGCAGTTTTCAAAAAAAGAAAACTTACAACTTTTCCACTATAGCACTCCTGCTGATCTGGTTCTGAAATAGCCTTGAAATCCAAGTGCCTCTCAGATAATTGAAACCATATTTCTGAAAATATAGATGAAATCTTCTCCACAAAGGCTGATTTTGGCTAAGCTACTATAATAAAGATGGGCCTATATAAGTTTTAGGTTTTTACAAGTTCTTTTAACATCATAAGAAGTGATACAATTAAAACTTTATACCCAAAATTTTAGAAAGCCTCTAGGCTTTGCCCTCAGGATGAGGGCCTGCCAACGGGGCCATCCAACAAACCATTTGACTGCTAATTTTAACTTCCCTGCCAGATTAGAAGACCTGTAGTTTCATGTGTGCGCACGCGTGACTTTTATTTCCTTTTCTTAAAAATTTAAATTCAGTTAATTAACATATATATTATTAGTTTCAGAGGTAGAGTTCAGTGATTCATCAGTCTGATATAATACCAGTGCTCATTACATCACGTGACCTCCTTAATATCCATCACTGTTACCCCATTCCCCACACCCCAGCAACCCCCAGTTATTTCCTATGATTAAGAGTTTCTTATGGTTTATCTCCTGTAGTTTCTAACACTAGGTGATCTAGCAGATCAAAATTCAATTAGAATAAGGAAACTTAAGCCCTTTTCATAATTCTGGCAATTACATGACTCAATTACTTCTTCTGTACTTTAAGAATGTAGTTTGATAGGGAAGAGTGATATTGTGAATTGTAATAAGAAATATAAATTTGGCCTTTGTCCCCATTTCTATCACAGAACTTCTAAAACCTTGGAAATTTCCTAATCTGTGAGATAAAGGCATCTTTTGTCATGTTAATGAGGTGACTTTAGAAATACCCCTAGGTTACCTAAGGATAGGAGTTGGCTACCAGAGGAACCAATCCTGTGATTGAAGGGTTGGAATTTTCAGTCTGACCCCTTGACCTGGTTGGAGGTGCCTGGATGTTGAATTATCACCAATGACCAATGATTTAATCAATCGCGCCTATGCAATGAAGGTTTCATAAAATCCCAAAATGACAGGGTTTGGAGAGCTTTGAGGCTGATGAACCACAGAGATGCTGGCAAGAGTAGTATGCTTAGACTGAGCATGGAAGCCCCCCTCCATCTGATTAATTGAATCTGAAAGGGGAGGAGGTCACAAGAACCTCTCATTTATAGTCAGTCAGAAATAGAGGTAAGAACCTGGACTTAGAACTTGCTTCTGACATCCTTGCCAGATGTCCTTGGAGGGAGGGGGATCATTGGAATATCTAGTCTATAGTCAGTTGGTCAGAAGCACAAGTGTTAACTTGGGCTTGCAGCTGGCCTCAAAAGAGCAGGCACTACTGTGGCACTGACCCTTAACCTGTGGAATCTGATGCTATCACCAGGGAGGTAATGTCAGAATTGAGCTGAATTGTAGGAAACCCAGCTAGTGTTTCCAGCATGTCTTGATGATATGGGAGAAACCCTACAAACACATCAGAATTAGTCTCAGAACAATTTTACTTGGTGTCAGAGAAGTGGGTCTTACTAGAAGGGCCTGGCTCACAGAAACATATGGTTTATCAAGAGAAAGGATAAAAGGATGGGGGATGATGATGCTTTGATCCCTGGATGGCTACCTAGTGACCCATGTATGAAACTGTAGCTACACTACAGTTACTAAGGGTAAAATTTACTAATGCAATTTAGAAATGGCAGACCTAATGCCTGAGGAGTTGGCTCACTGGATATATAAGTACATGAAAAATAGTAAGCACACTAAGCATGCAATCTCTTGGTTACTGTTTTCTGCGATAGCTAAATAAATGTAAAGGAAACTGATAGGTCTGGGACTTAATGGTGAACAAAACTCTGATCTGAGTTGGTCTGAGCCTCCAGTCAACTGTGCAGGGGCAACATGAAACAACCCGAAGACCTCTGGTCACCAGTAAGGTAACCAACGTGGGAGCGAAATACCTAGAAACTATCAAAACCAGGAGGTATAGTATGATAGAGTTGTTTCATTTTGTGGATCAGTATCATCAACTCTGCATCAGTAATGCAGAGATCCACTAAAATGGATTATGAGAGTAATTTAGGAGTGTTTGGTTTGGGATGCTGCAGAATGGAAGAGCAGAGGGTTGATGTAGGACCCAGAGCTCACTATTGTACAATTCAAGTTGAGTGTATGTGATCCAGACACATGGGAGTTTATTCCTATGGGAACAGCTAGTCTGGTGTATTGGATAAAAACCATTATAAAGTCCGTTTACACTGAAAGGGGGACTGTCCCTCTTCTAAATGCCAACTGGAACACCCCAGATAAAGCAGTTGATATTCTTCATAAGCTCACATGCTTCAAAGCAGTCCCATATGGGGATATTTACCTGCTGAAATCTAACCATTACTCAGGTCATAGTAAATGCTGTGGTTTAAGGCAGCCCATTTCACACAGGTACCCCATATAACCTTATTGTTGCAAAACTGAAGGACAGTTTGGAAAGCCTCATGAAATTTGCCTTCTCAGCTTCCTCTCATAGGCTTTACAGATGGTAATAAAAACATTAGGTTTATTGACAAGAGATTGGGAAGTCAGGGGGAGGTCAAGAGACTTCCCAACAAGGTGGAAATTTTTAAAAGGTTAAGAAATAAGGTGAATGTGAAGCAAATATTGATAGGAGCAAGGGAAAGAGGAAACAGAAAGGAAAGAGGAAACAGAAAGGAAAGAGTCTCAGGACTCACACTAGCAGGATGGAAATTTTTAGATGGTTATTAAGAAATGTGATGAATAAAATGGGTGTTGATGGATTAAAAAAAGATTTTAATAAAGTATCACCAAAGGTTGGGTGGGTTAAAGCAACTCCCATTAAAGGGCCCCAAACAGGAGCGCCTGGGTGGCTCAGTGGGTTAAGCCTCTGCCTTCAGCTCAAGGTCATGATCTCAAGGTCCTGGGATGGAGCCCCACAGATTAATCAAATTAAAGACTGATAAAAGGGCTGGGGTCCCTTGGCTCAACCCCTCCCTGGGGACCCAAAGCCTTTCAGAGAACAGTGGGTAAAACTATCAGGTGGTAGAATAGAGAAGTTCCCAGGACCCCTTGAAGGGAGATCTAGGAACCTCAGTACTAAAACCCATCGATAAAGCCTTGACTTGGGCTACAGTTAGAATAAGAGAATTGCAAAAATTTAGTGGTTGATAGGATTATGTAAACTGGAAAGTTTAAGCAGGTATTATGTAAAGAAGTTTTATCTCCTTGGGGTGCATGGATAGCTTAGTCAGTTAAGTATCTGCCTTTGGCTCAGATCATAATCCTGGGGTCCTGGGATCAAGTTCTGCCTCCCTTCTCAGCAGGGAGTCTGCTTCTCCCTCTCCTTTTGCCCCTCCCCGCACTGGTCCTCAGGTGAGCACATGTGCTCTCTTTCTCTCCAAATAAAATCTTCACAAAAAAGAAAAAGAAGTGATATCGCCTTTACCTGAATACTTTATGGTAAGGGTATTACGTCTGCCTGGGGAACACTTCTTCAACCTACCTAGTTTTATAAAACCAAAACACGTTGATGAAGTCCTAATGGAGGTTATAGTTAGAAATGTGAGAGTTGGCAGAATGAAGGAAAAGGTCTGTAGGAGAATTGATATGTTTGAACAGGCTTTCGATGAAGTGGTTGGGTCTTTACCTGATTGAATTTTAGGGATAGATATTATGTCTAACAGAGGAATATGTCCCATAATTAGTACTGTAAAACACAAAAGGCATGTTAAGTCCCACCCTTCAAGCAATGTTAAATGCTCTGTGCAAACCAGTAAGTTTGCCTGAGCCCACACAGTGTGGAATGAAGCTTGAGTGTTGGTAGCGACATATTCTTTGTGCAATAGCCCTATCTGGAGACTGCGGCTAATGGCAAGAGCTTGGGCGCATGTGCCAACAATGACTACGGGGACTTTAAACAAGAGAATTTCCATTTAAGGGTATTTATGCTATCTGATATTATTAATTGAAGTTATTCTTATGACTAAAGGATATACCATGACCTTGAAACCTGAAAACCTACCCAACACAGGTAATATCTGAGAAATGCTCTAACAGAGTTGGCAGTGCCCAGTAGAATTCCATAATAAAATGGAAACAGGTTATACAGGATCATGCTGCCTGGAGAATGTGAAGAAGAGATATTCAAGAGCAGGGAGGCTTTTTTCTCTTAGGCTTGACTCTGGCATTGTGTGAGGAGTTGCTGCTGGATTCTATTGTCACTGACAGTGCTCTATAAACAGCTCATGACTGACAAAAAGCTGCTAGGTTTTTGGATGGCAGTTCCAAAGTGAATGGACAATACCCTGTTTTGGAAAGTCATCATCCTATTCAAAGAAGATAGAAACAGATCATCTTGGTGTACTGAATTGCATGCTATTTTCCTAGCAGTGATGAAAGAATTGAACAGCTAGGAAAAGGCCCTATATTTAGGTTTCCACTGGCTCATGAATAATGCCTGATAGCATGGCCAAAATGTCAGTCAGGATGACAATGGAGACCTAGCCTGCTAAATGGATGCTCCTACAGAACACAGTCCTGTGGAAATTTGAAGGGGTGCATTAAAGTAGGACACATTAATGCCCTTCACAAGAACACCCTTCTAGGTTTGGAAGGTGACTAGAATTATCAAGCAGATGTCTTTGCATGCCCCTTTGAGATGGTTGCCTGGGCCCATGAATGAAGGCCCATGAATGAGGGGAATGAGCACAGGGTTTGCTGTAGTAATGCAGAAATGGGCTGAATCTAGACATATTCCTCTTGTACCCTCTGAGGCACAGAAGGCTAAAACAAACTATTCTGTCAACAAGAGAGTCAGAGACTACAGATGGTTATTCGGCAGATTCCCCAGAAGGAAGCCCAGGAATATAGCTGGTAGGTGATACTAATGCTAGTACCCTTGGAGAGGTACAAATGGGTCCAGATAGGAACAGACATTGACTCTGGACCATGCTTTGCTTTCCTGAGTGTAGATACAAATGTTATGAGTGCTATAAAAGAACCAGAACAGAAGATACTGCACCAGTTTGGATGGTTGACCAACATTTCTTCAGACCAAAGAACACACTTGATAGCCCATAATGCTCAACGAGGGGCAAAGAGATATCCTCAGTACTAGTTTGATAGAGAATTGGAATGGGCAGCTAAAATAGAGGGAGATAAAGGCAGCAAGGCTGGCGTATAAGTAAGTCTTCATGAGTATGTGCTCCCATTCAACATGAACATGAGTGGGGCTAAAGGTGTGTCCCCACTGGAAATAGTTCTCTGTTTGGATCTGGGGAAGTAAGGATGGGGAAGATGCTGGTATACACTCTTCCTCACATCACCTCAACTTTTTTCCTCTTAGCTGATGCAGGGGTCACCGGACCAGGACTACAAGTTTAAGGGATGGAAATGGTGATTCCTAAGTAAGAAACTATAATCATGCCAGATGGGGTGAAGGCACATCCTGACCCATCAGGCCCTTAAGAATTATAACACAAAGGTTAAAAGCATAGAAGGAAAAATAGTAGCTATGGGTAAAGAAATGAGTAAGTAGATTATATAATGAGGAAAATCCAATATTAACACCTCAAAAGAAGCTCTAAGCAAGAGATGATATTGTCTCTTAGCTCAATTATGTTAGATGCCTGAAAAGGTGAAGCCATATATTGCTGACACCCTTCTTGCTTTTGGAACCTGGTAAGATCAAATGGAAGCCTACAAACCTGAGATACATTTTCATATAATGATGATGGACTGGATAGTTAATAACTGAAATGGGGTTCTAGTAATGTGCCAACTTCTTTTAACTTTTACTACTGTTTTGCTATAATACTCACATTATAACAATCGTTTGAAGACCAGGGGTGGACTGTGACATTGTGACTTATAAGAAATATGTATTTGGTCCTCCTTCTCATTTCTAGCACAGAACTAAAATCCTTGAAATCTGCTAAAATGAGAGACCCCTCCCCAAAAAAAAGACGAAGAAGAAAAGATGTCTTTTGTTATGTTAATTAGGTAGCTTTTGGAATGTCCCTAGGTCACCAAAGGATGGGGATTGTTGCTAGAAGAACCATCCCTGTGACCGGGGGGTTGGAAATCTTGGTCCCACACTCCTAGGATGGGGGAGGAGCTAGTGGCTGCACCAATGGCCAATGATTTAATCAACCATGCCCATGTATGAAGTCTCCATAAAAACCCAAAAAACAGGGTTTGGAGAGCTTCCAGGTTGGTGAATAAATGGAAATGCAGGGAGAGTGGTGTGTTTGGAGAGGGTATAGAAGCTTCATGCCCCTTCTTACATATCTCCCCCTATTTACCTCTTCATCTGGCTATTGATCCAAATCCTTTAATATCTTTTGTAAAAAACAAAACAAAACAAAAAACCAGTAATCTAAGAAATAAACTGGTTTCATGAGTTCTGTGAGCCCCTTTAGCAAATAAATTAAACCCAAGGAGGGGGTGGTAGGAAACTTTGATTTATAGCTGGTGAGTCAGAAGCAAAGGTAACAACTTGAATAGGCAGTGTCAGAATTGAGTTCAATTGTAGGATAATCAGCTGGTACCCAGGGAATTGTTGGAGGTGTGGGAACCTCCCCACCACCACGTTAGAAATTGGTGATCAGAAACCTTTTAGAGAATATTGAATAAGGTAGTTTGATGTAAAAGTTTGCACATGGGGCGCCTGGGTGGCTCAGTGGGTTAAGCCGCTGCCTTCGGCTCAGGTCATGATCTCAGGGTCCTGGGATCGAGTCCCACATCGGGCTCTCTGCTCGGCAAGAAGCCTGCTTCCCTCTCTCTCTCTCTCTGCCTGCCTCTCTGTCTACTTGTGATCTCTCTCTGTCAAATAAATAAATAAAAAAATCTTAAAAAAAAAAAAAAAGTTTGCACATGTTTCTTATAAATGTGAGATTTTTAAAATTAATAGTTTATCTTCTTGCATCAAAACTGTTATGATTGACAAAACCAATTATGCAATGTTTCAAGTAGTTTGTGCAAAAAGTGCTATAATAAATCTGAGATGGTATAGTTTTTGTTGTTGTTGTTTTTCTTTTTTTGGCATAGTAGTTTTAATGAGAAACTCGTATGACCCATATTCTCATTTTGGACTCTGGAACATCAAAAATTTTTTGAGTTTTTTTTGTTTAAATTCAACTAATTAACATACTGTATTGTTAGTTTCAGAGATAGAGTTCAGTGATTCATCGGTGTTATATAATACCCAGTGCTCATTACATCACATGCCCTCCTTAATGTCCATCATCCAGTTACCCCATACCCCACCCCAGCAATTCTTAGTTTGTTTCCTATGATTAAGAGTATCTTATGGTTTGTCTCCCTCTCTGATTTTGTATTGTTTTACTTTTCCCTTTCTTTCTCTATGATCTTCTGTTTTGTTTCTTAAATTACACATGTGAGACCATATGATAACTCTTTCTTTGATCAGCTTATTTATATTTAACTTATTTATATCCTCTTGCTGTATCCACATCGTTGCAAAGGCAAGATAATTTGTTTTTGTTTTTTTTTGAGGGCCAAGTAATATGGAACATCAAAATTAAGTGACAACTTTTTATATCCCGGAAAGGTCAATTTAAAAACTACACAATTTATCACATGTAAACCAAGCCTAGCGTGAACTACAGAAAAGGACAATATCTTCAGTTTATCTGATACTGCCTTTGGAAATCTTTCCCCCAAAAAGCTAAAGAAACTAAGAAAACAAAATTTATTCTGTTATTGATTATATTGCTAATAACAACCAAGTAATATCATATATCAATTCAAAATTAATATTCCATATGCCTCATGTATCCAGTATCAATAGGGGGAAAAAAAGATACCCTTTGAAAGCTGTAAGATTATAAATAAATGTCGTATGAAAATGATTTTACTGTAAAGTGTATGTTACAATAACATAAGTTACCCTTTCCTTACTCAGAATCATCATTATGAAAAGTCTACCATGCTTTGTTATTATAATAGCAAAATTCTCAGGGGCTAGTAAGGTAATTTGCCTTATGCCAAATGGCCCTAACTACCATTCTTTTTGATGTCTTAGGTTTATACATTTTTCCTATTTTCTGCCTCTGTCTTCATTGATATTTGAAACATCCTCCTATCCTATATTTGAATCTGACAGTTCTCATTTCGTTTCTAATTTACTGAGAGAGAAAACCAAACATAACCAAAATAAAAAAAATTTTACATCTCTGAGGAAAGGTATGAACTTTAGTGCTTCAAATTTGTGGAATCTCTGTTTTTATCTACACAGAGGTAGTTGGTGTATCACATTCTGTTCTCGGTGAATGAGATTACTAGATAAAAGAGTGACTACTCTAAAAAATTTAAGCTTCACTGTTGGAGCTAAATAAATACCAAGTCATTTAAGAATTAACACAATGCATTAAAAAATTTTTTAAGTATGGTAAAAATTAAATAAGACATGAAACCTTAGGATCTTCATAACTTTGTTCCAGGGAGATACCACAAGACAGAAGAAGAATTTTATAGCTCTGGATGAAGTCATATATGATAACAGAACGTTCTTTATCAGATTCCTCTTGAAAGCAGGATAGAAGGTACCACATTCTCTCTTTCACAGTCAGGCTTGGATCCAGAGAAGGTGGGACCAAACTGGAATTAATTTCTTTAGAAAACAAACAAAAAGTCTTAAGGCAAACATTACATGCATTCATTTGAAGCAGCAATTTTTAATGAAAAGACTGAAAAGCCTAAGGGTGTAACTCCATGGAACCAATAATTCAGCATCACCTTATTCAGGTCACAAGGCTTCAAAGATTAAGTGCTTCATATTTTAAATATTATAGCTTTTGCCATGTAACTAATAATGCTCTATTTAATTAGGTGAAATCTTTAAATATCAAGATTTCTAGGAATAAATTTACACTTCTCAGAATAAGGAGTTAAAAACATAAAAGGTATTTTGAAATGAATTTTAAATGAAATCCTTTTTTAAAAGATTTAGTATGAATGTATAACACTAGATTAAAAAAAAATAGAAGTTCAAGTATCTATTTAACATAACACATTTTCCCTCAAAACAACTGAAAAATATTTCATTCTTCACGGCATTCTTTAAAATGTTGATTTATTAATTTTGCTCCTGTCTAAAACCAATCTATCAGCTAGGTAATGTAACAACTGTAATCAAATCACAAGGAATTTCCAGATCACATCCTCTCAATTTTACAGACATCTACAAAGGCTGTATGATTCAACTACTGTAGATGTTCAACTCATCTCTGTCTCTAGATAAGTTCCAGACCTAGTCAATAACACGAAAAAAAGTCTGGAAGGAAACCACTATGATCCAATTTCCAAAAGTAAACCCTCAAGGTGGCCAAGAAGTCCCAAAGTCTCCACTGCCTTCAAGAAGAAAAGATAGTATCAGTAGCCCATGGGATAAGTAAAGGGGAATAAAGGTAGTACCTAAGACATACATTCTAGTTAATAAATGAACTAATATACACAATAGTCACTATCCCACCCAGAAAAATTTTTAAGCCTAAAAATAAATTCTAGTTAAGTATCAGGAAGTTATTCTCAACAAACAGGTCATTATCCTAATAGAGGTTATATTAAAATTATATGGTGATTAAGCCAATAGTGACTACTTACCAGGATGCTTTTGTTCCTTCTGCAATGAAAAATAATAAGCATCTCTTCCACCCCAGCATACTGCCAGACCAACAACCAGGATGTCATCACAACCTTTAACAGGAATGCCATCATCTCTAATAGGGGTTTCCTGAGGTGAGCTAACTAAGTAAATCAAAAGTGAAATAGTTTAAAATCTCAAAACAAAACCATTAAACTGAATGTTAAAACAAAAAAAAAAAAGGTGATTGGGGGAGGAGAAAGATGGTGGAAGAATAGGAGACCTAAATTTTATCTGGTCCCAGGAATTCAGATAGATATTTATCAAACCTTACTGAACACCTACAAACTCAATGGAGATCGAAGAAAAGAATAGTAGCAGTTCAATGAACAGAAAAGCGACCACTTTCTGGAGAGTAGAATATGCAGACAAGTGAATCTGAGGCAATATTTGGGAAGATAGACCACAGGGAGGGAGCCTCTTTCAGCTTGCTACTGGCAAGTGATACAGCAGGGGAGCACAAAATCAGAACTTTTTAAGAAGTCTGTTCTGCTGAGGGACATCGCTCCAGTGGTTAAGCAGAGGGTCAATCTCACTGGGACAGTGTGGTCTCAGGACCCGTGGGGTCACAAAAAGACCAGGGGTGACTGAGTGTGGCAGAGCTCCCAAGTATCAGAGCAGGGAAGCCAGCTGCAAAGATGGAGCTGAGGAGTGGGCTCTTAGCTTGGGGTTGTCATAAACTGTGATCTGCAGCACATTTGGGGCACTATTCTTCAAGCAAGGACCCAAGTGGCAGATCTGGAGAGACTCCCTTTCCTGCAGCACAGTTGGGGCACTATTCTTCAAGCAAGGACCCAAGTGGCAGATCTGGAGAGACTCCCTTTCCTCCCCAGGGAGGAGCAGCACCAGAGAACACTACAGGAATCTGCTGGGTTTGGAAACTCCAAAAGGGGTCATATGCCATAGAAACACTCGGTCAAAGGCTGGGTGAGCATAGAGTGCAGCCAGAGATCAGGGAGAGAGAAGTGATTGACTGCTTTTCTCTGAGGGCTGACTGAGGAGTGGGGTCCTGAGTTCTCAGCTCCTCCAGGGCCAGAGATTGGAAGGCTGCCATTTTCATTCTCACCTTCCAAAGCCATATGGAAAACATTCATGGAAGAAAAGCTACCGAGAGTGAACCCAAGCAGATTACTTAGCCTGGCCCCTGTCAAAGGTGGTGCAATTCCATCTGCCTCAGGCAAAGACATTTGAGAACCATTACAACAGGCCCATCCCCCAGAAGATCAGCAAGAACATCCAGCCAAGATCAAGTTAATCAGTCAATGAGAACCACAAAACTCTGGCACTAGGGGAATAGAGCACATAGAATTAAAACTTTTTTTCCCACAATTCTTTAGTCTTTCAAAATTAATGTTTTTAATTTTCATTATTTTTTCTTTTTCTATTTTTTAAAAATTTTTCTTCTTTCCTTTTTCAACTTACGTTATTTTCAGCTTATCTTATTATCTTTTCATCTAATCAAATCCTTTTCTAAAATCCTTTTTGTCATTTTTATAGTCATATTCTATCCCTTCATTGTATTTAACCTTATTTTGTGTGTGTGTGTGTGTGTGTGTGTGTGTGTGTATGCGCTTTTCTTTCTTTAAAGTTTTGGGATATAGTTTCTTCTAAGAGACCAAAAGAGACCCTAAATCTAGCAAATGGCTTTGTTCTACTCTCTTACCTGATCACATTTTCTCCTTTTTAAAAAAATTTTTTCATTCTTTTTTCAACCATCTTATCAATTCCTTTTTTAAAATCTTTTTAAATTTTCATCTTTATAGTCATATTCTATCCCTTCTTTGTATTTACCCTTATTTTTGTATATATACATTTTTGTTTAAAATTTTAGGAGGCAGTTTCTTCTAACAGAACAAAATACACTCAAAATCTAGTGTGTGGCTCTGTTCTATTCACTAGCCTGATCATATACTTTCTTTCTTGCCTTTTTTTTTTTCTCTCCTTCCTTTTCTCTCTGGTTTTGGGTCTCTAATGATTTGTTTAGTGTATATTTTCCTGGAGTCCTTGTTACCCTTTTAGCATTTTGTTCTCTCATTCATCAGTTTTTCTCTGGACAAAATGACAAAACAGAATAACTAGCCTCAAAAAAAAAAAGTACAAGAGGCAGTACTAACTGCCAGGGATTATATGGACATTAGTAAAACATCAGAACTAGAGTTAATAATGATTATTATATAGATATTAGATGGGCTTGAAAAAAGCAAAGGAGGTACTAGAGAATCCTTTTCAGAAAAATAAAAAAACTAAAATCTAACCAAGTCAAAATCAAAAAGGCTATTAATGAGGTACAGTCAAATATGGAGGCTATAACTGCTAGGATAAATCAGTTAGAAGAGAGAATTAATGATATGGAAGAACAAATGATGGAGAATAAAGAAGCTGAGAAAAAGAGAGATAAACAATTACTGGATCATGAGGGGAGAATTCAAGACTTAGTGATACCATAAGACAAAACAATATTAGAATATTTGGGATCCCAGAAGAAGATGCAGAGAAGGGGGCAGAAGGTATATTAGAGCAAATTATAGCAGAGAACTTCCCTAATATGGGGAAGGAAACAGGCATCAAAATTCAGGAGGCACAGAGAACCCCTCTCAAAATCAATAAAAATAGGTCAACACCCCAATATCTAATGTTAATGTTAAGTCTCAGAGACAAAAGAAAATCCTGAAAGCAGCTCAGGACAAGAAGTCTGTAACCTACAATGGTGGAAACATTAGATTGGCAGCAAACGTATCCACAGAGACCTGGCAGGCCAGAACGGACTGCCATGATATATTCAGAGCACTAAACGAGAAAAATATGCAGCCAAGAATACTATATTCAGCTAGGCTGTCACTGAAAATAGGAGAGACAAAAACTTCCAGGAAAAACAAACAAACAAACAAACAAACAAACAAGAACTTGAGAACACCAAACCAGCCCTACAGAAAATACTGAAAGGGGTCTTCTAAACAAAGAGAGAGCCTGAAAGTAACATAGACCAGAAAGGAAAAGACAATATAGAGTAACAGTTACCTTACAGACAATACAGTGGCAATAAATTCATATCTTTCAAGAGCTACCCTGAATGTAAATGCCCTAATCTAAAGACACAGGATATCAGATGGGATTTAAAAAAACAAACAAACAAAAAAACAAGGCCCATCATTATGCTGTTTGCCAGAGACTCCTTTTAGACTGAAAGACACCTCCAGATTTAAAGTGAAGGGGTGGAAAACCATTTACCATGCTAACGGACAGGAAAAGAGAGCTGGGGTGGCAGTCCCTGTATCAGACATATTTTAAACCAAAGACTATAATAAGAGATGAGGAAAGACACTATATCATACTTAAAGGGTCTTTCCAATACAACAATCTAACAATTTTAAATATTTATGCCCCTAACATGGGAACAGCCAATTATATAAGCCAATAAACAACAAAATCAAAGAAACATATTGACAATAATACAATAATAAGGGACTTTAACACCATCCTCACTGAAACGGACAGATCATCTAAGCAAAAGATCAACAAGGAAGTAAAGGCTTTAAATGACACACTGGACCAGATGGACTTCAGATATATTCAGAACATTCCATCCCAATGCAACAGAATACACATTCTTCTCTAGTGCACATGGAACTTTCTCCAGAATAGATCACATCCTAGGTTACAAATCAGGTCTTGATTGGTACCAAAAGATTAGGATCATTCCCTGCATATTTCTGGAGCTCACTGCTTTGAAACTAGAACTCAATCACAAGAGGAAAGTTGGAAAGAACAAAATACATGGAAGCTAGAGAGCATCCTACTAAAGAATGAATGGGTCAACCAGGAAGTTAAAGAAGAATTTTTAAAATTCATGGAAAAAAATGAAAATGACAACACAACTGTTCAAAATCTTTGGGATGTGGCAAAGGCAGTCCTAAGAGGAAAGTATATAGCAATACAAGCCTTTCTCAAGAAATAAGAACAACCTAACGCTACACCTAAAGGAGCTGGAGAAAGCACAGCAAATAAAGCCTAAACCCAGCAGAAGAGAAATAATAAAGATCAGAGCAGAAATCAGTGAAATAGAAACCAAAAGAATAGTAGAACAGATCAATGAAAGTAGGAGCTTGTTCCTTCAAAGAATTAATAAGATTGATAAGTCCCTGGCCAGACTTATCAAAAAGAAAAGAGAAAGGACCCAAATTCATAAAATCATGAATGAAAGAGGAGAGATCACAACAAACACCAAAGAAATACAGACAATTATAAGAACATATTATGAGCAACTACATGCCAGCAAATTAGACAATCTGGAGGGAATGGATGCATTCCTAGAGACTTATAAACTACCAAAACTGTGCACCAGGAAGAAACCCAAACAGATCCATAACCAGTAGGGAAATTGAAGAATAAACAAAAATCTCCCAACAAACAAGAACCCAGGGCCAGATGCCCTCCCAGGGTAACTCTACCAAACATTTAAAGAATAATTGAGCGACGCCTGGGTGGTTTAGTGGGTTAAGCCTCTGCCTTTGGCTCAGGTCATGGTCTCAGGGTCCTGGGATCAATCCCCGCATCTGGCTCAGGTCATGGTCTCAGGGTCCTGGGATTGAGCCTCAGCAGGGAGCCTGCTTCCCTTCCTCTCTCTCTCTGCCTACTTGTGATCTCTGTCTGTCAATAAATAAATAAAATTTTTAAAAAAAGACTTCATTTTATAAAAAAAAAAGAATAATTGATACCTATTCTCCTGAAACAGTTCCAAAAAATAGAAATGGAAGGAAAAGTTCCAAACCCATTTCATGAGTTCAGCATTACTTTGATCCCAAAAGCAGACAAATACTCCATCGAAAAGGAGAATTACAGACCAATATCCTTGATGAACATGGATGTACAAATTCTCACCAAAATACTAGCCAACAGGATCCAACAGTACATTAAAATATTATTCACCATGACGAAGTGTAATTTATTCCTGGGCTGCAAGGTTGGTTCAACATCTGCAAATCAATCAATGTGATACAATACATAAATAAAAGAAAAAGGACCATATAATACTCTCAATAGATGCAGAAAAAGTATTTGACAAAGTACTGCTTCCTTTCTTGATTAAAACTCTTCAGTGTAGGGATATAGGGAACATGCCTCAATATCATAAAAGCCATATATGAAAAGCCCACAGTGAGTATCATTCTCAATGGGGAAAAACTGAGAGCTTCCCCCCTAAGGTCAGAAACATAGCAGGGATGTCCACTATCACCACTGCTGCTCAGTATAGTACTGGACATCCTAGCCTCAGCAATCAGACTACAAAAAGAAGTAAAAGGCATATGAATCAGCAAAGAAGAAGTCAAACACTCACTCTTTGCAGATGATATGATACTTTATGTGTAACCCAAAAAACTACACTCCAAAACTTCTAGAACACATACAGGAATTCAGTAAAAGTATCAGGATATAAAAGCAAAGTACAGAAATCAGTTGCCTTTCTATAGACCAACAGCAAGACAGAAGAAAGAGAAATTAAGGAGTCGATCCCATTTACAATTGCACTGAAAACCATAAGATACCTAGGAATAAACTTAACCAAAGAGGCAAAGAATCTATACTCAGAAAACTATAAAGTACTCATGAACGAAATTGAGAACGACACAAAGAAATAGAAAACGTTCCATGAGCATGGATTGGAAGAACAAATATTGTGAAAACGTCTACGGTACCTAAAGCAATCTACACATTTTTTTTTAAAGATTTTATTTATTTATTTGAGAGAGAATGAGTGAGAGAGAGCATGAGAGAGGAGAAGGTCAGAGAGAGAAGCAGACTCCCCAAGGAGCTGGGAGCCCGATGCGGGACTTGATGCTGGAAGTCCGGGATCATGACCTGAACCCAAGCTAGTCGCTCAACCAAGTGAGCCACCCAGGTGTCCCCAGCAATCTACACATTTAATGCAATCCCTATCAAAATACCATCAATTTTTTTTTCCCTAAGAGATGGAACAAATAATCTTAAAATTTATATGGAACCAGAAAAGACCTCAAATAGCCAGAGGAATGTTGAAAAAGAAAGCCAAAGTTGCACTATGAAGTATTATGCCTCCATCAGAAAGGATGAATACCCAACTTTTGTAGCAACATGGATGGGATTGGAAGAGATTATGCTGAGTGAAATAAGTCAAGCAGAGAGAGTCAATTACATGGCTTCACTTATTTGTGGAGCATAATAAATAGCATGGAGGACAAGGGGAGTTAGTGAGGAGAAGGAAGTTGAGGGAAATTGGAAGGGGAGGTGAACCATGAGAGACTATGGACTCTGAAAAGCAATCTGAGGGTTTTGAAGGGGCGGGAGGTGGGAGGTTGGGGGAACCAGGTGGTGGGTATTAGAGAGGGCACAGATTGCATGGAGCACTGGGTGTGGTGCAAAAACAATGAATACTGTTACGCTGAAAATAAATTTAAAAAATTAAAAAAAAAAAAAAGAAAGCCAAAGTCGGTGGCATCACAATTCCAGAATTCAAGCTCTATTACAAAGCTGTCATCATCAAAACAGTATGGTACTGGCACAAAGCAGACTCATAGATCAATGGAATAGAATAGAGAGCCCAGAAATAGACCCTCAACACTATGGTCAACTAATATTTGACAAAGTAGGAAAGAATGTCTAATGGAAAAAAGAATGTCTAATGGAAAAAAAAAAATACAAATGGTGTTGGGAAACGTGGACAGCCACATGCGGAAGAATGAAAATGGACCATTTCCTTACACCACACACAAAAATAGACTCAAAATGGATGAAGGACCGCAATGTGAGACAGGAGTCAATCAAAATCCTTGAGGAGAACAAAGGCAGCAACTTCTTTGACTTCAGCCCCAGCAACTTCTTCCTAGAAACATTGCCAAAGGCAAGGGAAGCAAGGGCAAAAATGAACTATTGGGACTTCATCAAGATCAAAAGCTTTTGCACAGCAAAGGAAACAGTCAATAAAACCAAAAGACAGCTGACAGAATGGGAGAAGATATTTGCAAATGACATATCAGATAAAGGGCTGGTATCCAAAATCTATAAAGAACTTATCAAACTCAACAGCCAAAGAACAAATAATCCAATCAAGAAATGGGCAGACGACTTGAAGAGACATTTCTGCAAAAAAGACATCCAGATGGCCAAAAGACACATGAAAAAGTGTTCCACATCACTCTGGATCAGAGAAATGCAAACCAAAACCACAATGAGATACCACCTCACAGCAGTCACAATGGCTAGAATTAACAAGTCAGGAAATGACAGATGTTGGTGAGGATGTGGAGAGAGGGGAACTCTCCTACACTGCTGGTGAAATGCAGCCACTCTGAAAAACAGTATGTAGGTTCCTCAAAAAGTTGAAAATAGAGCTACCCTATGATCCAGCAATTACACTACTGGGTATTTACCTCAAAGACACAAATGTAGTGATCTGAAAGGGCACATGCACCTGAATGTTTATAGCAGCAATGTCCACAATAGCCAAACTATGGAAAGAGCCTACATGTCCATCAACAGATGAATGGATAAAGAAGATGTGATGTATATATACAATGGAATATTATGCAGTCATCAAAAAATGAAATCTTGCCATTTGCAATGATATGGCTAGAACTAAAGGGTATTACGCTAAGCGATATAAGTTAATCAGGGAAAGACAATTATCATATGATCTCATTGATATGTGGAATTTGAGAAACAAGACAAAGGATCACAGGGGAAGGAAGGGAAAAATGAATCAAGATGAAACCAGAGAGGAAGATAAACCGTAAGAGACTCTTCATCTCAGGAAACTAACTGATTGCTGTAGTGAAGGGGGTGTGAGGGATGGGGTGGCTTGGTGATGGACACTGGAGAGGGTATGTGCTATGGTGAGCACTGTGAATTGTGTAAGACTGGTGAATCACCGACCTGTACCCCTGAAACAAATAATACATTATATATCAAAAAAATGAATAAATTTTAAAAAACAAAACAAACAAACAAAAACAATGATAATAATACAAAACTACTTGATTGGCAAAATTTCCAGATCTCTAAAATATGCATTATTTGGATGGTCATTTTTAGGTATGTGTAAGATCCTTCTAGGCTTCCCATTTATTAAGATAATTGTCACTATGAAAAATTTAACAAAGATCTCCTAAAATAGATCTATAATAATAAGTAAAATGGTTATTAACGAAATCTTTTTAAAGCTGCATTTTGAATTGCTATAACTCAAACAGAAATAAAGACCATTTGAACACTACAAGCATCCTACTTCTTGGTGAATAATCAGGTATGATTTGGTATCTGGATTCAACATTTTTTGTAAAAGAAGGCATCTCCAACTTTATAGATATAGGTCAAAAACCAATCTATCTTATTTGCAATTATATCCCTTATACCTTGGAAATAAATGCACATATTTGTTAAATTTAAGTGCTAACCCCTAGCATAGAGAATATGCTCAATTTTATGTATGTTGAATAAAAAATGGAAAGTATTAGTCAACACAAAAAGTACATAAAACATGTCATTAACACATGTGGTCCATGACCTAAGTGTCCACTGATAGACAAATGAATAAGGAAGATGTGGTACACATATACAATGAAATATGCTGCTAAAAAAAAAAAAATGAGAACTTGCCATATAAGACAACATAGACTTAGAGGGTATTATGCTAAATGAAATAATTTAGACTGAGAAAGACAAATACCATATGATTTCACTTCATATGTAGAATCTAAAACAAAAACACACAAATAGGGGCACCTGGGTGGCTCAGTGGATTAAAGCCTCTACCTTTGGCTCAGGTCATGATCCCAGGGTCCTGGGATCGAGCCCCACATCGGGCTCTCTGCTCTGCGGGGAGCCTGCTTCCCTTCCTGTCTCTCTGCCTGCCTCTCTGCCTACTTGTGATCTCTGTCTGTCAAATAAATAAATAAAATCTTAAAAAAAAAAACCACACACAAATAAACAAAAAGCAGAATCAGACTTATAAAAACAGAGAATAACTGATGGTTGCTAGAGGGTAGGGAAGGTTAGGGGGTTGGGGAAAATGGGTGAAAAAGAGTGGAAGATATGGGCTTCTGCTTATGTAATGAATAAATCATGGGAATAAAAGACATAGCATAAAAATATAGTCAATGATACTGTAATAGCAATGTATGGGGATAGATGGTATCTATACTCTTGGTAAACACAGTGTAATGTATAAATTTGTCAAATCGCTATGTTGTTCACCTGAAATTAATGTATCATTATGTGTCAACTATACTCAAGTAAAAAAATTAAAAAACAAAACACATGTTCTAAAATTGAAGATCAAATACTCAAACTTTTATGAACAAATCCATGCATAAATACAGAGATTTAAGAAATCTTATCAAACCTTTGCTTTCCACAGAAGGTTGTCAAGCTGACTACAGCTATTACCAATTATACAAAATCCTTAGTGTCATGAAGTAAGACAGGGATATGTATAAATGGCATTATCTAACAAAAGGTTCAAGTCTCTTAAAACCTGGAAGGGCTCTATGAGCTTCGGGGTCAACATTTTGGCACAGAATTCATGAACATCAGTTGGAGGTACAAGTCTACTTGACATAAGTACTGAAATATGTAGGTTATATACATTGTTTAAAATATAATGCCTTTTTTCTACGTACTTTTGTGATTATATAAGTGAATAAGGAAATTACAATGTAATAGAAAATAATTCATAAGCACTGATGATTAATAAAAACTATGATGCTATGTCATTAAAATACCAAAAAAGGAGATCCTTGTTCAAAATACATAGTTTTCACAAACTTATATTCTAATATTAATATATTATATATAAATAATCACACACACATATATATGATTTTCTTAAAAAAGATACACCCTGTTTAATGGTAAATTTTAGCATACTCTAGCACCAGATATGGCCTGGAGTTGAAGAGACCCCTGTGAAGCCTCATAAAGTGAAAAGTATAAGGAAGTCAACAATCAAACAGAAGAGCTCCATGGCCTGACACAGGGCCAAGTCCAGACTAGCATTGAAGAAAGAGCTACCATTTGAGAGATGGATTCCTGATACACCCAATGATCAAGTGCTGGGCCTCAAACCAGCCACAACTGTGGTGCCTGCAGCAGCAATTAGCTTGGCTTCTATGTCTTTGTCCTGAGAGAAAAGACTGGTCTGGAACTCCTTTTGGACCACCTACTGTGGAGATGTGCTATAGGAAGGCTGTTGAGGTGGGATCCATGGCTTATGAAGAAAGAGGCAGACATAGGCCTAATTAGACCACAGCTACAACAGTGGATCAGTGCTAGGTAAATGAGTAGTCCCTTGGTGGTCTACATGAGTTCAGTAGTCCAGCTTGAGCTTTTCTCTCAGTGCTTGGCTCTCATACCCACATGTCCTGGAGTCACCCATCTCTTATACCAGATGGCAACTATTGTTAATCTAGTTGCACTCAACAATAAAGCTGTTCTACAGGTAAACCCACATAGAAGAAACTTTAATTGAACTCTGAATAAATTTATTACATTTAATATCCAAAACTGAAAAGGCTCAGGCCCATCCCAAACCACTATTTTACATATAAAGATGAAAATATGAAAATTTTTTTTAAAAAGCTCTTACCTTGCTTAAACCTACCACCAATAGCAGCACTTTTAGATGTCAAACTACTGATCTTTTCACAAGCCAGTGAGATGGAAAATCGCTTTTTGCTCTGCCACTCCTTAATGAATGTTCGAAAGAGAGTTTGGTCACTTGCTACATCAATTATGGCCAAACTTCCTGGGCTGTACGAGGCTGGAGTTAACTGCAATCCATCTTGTGATAACTGCAGTGAAAAAGGTGTGTCTCCAATAAGACTGCCCTCTTTTAAACCATTTCTACTCTGTGAACTTAAATCTTGGTTTTTAATATTTGAAGATGAGTCAAATGAGTAGTTTTCACCAAGATGTAAAACACTATGTGTTTTCTGAAGTTTTACAGAAGATGTTCCAAGAATACTTGGAAATACCAGTTTAGAAGCAGATACTGGAGTGGGTGTAGGAGGAATGAGTCCATTATCATCAACTACATAGTTCTCTTTACAAGGCAAGTGGGATGTGGTTTCAGCATGAAGGGCATTGGTCTCCAGTGTCCCAATCTTGCTTTTTACTTCAATATTAGGGGCAAATGAGATCCCCTGCACTTGATTTGGCTCCAAATTTGAAATCACTTTTTGCTTGTCATTTACCTCTGTATTTTTTCCTTTCAAACTAGATAAGTTTATAGTGGTTAATTTTTGCTTTTCATTTTCTAGAGGACTGGACACTTTGTCTAAAATTCTCTGCAGTCCTGGACTTAAATCAAATGATGCCCCTGACCATATGAATGCATTATTTTCCTCTATCTCAGTTAATTTGGGTTTTTGAGACCTTTCATCTTTATCTCCTCCAATTACTTCTCTTTGTGGATAATCATTACCTACAGTCACTGGATCACTTAGTTCTAATGCTCTAAAAGATACTGCAGTATTCTGTTTCTCTTGGACAGGACATATTTCTACATTATCCAAAGCTTCAACCATCTGAGCAGAATCCACTTCTGAAAATATAATAGACTCATCACTGAAACAAGTGTACTGTTGCTGATTATCTTGATTCTCATTCATATTTGATTTTCTTATTGTGCCCTCTCGTTGCAGACACACAGAATGACTGAAATGGTTTGATGTTAGTGCAGAAGAGAGGGATTCTTTCACTTGTATATCAGGTGGTTGTTCTTTTACTAGGTAGTCTTCATTGAAACTGTCAAACAGTAAACTATCACTCAAATTCAAACTTGTTTCAGGAACTGGCAGACATTCTGTTTCTATGCCAGTGGTAATTCTCTTTTGAGGAACCAGAGGTGTAACTGGTTTCATAGCTTCTTGTGTTTGATAACCTTGAAGAAAACTATTTAATTGAGAGTCAGTGACAGAAAGTTCATTCCTTTTAAAACAAGGGCCATTTTCCCTCAAAAGTATTGGAGAAAGAAAAACTGTGCTTTCTGGAGTCAGGATATCAACCCCATCTGAATCAGTGCCTTGTTTCATATTACCTACAGGCTTAAGTTCCAAATGATTTTTATTTGTCACTCCGGGAGAATGCTGTTCACCAGGAAAAGTAATACAAATCTCATTCTGAAAAGAGAGTATGGAACTCTGGTTGTCTAAGCATTTCTGCATCTTCCCTGTTGCCAGCTTGGCATACTTTGCTTCTGGTTTGGCATTTTCAGTTGCCATCTGTTGTATTATTTTCTCTGACTGAGTATCCAGGTAGAAACTATCTTCAAATTCAAAAGGAACTAAACCTAAGTCAGAAACACAATTATTCTTTGTTTTGTTTGCCGCATAAGCTTCTGTTTTTTCTTGTTTTCTAGATGTATTTAGAAAATTCTCATGCTGGCCTTCTGATCCTCGAGTTGGGAGTATCTCAGTTCTGCTCATATTATCTCCTGATACCCAAAAATTATTTGATTTATTTTCCTCACTATTAAACTTCATAATTCCACACTTGATAATAACATTTGAGTCTCTATTCATATAACTACTGCCTGTCTCACAGGGCATTTGTCTCTCTATTATTTTTTTCTGTTTGGTGTAAGTGTTCGTCTGTTTATCAGATTGTTTTTCTGAGCACTGGTTAACTGAGTAGGGGTCACATTTTACATAAACATTCTGGTTTTTTGAATTGTTTTCTACCACCAAGGCTGTGTTTATTTTTTCTGACTCAACAACAGCAAATTCTCTTCCATTTTCACTAACCATATTAGTGGGTTGACAAGTCACTTTTTTACTCTGGGATTGTATGATAAAATGTTCCACAAGAATATTACTTGTTTTTGTTTTGTTCTTTGAACTTTGTTCTCTTTCTAATGAGAATGATGTTTTGCTATATTTTCCCTCAGCACAGAATGACACATTTTCAGCAAAAGGGTCTGGACTTCTAAATTCTACATTCTTTTCATCTAAGGTAAATGCATCCCCATAATAAATAGAATTAGACATAGTCTGTTCCTGTAAATCAATTCTACACATCTCAGTGTCTTTTTTAGGGCTACTGTGTTTAGATTGTTTTACAAGTTTACTATGTTTCCAAGATCCAGAGGCAGTACTCATTGTTTCTGAATTGAAACTCTGAGCTTCTTTTTTTGTTTTCTCAAATAAGAGAGTCTGAACAACTTTCTTAGTGCGTGCTCTTCCCTCACTCAGAGAGGTTCTTAGCTTTTCTTTACTTATATTCAAAGAAGCCCGTTTTCTTGCTCTGGAAATGGAATGTACCTGGCGTTCTTGATTCCCACTCTGTAACTTATCATAAAAGGAGTTTGTATGCTCTCCACTTTTCTCTAACTCTTGCACAGTACTTGATGAAGGCTTAGCAGAAGAATCACTAAACATCGAGTTACTTTTTTTCTTTGATGTTAATCTTTCACAAGATCTTTTAGTTTGGGATATATATTTCTGTTCCTTTACTTCTGACTCACTGCTGGTCAATGAGTGTGTATCAGAATTTAAAAGGAAGTATGAATTCCATTGCACTCCCATTTCAACTAAGTCCTGCTGCAGAATCATTTTGGCTTCTTCCACAATAAGGGCTGCTGCTTCCCTTTCAGTTAAACCTTTCCTGCCAGTCACCCAAATAGTTCGCATATTCCGACGTTCTTCAACTGCTTCCTCTTCCTCATCCATTGCCTTTCGGGCACTATAAAGGATGCAGGAAAAGAAATACATTAATGTATTAATTCATTCATGCATACCAAAATATTTACTAAGCATTAACCTAATCTGTTCTAGGAACTAAAGAAATTGCACTGAACAAGAGGGAAATATATCTACTATTTTAGAGCTTACATTCTTGTTGTGGAAATCAGAAAACAAATATTAAAATATGTCAACTGGTAAGAGTGGTGTAAAAAAAAATGAAGCACCAGGAGATGGGTGGTTCCGTAATTTTTAAATAGTATAATTAGAGAAGGCCTCACCAAGATCCATTAAACAGACACCATTTAAAATAGTGTCATAAAACTTTCATTAAAAACAAATCCTATGTAATATGAACTCTGGAAAAAATAATTGAAGGAACTAGAGAGTGACCAAAAGGAGAAACTGAAACCTGGAGTTTATTGATGGGCAAAATTTGAAAAAGAGCTCAGAATAACTGCAAGAGATAAAAAACCATCGGAGAAAGTCTGGATTTGAGAGATCCAAAGAAGGAGAACCCGAAATTCTTCATATAAATTCTGCCCAAATATCTGGCTGCCCACTAATCTATGCAAGTGTGGGCAGACTCCAAAGTCTAAACAATTAAACAGAGTTTTGAGTGACTGTCTACTACAGGAAGACAAAGTTTAGAGTTTGAGTTCAGCCAAGCTGACTGATAAGATATCAATGCTTTTCAGGATAAAATAATAGATCCTATGCCCTACAAGGCAAAACATACACAAAACTGAACTACCATGAAGAGAAAGAAAAAAAAACAAACAAACAGGATGAGATATGGCAATTATTAAAGAAATAATAGCCAAGAGATTTCTGTTTCCAACAAGGATGGTGTAATAGGGACCAAATTAGCCTGTAACCCAAAACAACTAAAACCAAGGCTAGCTCTTAAAAGACACTGCAGCTTCCATTTTGCTCTCTCTTGGATTACTTACTCTAGGGGAAGCATAGGACAACATGCAGCTCTATGAAGAAGTTCACATGGAGAACTGAGCACCAGTTTGCCAGTATGTGTGCAAGTCATCTTAAAAGCAGATCCAATTCAAACCTTCAGATAACTATAGTCCCAACCGACAGCTTTACTAAAACCTCAAACCAGACTGCTAGCAAAGGTGCTCCCAAGTTCATGACTCACAGAAACTTTGAGTTAATATATATTTATTGTTGCCTTTAAGCCACTAAGTTCTTTAAGATATAATCTCTACACCTAACATGGGGCTTGAACTCATGACCTTAAGATCAAGAATAGCACGCTCTTCTAACTGAGCCAGCCAGGCACCCCTAAGCCACTAAGGTCTTAAAGTAATTTGTTTCATAGCATTAGCTAACTAATTAGCCTACTAAAATTATCAAACTTCAAAGATATAAAAAAGAAATCTCAAGGCCTACATATTTAGCACAAAAGAATTATATTCCCATTAAAATTCTTAAAAAATAGCATGCAGAGCAAAGAAAGAGCATTTTCTTAAAACTCAGTAAAAGAAAGCATGGACCAAAAATTTATATCTAGCCAAGATGTGCCTCAAATATTAAGGTTACGGAAAAATAGTTTTAAACATACAAGATGTGGGGAATTCTGTACTATATTAGTCCTCAAGAAATCTATTAGTGAATAAGTTTCATCCAATCAAGAGATGACTAGAAGTGGTTCAGCATTAAGACCAATGGTAAGAATTTGAATAAATAAAAATGTAGATTATATTAATTTTCCATTTCTACACCCTACAAGGATGGGGACAAGGATGGAAAATTAATGTACAAATGTTTTATGTTGAGACAAAGTAGAAAATGTACTTTTTAAATGGAAGGAAAAGGACAGGAAAAAAGAAAAAGTGAGCTCAATGTCAATGACTATTGTTCAGGCAGTATTTAGGTATTATAGAATAACCTTAAATTCTTGACAAACCAGGGGCACCTGGCTGGCTCATTTGGAAGAGCATGTGACTCTTGCTCTCCAGGTTGTGAGTTCAAGCCTCATGTTGGATGTAGAGACTCCTTAAAAATAAAATCTTAAAAAAAAAAAAAACCAAAAACCTTGACAAACCAGATAATTAAAAAGTACACAAGTACCCACTAGAACAAAAATATATACCTTTCTAAATATAAAAATAAAACTACAAAGAGTATCCTTGGGCAGAAAAAGAAACATAGTAGATATACAATACACATAATTATAAAATAATTTGAGAATTGAAACTAAACATTTTAGTTAAATCAATAAATGTGAACAGGAGTAAATAACCTATTAAAAGAAAGATTTCAATTTGGATCAGAAAGTGAAAGATAATTACATCTCAGTGTGGTATATAAAAGGTTTATCTAAAACAAATTGATTCTAAAAGACTAAAACTAAAGGGATGGGCAAAAAAGTTTCTAGACAAAGGGAAGCAAGAAGAAAGCAGTGAGGGACAGACTGCATTAAACAAAAAAGGGTAAAATTTACTGCTAAAAACACAAATCATAATAAAGATAACATGACCAATCAGTCATATGTACTATGAATATGTACACACCAAATAACAAGCAATACTTTTTTTTAAAGATTTTATTTATTTATTTGAGAGGCAGAGATCACAAGTAGGTAGAGAGGTAGGCAGAGAGATAGGGAGGAAACAGGCTCCCTGCTGAGCAGAGACCCCGGTGTGGGGCTCAATACCAGGACCCTGGGATCATGACCTCAGCCGAAGGCACAGGCTTTAACTCACTGAGCCATCCAGGCGCCCCAACAAGCAATACTTTAATGAAGCAAAGACAAGAAATACAAAGAGACAGAGAGAAATATATTAACAATTAGTGGACTTCAGTAAACCACTCTCATTAAAAGACAGATGAAATGTTGAGGAGGGGAATAAATAAAAATAAAGAAGACCTAATGAACATAACCAGTGAAGCAGACTTTATGAATATACCTCAAACATTTTACCTTTATAATAGAGAACACAGTTTGTATTAGTCATGTATTAGGTCACAAAGAAAACATCAGTGAGTTCCATAAAGTATATGTGTTACAAACAACACTATTAGATTGCAGTGCAATAAGACTAAAAGTCATTTAACAAAATTAAAAAAACAGAAAGCACTTCTACCTGGGCAAAAGAGGGAAAACATGATTTCTAACAAATAAAATGAAAACCTCTACATATCACACAGTCTGTGAAGTATACTTAAAATAGAGACCACAGGAAAATTCACAGTACTGAATTCATAGTACTACACTAAAAACAGCATTTATCAGTAAAAACATAAGTCAACAAATTCCTAATTCAACAAAATACTAGAAAAAGTACAACAAAATAAAAAGGAAGCAGGAAGAATGAAATGTAATATTAAAAGCAGAAATTAATAAGGTATTTTTTTAAAAATATCCCCAATAGGCCAGAGGAGCCAAGATGGTGGAGGAGTAGCAGATTGAGTGACACCAGGTCGCAGAAGTTCAGCTAGATAGTTATCAAACCATTCCGAACATCTACAAACCCAAGAGGAGATCGAAGAGAAGAAGAGTAGCAATTCTAGAAACAGAAAATCGACCACTTTCTGAAAGGTAGGAAGTGTGGAGGAGTAAATCTGAGGCGACAGGAAGATAGACTGCAGAGGGAGAGGTGGGCTCCCAGCAACTGGTGGAGCAACGGAGCACAAAATTCAAACTTTTAAAAGTCTGCTCCACTGAGGGACATCGCTCCAGAAGCTAAGTGGGCGTGGAAACCTCACAGGGACAGTGTGGTCTCAAGTCCCATGGGGTCAGAGAAGGATCTGCATATATTGGTGTCTGAGTGTAGCAAAGCTCACAGGTATCAGAGTGGGAAACCCGGCTACAAAGAAGGAGCCCAGGAGTGAGCTTTCAGCTCAGGATTACCTTAAACTGTGATCTGTGGCACAGTCAGGCCACTGCTCTTTGAGCAGGAACCCCACAAGTGGCAGATCCGGGGAGACCCGCCTTCATCCACCAGAAGAGCAGAGCAACAGGAATCTGTTGGGTTTGGAGACTCCAAACGGGGCTGTGTGCGGGAGACAGAAACGCTCAGTCACAGGCCGGAGGAGCCCGAGTGCAGCCAGAGACCAGGGAGGTGGGAGTGATTGAGTGCTTTTCTCTGAGGGCACACTGAGGAATGGGGCCCGAGCTCTCGGCTCCTCTGGGCCAGAGATCGGGAGGCCGCCATTTTCATTCCCGTCCTCCAGAGCTCTACGGAAAGCGTTCAGGGGACAAAAGTTCCCAAGAGTGAACCTGAGCAGATTATTTAGCCTAGCCCCTGGCAAGGGTGGCACAATTCTGCTTTGGGCAAAGACATTTGAGAATCACTACAACAGGCCCCTCCCCCACAGAAGATCGGCAAGAACATCCAGCCAAGACCAAGCTCACTGATCAAGGATAAGAGCAGAATTCCAGAGGAGGGGAAAGCAAAGCATGGATTTCATGGCTTTTTCCCCATGATTCTTTAGTCTTGCAAAGTTAATTAATTTATTTTATTTTTTTCTTATTCTAATTTTTCAACTTTTACTCTTTCCTCTTTTAACATTTCTTCACTAGTTTATCTTAATAATACCTTTCTAAAAAAGAAAATCTTTTAAAATTTCATTATTATAGTCATATTTTATCCTTTATTGTATCTAACTTTATTTTTTGTATACATATAGTGTTGTTTCTTCTAAAAAATTTTTAGGATACAATTTCTTCTAATAGATCAAAATATACCCTAAATCTAGCACAGGGCTTTGTTCTAGTCTCCAGCCTGAGCAAATTTCTCTCCATTTTCTTTTTCTTTCTTTTTCCAACCAACTTATCAATTCCCTTTTTAGAATTTTTTTTTAAATTTTCATATTCTGTCCCTTCATTGTGTTTACCCTTATTTTTGTATAAAAATATATAAGTCTTTCTTTCTTTAATATTCTGGGAGGTATGGGGCACCTGGGTGGCTCAGTGGTTAAGCCTCTGCCTTCAGCTCAGGTCATGATCTCGGGGTCCTGGGATCGAGTCCCGCGTCGGGCTCTCTGCTCTGCGGGGAGCCTGCTTCCTCCTCTCTCTCTCTCTCTGCCTGCCTCTCCACCCACTTGTGATCTCTCTCTGTCAAATAAATAAAATCTTAAAAAAAAATTTTTTTAAAATATTCTGGGAGGTAGTTTCTTCTAAGAGTCCAAAATACGCCCACAATCAAGTCGGTGGCTCTGTTCTATTCACCAGTCTAATATATATATATTTTAAAAAACTTTTTAAAATCTTTTTTAAACTTCCTTTTACCTCCTTTCTTCTCCCCCCAATTTGGGGTCTCTTCTGGTTTGGTTAGCGTACATTTTTCTGGGGTCTTTGCCACCCTTATAGAATTTAATTCTCTCGTTCATATATTCTTATCTAGATAAAATGACAGGACGGATAAACATACCACAAAAAAAAAAAAAAAAAGAACAAGAGGCAGTACTGAAGGCTAGGGACCTAATCAATATAGACATTGGTAATATGTCAGATCTAGAGGTCAGAATGATGATTCTCAAGGTTCTAGCTGGGTTTGAAAAAGGCATGGAAGATATTGGAGAAATCTTGTCTGGAGAAATAAAGGCCCTTTCTGGAGAAATATAAGAATTAAAATCAAACCAAGCGAAAATCAAAAAAGCTATTAATAAAATGCAATAAAAAATGGAGGCTGTTACTGCTAGGTTAAATGAGGCAGAAGAGAGAATTAGTGACATAGAAGACCAAATGATGGAGAATAAAGAAGTTGAGCAAAAGAGAGACAAAGAACTACTGGACCACGAGGGGAGAATTTAAGACATAAGTGATACCATATGACGAAACAACATTAGAGTAATTGGGATTCCAGAAGAAGAAGAAAGAGAGAGGGGAGCAGAAGGCATATTGGAGCAAACTAGTGTAGAGAATTTCCCTAATATGGCAAAGGGAACGCGCATCAAAATCCAAAAGGCAGAGAGAACCCCCCTCAAAATCAATAAAAATAAGACCACACCCCATCATCTAATAGTAAAAACTTACAAGTCTTAGGGACAAAGAGAAAATCATGAAAGCAGCCTGGGACAAGTCTGTAACATACAATGGTAAAAATATTAGATTAGCAGCAGACTTATCCACAGAGACCTGGGAGGCCAGAAAGAACTGGCATGATATATTCAGAGCACTAAATGAGAAAAACATGCAGCCAAGAATACTATATCCAGCTAGGCTATCATTTTAGAAGGAGAGATAAAAAGCTTCCAGGAAAAACAAAATATAAAAGAATTTGTAAACACCAAACCAGCCCTACAGGAAATATTGAAAGGGGTCCTCTAAGCAAAGACAGAACCTAAAAGTAATAGACCAGAAAGGAACAGAGACAATAGACAGTAACAGTCACCTTACAGGCAAAACAATGGCACTAAATTCCAATCTGTCAATAGTTACCCTGAATGTAAATGGGCTAAACACCCCAATCAAAAGACACAGGGTATCAGAATGGATAAAAAAACAAAACTCATCAATATGCTGTCTACAAGAAACTCATTTCAGACCCAAAGACACCTCCAGATTTTAAGTGAGAGGGTGGAAAATAATGCTAATGGACATAATGGACAATGCTAATGGACATCAAAAGAAAGCTGGGGTGGCAATCCCTACATCAGAAAAATTAGATTTTTTAAAAAGATTTTATTTATTTATTTGACACAGAGAGATCACAAGAAGGCAGAGAGGCAGGTAGAGAGAGAGGGAGAAACAGGTTCCCCGCTGAGCAGAGAGCCTGATGTGGGGCTCAATCCCAGGACCCTGAGACCATGACCTGAGCAAAAGGCAGAGGCTTAACCCACTGAGCCACCCAGGTGCCCCAGGATAAATTAGATTTTAAGCCAAAGACTATAATAAGAGATGAGGAAGGACACCATATCATACTTAAAGTGTCTGCCTTACAAGATCTAACAACTTTAGATATCTATGCTCCTAACATAGGAGTAGCCAACTATATAAACCAATCAATAACAAAATCAAAGAAACATATCGACAATAATACAATAATAGTAGGAGACTTTAACACCCCCCTCACTGAAATGGACAGATCATCCAAGATCAACAAGGAAATAAAGGCCTTAAATGACACACTGGACCAGATGGACATCACAGATATATTCAGAACATTCCATCCCAATGCTACAGAATACACATTCTTCTCTAGCATACATGGAACATTCCCCAGAATAGATCATATCCTAGGTTACAAATCAGGTCTCAATCAGTACCAAAGGATCATTCCCTGCATATTTTCAGACCACAATGCTCTGAAGCTAGAACTCAATCATAAGAGGAAAGATGGAAAGAACACAAATATATGGAGGCTAAAGAGCATCCTACTAAAGAATGAATGGATCAACCAAGAAATTAAAGAACTGAAAAAATTCATGGAAACAAATGATAATGAAAACACAACGGTTGAAAATCTGTGGGACACAGCAAAGACAGTCCTGAGATGGAAATATATAGCGATAACAAGCCTTTCTCAAGAAACAAGGTCTTAAATACACAACCTAACCCCACACCTAAAGGAGCTGGAAAAAGAACAGCAAAGAAAGCCTAAACCCAGCAGGAGAAGAGAAATAATAAAGATCAGAGCAGAAATCAATGAAACAGAAACCAAAAAACAGTAGAACAAATCAACGAAACTGGGAGCTGGTTCTTTGAAAGAATTAATAAGATTCATAAACCCCTGGCCAGACTTATCAAAAAGAAAAGAGAAAGGACCCAAATAAATAAAATCATGAAGGAAAGAGCAGAGATCACAGCCAACACCAAAGAAATACAAACAATTATAAGAACATATTATGAGCAACTATACGCCAGCAAACTTGAGAATCTGGAAGAAATGGATGCATTCCTAGGGACATATATATACTACCACAACTGACCCAGGAAGAAATCGAAAACCTGAACAGACCCATAACCAGTAAGGAGATTGAAGCAGTCACCCAAAATCTCCCCAAAAAAGAGCCCAGGGCCAGATCCCTTCCCAGGGGAATTCTAGCAAATATTTAAAGAAGAATTAATACCTATTCTCCTGAAACTGTTCCAAAAAAATAGAAATGGAAGGAAAACTTCCAAACTCACTTTAGGAGGCCAGCATTACCTTGATCACAAAACCAAAGATCCCATCAAAAAAGAGAATTACAGACCAATATTCTTGATGAGCACAACTGCGAAAATTCTCACCAAAATACTAGCCAATAGGATCCAACAGTACATTAAAAGGATTATTCACCATGACCAAGTGGGATTTATTCCAGGGCTGCAAGGTTGGTTCAACATCAGCAAATCAATCAATGTGATATAATACATTGATAAAAGAAAGAACAAGAACCATATGATACCCTCAATAGATGCTGAAAAAGCATTTGACAAAGTACAGCATCCCTTCCTGATCAAAACTCTTCAAAGAGTAGGGATAGAGGGTACATACCTCAATATCATCAAAGCCATCTATGAAAAACCCACCGCAAATATCATTCTCAATGAAGAAAAACTGAGAGCTTTTCTGCTCAGGTCAGGAATATGGCAGGGATGTCCATTATCACCACTGCTATGCAACATAGTACTAGAAGTCCTACTCTCAGCAATCAGACAACAAAAAGAAATTAAAGGTATCCAAATTGGCAAAGAAGAAGCCAAACTATCACTTTTTGCAGATGATATGATACTTTATGTGGAAAACCCAAAAGACTCCGCTCCAAATCTGCTAGAACTTGTACAGGAATTCAGTAAAGTGTCAGGATATAAAATCAATGCACAGAAATCAGTTGTGTTTCTATACACCATCAGCAAGATAGAAGAAAGAAAAATTAAGGAGTCAATTCCATTTACAATTGTACCCAAAACCATAAGATACCTAGGAATAAACCTAACCAAAGAGGCTAAGAATCTATACTCAGAAAACTATAAAGTACTCATGAAAAAAATTGAGGAAGACACAAAGAAATGGAAAAATGTTCCATGCTCATGGATCGGAAGAACAAATATTGTGAAAATGTCTATGCTACCTAAAGCAATCTACACATTTAATGCAATCCCTATCAAAGTACCATCAATTTTTTTTCAAAGAAATGGAACAAATAATCCTAAAATTTATATGGAATCAGAAAAGACCTCAAATAGCCAGAGGAATGTTGAAAAAGAAAGCCAAAGTTGGTGGCATCACAATTCCAGAATTCAAGCTCTATTATAAAGCTGTCATCATCAAAACAGTATGGTACTGGCACAAAAACACATATACATCAATGAAACAGAATAGAGAGCCCAGAAATAGACCCTCAACTCTATGGTCAACTAATTTTTGACAAAGTAGGAAAGAATGTCTAATGGAAAAAAGACAGTCTCTTCAACAAATGGCATTGGGAAAATTGGACAGCCACATGCAGAAAAATGAAAATGGGCCATTTCCTTACACCACATACAAAATTAGACTCAAATGGATGAAAGACCTCAATGTAAGAAAGGAATCCATCAAAATCCTTGAGAACACAGGCAACAACCTCTACGACCTCAGACACAGCAACTTCTTCCTAGAAACATTGCCAAAGGCAAGGGAAGCAAGGGCAAAAATAAACTACTGGGACTTCATCAAGATCAAAAGCTTTGGCATAGCAAAAGAAACAGTCGACAGAACCAAAAGACAACTGACAGAATGGGAAAAGATATTTGCAAACGACATATCAGATAAAGGGCTAGTGTCCAAAATCTATAAAGAACTTATCAAACTCAACACCCGAAGAACAAATAATCCAATCAAGAAATGGGCAGAGGACATGAACAGACATTTCTGCAAAGAAGACATCCAGATGGCCAACAGACACATGAAAAAGTGCTCAACATCACTCGGCATCAGGGAAATGCAAACCAAAACCACAAAGAGATACCACCTCACAGCAGTCAGAATGGCTAAAATTAACAAGTCAGGAAATGACAGATGTTGGTGAGGATGCGGAGAAATGGGAAACCTCTTACACTATTGGTGGGAATGCAAACTGGCGCAACCACTCTTGAAAACAGCATGGAGGTCCCCCCAAAAGTTGATAATAGAACTACTCTACAAACCAGCAATCGCACTACTGGGTATTTACCCTAAGGATACAAATGTAGTGATCCAAAGGGGCACGTGCACCTGAATGTTTATAGCAGCAATGTCCACAATAGCCAATCTATGGAAAGAACCTAGATGTCCATCAACAGATGAATAGGTTAAGAAGAGGTGGTATAAACACACACACACACACACACACACACACACACACACACACACTGGAATACTATGCAGCCATCAAAAGAAATGAAATCTTGCCATTTGCAACCACATGGATGGAACTAGACGGTATTATGCTGAGCAAAATAAGTCAATTGGAGAAAGACAACTATCATATGATCTCCCTGAGATGAGGAATTTAAGAGGCAAAGTTGGGGGCTTGGGAGGTAGGGAAGGAAAAAATGAAACAAGATGGGATTGGGAGGGAGACAAACCATAAGAGACTCTTAATCTCACAAAACAAACTGAGGGTTGCCAGGTGGAGGGGGTTAGGGAGAGGGTGGTTGGATTTTGGACATTAGGGAGGGTATGTGCTATGATGAGTGTTCTGAAGTGTGTAAGCCTGATAATTCACAGACCTGTAGCCCTGGGGCTAATAATACATTATATGTTAATTAAAAAAAAAAAAAAAAAAGAATGGTTGCCAAATATTCAAGAATCAAAAAAAAAATTTGTCAAAAAAATACTGTCATGTTGTTTTTTTTTTCTCTCCAATATTCCGGTGCACATAAAAGATTGAATTTGAAGATGTAAGGGGGGAAAAGTTTGTTACTTAGCTAAACAATGCAAGAGTTTATATTAAAACTTAAACTTTTCATGATATAGATCAATAGTAATTTTACACATTTTTTCCTAATATGACTCTATATAAAGAAGACTTTAATTATAATTGATAGTATTTTATGATGGGGAGCTGCAGAAACTATAACATTTTCATAGAACATTTTGTTGATACTGATAAATTTAAAGATTCTTTCAAATTTATGTAGCGCTCATTAGAACTCAAATTTAGAGAATGGAGGACAAGGGAAGATGGAGAGGAGAAGGGAGTTGAGGGAAATTGGAAGGGGAGGTGAACCATGAGAGACTATGGACTCTGAAAAACAATCTGAGGGTTTTGAAGGGGCAGGGGGTGGGAGGTTGGGGGAACCAGGTGGTGGGTATTAGAGAGGGCACAGATTGCATGGAGCACTGGGTGTGGTGCAAAAACAATGAATACTGTTACGCTGAAAATAAATTTAAAAAATTTTTAAAAAAATAAATACATTTTTTTTTAAAAAAGGAAAAAAAAAAAACCTAAACAATATATGCACCAAAGTTATTCACTGTAGCATCACTTGCCATAACAAGATACTGGAAACAATCCTGTTACGCTGAAAAGAAATAAAAAATAAAATAAAATAAAATAAAGATCTTTGGTGCTCTTAACAAAAAAAGAAAAAAAAAGAACTCAAATTTAGTAATAGAGAGTCGACATGAGTTGGTGAATTTAATTAACATGGATATAATTTTGATACTGGTACAGTTTGCTTTAAAACTAAATTATTCTAAAAAACTAGGTTTTATAAAAACAAATTTTAAAGACAAATTATTTTTATGCTCTATTCAATTTTTGGTCAAACTTTAGGTTATTTGGAAATATTTGACTCTGTGAATCTACTTTCTCAACCATATGTTACATTAAATCTAAATACTTATCTTTTTTTCTAATTTAATTAGAGCTTCTGAATCAATAGGTGTTGCAAGTATCAAATACATCCATTTCTTCTAAGTATAAAAAGGACTGTAAAATATCTCATTGATTTTTTGTATTGATTACAAGTTGAAATGCCAATATTTTGGATTTATTGGTTTAAATAAAATATACCATTAACATTTAAAAAAAGACCTAATAAAACAAAATTCTGGATTTTTACAGAATTTCAAAAGTAGATAAGCCACCAGCTAATCTGATTAAGAAAAATCATAAAGTAGAAATTCATAAAACAGAAAATTACAAAGAAGGAATAACTATTGAAAAAGAAAAAATACTTAAAATTCCTAAGAAACTAACCTACAAATAAGTCTCTATAAAAATATATTTGAAAATCCAGATGAAATGGTAATTTCCTAGGGAAATACAGATTACTAAAATTGACCCTAGATATAGAAAGCTTAGAGAGACTAATTTCTGAAAAAATGAAACAGACAAAATGATCGAGACTAACCATCCAAGATAGTTTCATACAGTAAACATATCAAACCTTCTACTGGTCTCAAGACTCTATAAATTACTGAAAAGCACTAAAAACAAAAAACACTTCATAATTCTTTTTTACGAAGAAAGTCTGATACCAAAACTTGAATAAAGATAGTGCAAAAGAACACACAATGCAAGAAAAATACTATTTTTAACATTTAAATGTTATTTATAAATAACAATGCAAAAGTAACTATTTTAAACATTAGCAAACAGAAACCAACATCATGTAATAAAATAAGATGACCAAATTAAATTTATTTTGGAACATATGATTGATTCAGTGTTAGGAAATCTATTAATATAATGTACTGTGCTAATAAGTGAAACAGGAGAAAAACCCTGTCAATATCTCCATAGATACTAAAAAATCCTTTGACAAAATTCAATACCCAATCATGATAAAAGTACTCAAGGAAATTTCATTTAATGAACATTTTCTTAAAATGATAATACATACATATAAACCTACATATATGCACACACATCATAGTCCTGAAGACAATACCCTCCTAAAGTAACACCAGAGGCATTTCCTCTAAGATCCCAAACAAAGCAAAAATGCCCACTATTACCACCATCCCTAATACTACTACATATTAGAGGTATCAGCTAATGCAATTAAGAGAAAACAATTAAAAGCACGTGAATTTTTTTTATGTTTCAGTATATTTTTTTAAATTTTATTAATTGACACATAATGTATTATTAGCCCCAGGGCTACAGGTCTGTGAATCGCCAGGTTTACACATTTCACAGCACTCACCATAGTACATACCTTCCACAATGTCCATAACCCCCACCACCCTCTCCCTACCCCCCACCCCCGGCAACCCTCAGTTTGTTTTGTGAGATTAAGAGTCTCTTATGGTTTGTCTCCCCCAAGCACGTGAATTCTTAAGGAAGAAGTAAAATAGCTATTTGCCATGATACAATAATACACCTGGAATATTCTAGAAAATCAATGATAAAAATAATTCAAACAATAAAAGATTTCTAAAAATAGGATAAAAAATATACAAAAAATCTTCACATACTCAAATAATAACTATGTAGAAGACATCATAGTAGAAAGCCACCAATTAAAACAACACTGAAGATTTAGTAACAACCTTAACGAGAAATGTATAAAACCTGTGTAAGCAAAACCTAAAACTTCTAAAAACTTTCTTGAGGAAATGTTTTGAAAACTCTTGAAAATCACAAAACTAGATCAAAATCAAAGATGTTACCTATCCTTGGGAGAGGTTGACAAAACAATATAAAGATGTTGATTCTAAGTTTCATTTCAATCCAATTCCAATAAGATATCAACAAACACTTTAACTTTCATATGGGCAAATACACAGAATAGCCAGGAAAATGTTGAAAAACTATGTGAGAAAGTGCTTTATCTGAGATTAAAACATATATAAAGCCTTTATAGTTAAAAATATGGCACTTGCTCATGAATTGACAAAAAGAATAGTAAGTAGAATAGAAAGTCCAGAAGTAAACCTAATTATTTGTGGATATTTAGTATATAATAAAGATAGCATCTCAAATTACTAAAATGAAGTAAACATTTTTTTAATAAATGGGAACCATTGGATAAAAAATGAAATTAGAACCAGACTTCACACCATACACAAAATTAAATTCTAAATGCATCAAGAATCTAAACTAAAATCTATAAGTACTAGAAGAAAACATGAATGAATTTTTTTTTAAATCTCATACAAAGTTTTCTATGATAATTCAAGGGTAGAAAAGAAAGAAAGAAAGAAAAAAGATTGATTTAAAAAATCAATAAAAAATTAAAATTCTGCATGGCAAATACAATGCAATGAAAGTCAAAAGACAATTCATAAATTTTGTGAAAGTATTTGCAATATATATATAAAAGCACCTAAATACTCTAATCAATTTTGAAAAGATTCTTAAAAAGAAAGGGGAAATGACCAAACCCAGTAGAAACATAAGGAAAAGACATAACCAGACAATTCACAAAGATACCAAGAAAAAAAATTCTGAAACATATGAAAACATTTCTACCATCACTCACAAGTGAAGAAATGCACACTTAAACCATGCTGAGATACAATTTCTCATCTAACAGACTGATAAAATGAAAACCTCTAACAAAATGGATTCTG
Source organism: Lutra lutra (assembly GCF_902655055.1). Lineage (NCBI taxonomy): Eukaryota > Metazoa > Chordata > Mammalia > Carnivora > Mustelidae > Lutra > Lutra lutra. The sequence continues at coordinate 124,397,681 of NC_062278.1, read as the reverse complement.
TTGGCAAGGCTATGGGGTAATAGATTAGTGAGAATGTAACCTGCAGGGCAATCTGGAATCTAATAAAGTGACATAAGCCCTTAACTTTTAAAATCCCATACAGGAATTTACTCTGAGGAAACGTTACCAAAAATACGAAAATACATATGCAGAGATAATTCATTATGAATTGTTGTTAATAGCAAACTGAGATAATCAAAAGGTTAACTGGGCTTTCTAGCTCTTAAGTACCAAGTACTAAAAGTAAAGGGTAGCCAGGTGCCAGACACCAGTTTCCATTTAGAAAATTAACATTAATACAATGCTATATCTAACTTACACATCTTATTCAAATTTCACCAACTGTTCCACTTATGTCCCTTTTCTAATCCAATCTAGAATAAGGTGGTCCATTTAGTTTTCATGTCTCTTTATTTCCTTTAATTAGAAATAGTTCCTCAGTCTTTGTTTTTCATGATCTTGATATTTTTGAAGTGTACTAGTCAATTATTTTGTTTTGTTTTAACATTTTATTTATTTATTTGAGAGACAGAGATTACAAGTAGGCAGAGAGGCAGGAAGTGTGTGGGGGGGGGCGGAGCAGGCTCCCTGCTGAGCAGAGACCCCCCCCTAATTTGAGGGTCGATTCCAGGACCCTGAAATCATGACCTGAGCCAAAGGCAGAGGCTTTAACCTACTGAGCCACCCAGGCACCCTAGTCAGTTATTTTGTACAATGCCTCCCAATTTAGGTTTGTCTAATATCTCCTTATAATTAAATTTATTTTAGACATTTTTGATAAGAATACTCCAGAAGTAATGCTGTGTTTTTCTCACTGTGTCACATGAAGAAGTATGTGATATTGGTTTGTCCTAATACTGATATAAGTAATTTTTTTTTTATATAAGTAATTTTGATCAATAAAGTTCTGGGTATTGAAAAGAGGTATAATCACAGCAATAGTAGACTTAGCATAATACAGAAGTACAAAGAGCAACTAAAACATAAAGAAACTACACTTAGAATTTTGCCAAATGGTGGAGGATCTGCTGGAACTCTTTCCAGGTCATAGGGGCTGCAAGTTTCACAGTTTATGCTCCCCCTCCACCTTGAGAGCAAGACAGAAGCAGGGTCTGGGTATACTAGCTGGCCTACTACCTCAATAAGCCCCAAACCCCTAGCCCACATCAGCCCCAGCCCTCCCACCAAGGCAGCACCAGTGTGGCACCTACCAGGAGGACATCCCTGTTCACTACTCACTACAGCTTCAGCTGATGCAGCAAGGTGGCACACCCAGGAGCAAAGTAGCCCAGACCCAGGCCCATACTACTTTAGCTCCAGACAGTTTGCTAATACTCTTCCAGCACAGAGTGCTCCAAGAATCCCTGACCCACACCCACCTTAGTGCCAGCAACCCTGTATGGGTACTCCTTGTGTGGAGCCCCCCAGAACACCCAGCTTGCACCCACTTCAGATTCAGCTGTCCTCCCAGTGAACCCTGTGGATAGAGAGCCCCTGAACAGTCCTGGCCCATGCTCATTTCAGCTTCAGCTATCCTGCCAGGATGTTCTCTGTATAAAGAGCCCAGGGACTGCCCTGGCCTGCACCAACTTCAGTTTTTGCTATCTTGCCTGACCCACCCTTTCCAGAGAGCCCTGAGTTCACCTGACCCAAGCCCGCTTCAGTTCCAGTCATGCTACCAGGGCAGCCTAAACAAAGAGTACCTGGGACTCCATGCCCATGGCAGCCACAGTGCCAGCCAGCCAGTCAAAGTTATTAGGCACACAAAGACTATACAGGAATGACCATACATCTTTCTTTCAAGTTCAGAAGTAGCTGTTCTATTCAATTCAGAGGAACAAACAGAAAATCAAGCAAAATGGGGAGATAGAGGAATATGCTCCAAACAAAAGAACAAGACAAAGTCTTAGAAAAAGAACTATATGAAACAAAGAGAAACAATGCACTTGATAAAGTTTATTTAAGTAATATCCTAAAGATGCTCACTGGACTGGAGAAAAGAGTGGAAGAACTCAGTGAAAATTTCAACAAAGAGATACAAAATATGAGAAAGAACTAATCAAAGAATATAGTGATATGAAAAATACACTAGAGGGAATCAACAATAGATTAGGAGATGAGAAGAAATGAGCAGCAATCTAGAAGATAAGGTAATAGAAAGCACTCAAGCTGAACAGCAAATAAAAAAGAAATTTTAATGAGGATAAGTTAAGCAATCTCTAGGATGACATCAAGTGAACAAACATTTGCATTATGGAGGTCCCAGAAGAGAAGAGAGAACGAAAAGGGGAGAAAACTTATTTGAAGAAATAATAGCTGAAAACTTCCTTAACCTGGGGAAAGAAAACAGGTTCAGGAAGGATACAGAGTTGCAAACAAGATGAACCTAAGGAGTTCCATACCATGACATATATAATTAAAATGGCATAGGTTAAAGATAAAGAGAAAATTCTAAAAAGAGCAAGGAGAAGCAAAAAGTTACATACACGGAAACCACTTAAGGCTATGAACAGATTTTTCAGCAGAAATGTTGCAGGCCAGAATAGAGTGGCATGCTACATTCAAAGAGCTGAAGGGGTGTGGGGGACCCAAAATCAAGAACACTCTGTGGCAAGCTTATCATTCACAACGGAAAGATAGAGTTTCCCCAAAACACAAAAGTTAAAGGAGTTCATCATCACTAAGCTAGTTTTACAAGAAATGTTAAAGGGACTTTTCCAAGTGAAAAAGAAAAGGCCATAATCAAAAGTAAGAAATTATGAATAAAAAGATATAAAATATGATAATATATACAAAAATGTGGGGAAAGGGGAATAAAAGAAATTTTCTTTTAGAATTTGTTCAAACTTAAGTGACCACTGACTTAATATAGACTGTCACATATTTAAAATGTATATGAACCACATTGTAAAGACAAGTCCCAAATGTGTAAGAGTTATACAACAAATAAAGACAATCAACATAACACAACAGAAAGTCATCAAAGGAAAGAGAACAAAAGAAGGAAACAAAGAACTACAAAAACAACAAGAAAATAATTAACAAAAGGGTAATAAATATATACCTATCAATAATTACTTGAAGTGTACAGGTGGGTCTAATGTCCCATCAAAAGAGACAGGGTGGTAGAACAGATTAAAAAAAATAAGATCCAGGACACCTGGGTGACTTGGTTAAGCATCTGCCTTCAGCTCAGTTCATGATTCCAGGGTCTTGGCACTGAGCCCCACATTAGGCTCTCTGCTTAGCAGGTAGCCTGCTTCTCCCTCTCCCTCTGTCTGCCACTCCCCCTGCTTGTGCTTGCTCACTCACTCACTCTCTCTATCTCCATCAAATAAATAAAGAAATAAAAATTAAAAAAAAAAATAAGACCTGGGGGCGCATAGGTGGCTCAGTCGGTTAAGTGTCTACCTTCAGCTCAGGTCATGATCCTGAGGTTCTGGGATCAAGCCCTATGTTGGGTTCCCTGCTCAGTAATGAGTATACTTGTCCCTCTCCCTCTGCCACCCCCCACTCCATGGCTCATGCTCTCCCTCTCAAATACATAAAACCTTAAAAAAAAAAAAAGAAAGAAAAAAACCAAGACCCATGGAGCACCTGGGTGGCTCAGTCAGTTAGGCATCTGACTCTTGATCTCAGCTTAGGTCTTGATTTCAGTGTTGTGAGTTCAAGTCCTGCACTGGACTTCACACTGGGTGTGAAGCCTACTTAAAACAAGCAAACAAACAACAACAACAACAAAATCCCAGTTGTAGGCTGCCTAAAAAAGACTCACTTCAGATCTATAAAAATACAGAGATCAAAAGTGAAAGCATGGAAAAAGACAGGCAATGCAAATAAAAACAGGAGGAAAATAAAAGCCAGGGTAGCAATACTTATACCAGACAAAATAGACTTCAAACAAAGACTATAAAAAGACACAAAGAAGGGCATTATATAATGATATAAAGGTTAATCCAACAAGAAGATACATTTGTAAATATCTATGACCCAAAAAAAAAAAAAATCTATGACCCAATATTAGAGCATCGAAATACATAAAGCAAATATTAACAGGCATATACAAGAGAAATTGACAGTTATACAATAATAGTACAGGTCTATAACACCCCATTTACATCAATGGATAGACCATGCAGACAGAAAAAGAAGGAAATAGTGACTTTGAATAACACATTAGACCAGATGTACTTAACAGATACATGTAGAGCATTCCATACAAAAACAACACACATTCAGTTCAAATGCATATGGAGCATTCTCCAGGATAGATCACACGTTAGACCATAAAACAAGTCCCAGTAAATTTAAGATTAAAATCATATCAGCATCTCTTCTAACCACAACAGTATAAAACTAGAAATCAATCACAAGAAAAAAAAACTGGAAAAAACAAAAACACATGGAGACTAAACAGCATACTACTCAACACCCAAAGGGCCACTGAAGAAATCATAGGAAATCAAAAGATACATGAAGACAAATGAAAATAAAAGGACAACAATCCAGAACCTCTGGAACAAAATGAAAACAATTCGAAGAGAGAAATTCATAGCGATACAGGCTGACCTCCAGAAACAAGAAATACCTCAAATAAACAATCTAAATGTACACCTGAAAGAACTAGAAAAAGGAGAACAAATAAGGTAAATGTTAGTAGAAGGAAGGAAATTAAGATCAGAGTGGAAATAAATGAAATAGAGACTTAAAAAACACTAGAAAAGATACAAAGGGCTGGTTCTTTGAAAAGACAAAACTGATAAACTTTTTGCCAGACTCATTAAGGAAAAAGAGGACACAAATAAGATCAGATATGAAAGAGGGAAATTAATAACCAACACGGAAGTACAAAGAATTATAAAAGAATATTACAAAAAATTATTTGTCAACAAATTGGACAAACTAGAAGAAATGGATAAATTCTTAGAAACGTACAATCTTTCCAAACTGAATCAGAAAGAAACACAGCAGCTGAATATATCAATTACTAGTAATGAAATTGAATTGGTAATAAAAAAAAACTCGAGCAAACAGAAGTCCCCGACCAAATGACTTCACAGATGAGTTCTACCAAACATTTAAACAAGAGTTAATACCTACTCTCCTCAAACTATTCCAAAAAATAGAAGTGAAAGGAAAACTTCCAAATACATTCTACAAAGCCAGCATTACCCTGATACCAAAACTAAAGACGTTACAAAAAAAAAAAGAAAGAAAGAAAGAAAGAAAGAAAGAAAGAAAGAAACTTAAAGGCCAATGTTCCTGATAAATATAGATGCAAAAATCCTCAACAAAATATTAACAAACACCATTCAACAATACATTAAAAGGATCATCAACCATGACTGAATAGGATTTACTCTGGGGAAGCAAGGTTAATTCAATATTCACAAATCGATCAACATGATATGCCAAATCAACAAAGGACAAATGTGATTATCTCAATAGACACAAAAGAACCATTTGATAAAATTCAGCACAAATTCATGATAAAAACTCTCAACAAAGTAAGTTTAAAGAGAACATACCTCAACATAATATAGGCCACATGTGAAAAATCCACAGCTAACATACTCAATGGTGAAAAACTAAGAGCTTTTCAGCTGAGATCAGGAAAAAGACAGGAGTGTGTGCTCTCCCTACTTTTATTCAATGCAGTGCTAGAAAGCCTAGTCAGAGCAATGAGACCAAAAAAGGAATACAAGACATCTAAACTGTCAAGGAAGAAGTAAAACTATCACCATTTGTAGGTGATATGCTACTATACATAGAAAACCCTAAAGATCCACCAAAAAGTTATTAGAATAAATTCAGTAAAGATGAATACAAAATTAAGACCAAAAATTGCTGCATTTTTATACTAATAACAATGTAGTAGAAACAGAAATTAAGAAAACAATACCATTTACAATTGTACCAAAAAACTTGTACTCAAAAACTATAAAACACAGATCAAAGAAATTGAAGACAGCAAAAACAAATGGAAAGATATTACCATGCTCATGGATTGGAAAAATTAATATTGATTAAAATGTCCATACTACCCAAACACTCTATAGATTCAATGCAATCCCTATCAAAATATCAATAGCAGGGGCGCCTGGGTGGCTCAGTGGGTTAAGCAGCTGCCTTCGGCTCAGGTCATGATCTCAGGGTCCTGGGATCGAGTCCCGCATCGGGCTCTCTGCTCAGCGGGGAGCCTGCTTCTCCTGTCTCTCTGCCTGCCTCTCTGCCTGCTTGTGATCTCTCTCTGTCAAATAAATAAATAAATAAATCTTTAAAAAAAAAATATCAATAGCATTTTTCACAAAACTAGAATAATACTACTAAAATTTGAATGAAACCACAAAACACCCTAAATACCCAAAGCAATCTTGAGAAAGAAGAACAAAGCTGGAGGTATCACAATCCTAGATTTCAAGATAAACTACAAAGCTGTAGTAATGAAAATAGTATGGTACTGACACAAAAACAGACATACAGATCAATGAGACAGAATACAGAGCCCAAAATAAACCCAGCTTATATAGTCAATTAATCTATGACAAAGGAGGTAAGAATATGCAATGGGAAATGACAGTCTCATCAATAAATGATGCAGGGGAAATTAGACATCTCTGTGCAAAAGAATGAATCACTTCTTACATCATACAAAAATAAATTCAAAATGGATTAAAGACGTAAGTGAGAGACCCAAAACCATAAAACTTCTAGAAGAAAATGTAGGTAGTAATTTCTTTAACATTGGCCTTAGCAACATTTTTTTACATATGTCTCCTCTCATAAGAGAAACAAAAACAAAAATAAACTTTTGGGACTATACCAAAATAAAAAGCTTTTACACAGTGAGTGAAAGACTCAACAAAATGGAAAGGTAACTTATTGAATGGGTGAAGATATCCACAAATGATATATCCAATAACGGGTTAACAGTATAATGAATTTATATGACTCAACACCAAAAAAACAAATAATCTTTTTAAAAATGGACAGAGAGGGGACGCCTGGGTGGCTCAGTGTGTTAAAGCCTCTACCTTCGGCTCAGGTCATGATCCCAGAGTCCTGGGATCGAGCCCCACATGGGGCTCCCTGCTCAGCAAGGAGCCTGCTTCCCCACCTGTCTCTCTGCCTGCCTCTCTGTCTACTTGTGATCTCTCTCTGTCAAAATAAATAAATTAAAAATCTTTAAAAAAATAAATAAATAAAAAATAAAAATGGATAGAGGACCTAAATAGACATTCTTTCCAAAGAAGACATAAAGATGGCAAACAGACACATGAAAAGTTACTTGACATCACTAATCATTGAGGAACTCAAACCAAAACCACAATGAGATATCACCTTACACATTTCAGAACACCTAGAATCAAAAAGACAAGAAAAAAACAAATGTTGGTTAAGATGTGGAGAAAAAGGAACCCCTGTGCCCTGTTGGTGGGAATGTAAATTGGACCAGCCACTGTGGAAAACAGCATGTGTTTTTTTTAAATACCATACAATCCAGTAATCCCGCTATTGGATATTGACCTAAAGAAAACAAAAACACTAATTTGAAAAAATGTATGCACCTCAATGTTTATTGCAGCATTATTTACAACAGCCAAGATATAGGAAAAACCCAAGTGTCCATATATAATATATATATGTATATAGATGTATGATGGATAACAAACATATAAAGATCAATCAATCAATCTATGATATTTATCAATGATTCCTATCTATGATGAAATATTACTCCACCATAAAAAATATGAGATCTTGCCATTTTGGACAACATGGATAAACCTAGAGGGTATTATGCCAAGTGAAGTAAGTCAGACTGAGAAAGACAAATACCATAGGATTTCGCTTAGATGTGGAATCTAAAAAACAAAACAAACTAAAAGCAAAAATAGGCCCATAAATACATAGAACACACTGATGGTTGCCAGAGGGGAGGGGTAGGGCAATAGATAAAATGAGTGAAGGGGAGTGAGAGAGGCTTTCAGTTACTGAATGATTAAGTCACAGGGACAAAATGTACAGTATGGAGAATATAGTCAATGGTATTCAATAGCATTTTATGGTGAAAGATAGTAAGTAGCTACACTTGTGCTGAGTGGAGCAGTGGAGCATAACATACGGACTTTTCAAATCACTATACTGTACAGCTGTAACTAATAAAATATTGTGGGTCACCTATACTTTAATTTTAAAAATATACATACACACACAAAATGACAGTAATTCGAAGGGAGAAAAAGCAGTCTCATTTTCTTCCACTGACACCATGTACGTCATAATACTATCTAACAAAAAATATTTTAGCACATTTTCTATCTATTAGTTACAAAATGATCTTCCATTTAATAACTACTCGGGGGAATTTCTTACCTCTTAAAGGGAACAGCATTTTTCAGAACAGTCTCCACCTCTGCAATATTTGCTCTGGCAAGATCTGCCACAGTAAGAAAACCAGAAGCATAGAGGAACCTGGCTCTCTGTGCATTAAGTAAGGACACCCGGACCAGGTCACATAGCTCCCTCTGGATGCCAAATGTCAGACGCTTCTGAAATTGAGAAAGTAGTAGTTCCATGTTGTGCCAGCCCAGGCGGTTGGAAAATACTGTAATCATCCCTAGAATAATCATAGAATATTTATTGAATTAAAATTCTTTATAGATAATTCTTTATTTCTTTAGATTTACTTTTGTTTTGTTGTGTTGTTTGTTCACCTGCAGAATTGTAAAGTTTAAGAGTCAAAAAGTGTAAGTAACAGGATAGTAGACACATGTTAAAAACCTAGCTAACTGGTCAACAGATGGGCTAAACACATTAAATGTCATCTCATTTATTCTTAATCATGAACTTTATATTTGAAACAACTGAGGTAGAGCATGTTAACACAAAACAAACAAAAAGCCCCCGCTTCTCATTCCTCTCATTCTTTCTTCCTTACTTTCTTTTAAGGAAGAGAGAACTCTTAAAAACAGGTGGCGGACTCTTTTCAACTACAGAAAAATAGAGCTGATTTAAATATTCAAGTGCTGAGAGAAGTACAAAAAGTGAAGCTCCCACTGATATTTTCATCAAGGAAAGGCTGTCCAGCTCAATAGCTATTCCCCATGAAATACAGAAGCCAGAAGAGCCAATGCCAAGTCATTAAGAAAATCACTTCCCTATGAAAACATTAGCCCCACAGGCAATTTGAGATCTTTCATGCCAATGAGTTGAAGAATCTCTCCCTTTTTATGACCTTCTCCTCCCACCTTTCCCTCAGTATGCTCACATATGCACACACCTTCACAATGAAACCTTTTACACATATACACCACATACTTTTCCAGCAGCCCACGGTTTCCTTCCTAAGGGCCTATAAGGATTTCTTGGTAAAATCAGACCCAGAACTTCCGTGTTTGCCTTGCTTAGAGATAGGAGTTTAGATTTATTAAGGAGAGACCAGTCCTTTCCTAGAGAAGAGATATTTAGAACAGTCCAAGAGAAATCCAAAAATCCCTCTCCATTTGCCATCCTCCTAGTCAATAACAAATATTAACCAGTAACTTGATGACAAAAGGGAAACTGTTGACAACTTTGTATCTATTTCTTCTTGTAACAGGGAAAACGAAAAAACAAAACAAAACAAAACAAAACAAAAAAACAGAAAGGAGGATGGTCAGCAGTTGCTAAGCAACAGAAGGGGACAAAGGTCCAACTACTCCACTAGCTGTCAATCCTCTGGAGCAGGATAACTAAACCAAGGGATGCCATAGTTTTAGGTGTTATGATGACAACTACAGCTTCCCATGATCCCCTCACTTTTAGAGAAGCCTAAAATAAAATGGAATTTGAAAAAAAAAAGTAATCTTAACTTGACCTCAAACCACAGAGTCTCAAATAGATGTGGAAACCCTTGTTTAACTGACCTGCATAAACAGCAGCTGACTGTTGTAAAGATTGAATCTGTCCACGACTGCATCCGTATTTCTGGTTAATTTCCTTTAAGGGAACTTCACTGATTAAATCTAATAGCACAAGACTGGTAAAAAACCTGGAAAGTAAATCACCATAAGTATGGTAAGAGAGGTCTACAATGAAGATACAACATATGCTAAGAAACAAGAAAGAAGCAAAAAGGCAAGAGAGGATTTATACACTCTGAGAAGTTTCCTAATAGGATATAGGATTAGTGGACAAAGACTGAGCTCAATGTTTATTGAATAAATTCTGACAAACATTAGTACTATAGCATAGCAAGGAACTAATATTTATATAATAAAAAGATCTCCTCCATATTTTAATACTGCTAACTGATTTCAAGAAGTAAGACTTGGTTCAAGAATTAGAATGGCACAAAAAATTTAAAAGAATATTTGATACACAGTTATATGACCACCTATTCATATATCAAAAAAATTACAGAATTTGAAAATAAAAACCAGTATTGACTTGAATGGCAATAGTACCACAAATAATCCAAGTATATAAATCCTTACAAAATTTACGCTTATGTAGTAAATAATTTACTAGAGACTACCATTAAGAAAAATAATTTTTTCCTCCTCTCTCTTTCTCTGCTTGCCTCTCTGCCTTGTGATCTCTGTCAAATAAATAAATAAAATTAAAAAAAAAAAAAAAAAAAGGGGCGCCTGGGTGGCTCAGTGGGTTAAGCCTCTGCCTTCAGCTCAGGTCATGATCTCAGGGTCCTGGGATCAAGTCCCGCATCGGGCTCTCTTCTCGGCAGGGAGCCTGCTTCCTCCTCTCTCTTTCTCAGCTTGCCTCTCTGCCTTGTGATCTCTCTCTGTCAAATAAATAAATAAAATTTAAAAATAATAATAATAATAATTTTATTATATTTCAAAGAAGGTAAATGATTCAATTTCCCCATCTGAATCTTTTAATTCATTCTTTCATGGTATCAATCAATCATTTATGATACAAAGCATATCCTCAAATGAAGCTTCTCTAAGTTGTCAGTTCTAATTCACATCTTTAAGTAAATAAAATAAATGTTCTACTTTATTTTTTTAAGATTTTGTTTTTATTTATTTTGACAGAGTGAGAGAGAGAAAGAGAGCACAAGCAGGGGAAGCAGAAGGCAGAGAGAGAGGGAGAAGCAGGCTCCCCACTGAGCAGAGTCAGATGTGGGGCATGATCCCAGAATTCTGGGACCATGACCTAAGCTGAAGACAGACACCTAAGTGACTGAGACACCCAGGTGTCCCCTAAATGTTTTACTTTAAAAGGTCTTCATCTATAATGGCTTCTAAACAAGTGTTAAAGGGGAATCTGAAATATTGATAAATTCAGTGAACACAAGAAAATGACAATTTATTCAGCCAAAACTTTGATCTTATTTCTTTTTTTAAAAAGATTTTATTTATTTGAGAGTGCATGAGAGAGAGCACAAACCGGGGGAAAGGAAGAGGAAGAAGGGGAATCAGACTCCCCACTGAGCAGAAAGCCTGATACGGGGCTCCATCCCAGGACGCTGGGATCATGACCTGAGCCAAAGGCAGAAACTTACTGACTGAGCCACCCAGGCACCCCTAAAACTTTTATTTTAATAATAATGAAAGTGACTATAATAAACTCAACAACTACTATATATCTAAAACTATATTAAATACTGGACAGTCAAGGCTTCTTGGTATTTACCTTTTATGGATGGCCATCTGGCGATGCTGTCTCTCAGTTCTGGCTACAACTTTTCCTTTCACACAGCGAGCCAAGAACCCTTCTTCAATTCCCACCAGCTCTGCCACCCGTTTCATAGAAGTTGGCAATTTCTCCCATAAACAGAAAAATCGATACCAATCAATAGTAGTCCAATCCTCAAACATAGGCGTAACCTAAAGGGAAGAAGCATGATTCATTAGCTAAATTATTGCATTACAAAAGAAATAAAACTATAAATATAAACTTTATATTAAAAACAAAGGCCTCAGCATTTGGAGACATTTTTAAATGTGACAACATCTGCTTATATGAAAATTTCATTTATTCACAAACAACTCATAACCAAAAGAAAATAGACTACTGGGGCACCTGGGTGGCTCAGTGGGTTAAAACCTCTGCCTTGAGCCCCGCATTGGGCTCTCTGCTCAGCAGGGAGCCTGCTTCCTCCTCCTCTCTCTCTCTCTCTCTGCCTACTTGATCTCTGTCAAATAAATAAATAATATCTTTAAAAAAAAAAAGAAAATAGACTACTGAGCATACAAACTGGATCCTACAGACTAAAAGAACTTTAATCAGACTTATTAATCTCAATATTCTGAAGCTAAGTACAATCTTAAGTATTTTCTCATTTCCAAGAAAGAATCAAGAGAAGAGAAAAAGGAGAGAAGGAAAGTAGGAATCAATATTCATAACCGCTGTATTATTTAAAATATCCAGGGTTCAAAAACAACAATAAAAAATATGAGACATGCAAAGAAATGGGAAAGTGCATCACAAGGGAAAAAGCTTCCAAAAGAAACACCTTTGAGAGGTTCCAGATGTTGGGAATGTCAGACTTCAAAGTAGACAAATATGGTCAAAGAACAAAAGAAAAACATGTTAAATGAAGTAAAGGAAGGTATGACGACAATGTCTCATCAAATAGAGGATAAAAATAAAAGGAAAGAAATGATTAAAAAAAAAAATGGAAATCCTGAAGGTGAAGAGTATGATAACTGAAGAAATCACTATAGAGCTCAACATTAGATGCAGGTGGGCAGAAGAATGAGCAAATATGAAGATATATCAATAGAGACCATGCAAAAAAACTGTAATTCATCTGCTGTTCCTTAATGAATTCATTTTTTACTTAAATAAATGTTCTCTTTGCTCTTTTTAGAGTTAACAGAGCAAAACTGTATTGGAGCAAGGAAATGACAAGAGATAGTAACTAAAATCCAAGGAGCCAAATAAAGAAAAACACAAATCTTAAGAATTTTAATGTAACAAACTCTATAAATATACATTTTTCTTTCTTCTCACCTTCTTTAAACACATAAAATTACATAAATAATAACAATGTACTATTAGGTATGTGACACCTACAGGTGTGCATGTATAACAGTAATAGCACACAAAAAGAATAGCGCTATACAAGAATTATGCTTCTATATCTCACTGGAATTAAGTTAGTATAAATTTTAAGTTGTATTGTAACCCCTTGAGTAACAACTGGGAATAGCCAAAAAATAGAGAAAAATTACTTAAATACATTAAAATGTTATATTAAGAAATATTCCCTTAATTCAAAAGAAATCAGTAAAAAAAAAAAGTACAGGAGAACAAAAAGGACATAAGAGATATAGAAAATAAAAAGACAAAACACAGATGTTACTCTGTGTTACTAATAACTTTAAATGTGAAAGGGTTAAATAACCAAAGGTAGATTAACAGTCTACATAAAAAAACAGAATCCAACTATGTTTTCTGTAAGAGACACAATATAGATACAAAAAAATAAATAGGTCAAAAGGAGAAGGAAGGGAAAAGGGAAAGTATCATGCAAACCACAACCATAATAAACACGGAGTGGCCATACTAATATCACATAAAATAGAGTATTAAAAATGTTAATAGAAATATGAGGAACATTCTATAATGATAAAAGGATCAACCCATCAAGTATATATAATCAGCTATAAATATATACAGAGTGCCAAAATACATGAACAAAACTTGAAAGAAATGAAGAGAAAAACAGACAATTCAAAAATAATAGTTGAAGATTTAAATACCCTAACTTTCAAAAACAGATAGGACAACCAAGCAGAACAACTTAGTCTTCTAAGACAACATTCTAAATCAACTAGACGTAACAGACATCTATAGAACACCATCCAAGAAGAGTGCACATTCTTCTTGAACACACAGAACATTCTCCAGGCATATTGCCATATTCAGGCAATAAAACAAGCTTCAATATATAAAAGTATAAGGGTACCTGGCTGGCTCATCAGTGAAATGTGTGACTCTTGATCTCAAGGTTGTAGGTTCAAGCCGATTTGCTGTAGAGATTACTTAATATATATTTGTGTACACTTATATATGTGTAAGGGGGTGTGTCTGTGTCTCTATTAAAATTAGACAACAGGGGTGCCTGGGTGGCTCAGTCATTAAGTACCTGCCTTCAGCTCAGGTCATGACCTCAGGGTCCTGGGGACTGAGCCCAGCATCAGGCTCCCTGCTCTGCGGGAAGCCTGCTTCTCCCTCTCCCACTCCCTCTGCCTGTGTCCCCTCTTTCACTGTATCTCTCTCTGTCAAAGAATTAAATAAAATCTTTTAAAAAAATCAGTCTTTAAAAATTTTTAAAAATAAAATAAAATAAAGTTACACAACATGTGTTTCCTGACAACAAAATGAAATTAGAAATAAATGACAAAAAAATTTGGAAATTTATAATGTGGGAATTAAACAAGAAACTATTAAATAACAATGAGTTAGGGAAAAATCATAACAGAAATTGCAAAATACCTTGAAATGAGTGAATATAGCAAATGAAAACATTATATACAAAATTTGTTACAGGATACAGTGAAATTAGTATTTTGAGGAAAATGTATAGCTATAAATGTCTATATTAAAAAAATAAGGTCTCGGGGCACCTGGGTGGCTCAGTGGGTTAAGATCTCTGCCTTCGGCTTAGGTCATGATCCCAGGGTCCTGGGATCGAGCCCCACAAAGGGCTCTCTGCTCGGCAGGGAGCCTGCTTCCTCCTCTCTCTGCCTGCGTCTCTGCCTACTTGTGATCTCTGTCTGTCAAATAAATAAATAAAATCTTAAAAAAAAAAATAAGGTTTCAAATCAATACCTAATCTTCCACATTAAGACACCTGCAAGTAGAAGGACAAAGTAAAACCAAAGGAAGAAGGAACACAATAATAAAGAGCAGAAACCAATGAAGCAGAAAGTTTAAAAAAAAAAAAAAAGAAAAATCAACTAAAAAAAATTTGTTCTTGTAAAAGGCAAACTGAAGCTCGTAAAATTTTGCAAGAGTTTATTTGAGCATACATTAATTTGAATTGGACAGTGCCAAAACAAGGGTCATTGGTTAGAAGCCTTCCACTAACAGGAGAGAAGAGCAAAGTTTTTATAGATAAAATACTGAAGTGAAGCAAAGCAAAGCAAATATTTGATTGGTTAGAACTTAAGCACTTTCCTTATTTGGGGAAACCTCATTAGCCGTTTGTGATTAGTTTTTCTCAAGTTTAAATTTCTTGGATTAGAGTGTACTGCCTCTGACTAAAGTTTTGGTTTGCTTATGTAAACTACCAGAGCATCACCTCAGTCTAATGGCCTCCTTGTTTAAACACTTTCAACAGTGCTTTAAAAAGAGCAACAAAATTGAAAAGCCTTTAGCTAGACTGGTCCAAAAATGGAGAGAGAAGACTTAAATTACTAAATTCAGAAATGAAAGAAGGGACACCACTAGTGAATGCACAGAGGGAAAAAAAGGGGGGTTGGGGGGGAGTTATAAGGAAATAATGTGAACTGAATACCAATAGATGAGATGAACAAATTCCTGGAAACATACAAACTACCAAAAGTGATTCAGGAAAAAACAAGATATGAATAGATCTATTACAAGTAAAGAGGATGAATTAGTAATAAATTTACTCCAAAGAAAAGTGCAGGCCCAAATAGCTTGACTGGTGAAATCTATCAAATGTTTAAATTAGAAATAACAGCAATCTTTCACAAATCCTTCCTCAAAACCACACAAAGTCATCATGAGAAAAGAGAACTACAGACAGTATATCTAATAAATATAGGTAAAACAATCCTCAGTAAAACATTAGCAAACCAAATCTAGGAACAAATAAAGAGTATTATATAAATAACCAAATGGGATTAGCCCAGAAAATCCAAGATTAATATATGAAAATCAATTAATGTAATACACTATATCAATAAAATGGACAAAACCACGAGATGCGTTCAACAGATGCAGCAAAAACACTTGACAAAATCTAACAACCTCTCATGATAAAATCACTCAACAAACTGGTAATAGAAAGGAACTTCCTCAACCTGATAAAAACCATCTGCAAAAAACCCACAAATAACACTAAGACTAATGGTGAAAAACTGAGTACTTTTGCCCCAAGATAAGGAACAAGACAACGATGTCTGCTGTTGCTACTCCTATTCCGTATTTTACTGGAGATTCTAACCAAGTCAATTAGGAGAAAGAAAAATAAATAAAAGACATCCAGACTGGAAAGGAAGAAGCAAAACTATATTTACAGATAGCATGATCTTGTATATAGAAAATCCTAAGGAATGCACAAAAATACTATTAAAATTAATGAGCAAGTTTAATAGGTTACAGGATACAAGATCAATATAGAAAAAATATGGTTTTCTGTATAATTTAATAAACAATTTGTAAATGTGATCAAGAAATAAATTCCATTTATGATAGCATGTAAAAAAATAAAATGCTTAGCAATAAGCTTAACAAAAAAATACAAAACTTGTACTCTGAAAACTAAAAATTTTTGAAAGATATTAAAGTCCTAAATAAATCAAAGAGAAAGTCTATCTGCAAGGACTGGAAGACTTAATTTTGTTAAGATGGTAATATTTCCCAATTTGACCTAACAATTCTGCACAATCCCTATCAAAATTAAGCTGGTTTCCTTGTAGAAATAGGCAAGATGATCCTAAAATTTATAAGGAAATGCTAGTGACCCAGAATAGATAAAATTTTTTTCCAAGAATACAAAATTAAAGGGCTCACTATTCCTGATTTCAAAACTTACTACCAAGCTACAGTTATCAAAATAGCACAGTATCAACATAAGGATAAATACAGACCAATGAAATAGAATTGAAAGTCCAGAAGTAAACACTCACATTCACAGTCAACTGATTTTTTACAAGGATGACAAGAGAATTAGTGGACTTCCAGCAAATGGAGCAGGGATACCTAGATATGTATATGCAAAGGAATGAAGTTAGATTCTCATCATACATCAGTCACAACGGTCCAAGTGGATCATATGTGTCAATGTAAGATAAAACTGTAAAACTCAGAAGAAAAGAGGAATGCATCCTTGTGACACTGAGTTACATAGTATATTTCCAGATATAACACCAAAAGAAAAAAAAGTTGAGGAACTGACCAAACTCACAACTTCTGTGCTTCAAAAATCATTATCAAGAACATGAAAAGACAACCCACAGAAGGGAAGAAAATATTTCCAAATCTTATATCTGAAAAAAGACTTGTATCCATGATATATAAAAAATACTTATCTCAATAATAAAAAAGATTTTAAAATGGTAGAGGATCTGAATATTTTTCTAAGATATTCATATGATCAATAAACACATGAAAAGATGCTCAACATCATTACCCATTAAGGAAATGCAAGTCCAAACTATAATGAAAGAGCAGCACATACTTATCAGGATATATTCGAATAGAGAAATAAAAACAAGCATTGGAGAAGATGTGAAGAATAGGGACCCAGGTACACTGCTGGTGGAAATGTAGTATTATCCAGATGCTTTTGAGGAGTTTGGAAACTCTCAAAATGTTAAAAATAAAGTTACCATATAATCCAGCAATTCTATGCCTAGGGATATACCCAACAGAATGTGAAACATATATCCATGTAAAAACTTGTACATGAATGTTCACAGCAGCATTACTCATAACAGCCAAAAATAAAAAATATACAAAATGTCCATTAATTGATGAAGACATGCAGTACATCCATATAGCAGAATATTATTCTGCAGTATAAAGAACTTAAGAACTGTTACATGCTTTACATCACTTTCCATGGTTTTAGTTATCCACAGTTAACCATGGTCAAGATGATGATGATATATCAGAAGGTCAGTAATAGCTTCACACTAAATCACAATGCCTATAGCATTCACCTAACTTCATCTCATTCCATAGGCAATTAATCATCTTACATCATCACAAGAAGGGTGAGTACAGTAAATAACATATTTTGAAAGAAAGGTCACATTCATAAAGCTTATTATGTTATAATTGTTTTATTGCTGTTAATCTCTTACTATATCTAATTTATAAATTAAACTTTATCATAGGTATAGGTATAGGAAAAAACAAAATATGAACAGGGTTCGGTACTGAATGTCAGTCAACCACTGGTGGTCTTGGAATGTATTCCCCACTGATAAGGAGCAACTACTGTACTAGAATAAATTCCAAAAGGAACATAATTCAAAAGAAGGGAACCATACTCAATTACTTGAAGAAATGTGAGAGAATTCCTTTATAATCTTAGAGCAAGAAAAGCAATTCTCACTGATACAAAAGCTCACATATTCAACTACATTTTTAAAAATATGAGGTAAGGGTGCATGGATGGCTCAGTGGGTTAAGCCTCTGCCTTTGGCCCAGGTCATGATCTCAGGGTCCTGGGATTGAGTCCCGCATCAGGCTCTCTGTTCAGCAGGGAGCCTGCTCTCCCCCCTCTCTCTGCCTGCATCTCGGCCTACTTGTGACCTCTCTCTCTGTCAAATAAATAAATAAAATCTTTTTTAAAAATGAGGTAAAATATACAATAAATAGTAAAAAGTACATAAAAAACTAGGATAAAAATACTTAAAACTCATACCACAAAGCACTACTCTTCTGAATATATATAATAACCTTTAAAACTTAAGAAAAAGATCAAAACACAAAAGAAAAATGAACAAAAGACATGGACAACTCATGGGGGGGGTGAAGCATACTGTCTTTTAACAAATGGAAAAAATGTTCCATTTCATTCATATTTTAAAATATAATTAAAACTATACTAAAAAGTATAAAAGCTTGATGATATACTCATCAGGTTGTGGAAAAATACTCTCATATAGTGCTGTTAAAATTGGGAAATGATAGAAATCTTACAGATGGCAATTGTACAAAACCAAAATTATATATGCCTTTTTAATTTATCCAGCAATTGTACTTTAGGGGGTCTTTCCTAAAGATACACCCCCAACAAAACTAAACAATATACTGTCATTTGCAAATATCTTCTCCCATTCCATGGGTTGCCTCTTTGTTTTGTTGACTGTTTCCTTTGCTGTGCAGAAGCTTTTGAGGCAACCCACGGAATGGGAGAAGATATTTGCAAATGACAGTACAGACAAAAGGTTGATATCCAGGATTTATAAAGAACTCCTCAAACTCAACACACACAAAACAGAAATCATATTAAAAAATGGGCAGAAGTTATGAACAGACACTTCTCCAATGAAGACATACAAATGGCCATCAGACACATGAAAAAATGTTCATCATCACTAGCCATCAGGGAGATTCAAATTAAAACCACATTGAGATACCACCTTATACCACTTAGAATGGCCAAAATTAGCAAGATAGGAAACAACATGTGTTGGAGGGGATGTGGAGAAAGGGCAACCCTCTTACGCTGTTGGTGGGAATACAAGTTGGTGCAGCCACTTTGGAGAACAGTGTGGAGATTCCTCAAGAAGTTAAAAATAGAGCTTCCCCATGATGCTGCAATTGCACTACTGGGTATTTACCCCAAAGATACAGATGTAGTGAAAAGAAGGGCCATCTGTACCCCAATGTTTACAGCAGCAATGGCCACGGTCGCCAAACTGTGGAAAGAACCAAGATGCCCTTCAATGGACGAATGGATAAGGAAGACGTGGTCCATATACACTATGGAGTATTATGCCTCCATCAGAAAGGATGAGTACCACTTTTGTAGCAACATGGACGGGACTGGAAGAGATTATGCTGAGTGAAATAAGTCAAGCAGAGAGAGTTAATTATCATATGGTTTCACTTATTTGTGGAGCATAACAAATAGCATGGAGGACAAGGGGAGATGGAGAGGAGAAGGGAGTTGAGGGAAATTGGAAGGGGAGGTGAACCATGAGAGACTATGGACTCTGAAAAACAATCTGAGTGTTTTGAAGGGGTGGGGGGGTGGGAGGTTGGGGGAACCAGGTGGTGGGTATTGGAGAGGGCACATATTGCATGGAGCACTGGGTGTGGTGCAAAAACAATGAATACTGTTACGCTGAAAATAAATTTAAAAAATTTTTAAAAAAATAAATACATTTTTTTTTAAAAAAGGAAAAAAAAAAAACCTAAACAATATATGCACCAAAGTTATTCACTGTAGCATCACTTGCCATAACAAGATACTGGAAACAATCCAAATGTCCATCAACAGATAATTGATTGAATACTGGTATACACACAGTGGAGTTATACAGATATTTTTTAAAAGAATTAAAAATCTCCATGAACTGATATGGAGCCATTTCCAAGATATATTGTTAAGAAAAAAAGATGGTACAAAAAAGGTATATAGCATACTATCTTCTGTATAAAAAGAAGGTAGATTAAGAACATACATATCTGCTTGCTAATATTTATAAAACAAAAAAAGATACAGGAATATCTTATTTTATGTGCTTCACTTTATTGTGCTTCACAGATATTGTCTTTTTTACAGATTAAAGTTTTGTGACAGGCTTGCTTTGAGCAAGTCTATTGGCACCATTTTTCCAACGGCATTGGCTCACTTCATGTCTCTGGGTCACATTTGGTAATTCTCACAGTATTTCAAATTTTCAAATTTTTCCATTATTATATTTGTTATGGTGATCTATGCTCAGTGATCTTTGATGTTACTACTGTAACTATCTTAAGGTATCATTAACAACACCCATATAAAATGGTGAACTTGATAAATATTATGTGTCATCTGACTACTCCACTGACCAGCTGTTATCCTCTCTCTCTCCATCTCCTAGGGTTTCCCTATTCCCTGAGACACAATGATATTTAAATTAGGCCAGTTAATAACCCTTCAATGGCCTCCATGTGTTCAAATGAAAGGAAGAGTCCCACATCTCTTAAATCAAAAGCTAGAAATCAATAAGCTTAGGGAAGAAGGCATGTCAAGGGACACCTGTGTGGCTCAGTCAGTTAAGCATCTGTCTTTGGCTCAGGTCATGATCTCAGGGTCCTGGGACTGAGTCCAACATTGGGCTCCCTGTTCAGTGGGGAGTCTGCTTCTCCCTCTCCCTCCTGCTCCTGTTTTCTCTCTCACTCTCTCTCTCAAATAAAATGAATGAAATCTTTAAAAAAAAAAAAAAGGAGGAGGAGGAGAAGGAGGAGGAGAAAAAGGCATGTCAAAAGCTGAGACAGGCCAAAAGACAGTCCTCTTCTGTTAGCCCAGCTGTGACAGCAAAGGAAAAGTGCCTGAACCTTTAAATTAAAAGAACTACTCCACTAAACACACAAATGAAAAGAAAGTGAACAGCCTTATTGCTGATGTGGAGAAATTTTCAGTGCTCTGGATAGAATATCAAAACAGCCACAACACTCCCTTAAGCCAAAGCCTAATCCAGGGCAAGTCTCTAACTCTCCTGTTCTATGAAGGCTGAGAGAAGTAAGGAAGCTACCCAAGAGAACTTGGAAGCTAGCAGATGTTGGTTTGTGAGGTTTAAGGGAAGACGTTTAAATATAACATAAAAGTGCAAGGTGAAGCAGCTAGTGCTGATGTAAGCTGCAGCAAGTTACCCAGAAGATCTAGCTAAAATCATTAATAAATGTGGATATACCAAACAACAGATTTTCAATGTAGACAAAATAGCTTTCTAGTAGAAGCCATTTAGGAGTTTCACAGCTAGAAAGAACTCAATACCTGGCTTCAAAATTTCAAAGTATAGGATGACTCTTTTTTTAAAATTTTTTATTATGTTAGTCACCATACAGTACGTCATTAGTTTTGATGTAGTGTTCCAAGATTCATTATTTACATATAACACCCATTGCTCCATGCAATACATACCCTCCTTAATACCCATCACTGGGCCAACCCATTTCCCCCCACCCCTCTCCCCTCAGTTTGTTTCTCAGAGTCCACAGTCTCTCATGGTTCATCTCCCCACTCTGATTTCTCCCCTTCATTTTTCCCTTCCTTCTCCTAATGTCCCCCATGCTATTCCTTATGCTGAAAGAAGTCAAGCAGGATGACTCTTATTAGGGGATTATGCAACTGGAGACTTGAAGTTGAAATCAGTGCTCATTTACCACTCCAAAAATCCTAAGCCCCTTAAGAATTATGCTAAGTCTACTGTCTGTGCTCTTTAAATGCAAGCTTAGATGACAGCAAATCTGTTCACAAAATGACTTACTATTTTAAACCCAATGTTGAGACCTACTCAGAAAAAAAGACTCTTTTCCAATTACTGCAGATAAGGCACCTGGTCACTCATGAGCTCTGACAGGGTGTACTAGACATTTGTCTTCCTGCCTGCTAACAGAGATTCCATTCTGCAGTCCATGGATCATGGAGTATAGATGACACTTAAGCAATATGGGGTTGGAGTGCCAACTGCTCATGTAGTTGAAAATCTGTATATAACTTCTGACTCCCCCAAAACTTAACTGTTCATAGCCTACTGTTGACAGAAAGCCTTACCAATAACAGAAACAGTTGATTAACAAATATTTTATGCTATATGTATCATACACTGTATTGTTATGATATAGTTAGAGAAAATAAAATATTTACTATTGTTATATCCTCTTGTTGGATTGATCCCTTTATCATTATGTAATGCCTTTCTTTGTCTCATTAGTCTTTCTTTTAAGGTCTATTTTGTCGGATATAAGTATGGGTTCACTGGTCTTTTTTTCTCCCCTGGCCTCCACTTGCATGGCAAATGTTTTTCCATCCCTTAACTTTCAGTCTATATGCATGTTTAGGTTTGAGGTAAGTCTCTTTTAAGGAGCATAGGTCGCTCTTGTTTTGTTTTGTTTTGTTTTGTTTTGTTTTTAAATCCATTCTACCATTCTATGTCTTTTGATTGGAGAATTTAGGCCATTTATATTTATTATTTTAGGCCATTTACATTCAAAGTCATTATTTTTTTTAAAGATTTTTTATTTATTTATTTGACAGAGAGAGATCACAAGTAGACAGAGAGGCAGGCAGAGAGAGAGAGAGAGAGAGAGGGAAGCAGGCTCCCTGCTGAGCAGAGAGCCCGATGCGGGCCTCGATCCCAGGACCCTGAGATCATGACCTGAGCCAAAGGCAGCAGCTTAACCCACTGAGCCACCCCAGGCGCCCCAAAGTCATTATTGATAGGTATATACTTCATTTAAGAAAATTGTACTTAATATATAAAATTGGTTTTCCGGTTGTTTTTGTGATTCTTCTTTGTTGTTCTTCTCTTGCTTTCTTTGTGAGTGACGAATATCTATAATGTTTTGTTTGGCTTTCTTTCTCATTATTTTTTGTGTATCTATCATAGGTTTTGGGTTTGTGGCTACCATAATGTTCATATATAATACACTAAGTAAATAGTCCATATTAATCTGATGGCCATGTTTTTCTTTTTCCTCTTCTCTTTCTACTACCTTCTCCACATTTTATGTACATGTTGTCATAGTACATGTCATATTTTACATCTCTTTATTCATATTTTTCTTATCTAAATATGGCCATTTCTTTTCTACCTAAAGAAGTCCTTTTATTATTTCTTGTAAGGCTACTTTAGTTTTGATAAACTCCTTTACCTCTTGTTTGTCTGGGAAACTCTTTATGACTCCTTCAAATCTGAATGATAATCTTACCAGGTGTAGCATGCTAGGCTGTGAGATTTTCCTTTCAGTACTTTGAATATATCATGCCACTTCCTTCTGGCTTGCAAAGCTTCTGCTGAAAAATCAACGGGTAGTCTTATAGGTTTTCCCGTGGAGGTAACTTTGTTACTCTATTGCAGCTTTTAGGATTCTCTCTTTATCTTTAACTCTTGACATTTTAATTGGTATATGCTACAGTGTGGGCCTCCTTGAGTTCATCTTGTTTGGAAATCTCTGGGACCTGGATGTCTATTTCCCTCCTTAGGTTAGGGAGGTTTTTTAGTTATTATTTCTTCAAGTAAGTATTCTAAACATTTCTTTCTTTTTCTTCTGAGACCCCTATCAGAAGAATTTGCTTGCTTTTGTTCAAAAGATTTCTTAATCTATCCTCCTTTTTAAAAAATATTTTCTCTTTTTGCTGTTCAACTTGTGTGCTATTACCCTGTCTTCCAGATCATTGATATTTTCTTCTGCATCCTCTAATCTACTGTTGATTCCCTCTAGTGCGTTTTTGTATTTCAGTTATTGCATTCTTCAGTTCTGATTCATTCAATATTTTTCTATCACTTTATTGAAGTTCTCACTAAATTCTTTCAATCTTTTCTCCAGCCTAGTGAGTATTTTTTACAATTGTTACTTTAAAATCTTTATCAAACAGGGGCACCCGGGTGGCTCAGTGGGTTAAAGCCTCTGCCTTCAGCTCAGGTCATGATCCCAGGGTCCTGGGATCAAGCCCCACATCGGGCTCTCTTCTCAGCAGGGAGCTTGCTTCCTCCTCTCTCTCTCTTGCCTGCCTCTCTACCTCCTTGTGATCTCTCTCTCTGCCAAATAAATAAATAAATAAAAAATCTTTAAAAAAAAATCTTTATCAAACATATTGCTTATCTCTGTTTCATTAAATTCTTTTACTGAGGTTTGTTTCTTGCTCTTTCTTTTAAAGTTTATATACTTCTGTCTTCTCATTTTGCTTGACTTTCTGTGTCTGTTTCTATGGTTTAGACGAAATGGCTTTCTACTTCTCCTAAAGTTGAAGGAATTGTCTTGTGTATGGTAACCCCTATACAGACTGTGTATGCTTGATGACTTTGTTGGTTAGCTGGAGCTGTGGATATATATGCTAGTTACTCTTAAATTTTCACTTTTTACAGAGAAAATTAAAAAAAAAAATGAATCAATAAAAGAACAAAACCAAAAGGAAGATTTAAAATAAAACAAGACAAACTTTTTAAAGTTAGAAAAAAAAAGTAAAAATTTAAAAAATAAAAATAAAAACAACAGTACAAAACTGCAACTTTTCTTCTGTGCTCCAGAACCACAAGACAGCTGGTATGGGCTTGTGGACCCTGGACTCGCTGAGGTTGCAAGCTCACGGTGAGACAGACCCTGCTCAAGTCTGAGTTATTAAGGTGGAGGGGAAGAGTATGCTCCCACAGTTCCTCAGCCCTTCTAAAATGTAGCATTTCTTCTGTCCCCCAGTGCAAATGGAACTGCTGTGGCCTTCAGAATCCTGGGCTTACTGGGATCACAAAGTCTCTCTGATGATCTGACCCACCAGTTATGGAGTCAGAACCTTCCAATTATGCACCCAAACCTGCCCCTTACAGTGGACAAACCCTACTCTGGTCTGGACCCTCAAGGTGGAAGAGGAGGGAGCATTACTGCAATTCCCTAGCCCCTCTAAACTGTGGCTTTTCTTCTGCATGCCAGTGCTTCTAGGGCTGGGTTGGTTCTGTGGGCCCTGGACTCACTGAAGCCACAAGTTCACTGAGGTGACCAGACATGCCTACCACGGTGTCTGGATATTGCGCCAGTCCTGGCTTCCAAGGAGAATATAAACCATTTGATCCCTAGTCTCTCTGACCTGAAGAGATTTCCCACAATTCCTCCACCACTTGGCAGAGTTCTAGTATTGTCTCTTTTATATGCTAGTGACTCTTTTAAACCATGCTTTTTCTGTGCACAAGGACAGAGGGATCTGTTCCAGGTCCCTCAATACTATCTCTTCTCATTGCAGCACTGGGGGGCAGGGTTCCCTTTATTACCATATCTCTCTGTCTCTCTTGTTGTTCTCTTGCTATTCTGTCTTTTGTCATTTTGTAGCTGTTCAGTCAGCCCACATTTCTTCAAGAGGAATTAGCCTATTAATAGGTATAATATTGTGGGGTCCATGGAGAAGTGAGTTCGGAGTCTTCCTACAGAATTCTTAGGTATAGTTATTTTTAATATGTCTCTCTTTAGCTTTTGTATAGAGTTAGAAGTGATTTACATAATACCATTACATTCAGAAATCTGAATTTCACTAGAAATTTACCTTCACCAGTGAGTTTAGATATTCATGTGTTTTTACATTGTTAATTAGCATCCTTTCATTTCACCACAAAGAACTCCCTTTACCATTTCTTACAAAGCAAATCTAGTGGTGGTGAACATTCTCAGCTTTTGTTTGGTAAAGTCTTTCACTCTTGGTTTCTGAAGGATAGCACTGTCACATATACTATTGTTGACTGGCAATTTTTCTTTCAATATTTTGAATTTATCATACCATTAAAACAGGCCTGCAAAGTTTCTGCTGAGCAATCCACCAGAAGCTTTATGAGTTTCCTTGTATATGACAAGCATCTTTTATTTTGCTGCTTTCAAAATTCTGATTATTTGATTTTTGACAATTTGATAATAATATGTCCCAGTAAAGTCCTCTTTGGGTTATATCTGTTTGGGGCCCCCTTTAGCTTATGTACATAGATATCCATATCTTTCTCAATATTTGGGATATTTTTAGCCATTATTTCTTTAAAGAGACTGTCTGTCATCTTCTATTTTCTCCATCTTGGACTTCAATATGTATACATTGTTTTGCTTGATAGTGTTCCATCAAGAGTCACATGTCCTGCTGACTAAGCCAACCAGGTACCACTTTTCCTAAGTGGATCTTATCAATATTAAGACTAGTCAAGTTCTCCTCTTTGCTGTAGTTGCTAGAAAACTCAGAACCGAAGTTGAGTACAAGAACTATACATGACTTAAAGACATGCATATTTATGTACCAACTATTGCTTGAGTTTTACATTATGATCTTATCTTCAACTTCCTATTATCTCAATTGTCCTTTACTATAAAGCACTTAAATACTTTTTGAAAGGAGGTTAGAGAAAATTGATAAATAGCCAAATAAATTAAAAGGCTACATTTAGTTTATTTTAGTTTATTTTAAAACATTTTCTTCTTACCTATTATTTTAGTTTATTTTAAAACATTTTCTTCTTACCTATTCTCTATTCCCACCACTACTATCCCAGTCAAAATAAAAAACAAACAAGATGTTCCCTTAGGGTATCTTTAGTGCTCAGGATTCTATATAAGCATTTTCTCACCATTTTCACAAACACAATAGTGAAGAAAACAGAACTTACCAGGTAAACAATATGCAGATCGTTCTCTAAAACAAAGCCCTTCATTGCTCTTTGGAGGTCAGCAAAAATATCTAAAGTATCAATTGGAGAAAGTGAAGAAGAAAGAGTTGCTGAACCGAGATGTGTTGGACGATACACTTTTCCTGGTTGGGAGTGGAAATAGGGAAATTATGAACCAAATGTTAAAAATAAAATAAAACACTGTTTCTCTGTATTCTGTAATTAACCTTTTAGTATCTGATAAATTTTGCTCAATGCATGGATATTTCTGAGCAGATTCTATGTTAATTGTCTGATGTTGCTAAATGCAACAATGACTTACTAAAACTGATTCAGATACCACTTGAAAAACCAGTTTCCTTTTATACTGTTTGAAAAGTCAATTTCCTTTTACTAAGCAGTCTTAAGTCACTAAAGATGAAAAAGTGAGTCAACTGCAACTAAGAAGTCACATTTACCTTCTGTTCCATCACTAGCTTCAGTAGTTTGGATGAATTCGTTTTCCAGTAGCCACATTACACAGGCCTCAATTGCTCCAAGTTGAACAGAATCTTGGTTCTTCTGAATTCCCAACTTCCCTTCTTTCATACTTGCAGCCAAAAATGTGCAAGAAGCATAAGTCTGCATATCTTGTGATGTATTTGCCACTCCACCGACTATTATCTGTTAAGAGGTTTGAAATTTTTTGTAACTTTTCAATAACACATGCAGGCCCTCATGGTATAAAAGAAGTGATTTTGTTCTCTTAAAATATTCTCAGCATCTTAATGCGGACTCTAACTCTTCCATCATTATTCATTATACATGTAGGTAACACCTACTAACAACATCAAAAATTTCCTTAAAATTTTTAATGCTAGTATTGAATATTTCCCACTCAGAAAGAGGATGGGAATGGGTACAGAAAAAGTGAAGTTAGTTGTGCCTTGTGGAAATCATCTTCCTACAACTATATTAAATACACAAATTAATTAAATGTACTAATTTTTCCCTTGCCTTCTTCCATTTAATACATATTGAAACATACCAAATCATCCTAAACAGAGCTATCTTACACTTTTTAATGACTATAAAACATAGTTTTACTAAGATTTATTTAGTATTAATAGTATTTTGGTTATTTCCAGTTTTTTCTTAATACCAATAATGCTATAATAAATATTCCTATATATTTAAGTTGATGTAATTTCACATATACCTCCCTAGGTAAAACTCTTAATTGTGAATCTACTGGTTAAATGGCTATATGTTTTTTTCTGGGGCTTGCCTGTTTTTTAATCTTAGTAGGTATGTCCAAGTAGCCCTCCCAAAAGAGTTTCAGCAGTATATGAGAATGCCCACTTTCTATATCCTTACCAACCCCATGGTATTACTTTCCTTTTTTCTTTTTTTTTTTTTTTTCAAATGGAGAGCTAAAGGGGAGTGGGGGGAAGAAAGTATGAGCACAGGTATCAGTACCCCCAGTACCAGCACTGAAGCCCAGAGCAAGGCATGCTGGTATATAAACAGAAAACTTCTCTGGATGACACAAAACACTTAAAATAAGGAGGCTGGTTACCTTTGAGGATGCAGAGGAGAAAATTTTATTTTTCACTTTAGATCTTTCCATGTTGTTTGAAATTTCTAAGCATGTCTATTTGTAATTTTTTATTTTTTAAAAGATATTATTTATTTATTTATTTGACAGAGAGAGTGAGAAAGCACAAGCAGAGGAAGCAGCAGGCAGAGGGAGAGGGAGAAGCAGTCACCCCAATGAGCAGGGAACCTCATGCAGGATTGGATCTCAGTACCCTGAGATTATGACCTAAGCCAGAGGCAGCTATTTAACCGACTGAGCCATCCAGGCACCCTAATTTGATTTTATTTTAATGTCATAGGTATTATCTGGATTGAAGAACTACAGTCCATTTCTGTCATCTTTTTTAAATATTCTGAAAATAGGGGCAACCTGGGTGGCTCACTTGGTTAAGTGTCCAGCTCTTGATTTCAGCTCAGATCATAGACAATAAAGTATACCTAAAAAATAAAAAGAATCATCTGATATTTGGGTCTTAACCCACTGTTTTGAAATATACTGATATAGTACTAGCTATATTAAACTCCAGGAAATAACTTAAATACAAGAGATTCCAACTTAGGGAAATTATAAACTCATAAAGAAACACAAAGCTAAGATTTTTCTTCACATATTTAAGTTCTACCATCATATTATAAGCCCAAAAGAGCAAATGGTAATTTAGTGAACTCTTTATTACCTCCAGAATAGCTCTTATCATGCTTGCAGTTACTTCTTCTCCTTCTTGTCTTTGCAAACAGCTACGAACAGGTTTTAAAGATCCCTGAAGTAGAGCTATGCCTTTTGATTTTTCAGAGTTCTTACAAACTAAGATACTCTCACCTATAACCAAAAAACCATATATTTATTGTATATTGCAACATATTTCCTTAAGATACCTGCCAAAGAGAATTTCAGTTGTCTTGTTTAAAAAGAAGTTAATAGATGATAGCCGTTATTATGGTCATAGAATTATTGCTGATGCTTTCATTTTCTGAACTTAGAAGGGAATTCAAATATGCCAAAGTGCCATAAGGATTATTTTGACCTGAAGGCACTTAGGAAACAGAAAGAGCTCCTTGCCCTCACCCTGCTTGTCTAGAACCAAGATAAAAATTTCTCTTTGTGAAGGTGTTCCTCTTATCACTTACCACTGAACAGAAAGTGAGCACCAAGGAGGGTCTGCATAATCCTTTCTAAATAATCCTGAACTGATGAAGTGTTAAACACTACATCTGAAACTAATGATGTACTCTTTGTTGGCTAATTGAATTTAAATAAAAAAAATCTTTAACTTCCATTAGTTTTCAGTATATATTTACCTTCCTACAATTTACCACCCCTAAAAGCCCTAATCCCTCTTCCTTTGCCTTGTCACTTCTCAATTCTATTGCCTTTTGTTAAAAGGGTAAAAAGACCCTAAAATCTAACTGCTTCTTTGGATCGTCACTGTTTTTCTATAAAAGCCTCTGTGTATGCAAAAAATGAAAATACTAATATCAAATAAAATATGTAGGTCTTCTGTCCTATTAATCTGTCATTTGTCAGTTCTTGCTAATTAAGTATATAATACTAATAGAAGTATTTTGGAAACGATAAAGGAAACTGCAAATGCAAATTACTATTAGTTATATATGACAATATGAATTCAAAAATATTTACAGAAACCTAGAAATCATAACATTCACTAATCTAAACACTTTAGGTTATTGTGACAATCAAAGGAATAAAAATATGTGATAGCACTTACGCATTATAAACATATACAAATATTCAACTTATACAAACATAAATACTATTAAAGCAATTACAACTAGAGAAAACCATAATTTTTTTTCAGAAATGTATCCAATAGTAGGGGAAAAGATACAAGTAAGTAAGATGTTCAAGGGGCAAAAGGAAGGTCACTTGCATTAGAGAAAGCCAAAAGTGGCATTGTGGTGGAGTATACTAACCATTCTAGGCAGAAAGAAAATGCTGCTTTCCTAACACTGACTGCCAAATTGAGAACAAAGACAGAATAAAGATAAGGGACTATAAACTTGATGACTGTTGATTATTTATCCCAGATAAAATTACAAAAAGATAGGTGCCATCAGACAAACAACAATAAAAAAAAAAAAGGTGAATAAAATGTATCACGAGGCTCTTGCAAGCACTACAAAATAGTCCAGCATAAGACAAAAAAATTACCTACAAAAGGTATCAACTAGCATTAGCAGCAAAGTAAAAATGTCACTTTAGGCTATTCAAACCACTTTCAGGTTTTGATTCAACAAAATAGACAACCCTTTTTCAAGATGAAGCAAGATTTATGAAAATGTCCAAATTAATGGCAATATATACACTTCAGGTTCCTGCTCCCACCCATCTGAGGAAGTTGTATTCATACCACAATAGAGAAGTCAATTAGAATCAATTATTACTATTAACTTACAAATCACTATTTTTGCACAAAGCACCAACATCTTATATGGGAAGGTTCCAGGAATTCCACAGAAAGATTCAAGTATCATCTAAAAAAAACACCATTTACTGTCTAGGAGACATTAAGATCATTTATAAAATGCCAAGAAGTTACAAAGATGCTACACAAACCAAAAAGCATCACCAAGTATGCATATCTTTGTAATTGATATGAAACACTATTCAGACATTCCCCCATTTGGAAGTTCTGAGCAAGCTATATGGCATCCTGAAATGGAGTATTATACAAAGTCAAAATCTCAGAAGTTTCCAAGGCCTCAAAAACAAAGTTATTGTGGTATATTTTAGTTTTGTTAAGTGTTGTCTTATTTAAGGCTTGGTAATTTGGCCAGGGCACCAACCTTCCAATTATTCCTCCCCATGAGAAAGAGAAGTACAAGCTAATGTAGGAATGCAAACAAAACCTCCTTAATCTTCTGTATTACCTTAAAGACCCTCTGACCCTAAAAGAAAAGCAGCTGTGTAAGATGAACTTACACTTCACTCTCCAGAGTTGCAAGTCTACTAAGAAATCAGTTGAGGAAAGAACAGGGGGAAGCAAGTAGGAATAGGAAATGTTTTAGTGTCTTTCTCCAGCCTTCTTTAAACACATGTAACCTGCATATTTTATACATAAAGTAAGAGACAGAAGCAGGATAAACTTCTCTGATGTCTCTAATTGGGGAAATCCAATGAGTTGGAAGATTTTTTTTAATTGTTAGAATTTTTAGGTTTTAAAAGAGAGGCAGCCCAATGACCCTGAAGGGATTACAGGTAGATGAATCATTTGTTACTAGGGCTGAAACAGCTGCTTTCATTTTTACCTTTTTTTTTAAGGTTTTATTTATTTATTTATTTATTTGAGAGAGAGAGAGAGATTGAGAGAGAGTGAGAAACAGCATGAGAGGGGAGAGGGTCAGAGGGAGAAGCAGGCTCCCTGCTGAACCAGGAGCCCGATGGAGGGCTCGATCTCAGGACTCCGGGATCATGACCTGAGCTGAAGGCAGTTGCCTAACCAACTAAGCCATCCAGGTGCCCTTCATTTTTCCTTTAATAAAATCTCTATATGTTAGTTGGGCATATGGCCTCCCTTGCAGTTGGGGAAAGTAACTGTTCTCCCTGATATTCAGTTCTCCCTGATTGTATGTGAGGAGAAATATTTCGTGCAACTCCTGGGAAGTTCCCTTAAGGGGTAGGTTGTGTCCTTTACTTCCTCATCTTCCCTTCCTGATGGTTGAAATGATGATGTGATGACAAAGTCAAATTACTCTAAAAGTCACTTCCTCAGATACTATCCAGCTTTTTGTACCCAGAATATCCCACTTATTTTCCCATTAAGACTCTCCCTTTTCTCCTAGATACTCTACTTTCTCTTCAGCAGCCACAGAACTGTATGACATATGGTATAATATGGGAGTCAGTAAACTACATCCCGGAGAATACGGAATGACAGAGAATGTTCCTCTGAAAGTTCTTTAATGTTAAAAGACTTATAACAATCTTGCCACACCCAAAATAATGTACCACGTTAGAAATAGTATTTGCTGCTATCTTGATATTTAATTAAACAAACCTTTACCCCATTGCTTAAGATAAAACTTCTGTATGGTTTGTGGTAAGGTTATCATTACTTTTTGACACAAGAAACTAAAAAAGTTGTTTTCAGAATCAGCACCAATTTAGAGAGAAAACATTTCTATTCCCAAACTCTGAGAGTATTTCCCAGCTCTCAGCATCCTTATTTGAAGTCTTAGACCAAGCAGAACTAAAACCCATGAAAATTACTTCCTTCATTAGCAGTAGAATATACTGAAAATTAAAAATCATCTTTTAGTTAGTGTGATAAGTCATTTTGACTAGAATATTGAATCATTTTACTGTACATAAAGAAAATTTTAATTTTACATTAGTAGAAAATCAATGGTTGATATATGAAAATTATAACTTATATTCATTATATATTAAGTAAAGCAAAACATGACATTAGTGCTTTGGATAACAAATGCAGCATGATAGGAAATGAGTTGCCGGGAACTAGTCAAATTTCAAGGAGACTGACACAGTCCTTCAGCAATGCTATCACAATTAAATTCAAACTCACTTACCTACTGTGTCTACCCCTTTCCTGCCAGCACGACCAACCATCTGCTTATAAGTAAGAATATCTAGAGGTTGACCACTGAAAATAGGAGTCCGAATAATTACACGACGTGCTGGTAGATTCACTCCAGATGAAAGAGTAGAAGTTGCTGCCAAAACCCGAATCTGACCTTGACGGAAGGCTCCTTCAATGATATCCCTCTCCTCAAAAGTAAGACCTAACAAAAGGAAGTTATAATAACATATATTTGACTAGCAGACTGTAGTTTGTTGATCCCTGTTCTAGACAATGAAGTCACTGACGGTAGAGATATGGCTTATGCATCACATTTAAGCATAAAAAAGTGCTGAAGAATAAATACACGAGTAAATGAAAAACAGCATAAAGAATATATACTTACCTGGCTTATTTTTAAATTTTATTTAAAAAATCAAAAGGACCAAGTTTGTCATTTAGGTGATGGGTCACTTTATTGGTATGCATCATAAGTTATATACAATAAAAATATTCTTCTATATGTTTGTATACATATACATATATACATATATTTTAAAATGTATTCATGTATGCATAATAAAAATTTAAATAAATTGAAAAGGTTAAATTCAAAATTTTAGAAACTATACTTTTTTTTCTTTCAAATTTTTATTTAAATTCTAATTAACATAGAGTGTAATATTGGTTTCAGGAGTACAATTTAGTGATTCATCACCCACATACCACTTAGTGCTCACTATAATACCTACTTAATACCCATTACCCATCTAGCCCATCCCCCACCCAACTCTGTCTCAACCCTCAGTTGGTTCTCTATAGCTAAGAGTCTCTTATGGTTTTCCTCCCTCTTTTTTTTCCCCTTGCCCTACGTTCATCTGTTTTATCTTTTAAATTCCACATATGAGGGCGCCTGGGTGGCTCAGTGGGTTAAGCCGCTGCCTTCGGCTCAGGTCATGGCTCAGGGTCCTGGGATCGAGTCCCGCATCGGGCTCTCTGCTCAGCAGGGAGCCTGCTTCCCTTCCTCTCTCTCTGCCTGCCTCTCTGTCTACTTGTGATCTCTCTCTCTGTCAAATAAATAAAAATCTTTAAAAAAAAAAAATAAATTCCACATGAGTGAAACCATATAGTATTTGTCTTTCTCTGACTGCCTTATTTTTGCTTAGCATAATATAATCTAGCTTCTTCCATGTCATTGCAACTGGCAAGATTTCATTCTTTTTGATGGCTGAATAACATTCCATTGTGTGTACATACATATATATGTATATGTACACATGTATACATATATGTATGTGTGCGTGCACACACGTGTGTGTGTGTATATACATACCACACCTTCTTTATCTATTCATCAGTTGATCATTTGGGCTCTCTCCATAGTTTGGTTATTTGTTGATAATGCTGCTATAAACATCAGCGTGCATGTACCCCTTCAAATATGTTTTGTATCCTTTAGGTAAATACCTGGTAGTGCAATTGCTGGGTCACAGGGCAGTTCCATTTTTAAGTTTTTTAGGAACTTCCATACTGTTTTCCAAAAGGGCTGTACCGGTTTGCTTTCCCATCAACAGTTTGCATTCCCCTTTCTCTGAATCCTTGCCAACATCTGTTGTTTCCTTGTGTTGTTAATTTTAGCCATTCGGATAGGTATCTCACTGTGGTTTTGATTTGTATTTCCCTGATGACGAGTGATGTTGAGCAGCTTTTCATGTGTCTGATAGCCATCTGGATGTCTTCTTGGGATGTCATGTCTTCTGCCCATTTCTTAACTAGATTATTTGGTTTTTTGGGTGTTGAGTTGGATAAATTCTTTAGATTTTGGATACTAATCCTTTAACGGATATGTCATTTGCAGGCACCTGGGTGGCTCAGTTGGTTAAGCAGCTGCCTTCAGCTCAAGTCATGAACCCAGGGTCCTGGGATTGAGCCCCGCACAGGGCGCCCTGCTCAGTGGAGATCCTGCTTCTCCCTCTCCCTCTGCCTGCCACTCTGTCTATTTGTGTTCTCTCTATCTCTCTGTCAAATAAATAAATAAAATCTTTAAAAAAAAAAAAGATATGTCTTTTGCAAATATCTTCTCCCATTCTAAAGGTTGCTTTCTAGTTTTGTTGATGGTTTCCTTCACTGTACAGAAGCTCTTTATCTTGATGAAGTCCCAATCATTCATTTTTCCTTTTGTTTCCCTTGCCTCCAGAGTCATGTCTAGTAAGAAGTTGCTACAGCCCAGGTCAAAGAGGTTCGTGCCTATGTTCTTCTCTAGGATTCTGATGGCATTCTCTCTCACATTCAGTCTTTCATGAATTTTGAATTTATTTTTGTGTATTGTGCAAGACAGTTTCTTTCTTCTGGACCCAGAAGAAACTATATATTCTTAACCATATCCTTAGCACATATGTCACAGACAGATCACTCCCTGAAAGAAGTTATTTAATTTAGTGACTGCATAATCCTGGCAATTTTAACAATCAGATGATTTTTAAGCACTTCTAGCCCTCTCCAAACACAATAGAATAATGTCTAAAATTAATTTGATTTTGATATATTTGTAAGAATATTTCAATACCCTGTAAGATAAGAGGAAACATTCAGAGTAGCATAAAATTAGGGCAGCAAGTATCTGTCTAACCTGAATTTTAAGGAAACAAAGTGTAGAAAGGTAACAATTTTAGAATTCACTTCCCCAATGGTATAAAAAATGCTTTTATCTGGTGTGTGTGTGTGTGTGTCTATATATATATATATATATATATATAGACACACAATAGATAAGTAAACTAAATATGTTTTATTCTTGTTTAATCACACACTTCTTAAAATGAAATCTAGAAGTGGTGTGGTTTTACAAGAAATCAAAGCACAGAAATAAAAAATGAAGAAATTATGAAGATTTTTAGGGGGACTTCTTAATAACAGATTATAAATATGGATACCTGCATGATGAAATGCTACTCCCCATGGCACAGTTTTTTGTAATACAGAGTCCAGTCCTGAAGGTGAACGTTTTAACTGATCCATCACTTCTAGGAGACCCTTTTGTTCAAGTATCACTGGTGGAAGTTCAGATGATCTTACCAATCCTGTCACAGAAAGAAACATCAACACTGTTCATTTCTTGCTGGACCTCTTTAAGTGCTATCTGCCTAAGTCATGACAGAGCTAAATATTAGGACAATGTTTCTAAAACTACTATACATAATAATTAGCACACTATCTTTTAAAAATACTTATGCCTGGCTCTGATTCCTAGACAGTGTGATGCAACAGGATGCAACCAGAACATAGAAATTTTAAAATCTCCCCAGATGATTCTAATGTGCACCAAAGTTTAGGAAGCACTGAGTTAGGGTAAGACCAAGCCCATAAGAGGTGTTCAAAGGACCCAGCTGAGGAAGGAAAGGATTACAGATACTACCATTCATAGCCTAAAAATCAAAATGCTTGCTCACAGTTTGTCCCACAAACCAGCAGTGTCAGAAGCACCTAGGAGACTATTTCTCTGTGACAATTTTTCTAGCCTCTTTGCCACCCATGTGATAGTTAGCTACCCATTATCTTCTGTCTTTGTCTCTCTGTAAATTGCTCCCCTAGTAAGACATCAACTTTCTTAGATGCAGGAACTATGTTTTCTTTAAAGAATTTCCCAAACTTGGAAGCCGGGGTGGCTCAGTGGGTTAAGCCTCTGCCTTTGGCTCAGGTCATGATCTCAGGGTCCTGGGATCGAGTTCCGCATCAGGCTCTCTGCTGAGCAGGGAGCCTGCTTCCCCCCCTCTCTCTGTCTGCCTCTCTGCCCACTTGTGATTTCTCTTTGTGTGTGTCAAATAAATAAATAAAATCTTAAAAAAAAAAAAAGAATTTCCCAAACTCTTGGATTTCTGAACTAGTAAGCCTCTGATAAAATTTTAACATATATATTCTTTAAAATATTTTAGGTAAACTTTCCTTAAAATTTTAAGGACCCACAGAGGTTGCCAATGTTATATTATTCTAAGCACAATTTAAAATTTTTAAAAACTACCATTGATCAATACCTTTATTTCAATAGAAAAGTCATTTTAACATTTAAAAAAATTAGTAGGGTATGGGGCGCCTGGGTGGCTCAGTGGGTTAAGCCGCTGCCTTCGGCTCAGGTCATGATCTCAGGGTCCTGGGATCGAGCCCCGCATCGGGCTCTCTGCTCAGCAGGGAGCCTGCTTCCTCCTCTCTCTCTGCCTGCCTCTCTGCCTGCTTGTGATCTCTGTCTGTCAAATAAATAAATAAAATCTTTAAAAGAAAAAAAAAAAATTAGTAGGGTAATTTCAGAATTTAAACTTCAGCTTTACAAAAAAACGCAGTCGTATCCTTATTTTTCTGGTGAAAATTTCATTATAGCCCAGACTCCAGTCCAAGCACTAGGATTTGGGAAACCTTGCTGTAAATCAAAGTAACAGAATCTCAAGCAAAGAAGATAATAATAATGTTTCTGATTATCAAAGGAATTTAAGTAATTATGGTACAACATAAGGAAT
The DNA here is from genome assembly GCF_902655055.1 of Lutra lutra. Taxonomy (NCBI): domain Eukaryota; kingdom Metazoa; phylum Chordata; class Mammalia; order Carnivora; family Mustelidae; genus Lutra; species Lutra lutra. Next base: position 124,360,055 of record NC_062278.1, on the reverse strand, counting down.
ATAAATGGCACAGTATAGAAAACATCAATTAGGAGGGAAATAAAAGGGATATTATAATGTTGGGCTGGAGCCTATCAAATAAAACTTCAAGCAAAGTTTACTTATTGGAGCTAAGCTTGAGGTATCCATCACCTATCCTCAGGATTCCAATGAAATCATAAAATATCCTAATATTCTGTGACCAGAACTTGTTGGTTTCTGTCTTCCCTACACTCATCTGTGTAGGGACCCCAAAGGACCACAGGCTAGCAAAGGTAGTGAGGGAACAGTGCTCATCCTAGAATCAGTAAAATATATACTAATGGTTATAGCCATACATTAATCACTACTCAGCAATAGAAAACAAATAGATAAACATAACAATCTGGCAAATCTTAAAAATACCATGCTGAAAGAAGCCAAACATACAACACACATACATCATATATGATTCTATTTATATGAAATTCTTAGGAATGGCACAACTAATCTAGAGTAACAAAAAGCAGGTCACTTGCCTGGGGCTCAGAGTAGAGAGGAGATTGATAGCTAAAGAGCAAAGATTACATTTTAAATGGGTGATAGAAATGTTCTGTAGGTTCATTACTGGTGGGGGTTAAACAAGTGTATACATTTGTTAAAATACATTAAATTATACACTTCAAATGGGTACATTTTATTATATATAAATTATACCTCAATAAAGGTGATTTTATTTATTTTTTTAAGATTTTATTTTATTTTATTTTATTTTATTTTATTTGAGAGAGAGATCATGAGTGAGAGAGCAAAAGCAGAAGAAGCAGCAGAGGAAGAGAGAGAAGCAGGCTCACCACTGAGCAGGGACCCCCATGCAGGACTTGATCCCAAGACCCTGGGACCATGATCTGAGCCAAAGGCAGACGCTTAACAGACTGAGCCACCCAGGCACCCCAATAAAGCTGATTTTAAAATATATGTGTGTGTGTGTGTGTATATATATACATACATACATATACATATGTGTGTGATTCTTTTTTAGGCTTTGGAAATATAAAGAAAGATGTGTCTTATTTCTCCAGAAAAAATGTGTATATGATGTTCCAGATATAATTTAGGGTTTCAAAGATCAATATCTCAAAGCTCATGGATCCTAGTTGAAGAATCTTAGTATGTGCCTATATAAATCCAGTATTTTAAAAATCTTAAGGCTAGCCTGAGTGTGTGTATACGTTGTCTATCATGAGGATAAGGAGAGGATTAGTCACAAAAGCATTGTTTTGTAAGGAGTGTCCAGTGGCAGGTGGTACAATGATCAAAAAGAGCCATGCTTTATTTATATACTCATTACATTACTTTCAAGCAAGTGTACCGAGTATAGAAGCTTTCATTTCCATCAGTAACTTACCCTTAGCTTGATGGTGTAGATTATAAAACTCACGGGCAATGCTATCTGCCAACTTCTCACACCATTTCTTTGATGGACAGAAAAGCAATACTGAATGGTTATCACAAATGGTCTCATAACATAAACTAACAACATGGTCCTCATCTCCCTAAGGAAGAAAGAGAAATAGTCACTCTAATAGTCCTTTCAAAACATTTCACATCAGTTTAAAGTCACTCATTCATTTTGCTTCAAGATTTCTTCTACTGGGGGCACCTGGGTGGCTCAGTGGGTTAAGCCTCTGCCTTCAGCTCAGGTCATGATCTCAGGGTCCTGGGATCAAGCCCTGCATCAGGCTCTCTGCTCAGCACGGAGCCTGCTTCCACCTCTCTCTCTCTGCCTGCCTCTCTGCCTACTTGTGATCTCTCTCTCTCTGTCAAATAAATAAATAAAATCTTTAAAAAAAAAAAGATTTCTTCTATTGAAAGGCATAACAAAAACCGATTACAAAGTCAATAACAAAGAAAAAACAAAAAGAAAAAAAAAGAAATACACTTCCTTATAATGCAAGGTGAAAGGAAATATGTTGATTAATTCATCTATTTATTGACTTTGAACCCTCAGCCAACGGGGATAGCACGGTAAGCAAAAGAAAGTCAAGGTCCTGTCTTTAAGGTGGTTAGGTCTCGTTGGGGAAAGGTATTAAAGTACAAAACAAATGTAAAATACAATTACTAGATGTACTATAAAAGAATTTTAGGATGTTATGAAGCCTCATATTTGACATAAATTTGACAAAAGAATCAAAGAGTTTTCTCTGGAAAAATTATCTAGCTGAGATATGAAGGAGGGGAGGTGTTATTTCAATGAAAGGTAACTGGGGGACAGTGGAAAAATTTCAGGCAGAATAAAGCGTATGTAAATACTATGTGGTAGCCCATTGAGTTCTCAGAACTGGAAGGGTTGTTTAACTGAATTAATTAATTCATCCATTCATTCACTCAATGAACAAACATTTACTATGTACCAGATATTGTCCTAGGCACTGGGGATAAAGAATAAAGTAGAAAAAAAGCTCTGCCCTCAAAGTGTTACTATGCCAGTAGGAAGGGATAGATAATAACAAAAACAAGATAAGTAAAACACAGAATTTTGAAAAGTGATAAAAAGAAAAACATAATGGAAAATAGGGACCAGGAAGGGGAGGACGCTGTAATTTAGATAAGGTGGCCAGGGGAGGTCTAAGAAAGTGACTTTGAGTAAATGTCCAAAGGTAAAAGAGTAAACCATACTAATGCCTAGGGGGAAGGCATTCCAGAAAGAAAGAACCTGAGGTGAAAGATTCTTGGCATATTTTAGAACAGCAAAGAGGCTGTGGAGGGAATAAGAAAGAAAGTAGTAGGTAAGGTCAAAGCACTAAGGGGGTGGGAACAGATCATGTAATGTCTTACTAGACTAACAAAAAGAGGCTGGCTTTCATTCTAAAGGAAACAGGGAACCATTTCAAATGTGGGAACATAATGGTAATGTGATCTGATGTTTATGTTAAATAGATCATTAGCTCCCGATTTAAGTATAGACTGAAAGGGGAAAGGTAGGAAGCAGAAAGCTCAATTAGCAGACTATTTCAATAATCCAGGTAAGAGTTTAAAGTGATTCAAACAGGGTGAAGGCATAGACATAGCAAGAGAAAAAGATTAACAGGAGAGTAAATGAATGCGCTTACATATTTGCTGAGGTAACCAAGGCACAGTCTGGTAAAATTTGGGGTACAGAGCAAACCAACTGAATAAGATTCCATGCCAGACATATAGAGGCTACAAATGCCTATCTAGGACAGGACTGAAACACATGAACTTACTCCTATTTCCAACTCCAGCTGTTTCCGTATTCAGAGGCACAGCTCTACACAGAAAGAGATGTCCCACTCCACAGATGATGAGTCAGTTTTTTTTTTTTTTTTTGATGAGTCAGTTTTTTAACCTCAGGATTGAAGAATCAGACTTAAAAAAATACTGTGAACTAAAATTTCTTAAGTGTTTATGGGTGTGTGAGGGAATTTATAATTTATTAAGCACTTCCTAGATGCCAATTTTTTAACACCATCCTTCACTCCTAGAATAAGTATTACATCCCAATGTACAGATAAGATAGTATATTCAGAGAGGTTTTGTGATTCAACTAGTATCCACAATAGCAAGGATCTCTGTTATGTATCAGAGGTAGGTCTGACTCTAAAAATGTTTTTCTCTTTTACTATATATTATACCTACTACTTAACAAAAGTTAATTTTCCACATTAGTGCTTAGTGTAAACTAAGCCATAAGAAAATCTTCTCCCAGTTAAAAAGAAAAATCTACAAAATTAAGTATGTTTTATTACTTATATTATCTTCTATTATACTTATTGGAAAAGATAATCATATAAATTGAAGACACAACAGGGCATCTGTGTGGCTCTGTTGGTTGAGCACCTGCCTTCCACTCAGGTCATGATCCCAGGGTCCTGGGATCAACCCCCATTTCCAGCTCCCTACTCAGTGGGCAACCTGCTTCTCCCTCTGCCTCTGCCTGCCTCTCACCCTGCTTGTGCTCTCTTTCTCTTTCTCTCTGTCAAATAAATAAATAAAACCTTTAAAAAATAAATAAATAGGGGTACCTGGGTGGCACAGTGGGTTAAAGCCTCTGTCTTCGGCTCAGGTCTGATCCCAGGGTCCTGGGATCGAGCCCCGCATCAGGCTCTCTGCTCAGCAGGAAGCCTGCTTCTCCCTCTCTCTCTCTGCCTGCCTCTCTGCCTACTTGTGATCTCTGTCTGTCAAATAAATAAATAAAATCTTAAAAATTAATTAATTAATTAATTAATTAATTGAAGGCACAACTGTATTTCTTCTCTCACCATCACTACCAATTATTTAAGATGAAACCATTAGCTTGGCATTAATAATCCTTCTAATGGATATGTAAAGCATATTCAACTGCGCTGCAATCCCTAATTTATATAACTCAAAAAAATGTTAACTTCTAGAAAATGCAATCAAACACAAAGTACCAGGAATAGTGATGTAAAAATACTGACTTACCTTTACTTGTAGATTGGGCTGAAATTCCCTCACAAGCTTCATTGAAGAGTCATATATAGAATTTCCAATTTTTACTGACTCTAACAGTGGTACAGGACGAAAGTTGGTGTGGTAGAGTTCAGCATTCAACCAGGAAGCTACAATCTCCAAATTAGGAAGAGTAGCACTCATGCCAACAATCTGCACGGCATTAGATAGAGGACTGGCTAAATTTGCCTGGCTGTCGAATACAAATGAAAATGATGTTCAAAGATACATAGTATTAGTTTCAAATAGTGCTGCTAACAATATTCTTGGTCATGTCCTTGGGTACATACACCCATACATTTTTAAGGTATATACCTAGAAGTAAAATTACTGGGTTATAGATCATCTTCAGTTTTATTGATGTCGAACTGTTTTCCAAAGAGACTATACTAAAGTATCTCCATGATCCATATGTGTTTCATTGTTCCACATCTTGTCACCACTTATTATTGTCCATCTTTTTAATGTTAGCTATTTTGGAGAGTGTGTCATAATATCTCTTTGAAGGAGTAGTTTATATTGCCTTGATTACTAATGAGATTAAGTATTTCATGATTATGGACCATCTGGATACCATCTTATAAATGCCTCTTGAGGGTAGGAAAAGAATAAATGAAACAAGATGGGATCGGGAGGGAGACAAACCATAAGAGACTCTTAATCTCACAAAATAAACTGAGGGTTATGGGGGGGGAGGGAGAGGGTGGTGGGTTTATAGACACTGGGGAGGGTATGTGCTATGGTGAGTGCTATAAAGTGTGTAAACCTGGTGATTAACAGACCTGTACCCCTGGGGCTAATAATATATGTTAATTAAAAAAATGCCCATTGAAGGTGTTTGCCCATTGATATATTGGGCTTTCTCTTCTTGATTTGTTGAATTCCTTGAATGTTCTGGATAATGACTTCCCTCTTCCATTAATTTTTGCTCTTGTCTTTATTATTTCTTTCCTTCTACTTTCTGTGGCACTATTTTACTACTCTAAGTTCTTGAGATGAATAATACATTAATTTTTCAGTCTCTCTTCTTCAGTAATACGTGCATTTTCTACATCAACTCCCTCTTTAAAATTCAGCTGCATTTCACAAGTTTTGCTAGATTTACTTTCAATTCAAACTATCTTCCAATTTCTACTGTGATTATTTTTTGACCCAAAATGGGTAAAAATGTATGTCCCAATTTCCAGGGGACATGTTCCAGTTATGCCTCTCCTACACTTACTTTTTTTTTTATTTTATTTTTTATAAACATATATTTTTATCCCCAGGGGTACAGGTTGGTGAATCACCAGGTTTACACACTTCACAGCACTCACCATAGCACATACCCTCCCCAATGTCCATAATCCCACCCCCCTCCCAACCCGCCTCCCCCCATCGACCCTCAGTTTGTTTTGTGAGATTAAGAGTCACTTAGGGTTTGTCTCCCTCCCAATCCCATCTTGTTTCATTTACTCTTCTCCTACCCCCTTAACCCCCCATGTTGCATCTCCTCTCCCTCATATCAGGGAGATCATATGATAGTTGTCTTTCTCCAATTGACTTATTTCGCTAAGCATGACACCCTCTAGTTCCATCCACGTCGTCACAAATGGCAAGATTTCATTTCTTTTGATGGCTGCATAGTATTCCATTGTGTATATATACCACTTCTTCTTTATCCATTCGTCTGTTGATGGACATCTAGGTTCTTTCCATAGTTTGGCTATTGTAGACATTGCTGCTATAAACATTCGGGTGCACGTGCCCCTTCGGATCACTACGTTTGTATCTTTAGGGTAAATACCCAGCAGTGCAATTGCAGGGTCATAGGGTAGTTCTATTTTCAACATTTTGAGGAACCTCCATGCTGTTTTCCAGAGTGGTGGCACCAGGTTGCATTCCCACCAAAAGTGTAGGAGGATTCCCCTTTCTCCGCATCCTCGCCAGCATCTGTCATTTCCTGACTTGTTAATTTTAGCCATTCTGACTGGTGTGAGGTGATATCTCATTGTGGTTTTGATTTGTATTTCCCTCATGCCGAGTGATGTGGCATCAGGATTTCATGTGTCTGTTGGCCATCTGGATGTCTTCTTTGCAGAAACGTCTGTTCATGTCTTCTGCCCATTTCTTGGTTGGATTATTTGTTCTTTGGGTGTTGAGTTTACTAAGTTCTTTATAGATTTTGGACACTAGCCCTTTATCTGATATGTCGTTTGCAAATATTTTTTCCCATTCTGTCAGTTGTCTTTCGGTTTTGTTAACTGTTTCCTTTGCTGTGCAAAAGCTTTTGATCTTGAGGAAATCCCAATAGTTCATTTTTGCCCTTGCTTCCCTTGCCTTTGGCGATGTTCCTAGGAAGATGTTGCTGCGGCGGAGGTCGAAGAGTTGCTGCCTGTGTTCTCCTCAAGGATTTTGATAGATTCCTTTCTCACATTGAGGACCTTCATCCATATTGAGTCTATTTTCGTGTGTGATGTAAGGAGATGAACCAATTTCATTTTTCTGCCTGTGGCTGTCCAATTTTCCCAACACCATTTATTGAAGAGGCTGTCTTTTTTCCATTGGACATTCTTTCCTGCTTTGTCGAAGATGAGTTGACCATAGAGTTGAGGGTCTATTTCTGGGCTCTCTATTCTGTTCCATTGATCTATGTGTCTGTTTTTGTGCCAGTACCATGCTGTCTTGATGATGACAGCTTTGTAATAGAGCTTGAAGTCCGGAATTGTGATGACACCGACTTTGGCTTTCTTTTTCAATATTCCTTTGTCTATTCGAGGTCTTTTCTGGTTCCATATAAATTTTAGGATTATTTGTTCCATTTCTTTGAAAAAAATGGATGGTACTTTGATAGGAATTGCATTAAATGTGTAGATTGCTTTAGGTAGCATAGACATTTTCACAATATTTATTCTTCCAATCCAGGAGCATGGAACATTTTTCCATTTCTTTGTGTCTTCCTCAATTTCTTCATGAGTACTTTATAGTTTTCTGTGTAAAGATTCTTAGCCTCTTTGGTTAGATTTATTCCTAGGTATCTTATAGTTTTGGGTGCAATTGTAAATGGGATGGACTCCTTAATTTCTCTTTCTTCTATCTTGTTGTTGGTGTAAAATGCAACTGATTTCTGTGCATTGATTCTATATCCTGACACTTTACCGAATTCCTGTACAAGTTCTAGCAGTTTTGGAGTGGAGTCTTTTGGGTTTTCCACATATAGCATCATATCATCTGCGAAGAGTGATAGTTTGACTTCTTCTTTGCCGATTTGGATGCCTTTAATTTCCTTTTGTTGTCTGATTACTGAGGCTAGGACTTCTACTACTATGTTGAATAGCAGTGGTGATAGCGGACATCCCTGCCGTGTTCCTGACCTTAGCGGAAAAGCTTTGTTTTTCTCCATTGAGAATGATATTTGCGGTGGGTTTTTCATAGATGGCTTTGATAATATTGAGGTATGTGCCCTCTATCCCTACACTTTGAAGAGTTTTGATCAGGAAGGGATGCTGTACTTTGTCAAATGCTTTTTCAGCATCTATGGAGAGTATCATATGGTTCTTGTTCTTTCTTTTATTAATGTGTTGTATCGTATTGATTGATTTGCGGATGTTGAACCAACCTTGCAGCCCTGGAATAAATCCCACTTGGTCGTGGTGAATAATCCTTTTAATATACTGTTGAATCCTATTGGCTAGTATTTTGGTGAGAATTTTCGCATCTGTGTTCCTCAAGGATATGGGTCTGTAGTTCTCTTTTTTGATGGAATCCTTGTCTGGTTTTGGGATCAAGGGGATGCTGGCCTCATAAAATGAGTTTGGAAGTTTTCCTTCCATTTCTATTTTTTGGAACAGTTTCAGGAGAAGAGGAATTAGTTCTTCTTTAAGTGTTTGGTAGAATTCCCCCAGGAAGGCATCTGGCCCTGGGCTTTTTTTTGTTTGGAGGTTTTTGATGACTGTTTCAATCTCCTTACTGGTTATGGGTCTGGTCTGTTCAGGCTTTCTATTTCTTCCTGGTTCAGCTGTGGTAGTTTATATGTCTCTAGGAATGCATCCATTTCTTCCAGAGTGTCAAATTTGTTTGTGTAGAGTTGCTCATAGTATGTTCTTATAATTGATTGTATTTCTTTGGTGTTAGTTGTGATCTCTCCTCTTTCATTCATGATTTTCTTTATTTGGGTCCTTTCTCTTTTCTTTTTGATAAGTCTGCCCAGGGGCTTATCAATCTTATTAATTCTTTCAAAGAACCAGCTCCTAGTTTCGTTGATTTGTTCTATTGTTTTTTTGGTTTCTATTTCATTGATTTCTGCTCTGATCTTTATGATTTCTCTTCTCCTGCTGGGTTTAGGCTTTCTTTCTTGTTCTTTCTCCAGCTCCTTTAGGTGTAGAGTTAGGTTGTGTACCTGAGACCTTTCTTGTTTCTTGAGAAAGGCTTGTACCTCTATATATTTTCCTCTCAGGACTGCCTTTGTTGTGTCCCACAGATTTTGAACCGTTGTGTTTTCATTATCATTTGTTTCCATGAATTTTTTCAATTCTTCTTTAATTTCCTGGTTGACCCATTCATTCTTGAGAAGGATGCTGTTTAGTCTCCATGTATTTGGGTTCTTTCCAAATTTCCTCTTGTGATTGAGTTCTAGCTTCAGAGCATTGTGGTCTGAAAATATGCAGGGAATGATCCCAATCTTTTGATACCGGTTGAGACCTGATTTAGGACTGAGGATGTGATCTATTCTGGAGAATGTTCCATGTGCACTAGAGAAGAATGTGTATTCTGTTGCTTTGGGGTAAAATGTTCTGAATATATCTGTGATGTCCATCTGGTCCAGTGTGTCATTTAAGGCCTTTGTTGTTGTCATGTAAGGCCTCCTTGTTGATCTTTTGCTTGGATGATCTGTCCATTTCAGTGAGGGGAGTGTTAAAGTCCCCTACTATTATTGTATTATTGTTGATGTGTTTTTTTGATTTTGTTATTAATTGGTTTATATAGCTGGCTCCTCCCATGTTAGGGGCATAGATATTTAAAATTGTTAGATCTTCTTGTTGGACAGATCCTTTGAATATGATATAGTGTCCTTCCTCATCTCTTATTATAGTCTTTGGCTTAAAATCTAATTGATCTGATATAAGGATTGCCACCCCTGCTTTCTTCTGATGTCCATTAGCATGGTAAATTCTTTTCCACCCCCTCACTTTAAATCTGGAGGTGTCTTCAGGTCTAAAATGAGTTTCTTGTAGGCAACATATAGATGGGTTTTGTTTTTTTATCCATTCTGATACCCTGTGTCTTTTGATTGGTGCATTTAGCCCATTAACATTCAGGGTAACTATTGAGAGATATGAATTTAGTGCCATTGTATTGCCTGTAAGGTGACTGTTATTGTATATTGTCTCTGTTCCTTTCTGATCTACTACTTTTAGGGTCTCTCTTTGCTTAGGGGACCCCTTTCAATATTTCTTGTAGAGCTGGTTTGGTGTTTGCAAATTCTTTCAGTTTTTGTTTGTCCTGGAAGCTTTTAATCTCTCCTTCTATTTTCAATGATAGCCTAGCTGGATATAGTATTCTTGGCTGCATGTTTTTCTCTTCTAGTGCTCTGAATATATCATGCCAGCTCTTTCTGGCCTGCCAGGTCTCTGTGGATAAGTCTGCTGCCAATCTAATTTTTTTTTTTTTAAGACTTTATTTATTTATTTGACAGAGAGAGATCACAAGTAGACGGAGAGGAAGGTAGAGAGAGAGAGAGAGGGAAGCAGGCTTCTTGCTGAGCAGAGAGCCCGATGTGGGACTCGATCCCAGGACCCTGAGATCATGACCTGAGCCGAAGGCAGCGGCTTAACCCACTGAGCCATCCAGGCGCCCCCAATCTAATATTTTTACCATTGTATGTTACAGACTTCTTTTCCCGGGCTGCTTTCAGGATTTTCTCTTTGTCCCTAAGACTTGTAAATTTTACTATTAGGTGACGGGGTGTGGACCTATTCTTATTGATTTTGAGGGGGGTTCTCTGAACCTCCTGGATTTTGATGCTTGTTCCCTTTGCCATATTGGGGAAATTCTCTCCAATAATTCTCTCCAATATACCTTCTGCTCCCCTCTCCCTTTTTTCTTCTTCTGGAATCCCAATTATTCTAATGTAGTTTTGTCTTATGGTGTCACTTATCTCTCGAATTCTCCCCTCGTGGTCCAGTAATTGTTTGTCCCTCTTTTGCTCAGTTTCTTTATTCTCTGTCATTAGGTCTTCTATATCGCTCATTCTTTCTTCACCTCATTTATCCTAGCAGTGAGAGCCTCCATTTTTTATTGTACCTCATTGATAGCTTTTTTGATTTCAACTTGGTTAGATTTTAGTTCTTTTATTTCTCCAGAAAGGGCTTGTATATCTTCCAAGAGGGTTTCTCTAATATCTTCCATGCCTTTTTCTAGCCCGGCTAGAACCTTGAGAATCATCATTCTGAACTCTATATCTGACATATTACCAATGTCTGTATTGATTAGGTCCCTAGCCTTTGGTACTGCCTCTTGTTCTTTTTTTTTGTGGTGAATTTTTCCGCCTCGTCATTTTGTCCAGATAAGAGTATATGAAGGAGCAAGTAAAATACTAAAAGGGTGGCAACAACCCCAAGAAAATATGCTTTAACCAAATCAGAAGAGATCCCAAATCGTGAAAGGGTAGAAAGGGGATAAAAAGAGGTTCAGAAAGGAAAAAACAAACAAACAAACAAACAATTAAAAAAAGAAAACGAATAAAGAAAAAATATAAAAAAGAAAAAAAATATATATATATATTAGATAAACTAGTTAAAAATGTTAAAAAGAAAAGTGTAAAAGTTAAAAAAAATTTGGCAGAAGAAGAGAAAAATAAATTGAAAAAGAAAAAAAATTAAATTAACTGCAACGTTAAAGAATAATGGGGAGAAAGCCATGAGTTCCGTGCTTTGCTTTCTTCTCCTCTGGAATTCCGCTGCTCTCCTTAGTATTGAACCTGCACTCCTTGGTAGGTGAACTTGGTCCTGGCTGGATTTCTTGTTGATCTTCTGGGGGAGGGGCCTGTTGTAGTGATTCTCAAGTGTCTTTGCCCCAGGCGGAATTGCACCGCCCTTACCAGGGGTGGGGCTGAGTAATCCCCTCGGGTTTGCTTTCGGGAGCTGTTGTTCCCTGAGCGCTTTCCGTAGAGTTCCGGAGGACAGGAATGAAGTTGCGGCCTCCCAGTCTCAGGCCCAGAGGAGCTGAGAGCCCGGGGCCCCACTCCTCAGTGCGCTCTCAGAGAACAGTGCCCAATTACTTCCGTCACCCTGTCCTCTGGCCGTGCTCCGAGCTGACCGAGCCTGCGAGCGTTTCAAGGTAACCCCGACCTGAGAGCTCACTCCTCAGCTCTGTCTCTGTAGCCGGCTTCCCCGTTGTAATACCTGTAAGCTCTGCAACACTCAGACACCCCCGATCCTTCTGTGACCCTGAGGGACCTGAGGCCACGCTGACCCCGCATGGGCTTCACCCCGGTTTAGCCTCTGGAGCGATGTCCCTCAGCGGAACAGACTTTTAAATGTCCTGATTTTGTGCTCTGTTGCTCCACTGCTTGCCGGGAGCCGGCCCCTCCCCCAGTGGTCTATCTTCCCGTCGCTTTGGATTCACTTCTCCGCCAGTCCTACCTTTCAGAAAGTGGTTGATTTTCTGTTTCTAGAATTGCTGTTCTTCTCTTCGATCTCCCGTTGGATTTGTAGGTGTTTGCAATCTTTAGATAAGCTATCTAGCTGATCTCCTGCTACCTGAAGTAGTCTCAGCCTGCTACTTCTCCGCCATCTTGACTCTTCCCTCCTACACTTATTTTTTAGTGTAATTCCATTTTTCAGAGAATATATTTTAAAATACTTAAATCCTTTAAAATGTATTGCTTTATGGCCCAGGATATAGTGAAGTTTTATTATACACCCTGAAAAGAACATATATTCTGCTTTTATTTGGTAATTCTTCTACATACATCCATTTGGTCAAATTTGTTACTTGCATTAGTCTTATATTCTATATCCCTTCTGATCTGGTATATAAACAATTATCTCTATGTTTTCTCATATACTGAAAAAGAGGTGTTAAATCTCCCTAAACTGAAATATAAGAGCTCCCAGATTGAAAGAATCTATTGTGCACCCAACACAATGAACAAAAATGAAACACCAAGACACATCGGTGTGAAATTTTACAACACTGAGAAAGAAAAGGAGCCCCTAAAATCTCCCAGAGTGAATTAAAAAATTTTATACAAAGGATAAAGGATAAGCATCATAAAATCTTGACTTCTATACCCCAGCAATCTATGAATAACCATAAGGCATTTTCAGATATACAAACTTTCAAAAAAAAAAAAAAAATCAAGAATAGACTATACACTAAAATAAAGTAGAATTCCTGGAAGATGTCCCCACCAAAATGAGGAAGTAAATAAGGAAAAAAAAAATGTTATCTAAAAAAGGGGGACACTGACCCAAGCATAAAGCAATAGGAATGAATGATAAAGAAAGATCCTAAAATAAGTACTATGCAGCACATATATAGTTTACCCACCTATCCAGATTGGAATAATTCAGAAGTCTTTCAGAGAAACTTCAAGAAGATGAATTTGGTAGAATAGCAAATGTGTTGAAACATATTGGATTTACGTAAATGGGAAAGAGGCTGGGGATCAATCAGTGAAAAGGACATAGGAAACCAAACCATCAAACAAAAAAGATATTAACTTCAGAGAAAAAAAAGTTATTCTGAAGAACAAAGTAATCATAATACACCACATGCTTCAGTTGGCAAAGGCATTTATATAGCCAAAACAGTCTAACATTAAATATTGATCTGATAAAAATTATGATATAACAGTATTTGGAGATTGGGAAGATTATGAGAGGACAAAGAGAGACTGTGGGGTCAAGTGGGAGGAGATTGGGTAGGGTGAGTAAAGATTTTAAAGAAGAGCTAGGTCTTCATCTTTCATAATAAGTAGTATACAATGTGTAAAACTAAAGACACAGTGGCTACATTTAGAAATAACATTGTAAATAATTTTTTAAAAAGCTGTTAGAGTTGAAAGTAGTTGCCTCTGGGAAGGAGGAGATAAATGTTATTTTTCAAAATTAGTCTTGATTGCTTAAATAGAATGATGTATAACTTGCAAATACAAAAACTGGATTTTTAAAAATTTTATCATAAAAATGAACAACCCGAAATTTTTAAATGTTATAAAAATCATCTAAAATCACTCTCAATCTTAACTACTTCTTTTGGAACAAAAATGAACTGCTGTACCTGAGTTTGTTCTAAATAGGTATTATTGTCCTTCTTTAATTTATTTAATTCATACTTACTATGCACTTTTGCAAACACTTCCTTAGCACTGCTTAGAATCTCAGGAACTCAGTTATTTCAGGTACTCACCAAGATGCTGACTTGTGAGTAATGTAGCAAATCTTAGTGAGTAAAAGTTCCAGCAGATACCCTCGGTGAGAGTCTCCCAGCATATGCAATTCATCCACAACCACCATTCCTAAAGAGATTGTCCAGATACCAGGTTTCACAAAATTTAACAATTTCAATAAAAATTTTAAAAGACTCAGCATCTTATATGGTAAGTAGCTGTCATTACTACAATATATTGCAGGTGATACAAATTTCTAACCATAAAACAAAAATCAAATTTCACATAATGGACAATCCTTTCTCAAGACATTTCAGACATCTTAAGTGGTCCAACTATACTGTATTCTGGATCTAAAAATGAAGGATTAGCTAACTCAGAGGAAACTGCCTCTCATTACTCAGATACTTCTATATTGGCAACTTTGTATAAACATATGTACAATGAGACATCAAATACACCTAAGATAGTTATTCAGTGTATTGACTTTTCTATGGGGTAAAACAACCAGGGCAACCAACCATACTGATGTTAGAAAGTTGCTTAGAACAACAAAATCAGATGAAGAAGAAAGAAATTATTTTAAGGATGTTTTTGTTTGATGATAATAGGCTAGTGAATCACCCCAGTACAAAACATAAATATGTTTGTATACCAGAATCCTCTTCTCCACTACTTGGAGAATCAAACCAGTCTATGCACTTGGAATAATGCTCAAGAAGTACTGAAAATTTAGTACCAACCAATGCCTTCTTTAAACATAGCCATAAGATTATGGTTTTCACAGGCACTGGTATCCCCCCACCCCCAACTAACCCTCCCCACCTAAATTAAGATCTTTCAAACCCATTTCCTAATGGCACATGATACTCCTTTTCCTCATCAGCAAGCTATCTGAAAAGTTATTTCAGAGTTTATTCACTCAGTCAGTCATTCAAAAACAATCTGTGCCACGCACTGTGTTAGGTATATTGGATATCACATTTTATAGGATTCTATTGCAATCTTTGAGATATTTAAAATCCAATGGGGTCACAAGTGATAAGACAATTCTGATACAAACTGATGGAATTTGATTTCTCTCTCTAAGCTTTAAAGAGCAGAGCCATGTTTTATTAAATTTTGATTTCATTCCCCACTCCCACTCTACCCAGTTTTACCAATTAAGTTCATCAGGATCTCAATGAGTAGCTAACTGATATTCTTGCTCCTTTTGCTGATGCTATAAGTATTCTATTCCTGTTGCTACCTCTACATAGACTTTCCTAAGTGGTTAAAAAAAAAAAAAAAAAAAGCATTAAGGTAAAAAGCCTTCACAGAGTTCCAAAGGAACAAATGTCAGTTTCTATAGCTTCATACCACTTCTCTGCTAAATGGTAACCTCCAAGTAAAGACCAAATCTAGCTATCTTGGCACCAGAATATGATAATGAATACACACTAACTGCAGATATGGCAGAACCAGCTCCAGCATGCTTCCTTCTATCCCCAGTAATGTTCAGACAGAAAAGAAGCAATGAGAAATGACTTGAGGGCTCAAGGATATTCCTCTGTGTTTTGTAAAGTGCAAACATACAGGGAAATAGTCAATAGCAGCAAGCAGGACATAAAACTTTTTTTTTTTTTAAACACAGAGTTCCTAACATTACAGATGCCAATTCTCAATAAGAAAAAAATGGGACCTATAGAAATCATAACAGCCATTTCATTCCTTCAAAAAATAGCAACAGAAAATATTTGCTTATTTCCTACTTTTCTTACCTAAAAGATCCATCTTATTTTCCTCTATGAGGCGATTGATCAGACCATTGGCTCTCTCAATTGTGCAGACAGCAATATCCAAGGAAGAGAAATGCCCTGTCGGAGAGGCACTGCCCATATAACCATCCACATTTATGCCCACTTCCTGAAACAAACTCTGAATTGAGCAAAAAGGAGTAATACAAGTAAAAATACTTGAAACTCATGAATTATAGATTGGTTCTATCCCAGAATACAGACATAAGTATCTAAAGATATTTACTAGATTAATGTTGATTGTTCCTGGCCAGGACACACTGGTTTTTGTTCTGTTTTGTTTTGATTTTAGAATCACATGAGAAAAATATGAAGTTTAGAACTGACAAAACACAGAACAGAGATTTTCTGTTAAGACAGAGTCAAATAGAAGTATGTCATTTTAACGATTACATTTATAAAGCACTTCCAAGAGTTATAGAAATTAAAACTGGAAAAAAAAATAAAGCACTCAATTTTTAATCTAATAAAGACGCAAGAAACTAGCTGTTTTTAAACACAAATGTAACAGTTTAATGAATAAATTTATACTTCATGAAAAAATTATTCTTACTATCCCACAATCTTTTATACAATAGAAGTTTTCAAAAGTCAAATGCAGTGGGACCTTGATGTTAATTTTTTTTTTTTTTTTTTGTAGTTTTACTTGTAACTAACATACCTTCTCAATAAAAAGGATCCTTTCATCATTTTGTTACTTTGGTCTAAGTTGAGAGGATGTTACCATGTAGGACCAGCTTTGTTGGCTATTTGGCCTCTGAAATAACTGTTAAAAAGATTTATAGAACCATAGAACTTTAGAGCTGTTCATTCAGTAAAATGCTTCTGAGTGTCATTGAATTAACCCATAATATTAGGGTTAAAGTCCTTTTTACCAATGAAAATACTAAGGTCCAGGAGATTATGTGCCTGGCCTGAAGACATAGTTAATGGCAAAACCGGGACTAGAACCCAGATTTTTTGGAATACCAGTTTAATAGTCTTGCCATTCCAACACATTTTTTCACTGCAGAAATCACAACAGTAAATGTATTTTATTTAATGTAACACTGTAGTTGTAAAAACGCCTTAAAAACCAGGGAGTATCATACTAATGAAAAATGTTATTATTCATTTTTATAGAACAAACCACAGGCCTGAAGTTTTACCTAAGCACCAATGGATCTGGTTCTTCTTCCCCCAACTACTCCCAAATGGCCCTCAAGATAGGATATGCATCCTTAAACACTCTTTCCTTTCCATGCTTCATTCTAATCCTGCTATTCAGTTAAAATGCTGTTTTTTAATTTATATGTTTATTTACTAATTGAAGTATTCTGTTTACTTCCTAAGGAAAAGTTTATAAATTTTAACACAACTTTCAATTACTCTTTTGATTTAATGACCCTTTCTCCTTTTATATAAATAATAAAAAAAGTTTATCTTCATCAATGGTCAACTTTTAAAGCTGCTTTGGGATGCAACAAAAGAAACTTTTATTAACACAGCTGCCAGTAATAGATCTTATTACAATAATGTTCTTAGTATAAGAACATTACCTGAAGATAGTATTTCTTCTCTTTAGCCACAGAGACAAAGGGCAAAATAAACAAAGCTTTCTTCCGCATTTCCAAAACTCGCTTCAACATAAGTAATTCAGCAACAAGAGTCTTCCCAGCACTAGTAGGAGCTAAAACATGTTATTCCACAGGTTATTACAAAAAGAATATTTGACATATTGTATTAATAAATGTTTTAAACCAAATTCAGTAACTACAGAGCCTTAGACTAACCTATCATTAAGGCCCCTACTAGCAACTGAAAACTTTGTTCACTTAAACATCCCTGACTTCAAACCAGTGCTCTAGAGAGCCTCACACTGAAAACAGAGAATTCTTAAACAAATCCTTTTATGAACAATAAATGATAAACACCGAGTCCCTAGCTTGTCTCTAATGATCCTTTCCTTTAAGTACTGAATGATTAAAAGCCCTGCTTTGAGGAAGGAGATAAACAAGTTTAATATATTGTGGTAAAAACCATGATAGAAGTTGAGAGAGAAGAGCTATAATGAAGTTCATGGAAAGGAAACACAACTTGGGAGA
This sequence comes from Lutra lutra, assembly GCF_902655055.1. Lineage (NCBI taxonomy): Eukaryota > Metazoa > Chordata > Mammalia > Carnivora > Mustelidae > Lutra > Lutra lutra. The sequence continues at coordinate 124,342,350 of NC_062278.1, read as the reverse complement.
AGAGAAGGGAAGAGGAAAGGAATACCAAGCAAAAGAAACAGCATGTGCAAAGGCTAAGCCTGCTAAGTTCAAAGGATGGTAATTTAGTAAACCTGAAATAAAACCAGGAAGAGTTAGAGAAGAGATATGAACAAGTCACATGAAAAAGAATTTTATAATCCCACCATGTAAGGAATTTAGAATTTATCCTGAAAGCAATGTAGAGTGACTAGTGAGTTCTATAAAAAGGTGTGTTAAGATCATATTTGTACTTTATAAAGATCACTTTGCGAGCAGGGCAGAACAAAACCAGAGAAAAAATATAAACTAGTTATAAGGCTATTGCATAATCTAGAAGATGAGCATAGTCTACAAGAAAGAGGATAGTGAACTAGGTAGTGTACCTAAAAAGAGAGAGTAGTCAGAATTAAAACATTTGGGTGGCTCAGTCGGTGGGGTATTTGACTCTTGATTTCCACTCAGGGCATGATCTCGGGGCATGAGCCTGAAGACCTGTCTGGCTCCACACTCAGGGAGGAGTCTTATTCTCTCCCCCTCTCCCCTTTCTGCCCCTCCCTGCACACTCATGCTCTCATGTGTGTGTGCGCTCTCTCTCTTAAATAAATCTAAAAAAAAAAAAAAAAGATATTTGAGATACACTGGACACGGTGATTAACTGATGTAAGCTGGTGACCAGAAATATGAATGACACTCGAGTTTTGGTTTAAGCAGTTGAAACGGTCAGGCCATTCTACCACTACTACCAGTTACAGTGTACTTTCTATATGCCAACAACTCTTCTAAGCATTCTCTCATGTTTTCTATTAATAAGCTATTAATTATCATAGGCATTAACTGTAACAATTTTCAAACCCAACCAATCTGACTCTACAGCCTGAATTTATTATTAGTAGTAAGAACTATCTGCCGAAGACATAATGAAAACTCTGGATGACTCACAACTTCAAAAAAAACTGACACAAAGAAAGCACATCTTATCAAATGATAAGGTCTAAAGTCAGTGAGGAAAAATGTTAAAAAGTATGAATGTCAGAGTTACCCCTGAAAGCCTATGTAAGTCTTCTACTTGGTAAATTACATATGGTTTTGTGTATACATCCCCGTACAAGATGGCCAGTTTATAAATACGTAACGTATGATGTTCACACACTGTAAAGCAGCTGAGATCAACCAGGGGAAGAGCAGATGTACATTTCCCTTGCACTTTCATCCTGGAACATGTTTGTTGAGAGGAAAAGCAAGCAGAATAGTTCTCTTTAAACTGTCTGCTTTTTTGCTCCATCCTCACCATAATGGAATTGGCATAACTTAAATATGCATATGATGAGACTCCACTTTTCATATTTTAAGGCCTTCTCTAGTTATAAATCACTGTTTCATTCACTTTTTAACTACCCCTTAACTACTGCCTTTTAAACTACTTCATAACTACCTCAAGGGTATCCTTCATATTCATGTCATAAAGTAGTACAGAAATTAATGTGCACAAATTTGAATACCTGAATAGACTAAATTCTTTCCTTCCAGGACTTGTCCCAGCAAAAGGCACTCTGCCTGCCATTCAAACATCTTTTTTACACCCAAACTGTGATATTTCTCCAGAACCGCTACAGGAAGTCCCCAGTTTGCCAACAGCAACTTGTCTAGTTGATCGTCAGGAATTGTCTGCTTGCATTCCCCTTTCAGGAAAGAAAAAAAAAAAAAAAAATTAGTAGTTGAACCTAATTCTAACATATGACTTCAGTAGTCTTCCACTGTGTTTTGGAGTTCCTATGTGTTGCACTGAGGCTATATAAAGCATATGCAGACATAAAGCACTTCCAGTATAAGGCTCTGGATGAAGTACTGGGCGTGAGCCTCCGATAGGTGACTAGATTTGGCCAACTAGAAAGTTGTTTCTGCAAAGGTCGAAAGACTCACAAACCAGTTGAATATTACTACCAGGCTGTCGCCCAATCCGCACGTCCATGTTCTAACAGAAAGTGACCTGCCACGCTAGGCCAGAGTCACAAACTGAGAAGGGGAGTAGAAGTTCAGTGGGCTGTGCAAACACACAAGCTCTGTGCTGAAACTACACCTCCCCATACTGGGCTGCGCACCTCACCCGCGGACCCCTGAGTGCCTGGGAGTACCTGCAGCTGCGGCCGCCGAGCGGCCGCGGTCCTTCAAGCAGCATCCCAGGCCCGGGGGCGGACTCAACACGGGCCCCGAGTGAAGCAGGAGACTGTCACTGCCGTCACCGCCACTTCCTGAGAAGGAGTCCGAGCTTGATGCTGAACGCCGCCGTTTCCCACTCCAGCGCGGAAGATTCATCGCGAATCTTCTCGGCGATTCAGGGAAAGCCGCAGTGCCAGCGTCCTCCCGCTCCGGAGAATCCGGGCCTGGTGACAGGTGCAGCCACCATCTTCCCGCCTTGGCTTTCAAACTCTGGCCTCCCAGCCCGCCCCGGAACCATAGAGTTTTCAGTGGTGAGAGTAACCCGAGAACCATAGAATCGTGGGGAAAGAGCGGCTCCACTGGTGTCTTGGACCTCCAGCCTTTGACCACATTTGGAGGTTAGCGTTAGAGAAAACAAGCGGCATCTAGATAAGGGGTTGAGGGCGGAGGGAACGACTCTGTATGCATAACCTGCATTTATAATCAGCCTGGCCTAAGCACTTTCTTTTTTGTCCATTTCTTGCGTGAATAGCAAGATTTGTTAACTTCATAGGTTGCCCATAATTGGTAGCTCAGGGAAGTAACCTTCTTAACAAATTGGTATTAAAAAATTATTATAGATTATGCGTGCAAGTACATATAGTACAAGTCTGGGAAATAGCATTTGAGAATCAGTTCTGTGAAAACCTGATTTTATTTTAAAAATGTGCTGAATGGCAATATTCTAAAATTCCACAAGATGGAGACATTACTCCATGAAGGAAACATTTTTCCTCGTTCATGCTATGCCCTGCGTTCGTTCATTCAACCATTTATTGAGCACCTTCTGTGTACCAGCCATCTGGGTAAATGGCAGGAATATGGCATGAAATGGTTTCTGCTCTCAAAGAGAAAAAGAGTAGAGAAGGCGACAGACATTAAATTAATTAATAATTTTAAATTGTACTAACCTTCAGGCAAAAATGAACAGTGCTATCAAAGAAGCGGAAGGACTCCTAATTTACATTGTAGTCATGGAAGAACTTCCTGAGATGCTGTATAGCATAGAGGTCAAGAGTGAAATTCAGGAGCCAGCAGTCTAGGTTTGAAGACTTAATAGCTGTGGTTTTGGGCAACTTGCTTAACCCCTTTGGGCTTCCTTTTTTGCATGTATATGATAGAGATAATTTAAAAAAAAAAAAACTGGTTATTATGAGTACTAAAAAAAGTCAATGTGTGTAGAGTGCTTAGAAGAGTGCCCTCCACGGGGCGCCTGGGTGGCGCCTTTGGCTTTGGCTCAGGTCATGACCCCAGGGTCCTTGGATAGAGCTCTGCATCAAGCCCCGCATGGGGCTCTCTGCTCAGCAGGGAGCCTGTTTAACCCTCTCACTGCCTGCCTCTCTGCCTACTTGTGATCTCTCTCTGTGTCAAATAAATAAATAAATAAAATCTTAAAAAAAAGAATAGTGCCCTCCACATAATAAAAGAAAGTGATATTTAAGCATCCTAATACTGCTTCCATTGTAAATCCAGCGTTTTAAGGGAAAATAACAAACAAAAAAACTCTCACAAATTTCACACTATTTTTATTACATGAACTATGATCAGATGAGGAAAATATTTAGAAAGGAAATGCAAGGAAAAGTTTATGTCATCCCAGTAAAAAGCCTAGAGAATATTTCCAAATTCCCAGTTTATTTCAAACATTCAACATGTTTCTAACTTAAAAAAAAAAAACTCAGAAAAATGGAGAAAAGAAAGCTACTTTTCAAAAATTTTTAAAAATTTTGTTACAGTAACAGGTATTGTAATAATTAATGCTAATACACCAGAAGTATTTCCCCATCTTTTAATTGTGTCTGAGCTTGTGTTCCTTGGGATTTTACATGTGGTAATTCTTCAAGGTCTGAGTTAAAATCTTTCAGAGAAGGTGCCTGGTTGGTACAATTGGTAGAATATGTGACTCTTGATCTCCCAGTCATGAGTTTGAGCTCCATTGTGTTTACTTAAAAATAAGGGTTTACTTAAAAAATAAATAAATAAAACAAATAAATAAAATCTTCCAGAAGAAAAATACGTGGATGTATTTCCTCTAGTTACCTGAGAGACATACTAATTCTGGGCCAATTTAAACTGAATCTCTGGGTCAAAGTTTTTTAAAAATAGAGAAGTAGTAAAATGACACTAGACAGATTTGGACGAGCTTCCAGCCTTACCATCTCAATCTGCAGATCAGTTATTTCTCTGCTTTACTTAGAGTTCTGCCCTTCTTGGGTTTTAGCTTTGTATTTTTTAGATCTTACCTCTCACCTGTGGGAGTCCCAGCTCCTATCGCCCAGAATACATAATACATTAAAATCCACACTAAACCACCAGGGATCAGCAGACATCGCTATGGTAAACTTTGGTTTTAATGCTTCACCTATTCTTTTAGAATGTTTGATTATTTGATTGACATTTCTGTCCTACAAGGAGTTCTTTGACTTTTACCAGTTTATTTTTTTTTAATTTTTACCAGTTTAGTCACGAATGTTTTAAAAAGTATTTGTTACATAACATCCAGAATGTTTAGAAATGTGTGTTGATGGGACGCCTGGGTGGCTCAGTTGGTTAAGCGGCTGCCTTCAGCTCAGGTCATGATCCCAGCGTCCTGGGATCGAGTCCCACATCGGGCTCCTTGCTCAGCGGGGAACCTGCTTCTCCCTCTGCCTCTGCCTGTGCTCATGCTCGCTCCCTCTCTCTCTCTCTCTTTCTAACAAATAAATAAATAAAATCTTTTAAAAAAAAATGTGTGTTGCACTAGAAGTGGTTTCTTGTTCAGCCTAATATTGCTAAAAACAAGCAAAAGAAACTCAAATAACAGTAGATATACATTCAAATATGTCATTTGATTATTTTATTAAGTTTGCATAAATAATAGTGATTTTTCTATTGAAAATGCAGAGGTTGTATAGAAAAATAAAATTTATTCAAACTACCTTTGGGAATTGACTAAAACAAAGTCTAGAATCTACCACACTGAAGAAATTCTGAGCTTCTCACATGAATGGAGGCGATTTGTAAAAAAGGAAAGAACCAGAAAATAATACAAGATCAGAAATGGGATGCAAGTGGTGCTAACTGGAGTTAATGTGCTTAGAAAAAAAGGACATGCTAATTAAGAGGATTTTCCACTTGAAGTTCGGTGGTTCTAAATTGAACAAGTGCAGTGGCTGCACCTGAGAATTCCCTGGGGAGCTTTAAAACTACTGTCCTAATCCTAGAGATTCTGATGTAATTGGTCTGGGTGTAATTTGGGGAGCTGCAGACTTTAATTCAGACGGCTTCCATGAGAAAGTCTTAATACGAGGCTTAAATCAACAAGAAACTCTGAAAAAGACCTATTTCTCCACAGTGTCCCAAGAACTAGTAGAAATAGCTTGCTTACAGACAGGGATAGAAGCAAAATTGAAATAACCTCGAAGGTCCAGGTTAAAACATCAGAAAGCCATCTTAAAGGTGATTAAAACTAAACTGTGAATCCCTGAAAGAGACTAAATTACTAGAATATGTAAATACAAAACCTGTAACTTCCAAATTTATATATAGACTGTTCTCCCTCTTCTCACATGGCAATACCGTTGATTGCTTGTGTAGTAAATACCAAGCAGACACTGTGAGGAAGGGAGATAAGCAGTAAAACTGGGAATCCTAAGGGTATGATTTTTGGAGAAAATCAAGGGCATCTTTCCTGCTTTGGTGTAGGGTAGAGGATGCAGGCCTAGTGAGGTTGAATTTGTGTTCCTGTCTTCTTTTTGCTTTTCCCCATTCCCTCTTCCCCTAATTCTCTCTCCTCATTTTCATTTCATTTGCTTTTCTAGTCTTCCCTTTCTGCTTACATTTAATCACCATGAAGATAGCTCCTATGCATAATACATAATGTAAAATTTTATTTTTAATAAACTTGTAATCCTCCATGGAAAGACTTCTTTTATGATAAAGGGGATCTTACACTTACCTCTAGTTCTCAGGTTAATAAAATGGCCATTAAAGTGACTCATAGGTGTCCTTAAGTATAATTTTTATTATATATTATACAATCTTTTCAGCATGAATTTCTAAATAAATATATTTCAGGATTCCATCTCATTCTTTCCTAAGGTAAGACCGATTTACACAGATCACATCTACACTGCACATTTTGATGGTGTGCACAGCCTTGGTTATGTCAATGGCAATCCTAAAGGACAAGGACACATAGATATTCCTCCCCTGTATCACCTCACCGGCAAGGGCAAAGCAAGAGTGTTTCTTTTGGTTCAACAATGTCATGAGTATCTCATCATCTGCCAGACTCCAAACATGATGGAAAATCTCTGGAGGATATGACTTGGTTTGGACCATTTTCTAAGGCAAGAGACACATTGTTGAAGCGTAGGTGTTTTAGTCAGTTCAGGCTGCTATAACCAAATACAAAGATAACAGAAGTGGTTTTCTCACAGTTCTGGAACTGGAAGTCCAAGGCCAGAATGCCAGCATGTTTGGCTTCTGATTAGAGACCTCTTCTGGGCTGCAGAGTGCTAATTTCTAGTTGTATCCTCACATAGCAGAAAGAGAAAGAGAGAGCTTAAGCCCTCTGGGGCCCCTTTCATAAGGAAATTAACCCCATTCATGAGCTGTCTATAATCTAATTTCCTCCCAAAAGCCCCCTCCTCCAAATACGGTCACATTGAAGTTTAGGATTTCAACATATGGGTTTGGAGGGAACACATTCAGTCCATAACAGAAGGTAACATGTCCCCTATTCAATATGAAAATTACATGGCTCAGTCCAACACAGCAGTCCAGGCAGCTAATCTAGAGGCAGACGGGTTTGAACTCCAGAGCCACCATTTTTTGCACTTTGACCTTAGACAAAACTAACTTTTTACAACCTCAGTTTTCCTTTTCTAAAGTTGAATTCATAAAGATGCCTCTATCACAGCTTGTGGCAAGAATTATATATGTAGTGCTTAGTATCACACTTGGTATTTAATAAGCATCCAATAATTGATAGATATGATTAATCTTCCTCTGAGGTATATTTAACATAGAAAACCCTAGAATCAATGGGAAGTCTAGCTGTTTGAGACAAAAACAAGTTGTAATATTCAGATTTACTATTTTTCTTTTTAATTTTATTTTTAGATTTACTATTATTTTTGATGAGCAAGTTTTCTCAAATCTTGGAGAGCTGAATGCTATTCCCTCTTCTTAAAGCACTTTTATCCATTTCTTCACTTGAAGGGTTTCTACGTACTCTTCAGAGCTTGGCTTAAATGACACTTCCTCAAAAAGAAGCCTTTTCTGACTCTAATAGGACCATGAATTTTGTTTTTCCTGAGATTTTGACAGAGAGATGGATATTTGACAGAGAGATGGAGAGACAGCACAAGCAAGGGGAGCAGCAGGCAGAGGGAGAAGCAGGCTCTCCCAGGACCCTGGAATCATGACCTGAGCCGAAGGCAGATGTTTAACCAACTGAGCCACACAGGTGCCTCGAGGATCCTTAATTTTCTTATTACTCCACTTACCTATGCTTGAGCATGACTCTGTAATTACTGTCTTCCACACTAGATATAAGTTCCGTAGAGTCAGAGATCATTTCTACTATGATTGACTCTGCATATCCTGCTGGTGAAAATTGAAGGCTTCTCAAGCATTCCTTTCCTAAATCTTTACTGCAGGTTTTTGAGAGAGTTAATCATCTTATCTAATTCTATCAATCGCTGATGGAGAAATGTTCAAGTCTCCAAATAAAATTGTGGTTTTTGTCTATTTTTCCTCTCAGTTCTATCAGTTTTTGCTTCATACATTTGTTGTCTGGTATATACACATTTAAGATGACTAGTTCTTAGGAGATTAACCTTTTTATCTTTATGTAATGTCCTTCTCTGTCCTTGGTGATTTGCTTTGTTCTATAATTTGTCTAATATTAAGATAGGCACTCCAAATTTCTTCTAGTTAACATTTGCATTTTATCTTCCATCCTTTTATTTTCAACCTACTTATATAATTACATTTGAAATTACTTTATTGTATTAAATTGTAATATTATACATTCATATATTATATATAGATATAATCTTTATAACATATAATAACTTATAATTAATTACATACTTTATATAATTTCTTAATATATTATTATATTGTATGTTATACATATATCTTATCAAAGTCAACCGATATTGACATTTTGAGTGAATTGTAGAAGCTTTATCCCTTTTATGTTCCTTTACCCTTCTCCATTTATAATATAATTGTGTTAAATATTTTCTCTATATTAATTGAGAACCACACTAAAAAGTATTATAATTTTTGCTTCAAACATCAAACAAAGCTCAAGAGGAGAAAGAAATGTATTGTGCTTCCCTATAAGTTTATCTCTGTTCCTTCTGACTTCTTAGTCTTCCAAAAGTCCTTTTTTTCATTTCCTTTTGGTTTCAAGAACTTCCTTTAGCCCTTCTTTTAGGGTAGCTCTGCTGGTAACAAATTCTCTTTGTCTTCCTACATCTGTAAATGTCTTTAATTCCCCTTCAATAATGTGTCACTTCTCTCTGACTACTTTCAGGACCAAATCTGTCTGGTTTTCAGAAGACTGACTATGATATATCTTTGCATGAATTTCTTTGGGTTTAATCCATCTGAGTTTTGGTCAGCTTTTTCAACTTATATGTTTATGGGTTTTTGTAGATTTTTGCCAAATGCTGGAAATTTTTAGTCATTATTTTTTTTTAATACTTTTCAGTCTTCCTGCCAACTCTCTTCTTCTGGGACTTGGGTGATAGAAATGTTAGATCTTTACTGTCTGACAGGTCCCTAAAGTTCTGTTCATTTCTTCCCAGGCTATTTTTTCTTTGTTGTTGAGACTGCATAGCTTTTATTGTTTAATTTCACTGATTCTTTCTTCTGTCTTCTCCATTTTTCTCTTGGGCCTATCCATTGAGTTTTCTTTCTTTTGGTTGTATTTTTTTGGGGAAGGGGGTTCTAAATTTTTCATTTAGTTCTTCTTTATATTTATATTTATATATATTTCATTCAACTAATATTTCATTTAGTTCTTCTTTATATTTATTTATATATATTTTTAGTCTTCCTATTTCTTTTCTGAAACTATTTTTTTTCATTTGTTTCAAGAGTATATCTAACTGCTTGTTGAAGGATTTTTATGTCAGCTGCCTCAAAATTCCTGTCAGATAATTTGACACGTGTGTCATCTCAGTGTTGGCATTTGTTGATTGTCTCACTTAGTATGAGATCTCCCTGGTTCTTGGTAAGACATGATTTTCACTTAAAACTTAGACATTTTGTTTGTTGTGTTATAAGACTCAGGAGTTTATTTAAATCTTGTATTTTAGAAGGCCTCCTCTAACACTGGGGTTGAAGTGGAAGTCCAGGCTCTCTACTCAGCCTCATAGAACACTGGGGGAAGGGGCATGGAAAAGGAAGGGAAGGAACTTATTACAACTGGGTGGGAGTAGACGATTAGGTTCCCAGTAGGCTTCTGTTAATTCCATCCCGAATGAGGGGTGCTCCATATGTGACCTCCATTGACACATGTTGAGAGGGCTTGGAAGAAGGATTGCTACTATTGAGAAGTCATGAAAGTCTTCACTCTCTGCTAAGCCTCATCTGATACCACCCAGCAAGGATGGGGAGGAACACCTCATTAACACTGGGTAAGATTAGAACTCCAGGCTCCCCACTTGGTCTCAACTGACACTGTGTGGAAGGAGAGGTGCTTATTACACCCTACAGGGATGGAAGTCCTGGTCCACTCCAACCTTCTGTGATGCCTCCCAGGTGCAAAGAAGCTGGGGAGGGTATACATTTTTTACAATGTGGCAAAAGTGGAAGTCTAGGCTCTTCATTCAGCCTTTGATGGCGAGGGTAAAGGGGGGTTGTAGTTTTTTTGTAAAGACCATATTGTCTAATTATCTTGCTTGGCTGCCCCTTTCCTCATCCTTCAATAGAGAGCAGGCTTTGGGGGGGGCATTTTTTTGGTCTGTGCCCATTGGATTTTGGAGTTGTTGGCTTTTCTTGTGTCCAATTTTGGATATATAAAGCAAAACAAAACAAAACCAGAATTCATAATAATGAATTCTGGGGGGGACCCAGGTCCTTAGCTGGTCTGTCTTATCTCCACCTTAAAGAATCTTCTTACGATTGTTTATATGTAATATTCAGAGCTTAGGTTTTAGTTAGCGGAGAGACTAGGGGAAAATACACCTACTTCATCTTCCCGGAAGTAGAAGCCTGACTACACTCTTAACGATCTTTTTACAAACGGACATGTATATTGTGTATTGTCATTGTCTTACTCAGATCCCTTTAACTAGGTAATTTACCCAATCCCCAGTTACCTGGATAACTCACAGCTGCCTCTTTCTCTGAGGAATTGCCCTGGGGCAAACAGGAGCTATCCAACTCTATCTTGTACACCCCCACACTGCTTCCTGCCAGGGCCAGAGTTGTGCCAATGTTGCACAATGGTGCTCTAAGGCTCCCACCATGAGAATGCAGCTAGTCTGCAACTGAGACCACACTCAAGATATTTACATTTTCTGATTTGTCCATCTTTCCTTTTATGGTTAACACTGTTGGAATATTTGCTATCTCCCATCCCTCCTCTCACCTCCCCACAAACTTTAACTGGTTTAATCATCTCTGATTCTTATCTTTTACTCTTTCCATTTTTAAAATTTGTTACTGTGATGTCAAGGTAGGCAGAGCTAATTTCAACTCCCTTCAGCTCTGAGCCTCGATGACGTCATCGGAAAAGTGGCGGTAGTGCACCTGCCTCACATATCAGTGGAGGCTCTGCAAGGACACACACTTACAGTCACTGGTAGAGTGAAATCTAATGAGAAATCTAATGAGAAGCCATAGACAGTAGCAATTTTTTATCTGCATTTCCAGAGAATAGGTGGGTGGGGGCAGGGATAGGTAAACTAGGTGAAGGGGATTAAGAGTACACTTATCATGAGAAGCACTGAGTAATGTATAGAATTGTTGAATCACTACACTGTATACCTGAAACTAATATAGCACTGTATGTTAATTATACTGGAATTAAAAATAAATAAATAAATAAATAATTTTTGAAATTATACATCATTTTCTCTGTGTAAATACTACTTACAAGCCAGCCAGGAATTGTCTGCCCTCCTTTGGTCCATGGACCCTCCATCTTACCAGGAGGGGTCACCCCTCTTGACCTTGTTCAGTTCAGGGCACATCTCACTCCTTTCAACTACACTCTCCATGTCTTTCCCTTACCTTTCCCTTCCCTTCCCTTGCCTTTCTCTGCCACACCTTGGTTCCTCTTGCCATCAGACTCTATATAGAAAAATGCTCAAATCTTAGGTGAGACACTCTCACAGACCAAGTACGAATTAGAAAGTGGGAAGAGGGTTGAGGGGGATGTGCAGAGAAATAGTGAAAGTTCCTCTTGTAGAATAAAAGACCACAGGTGGACTGAGAGACTTGGAGAGAAAGAAAGGGAGTCAGAGAACAAATTATTTTAACCAATTTCTACAAAGTATGATCCTCTAAACAAAGAGTCAAAATATGTAAAACATAAATTGACAGAATCAAAAGGAGAAACAAAAATATCCACCAATATACTGAGAGACTTTATTACAACTCTCTAAGAAACCGATAGATCAAACAAGAAAACAATCAGGCTATAAATGTTCTAAGTAATACAATGAACAAGATATAAATATATATATACATATATATTCTATTTATTATAATATGAATATTTTATGTATGTATTATAATATTTATATTTTATTATAAATATATAAAATATATCATATTATATATATGATATGTAATTCTGAATGCAAATAATAAGAAAACACTTGTTTGTTTTAAGTTCTCATTTACATTCTAGTTAACATATAGTGTAATATTTGTTTAAGGAACAGAATTTAGTGACTCACCACTTACATGTAACACCCAGTGCTCATCACAACAAGTGCCTTCCTTAATGCCCATCATCCATTTAACCCATCCCACACCCACCTCCTTCCATCAACCCTCAGTTTGTTCTCTATAGTTAAAAGTCTGTTTTATGGCTTGCCTCTCTCTCTGTTTATTCTCCTATGTTCATCTTTTTTGTTTCTTAAAATCTACATATGAGTGAAATCATATGGTACTTGTCTTTCTCTGACTTATTTTATTTAGCACAATACACTCTAGTTCCATCCATGTCATTGCAAATGGCAAGATTTTGTTATTTTTTATGGCTGAGTAATATTCTAGTGTGTGTGTGTGAGTGTGTGCGTGTGTGTGTGTGTGTATCACAACTTCTTTATACATTCATTTGTTGATAGGCATTTGGGCTCTTTGCATAATTTGGTTAATGTTGATAATGCTGCTATAAACATTGGGTTGCATGTGTCTCTCCAAATCAGTATTTTTGTATCCTTTGGGTAAGTAACTAGAAGTACACTTTGATTTTAAACATGCATGTAACAATGTAAATTTATCATAATTGTCTATAAACTAAAGCAAAAATTAAGCTCAACAAATACCAAGGAAAACATATCACACTGACCTTGCTCCCTGACTGTAATGCTATAAAATAAGAAGTAAAGGGGAAAAATCTTTTCTTTCTCCTCCCCCAAAAAACTAATATATTTGGAAAGTAAACCATACTTTTTTAAGTCATTGGTTAAAGAAAAAGCCACAGTGGAAAATACAAGACACTTATATTTAGAACGTTGATCTATGCTGAAAGCAGAATGTGTGGAATGAGGCTAAAGTGATACCCAAGCTAAAGATTTAGCCTTAAACGTATATCATAGAAAAGAAGGAAGGTTCTAAATTTAGATGACCAACCTAAGATTTGGAGAAAGAACAGCAAAATAAGCTCAAAGAAGTGAAAAGAAGTCATGGTAAAGGTAAGGAGAAAATGATAAAGCAAAAAAAAAAAGAAGAAGAAGGAAGAAAAAAAGAAACAACAGAGATCAACCTATCACAAAATAGTTCTTTGAGGGGCGCCTGGGTGGCTCAGTGGGTTAAAGACTCTGCCTTCGGCTCAGGTCATGATCCCAGGGTCCTGGGATTGAGCCCTGCATTGGGCTCTCTGCTCAGCGGGGAGCCTGCTTCCCTCTCTCTCTCTGCCTGCCTCTCTGCCTACTTGTGATCTCTGTCAAATAAATAAATAAAATATTAAAAAAAAAAAACAAAATAGTTCTTTGAAAAGGATGATAAAGTAAACAAGATTTTCAAGGAAAAAAGAGAATAGAAAAAAAGAACAATTTAATTAAAAGGGAGAATACTTACAGAGTTTATTAGTAATAAATATTTTTCTATTTAAAGAAAAAGAAGTTACATTTCAGAGAAGTTCTGGAACTTGCTCAAGTAAGCATCTTTGAATTCAAACACTGGGCATACATTCTGATCAAAATTCCACGGTATTTTTCAAAGAGCTGGAGCAAATAATCCTAAAATTTGTATGGAATCAGAAGAGACCCCGAATTGCTAAGGAAATGTTGAAAAACAAAAATAAAACTGGCGGCATCATGTTACCTGATTTCAAGCTTTACTACAAAGCTGTGATCACCAAGACAGCATGGTACTGGCATAAAAACAGACACATAGACCAGTGGAACAGAGTAGAGAGCCCAGATATGGACCCTCATCTCTATGGTCAAATAATCTTGGACAAAACAGGAAAAAATATACAGTGGAAAAAAGACAGTCTCTTCAATAAATGGTGCTGGGAAAACTGGACAGCTATATGCAGAAGAATGAAACTCGACCATTCTCTTACACCGTACACAAAGATAAACTCGAAATGGATAAAAGACCTCAATGTGAGACAGGAATCCATCAGAATCCTAGAGGAGAACATAGGCAGTAACCTCTTCGACATCAGCCACAGCAACTTCTTTTAAGATATGTCTCCAAAGGCAAGGGAAACAAAAGCGAAGATGATCTTTTGGGACTTCATCAAGATCAAAAGCTTCTGTACAGCAAAGGAAACAGTTAACAAAACAAAGAGGCAACCCACGGAATAGGAGAAGATATTTGCAAATGACAGTACAGACAAAAGGTTGATATCCAGGATCTATAAAGAACTCCTCAAACTCAACACACACAAAATAGACAATCGTATTAAAAAATGGGTAGAAGATATGAACAGACACTTCTCCAATGAAGACATACAAATGGCTATACATGAAAAAATGTTCATCATCACTAGCCATCAGGGAGATTCAAATTAAAACCACATTGAGATACCACCTTACACCAGTTAGAATGGCCAAAATTAGCAAGACAGGAAACAACGTGTGTTGGAGAGGATGTGGAGAAAGGGGAACCCTCTTACACTGTTGGTGGGAATGCAAGTTGGTGAAGCCACTTTGGAAAACAGTGTGGAGATTCCTCAAGAAATTAAAAATAGAGCTTCCCTATGATGCTGCAATTGCACTACTGGGTATTTACCCCAAAGATACAGATGTAGTTAAAAGAAGGGCCATCTGTACCCCAATGTTTATAGCAGCAATGGCCACGGTCGCCAAACTGTGGAAAGAACCAAGATGCCCTTCAATGGACGAATGGATAAGGAAGATGTGGTCCATATATACTATGGAGTATTATGCCTCCATCAGAAAGGATGAATACCCAACTTTTGTAGCAACATGGACAGGACTGGAATAGATTATGCTGAGTGAAATAAGTCAAGCAGAGAGAGTCAATTATCATATGGTTTCACTTATTTGTGGAGCATAACAAATAACATGGAGGACATGGGGAGATGGAGAGGAGAAGGGAGTTGAGGGAAATTGGAAGGGGAGGTGAACCATGAGAGACTATGGACTCTGAAAAACAGCCTGAGGGTCTTGAAGGGGCGGGGGGTGGGAGGTTGGGGGAACAAGGTGGTGGGTATTAGGGAGGGCACGTATTGCATGGAGCACTGGGTGTGGTGCAAAAACAATGAATACTGTTACGCTGAAAAGAAATAAAAAAAAACAACTGGGCATTGTTTCATGAGACCATTTGGGATAAAGTGGTAAACTTGTACGTACTTAGAATCCTAAGGTTTTCTCTAAACAATATCCAAATTTAAATAATAGAGAAGGAAGCTGGTGTTATCTGAAAGATTTTTGGAGGTGGGGCAGTAACCTT
This sequence comes from Lutra lutra, assembly GCF_902655055.1. Classification (NCBI taxonomy): domain Eukaryota; kingdom Metazoa; phylum Chordata; class Mammalia; order Carnivora; family Mustelidae; genus Lutra; species Lutra lutra. The sequence goes on along the minus strand of NC_062278.1, from coordinate 124,327,047 downwards.
GAATAAAAATGCTTACACATAACTCCTGGGGACTTTTTGTGGGCTAGATTCTGTGCTTTGTACTTCACTACTATAAGTCCTGCCTTGTTTGTCTTCCACTCTGGCTCTCCACTACAATGTAAGTTCCAAAAGGACAAAGTCTTGTGTATTTTGTTCATTGATGTACTCCCATTGCCTAGAACAGTGTTTAGCAAGTAGCAGATGCTCTATAAATATTTGTTCAATGAGTGAATGTAGATTACTCTGAGGCAGTTATTACCCCAGTTTTATCTGAGTCTTAACTAGTTGACATGACTTGTTTAGAATCACTCAACAAGGAGGTGATCAGATATACTGGAGTCCAGAGATTTTAACTACTATATTCTTCTGCCTCTCTTTGTATATAGAAAGCATTTGGAGAGGCAGTGGGAGCGGCTAAGCCCCTGGGTGTGTACAGGGGCATTGCGGAGGACAAAGTTAGAGATTTTTAGGGCCAGTGATAAAGGGCTTAAATCTTTAGTTGAGACATACAACGGTGAAACTGACTCAATATTATATACAAAGATTTTAGCCCTTATACCTCTTTGGGTATTATGGTGTCTTCCAATTCTGAATCTAAAAAACTGACTATTAAGCCATCCCTGTTCACCATTCCACACTTGTCTCCATCCAGCAAAGAAAATCACTCCCTTACCACAACCAGTGACCTAGTCTTCACCACACCTCATGTTCAGAACTTCAACCCAGACCATTCCCAAAAATCTTAGTGAGACATATCAATGACCCAATGACTTTTCCATCTCATCTTTCCTTTGCTCAAGAACCCACGATGGTTCCAGGATTTCAAGACTGACACTTCTGAACATCTCCATTCCTATTTATATTATTTTCCCCAAAAAAATATATATATTGGCAGGCTTGTAATGAGTGCTAGGCATAGGAAGATGAATAAGACATTATCCCTGCCTTATGGACAATGTTAGTTTGTATGATGAGAGGAAAGAAAGAGAGGAGAATAAATTTGAGGTTGGGAGAGACATTCACCCCCCCTCATTTCCTGACCTTTTCAGGCATTTTTTTGTTTTGTTTTGGTTTGGTTTGGTTTGGTTTTTAAAAGATTTTATTTATTTATTTAACAGAGAGAGAGAGAGAGAGAGAGAGATCACAAGTAGGCAGAGAGGCAGATGGGGGGTAGGGGAAGCAGGCTCCCTGCTGAGCAGAGAGCCCAATGTGGGGCTTGATCCCAGGACACTGAGATCATGACCTAAGCTGAAGGCAGAGGCTTAACCCACTGAGCCACCCAGGCACCCCCAGGCATTTTTATATAAAAGCTATTGCTCAGTGGTGCATATTGTGATCTCTGCATCTCTTCAATGTGACTCACGGTGATCCAAAGTAATTTCATGGTGATTCCATAGTGATTTATGTTGATGGTCCATGCTAACCCATTACTAGTGGCTGTGTGGTGATTCATTGATTCATTGAGATCTATGGTGATTCATTGTTATCTGACTGACGATGTTCCATGACAGCAATGAAAATGTCATCTTCTACCTTTGCATTTTATTCTGGGACAAGTGTAATTTTTAGATTCATGATTTCAGCTACATGATGTCATGGTAAAAAGATAAAGTGTTGTGGCTATTTTCAATAAGATGAGTAATTCTCATGAGTAATTCTGGTCTGGATGGTAGAGATGGAGATGATATGTACAGATGGCATGTATCTCTTTTGCCTTAGAGGGGTTGGAGAGTGGAAAGTTGGAGCTAGACTGATGAGCAATTAATTTTAAAATAAAGCAAAATTTCTCATATTTGATATTAAAATGAAAATGGCCTACAAAATTTAATAGGAACTATGATACAAATATTGTAGGAAAACAAAAACACATAGACACTCTACAGACATAAGTCATTTAGAAAAATCAAATGTTTTGTGTTTGGAAAGAGGTATATACACAACAGACACACACAAACAAAACAGTTGTTTTCCATTACGCGCTAAGAAAGGAAAGTTTAGTACCATATATATGAGTGCCTATAACAAAGAAATCCATCAGGAAAGGCTTCTGTGATGAGGTATTTGAACTGAAACCTGAAAGGTTAGTAGAAATTCATTAGAAGATATTAGAAGTGAAAAGAACATTCCAGTGTGAGCAAAGGCTCTGGAGCTTGATTTTTATTCTCTGGACATTGGAAAACCACTGTAGAGTGGAAGAAAAACACATTGCAGTTTATGTTTTTAAAAGATGGCTCTGGGTCTTATGTGGGGGGGGAAAAGAAAGGAATGTAAAGGAGCAAAAGCAGAAGGAAGGAAATGGATTGTATAACTATTGGCATCCTCCATTCAAGAAGTATTGGTGATTTTTGGTAACAGTGAAAATTTTGTAACAGATGAAAATTATGCAACTATGTAGTGCATCTATACTGAAGTCAGATTGCTTATGGAGTCAATGTAGGCTATAAGAAAAAGAGAAAGGTTGAGAATAATTTAAAAAAAAAAAATCTGGAACCCTTTAGCATAATTCAGCTGACCACGCCATTTTGATCTTACCATGTCTGCCACGCTGTTACATTTTTTAAATATTTATTTATTTATTTATTTATTTGCAAGAGGTGGAGAGGGGACAAAGGGCAAGGGAGAGAAACTTAAGCAGAGATTCTGCACAGAGTGGAAGCCCAACTTAGGCTCGATCTCAAGACCCTGAGGTCACGACCTGAGTCAAATACCAAGAATCAGATGCTTAACCAACTGAGCTACCCACGTGCCCCTGAGCTGTTACATTTTACACTAACTTGCTTACATTTAAACATTTCCGTGCCTATAAAGGCCAGAAAAATAGCATAAATGAGTAAAGTGCAATGAGTGGGGACCATGAAAACCCCTTACACTTTTCTTCCTTGGATATTGCAACCAACTGTTAACCCATAATAGCTATTCACATCTTCTGGTACAGTAAAAATACTCCGAAAGTTTACCTAGGCCCACTGTCATCCAAAACACAGAGTGTCGATTATGGTGTGATTAAGAGGGCAGAATGGTATGAACCATCTTTGTAAGAGTATTTATTGTTTAATTTAAATTCAATTAACATATATTATTAATTTCAGGGGTAGAGTTCAGTGATTCATCATATAACACCCAGTGCTCATTACATAAAGTGACCTCCACAATGCCCATCACCCAGTTACCCCATCTCCCAACCCAACTCCCCTCTAGCAACCCTCTGTTTCCTATAGTGAAGTGTCTCTTATAGTTTGTTTTCCTCTCTGATTTCATCTTACTTTATTTTCCCTCCCTTCCCCTGTGATCCTCTGTTTTGTTTCTTAAATGCCACATATGAATGAAATCATATGATAATTGTCTTTCTCTGATTCCATTATTTTGCTTAGCATAATACCCTCTAGTTCCATCCATATCACTGCAAATGGTAAGATTTCAGAGTTTTTTTGATGGCTGATGTAATATTCCATTGTATATATACCACATCTTTTTTTATCTATTCATCTGTCAATAGACATCTCAGCTCTTTTGGTAGTTGGGTTTTGTGGACATTGTTGCTATAAACTTTGGGGTGCATGTACCCCTTTGGATCACTATGTTTCTATCCTTTAGATAAATACCTAGTAGTGCGATTGCTGGGTTGTAGGGTAGCCCTATTTTTAGCTTTTTGAGGAAACTTCATACTGTTTTTCAGAGTAATACTATCTTGCACTGTACACCACTTTCCAGTGTATACCAGCTTGCATTTCCACCAACAGTGTATGGAGGTTCCCCTTTATCCACCTCCTCACCAATATTTTTCGTCTCCTAACTTGTTAATTTTAGCTATTCTGACTGGTGTGAGGTGGTATCTCATTGTGGGTTTTATTATATTTTCCTGGTGACAAGTGATGTGGGACATTTTTTTCTGTTGGCTTTTTCTGTATGTCTTCTTTGGAGAAATATCTGTTCATGTCTTCTGCCCATTTCTTGACAAGATTATTTGTTTTGGGGGAGGCGTTTTAAGTTTAAAGTTTTAGCTTTAAGAGTCAAGGTCTTAGTTGATTGAAGTCACAAGGGCCAGCAAGAGTCAGCATCATCAATTCTCAGTCTGCACATAGTCCTGTGTTTGAGTGCTCAAAGGGATTTAAATCCTGCAGAAACAAAAACAACTCAAGAATGTGTGTTAAATTGATCTTTAGGTTTTTTTTAAATTGCACTTGGTTAACATACAGTGCAATATTGGCTTCTAGAGTAGAATTCAGTGATTTATCACTTAGAATACCCAGTGCTCATCACAAGTGCTTTCCTTAATACTCATCATTCATTAGCCCACCCCCCACCTACCTCCCTCCATCAACTCTCAGTTTATTCTCTATTGTTCAGAGTCTCTCACGGCTTGTTTTCCTCCTTTTTCTCTTTTTCCCCTCCCATATATTTATTTGTTTTCTATCTTAAATTCCACACAGGAGTGAAATCAAATGATATTGTTTTCCTGACTTTTTTACTTAGCATAATACACTCTAGCTCCATCCATGTCATTGCAAATGGTAAAATTTCATTTTTTAAGACTGAGTAATATTCCATTGCAAATACATACCATCTCTTCTTTATCCATTCATCAGTGGATGGACACTTGGGCTCTATCTTTATTTTTGAAACAGCACTATGAGTTTTATCATCAATTTACTATCTCTGATATGGTTAGGCTATTTCTCAGCCTAACCAACTCAAAATAACTTGTTAGTTTTTGCATTCCTCTTGTTCCCTTAAATCCTTAACTACTGAGTTTTTTGCACTTCTTTGCAATTCTAACACCTCCTAGGAAGTTTGGCAAGAAGTGTGCTTGGGCAACGAGAGCCTAGGGCACAGATTCTGGAAATAGCTAGGGGACTAAAATGACTTCTCCAATCCCCAAATCTTTCTCTTATCTTTCTTTTTCCTAAGACCCCCTAACTCTTTCTGCTTAAAAAATGTATTATTTGTTTACATTTTTATAGAACGATCTCATTACCAGGATGTAAGCTTAATGAGGGCAGGAACTTAGCCATCTTCTCTGTTTATTTCCAGCATTTTGTGCAATGTGTGTCACATAGTAGACACTCAAAATATTTGTGGAATAGATGAATGACAAGTATGTCAAGCATTTTGCTGCATTCTGAAATATAGTAATGAAAGAAAGACATGGTCTCCTCTCTTTCATATCTTAATTCATCACTCCCTCTTCTCTGAAATTTTTCAGTTTTGTTATTTGCTTTGGAAAATAGAGGTTTAGTCTCAGGAAGCCTTTATTGAATGTGCTATGTTCTTTGAGGGGGTAAATATTAACTACTCATAGAAAGGACATCAATTGTGAGCATTTGAGAAGGATTCTTAAACTTTGAATCTCCTGGAGTTTGATATGTTTGATCCTACTCTCTCTTCAGTCTGAGTTTCCTTTTTCTCCCTCCCTGGCGTGAGGGAGGGAATTACTATGAAGACCTTAAAGAAGGCTCCATCAAGTGAGAACGGGGCAATCAATCAATTAATAAGAGCTGTTATTTATTATTTTATCTGTCTCCTTCCAGACCTACTCTCTTCATGGGGCATCGAGTGCTCCTCTGAGGTAGCCACTACTTTAATTACTCTGTTTAATTGTTTGGTGACATTAATTGCTTTTTTAAAAAGGTTTGTTATTTAAATTCAATTTAATTAACATATACTATATTATCAGTTTCAGAGGTAGAATTCAGTTATGCATCAGTTGCATACAACTTTAACCTAAGAACCACACTGAGAGGTAAGCAACTTGCCCCGTGGAGCCTAGATGTGTACATTCTGGCCCTTTTCTACATTTTCACTCTCCTTTTCCTTCTTTATCTGCAGCCCCCCCACAACTTATTAATTTTGGATAATTTTGATTCCTGGAGGAAATGCCAAAATTCTCTTTTACATCTTTGCCTTCTATTATTTCTCTGTGCTTGAACAAGAACCTGTCAAGTAAGATTTGACAGGGAGGAGTCTTAGGTCTCTGCCCAGCCCAAGAAGAGAAAGAGCAGGAATAAAGCCTTCTTGGGATTGAGGAAGAATGAGCCATTCAGATTTTCCAAAACAGGACCTACTCAGGGGATAAGGTTGTAACCCCAGGTACCAGACAATTTCACACCCTCTCAACACATGCTCTATGCTTCCACCCCTGCCAGCTATTTCCCTCTTGCTAACTTCTGAAACTTCTTACTAACTTGCTAACTTTCTGAAAAAATTTTGCCATGATTCTGTAGGGCATCAGCACCCAGCACATCCTTTTCCCCTCAGTGCTATAGCACAACCCTAAAGTCCTACTTCTACATAGATTGGCCTCTGTCTGCAGTGGAAACATCTGCATTTTTCCTACCTGGCCAAGAAAGGGGGGCAGAGCAAAGGAAGAAGGAGCTGCCTGAGGGCAGAGCTTGGATGGTCCCAGCTCTGGGTCCACTCAAGGTAAAGCCCAGAGAGAGCCAGGCAGACTGGAAATGGGAGAGAGATGGAAAAATAGGAGAAATTTTGAGTGTGGTGTTTGGATAAATTGTGAGATTTCTCTGTACTGTGTTCTTTTTAGAACATCTGTCAATTGTTTTCCCCTTTCCTAAATCTTTTCCTTCCTATTGTCCATTGTTTCTTTTTTGTGCTTTACTTAGGGTACATTTCTTTTATTGTGTGGTGAGTTTCCATCTTCTTTCTTCATTAGGATGCAGAATGTGAATCTTGTCTTTTGTTTCTAGATCTATGGTTAGGCTAAGACCTATGCTCTCTGGGCTAGCTGATGGGAGGGGTGGGAAGGGTCAGGTCAATAATACTATATTACATATTTTAAAAGTTGCTATGAGAATAAATCTTAAAGTTGTCACCACAAGAACAAAATTTTAACTATTTATGGTAATAAATATTAGCTAGATTTAATATGCAATATGTACAAATATCAAATCATTATTTCATAAACCTGAAGCTAATATTATAGGTCAATGATAACTCAATAAAATAAATAAATAAACTGGGGAGGGAATTAATGATAGATGGGTGAATAAAAGAATAAGTGGATGAATGAATAAGACTTCAGTCCATTTAAGGAAGATGGTGGTGGGGTGGGTAGATTAAACACCACAGAGAAAACAAATTAAAGGTCAATAAAAACATCAGCCAGAGTGATAATATATATATATATATAAAGATTTTAGCATTGTAGCTAAACAAGCTGCAGTTCAGAAAGTTAAGGAAGATAACAACAGTTGAAAAACTGTAAAGAACAGAATGAAGTCTAATATAAATCTAATGAAAATTCTCAAAGAGGCTAGTAGAGATAGTGGAAGAAAGACAATATGCAAAGAGATCATTGGGAAAAAGGGACTATGCAGAGATAATGGCTCAGAACTGTCCATACTTGAAGAAATTCAATGTGTTTAGATTGAAAACTTATAGCAAGACATGGACAATATAAATAAAAACAAATCTTACCTAGGCACTGAGAGGTAAACACATAGACTATGGACAAAGCACAAATCTTTTTAAAGCAACTAGAGAGTAGAGGAAGATCACCTATAAAGGAATAAAAATTTGACTGCCAGTGGACTTCTCAAATAAATGAGTTTAAATTCACCTAATTATCATGCAGGATTGACAATGATATTTTCAGTCCAAGAACATTTGAATATGTTTACAATTAATAGACCACCACTAAAAAAATTACTAATGACTGTACTTCAGGAAGAATAAAACTGTGTCCAAGAGAACAATGGAGGATGAAAGAAACAATGGTGACCAGAGAACATGATAAACATGTGGGTAAATCTAAATAAGTATTTATGACAAAAAATAATAATGACTACTTTCAGGGGCAATAAAGCAAATTTGACTGAAAATAGCAAAAATAACATGAAAGATTGAAGGCATGGGATTCACTGTCAAAAATCGAAAGAGCATCATATTTGGGAGCAATACAGAGAAATGGATTAATTTTGAATTTTTAAAATCAAGTATGTATGTGAATGAATTAATGGTTACTTTTAACCTTGCATGTAATTACATACCATTGTAAGAAGAGGGGAGGGAAGAAAGTGTAACCATGTCAACAGAAGGCAGGAAAAATGAAAAAACAAAAACAAAAAACCACAAAGATAAGGAAGCAGAAACCAGTCCAAACATGTTACACATCATGATCCTATCAAATGTAAGCAGATTTAGTCCACATTAAAATTCTCAGATTCAGATTGCTGTATTAAAGAGATACAACTATCCCTTTAAACAAGGAAATAAGGAAGTATAAAAGAAAAGAGATGGTGGTATTAAAAGAACCCAGGAGCCAGCTTAAAGGTCAGTCAAAAGTAGAGAGTTTAAAGTATAAAAAGAATAATGACTATTTCCAGCAACAGTTATATTAGTCTCTAAGCACACTATTATTGAATGAATAAATGACTAAATGAATGAATGAGGGGTGGGACCTTAGAGTTATATGGGTGGTGCATGATTGTATCAAAAATTACATTTAATTTCATCATGAGGACACACTAAAAAAATTCAATTTCCAGAGAGAGCATCAAGCAGGCTTGAAAATGGTCTCTCCAAAGGAATTCATGATAGGTAAGCAGGGGAGTGGAAGGAAGAACAAATACTAGGATCCAGAATGTGGGGTTTAACTGGTTCAGAAGGATTCAAAAGATCAAAGGAGAAAGATTAAAGGATGCAAATCCCTCAGCCCCATTCCCATTGGAGGGAGATAATAGAGAAAAGGTTGTAAATTGAGAACAGAGGTCAGATCAGGAGGTCTGATGACCTCATGAAGTCAGCGGGTGAATGTAAGAATCCTGTAACAGAGGGTATTTGCTTTCGCAGGGTTCCCATCCTTTCCTGAGTTAGGCTGGCCTGGCTTTTGCAAATCCTCATGAGAATATCCATCACATCAAGCTCCATCATGGCAGCAATTTTGGTGTTTTGTTCACTCCAGAATCACCAGACTTAGACAATGACCACTTGTAGGAGACAGGTAATAAATATTTGCTGAGTATATGCAGTGCCCTGCTGGCACATCTTTTTTGTGCTCTCCATAGCCCTGACCTGGGAAAACACCTGAGTCCTTTGGAAACATACACTTCTTTGTTTAATACACTAGTTTAAGCTATAGATTCTCAGTGCCCTTCCAGGAACAGTGGGCAGGGGTTTGGATGGTGGATATGGGAGTTGGGAAGACCCAATTCACTCCCAGTTATGCTGCTTTAGCTGGTAAAACTTTAAGACCCGAATTCTCTTCATTTATAAGATGTTACCAATTGTATTTTACCCCCATGTGTTTGTTTAGAATTCAATGAATCACACATATGAAGCACTTAAACATCTGATACACAGAAAGCATCTCCAAATGTTATTACCATTTTTATGACATTATATTGAATAACATTCTAATGTTATTATTGCATGTTACTGCCTAATTGTATTACTGCACTTACTCTGAGGATTATATTAAAGAGCTGATGCTTAGCTAAGTTTAATTTCCCTTCAATTAAATGTCAGTCTTCGGCCCATCCTCTATTACTGCTTTTCAAACATTTAGTGCCAACCTCTTTACATTCTCAAAAATTATTGAGGACTCCAAAGAGCTTTTGTTGCAGTAGGTTATATCTACAGACATATACGACTCTAGAAATTAAATTGAGAAATTAAAAAATATTAATTTCAGAATAAAATGATAAGCAAATTATAAGGTTTTTTCCACAAAAAAAAAGTAAGAAGAATGTTATTGTTTTGCATTATAGTAACTTTGGCTTAACAGAAGACAGAATTCTCTTCTGCTTTTTTCTCTTTTTTGAAATATAGTTCACATATAATGTTATATTAGTTTCAGGTGTACAACATAGTGATTCAACAATTCTATGCATTACTTATTGCTCACTGCAATAAGTGTAGTCACCATACAATGTTATTACAATGTAATTGACTATATTCCCTATGCTGTACTTTTCATGTTCATGAAGTTTATACTTCTTAATTTCCTTCACCTTTTTTGCCCATCCCCCACCCACTTCCCCTCTGACAACCACCAACTCTCTGATGCTTTTGCATTTACCTTTTATGACATATTGTTTTGTTGAAACTAACTCTGTGTACATCATCTTGAAATATGGCTTTATGCAGTTATGATGTTAGAAAAGAAAGAAGTATTCTAAAAATCTTGGTAACTATTGAGGATAGTCTTCGAAACTACCAGACAATCTCAACAAGAGGTAAGTGGTAAATTTTTTAAAAAAAGAGTTGCTATGTGATACTTGAAATTATATCATTGAAGTTTGCATAACCTATCATATTAAAATCCATTGGTCTGGGTGGTGGGTATTAGAGAGGGCACGGATTGCATGGAGCACTGGGTGTGGTGCAAAAACAAGGAATACTGTTATGCTGGAAAAAAAAAATCCATTGGTCTGCACTGTCATTTGAATGGATCTGTTACCCATACATTGTTTTTGTAACAGCACATGCTGGTTATTTGTAAAATATTGGTTTACAAATAATCAGAGTTATGAAGTTCTTCTATTTTTTATGTATGTATCTTTTTTTTTGAGAAAGAGAGAGTAGGTGTGGGGGGCAGAGCAAGAGGGAGAGGATCTTTCATTTATTATTTTTTTAGTGTTCCAAGATTCATTGTTTATGCACCACACCCAGTGCTCCATAAAATATATGCCCTCCTTAATACCTACCCCCAGGCTCACCTAAACCCCTACCCCATCCCCTCCAAAACCCTCTGTTTGTTTCTCAGAGTCCACAGTCTCTCATGATTCATCTCCTTCTCTGATTGGGGGAAACCAGAGGGGGAGAGGGAAAGAATCTTAAACAGGCTTCATGCCCAGTGCAGAACCCCATGCAGAGCTCCATCTCATGACCTGATCCAGATCAAGAGTCAGACACTTAATGGATTAAACCACCCAGACACCCCAAATATAAGGTTGTTTTTTGTTTGGGGGAGGGGCAGAAGGAGAGGAAAAAGTCTTAAGCAGGTCTCCATGCCCATCCCTGAGATCACAACCCTGTGAGCCCCCAGCTCACAAGCCTGAGATCATGACTTGAGCTGAAATCAAGAGTCAGACGCTTAACTGATGGAGCCACCTAGGTGCCCCATGAAGTTCTTCTAAATGTATCCCACTGTACATTTGTGATAAATTGGCAGTTTAAAAGAAAAGTTAATATTTGTTTATTTAATTTATTAATAAATTAATTAAGTAAAATAAATAAAGGTTATTTAATTAATTGAATATTTAATATTTAATAAAATCTTAATATTATTATATTGTTTGACCTTGGGAACCCCCTGAAAAGATCTCAGGGATGCCCACGAGCCTTCAGAATACACTGGGAAATGTTGCCCTAGGTTATCCAAACTTTCATAGTAACTGCCTCTCTCTCTTACTCCATCTCTCCCTCCTCCCCTCCTTCCCTCTCTTGTAAACCCTTTCCAAGCAAAAGCAAAATTAATCTGTATTCTCTTCCCACTGACACATCACCTCCTCATAGCCAATTGTTTCCAAAGGTGAAATAAAGGGACAATAAAGCAGGAATGGCAAAATAAATGGGTAAATAAAATTGTAATTGTTTTTAAAAACTAAAGCACATAGTGCTAAGAAAGAGCTAAGGGAATACCGTGAGGATGTTTGTTAAGAGAAATCAGCTTCTACATGTTCCTGTTGTTTAAAGTGAGAAAAGACAGGCAGTGGGTAATGAGTTGGTGTTAAGTAGGAGATAATGGTGGAGATGAGCAGGTGTAAACACCTGGAAACAGGCAGCTCATGACTTACTCAAAGAGTTGGAGGAAACCTAAGGTGTCCACAACACAGACAGCCAAGAAGAGGGGAGAACTCAGCAGGTACCATTTTCAAGGCCAAGACAAGAATACCAATGGAGACCCACATACCATATATCTAAGTATTTAAAAATTGTAAATTGAACTATCAAACTGTTAAGTAAAATATGGTCTACTTGCCCACCTTGACAGATATATCTTCCTGGAAGTTGAGATTCAAATTTTGAATTCTTGAGTTCTCTGAAATTCCACAGAACATGGCAGTGGAAGGAGAGCTAGCCCCACCCCCTCCACACTTATACTCGATCCTGCACCTCTGTCTGCATGTCTAGGTCCAGGCTCTGTTGATACCCATTGGGCCAGGGAAGGGTGCACATTGACAGCATGTTCTCCCCTAAGGGGAATGAATTCAGGAAAGGGGCTGTGCAGGCTCAGGGCCATGTGTTAGAAAATCACGTGGTCCCTGGTACATGGAGTATGATTTAGAAGTGGGCACATATTTTAGATGGTCATGACACTTTTGAATTGCAGACTCTATGCCCAGTGGGGGAGCACATACGAAAAAACAAAAGAGAGGCCCATTTAGAGGCTTGCTAAGTCTTATGTATTACAGACCAGTAATATCAGCATCATCTGGGAGCTTGTTAGAAATGCAGGATCTTAAGTCTTACCCCAAATCTGTTGAATCAGAATCTGTATTTTAACAAGATCCCTGGGTGATTTGTATACCTATGAAAGTTTGAGAGGTGCAGAATTCAATGAAGAAACTCAAGACAAGGGCTGGTTTTTTTTTTTTTTTACCAGAACTACAAGAGGCACTGCCCACTCCTTAAGTCTCCCTAGGCCAGGGCCACTGAGGATGTGGGATTTGTCCCACCTACACTAGGGAGTCGTAGAAGGGTTCTAGCAGTACAGTTACATGGTCTGAACTACTTTTCTAAATAACAGCAATTCCCATTTCTTGAGCATTCCATTGCAACAAGCTTTGTAGTTTACAGATAAACTTTGAGTGACTCTTCACCACAGCCTTATGAGGTAGAGGTTATTATTATTTTTCAATTAGGGAAACAGGCTTAGGAATGTGGAGTCATTTATCTTTAAATTCACAGAAGTAGTATGTGAGTGACCTAGGATTGAGCCCAGTGGCCTTCAATATACTGCATCCCAAGAAATGAATGAGCTCATCACTTTCTACACCCTGATTAACTCTATTCCACAAACGTAACAATGCAGCCCTCTGGTGCCCAGATGAACAGAGGAAGCCCTGTTCCCAGACCCACCCTTTTTATCTACATGAATGATTACAGCATTGACATGATAGTGCAAGCAAAGTTAATCACAGTGAACCTTCCTTCCAGCCTGACCCCCTTTCCTGGGGGCCCACAGCAGTCCTCGAAGTAGGGATAGTTCCAACAGCCAAAAGAATCCCAAATGCTTCTGGCTCAAAATGAATCCCATTGTCCAGGATGGATTAACTAATAACACACAAAAATAGGATGCATTAGTCTGGGTCCTCTAAGAAGCACAGGTCAGGTAAGGTTAAACCTGTGAGGATTTTATTAGGGGAAATGTCTGTGGGATAAAATGGGGAAAGTTGGAAGAGCTGTCAGACCACAACACAAATCTGACCCTAGTGAAGGAGAAGGGAAGACTGGGTAGAAGCATCACAGACCACCCACCATGCAGTCTAAATTGAGTAATGTTGTTGGTGAAATCTGAGTAAGCTTTATGTATTGTACCAATGTCATTTTCCTGGTATTGATAATGTACTGCCATTATGCAAGTGTCACCATTGGGAGAGGTTGGATGAAAGATAAACAGGACTACCTTGTACATATTTTGTTTTTGTTGTTGTTGTTGTTGTTTTTTGCAACTTCTGTGCTCCTGAAATAATTTCAAAATTAAAAATAAAAAAAAACACTAGAAAATGTAATTTTTTTCTTTCAGTATTTGTATATATTTCAAATAACTTAAGAAGAGAAAATTAGTCTATTATATTTAACCAGATATTTACCATTTCTGTGGCCCCTCCTTCATTCCTGAAGTTCCAATGTTCCCTTTGTACCATTTCCCTTCAGTCTGAAGAACTTCCTTTATCGGGACTACTGGCCAGAGTCTCGTATTTCCTTTGATCTGAGAAAGTCCCCATTTTACCTTTGTTCTTTTTTTTAAAAGATTTTATTTATTTATTTTTCAGGGGGAGAGAAGAGAGAGAACATTAAAGCACACAACCAGGCAGAGGGAGAAGCAGGCTCCCTGTTGAGCAAGGAAACTGATGCAGGACATGATCCCAGGACCCTGGGATCATGGCCTGAGCGGAAGGCAGACACTTAACTGACTGAGCCACCCAGGCATCCCTAAAATAAATTTTTATGTAAAATATTCAATAGTGTGATAAATACGGCAAAAATCTGAAGTTCTTCAAACTCAAGCCCCATACTCTTCCCTAGAGAGTACTGTTAAACTATAGCACAAAAGTGTTTTAAGGCCTTTTCTGTATAGTTTACTGTGTTGTTCAAACTTTTTTCATAATTGCCCCTTCAGAGACATCTGTAGTACTTTTCTGTGATATACAATGTAAATCACTTCCCAGCTGAGGTAGAATCTCCTGGGGTTAACCTCATTTGTAAGAGATTGTTAGCACAAACCCAAACCCCTTGAAAACATTGTTTCCTGGGGAATGAATTACTTCATCAGTATCCCTTTTCTCATATAGGTTTTCCTTCTCAGATGTCAGCACTCCTGATAAACAGAATGGCCCCCAAAATCCCCAGGGAGACCCTTTTATCAACATGAATGATTCCAGCATGAACTTGATACTACCAGATATAGGTGGTCCCAGTGACTATAATCCTACTTTGCCCTCCCTCCTCCACTGTTGCTTCACAGGGGGCCTATAGCTGTATTTTACATTTGTTTTAAAACAGCCACCAGCATGGCTCAGTCCATTAAGCATCTGCCTTAGGCTCAAGTCATGATCTTGAGGTCTTGGGATCTAGCCCTACATTGGGCTCCCCACTGAACAGGGAGTCTACTTCTCTCTCCCTCTATTCCTCCCTCAACCCCACTCATGTGCTCTCTCTTTCCCAAATAAATAAATAAAATCTTTAAATATATATATATTGCAGCTGCTCATTGTTATTCTTCTTTTCAAAAACCTATTCAAAAACATCCCCATTGTGTAAGAGAAAGTTATAAATTTCATAATCAAGGTCAAGTGCCTTTAGCCCACACTTGACTAAATTATGATAGATAAACCGAAAACACAAGATACAGAACAAGTGGGAATGTTTTTCTAGGAGAGAGGGACCAAAGCAGAAAAGGACTAAAAGCCCCTTTTCTAAAACAGAGTAAGACTCTGACATCAATTCTTACGAGTGGGAAAAACCATGTCAAGAAATTCTCCAGACACCAGATGGGCGTCCTACAATTCATTCTCTACCCAAAGACAGTCTCACTCAGAGTCCTCAAATTAAGGGCTCAACCTCACAAGACTGCCCCCACTTCAGATGCCAGTCATAAGTCCAGGTTGTCACCACTCCTTTGATCAACTGACTCCAAATCAGAGGTTCCCATGACTACCTCTTGGGATTCAATTAATTTGCTGGAGTGGTTCCCAGAACTCAGGAAACCAGTTGACTCACAAGATTATTACCACTTAATTACAAAGGATATTAAAGGATACAAATTAATAGCCAGATGACAAGATATATAGGGCAAGGTTCCAAACAAAGGAGCTTCTGTCTGCTTGGAATCTGTATGGGCCTGGCTCAGCATCATGTCGTTGCATCTGGTTCACCAACCTGGAGGCTATCCAAATGCTGTACTTTTAGTTTTTATGGAGACCTCATTACATAGGCATGATTGATCAAAACATTGCCCATAGGTGATTAATTCAACCTCCAACTCCTCTCCCATCTCCCCAGATCAGGGTAGGCTGAAACTTCTAACCCTCTAAGCAGGATTGGTTCCCTTGGCAAGCACACCTGCCTCCATTTTAGGTGATTTCCAACAGGCACCTTATTTTTTTTTAATTTATTATTATTTTTATTTTTTATAAACATATAATATATTTTTATCCCCAGGGGTACAGGTCTGTGAATCACCAGGTTTACACACTTCACAGCATTCACCATAGCACATACCCTCTCCAATGTCCATAACCCCATCCTCTTCTCCCAACCCCCCTCCCCCCAGCAACCCTGTTTGTTTTGTGAGATTAAGAGTCAGTTATGGTTTGTCTCCTTCCCAATCCCATCTTGTTTCATTTACTCTTCTCCTACCCCCTTAACCCCACATGTTACATCTCCACTTCCTCGTATCAGGGAGATCATATGATAGTTGTCTTTCTCCGATTGACTTATTTCACTAAACATGATACCCTCTATTTCCATCCACGTTGTCACAAATGGAGATTTCATTTCTTTTGATGGCTGCATAGTATTCCATCAACAGGCACCTTATTAACATAGATTCAATTATGGTTGAAAGGGGCATTTATAAATATCAAGACACCCATTTCACCCTTATGACTGAAGAAATTTCAAGAACTGAGGACAAGAGACCAAGTAACTATAAGAAAGATGCTCCCATCACTCTTATCAATTAGGAAATTCCAAGGGCTTGGGGATCTGTGAGCCAGGAACCATGGGAAAAGACTAAAATATATATCTATTATAAATCACAATATCACACAGGAATATTGTGGTCCACCATTGTGGACACAATTGGAAAAAAACTCATTTATAGAGTGGTAGTATATTAATATATAGAGACTTCTTTTTCATAAGTTGTATATTACTGAATTCTGAAATCTGTACTTGTTTTTATTCAGTAATGTATCCTAGAGATTTTTTTGTATTCATAATATCTACCTTTTAAAAAATATGACTGTACAAAAATTATTTGAGTTTCTATATACAATGAACAATATGAAAAGGAAATTAAGGAAAATAATTCCACTTACAATAGCATCAAAAAGGATAAAATACTAAGGAATAAACTTAAACAAGGAAGCAAAAGACTTATAAACTGAAAACTACAAAATGTTGCTAAAGAGATTAGAGTACATAAATACATAGAAAGAAATCCTGTGAGCATGGGTTAGAAGGCTTCATATTGTTAAGATATCGATACTACCCAAACAAACCTACAAATTTAATGCAATCCCTATCAAAAGTCCAACAGTATGTTTTGCAGAAATACAAAAATCCATCCTAAAACTCATTTGGACTCTCAAGAGACCATAAATAGCCAATACAATCTTGAAAAAGAACAAAGTTAAAAGACAAAGTCTCAGATTCCCTGATTTCCTTCTTTCTCTTTTTTCTTCCAAGTTTTTATTTAAATTCAAGTTAGTTAACATATAGTGTAGTATGGGTTTCAGGAGTAGAATTTTGTGATTCATCACTTACTTATAACACCCAGTGTTCATAACAGCAAGTGCTGTCCTTAATGCCTATCATCCATTTAGCCCATTCCCCCTTCCACCTCCCCTCCACCAAACCTCAGTTCATTCTCTATAGTCGAGTCTCCTATGATTTGCCTCCGTTTTTGTCTTACTTTATTTTTCCTTCCCTTCCCCTATGTTCACCTGTTTTGTTTCTTAAATTCCACATAAGAGTGAAATTATATAGTTTCAAAACAAAATACAATGATCAAAACAGTGTGGTACTGACATAAAGACAGATATACACCAATAAAAAAGAATAGAAAGCCTAGAAATATGGTCTCACATGTATATGGTCAGCTGATTTTTGACAAGGATGCCAAGACTACTGACTGGGGAAAGCACAGTCTCTTCAATAAATGATGCTGGGAAAAGTGGATACCCATTTGCAAAAGAATGAATGTGGACCCTTACCTTACCATATATAAAAATTAACTCAAAATGGATCAAAGATCTATATGTAAGAGGTAAAACTATAATGAAAACTAAATAAAAAACCATGAACCAAAGGACAGAATCAAAGTAAAAGGGCAATCTATGGAATTGGTGAAAATATTTACAAATCATATCTCTAGTAAGAGGTTAATATCCAGAATATGTAAAGAACTCCTACAACTCAACAACAACAATAGCAACAACAGCAAAATCTGATAATAAAAGAACATTTCTCCAAAAAGATATATTAATGGCCAACAAGCAAATGAAAAATATTCTCAACATAGCTAATCATTAGGCAAATGCAAATCAAAACCACAAGATACCACCTCTTACCAATTAGGATGGCAACTATCAAAAAACAAAGAGAAAATAACAAATGCTGACAAGGATGTGGAGAAATTGGAAACTTTGTATACTGTTGGTGGGAATGTAAAATGGTGCAGCCACTATAGGAAACAGTATGGTTATATCTCGAAAATTAAAAATAGAATTACCATATGATCCAGAAATTCTACCCAAAAGAATTGAAAACGGGGTTACAAAAAGCTATTTGCACACCCATGTTCATAGCAGAATTATCCACAATAGCCAAAAAGTAGAAGCAACCCAAGTTTCCATCAGTAGATAAATGGATTTTAAAAAATGTGTTATATACATATAATGAAATATTATTTAGTCTTAGAAAGAAGGAAATTCTGATACATGCTATAACATGGATGAAATGTGAGGACATTATGCTACATGAAATATACCAGTCACAAAAATACAAATGCTATATGATTTCACTTACATGAAGTATATAGAATAGTCAGATTCATACAAACAGAATATAGAATAGTGGCTGTCAAGAGCTGGGGGAGGGACAAATGGGGAGTTGTTATTTAATGGATACCAAGTTTTAGTTTTGCAAGTTGTAAACAGTCTGGAGATTGGTTTCACCACAGTATGAATGTATTTAACACTCTGTACACTAAAAAATGATTATGATAGTAAATTTTATATTATGTATATTTCACCACAATTTAAAAAATGTAAATGATTGGGTACTATTCAAAGCTATGGATATACAGAAGAATATTTCACCAGTTTCTATTGATGAAGATTTTCAATTCCTGATGGTAAACTTCTGGATTTAATGGTATGAAATATATTAAAATGAAAGCTATTACTAAATTTCTTTTCAAATTTTGTACCACTTTACACTTCCAGTAATAATAAATAATGGCATGCATTCCCTCACTTATCAATAAAGCATGATTCATAGTTAAATGTTTTGCCAGTCTTTTGGTAGAAAAATTAATTCATTATTGTGTTAATTTACACATTATGAATCACTCAGTAAAGTTGAGCATTTGTCACCATTTTAAACATTTTTAATTTCCTTTCTAGACATTATTTTTTCATAAATTTGACCCAAATTTATAAAGGAATTTGTGTTTTTTTCTCATTATTTTTGAACAACTTTTTTTTAGAGAGGGAAGATAGCTGGAGAGAGGCAAAGACAAGAGAGAGAATCTTAAGCAGGCTCCACACCCAACGTGTAGCCCAACTCAGGACTTGATCTCAGAACCCTGAGATCATGACCTCAGCTGAAATCAAGAGTCAGTTGCTTAACCCGCTGAGCCACCCAGGAGGCCCAACAATTTTTTTTTTAATAGGTATATGAATCCTTCCATATATATTACAACTCTCTCTAGTCTGGTGCAATTTATTTTAACCATTTAAGGTTTTTGTTCTTTTATTATTTCAGTATAAACCTTAAGAAATAAACTTGAATCTGTCTGTAATTGCTTTCAAGTTTTGTGAGTTAGAATGTAATTTAATTTCTTGTGGTCAATTGTTCTATTCCTACTGCCTGGAAATGCCATCTTTCCATCTATGTTAGTGTTTTTTCTCTATACTCTATTCTGTTGTAGTGCTAAATTAGATTTTTTGGCACCAATACTGCTTCATTCCATATATTACATATTTAGAGTATGTTAAATGACCATCTAGCCCATTCTGCTTCCTTTTAACCAGGTGGTGGGTATTAGAGAGGGCACGGATTACATGGAGCACTGGGTGTGGTGCAAAAACAATGAATACTGTTATGTTGAAAAGAAATAAAAAAAATTAAAGGAAATTTCTCAGATACCTTTAGATATTTCTTTTTTTTTTAAGATTTTACTTACTTATTTGACAGAGATCACAACTAGGCAGAGAGGCAGGCATTGAGAAAAAGGGAAGCAGGCTCCCCACTGAGCAGAGAGCCCAACACAGGGCTTGATCCCAGGACCCTGAGATCAGGGTCCAAGCCAAAGGCAGAGGACCAACACACTGAGCCACCCAGACATCCCTCTTTAGAAATTTCTGTTCTCAATTTTGAAACCATCTTATCAAGCTCCATAAAAAAATTTGTTTTTTTCTTTTTAAAGATTTTATTTATTTATTTGACAGAGAGAGAAATCACAAGTACACAGAGAGGCAGGCAGAGAGAGAGAGAGGAGGAAGCAGGCTTCCTGCTAAGCAGAGAGCCCAATGCAGGACTCGATCCCAGAACCCTGGGATCATGACCTGAGCCAAAGGCAGAGGCTTTAACGCACTGAGCCACCCAGGTGCCCCTCCATAAAAATTTCCATTAAGATATTGATTAGGGGGTGCCTGGGTGGCTCAGTTGGTTAAGGAACCAACTCTCCATTTTGGCTCAGGTCTGTGATCTCAGGATTGTGGGATCCAGCCCATGAGGAGCTCCACACTCAGCAGGGAGTCTGCTTGAAATTTTCTCTCCCTTTCTCTCTGCCCCTCCCCCTGCCCCCTAAAATAAATAAATATTAAAAAAGAAAAAAGGTGTTGATTAGGGACCTTGCCTGTGTATGCCCCTAGCCAGCAGTTCTCCACTCACCCTGGCATCCAGTGAGGTGCGCCACACACTGGTGCCAATAGAGCAGACATGGGCAGCCATGGTGGCCAGGCTAGGACTGGTGCTGCTGCTTCTGGCACTGCTCCTGCCCACCCAGATTTCTTCAAATCAAACAACTGTTGTAACACTTTCAAGTAACTCCTCCCAGAATATCTGGACTGCCCCAAATCCAGCTAATACCATTACCACGGCAACTGGTGGTACTCTTCAGTCAACAGCTAGTCTCTTCATGATCTCGTTCACCCTTCTACATCTCTACTTTTAAGAGACTCAGGACAAGAAACATCTATACTTCCCCATCTCCTAAACCCAATCCAAACGGCATCTAGATATGCAGTGTGATAAGAAAAACACAAGTCTTCACTGAATCTGCTAATTCTGCTCCTTATTTTATCGACACAGAAAATGTTGAAGAACCTAAATTTGATTGGTTTGTAGAACATGTGAAGGGTCTACTGTCTAGATGATGAGTGTCTATTAAATCTACCATAGTTTCATGTACACAATTAAGAGACAAAATCCAAGATCAGTTAAGACATGATTTCTTTAAAGGTGGCTTAAAAAGTATGGACACATTGGGCCCCTGGGTGGTTCAATCAGTTAAACATTTGCCTTCAGCTCAGGTCATGATCCCAGGGTCCTGGGATGGAGTCCCACATCGGGCTCTCTGCTCAGCAGGGAGTCTGCTTTGCCTTCTCACTCTCCCTCTGTGTTCTCCCTCTTTCTCTCTCAAATAAATCAAAATCTTAAAAAAGAAAAAACCATAGACATGTAAAATAGAACCTTGAAAATGAGAATAGAGTTCTCCTTACCTAAATATAAAGGATGGGATATAAACAGATTCAGTTTTCATTTGGTTCATTAAATCTTTAAAACCATAAAACAGATAACACAAAAAGCTTCCATGATTCTATTTATACATATATTAGAAGGAAATTCCAGGTGTTACTGTAAATCCTCAGTGTGTTGTTTCAGCAGTCCTAGCTTAATGACCTATGTACTCTAGATAAAGTTTTACATTGTTAAGCTATCACTGTTTCTTAGGACTGAAGTCTTTCTTCTGAGGCTTTGGATTTAACACAGCACTTGATTTTTTATTTTTATTATTTTTTTTAAGATTTTATTTATTTATTTATTTGTCAGAGAGAAAGAGAGGGAGAACACAAGCAGTCAGAGCAGCAGGCAGAGGCAGAGAGAAGCAGGCTCCCTGCTGAGCAAGGAGCACGATGTGGGACTCGATTCCAGGACCCTGGGATCATGACTTGAGCTGAAGGCAGCGGCTTAACCAACTGAGCCACCCAGGCGTCCCTTGATTTTTTATATAGTAATTGATATGTGCCAGGGCAATGATGGATTGGGATCTATACCAGACTGAAGCATAATGAGTAGATTTATCTTATATACTTATCACCTATTCTTACTCAACTAGAGTGCGAGACTCATTTAGCTAAACTGAGAGTAGAACCACACTGACCTCAGCTAATTTCAGATTGCTCTTTATTTCCACAAATGTTAAATACTTTTCACAGTTTAAAAAACTATCTGTTTTGAGGCACCTATGTGGTTCAGTTGGTTAAGGGTCTGCCTTCAGCTCAGGTCATGAACCCATGGTCCCGAGATCCAGCCCCACATTGGGCTTCCTGTGGGGAAGAGCCCATTTCTCCCTCTCCTCCCCACTTGTGCTCTCTTACTATCCCTCTCTCTCTCTTTCTCAAATAAAATCTTTTTAAAAAATAAAAATGAAAAATGATCTGTTTTGAATGTAAAGTTGACAAATCTTGAAATTAAAAAGGCAAAATACGTATAGGAGCCAAAATTGTAAATGAAATATTTGGGAAGTGAAGACGAGAAGCTTACCTTAAATTCAGAAAAACTTTTATACTCTTTCTGCAAATACTTTAAAAACAAACAAACAAACAAAAACCTGATTCAGAATTGTCATATTTGGACACTTTCTGTTAGTATTTTTAGATAGTTTGAACCCGGTCCTAAGCCTAAAGTGGGCTTGAGTCAGAAAAGTAAATACTTTCACAACTGCCTAGATACAAAGAAAGCTTTTAAAACTAGACATTCTCAGTCTTTTGTTCACATGGCCATACACTGATGCTTAGATGTTCCAATATTTAATATAGCCACAGTAGTCTTGATAACCAAAGTCGTTTTTTCCCATCTTTAGGAACCTATACTGCAACAACCATATTCAGCAAATCTCTAGCTACTATGTGTGTGAATAAACATTCTACTGGATTTCATTCCTGAATGCTGTACACCTATTTTGGATTGTATATTGTGTTTGTGTATTTATGCTTGGGTTCATTGTAATTTCTCATGTTTTGGAATTGACTTGCTTTGAACGCAAACTGTAAATAAAAAGAAATGGTTGAAAGAACAAAAAAGGATGTTGATTAGGATTAAACTGAAGTTATACAGTTATTTGGAAGGGGAGATTAACATTTTTCTAGTATTTAGTAATTTATCTCAAGAATATAATATGCTTTCATTTTTAATTTCAATTTTTTAAATTAAATTTTAGTTAACATATAGTGTAATGTTAGTTTCGGAAGTAGAATTTACTGACTCATCACTTATATATAACACCCACCATCCATGGCAACAAGTGCCCTCCTTAATTCCCATCAACCATTTAACTCATCCCTCCGCCCACCTCCCCTCCAGCAAAACCTGTTTTTTCCTCTATAGTTAAGAGTTTGTTTTATGGTTTGCCTCTCTCTCTTCTTCCCCCTATGTTCATCTGTTTCATTTCTTAAATTCCACATATGAGTGAAATGATCATTATGCTCTTTAGTACACTTCTATAATTTATTTCATATAGTTTTTACACATTTCAGGTAGATATATTCTTAGGCATTCTGTATATTTTGAGGATCTTATATATAGGATCTTTTAAAATGCAATGTTGACATTTCATTTCTTATTTGCTTTAAAACACATTTAATGGTTGCATCTTAATCTTATATTCTTCCAGCATACTGAAATGGTTTATACAATGTTTTTTTTTCCAGTGGATTTTTCAAAATGTACTTTTTTCTTTTTTACAAATGACACTTTTGGTTTTTTGTTATACTACTTATTTCTTATTCATATTTTGTTCCATTTGCTAAGTACAACAGTACAATGTTGTACAGTACCTATGTTAGAGGACATTTTTGCCTTTATTTACTTTAATAGCTATGCTCTTACTATCTTTTCATTAAGTATTTATCCTTTTTGAAGCAGAGCTCTTTTGGTCAAGGAAATACCTTCTATTCATACCTTGACCAAAGTTTTATCAGAAATGACCGTTGGAATGCAAGTTGGCACAGCCACTTTGGAAAATAGTGGGGAGGTTCCTCAGAAAATCAAAATAGAGCTAACCTATGATCCAGCAATTGTACTACTGGGTATTTACCCCAAAGATACAGATGTAGTGAAAAGAAGGGCCATATGCACCCCAGTGTTCATAGCAGCAATGTGCATAATAGCCAAACTCTGGAAAGAGCCCAGATGCCCTTCAACAGACAAATGGATAAAGAAGATGTGGTCCATAGGTACAATGGAATATTACTCAGCCATCAGAAAGGAAGAATCCCAGCTTTTGCATCAACATGGATGGGACTGGAGGAGATTATGCCAAGTGAAATAAGTCAAGCAGAGAAAGTCAATTATTAAATGGTTTCACTTACTTGCAGAACATAAGGAAGAGCATAGAGGACATTAAGAGAAGGAAGTGAAAAATGAAGGAGGGTGGGAATCGGAGGAGGAGATGAACCATGAGAAACTGTAGACTCTGAGAAACAAATTGAGGGTTTTAGAGGGGAGGCATGTAGGGTGATGGGTTGGCCCAGTGATGGGTATTAAAGAGGGCACAGATTGCATGGAACACTGGGCGTTACACGTAAACGGTGAATCTTGGAACACTACATCAAAAACTAATGACGTACTGTATGGTGACTAACATAACATAATAAAAAATAATTTTAAAAATTCCAACAGCACCATTTACTAATAATAAAAATAAGACTACCAAATCCTTTTAAAGAAAGAAAGAAAATAAATGACTGTTTAATTTTTAAAATTTTCTGTCATTTTTTGATCATGAAAATTTTCTGTTAATGTAGCTGATTGTCTTAATAAAATCTTATTCTTTAAAATACAGAAAAGAGGGGCACCTGGGTGGCTCGGTCGGTTAAGCTTCTGCCTTTGGCTCAGGTCATGATCTCAGGGTCCTGGGATGGAGCCCCACATCAGGCTCTCTGCTCAGCGGGGGGCCTGCTTCTCCCTCTCTCTCTGCCTGCCTCTCTGCCTACTTGTGATCTCTCTGTCAAGTAAATAAATAAAATCTTTTAAAAAAATACAGAAAAGAACAATGAATACTATAACAAATGCCCATAAGGTCACTGCAAAACAACAACAACAACAACAACAACAACAAAACCTTTTAACATATTAATACATTTTTCCAGGTGCTTTTTCCAACTTTATGCTCTAAGTAAATCACACAAGATATATCTCTGTTCACAGTTGGCATGATTTTATATATAGAAAATCCTAAGGAATCCATTAAAAAAAACTATTAGAACTAATAAAGAAGCTCAGCAAAGTTTCAGGACACAAGATCAACATGTAAAATTTTTATAATTTTCCATTGCTAGTTGCTCACCTCAAATAAGCTTACCTACATAGACATATATGCATGGAAGAATCTGGGGAAAAGGGAATTCAGTGTTTGTTAACTGCTCTAGAATTCAGTACCTGTTTTCAGGACACAGGTGCATATATTCAAATAACAACATTGGTGAACACTTGGTATGTGCTGGGCACCATTGGTGTGCTTTCCATGTATTAAAGCATTAATGTGTTAGCTTATCAACACATAGTCACAGAGAGTATTATCATTCCCTTTTCACAACTGAGAAAACTGAGGTAGAGAGTAGTTAAGTAACTTGGTCACATACATAGATTAGCAAAGCCAAGATTATGTATTTTCTTTCCTCAAAAGAGAGCTGAAAGAGTTTCTTTGAAGAGGAGGTGAAGAAGAGCACCAGACTCAGAGCTACAAGAACCAAGTCAGGTGCTTGGGTGCAGTCGGTTAAGCATGAGACTGTTGGTTTCCACGTAGGTTGCAATGTCAGGGTTCTGAAACCTGGTACTGGTATTGGCTCTGTGCTCAGCAGGGAGTCTGCTTGGGATTCTCTCTCTCCCTGTGCCTGCCCTCCACGCTCTCCCACCCCCCATCTCTTTTTCTCTCTCTCCCTGTCTCTGAAATAAATAAATCTTAAGAAGGAAGGAAGAAAGGAAGGAAAGAAAGAAAGAAAGAAAGGAAGGAAGAAAGAAAGAGCGAGCAAATGAGTCTTTCCTCTTGCTCCTCCCCTAGCTAGCCGTGTGACCTTGGATGGACAATTTATTTCTCTAAAACTCTGGCTCTTCATCTATTTAAAAAAAAAAAAGAAGAAGAAGAAGAAAAAGGAAGTTGGACTAAGTGAAAGCTAAGGCTCCCACTACCTCTTATTCTCTTACACCGGTCTTACGTTGTGCCTGATTTCTGATTTACAAACCTTTCCTCTTTCCCAGACACAAGGGGAAAGAAGAGGGCCAGGAGAGGACAGCCACTTACTTGTCATGACAAGAAATAGGAGAAACAGAAACAGGACCGCATGTCGCTTGCACAAGTTGCTGCTTCAGCCAGTGATGGGTTTAGGTGAAAAGCACAGTTATAATTAGAGCGGCCTGAATGCTCCACCAGCCACAGTGAGCACAGCTGGATCTGCTGACTGCAAGCACACGAGTCTGAGTGGCCACTCTGGCCTTGAAAATGATCCTTCTTAAATGGATTTTCCCCCTTCCTCAAGGGAGAGAAAGCCTATTGATATAAAAGCTCACTTCCCTTCCGGCTTCCTCCTGCTAAACGCTGCCCCAGTGGAGACCAAGTGTTGATAAATACGGGAGAAAGAAAAAAATCGTAAGCTGAGCCTGGTCACATTGCCCCTTGTGATATAGTTTTATTTTTAACTTCGAAACACTTCAACTATTTCTGCTGAAGTTTTCTCTGCTTCCCCCGCTTCCTTAACAGAACTCTGTCCTCTGCTGCAGCAGATGCACCCCAGCCACTTCTTGGGATCCCAGCCACACAGTCAAGGGACACAGGTGCAGCGGATGCTGACTCAGCTCGTGCAATCAAGGTAAGCCTTTCAAAGGGGAGCAGGTGAACCAAGGGGGCGTTTGGAGTGGTGAACATGGAGATAGAGGCTGGGCTGTGCATCACCTTTTTGCTCTGAGCAAGAAGATGGTTAAGCAAATTAGTTACCTGTGATGGAGAAAGCAGTTGGCTCTGAGAATAAGACCCAGCCATATGGAAACTCTTGTTTTAAATCTAAAATGTTGGAGCAGGAAGAAATTACCTGCTTTCAGGCAGCTTACGTTCTTTCTTTTACAACCAACAGAACGGGGCTATCTGAGCTCTCTAAAGTTACACAGTAGAGATGGGGGCTTGGGGAGGGCGGAGGAGGTGGTGAGGAGGTAGGTGGAAGGGCTAGAACCCAGGATTTCTATTTTTTAAACTCCAAATGCTGTGATCTTTTCATGGATATACATTGACTGTGTTAACTGCAAGTCATTCTTGCGTGCACACCGTTTTATGTACCTTAAATTCCAACCCCCGTGTCACGCTTCTGGTTAACGGGGCACAGTTATATTCACTGCATGCACTGTTTACACTTAGTCTGTAGAGCGTAAGATCTGTTTTTCTCTAACAATATTCCCTAAATGTGGTTCTCTCCTTCCCAAATCTCTGGACTCCAAAACGCACCCAGAGAATAGAAGTGCAAATATTTTACAAATTGAAAAACTTACACAGGCTTTTGCATGCAAACCAAAAATTATCACAGGCTTGAAGCTTGTACATCCAGAGGGAAAAAAGGAAAATGATTAACAATACTTGAGGTATTGAAAGCTTTAAAATGTAGGTTATTTCTAGTTTTTTAAATAACTGCATAGTGTTACATGCACAAATAAATTGTCAGGGATAAGTGAGCAGTGTTTATCTTCTTGTTTTCCTCTCGGCCTCGCTTTAATGTTTATAGTTCAGCTAAGGACATCCTAGGAAGTGGCCTATGCAGCAAAAGGGATTCTGTACACTCTGAACTTTGCGGTCTACAGGCTAAAGCCACCAATGCCAAGTAAAAGGAGACCTACCCAGATACCCTAACTCCTGGATTCCTTCCTTTCTGCCTCTGTAACCTCCAGACATATCCCATAACTGTGCTGTGGATGCCTAGGTTATAATTATGCTGGTTTGCTAGGCACAGTGCATTGGGTATAATTGCCTAACTTCATTTAATTTTGTCAGGGTTTTCATGGCACCAAGGTCTTCAAGGTATATGCTGGGATGCTGTCCTAGTGAGACTGGGGCATGTTGATTTAGGATAGCCAAGCAGACAGGCTGACTCACAGCTACCCCTAGATAATCTGGCTAATTAGCACTTTCTTGGCCAATACAAAATATTAATTTAAAATACCGATACTAATAACAGAAGCACCATATATGAGAATTAACTAGGATATAATGAAAATGCAGGAATCATTGCCTAGAAGCCCAAGATTATGGACCCAGATGTGGACATTATCATCAGCCAACTGCTTGTGTTAAAATCTTGAGCAAAGGGATTGTTTTAGTATTTCACTTTATACATTTTCTTTCCTTAGAACTAAATATCATCATAGCAGGGAAACAATTTAACAATATATAATTAAAGTAACTAATTAATTGGCTGGGCAACAGATTAAGAGCTAAAGAATATCTCTGATCTTTAACTTTTGACCTTGTCACTTCCACTGAAGTTAAAGCTCAGGAATAAATAATTATCACCAGGGACAACCACATGAGGAGGCAAAATAGTTAGTTGCTGACATCATGTCAAGGTTGCTGAAAGGGTCCCTTGCCTAAAAATATCTCCCTGACATCAACCCTGTTTGCCTACTAATTTTAAAATTATAGTAAAGAATGTTAAAGCTATTATCTGTTAATCCCATTCTCTTTTGCTTGTGTCAGTGATTTAAATATATTTGCTATATGCCTTCTCATGACCTTGTTGGCCAGTGACACTCAGGCTCCACCTCTTCCTCATTCTTCCAGGCTCTGCCCTATTTTGCCCTTGGTACCATCTAAGCTGCCCCCATGCCCTTGGCCACCACCCCTACACAGGCAGCTCTGTGTGGCATGTGGTTTCCAAAGAATTCTCACTATTACATCAAGGTGAGAAGCAAAGGCAAGACACTTTACCTCTCTGGGCCTCAGTTTCTCTTGCAGTAAATGAAGAGATTAAACTAGACACTTTCCTTTCAAAGGGAGGTCCTTTGACCATCAACTTTGCCTGGAGTGTGTTATGGATGAGAAGACTCTCAGACCACACCCCCATTCTGCCAGATTAGAATCTGCATTTTAAAAAGATTGCCCAGGTGATTCCTATATACGTTGAAGATTCAGGAGCTCCAGAGCAGAGGATCTGTGGTTATGCACCTGACCCAGACTTCTGATTTATGACTGTAAGGGTTTCGAACAAGTGCTATAACCTCCTGAAAACAATTCTGGCAGCTGAGTGTCTATTATAACTTGAACCCGAAGAAGTCTTTTCCATTCAGTTAATGCTCCATTCACCTTATAACATTGAAAACATTTCTCTTTCTTCCTTTTTTTTTTTCAAAGTTTTTTTTTTTATTAATTTTATTTTTCTTAAACATATATTTTTATCCCCAGGGGTAAAGGTCTGTGAATCGCCAGGTTTACACATTTCACAGCACTCACCATAGCACATACCCTCCCCAATGTCCATAACCCCAACCCCCCCCCAAGCCCCCTCCCCTTCTCTTTCTTCCTTAAAAAAAAAAAGCCCCAGGGGGGTGCCTAGGTGGTTCAGTAGGTTAAGCTTTGGAGTCCTGATTTCTACTCAGGTCATGATATCAGGGTCATGGGATTGAGTCCCACATCGAGGTCCAGCTCATGCTGAGCATGGAGCCTACTTGGGATTCTCTCTCTCCTTCTCCCTCTACCCACCCAACCACACTCGAATGCATGTGCTTTCTCTCTCTCTAAAAAGAAAAAAAAAAAAAGCCCCAAATTAGCATACATTTGACATCATTACACTTTCCTCCTAAATTTGTTTCAAATTGGTCTCACAGCTCTCTCAAAATGCTGCTTTCTTTAGGGTTCTATTCAATTTCATTCATTTCAATGCTATTGAATAAACATTCAGTGCTAGGAGCACCTTAGATGTACTCACTCTCTCAGTCTCTCAGAAACTATTTTGTACATTCTTTGGGGAGCATTTTTGTTCTCCCTTGATGTTCCAGTCAGAGCTCTTTTCCTGCCTGAATACACTCTCCTGGCTGGGTAATTTCTGCTTCATTTATGGCCTTCATCCCTGAGCACACCATCCCAGCAACTTCCCTTTGGAGGAACTGATTCTGCAGCCCATCACAAGAAAGAAGCCAATTTCAACTGACACCTTCTTTTTTTTCCTTAATGAACAGAATAATGTATGTAGGGAAATAATAAAAATGACAAACCTGCACCTAGGAAACAAAGATGCCTCAATCTGCCTCTGTGGCATCTGAAGGATCCTCCAGCCTGGATGCAGTACTATTTGAGTTCCTAGGAGCTGAAGGAATGAATGTGGTGAATACAAGGTGCCCAAGTGGGGCGAGTTCAGGGGGACTCACACTCTTAAAGGAGTAAGACTTTCCTTAAATGGGGTTTGAAGATTATTAACCTGGCAGTGGAATATAAGATACATTCGAGTGAGGGAGAACTGGACATGGAAAGGCCAGCCAAGACCTGCGTGAGTGATGCAATGGGAAGACAAAGAGACCTGGACATGGAGGTGACCATGAGAATGACCTTCCTCTTAGGGGAAGGATGAACAACTGAGTGACCCTTTCCCTACTTTATCTCATTTGTCATAATCCTATGGGTTATTATGAACTGCACTTTATGGATGAATAAATTAGCTTTAGGGAGATTAACTTGTCAAAAATTACATAGCTAACACATGAGAGTGTTCGTTAGTTTACTTTATATTGGGAGTGTCAGATAAGGTCTCTTGTGGAGGTAACATATCAGCTGAAATCTGAAGAGCAAGAAGGAGCCCATAACACAAAGAAGAAGGAGTGAATTTTGGTAGAAAGAATAAGCATAAAGGCCCTACACAGGAATAAGTGACAATGCTGGAGCAAAGTGCTCAAGGGTAAGGTGAGGTAGAGGAGGCCAGCGGTGGACGGCATCGGAGGGGACACTCATGCAGGGCCTTGTGGACCAAGATAAGGAGTCAGAGTTTATTCCTTGTGATGGGAATCCACTGGAGATATAGGAAATAGTGACCTAGTGTTAAAATTGTTGAAATCTTTCTCAAACTCCACATATGACTGGAATCATAGGGCATTTGTCTTTCTCTGACTGACTTATTTTGCTTAACGTAATACAATCTAGCTCCATCCACATTGTTCAAATGGCAGGATTTCATTTTTTGATGACTGAGTAATATTCCATTGTGTATATATATTTACCACATCTTCTTTACCCAATTATAAGTTGATGGATAGTTGAGCTCTAAAGGAAAAAAAAAAAAGGAAAGAAGGAAACAAGCCATAAGAGACTCTTAACGATAGAGAATAAACCGAGGGTTGATGGTGGGAAGTGGATAGGGGATGGGCTAGATAGATGGATGATGGGTATTAAAGAGGGCACTTGTTTTGATGAGCACTGGGTGTTGTATATAAATGATGAATCACTGAACTCTACTCCTGAAACCAAATTTGCACTGTATGTTAACTAAAATTTTTTTTTAAAAGTTGTTGAAATCACTCCTTCTGCTGGTGAATATAGATTATGGAGCACTAGATGGGAGGGGTGAGACTAATTATAGTCTTTTGCACCAGAGCGGATAAGGAATGATGGTGCTTGGACCCAGGCAGTGGTGGTGGAGATGGAAAGAAATGGACAGAAGTGCCCAATGCCCTTTTGGGACTTTCCCCAAGGCCTTCCTACCTAACTTATTCCTATGTAGGGCCCTGTACTAGATCTTTTGTGATTGGGGGCACAAAATTGACCAGCTTCTAGCTCAGTGGTTCTTAAACTTGAGTTTACAACAGCATCAGTTGGATGTAATTGTTCTGATTCAATAGCTCTGATTTGTAGGGCCCAATAATTTATATTTCTAACCAGTTCCTGGGTAATACTGACATTGTGGGTCAGGTTACCACACTTTAAAGGCCATTGTTCTAGCTGACTCTCCTTTTCATATTAACTTACTCCTTTCTGAGTGATCAACACAGCACCACAACCTGCATCAAATGTTCCTCCTTTGCCAGGTTCTTAATGATCCTCTATTTCTGTAAAGAAATGTCCATCCTTTAAACTCATGAACCTGGTCCTTCCATCTATTCGTATTCCCCTTAAACTACATCCAGTGCAACCAGTAAAATCTAGGTCTATGTAGATTTTTTAAAAATGCTAAAGTCTAAATTATATTATTTTGACTGCTATCTCCTCCATCCAGGGTAACTTTAAGACATATTTTGGGGAGAGTGTTTTACAGTGTTTTGACCATAGACTTGGTTGAAGTTGATTTTTAAGAGGAGGGGATGTATTGCCTTTTCAGACAGGAAGTAAGAATTTAAAGG
Organism: Lutra lutra; assembly: GCF_902655055.1. Classification (NCBI taxonomy): domain Eukaryota; kingdom Metazoa; phylum Chordata; class Mammalia; order Carnivora; family Mustelidae; genus Lutra; species Lutra lutra. The sequence continues at coordinate 124,294,830 of NC_062278.1, read as the reverse complement.
TGAACATAGGAACAAAGAAACTAAAGGAGGAAATAGCACCTGGATAAAAATACATTGTTTCAGGCATAGAATTTTGTCAACTTTTCCACAGTAAAGAATTTCTATAATGTACATGCCTTAATTTAATAGATTTTCCAGTTTAAATTTCAGAATATGTATTATATTATAGATTTTAATACTAAAAATGTTACTTTCATATGGGTACTACCTCCAACACAAAGCCATGGGACCTGGATACTTTTCATATTTCCTCTATCCAGATGGGACACAATATGGGATGTGGCCCAGAGGAGGACAAAAAAAAAAAAAAATCATCATGAGGATGAAGGTGCTTTCTATGAATTTCCTATGAATGAAGAATATCCAGCTCCTCTACAATCTGGAAATATTATAGATGTATATACCTTTCTGTGCCCAGCTGGAGGAAGAGAGGCTCTCCTCTGATGGGCTCTAGTCATGGGCTTGCTTTCTTCCCAAATCACAGGGATAGACCACATGTCTCTGAGGGTCTCTGAGGGATGCAGCATGATATACCAAAGAGTACAGGGTCTGAAACCAGATAAACTAAGGTATCTTTGTGTTCCACTGTAAATGAAAAGAGTAATACCCATGTCTCATGGTCATTGTGAGAATTAAATGAGATGTTATGTAAAGAACATGGTAGAAACTAAAATCTTACTACTCTTTCTCCCTGACATCTAAAATGTATAAAAATCACTCAATCTAGGACAGTCAGACAAACACTGTGGAGGATAAGGATCCAGTCCTTACACTGAAGTGGAGATTAGGAGAACAAGGCATCCTGTGTCACAAGATAACTGTAATTTGATCATCTTGGAGCAAGGCCAACTGGCTACAACCTAATATGATCAACCAAATATCTATGTTTGTGTGGGACTAAGAGGTTTCCTGGGATCTGGAACTTTCAGAACTAAAACTAAGAGAGTCCCAGGCAAACCAGAACGATGGCCATACTGCTTTTTACTCAGCAATAATTAGACAATAAAGAATTTGGATGTCCTTTATCTCAGTGGGAACAAATTCCTGTAGATATACAACAGAAGGTTCAGATATGAGTCTTTATGCCTCCAAAGAGTGGTCTCCACTTACTGTGTCTTTCTGCTCAGCACATGTCCTCTCTCAAAGTCACTTATTTGGTATAGCTCCAGAGCCTGGCAGAAGATCTTTAAATAGCATCATTAAAAACAAAACAAAACAAAACAAAACAAAACAAAAAAACAGCATCTTTACCAGGTGGTGGGTATTAGAGAGGGCACGGATTGCATGGAGCACTGGGTGTGGTGCAAAAACAATGAATACTGTTACACTGAAAAGAGATAAAAAATTAAAAAAAGAGAGAGAAATGCAAAATTTGCACTCTAGAAAAAAAATAAAAACCAGCATCTTTGTGGCCTGTGTGAATTGTTTTTCTTTTCTCTTAAAGGAATATTTTCAAATAACTTCGAAGACGTGGGGAGCAACAGGGCTCCACCACAAATGTTTCCAACTTCAATAGCACTGTTCACAAGAACCTTTCTTGTAATGCTGAAGGATAAGAACTGATTGATCTTGGAGTTCCTCACCACTGTCCCTCCAGCCAGACATATCCCTGCAGCTGGGACAGAGTTCTCTCCACACATACAGAGCACACAGAACTAGCTAGACCTGCTTTTCCCTTCCCAGAAACTATCTCAACTTTGTGACAGAACCAGGCTGGCCTGCTGCTGGTAGCTTCTTTCATGTAGCCGTATTGTATTTGCAACCTACCTTTTCTTTCCCACTTAAAACCCAGTGCGGGGGGATGCCTGGGTGGCCCAGTGGGTTAAGCCTCTGCCTTTGGCTCAGGTCATGATCTCAGGGTCCTGGGATCGAGCCTTTCAGGGGCTCAGCAGGGAGGCTGCTTCCCCCTCTCTTTCTGCCTGCCTGTTTGTGATCTCTCTCTCTCTGTGAAATAAATAAACTCTTAAAAACGAAACAAAACCAGTAGGGGACTCTGAATCATCCAGAATCCTTCTTTATTCATGAGTGTCTTTTATGCAAGAAAGCAGATGAGCACATTCTCCCAGCCAGGGCACAGGCCCTGCTAATATTGGAACATGTGTTTAATGGCTTTCCTCTCCTCTCCAAGCAAATACCACATTTCGAATGGCAAGTGTCCCATTGCACAACTAAAATGCCACATTTGTTCTGACAAGAGCTCTTTGGGGAACCACCATGAGCAATGGCATTGTTAGCATTGTTCTTAATCTTGAGGCAGCATTCAAGGTTATTGCTCACCCTTTCCCTTACATCAGGCCACATGGTCCTGACTCTTCTCTCTCTGGTCTCTCCTTCTCTGGCTTTACTTCTCCCTACTGTCATAGTGGTCATACTCAGCTATGTACTTCATGGCTCAGATGCCTATCCCATGTTCTTCTTTCCCCAGTTATGGCTTCCTCTCTCACTTTTAAGTGACTAATTCTCAAATCGGCATCTTTCCATTCTACCCTCCTCTTCCCATCCCCATGATCTGTCATCACCTTAAGCAAACTTGTATTAAACTTATGGGGCTCATCTCCCCCCTAAAAAACCAATTCCTTCTTCAGACTTCTATTTTTCTCAGAACTAAATGATTCAAAATCTTGGCATCAAATCTGACTCCTCTTTTTTTGCCATCTCCAGCTGGAAACAAAAATGCTGTGATTCCCTTGGGATGCCTGCCCTCGGCCTCATCTTGTATAGCTCCACTACCATCAGTCCAACCCCCGCAGCTTCATTGCACTCTCCATGAAGCAGTTTCTTGCTCTGTCCTTCCATGGCATCAATCCACAGTGTTAAATGGTCCCTTATTGAGCACCAAATAATTCCAGATGTGTTAGCCTCATATTTACAAATTTTCACAGCAAGTCCTCAGTGGACTTTTCCCCCCAGGTGTGATCAATCTGGGATATAGCAGGAGCCTAACTGAATGTTCAGTTTTATGTTAGAAGGTCCAGGAGCTAGACTCTTGCGTCCAAAAGATGTCATCTTTCCCTATCTTATTCTGCTCCTTCTCAGTCCTGCCCTCACAGCCCTCCCCTCTGCTCAATTCCCTCTCCGGCTTTAACACCTTCATTTATCTTTTCCCAGGGCCCTGAATCTGCTTGTTGTTCTCACTTGCAACTTCTCACCTGCCTCCTGATTCAAGCTCTTAGGGGTATAGAACTATCTGCCACAATCCCTCTTTCACACTCAGTAGTAAGAATCAGACGGGTAATGTGTTAAGGACATGAATTCCAGACACATCCCTCACTTAACCCAGAGATGCAGTCAGTCACTGCTATGCAGACATAGCAGTGCTGTCAGATAGAACTTTCTATGCAGATGGAAATGCTCTATGCCGTGTTGTCCAATAGAGTAGCTACTAACCATATGTGACACCTGAAACTTGAAAGGTAGCTAGTATGACCAGGAAACTGAATTATTAATTTTATTCCATTTTTATTAAATTTAAATAGCCATAGTGGCTGCCATTTTTACAGTGCAGATTTATAGATTTAACACACATCACAGCTGAGTCTACTGAGCACAGGTGTTTAAGAACTACTTAAACAAGCAGTTCAGGTAATGCTTATTCTCCCTTACTAGCACACTGCAGATAGTCAGCAAATGTTTGTTGAAGGAATGGATGAACAAATGAATACAGGAACAAATCAGAATACAATTTCCTTGAGACATAAGGCTGTCTCTTCTAGGAAAAAAAAGTTGAGGGGACTTTTCCAAATTGAAAGAGTTTAAGAAGACTTACCAACCAAATGTAATAAATTGACATTAAATGTATTCTGGCTCAAAAGTTAAAAGTTTTTGGGGATGCCTGGGTGGCTCAGTTGGTTAAGCCGCTGCCTTTGGCTCAGGTCATGATCCCGGGGTCCTGGGATCGAGTCCCGCATCGGGCTCCTTGCTCAGTAGGGAGCCTGCTTCTCTCACTGCCTCTGCCTGCCTCTCTGCCTGATTGTGTGTGCTCTCTCTCTCTCTCTCTCTCTCTGGCAAATAAATAAAATCTTTTTTAAAAAAGTTAAAATTTTTTAAAAATATAAAAGACTTTTTTGGCATTTTGGGGACAATTGGATAAATTTGAACACAGGTAGCATATTACACAATATTAGGAAATATCTTTTAGTGTTCTTAGGTGAGATAATGTTATTGAAGTTACAAAGGAAAATGTCTTTAATCTTAGGAAATACATGCTGAAGTACTTAGGGATGAGGTGTCATTATAACAGCAACTTATTTTTAAGTGGTTTGACAAAAACTGCGTGCGTGCACGTGTGTGTGTGTGTGTGTGTGTGTGTGTGTGTGTGTGTAGAGAGAGAGAGGGAAATATTGAAAGCAAAAGTGGCAAAATGTTAACTTTTGGATCTAGGTAGAATACGTGGGTATTCATTGTATACATTCTTTGACCTTTCTTATGTATTCAAAATTCTTTAGAAAGTTGAAGGAAAATTCATCCACAATGAACTGACAAATTCTAAAGTAAAATAAAATAAAATTTCAAAATACTGCATTTTCTGACTTTTGGGTGCTAACACCAGATCACCCAGCCACCCCACTCCTCTCCATCCCAGACTGACACAAGGCTGACATTATGCTACAAATTCCCTAGACCAGGTGATACATGCTGGCAAGCTACAGATCCTATGTAACTTGCATACATGTTTTTCCTTGGCCCAAATAGAGGGTTTTCTTTAGAAAAATTAAGTTAGTTGCCAACTTGAAAATTCTAAGGATTTCTATGTTGATACATTATATAACAAAAATTTTGCAATATAATTAAATATAAAATACTTATTTCATAATAGCAAACATGCATAGGTCATGTCTATGAGACAAGTACCATTCTAAGAGTTTCAGGTATATAAATCATTTACTCCCCACAACAGCACTATGAGATAGGTATTATTATTGTAATCTGTTTTCAGATAAGGAAAATGATGAACAAGGACATTAAGGAACTTTTTCAGTTTTACAACTACTGACTCCTAGTGCTGGGTTAAATCTTGTATAATCTGCCTCCTAACCACTATACTATATTACCACTCACAAAACTCTGCATCTCCAGTTTCTCTGGAAAAATCAGATGATCTGGTAACATATTCCCACATGGGACCAATTGACCAGAGCCAAGGAGCTAGATTCTCCTGAAGGCAGGGCATCTTCTCTTCTGCTTGCTAGAATCCCCACCTGGCCTGCTTCTGGGTCCTTGAGGTCTGACCCCTGCTCTAGCCATGGCACACCTGAATTTACCATGTTGAAGGACAGATGGTAGATATATCACAGATACTTGTACACTGCCCCAGACCAACCTGGATATCAGGTTATAGGCATGAAGCTCTAGTGGGAGAGAAAGCTAGAAGGTTAACCTGGGCCAGAAGACCATGTGGCAGTGATAGAATGTATGGATGTGTGGAATGTCAGGATAAGTGTTGGTAAGCAATGGAGAAAATTACAAGAAACAGAAGGTACATATCCCATGGCTGTTAAGATGCCCATTAGAAGGCAGTGTGGTCAGTGAGAAGAGTGTGGGCTAGCACAGCCCAGGATTCCATTGCTTAGCAGCTCTATCACCTTGGACAAGTTACTTATCTTCTCCAGCTTCCATTTCCTGGACTATAAAGTGGGGCAATGACATTTTATCTCCAGGTGGTGAAAGGATTTAAATAAGAGTATGCAAAGTCTCTATGACTCCTGTTCATATATATAACAAAAATACTTTTCTTACTAATCATTAATATTTTCATGTTTTTCCCTAGATTTACAAAGCAAGAAGAAACTAGGAAGCTATGGTAAGTACCAGGTAATTATTGGATCTTCATCTTTCAAGGGTCCAGATCTGGCTGGCTTCATCTGACCTGTAGCCCAAACAGCTGGCAGATTTGCCCTTATGGTTGATGATATTTATTGACTTTGGGCCAAACCAGAGATGATAGAGCAGAGTCTAGAAGAAATTGACATGGAGTAGGGGAAAACCAGGGAGCTGAGAAAGATTTGTGAGCAAAGATTTTTAGTAAAACTTTAAAAATGAAAAACCCAAATATCCAGCAATACACTAAGTGGCTGACAATTCCTTCCTTCAGCAAACTGAGTACCTATGATGGTCCAGGTGCTGGGGATGCAGATGTGAACAAAACTAGACATGGCCCATGTCTTCCCAGCACTGGATAGATAGCTGGTTAAATGAATGACATCACACTCACTCTGGAATGTTACACTATCATTAAGAAGACAGTTTGCAAAGAATCAATAAAACAGTGTGATCTCATGTTATAATAGAGAGTTACAAAGCAGGGTGCAGAACTGTATTTATAGTATTAACTGGGTCATATAAATCACCCATAATCTATAACTCAAAACAATTATCAACAGTGTAGTCCATTATATTCAGGTTTTTCTTTTTCTATTCTAAACACATCTACTATATTCATAGAATAAACTATTAGAAAATGAAGAAGAGTGTTGGTAGTTGTTATTCTTGGGTTGTGGGATTATGAGTGCTTTTTGCTTTCTTCTCTATGATTTTCTAGATTGTCCAAGGTTCCTATAATAAGGATGTATAAACAGGAAATAAGTCAATTAAAACACAGTCACAGTCATGCATAGGACTTCTCTTCCCCATTTATTTTCTCTTTCTCCTTGCTGTTGGTTTCTCTAGGGCAGAGCACGCAGGCCTCTACCTGGGCAGCACAGGCATTGTGAGAAATGCTTCAACCGTCACTGCCACATTCCTGTGGAGCCTGATGTCTCCTGTCTGGTGATAAACTGTCACCTGTCCTGTGGTGCCACCTTCCACATGTGCAAAGAGGCAGAGCATGAGCTCCTCTGCCCTCTGGAGGAGGTTCCATGCCTCAACTCTGAATATGGCTGTCCCCTTTCCATGTCCCGCCATAAGCTGGCCAAGCACTTACAAGTGTGCCCCGCCAGTGTGGTCTGCTGCTCCATGGAGTGGAATCGCTGGCCAAATGTGGACTCTGAAACAACCCTTCATGAGAACATCATGAAAGAGACCCCCAGTGAGGAGTGTTTGGACACAGCTCTTGCCCTCCAGGACCAGAAGGTCCTTTTTAGATCTTTGAAAATGGTAGAACTTTTCCCAGAAACTAGAGAGCCCACTGAAGAGGAACCTACTATGAATGGTGAAGCCAGCTGGGAGGAAATGGGAGGAGCAGTGGGTGGAGCAGAAGCCAGTTTGGTACCACATGGAGCCTTATCAGCAACTAATGGAGAGATGGTAGAACTGAGTCAAGAAGAACGAGAGGTGTTAGCCAAAACCAAAGAAGGGATGGACCTGGCCAAGTTTGACAAGTGGGAAAATATATTCAGCAAAGAGCATGCAGCCTCTGCTTTAACAACCTCATCAGTAGGTTGTGAGAGTAAGAGTGGGTACAACCCAGGGAAAGAACAGTTTTCTAGTGACAATAACATGGTAGGAGAGGAGACTCTCAAAGAGAAAGAACCACAGGAAACACAGAAGCAGCAGGACTTTCATGCAGCCCTGGAAACAACAGGGCTCGCGCCTTGGCAGGATGGTGTTCTGGAAAGACTGAAAACAGCTGTGGATGCAAAGGACTATAATATGTATCTGGTACACAATGGGAGGATGCTTATTCACTTTGGTCAGATGCCTGCTTGCACACCTAAGGAGAGAGACTTTGTTTATGGCAACCTTGAGGCTCAGGAAGTGAAGACTGTTTACACCTTCAAAGTTCCTGTGAGCTACTGTGGGAAGCGGGCTCGTGTTGGAGATGCCATGTCCAGTTGTAAGCCAAGTGAACACAAGGCAGTAGACACTTCAGATTTAGGGATCACGGTGGAGGACCTACCCAAATCAGATCTCATTAAGACCACCCTCTTGTGTGCTTTAGAAAGAGAACTTAAAGGTCATGTCATCTCTGAATCCAGGAGCATTGATGGGCTGTTCATGGATTTTGCTACACAGACATACAATTTTGAGCCAGAACAATTTTCCTCTGGGACAGTGCTGGCTGACCTCCTAACCAATGCCAACCCAGGAGGGCTCCATGTGGAACTCCACAGTGAATGTGTGACCAGGAGACACAACAAGAGCAGCTCTGCCTTCACTTTCACTTGCAACAAATTCTTCAGGAGGGATGAATTCCCCCTACATTTCAAGAATGTCCACACAGACATTCAATCATGTCTCAATGGCTGGTTCCAGCATCGATGCCCTCTCGCCTACTTGGGATGTACTTTTATTCAAAACCATTTCCGTCCCCCAGGGCAAAAGGCAAAAGTGATCTATAGTCAGGAGCTCAAGACCTTTGCCATCAAGCCAGAGGTTGCCTCAGAGCTGAGTGAGAGAAAGAAGAACAACCATCTCTCAGGCCATGGAGGAAAAAGCCAGAATTGTCTAACCAGCCTGCCCCTGGAGGTTTTGCAGTACATTGCTGGGTTCTTGGACAGCATCAGCCTGTCCCAGCTTTCCCAGGTGTCTGTGCTGATGAGAAATATCTGTGCTACTTTGTTACAAGAGAGAGGGATGGTCCTCCTGCAGTGGAAGAAGAAGAGGTATTCTCATGGAGGCACCTCCTGGAGAGTCCACAGAGAGGCAAGTAAACCCTCATTCATTCATTCATTCATTCATTCATTAAACAACTATTTAGTAAGAGGAAAATAAGTTTGTCTCAAATGATATTTGAGTCAAATATCATTTCTATGTGGCAAGCACTGTACTAGGCACTGGCATTGCACTAGGTTCCTGGGAAGAAGACATAATCCTTGAACTCAAGAAGGTCATTCTGATGTAGAAGTCAGACCTATAGACATATAAATGGCAATACAGATAGTCGTACCTGTTTATCTCTGTGTATATGTCCTGGGTATCTTCTGTTTGCTCACGTGATTCATTCTCCAACCCTGTCCACTATGATCAGACCCCCAGGAGTGATTTCTACAGACTGCCTCAATCAACAACCTTGCCGTCCAGCTGGGCGAATCTAATGCAAGTGTGTCAGTGGAAATGGAGGGAGAAGAGTGAGTTGACAAATCTATTCTCCCTGCATGCATTCTCCCCTCCTCCCCTCCATGACACTAGCACTGGCCATATCCCTCTACTGAAGATGACTATATCAAGTGACTCTCTCCACACAATTACTCATTCTTGGTTCCAATGACCTCCTTTCTTCTTCCCTTTCAGGCCCAGGGTGTTACACTCTAGATTGTTACTAGCCTGGGTACTACATTATATCTTGTGGCTTACCTACACCCTGCCCAGACATTCGCATATCATTATTTTTTTAAATTTTCTTCAATTTACCCAATTTAAGTGTGCCATCTGTTTCCTGCCTTCGAGTCTGATACAGTTTGCCAACAAATTCTCCTCGGTCCCATATCAACTAATTTAAAAAAAACAACAAAACTGTTTTTGCCTTTGTTAAAGACATTTTGAAATTCTAAAATAATCTGGTCCACCAATCTCTCCTGGTTCAAATATCTATTTACTTTCTCAAAAAACTCTGCTATATAAATCAAAGAGTCTTTCTCTTTGGAAAAATCTTATTCCTTTTTCCTAATCTTACTGAACTGCATCATAACTTCTATCAGCTTATATCATACAAAAGTGAAACTCCTAATTCATTACTTATGAGATGCCCTTGGCATCCTTTCCCATGGTAAATATGTGGTAATATGAACTACAAATTGATGATACCCATTTAGATCAATAATTCTATAATCACACTATAGAATTTCTTCCCAAAATGTGGGTGTGTGCAAAATGGCACTGGAGTTAGAGTTGTTTACACCTATTTTCACTGATTATGTCTAAAACATCTTATATGTTTTCCATTAATTATTCCCTGAGCAATCTTCTCCAAAAAATAATTGTCAGAATCTCCTTCATGTAGCCAGGCCTGCATCCATGTGTTAAACACTGACTGCCACCCATCCACATGTTAGGGATAAATATGAATAAGACTGAGATCCTACCCTCAGGAACTGTATGGTCTAGAACTATCTAATATCTTCCTCTATAAAGTCAGATGCAAATAATTTACATATTAGAAATTTCATTATTTTTTGGCTCATGTTTGTTCCCTATTCAGTAATTGCTGACCACTCCTGAATATCATTTGAGACAAACTAATTTTCCTTTAGAAAGGAAAAAAGAGAATTTTAGTTGGAGCTCAAGAATGCTTATATTAAAATACCTTTTTTTTTAAAGATTTTATTTATTTACTTGATAGAGAGAGATCACAAGTAGGCAGAGAGGCAGGCAGAGAGAGAGGGGGAAGCAGGCTCCTTGCTGAGCAGAGAGCCCTATGTGGGGCTCGATCCCAGGACCCTGGGATCATGACCTGAGCCGAAAGCAGAGGCTTTAACCCACTGAGCCACCCAGGCACCCCTAAAATACCTTTTTTTTTTAATTTTTTCAGCATAACAGTATTCATTATTTTTGCACCACACCCAGTGCTCCATGCAATCCGTGCCCTCTACAATACCCACCACCTGGTGCCCCCAACCTCCCACACCCCACCCCTTCAAAATTCTCAGATCGTTTTTCAGGGTCCATAGTCCCTCATGGTTCACCTCCCCTTCCAATTTCCCTCAACTCCCTTCTCCTCTCCATCTCCCCTTGTCCTCCATGCTATAAAATACCTTTTTTTAAAGTGAAAACAGCAATAGTTCTAAGATCCCTGGAAACACTTTTCTTATATTGGAACAATGATAATAAACTGAGGGTAAAGTGTCAAGTTGAAAGGGTATCAAGTTATGTCTACCCTGATAGCCAGATTTTAAGACTAGTGACTTTGCCACCACATCCTAGGTGGAAAGGCAAAAAGGGGTTTTTGTACCAGACACTTGGATTTCTCCTGAGGTTTCTGTTCTAGTGTGACTCTTCTTAGTTAGGATACTTTTAGTTTTAAGCAACAGAAAACCAACTTAAAACAGCATCAATAATAAAGAGAACTGTCGTCCAAAGGCAATGGCTCAGGTAAAGTTTGATCTGGCAGCTCAAAAATGCCCCCAAATGACCTTTTACTTTCTATTTCTTACCTCTACTTCCTCTCTTATGGCTCCATTCTAAAACACAGCTCTCCCTTGGTGGTCCCTGGGGGTTGCCAGCAGCTCCTAAGACTGAAGTTCCCCAGCTGAAGTAGAGAGGGGAAAAAGAGAACCTGCTTCTTGATATCTCTAGCAAAAGTCCTAGGGTAGGGCGCCTGGGTGGCTCAGTTGGTTAAGCGACTGCCTTTGACTCAAGTCATGATCCCGGGATCGAGTCCCGCATCAGGCTGCCTGCTCGGCCAGGGAGTCTGCTTCTTCCTCTGGCCCTTCCCCTTCTCATGCTCTCTCTCTCTCAAATAAATAAATAAATAAAATCTTTAAAAAAAAGATAAAAGTCCTAGGGTAGAGTCCGAATGATGCAAATTGTCTTGATTTGAACCATGTGTCTTTATAGCGCAGATCGCTGTCGCTGTTGGGAGGGGGTGGGTGTGTGTCTACAGCAGAGTGCTGTAGGCATTCCCACACAATTATATGGCTAGCTGGGAAGATAATCAATTGGAAGGGTGATCTAGGAATTGGATATTGACGAAAGAGTTAGGAAATGTCTGCAGCGGCTAAACACTCTCTGGAAGCTAAGAACGTGAAGAACAGAAAGGTATTACACTCTTTAAATAAAGCCAGCCTAAGGGTATTGCCCCAGTGTTCACTTTTGAACTTCCATGTTTCCCAACAGATCTGGCAATTCAGCAGCCTCTTCTCCAAAATCAAGAGCTGGGAGTTTAATGAAGTTGCCTCTATGGCTGAACACCTGAAGGACTGTCCTTTCAATGTTGTAGAGCATAAGACGGACCCAATTCTTTTGACCAGCATGTGTCAGCTCCAGGAGCAGGCCCGAGAGAGCTTAGTTACCACCTTTAGAGCCAGACCACGAGGTAGACACACCTGCTAAAGATTCAGATGCCACCATCCTTGGATTCATTGAAAGTAGGACAGAATGATTTTGAGGACTTCCTTCTGTAAACTGCATATATGCTTACCTAGGTGTGTTAAAGCATGCACTGCCCTAAACCTGAGCAAGTGCACAAGGTCTGAGAATTTCTGAAGCCACGGCTTGTACACTTGCTATAAGGGCCATACTGAAAACTTACTTCCTCCCCCCACCCCTTTCTTTCCCCTAAAACAAATCAGTCTGAGGAGAAAATAGGTAACTTGAGGCCATTTGAAAGATGAGCCCAAGTCGTAGGAAATGAGAGAGCAGTGAAATTCCAGAACCAGCACAGGCCTGTGCTTTTGTGGAGAACATTTTAGTTGATGAGCACTTTCAAATTTAGAGAGTAGGCTATGCAGGGGTGGGAGCTGAGGTGCATCCCAGGGCACCCAGGGTGAAAGGCACACAGTTTGATGGTTCTGGAGCTGGGGTTATCTTGACAGTTAAGTCCAGGTCTTCTTTTTGTCACTCCACCACCTGTAAGCCCAGGAAGTCCAAGCACAGTACAGCCCAATAAAATGGAGACCTTGGCTGAGCACAGCAGCATCAAGGGCACCGCAGGCCAAAGAATGAGAGGCAGAAATGAGGTCACAGAGTTCACTGTGGAGAATCTTGGCAATATATAGGAGAGCCTTGCAAAATGAGGAAGAGTTCAAAGAAGACATTGTATTAATGGAGAAAATGAGCACTAAAAGCCACAAGCCTACTTTTAAACATGTCAAAAATGAACTAAGAGTCAGGGTTATTTTCTTCTTAAGATTATATTCTAGGTTTGGATTTGGGATAGCATAGGCACCAGCCTGAGCTAGCTGGGATGACTGCAAGACACTAATACCAACTCCAGTGTCAGGCAAGAGTGCATGCCCAGAGAGACCTCTCCTTTGGCAAAGTCCAGACAAGGCGCAGTTCCTGTGGCACCAGACACCTGGTCCCAGACACCACTCAAGTACCTGGTCAGGGGCCATGGGAAGGAACACACCTGAACATAGTAGATCCCTGTAATTGCTCCTACCTATTGTTGTTCATGACTCTAGTCTGTCAGAAATGGGTGATAACATTGGTCTTGGGTAACAATACTCATGAAAACAAGAGTAAAATACATAATAGAATCTGCCATCCCCTAAAGCAGGGTTTCTCAGAACTACTGACACTTTGAACTGAATGATTCTTTGTTGTAAGGGACTGTCCTGTGTGTTGTAGGATATTTAGCAGCATCCTTGGCCTCTATCCAATAGATACTTGTAGCACATGCACTGCTGTAAAAACCAAAAGTGCTTCCAGACATTGCCAAACATCCTCTGGGAGTGAAACCACTCTGGGTTGAGAATCACCCTAAACAATGTCATACCAGTGCCAATAACTTAGGGTAAGATTTTGGGTACAGTAAAACCTTACATAATGATCTACAGTGGTTGTGATTTTATGTAGCTCTTCTTTATTTACTAGATAAGTTTTAGACAGATGTGACTTTAAGTTGGGAACTAGATGGAGCTGATTGATTGGTGTGCCTTTATGTCCTTAAGTCATTGTGCAAAAAACATATCCTTTCAGCTCTCTCCAGATGTAGCAGAAACAGGGCATATTGAGCTATTTATCTTGGGTTTCTTTCCCTCTCACCTGAATCAGTGCCATTTTCCCAGCAGTCCTGAAGCAAGTGAGAAAGAGGGGAAAAGGAGGACAGACATTATGGGGAAGCAGAGAACAAAGAATTTAGATAACAAAAAGAAAGAGTCTAGTCAATCTGGATGCTTATTATTGACTGGGTCTCTCTCTCTCTGAACATGGTACAGAGCTAGTATAGATGAAGTAGAGGACACTTGTGAGAAGAGTCACAAGCAAGTCTGAGCAAGCCTCAGAGTAGAAACCTGCTCATCTTTTCATTATCATGCACCACAACTTACTAGTTGGTAATGTAACTCTATGTTTCTTAATCCATTTTGCTTGGTTTATATTTCATATTTGTATATAAGGCACCATTTTCTAAAAATACAACTATAGTGTGAGTTATGATATTATTCAGTGAAGATGAGTAACTGGAAACAACTGAACACTGAAGTGGAAAAAAGGAAAAGTTCTTCAGGTATCAGTTCCATGTGTTTTGAATCTAGCTCCTTCCTATCTGGAGAAAGAAAGGTCCTGTAGTCCACTCTGGGTTTCTTCTTTTATTAGACAAAGAGAGAAAGGGGAGCTATTGACTAAGGGAGATGAAAATCAGGGGCTGCTCTTGGGCAGATGAGAATTAAAGAGAAAGGAAGAGAGTAGAGTATTTTCCTTTACTACCTGGGCAGGGCAGGTTCCACAGAACAGCCAGGAGACTGCCCGTATGGCTCTGTGGACTGCACACTTGGAGTTCTTCTTTATTTACCTAGTTGTTGCCTTTGGAGCAATATTGATCAGCATCATCAAACACATTTGTTAAGATATTTAATTGAATATGTTGCAGGAAACCAGGATACTACAGGTGTCAACAGATCTACACAAACAAGCACATTTTATGGTGAGAAGGCAGTGGGAGCAAAAAGGAAGCCTCTTAGAGAGACTGTAGATCAGACAGAAAAATGACTGGATTCATGAGATGAGGCCGTGGTGAGTAGCATGAGCGCCAGAATTACCTGACAGAGGCAAGACAGCTAGACATGGCCTCAGATTAAGAAGAAGCTGAGGGGGAGTGAAAAGGAATAGGGATAGGAGATTGGACAGGGTGGTGTCTATGAACAGACCCTTAATGAGTAGCACCACCAAGAATGTAATCCAGAGTAGAGATCAGTCAGATGTGGAGGGCGAAGTCTGTAGCACTGAAACAGAAAGGAAGTTTCTGTCTTCTAATGAAAGGAAAATTGAAAAGCAATGTGGGGCTTGGAGATGTAACCGGAAAACCACTTTGAGAGTCTGGTCTCTGTGTGATATCAAGTCAAACTGAAGTGAAGAATGAGATTGTGTATATCTCTGAAGACTTGCCTCTGGATGCTGGAAATCTCAATGTCTGAGAAATAAAAGCTGTTTTGCAATCTGGATGGCTACCTGGGTGAGTCTTGTAAGTTAGGTCTAAAGACAGATTTGTGAATCCCTGGCACACGGGTCATGTGGAAACAAAGGAATGTATGTCCTAAAGAAAAACCAAGGACCAGCCTGAGGGATGCAGTGCTCTAGTCATGTGAGGAGCTCACCAACTTTACAAAGTCCTAGAGCAATTCTGGATCTCAATCACTAATCCTAGCTCCCCCTTGATCCCACTGTTTTCTTTATCTTTGCTCCAAATCCCTGACTTTTATTCTGATTTTGCCCATGATCTCCTATCAGACCCCACTGAACCCAGTGGGCTGGGGCTTCTCATTCTTTCTCAACCCTATCATTTGGTGATTTGCTTTTTGTCTACCACTAGCTATCCAAATGGATTCACCTCTTTTCTTATCAGCCTTGGCCCTGGACCATATAGAATGTTCTTAAGTTTCCTCTGCCCTTCTACTTGGTTATCAATTTCAGTCAACTAGCTACAAGGGAGCCTGAACGTTCTCTAGTAGAGGCCACTGTCTCTGACCCTAAATCCTCTTAACACCTTATTGGAGTCTGTGGTCCTTTAGCTTTGGTCTCTTTTTATTGGCCAAATCTCCCTTTTCCTCCTTTCAATCCCACAATTTGGGTTTCTTCTTCAAGTCATGTCCTAAAAGAATGTAGTTATTATTCCTAGGAAGAAAGTGGAGAGCCTCTTAAAACTGCTAAAGCCAAAAAAGTTGAACTGCTTTACTGTGGACTCTTTTTGGCCCCCTGGCACCCTATCTTACTGCCATTTTCCAGGTCATTGTGTTTTGGATTGGGTTTAAATACAGTCTAAGGAAAAAGCCCAACCCTTGATATCCAGGGTACAGGGCAGACAAGAGGAAGCCTTATAGATATGCCTGAAAGAGGGAAGAATTGGAGCCGGGAGAGTAGAGGCACTGAGGGCTGCATAAAAAGTACTATTTACCTCATCAAAGAAATGAATCATAGTCCCATTTTATTTCTGATTTAAGACTGAACAGAGAGAAGATTTAAGGAAAAAAATCTCTGCAGAAACATAGAGTGGGTTAATAGCACAGCCAGGCAAACCAGGCAATTTAGATGTACCTTCCCATGTAAGCAAACCAGGAGGCTCAGAGCTCACAAACGGAGCAAGGAAGCACTTGGGGTATTGGAGGAAGCATTCATGGGGAAGGAGGAAGGACCACAAGATAAACGTCCATGAGCTCATCTCAGATAGAGAGGACACTGAGTGGAAGGAGACCCCTTCCTCACGCTGTCTCTGCCCCAACCCCTAGTGGAGAGGGAGAGGAAAGTCTGTCTAAAATATCAGGCAACTCATGACTCTTGCAGCAGGAATGGGGCATGAGTGGAGGCAGAACCATTTTGGCCATGGGAAGTCACAATGCAGAAGACAGGGAGGGCCAGTTACTGAAGGAGCTTGACATAGTTTGCAGGAAAGAGTCCAAAGTGGCCATGGCAACGTCCCCGCCACCAGCCCTCGTCCACCATCTCAATGTCAGTGATGATATCATCAGGATCAAAGGAAATCTCGTCACTTCCCTCTGGGGAGGCAATTGATGGAATATTAGTATGGTCAAACAGTAATCCTTCCATTCCTGTGCCCACTATAAACCTCAGGGAGGGAAAGGGTTATTCTTCTTGATGCCAAGGCTGGTCCTTCACTGACCCCCAGAATCCATCTCCCTCTCTCCTAGTAAGGGCCTCCAGGCATAAGACCCCTGAGTCAACTCCAAACCTACCTCCTTGGTAATCATACAAGGCGATAGCTGAGATCCCTGCTCCAGTCCCAGCTGGGTTGCTAGATGATTCTGCATAATGAGAAATATAAACATGGTCTCACCAACATGGAGAAGGAAAACAGGTCCTTCCAGAGAATGGGGCAATTCTTCCTCTTGCCCTACCCCAGACTAGACCCAATTCAGGAGCTATTTCTCCCCCACCACTCACCAGCCAGAGTGGAGGGACAAGATGGATTCTCAATTTCAAGCACATCTTCATAGTCCCCATCTGGTTCACCATCCTGCTCCTGTCTATCCATTTCTCCAACATCCTCATAGTCATTCTCAGGCTCAGGCTCAGGCTCTGCTTCATACACTGGCTCCTCTTCCAGCTGCAGGCCTTCCAGAGTCCTGGGAGGCAAAGCTGGGGGCTCTTCTTCCTGAGAAGAGATGGTGTGGATCAAAGCAACTTCCACCCACCAGGAGCTGCCTCTCTAAAACCTCCAATGGAGGACTGCTAAGGCTTCCATGTATCACCATCCTACCACTTCTACCCTCTATCCTTACCTCCATCTAATAACCTCTCCTAGAAAACCCAGTCTTTTATCCATATTCATTCCTTGACCTCCTCCCATACCCACCTACTCAAAACACCTACCAAGAGGTGACAGGAGGGAAATGTAAAGGGAGCGAGGAGAGGGAAATGGAAAACAAGTCTGATTCCTTGAATGATCAGGAAAGAATTGAAGCAAAAATACATTTTTGGGAATACCACAGGCAGGTTGCCCAACTGTCCTGGTCTGGCCAGGAATTCATGACCCCCAGAATGCAAGACTTTCAGTGCTAAGACCGGGATGGTACCAGACAAACCAGGATGGTTGGTCACTTCATATGGCCCACCTTCCTAGGACATGAGGAGATGGGAAAGGAGCAGACAATCTTTGGGGGTCCACTTACCTCTGGGGGATTCTGCCTCAAGGGCGGGGCAGGCACTGGGTGTTCCTTACTGGTTCTCACAGGCCCAGGCTCTGATGATGGACAGCTCCCTGCTGGAGGCCAGGCCTGGGGAGATTAAAGCATCTCTCTTGTAAGTATCTAAACCTCCCTCTTTTATCTTATATTGACCAGGAGCACCTCTTCCTGTCTCTGCCAATCCAAATCAACCACCCCCCAAGGTGGGCTCCAATCTGAAGTGATAGCTCCTTCTTCTTGTTCCTGCAACAATGACCAGCTGCACAGTCAAATATGCAAATCTTAGTTTATGTAAATCTGGGATTTTCCTCCCTTGACATTTTGGTATATATGAGGCCCAATCACTCCAACTGAAATCTTCCTGAAGACAGAAAGATTTCAGACTGCCTGACACCAGGGAGGCCTGTGCCTTATTTTCCATCGATGATTTGGACTCCTTAGGCTCACATCTGGGCAAGGAATCCTGGATGTGAAGCCCAGAAGGCCAAGCACTCACCTCTGAAGAGATTTTCTTGGGCACCGGGGCTGGCACTTCTGGCTCTCCCACAGTGTCCACTGGCTGCTTAGCCTCATGGCTCATCTTTATCAGGGCCTTTCTCTCCTGTTGCTGCCTGGCTATCTGCTGTGCCTTTTCTTCTTCCTCCCGCTTCCTCTTCTCCTCAGCCATAGACTCAAATTTTGCCTTCAACCCACGGGCACTACTAGAAGCTGCAGACACAGGCAAAAGGAATTAGGATTGTCTTGGGTAACAGGTAGGGGTGGGGGTTGGCCCTCAAAGGAAGAAAGGGAATTGGTTAAATATCCAAGCAGAGAGCAGATGGAGAGGAACTCATGAGAGGAAAGGTAAAGAGGTACTAATGGGGGAACAAGGGGATTACAGAAGGAGAATGGAGCCCTAAAGCCCAAATTTCCATGTAGTCAGGCCATGTAATCTCAGACTATTGTCCTTTCTAAGTTATAAACCTTGCTCCCCTAACTACCATCATTTCCTCTCTACATTCCTTAAATCTGTATGCCCTCTGACAACCACCCACCCTCTCTTCCCACATCCCAAACTCTTGTCCTTCTGTATTCTTCCCAAATGGCTCCCTATCCCTCCCTCCCTGTGATCTCTGCTTACAGTTCCTTTCCAATGTCACTTGGTCTCTCTATACACTTAACCTGTTTTTTTTTTAGTAGTATGAATCTGGAAATATATGGGCAGGGTCAAGTCTATCTCAGCTAGTCTAGGTAGTTAAAGGCATGGGAAGAGGTAGTCTAGGCATAAGAAAGAATGAGAAGGGAGAGGTGGTTGAGGAACATAGAGGAAAGGAATTGTTAAGACTCACCAGCTTCAATGGGTGTCGTCTTTTTATAAGCTGTGGTTGGAGCCTCCATTTCATTGAAGCCAACAGCACTCTGCAGTGAGGAGAAGAGTATACATGGTGTGGGGAGGAGAAGAGTATACATGGTGTGCGGAGGAGAAGAGTATACATGGTGTGGGAAGGAGAAGGGAATGGTAACGACCTAAAGTCAATATTGGGGTTTGGGGCCTCTATAGGACGTATCCCTGACCATTTGATGATCAGTAGTTAAATAGGGTATTCTGATATTGTTATTTTGTGGCAGAGAGCAGGATAAAGAAGTTCTAAACTGGTGGGCTCAGCTCCCCTTTTTGAAAGGTCAGTGTACCTTGTGTCTCACACCTCTAAGTCCAGTTGCCTAGAATGCAGCAGGGCCCCAGCCAATGCATGAAGAAGAACTGATGTGAATGGAGTGAAGAGAGATTACAGATTGAATTAAGCAATGCCTAGCAATGAATGAAATTTCAAACATCACCTTGCCCTGAAGTTTATGTGTTTGTCTCTCTCTGACCCCCTCCATTCTCCTTAGTTAAAGCTCAGGCTGCAGAAGACTTGTCCATTAGATGCTGAAGGCAGTCAGTGGGGAGTATAGGAAGACAGCTCAGGACACTTAGAGTTTAGTGACCTATTCTCAAGACATTGGTGTGCTGGTGCTTTACCTTATCCACTCGGTCCTTCTGGATTCCATACTGACCACCAAAGCCCTTGGCATAATCTACAGGACAAAAGTTTTGAGAGTCATAAGAAGAGTTAAAATGCTAGGAATGTGTAGGTAGAGGAATCATGGGAAGAAAGACCAGAAGACAGGAATGTGGAAAACAGATGGATGAGGAGGTATGAGAATCAGAGGATAGACAGAGGCATGGATGGGAAGAGGCAGAAAAGGATTGAGAGAGAATGGACGGGAGGGAGATGTGAAGAGCAAAAGAGAAAAAGAGAGAAGTGACAGAAAAGGAAGGAATATAAAGGAAGAAATGGGGAAAAAAAAATAAGGAGAGCCCTTCAGCCATCCAGGTGTCCCAGGGAAGAGAGAGACCTCTCTGTCCTTGTGAGGCAGAGTGGCCCATGAGACACATAGCCCTATCACCCATGTGTCATCACCCAGCCTGTCTGTCTTTACCCTTTACTCAGTGATTCCTTCTCTTTGGTCTCTTCTGTCCCGCTCCTAATCTTGCTGTTTTCCTCTCTACCTTCCTGGTTTCTCCCCACCCCCTCACATATATACACTTACCCTTTATACCACCACCTCCACTGCACATCTGTACCTCTGTATTCTGGGTCCTCTGTGTCAGCTTTCGGAAAGGAAGGAGAGCTCTATGCTACTGTGTGACCTCCTTCCTCTCCAACTCCAACTCACCTCTCTGAGACTCGTGTTTCTCTGTTTCTCCTTTGTAGTCATATCCCACAGCAGCCTTGTCCCGTTTATCCTTCTCTATCCCATAGCGGCCTCCAAAGCCATGAGAGTAATCTATGGTGGAAAGAGTAGTCATGAGAGCCCACTCTCATCCCACAGGAAGGTGTTGTGGAAGAGACAAGTCAGGAGGAATGGGCGCAGAGATAGGGGCCTGGGAAGGCAGCGGGCTAGAATCTAGGTGGATTAAAGAGAAAGTGTCCTAAGCCATCTTTTGTAAACTTTAATTCAACATTGTTCACTCCTTTCCTCTCCTTTACTTCCATCCCAAGAAGAGGAGACCATTTCAATTTTCTCCCTTCTTCAAGGAAGGGGAAGGTATAAAGAATGTAAAGACAGATTTTTAGGGGGAAAGAGGAAGATACATACAAAATTTATGCCTGTCCCTACTCCCATATAAACACTTAGAAATGTCTGCTAAAATATAACAATCTTTCTTTTTGTCAATAGTGAAGCTCAAAAGACAAGAAAAAAAAATCCTGGCTCCAGAAACAAATAGATGAATCAAATCAGTAGAGATGAGGGTAATTATGAGCTGACTCAGAAAACCCAGGGGTGTTTTAAGTCCCAAATTTATTATCTGGATTAGGAACTAGGGTCATGTGTTCTTACACAAGAACAGGGGGCCGGAGAATAAGAAATGGCAGTCTACCCATTCTTATAAAAGAGTTCTAGAAAAATTCTACTCATTTGTGTGGGGAAATGGTGAGGGGGGTTGTAGTTTGTTTAGCATTTGGTAGGGGGAAATTTTATCTATGGGACTCAGAAACTCCAGGCCTACCCTGAGTAGGTAGAATGCAAATATCCAGTTTTATACCACTTATATTTCACAGGAATTCTAAGCTGAGAAATTAATTCTGATCTGGAAAAATACATACCACAGAAAGAATACGCATCAGAAAG
Organism: Lutra lutra; assembly: GCF_902655055.1. Taxonomy (NCBI): domain Eukaryota; kingdom Metazoa; phylum Chordata; class Mammalia; order Carnivora; family Mustelidae; genus Lutra; species Lutra lutra. The sequence goes on along the minus strand of NC_062278.1, from coordinate 124,273,498 downwards.
ATGGCAGGAATATGAGACAGAGTAGACCTCAATATAAAATGCATTGTAAGAGACGAGAGAGATATAACACAATAAGAGAACAAATCACCATTAATGAAGGATATGTATGCTGGTATAACCTATTAACAGAATCACAACTCATGAAACAAAAACTGACAGAAACAGGAAGAGAAATAGAAAAATCTGAGATCCTAGATAAAAAATTTTGATACTCCTCTTACATTAATTGATAGAATGTTTAGACAAAAAGAATCCAAAATTATATAAGGCCCAAACAACATTAGCAACTAACAAGACCTAAATGACATTTACAGAACATTATATCCCCAAACTGCAGAATATACTTTTTTTTGTGCACATAGAACATTCACGAAGATAGTCCATATGGTTGGGGCACCTGGATAACTGAGCTGGTTAAGCATCCAACAACTGATTTTGGCTCAGGTCATGATTCTTAGGATCATGAGATCAGGCCCTGCAACTGGCTCTGCACTGGGCATGGAGCCTGCTTACTACTCTCTCTCCTTCTCCCTCTGCCCCTTACCCCTGCACTCTCTTGCTAAAATCAATCAATCAATCTTTTAAAAAATCAAAATAAAAAATAGACATCCAAATGAGAATGAGAATTTCCAATACACACCATAATGTGTTCTAGAAGAAGGAATAAAAGACAGAAGAGGAGAGGCACTATCCAAAGAAAACATGCCTGAGACTTTCCATAATGGAAGTATTTCTCAGGTTGAAGAGGATCGATAAGTCTCATGTAGGATAAGAGAAATAGATCCAACCCCTAGATATATCCTGATGATATCTGAGAATATCAGAGACAAAAAGAAAGCCTTTCATGGAAAAAATTAAAGAACAGAGAGATAAGACATGTTACCTACAAAGGAATGATGGTTAGACTACCCAAGAGTAGTTTAAAAAGAGGATGAAAAAAGTAGCCAAAGAGGATGAAATAATACCTTCAAAGTGTTCAAAGTGATGAAGGGAAAATAACAATGAAGAATGGAACAAAATGTATTTTTCAGACAAAGTCTGGGAGTTCTTTCGTAGGTTCTCACAGAAAGTATTATCAAAGGATATACTTTAATAAGAAGGAAATAGAAGAAAGGAGCAAATAATGAGATACAATAAACAGTGGTGCTCCAGGAACTTGACAAATACATTGGCCAATTTAAATAAGTATCCACTAAATAATAATAATGATTCATTTTTGTGGGGTTTAAAAACACATGGAGGGGCACCTGGATGGCTCAGTTGTTAAGCATCTGTCTTTGGCTCAGGTCATGATCCCAGGGTCCGGGGATCAGCCCCGCATGGGGCTCCCTGCTCAGAGAGGAGCCTCCTTCTCCCTCTCCCTTTGCCCCTCACCAACCCCCACCCTGACCTCCCCCAGCTCATGCTCCACCCCCGCTCCCACTCGTGCTCCTCCCTTATGCTCCTCCCACCCCTGCTTATCTCCTCACTCCACTTATGCTCTCTCTCTCTCTCTCTCTCAAATAAAATCTTTTAAAATACATAAATAAATAAAACAAACTGTGGAACTACATCGTGGGACTAGAGGGAGTTGATGACAGCTGTTAGGAGGTGAAGTCTGAGCAGAACAGGTCAGTCAGGTTGCTAAGGCCAACGAGCAGGGTCCTTGCCTTTCTGAGATGCATGCTTCTCCACTTCGCCTTTGTAATCAAAGCCAACTGCTGACTACAGAGAAAACCAGAGTGCATTAGTTAGAACTGGAGCTGACAGTCTTCCCCCTCCCTCACATACCCTTACCCCTAGCTCAGACCGGAGGCTAGTTGCTAAGAGCTCAGGACTGAGAATGGGGGTTTAACCTGGAAACAGATGAGCACTCTGGCCTGACAGGCTGGTGTAGTGCCAGTGTGCTACAGAGCAATGAACATGGGCTTTGTATGTTCATCAGCTCCAGATTCAACCCCAACCCCAAACTTCCCTATTTACAGTTGTTTAACTTTAGGCATATTCTTTATATTACTTAGCCTCAGTCTCCTCAAATATGAACTAAAAATAGGTAAACCTGCCTTATTAACCTCAACTATAAAATGGGAGAAATTATCCCTCTTTATTTGGGATATTGTGAATACTAAATGGGGCAAGGTGTATAAAGGATTTGCATTGTGTCACTCAGTAAATTAGTGCTTTCTTCCAAACTCTCATGAAACTGAAATGAGGTAATAGCTAGAAAAGTGCCCTGTAAAGTATAAAGCACATGTAAGTAATATTATCCCAATTCTAATTGATTATACTATGCCTCTTCTCTTTCCCTAAGTGGCAGCAGAAACCCAGAGATGTGTTTTGATGGGACAGAGGCAACTGGGAGATCCTAGCTACTCCAGGACCGCATATGTTGGCCAATACCCAACATCACCACACAGCTGCATTCCCATCTAGCTCGGTACCTATGGGTGTCTAAGCAAGACAAGATTTCACATCTCAAGAGCTCTTAGTGTGTATTGTTTCTTAATTTACAGGACACACTGATTGTTTAGGTGATTCAGTCTGTGGCTCCTGAGGCAGATGAAAGAAAGAATGATGAGAGATAGGCAATGGCAAGATGGAAGGTTAGAGAACATTCCATGTCCCATACTCCATTACTGCCTTGAAAAATTACCTTCTTTCTTTTTCCTTTTCCTTATAGCAATTTTGAACTTTTCTCCCCACCCCCTAAAATGCTTGAAGGATTCAGGCCCACCTAATTAATGAGGGCAGGTAAAAAGAAAATCTCAGCTAGCTATGAAGGAAATGTCCTGTCCGTATGCAGCTGCAAGGGAAAAGACACTATTCTGCACCATAAGAAACAAGCTCAAAGAGTCTGATCTGGGGCACCTGGGTGGTGCTGTTAGTAGGGCAATCTCCTCTTTTTAAAACTACTTTTTTTTTTTTTTGTACAAAGGAGTCTTTAAAACCGCTGGACGTCAGGGATTTGGTGCTAAATCCTATGAAAAGTAACCTTTACCTTTTAAAAACATTATAACCCTAGTTATCTGTTTTACTTGATTGTTCGCTGCTGTGGTAATAATACTTAAACTAACATCTGTGTTCTCCTGAAAGGCATAAAAAATTATAACGTTTTGATGTTTGACTAAAAGAAGAGCTTTGAAATTTCCCTCTTCTTTCTTCATGTGTACAGGTATAATAAAAATCAGTGGTTTGACAGATTCCTTATCTAAATAGAGTTTGAGAATCTTTGTCTCATTTGAACTAACACTATTCACCCTAGCATGTGGTCTCCAAAATGGCACCAAGGAAATTGTTAAGGAAGTTCATGGGAGCTATCCTCATGACAGACCTTCCTGAGTCCACTACCCTGTCTTTCCATAGGAGAAGCATAGACCCACGTTCAATGGTGTGTGAGTACTGTAAGTCTCACATGATTTGAGGTGCATAGCACAGGGAGAGACTTACCTTGTCTGCCCTGTCCTTCTCAACTCCATATTTGCCCCCAAAGCCTTTGGCAGCATCAGTCTGAGAAGAGTGCTTCTCTACCTCAGCAACATACTCATGGCCCACGGCACTCTAAGAAAAATCAGATGGAATGAGTGAAAGATAAAAATGACCATAAAAAATGAAATGATATCATAAAAGACTCTTAACTGTAGGGAACAAACTGAGGGTCGCTGGAGGGGAGGTATGTGGTAGGATGGGGTAACTGGGTGGTGGGCATCAAGGAGGGCATGTGATGTAATGAGCAGCAGTGTTGCATAAAACTGATGAATCACTACATTCTACCCCAGAAACTAATAACTACACTATATCTGATCTAACTTGAATTTAAACAAAATTCTGGGAAAAAAAAAAAAGAAATTGTACAGTCATGGGTTGGGATATAAGAATACCAGAAATTCTATTCTGGGTCAGTCTCACAGCCTCCAGCAGTGTATCACACAAGCAATATGTGATACAAGGAGAGCAAGTTTACTTTTTCTGGAGGCTCACACATCCTAAGTCTTCTTCAATACCATTAGGAATCCGTCATTCAGGAAACTCCTATAGGATGTACTGGGAACCCCAAAGATAGAGACGGGGTAGACAGAGAGCATTTAAATCAGAAACAGAAAGGAAAGCTTAAAAAAAAAAAGGATTAATGGGTCAAAATAGAATGAGGCAGTTACTGAAGAGAGATCAAAGGGAACTGACTTAATGCTGCAGCCAATTGCATATTTCACGAAAAGAACCAGATGATTTTGTTCTGAATCTTTGTGCCTGGATGTCCATCAAATTTCAGAAGAGCCAGCAGAGCCCTGATATTTAACAGTGATTGACTCTCCACCAAAGGGTATTGACTGACAATACTGCAAGTAGCCCCAGAGGGCATATAACTTTCCTATTCCCTTCCACTTTTTATTCCATCTATTGTTTTACTTTCTATTTGGTTTTGAAAACTCTCTCTCTCTTCCAATATTTAGATATGGATACTTTAATAATCTGGGACTTGAGTAGTACTTCAAACCAAATAATGGTATCTTGCAGGGTCTCAAGAAATTAAAAAGTTTCTCCTTCTTCCTGTATTTCCAAGCTCATGCTAGGATAAACATTATCAATACAGAGACTGATGTAAAACACTGCCCTGTTTGAGGTCCTGGGAACTCACTTTACAGTATTTTTAGGTCTATATAGGTCAAATTTGCTTGTGAATTTAAGAATGAATGAATGTTTATCTATTTTAGTTTTTTCCTAGGAATTTTGTGGAGAATATAAGCCTATGTTGCATTTTACACAATGACAAAACAAAACATTTCCTGAGGGTGAACAAACAGCTTTCACTGGATATATTTTTTTCTCCTTGAAGATAAATGGTTTTTTTGTTATAGGCATATATCTCTATCTTTGAGGTTAGAAAAATCAGTGGAAACTATGATTTATAATACAATCATTTTTATCATACTTTTATAGTAGCTAATGGATAAAGGAAAACAATATTCATACTTGAAGGCATCTAATAAACAAATTCACATCAACATTTTTCACATGTGCATATTATATAAGGTATAAGGTATAATATATATGCAAAAAGAACACAAAGTACACAGTAAAGAAAATAATAAGAGAAGTTGCAACATCAACATAATATACAAACGCTTAAAAGCAGTATATGATTTAAAACATATTTTTTCCTTCTCCAACAGTGACCCTGTCTCCTTAGTCTAGGAGTTACAGTACTACTTGGCCTACCATGGGCCACCCCTTTTAAATTTTTGAATCTTGTTTTCCACTTCTATTTTTTTTAATTTTTTTAAAAGATTTTATTTATTTATTTGACAGAGAGAGATCACAAGTAGGCAGAGAGGCAGGCAGAGAGAGAGAGGGAAGCAGGCTCCCTGCCGAGCAAAGAGCCTGATGTGCGGCTCGATCCCAGGATCCTGAGATCATGACCTGAGCCGAAGGCAGAGGCTTAACCCACTGAGCCACCCAGGTGCCTCTCCACTTCTATTTTAAAGTGCAAATAACACTGGACTTTTGAACAAGTTTTAAACCATAATACCAATAAACAAATCAATCTATCTTTTGTCTTTAAGCAAATACCTTCCTTTCAACTTACCTTGTCCATGCGGTCTCTTTCCACCCCAAATCGACCTCCATACCCATGGGATGCTTTGGGCCCTGATTCCATCTCCTTCTTTTTGAGACTATCATGCTCCTCTGACACTTTGTTCCTCAGCTGGTGGATGCTGGAAGTAACCACATGACAGAGACTCATCTAGCAGGGAAGCCAAAGAATTCTCTTTCCCAGAAAAATAGAAGTCTCGAGGTATGTTGTTCATTTTTAGCAATAATCTGAGTCCCCAAAGTATATCAGTACTTGGTCTGGGAATAAGAAATAAGACCATAGCCTGATTTAAACTCTCCATCAGCCAATAATATTTCCGATAGTCTGTTATTTTGCCCACTAAATAACCTACTGATATGTTCCTCATTTTTCATGCTCCTGAATATTAGAGGATAATGACACCAATTATATTCTTGAAACTGGGAAGTTATTTTCCTTCTGGCATTAGATATTCTCTCTCAAGAAGCACAAAAATATATATATACCCTCTTACCCACACATTCTTGTCCTGAGAGTCTACCGCAAGGAAATAATTTTAAACATGGCAAGGCTTAATGTCTAATACTATGCACTGAAACACTGTATCTAATAGCAAAATTAAGAAACAATTTATATGGCCAACACTCAGAGAATAGTTAAGTAAATCACAATATTACCTCCCAATGGCATACTAGGAAGTCATTAACAATGATAGTTAGGAAAAATGTAGCTTTGGGAGATTTATCTATACATTAAATATTTTGTGTATATTCTTGTCAAAAATGAATGCCCTTCACCTCTGTTCCCAAATCTGATAATTCCTAAAGCTAAAATCTAGTAAAACAAACAAAAAGCAGAATCAGATCTATAAATACAGAGAACAAACTGATGGTTGCCAGAGGAGATGTGGGTTGGGGAAAATGGATGAAGGGGAGATGCTGGCTTCCAGTTATGGAATAAGTATGTCACAAGAATAATAGTCACTGGGTGTTATATGCAACTAATGAATTGTTGAACACTACATAAAAAGCTAATGATGTATTGCATGTTGCCTAACTGAATATAGTAATAATTAAAAAGGAATAATAGTCACAGCATAAGGAATATAGTCGATGATATTGTAATAGTGATGTAATGGGGGGCGCCTGGGTGGCTCAGTAGGTTGAAGCCTCTGCCTTCGGCTCAGGTCATGATCCCACGGTCCTGGGATCAAGCCCCTCATCAGGCTCTCTGCTCAGCAGGGAGCCTGTTTCCTCCTCTCTCTCTCTGGCTGCCTCTCTGCCAACTTGTGATCTCTGTCAAATAAATAAATAAAATCTTTTAAAAAATAAAATAAAATCATGTTTAAAAAATCGTGATGTAATGGGACAGATAGTAGCTACAATTGGAGTGAATGTAGCATAATGTATAAACTAGTCAAATCACTAAGTTGTACATCTGAAGCTAATTTAACATTATGTATCAACTATACCCAAATGAAAAAAAACCTAATTAAAACCAATCCATTCATCTTTCGATGGATATCTGGGCTCTCTCCATATTTGGGGTACTGTGGACATTGCTGCTATAAATATTGGGGTGCATGTGCCCCTCAAATCACTATGTTTGTATCCTTTATTTTTTTAGAGATAGATTTATTTATTTACTTACTTATTTGACAGAGAAAGAGAGAACGCACATAAGAGCATGAGCACAAGCAGGGGGAGCAGCAGGCAGAGGGAGAAGCAGAAGCAGGCTTCCCGCAGAGCAGGGAGCCTGATGTGGGGCTTGATCCCAGGACCCTGGAATCATGACCTGAGCTGAAGGCAGCTGCTTAACCAACTGAGCCACCCAGTTCCCCTATGTTTGTATCCTTTAGATAAATACAGAGTAGTGCAATTGCTGGGTTGTAGGGTAGTTCTATTTTTAACTTTATATATATATATATATACATATATATATATATATACACACACACATACATACATACATACATACCACATCTTCTTTACCCACTTAAACTGTGGGGGGGAATTTAAACTGGTGCAGCCACTCAGGAAAACAGTATGGAGTTTCCTCAAAAAGGAATATTACTCAGCCATCAAAAGTAATGAAATCTTGTCATTTGCAACAACATGGATGGAACTAGAGGGTGTCATGCTAAGTGAAATAAGTCAGTCAGAGAAAGACAAATATCCTATGATTTCACTCATATGCAGAATTTAAGAAACAAAAGAGATGAACATAGGGGAAGGGAAGGTAAAATAAAACAAGATAAAAACAGAGTGGGAAGAAAACCATAAGAGACTCTTAATTATAGAGAACAAATGGAGGGCTGCTGGAGGGGAAGTGGGTTGGGGGAAGGGCCAATTGGTGATGGGCATTAAATAGGGCACTTCATGTGATGAGCACTGGGTATTATATGCAACTGATGAATCATTAAATTCTACCCCTAAAACTAATAATACACTCTGTATTAACTAAATTGATTTTAAATAAATATTAAAATGAGAAAAGTAACTGTACCAGGAATAAGTTAAATATAACGCCAATATCAGAGACTTAAAAAAAAAAAAACTAAGAGGAGGAGTCAAGATGGCGGAGAAGTAGCAGGCTGAGACTACTTCGGGTAGCGGGAGATCAGCTAAATAGCTTATCTAAAGATTGTAAACACCTACAAATCCAACGGGAAATTGAAGAGAAGAAGAACAGCAATTCCAGAAACAGAAAATCAACCACTTTCTGCAAGGTAGGACTGGCGGAGAAGTGAATCCAAAGCGACGGGAAGATAGACCGCGGGGGGAGGGGCCGGCTCCCGGCGAGCGGCGGAGCAACGGAGCAAAATCAGGACTTTTAAAAGTCTGTTCCGCTGAGGGACATCGCTCCAGAGGCTTAACTGGAAGCCCAGGCAGGGTCAGCGCGGCCTCAGGTCCCGAAGGGTCGCAGAAGGATCGGGGGTGTCTGAGTGTCGCAGAGCATACCGGTATTAGAACGGGGAAGCCGGCTGCAGAGACAGAGCCGAGGAGTGACTCTCAGCTCAGGGTTGCCTTGAACCGGTCTCAGGCTCGGTCAGCTCGGAGCGTGGCCGGAGGCCAGGGTGGCGGGAGTCTTTGGGCGCTGTTCTCTGAGGGCGCACTGAGGAGTGGGGCCCCGGGCTCTCGGCTCCTCCGGGCCGGAGACCGGGAGGCCGCCATCTTTATTCCCGTCCTCCGGACTCTACGGGAAGCGCTCAGGGAACAAAAGCTCCCGAAAGCGAACCCCAGCGGATTACTCAGCACGGCCCCGGGTAAGGGCGGTGCAACTCCGCCTGGGGCAAAGACGCTTGAGAATCACTACAACAGGCCCCTCCCCCAGAAGATCAACGGGAAACCCAGCCAGGACCAAGTTCACCTACCAAGGAGAGCGGCGGAATTCCAGAGGAGAAGAAAGCAAAGCACGGAACTCATGGCTTTCTCCCCATGATTTTTTAGCCTTGCAGTTAATTTAATTTTTTTTTCTTTTTCAATTTTTTTTTCTTTTTCTCTTCTTCTGCTGAATTTTTTTTAACTTTTACCGTTTTCTTTTTTTAACGTTTTTTAAATAATTTATCTAATATATATATATTTTTTTTCCTCTTTTTATATTTTTTCTTTATCGGCTTTCTTTTTTTTAATAGTTACTTTTTTTTTTTCCTTTCTTTCTGAACCCCTTTTTTCCCCTTTCTCCCCCCTCACAATTCGGGATCTCTTCTGATTTCGCTAAAGCATATTTTCCTGGGGTTGTTGCCACCCTTTTAGTATTTTACTTGCTCCTTCATAAACTCTTATCTGGACAAAATGACAAGGCGGAAAAATTCACAACAAAAAAAAGAACAAGAGGCAGTACCAAAGGCTAGGGACCTAATCAATACAGACATTGGTAATATGTCAGATATAGAGTTCAGAATGATGATTCTCAAGGTTCTAGCCGGGCTTGAAAAAGGCATGGAAGATATTAAAGCAACCCTCTCAGGAGATATAAAAGCCCTTTCTGGAGAAATAAAAGAACTAAAATCTAACCAAGTTGAAATCAAAAAAGCTATTAATGAGGTGCAATCAAAAATGGAGGCTCTCACTGCTAGGATAAATGAGGCAGAAGAAAGAATTAGCGATATAGAAGACCAAATGAGAGAGAATAAAGAAGCTGAGCAAAAGAGGGACAAACAGCTACTGGACCACGAGGGGAGAATTCGAGAGATAAGTGACACCATAAGACAAAACAACATTAGAATAATTGGGATTCCAGAAGAAGAGGAAACAGAGAGGGGAGCAGAAGGTATGTTGGAGAGAATTATTCGAGAGAATTTCCCCAATATGGCAAAGGGAACAAGCATCAAAATCCAGGAGGTTCAGAGAACCCCCCTCAAAATTAATAAGAATAGGTCCACACCCCGTCACCTAATAGTAAAATTGACAAGTCTTAGTGACAAAGAAAAGATCCTGAAAGCAGCCCGGGAAAAGAAGTCTGTAACGTACAATGGTAAAAATATTAGATTGGCAGCAGACTTATCCACAGAGACCTGGCAGGCCAGAAAGAGCTGGCATGATATATTCAGAGTACTAAATGAGAAAAACATGCAGCCAAGAATACTATATCCAGCTAGGCTATCATTGAAAATAGAAGGAGAGATTAAAAGCTTCCAGGACAAACAAAAACTGAAAGAATTTGCAAATACCAAACCAGCTCTACAGGAAATATTGAAAGGGGTCCTCTAAGCAAAGAGAGACCCTCAAAGTAGTAGATCAGAAAGAAACAGAGACAATATACAATAACAGTCACTTTACAGGCAATACAATGGCACTAAATTCATATCTCTCAATACTTACCCTGAATGTTAATGGGCTAAATGCCCCAATCAAAAGACACAGGGTATCAGAATGGATAAAAAAACAAAAACCATCTATATGTTGCCTACAAGAAACTCATCTTAAACCCGAAGACACCTCCAGGTTTAAAGTGAGGGGGTGGAAAAGAATTTACCATGCTAATGGACATCAGAAGAAAGCAGGAGTGGCAATCCTTATAGCAGATCAATTAGATTTCAAGCCAAAGACTATAATAAGAGATGAGGAAGGACACTATATCATACTCAAAGGAACTGTCCAACAAGAAGATCTAACAATTTTAAATATCTATGCCCCTAACGTGGGAGCAGCCAACTATATAAACCACTTAATAACAAAATCAAAGAAACACATCGACAAGAATACAATAATAGTAGGGGATTTTAACACTCCCCTCACTGAAATGGACAGATCATCCAAGCAAAAGATCAACAAGGAAATCAAGGCCTTAAATGACACACTGGACCAGATGGACATCACAGATATATTCAGAACATTTCATCCCAAAGCAACAGAATACACATTCTTCTCTAGTGCACATGGAACATTCTCCAGAATAGATCACATTCTTGGTCCTAAATCAAGTCTCAACCGGTATCAAAAGATTGGGATCATTCCCTGCATATTTTCAGACCACAATGCTCTAAAACTAGAACTCAATCACAAGAGGAAATTTGGAAAGAACCCAAATACATGGAGACTAAACAGCATCCTTCTAAAGAATGAATGGGTCAACCAGGAAATTAAAGAAGAATTGAAAAAATTTATGGAAACAAATGATAATGAAAACACAACGGTTCAAAATCTGTGGGACACAACAAAGGCAGTCCTGAGAGGAAAATATATAGCGGTACAAGCCTTTCTCAAGAAACAAGAAAGATCTCAGGTACACAACCTAACCCTACACCTAAAGGAGCTGGAGAAAGAACAAGAAAGAAACCCTAAACCCAGCAGGAGAAGAGAAATCATAAAGATCAGAGCAGAAATCAATGAAATAGAAACCAAAAAAACAATAGAACAAATCAACGAAACGAGGAGCTGGTTCTTTGAAAGAATTAATAAGATTGATAAACCCCTGGCCAGACTTATCAAAAAGAAAAGAGAAAGGACCCAAATAAATAAAATCATGAATGAAAGAGGAGAGATCACAACGAACACCAAAGAAATACAGACAATAATAAGAACATACTATGAGCAACTCTACGCCAACAAATTTGACAATCTGGAAGAAATGGATGCATTCCTAGAGACATATAAACTACCACAACTGAACCAGGAAGAAATAGAAAGCCTGAACAGACCCATAAGCAGTAAGGAGATTGAAACAGTCATCAAAAATCTCCAAACAAACAAAAGCCCAGGGCCAGATGGCTTCCCGGGGGAATTCTACCAAACATTTAAAGAAGAACTAATTCCTATTCTCCTGAAACTGTTCCAAAAAATAGCAATAGAAGGAAAACTTCCAAACTCATTTTATGAGGCCAGCATCACCTTGATCCCAAAACCAGACAAGGATCCCAACAAAAAAGAGAACTACAGACCAATATCCTTGATGAACACAGATGCAAAAATTCTCACCAAAATACTAGCCAATAGGATTCAACAGTACATTAAAAGGATTATTCACCACGACCAAGTGGGATTTATTCCAGGGCTGCAAGGCTGGTTCAACATCCGCAAATCAATCAATGTGATACAACACATTAATAAAAGAAAGAACAAGAACCATATGATACTCTCCATAGATGCTGAAAAAGCATTTGACAAAGTACAGCATCCCTTTCTGATCAAAACTCTTCAAAGTGTAGGGATAGACGGCACATACCTCAATATTATCAAAGCCATCTATGAAAAACCCACCGCAAATATCATTCTCAATGGAGAAAAACTGAAAGCTTTTCCGCTAAGGTCAGGAACACGGCAGGGATGTCCGTTATCACCACTGCTATTCAACATAGTACTAGAAGTCCTAGCCTCAGCAATCAGACAACAAAAGGAAATTAAAGGCATCCAAATCGGCAAAGAAGAAGTCAAACTATCACTCTTCGCAGATGATATGATACTCTATGTGGAAAACCCAAAAGACTCCACTCCAAAACTGCTAGAACTTGTACAGGAATTCAGTAAAGTGTCAGGATATAAAAGCAATGCACAGAAATCAGTTGCATTTCTCTACACCAACAACAAGACAGAAGAAAGAGAAATTAAGGAGTCCATCCCATTTACAATTGCACCCAAAACTATAAGATACCTAGGAATAAACCTAACCAAAGAGACTAAGAATCTATACTCAGAAAACTATAAAGTACTCATGAAAGAAATTGAGGAAGACACAAAGAAATGGAAAAATGTTCCATGCTCCTGGATTGGAAGAATAAATATTGTGAAAATGTCTATGCTACCTAAAGCAATCTACACATTTAATGCAATTCCTATCAAAGTACCATCCATTTTTTTCAAAGAAATGGAACAAATAATCCTAAAATTTATATGGAACCAGAAAAGACCTCGAATAGACAAAGGAATATTGAAAAAGAAAGCCAAAGTTGGTGGCATCACAATTCCGGAATTCAAGCTCTATTACAAAGCTGTCATCATCAAGACAGCATGGTACTGGCACAAAAACAGACACATAGATCAATGGAACAGAATAGAGAGCCCAGAAATGGACCCTCAACTCTATGGTCAACTCATCTTCGACAAAGCAGGAAAGAATGTCCAATGGAACAAAGACAGCCTCTTCAATAAATGGTGTTGGGAAAATTGGACAGCCACATGCAGAAAAATGAAATTGGATCATTTCCTTACACCACACACGAAAATAGACTCAAAATGGATGAAGGATCTCAATGTGAGAAAGGAATCCATCAAAATCCTCGAGGAGAACACAGGCAGCAACCTCTTCGACCTCAGCCGCAGCAACATCTTCCTAGGAACATCACCAAAGGCAAGGGAAGCAAGGGCAAAAATGAACTTTTGGGATTTTATCAAGATCAAAAGCTTTTGCACAGCAAAGGAAACAGTGAACAAAACCAAAAGACAACTGACAGAATGGGAGAAGATATTTGCAAATGACATATCAGATAAAGGGCTAGTGTCCAAAATCTATAAAGAACTTAGCAAACTCAACACCCAAAGAACAAATAATCCAATCAAGAAATGGGCAGAGGACATGAACAGACATTTCTGCAAAGAAGACATCCAGATGGCCAACAGACACATGAAAAAGTGCTCCATATCACTCGGCATCAGGGAAATACAAATCAAAACCACCATGAGATATCACCTCACACCAGTCAGAATGGCTAAAATTAACAAGTCAGGAAATGACAGATGCTGGCGAGGATGCGGAGAAAGGGGAACCCTCCTACACTGTTGGTGGGAATGCAAGCTGGTGCAACCACTCTGGAAAACAGCATGGAGGTTCCTCAAAATGTTGAAAATAGAACTACCCTATGACCCTGCAATTGCACTGCTGGGTATTTACCCTAAAGATACAAACATAGTGATCCGAAGGGGCACATGCACCCGAATGTTTATAGCAGCAATGTCTACAATAGCCAAACTATGGAAAGAACCTAGATGTCCATCTACAGACGAATGGATAAAGAAGATGTGGTATATATACACAATGGAATACTATGCAGCCATCAAAAGAAATGAAATCTTGCCATTTGCGACGACGTGGATGGAACTAGAGGGTATCATGCTTAGCGAAATAAGTCAATCGGAGAAAGACAACTATCATATGATCTCCCTGATATGAGGGAGAGGAGATGCAACATGGGGGGTTGAGGGGGTAGAAGAGTAAATGAAACAAGATGGGATTGGGAGGGAGACAAACCATAAGTGACTCTTAATCTCACAAAACAAACTGAGGGTTGATGGGGGGAGGGGGTTGGGAGAGGGCGTGGGGTTATGGATATTGGGGAGGGTATGTGCTATGGTTGTGAAGTGTGTAAACCTGGCGATTCGCATACCTGTACCCCTGGGGATAAAAATATATGTTTATAAAGCTGTAAAAAAAAAAAAAAAAAAAAGAAAGAAAGAAAGAAAGGATGAATACCCAAGTTTTGTAGCAACATGGACGGGACTGGAAGAGATTATGCTGAGTGAAATAAGTCAAGCAGAGAGAGTCAATTATCATATGGTTTCACTTATTTGTGGAGCATAACAAATAGCATGGAGGACAAGGGGAGAGGGAGAGGGGAGTTGAGGGAAATTGGAAGGGGAGGTGAACCATGAGAGACTATGGACTCTGAAAAACGATCTGGGAATTTTGAAGGGGTGGGGGGTGGGAGGTTGGGGGCACCAGGTGGTGGGTATTGTGGAGGGCACAGATTGCATGGAGCACTGGGTGTGGTGCAAAAATAATGAATACTGTTATGCTGAAAAAATAAAAAAATTAAAAAAAAAAAACTAATTAAATTCACTCTTATCACCTGCACTAAAAAGAGGCATTCTCCTTCTTACTTCACTTTCATCTTCCCATGAGGGTAGAGAGCATCTCTGCATATCTCTTTGCCCTGAGGATATGAAGTACTAGCTCAGCACTAGCACTAGTATCAATGAGTGACAATCAGGACTGATACTTGGGACACCTATAAGCACCTCTAGGGGTTCTTAGAAACATTTGGGCAAGAGAATCCTTAATAAAAAAGTTGACTTCCTGCAGCAAGACATAGAGGTTTAGAGAATTGAGGCAGTGGTGTTACTGGGACTTCACTAGCTTCAGAAAACCAGATATATTGGTTACAGGCAGAACGGCCAACCCACAGCAGAAATTCTCCTCTTTCATGGGAGAATAGATCCATCTGGTGGCCTTGGAGTATAAGCCCACCAAAAGTCTTTTTAAAAAGCCTTCTCAGCTTTAGTCACAGTTAATTTAGAAAGCTGGGTTTGAACCAAATGAAATAAGCCAAGTGCTGGAAGAACCATCTGTTCCCGTGCCTGCTCTAAACCCTCTGACAGCAGTGGAGGCAGAGATCCTGTGTTGCTAGTTCAACAACACTGACACTTTAGAAATGTCCGTGTCAAAAAAGCAATTGGTTCCAAGAACATGTAAATAGCTGTTATTTCCCAACCAAAATATTCAGATGAAGAATGAAGAAATGGGACTAAGAATTACTTTCAAATGAGGAAAAATGTGCAAAGTTTTAATGACTCCAATGATTGCCACATGGGTCATAACTGTATCATAGTTAAGAGAAGTTTTTAAAAGGGATTTAAAAATCAGATTCAGGGGCGCCTGGGTGGCTCAGTGGCTTAGGCCTCTGCCTTCGACTCAGGTCATGATCTCAGGGTCCTGGGATCCAGCCCCACATCAGGCTTTCTGCTCAGCGGGGATCCTGCTTCCCCCCATCTCTGCCTGCCTCCCTGCCTACTTGTGATCTCTCTCTCTCTGTCAAATAAATAAATAAAATCTTTATAAAAAAGTAAATAAAGATGAAATTCAGGAATTTCCACCTCATAGATGACAGCAAGGCTAGTTAGAGGATCATGCCAATAGATAATACAATTCAAATAAAAATGTTGGGGCCTAAGAAGACCAACTTCATATCAAATTCTGTAGAATATAGCTGAAGCCACTCTAAATAGGTCTTATATATTGCTCCTTCATTCAGTAAATATTAAATATTAATTAAACCTTTGACTGTAAGGCACTCCACTATGAAGACAGTGGCCGTTGGAAGAGATACAAAAAGTTATAATCCAATGTGCCAAGTGGCATACATAAGAAACTTTTGACACATTAACTCTCAGAAGCCTATTTTAAATTTTAAAATACCTTGGAATTAATAAAGCAATGCAGTTTATGGGAACCAAGTGAAATCCAAGGTCTTAAAGATGAACTAAGAGAAGGAACCAATCTTTTTGTTCCTGTTACAAAAGTAAAAGCAAAAAGGTGAGTCACACAGACTAAGATTTTATCCACAGATGATATGTTCATAGATGTAGAAAATCCTAAAGGATCTACAAAATGTGCTAATAGAAATACTAAGTACATTTGGCAAATTCATAGGACACAAGGTCACTATCAAAATCAATTTCACTTCTACATACAGGCATAATTCATTTTAGGAGCACTTCACTTTAATGCACTTTGCAGGTATTGTGTTTTTAACAATTGAAGATTTGTGGCAACACTACATTAAGCAAGTCCATTGTACCATTTTCCCAACACCATTTGCTCATTTCTTGTCTCTGTGCCACATTTGGATATTTTGCACAATATTTCAGAGTTTTTCATTATTATTATACTTGCTATGGTGATCTGTGATCAGTGATCTTTGATGTTACTATTATAACTGTTCTGGGGCATCACAGACTGCACCCATGTGAGCTGGTAAATTTAATTCATAAATGGTACTTGCTCCACCAACCAGTCATTTCCCTATCTCTCTCCCTTTTCTCAGCCTCCCTATTCACTGAGACACAACAGTGTTGAAGTCAAGTCAATTAATAACCTTACAATGGCCTCTAAGTGTTCAGGTGAAAGGAAGAATCACATGTCTCTCCCTTTAAATCAAAAGCCAGAAATGATTAAGCATCGTGAGGAAGGCATGTCAAAAGACAAGACGGGCCCAAAGCTAGGCCTCTTGTACCAAACAGTCAAGTTGTGAATACAAAGGAAAAGCTTGTAAAGGAAATTAAAAGGCTACTCTGGTGAAAATATGAATGATAAGACAGTGAAACAGCCTTATTGCTAATTTGGAGAAAGTCTGAGTGGTCTGGATAGAAGACCAAACCAACCACAACATTCGCTTAAGCCAAAGCCTAATCCAGAGCAGGGCCCTAACTCTCCTCAATTCTAGGAAGGCTGAAAGAGGTGAGAAAGCTACAGAAGAAAAGTTGGAAGCTAGCAGAGGTGGGTTCATGAAGTTTAAGGAATGAAGCCATCTCCATAACATAAAAGTGCAAGGGGAAGCAGCAGGTCCTGATGGAGAAGCTCAAGCAAGTTCTCCTGAAAATCTAGCTCAGATAATTCATGATGGTGGCTACATTAAACAAGAGATTTTCAGTGTGGACAACACAGCCTTCTATTGGCAGAAGATGGCATCTAGGACTTTCACAGCTTGAGAGAAGAAGTCAGTGCTTGGCTTCAGAGCTTCAAACAACAAGTTGACTCTTGTTAGGAGCTAAGGCAACTGATGATTTTAAGCTGAAGCCAGTGTTCATTTACCATTCTGAAAATCCCAGAGCCTATAAGAATTATGCTAAATCAACTCTGCTGTGCTCTCTAAATGGAACAACAAAGCCCAGATGATAGCATGCCTGTTTACAACTTGGTTTATTGAATATTTTAAGTCCACTGTTGAGACCTACTGCTCAGAAAGAAAGATTCTTTTCAAAATATCACTGCTCATTAACAAAGCACCTGGTCACCCAAGAGTTTTGATGGAGATTACAGGATTAATGTCATTTTCATGTCTGCTGACACAACATCAATTCTGCTGCCCATGGATCAAAGAGTAATTTCTTCTTCCAAGTCTTATAATTTAAGAAATACATCTCGTGAGGCTATTGCTGCCATAGTGTCTCCACTGATGGATCTGGGCAAAGTACACTGAAAGCCTTCTGGAAAGGATTCGCTATTCTATCTCCATTAAGAACACTCATAATTCTCTCTCTCTGTCTGCCTCTCTGCCTACTTGTGATCTCTCTCTCTCTGTCAAATAAATAAATAAAATTAAAAAAAGAAAAGAACACTTATAATTCACAGGGAGAGAGAAAAATATCAGCATTAATAGGAGTTTAGAGGAAGTTGCATCCAGCCCTCATGGACGATTTTGAGGGGTTCAAGACCCCAGTGGAGGAAGTAAGTGCAGTTGTTGGGGAAACAGCAAGAGAACTAGAATTAGAAGTGGAGCCTGAAGATACAACTGAATGGCTGCAACTTCACGATACAATTTTAATGGATGAAGAGTTGCTTCGTATGGACAAGCAAAGAAAATGGTTTCTTGAATTGGAATGTACCCCCAGTGAAGATGCTGTGAAGACTGTTGAAATAACAACAAGGATTTAGAATATTAAATAAACTTACATGATAAAGCAGTGGCAGGTTTTGAGAGGACTGACTCCAGTTTTGAAAGAACCTCTACTGTGGGTAAAATGCTATTAAACAGTGTTGCATGCTACAATGATGACAGGAGTCGATCAATGTAGCAAACTTCCAATTTTGGCACAGAAAATTTTGCCATAGAAATTGCCACAGTGACCCCAACTTTAGCAACCACTACCTTGATCAGTCAGAAACCATCAACATGAAGGAAGACCCTCCACCAGCAAAAAAATTATGACTCACAGAATGTTCAGATGATGCTTAGCATTTTTTAGCAATAAAATGTTTTTAAAGTATGTACATATTTGTTAAAAACATAATGCTATTGTACATCAGTAGACTACAATATAATGTAAATATAACTTTTATATGCACTGAGAAATTTGAAAAAAAGTTCATTTGACTTGCTTTATTATGATATATACTTTATTGTAAGGATCTGGAACCAAACCTGCAATATCACTGAAGTGATATGAATCATGATATGTGGTCTTCACTGAATGAAGACTACATTAGCCATGGACATTTGGAAATAATTAAAAGTTAAAAATAAATACCCCTTATCATCACATGGAATCACATGAAGTATTTTAGCATCAATTTAACAAAATATGTCCAAGACCTGAACATGGAAAAATATTTCTGAAAAAATTAAAGAAGATCTAAAAAAATACATGTTCATGGGTAGGAAAATTCAAGATCATTAAGCTAACAATTTTCTCTAAAATGATCTACAGATTCAATGCAATTTTAAGCAAAATATGAACAGGACTTTTTAATAATAATTGACTAGTTTATTCTAAAATGTATGTAGAAATGTAAAGTCCTGGTAGAGTGAAAAGCTTTTTTTTTTTTAAAGGAGACAAATTTAGAGGATGATGTGACTTTATAAGATATCATAAAGCCCCAATAATCAGTGCTGTATGATTCAAGACTGACATATAGAGTTAAAAAAAAAAAAAGTCTGGAAATAGACCTGTGTATATATATATGGTCAAAGATGCTAGGTAAGTGAATGGAGAAAGAACAATCTTTTTTTGGGCGGGGGGAGGCAGAAGGAGAGGGAGAGAGAGAATCTTAAGCAGGCTCCATGCCCAGGATGAGCCCCAAATGGGGCTCTATCTCATGACCTTTAGATCATGACCTGAGCTGAAATCAAGAGTCAGACACTTAACCAACTGAGCACCCAGATGCCCCAAGAAGAACAGTCTTTTAATGACGTTGGAACAATAAAATAACCATGCAAAAAAAAAAAAAAAAACAAACAAACCCTCAATCTTTGCCTCACACTGTACACAAAAGCTAATTTGAAAGAGACCATAGATTTAAATGTAAAAGCTAAACTTATAAATCTTTTAGAACAAATATAAGAGAAAATTTTCATAACTTGAAGGAGTAGGCAAAAGTTTCTTAGATATATAAAGTGCTAGTCAAAATATTTTTTCAAAATTAGACTTCATTAGAATTAATACCTTCTGATCTTCAAAAGATGCCATTAATAAAGTGAAAAGGTGAGTTTTAAGCTGGAAGAAAATATTTGTAAAATACATATCTCAAAAAAGACATATCCAGAATATATAAAGAACCTTTAAAGCTCAATAACAATACAAATGATCTACTTTAAAAGTGAGGAAAAGATCTGAACAGACACTTTAGATGAAGATATATGAAGATACACGAATGACATATTGCAATATGCTCAACAAAATCAGGCATCAGAAAAATACAAATGAAAATCACCACATACCGACAAGAGTGGTAAAAATTAAATATACTAATAATACCAAGTATAGACAAGGATGCAGAGCAATTAAAATCCATTCATTCTTGGTAGGAATAAAAAATGGTAAATTCCTTTCAGAAAATAGTTTGGTAATTTCTTAAAAAATAAATACACACACTTATCATATAACTCAGCAATTCTACTCCAAGTTATTTCCCAAGAGAAATAAAAATACATGTCACAAAAGATTTGGACCCAAATGTTCATGACAGCTTTATTTGTAATAGTTCCAAATTATCAACAATCCAGATGTCCATCAGAAGGGTAATGGACAGGGGCGCCTGGGTTGGGTTGAGCCTCTGCCTTTGGCTCTGGTGGTGATCTCAGGGTCCTGGGATCAAGCCCCGTGTCAGGCTTTCTGCTCAGCAGGGAGCCTGCTTCCCCCCCACCCCCACTCTCTGCCTGCCTCTCTGCCTACTTGTGATCTCTGTCAAATAAATATAGATAAAATCTTTTAAAAAAAGGGGGGGTAATGGTTAAATCAAACTATACTATATCCATACAATGGGAAACTGCTTGACAGTAAAAAGGAACAAAAGAATACTTATACACAGAGAGGGAGGCAAACCCTCTTTTAAGAGACTCTTAACTCTAGGAAACAAACAGGGATGCTTGAGGGGAGGTGGGGGGGGATGGGGTGATTGGTTCATGGGCATTAAGGAAGGCACTTAGACTGAGCACTGGGTGTTGTAAGCAACTGATAAATCACTAAATTCTACCCCTGAAACTAATAATATGCTGTATGTTAACTAAATTGAATTTAAATAAAATCTTAAAAAAAAAAGACTGATAAGTAAATACCATGGATAGATCTCAAAAAATTATGCTGAGTGAAAGAAGTCAGACACAAAAGAATACATTCTGTATTGCTGCATTTACATAAAATTCTGGAACAAGCAAGACTAAGATATAGTGACAAAAGCAGCTCAGTGTTTACATCCAGCCAAGGATGGACATGGGATATACTGACTGCAAAGAGGGCTCATGAGCAGAGAGAGCAACACTGACAGACAGAAGCTGGACAAAAGGACTAGAACCCTTGAAACGCTAGGTTGCTTGAGTTGCCTGGCCTAGGACTTCTCTATATAATAAATAAGGAATGGAAACTATTTTGAGCTATTCACTGAATTACCAAGCCACTCCCCAAACTAAATATACTTTAGGCAGACTTTAAAAAGAGAGATTATGGTGTGGGGGAAGGTAGTGAGATTAGTGAGAACCACAATCACTTCCTTTTCCTGTTCTGAGTGATCTCAGCTCTGCAGCTACTGTTCTTCTCTCCAACTTCCCCCTCCTTTCCAAAGCCCATAGCGATTCCCATTTAACCTTAAAAATTGGCTTAGCCCCCACTCACCAGAGAGAATCCCAGAATATTAGAGACTTAGTAATGGGAGGTCTTCAAGAGGTCTTTTTGATCCCGGTGGGAAAACTGAGAATCAGAGAGGAAAAGGGCCCTGTCCACTGTCACCTGCTAGGAAATAGCAGGGAGAGGGCTTTTACACCCTGGTAGCACGGGTAAATGGGAGGGGAGTGGGTTTTTGTGTAAATGTCTCCACCATTCATGCTATCATAGAAATCCAGTTAGGCTAATAAGGTAACATCCAAGGTCACTACATTTTACAATTCCAAGGGTCAGCAGTTAGGGTAATGGATATACTGAATTGTGGTAACCAACAGTCCGTGTAAATACTACTTAGGGAGAAGAAAGACTCATATTTTTTTACAAGTTTATGCTAGGTTTTTAGAAAGAAAATCTGATTTAAACTGATCTATTTAACAAGAAAGAGAAATATTATTGAGCTGTTTCAGAGGTGCTAAATACTGCTAAATACTAGAAAGTTGATACATGTTAGCCCACTGAATTCTAACCATATTCTGCAGGGTAGCCATTATTATCCCCATTTGATAAACAAATAAACTGAGATTTGGAGACATTTATGTCTAAATTCACATCACTTGTAGCTACTGGGTTATCCATTGAACCTAACTCTAATTTGATAGCCAAACTCAAGCTCTTTCTATAAGATCATGGCAAAAATTTAAGAGTCCTCCTTAAAATATTCTGCTTCTACTATGCGTGAGACAGGCACTGGTTGAGGAAATGTACAAGGAGCATTTGTATCCTCCTCTTAACTGTTCTCAGGATACTAGGGCTGAGTAGCCTTTACTCAGGAAAACTCAGGAAAGGATCTTTTTTTTTTTTTTTCCTTTAATCTATGAGCAAAGGAGCATCAAGAAACTTCCTGCATGGCTGTGCTCCATTTTTTTTTTCATCTTTCCAACTGCTTCCAGAACCTCCTGGTTTATTTAAGAACAATATTCATTATCTTTATATAAGATAAATTGTTATGTCTGATCAAACAACAATGCATAGTATTGAATATTATCAAATTATATAACACAAGGCAAGTTTTCATAGTGTGTTGTTTGTGTAAGATGGTATCCACTGACACTTTTTAAATCTAGGGGGAAAAGAGGTAAAAACAATGTTGTTAGAGTGTGTGTGGGTAGCTAAATTGTAGTTTTAAGCAGTATTAATCTTGCCAATTTGTGTGTGATTGTTAGTTTTTGCTTTTTTATTTTTGCTCTTGTTATGCTGTTTATTGTGTCTACCTTGCTACTCATATTTGATATTCTGATACAAACCAAAGCAGACAGCTCTGTTTAGATGATCCTGAACAATCCATGGAGGAGAAGAGGGAAACTTTCAATGTGAATATATAATATATACCACAGAAACCCTTGGATATATTCCTTTTCTCTTACAGTATGAGTGTTGGTTTGCTTTTATTTCTGATAAAATATTGGGTTATGATTTTAAGACCCCTAAACACATTACTAAAATAGTTTTAATCAACAGGTTTTCCAAGTGTCACATTTCTTCATATTACCATTAATGGTTTCCAGCTTCTGTCAAGTAGCCAAATACAAATTTTTATTTTAAAAATCACCCAGGCCAGGTACAGGACCTAATATTGCCCTCTTCTTACAATATATATTTATCTTGATGTTTTACTGAATCTTTCTTGGCCCATCTGAAGTCACCTACATTCTAGACACACATTTATATTTATGAGGCTATACAGTAATACAACCTCAGTATATGAGCTACTTCCTCTCTGAATCCCTTATAATAGACCCACTAGGGAAAATAGCATAGTTGTCAGATAAGAGAGAAAAGAAGTTAGGGGGGGATAAAAGGAGAGACATGAAACAGAAATACACAATCATAGATAGGGACACACAGGGACAGATTTGAGAAAAAAAAACAAATGCAAAGAC
This sequence comes from Lutra lutra, assembly GCF_902655055.1. Classification (NCBI taxonomy): domain Eukaryota; kingdom Metazoa; phylum Chordata; class Mammalia; order Carnivora; family Mustelidae; genus Lutra; species Lutra lutra. Next base: position 124,249,982 of record NC_062278.1, on the reverse strand, counting down.
ACATAGACATTAACTTCCTCCTCTCCTCTTTATTCCCTCACCTTCCCCTGAGTTTCCAAGTTTCCTCGGGCTTTTCCCACACCCTTTTCCTGTTCCCCAATCCTTTGGCACCTACTTGATATGCTCTGTGCGTCCAGAGCCCTCAATGGTCTTGGCTCCCCACCGTTGCTCCTTCTCAGAGATGTCATTCTGCAAAAGACAGCATTCAGCAATAAGTGATGGCAAGAGATGGGCCACATTGAGAGAGGCTGTGCAGCTGACACACATGCCCTCCAGGTCTCCTACATCTGCTGCCTCCTCTTTACTTTTTGTAAAAGTAAACTCAGGGTCTTTACTTAGGGTCTTTACTCAGACTTCTCACTATATATATCCGACCCTGCCCCCTGCCATGTTAGAATTAAACTGGTGGACTCTGAAATCTTCCTTTCTGCTCCCTTCAGGTCTGCTATGACTACTGAATCCCCACAAATTACACAGGTCTACCTCATATCTTGGCTCACAGGCCAAAGGAGACCCAGGTTAACCTGCACCTCACCTTCACCATAGCTTGTCATAGCCCCTCAATCAAACTCCTCTGCCCTGTCCCCTCCCATCCTCAAATCAACTATCATGCATCTCCCACTCATGACAGCCAATTGTCCTACCAGTCAGTTCCACAATTAGCAGTATTTCAGTCCCAGATTCAAAACCCCTGGAAGATGACAGAATGGCCCAGATGCCTTTCCCTCATTGCCCCACCTCCAACTTTTATTGATTTTCCAAGCAAGCAAAGCTATTCCCAAACTTACCACAAAGTCAGGGTCTGTATCCCAGTCATCACCCTGGGTATCCACGGAAACAGATACATCATGCCCTACTACAGACTTCCACATCTGAGGGTGACAGAGATGGGAATAATTAGGGGGAAAAATCAAGATGAGAGAAAACAAGAAAGCTGAAGTCAATGATAAAACAGTCCAATGGTTTTGTTATTTTTTTCTTAGAATAAAATAGAACCTGAGGCAAAGCTGATGGAAGTTTTAGGAAAATACTTTTGTTCAGTTACAGGAGTGGGGAGGATGATTTATTCAAGATAAACTAACATGGTCTAGACCTACAGAGTCTGGAGAGAAGTCATCATGGGTATTGGTAATGATAACTAATGTTAAATGTAGGTAATAGAGGTAACGTTAAATAAGTGCTGGGATCATTCATTCATGTTACAAGGCTAGCTGGGCAGTGGCTTGAAGTGGCAATCAATGAGAGGTACTAGGGTATCCCTAGAATTATAGCACCATCCCACTCAGTTTTCTTTTTCCTTTTTTTTTTTTTTAAGATTTTATTTACCCATTTGAACAGATCAGAAGTAGGCAAAGAGGCAGGCAGAGAGAGAGGGGGAAGCAGGCTCCCCACTGACCAGAGAGCCCGATGTGGGGCTTGATCCCAGGACCCTGAGATCATGACCTGAGCCAAAGGCAGAGGCCTAACCCATTGAGCCACCCAGGCATGCCCCCCCCCACTCAGGTTTCTATACATGACTCCTGTTACAGGTGTGTATTGGTCCAGCTCTGAATAAAGTGAACACCTACACTCCTCTCTACCGCCTGCATAATTCTATTGAGAAAAATTCCAACTCCAGTACAAGTTGCTATCCCATCTCAACTCTAAGAGCAGCTACTGAACGGGTGCATGAGGTCAGTAGGGCAGTCAGCTGAAACTCCTACCCTGAATAACTTATAAGGAAGCATTATTTTCTGGTAATGAATCACCTATTCTTTAATTTTTAAAAACAGTTCCATTATATTTCTAAGGAAGATAGCTGGTTCAAAAAACAACAAGTAATGAATCCTTTATTTTGAACATTAGAAGTTATTAGATTTTTATTAACTAAGTAAATAATAAAGAAATATTTAGAGAACACTAGTATGAAATGGGAGCCAAATTGTCATTCTACTGTGACATCCCCAGTGTTTCCATTGGTCCTGCCAATTATGCATGAGGAGTGGTAAGTTGCTCTGCATCTGTGGGATCCTGGATCTCTGTGTGAAGATGAAACAATGGACAATGCTTATCTGCTTGGGAGACACTGAGACTTCTTGACCCTGACGCCACTTGCTAGCTGGCAACTCCCCTAGCCATCCTTCCCTGGACTCCTCATTCCACTGGTATCTTTTCCTATGCTCTTCACTGTCTCCTAAATGAGTTCCTCTTAACTGCTCCTAGGCCTCCATAGTGCCTCCAATACAGGCCCTCAGAGCCTCCGATTTTCCTTTCCACTTGAAAACTACATATTTCTACACACTCTGAAAATCCCTTTGGAAACTAGGCCAAGGAAATTGGTGCGGGGGGGGGGGGGGGGGAAGATTGGTTAAAGAGATGCAAAAAGGATAGTGGAGATAATGGAGAAATAGTGACTGAATCAGCTGCGCTGTGGGATGAGTCCCTGCCCAAAACAGCTCTGCCTTCCCCTGTGGGGCAACAATTATGCAAGAGCAAGAGCATAGAGGATGCAAGAGCAGGTAGAGAAGGCCTATGGTTCTCCTGGCTCCTGGGCTGCTTTTTGAGAAAATGACTTCACACAGAAAACTGGAAAGGAGAAGTTTCTGAAATATTCATAATCAAAAAGGAAGCAATGAGGACTGATGGTCCTCTCCTCTTTCCAGCTCTTCCTCTGAAGCCTCAGCCTAACTTACCCAAAAGACCTTTCAACCTCATGTATTTTTGAAACAAAGGAAGTTTCTGATACAAAGACTATTTGGTGTCCTTGAGCTTCCCTCCAGAAATAGGAAAGCAAGAGGCACTCTTAGAGGTAGAGATCTGAGGAATAACTTGGTGAGGAATGGCGCCCAGGATTGCCAACAATCAAGGGCCTCATCACAAGGCTGCCTGACAGCATCAGTAAAGTACATGGACCTTGAGTCAGGTCACCCCAGCTCTGTTACTAAGCCTCTGTGCAAACAGGGGAAAGGGAATGACCTAGGGTATGTACTTACTTGTCAGGTACCAGGGTAAAGCAATTAAAAATATTAATTTGGTAAATCATTGAACATCTTTGATGTTCAGTTTTCCCCAAAGGAAAATAAATGAAGAGGTTAACCTAGCTAATCCACCCAGTCCTCTTCATTTCTGACATTCTGGGATTATGTGATCCTACAATCACAGAAACTAGCCCTAATGGAGCCATCATGCCTGCACTGGGCCTCCATCTGCACTGGTGCTCAGCACCGGCATACCCCAGCAACTACTTCCTGCTCTGTCACAATGTCTCCTATGTGAGTTTTGTCTCTCCGCAAGACCATATGCTCTCCAAGGACAGAGACTTTGTCTTTACCTCCTGTGGTCTTCCTCCCACCCCAATAGGCCTTAGGAGGAGGCTGTAGACTGTCAGCAGAAACTAGGGAGTCCTGAATGGCTGCTGAATCCTGTACCCTGGGCTCCAGACCCCTCATTTCTGTTTCCATCCCCCGACGTTAATTACCCACAACCACTCACCCCCAGGCCTCTGGCCATAAGAGCTTAAGAGCCTATTGGCAGTGACTTCATCTCTCACTGAGGACTAAGAGCCAGGTAGGTCCCTCTTAATTCAGCTCTTACCCTGTGCTTCCCGACTTTCTCACTGCTCAGAATACCCACCTCCAGTAGTGCGAGTGTCTGCTCTAAGATCTCAGCCTTTCACGTCGTCACTGGGCTCCCTCTCTGTGCTGCCACTTCAGAGCAAGAGACACTGAGCTGCTGCTTCAGTTCCGTATTCAGGTTTTCTGTCATTTCCTGATACCCTGTCCTCACAGCTACTTCCTGAAGTTTGAGTCAGTTCCTTCTGCTTAGGCACTTTAAAAAAAAAAAAAAAAAAAAAAAAAGATTAAATGTTTGTGGCCTAGTCTTTTGCAAGGCTCTGAGAGTCACAGGGAAGTTATAAAAAATGCTGCTTTTAGAGTTTATATCTGGTCAAGGAAACAAAACATTCAAACAGAAAACACAGGAAAGAAGGTGCAGAGGAGCTTTCATATCCTGAATAGGTGGGCAATTATATATTGCACGGTAAAGAAATTTGTGGTAAAAGTAATTTTGTGTGGGGTAATCAAGAAAGGCTTAATGGGAAAAGTGATTTTTTTATGTGGATTTTGAAGGGTAAGATTTAAAAAGAAACTCACTTCTATATTACCCATAGCACTTAAAACTGGGATTTGCACAGATAGTCAAATAAACATTGATCAGTTAAATGATGGAAGAGAATAAGTCACAGGGGAAAGGCAAGACAGAAAATTTTAGATTGTTTAGGGGGTAGTGAGGAATCTGGGTTAACTAGTAGAAAAGATTTGGTTCTAGTTAGCAGAAGCAAGTCTGAAAAAACAGTATCAGATGTTGGAAGGTCTTTGTGGCATTTTGTATTATTGTTCAAGATTTGCTGCTCCTGCCTTCCCTCTTGAAGTCAGACTTGCTCAGGTGACTTATTCTGGCCAATGAAGTGTGAGAAGTGAAATACATCACTTTCCAGTGGAGACTTTAAAACCAGTGCAAGCTTTGCCATGCTCTTGTACCACTGTTCACCAAGGCAAACTGCAATTCTCGAATGGCTCCTCTGGCAGCCTGGGTCACCAATTGAGGGTCCCCAGCTGAGAATGACAACACAAACAGACTGAACAGTAATCTTTGCTGGGTTAGCTACTAAAAATTGGGAGTGTTTGTTACTGTATCGGACCTAATCTCTCTCCTAATTCTCTCTCTCCTAATTCACCTTATCTCTCCTAACCCTGATATGGAATTCTGATCTGATTTGTTCAGTTTTAACTTCCCAATGGACTCAAGCAGAGACTAGATAAAAGCGGTCTAAGATACAGTGGATATGATCTCTGTATTAGAAATAGTAAGACTTTAGTCACTTCTTAAGGATTCTCTGCCAGTTTGGTGGGGGTGGTGGTAGTGTTTTTACTCATCTCTCCTACTTCATGACCTACTTATTATGGCAGCCCCCAAGTTTTTTATTTTAAGGAAAATTTTATTTTAAGGAACAATTTGTACAGGGGGATAAGGACCTTTTTAGAAACTTAGAATCCTGATTCAGTGTCAAAAATGGGAATAATCGGGGATGCCTGGGTGGCTCAGTTGGTTAAGCCCAAGTATCTATCTATCAAGAGGCAGGTGGAGGAATAGAAGGGCTGCAGGCTTTCTGGTGTCAGACAGTTCCGGGTTGGAACCCTTATTCAACTTGTTCCACTAGGCAGTGCCTGTGTGATCACAGCCCCTCATCTTCCCTGAGCCTCAATGCCCTTATCTGCACGATGCAGATAAAAACCTACTTTGCGGGGCACCTGGGTGGCTCCCTGGGTTAAAGTCTCTGCCTTCGGCTCAGGTCGTGATCCTGGGGTCCTGGGATCGAGTCCCGCAACGGGCTCTTTGCTTGGCGGGGAGCCTGCTTCTCTCACTGCTTCTGCCTGCCTCTATGCCTGCTTGTGTGTGCTCTCTCTCTCTCTCTGGCAAATAAAATAAAATCTTTTTTAAAAAATGGGAATAATCAGACCAGATATTGTGACCCACCACCTTCCAGATACAATTCTCTAGAGAAACCATGGACTTTAACCAGAGATGACATGGAGAAACCCTATCTCTCCTTAGCAAATGTCCCAAGTTCATTTCTAATGAGACAGCGAGGTATGTAACAAATAGCACAGGCTTTGAAGCCAGAAAACCTTAGTGCAATTCACTTATTGAACTTCAATAAAGTAAGTTAGCTCTTCCTAAGCAGCAACTTAATATAAAAATAATAGTAATGCTGATTCTGCTGTATACCTTATTAGACTTCCCTCCCTCCACTCCCACTCAGAGGGATCCTTAGGGGCCTAATATTTTCAGTATACACAGATAAACATTCTCTCAGGCCCAGGCATGAACAGTATGAATCTCAGGCCCTAAGGCCCAGTTTGTTTGGCTCAATATTAGAATGAATTTCCTCATTCCACTTCATCACCCTGGGGTCTAGGGGCTAAGACTAGAATGACAACATGCAGCCATTAACTGGTGCTGGCCAGGGAGAAGGCAGCCTGAATAGGTAGAGTTTACTAACCCTGAATACATTCCTGGCTGCCCCACCCCCCATTTCCCTATCTACTACTTTCCTTTCCCAACAGGCAAGCACTTGTACACGAGCACCCCTGTATACATCCATTCATACGCATGTACACGTCACCACAATTTTTGATTCTGAAAATAATTTTATTATTTTACAGGTTGTTCAGGAAAGTTCCTGGGTTGCTATGACCAAGAATTTGGTCACCACAGAACAAAGGATCACAGCAGATCAATCAGTCCACCAGTTTTCACTCTTCTTTGGATGGTAAGAGCAGGCAGGGAACACATCATGTGCATAATAAGAAAATAACCAGCAGGAAAGGGTGGGGGAAGGGGAGGCAAGAACAGGCATAAAAGGAATTCAGTCCTGGCTGCCATTCTCAGGCTTAGATTTAGAAATATTTTCTTCTCTATATTCACCCTCCACTTTCTTCAGCTCTCTGTTACCACAGAGGGCAGATGACTACAGGCTGAGAAACAGGAATAACTGTCCCCAGTAGCAGAGTACCTAGATACCACCAGAAGCCAGGCATGGTCACCAGTGAGATCCCCCCAGTGGCAGTCAGTGTCAGTGTCTAGCTCCAAGTATACCACTTTAGGGCTCACATTTGAGGCACGCCCAGATGACACAGGAATGACAAGAAGCTGATTCCCACTGTCCATAGCCAGTTCTTCCTTTCAATGAAGGGAAAGGCAGGGCCATTTACTACCTCAGTACTCATGGGATCAAGGGCATACACGATAGGATCTTATTCTAATAGTCCAGGACCACAGCTCTAACTCCAGTTATGTCTGAACAGCCAGGGAAGGAGACACTGTCCTACCCCGTGATCCGGCAGCCAAAACCTCTGGGGAGTTCTTCAGCTCACACCCTATTTTGCAAAAGACCTAACCAGCCATTCTATGAGCTACTGTTCCCCAGAATTTCGTTTATGGCAGGTCCACCTTCCCTCTGAAGCAGGAGGAAATGCAAGGTAAACGAAGCAAAGAAAGTACCAATGGAAATGATACTGGACCATAGATTATTAGGTTTATTAGAACCACCTTCTAAGCTGAGAGACATTCCTCAGCATTTTTTACAGGACCACAAAAAATCAGGGCCCTGCAAAATCTGAACAAATCCCAGGCTCAGAGACCAACTGTGTGGCCTCCTCAGATTACGCAGAAGTGTTGAGGCCTGGGCAGTAGAAGCAAGCAGACTCGCCGGTCCCTGCAGCTCTGCCCTGCGCTCACATCCACCTCTGTCTGTGCAGGCACTTTCTGTGGAGGGCTGGAGAGGGGACCTGTGAGTGGGAAGACCGTTCCACTACAACTGACAGTTTTGATGTTAGAGGAATTCCAAGTTCAGAGGGGAGAGGTCAAAACGGTGAGAATTCAGTTTATAGATGGCCTGTGAAACACAGAATGAGCAGGACGTGAACCATCAGGAAGTAGATGGCGGCTAGCAGGGGCACTCGGGTCCGGGAATGACAGAGTGAACGCAGGACCCGCTTCCATCCAGCACCACTCCGGGTCTGAAAGAAAAATCTGAAAGTCAGAGAGTCTTATCCTACGGAGATATGTCCCTTTCCCTCCTCCAAACACTGGAGGAAAGAGGTATCCCGAGAGAAAGTCCCCGCAAGGTCACTTGGCCAGTTCCACTAGGTTCTGCCAACCTTCTATACCCTTCCTCTCTGAGATCCATCAGTGCCTGGACTTTCACCTCCCTTTTCTTTTTTTTTTTTTTTTTTTAATTTGACAGAGAGATCACAAGCAGGCAGAGAGGCAGGCAGAGAGAGAGGAGGAAGCAGGCTCCCCGAGAGAGCAGAGAGCCCGATGCGGGGCTCGATCCCAGGACTCCGAGATCATGACCTGAGCCGAAGGCAGCGGCTTAACCCACTGAGCCACCCAGGCGCCCCTCACCTCCCTTTTCCTTGGCCCCTTGCCCTCATGCAGCCAGCGCTTTGTGACAGTATATTCTCCTCTCTTTATATTTCTCCCCTTCTTACCCTTCGACAAGTGCTGCTCGTAAGATCTATTAGCAGTGCCTGCTCCTGAGTGCCGCAGGAGCCAATGATGGGAGACCGAGCAGAGTCCCAGTCACTGTGCTCCAACCTGTGTTGAGACAGAAAAGAGTCATGGCTTGGTTCACAGCACGAGCAGCTGCTCAGGTGAAGCTTTCCCCGTCATCTTGCCATGTGATGTAGCCCAAGAGACTTGCAGCAAAGGCTGCTCCCACAGCTCCTGCCCCCACACAAGCAGGGCGCAGGCTGAGTGGTTTCTTTCAGCAGCAGTAAAAGGTGAGGATAACTACTAGGAATGGATGCCTATTACGTAAGAGATGCTGGATTGGGTGCTGTGCATACATTTAACCCTCAGGTTTGACGTTGGTGTTACTATCTTCAAAGTAAGGCTTAACGAGGTGAAATGTCTTGCCTGTGGTAGCACAGAAAGTAAGGGTAGAGCCAGAATTTAAAACCCAGGTTTGTCTCTAACCCTCATGTTCTTTTTTTCCAACATACCAGAGAAACACGCATTAAATTCTTTTTCATTTACTAAAGGCTGGTAGGCAAAGGCATCCAAGAAAGATTTTTATGGGGTTCTTGGAATTAAACTAAATGGCAGCCTCTACTGTTTTCTTCTTCATTTTTGGCTGATTTGTTTAATACTGGAACTTCTCCACTTAATGAAGCAGCTGCCCTATCCACTCAATGGTTTCTCACAAAAACACAAACTGTATCAAAGGGGCTGCAGGTAACACAGCACATCTGATCAAACATTTGCCTGTAGTTATGTACTTTTTAATTGTGCTAGGGAGGGTGGAACTCTTCACGCCTCCATATAAAGGAAGGGATGTCCATTAGCCTAACATTCTTGGACTCTCTTTGCAGGTCACAGAGTTTTCTCCTGGAGAGAAAGGACACCTTAATCTGATTTGTGAGTCTGGAAGGAGAAACTGAGGGAGCACAGCCTCGTTCCCTCCTGCCAGTTTCCCTTTGAGAGCCAGGCTGACCGCACAGTATACCTTCTGTGTCTCTTCCTCTGGATGGTAAGCTTTTGGGGGGTAGCCATGACCAGGGACAGCACATCTGGCATGATGTGGGTCAGTATGTCAACTATACTATACCTAGCCTATAGGCTAGGCCAAGGACAAATGAAATGTCTATAAATATTGGTTAGAATATTTGGCTGCTTTTAAATAAGTTCACTGAGTTGCATATACACTACAGAGTCCATGTGACTGAAGCTCTAACACAAGAATGGCAGTATGGGGCCCAGGCAGGCAGCACGTGATTGGCTGCCTACATTTGCATTCAGCACCAGGGCCAAAGAGGACACCACAGAGGGGCTAAGGCTGGATTAACGCGGCTTGTCTTGACCCCAAACACGCTGCAGCACTCATCTCAAAATGAGAATTAGATCCTAATGACTCTCAAGCCTGGTCCCTATACACAGTGTAATCAGAATGGATCAGAAGCGAACAGAGGCTATCCCCCGCAGCCCCTTACCGCCGGATCTGCTCCTCTGCCACGGAAAGGGCAGTCTCAGCAGCCACTCTTTGGTCTCGTTCTTCTTCTAGCAGCTTCCTCAGTTCGTTCATCTCCTGTTTAGTGTTGCACAGCTGCTGCTGGGCTTCCGAAAAACTTCAAACGAAAGGACAAAAACAGCGTCAGTAGATGGCAGGACACAGTTTCTGATACAAGGGATTCCAAGTCTTCATAAGGTTATAAAGCAGAAAAATGTCTAGAAGTTTGTACAAACACAAAAAATAGAAAAAGGAAAAGATTTTAAAAAGGAACATTTTAAAAGCATAACTGTTGAAATAAGCTGCAGAAAATGCCTTAAGAGATTTTAGGGATTGACTGCATATCTTTCATTTGAATACCATAGGGATTAATGGGGGGTGTGTGTATGTGTGTCTGTGTGTGTCTCTGTGCTGGGGCATTGCTTTTGCTTTATATACTCTTCAACTTTACAAATTTATTAAATTGTTACTATTTAATCCTCACATCAATCCTGTAAGGCTGATAAGAAGACATATTAAATCCACACACTGGGCTCCAGGTCCATCTAGACGGTGGCCCATTTCTGTACACACAGTGCACGTGCCAAGGCTGTGGGCCGCTCCCCCACCTTAGCTGTGGCTCCCTTGGTTCTTCAGGATCACTCTTCCTGTGAGCTCCATTCTTTTCCTGGGGAGCTCCTGGAGCAACATCCATATTCAGTGGCCCCTAGGAGAATAAGTTTAGTCTTTTGGTGATGAAAGCACTTAAGAAACTGCGTGGGCAAAATGAGAACACACTGAAGACCTGAGTGAATGAGACACCTCAGAGAGGAACAGTTCCACGTGTCATCCTCTTCAAGTGCAGAGTCAGAAATGAGAATCTTCTGCTCTAGGAGATTAACCTCCAACCTAAAACTCTAGATTAGATTTGGTCCCCAGATTCTCGTTTTTTAATCTCTCCTCTTAAAAGCTGAAAGGCTTACCACTTAAAAGCTTATCTGCTTTCTTCTGGCAGAGGCTCATGCATTTTCCAGAAGCTGCTGTGATCCTTCTCTTGTTGGATTCCCCCTCCCAAACCACCTCCTCCTTCCCTGGCCTATTCATCTCTGTAGCAATTCTCACTCCCAGTCTCCTGCTCTACCCTGTCAACAGCCCCGCCTCTTTTGTTTCCCAGGGCCAAATCTTCCTATAGCTTTCTTATGTCATAAAGCAAAATCCACACTGTCTTAGCGTCAGAGTTCCAAAAGCCTCAGTCACCACTGTTTCCCATTCACTTTTTGATTTCTCTCCCACCATTTCACTGATGTTTTTCCTTCTCATCCCCCTTCACTCTTTGATTTTTCTAGGCCTTATTCCCATCTCAGCAAATGCTCTCCTCTTCTCTCTGACTTTCCTCCATCACACCTAATTAATCAGCCTACAGCACCAGCCTCTTCCGTGCTGCTCTTTATGTTTTACCGTTGCACTCAATCTCTTAACACCTTCCCCAGCCTCTCGCCAGCTTCTTGCTCACCGTTTGCAGCTCCTGGACCTGCTTCTCCAAGACCGCGCAGTGATTAAAAAGCTCAGTATAGTGCTGCTGGTTCTCACGAAGACTCTGACTGGTATCGCAGAGCTGAATTGAAAGGGTATTTTTCTCTTCGAGCAGTTGAGAGAACTGAAACAGAGGAAACAAGCAGTGCTTCAGAAGACGCTCCTGAATTTCAAATTTCTAATTGTTTTTCATATAAGACCTTTATTTCAATAATGGTAACTCCAGCATTGTGTGTTCCTTCTACGTAAGGAAACTCGGAATTTCCAACCGAAAGGGAAAACAATTCTGGAGGAGTAGTAGGAAACTTTATTTGTGGTGCATAGAACACCGACTGGGAAACCAGAAGGCAGAACCCCACAAGCAATCCAAGGGCACAAACTATCCTAGGTATGTAAAAGGAGAAAGCATGGGTCCAAGATGAAGTTCCTAACAAAGGACTTAGAAGTCTATATGAGACAGACCTGTCACCTAGAAATTCGTACAGCCTTAGTACTGGGCAGACTCTTCAATACTATAGAGTTACAAGTTACCAGGAAAGTAGAAAAAGAAATTGCAATATGTGGGTGGGGGAAGGGGAAACAGAAGAAACCCTAAATCACCTGCGTATGTGTAAGAAACTACACTGGGTACAGCACACAGTGTAGACACACTCTCACAGGTGGAAATACTATAATCACTCAAAACAGGACCTTCCTTTACTACCTGAGTCATCAGGGTTTGTCACTTCCTGACTAAGCAGCCCAGGCCATCTCTCACCATGTCAAAAACAGAAGATTATTTTTTTATATTGAGTGAAAAATTTACCCATTGTAGCTCCTACCCAGTGATTTGAATTCAGTCCTCTAATGACATCACTTGTAGGCTATCAAGTTTCAAGTTCTAGTTATGACTAACATCTGGAAACATTAACATCCATAGAGATGTCTCTCCGAAGTACCTACTACAGGATTGTATACGTTATGTGAAGGGGAACTGGTGTAAGTGGATGCATGTTCAATCTTTTTGTAAGTATTCTGGGTTAATATTTGTGTAAAAAAGTTGATGTAGGTTGCTGGAGGGGAGATGGGTGGGAATGGGGTAACTGGGTGATGGGCATTAAGGAGGGCACTGATGTAATGAACACTGGGTGTTCGATGCAACTAGTGATGAATCTCTAAATTCTACCTCTGAAACAAATAATACACTATATGTTCACTAACTTGAATTAAAAAAATTTTTTTAAAAAGTTGACTCAATGAGGGGCGCCTGGGTGGCTCAGTGGTTTAAGCCTCTGCCTTCGGCTCAGGTCATGGTCTCAGGGTCCTGGGATCAAGCCCCACATCGGGCTCTCTGCTCAGCAGGGTGCCTGCTTCCCTTCCTCTCTCTCTCTGCCTGCCTCTCTGCCTACTTGTGATCTCTGTCTGTCAAATAATAAATAAAATTTTTATAAAAAAAAAAAGAAGAAGAAGAAGAAATCCCCATGGGGATGCCTGGCTGGCTCAGTGAGTTAAGCCTCTGCCTTTGACTCAGGTCGTGCAGGGGGGAGTCTGTTTCTCCCTCTCCATCTGCCCCTCCCTCACGCTCCTGCTCTCTCTTTCTCTCTCTCTCTCTCATTCTCACTAAAGTAAATAAATAAAATTTTTCAAGAAAGAAAAAAATTAATACACATGGGATAACAAAAATATTTGCATAGCCGAATAAAAAATCAGAATGAACAAACTTACTTCTGAAGAAAAATTGACAAACAAAACAAATGACAAACGAAAAAGAAATGAGCAGTGACCTGTCCAACATCATGTGGCTAACAGATGACAACACCAGGGCTCAAGCATGGTTCTTGCTTCCAAGTTTAGAGCTCTACCTACTCCGAGATGGCATCCCAACTGAAGGTTCAGCAAGGGCAATGAAGCAGGTTATGGGTTTTGGACGGGAGTATGAGCAGTTAGTAAAGAAAAGAATATAAATGTTTGAGAAGCAATACTAATCTTAAGACAGGTAGATGACAACTACTGGGTTCTGAGAGAGAAATATGATCTCCCAACAAAAGTTAATTTTCCTGGCCACCAAATGGTACCAAAAAAACAAAAATAAACAACCCCAAAACAAAAGCAAAAACAATCTCTCAGTATTGAAAAATACAAAACTATTTTTCTTTTACAAATCTAGAGGAGAAAGGATAGCTCTGTAAAGCTCATTGGAAGCAAAATCCCCTTAACTGGAGAAATCTAATTGCTTATAAGCCACCCTCATCTAAGCCACCTTTTATACTATTTGCATTACTCTGTTTCGGATTAGACAGATCCTAATAGTTTAGGTGTTGGCAAACAATGATCCAGGGTCTACTACATTTTTTTGGAAACAAGGTTTTATTGCAATATGACTGCTCTATTTGTTTATGCACCGCCTACGGCTGCTTTTGTGACACAACCACAAAGCTGAAAGTAGTAATAGGGCGGCATAGCCTATAGACCAAAAATACTTACCATCGGGCCTTTAAGGGAGAGTTTGCTGACCTCTGTTCTAGCTCATGAACTGTTGTGCTTCATCAGATCTACATTTGAAAACAGAATAGGAGGGACTAACCTAGACTGCATTATATCAATAGTCACTCCTTTAACGTTTTTAAGTTTTAGGTTACAAGTTTTTAAGTTTGTATTACATACAGACCTCCAACCATGCTGGCAGAAATATATATATACAGTCTGAGCATCCACAGAAAGAATTAGGGCATGGTTTGGAGAGGAACATTCTATGCTAATAGTCCATCTATAACAATCCCATTCTACGGCCCAAGAAGCAATTCTCCTAATTAGCTGGGACCCATTTAGAGTGAGGCTCTAAGCTCATTAGATGATATGCTCCATGAGGGGCTGCTATGTATACTAATATATGGCCAAGCCCACAGAAGGCAAATAATAGTTATTTGCTTGATGAATGAATGAATGAATGGATGACACTAGTGATAGAGATGCCTAAAGAACTCTTTCACACCCAGAATCATAGTGACCCAAAGTAGTATTCACATACTTTAAGTGATATATATATAGTATATCTCAAAAAAGCTGTTAAAGAAAACATAACTTTATGAGCCAGAACCTAATATATAAATACATAAAACTAAAAGTTTTCCAAAACTAGACTCTTTACTATACATTACATAATTCCTACATATTTCTAATCTCTTTTATTTTGTTTTGTAAAAACATTACTTGCACTACTTGCAACAGTCCCAAACTGGAAAAACCCTGAAGTCCTTTAACAGCAGAATAGAGAAACTATGGTATATGCCTACAGTGCAATGCTACATAGCATGAGAATGGAAAAAATCATACTAACTACAAAACCATGGATGAATCTCACAATATAAATGAAGTAACGTAAGACAGAAGATATGATTCCACGCATCTGTAGTTCTAACGGTGTAGTAGTAAATAGAAAAGGACATGAAGGACTTCTGGAGTTCTGGTATGTTCTGATTCTTTTTTTTTTTTTTTAATATGTTCTGATTCTTGATCTAGGTGCTGGTTATACAGATGCCTTCACTTTGTGAAAATATGCTGTGTCTTTATGATTTGTATGCTTTTTATATGTTTTACTTCAATAAAACATTTACATTAAAAGATTTTTAGTTTCTACCCACTAAAATGACCTCCTCATCTACTAATAACCCTAAATCTCAGGTTAAAAGAGATTAATTATTAAAAGACAAATGCCCAGAGTACTTTACAGTGATTTTCAGGAGAGAAAATGTAACAAGGCTGAGATAGGATCTAATTATGGAAAGAATGAGAACTGCATAGAGAAGCTGCTCTGGGGCCCCTTGAAAACTCCCAGACAATTATCCCAATAAAAGGTCTACAGTTTTATCTGTTCATTTGGATCAACAAACCTATTTTTAAAAATATAAGTTTTTCTGCCAAAGTTAATAGTGTTTATCAGCTTCTGATACTTCAATGTCAATTAGCTAAATTTAACATCTAATACCTTCTACATAAGCTAGATACCATGCTTTTCCAAATATGTTATCATATTTATCTCAGAATGACCTCCTCCTAATACCTTAGGCAAATTACTTAATACCTCTGGGCCTTAGTTTCCCTATCTGTATACAGCCTACCTATCTTTACCATTTTTGGATCACAGATCCCTTGGTGAACTGATGAGTTCTCATGATGATAAACTTAAACACACACACCCCCATACACACAAAAATTTGTATATAAATTTTTGGACATTCATAGCTTTCCTAACAGCCAATTTTTATACTCTGGAGCCTAAATGACCTTTTAAATCCCTTCTCATTCTAACAGAATATTAATATAATGTAATAATATATTATATATACCTATAGATATAATAATATAGTAACATAGCTGGGTTCCTCTGAAGAAGGTAGAACTAGGGAGGTGCCACTCGATAATACTTTGGTCAGAGAGCAACAGGGAGTATAATCATTTGTAAGTGGATAGGGGAGGAGAGGCAGTGAAGGAAGAAGAGAAGCCAGAGAATGAATGAGGAGAGAGAACAGAGATGTGAGAAGGCATCCAAGAATAATTTTCTTTAATCATGCTTTGGTGAGGGGCGCCTGGGTGGCTCAGTGGGTTAAGCCTCTGCCTTCAGCTCAGGTCATGATCCCAGGGTCCTGGGATCAAGCCCCACATTGGGCTCTCTGCTCCACAGGGAGCCTGCCTCCACCTCTCTCTCTCTGCCTGCCTCTCTGCCTACTTGTGATCTCTGTCTGTCAAATAAATAAATAAAATCTTTAAAAAAAAAAAATCATGCTTTGGTGAGATTGGCTCTAGGGACGAGATGGCAAAGTGGCTTTTCCATATAGAAATACATCCCGGGGGTATTACACGTAACTGGTGAACTGCTGAACACTACATCTGAAACTAATGTTGTATTAAGTGTTGGCTAATTTAATTTAAATTAAAAAAAACCATTAAGAATAAAAAATTTAAGGGATGCCTGGGTGGCTCAGTTGGTTAAGCATCTGCCTTCAGCTCAGGTCTAGATCCCAGGGTCCTGGCATCAAGTCCCCCATTGGGCTCCTTCCTCAACAGGGAGCCTGCTTCTCTCTCTGCCTCCTGCTTATATGCTCTCTCTCTTTCTGACAATGAAATAAAAAATACTTTTAAAAATCTTTAAGAAATTTTTTTTTAAAAATTAGGAGAGGAAAGGAAAGGAAACGAAAGGAAACGAAAGGAAAGGAAAGAAAAGAAAGGGGAAAAAAAGAAAGACAGACAGACATCCCATCTCTCCCACTATGCTTCCTTAGAGTGTGTGGATGGGCATGGCTGGGATTTGGGAAAAAGATGGCTTCTTTAGTTAAAGAACATTAGACACCAGTGAGGAAGCCTACAAACGAAGTGAAATGAAGAACAGGCCTCTCACTTCTATCCCTGCTATCTAATCACATCTGAAAAGCTTTCTTCCTCCTTCCTGAGACATTTTGTTGTTGCACACTGGTGAGAAACAGAGAGGAAGGTGTTGGGAGGATTTGTAGAGAGATACCTTAATATTACTAACAAGGAGTACAATGCTGGGGAGCAAGTCTTCCTAAAAGAGTTGGATTTTTCTTTTTATTCTTACTGAACAGATTTCTTCAAATAATTCCCAAGGATGCTCCAAGGATGAGGAAAAGGAAATGGCCCTCTGTCCAAAGCCTTGGGGTGAGCAACCCAGACTCCCAAGAAAAGTAAATGTTCTGCATCCTGAAATATGCTACAGCTACAAATTAGGCTTAATCAGTTTCTACTTACCTCCCAGCTTCTGGTCATGGAAATAAGAAGCTGAATTCCAGTCTAGTAGGAAACACTTACCTTGCTGTTTAGTTGCTGAATTCTTAATTCTTTTTGGTGAATTTCCTTTAGGCTGTCATTGAGCTGAGTCCTAAGAAGTTCTGTCTCATAAACTAGGTTTTGTGATCCATCTAGAGATGCTGATGTCTCTGGGGATGCCTGCCAGGGTACAAACACTGATGAGATTCCCTCCTAATGCTGTTCATGCTTAATCCCTTCCCTCCATGAACTCTGTCCACCTCACAGAAGTCACAAGACAGCTTGCCTAAGAGTGGCAGATGGACGTTTGGCTTGCAGGAAGCTGATGCTTCCTGAGTGGTGGTTACTTCTGAGTAGCAACCAGCACTGAAATTACCCACCTGTCTTTGGTACTGTACTTTGAGGCCCTCAGTCTGGGAGGAAGGAGATCTCAATTCCCTCATAAGATTCTGCAGATGACTGAGCTGCTGATCTTTATCTGAGATAGCCATAAGGTACTGCTCCTTCATTCTCCTCTCCTGGGTTTCCCAGGAGCTCTTTTCCATCCTACAAAACACATAAAATAATCAAAGGCAAAAAAATACTTGTGATACAGAGATGAATAATTACATATTCAAAACAGTATTATGGGGGCGCCTGGGTGGCTCAGTGGGTTAAGCCTCTGCCTTCAACTCAGGTCATGATCTCAGGGTCCTGGGATCGAGTCCCACATCCGGCTCTCTGCTCAGCAGGGAGCCTGCTTCCCCCTCTCTCTCCACCTGCCTCTCTGTCTACTTGTGATCTCTCTCTCTTTGTGTCAAATAAATAAATAAAATCTTTAAAAAAAAAAACAGTATTATGGGCTGTAGAAATTTAGTAAAGAAAACATATCACCAGAGAAAAATTTTATTATAAATTGAACTGTAGAGCAAGATGATGAAGTTGAACTAATAAAAGGATTTCAACTGGCAGGACTGAAGATGATTTCATGGAAAAGCATTCCAGGTTCTGGGAACATACTAAACAAAAGACACAAAAATGAATATATAGACAAACAGACATACTGAATTTTGGAATTGTACCAGACAGTATATAAAGCGGATAAGGTAGGAAATAAGGATAGAGAAGTGAGGCTGGATCATGTGGGGCACTGAGTAGCATGCTAAATAAACCTTATTCTGTAAGCAATGGGAAACCACTTTAATTCTTCAGAAAGGTAGTGCCAGATGCAGACTAACATCGTAGTTACGAAAATGCAATGCTACCCAGAGCAACTTACAGTGTTGAAGGAACTGGGTTCAAACAATGGATCTATCATAAATGAGGCATGAGACCCTGAGTAAAACTTCTTAATCTCTCTGAATCTCACTGGTAAAATGGGAATAAACTATTTATTCCTTAGGATTATTCTAAGGATTAAATGAGACACTGTATGTTACACACCAAACACAGAGCCTGACATATCATAATCACCCAAAAAATATGAGCTGCTGATATTTCTATTTGTATTCACCAAATTTGGCCAAGAGTGAGGCTTCTGTTTGACCCCAGCTCATTTTTTTGTAGCACTAGGTAAAACTGTGTCTCTGCCACATTCTTTAGTTCTACTTCTCTCTCCACTCTGTCTAAAAGAACTCATTAGGATTGTAATCAAATCCCTGCAGCATCTCTTCACTTTGAATAGTACTCATGTCTCTATTTTTCCCAACAGTACAAGGTTTTGTTTGAATTGCATCTGACTTGTCTTTCACTCTAGAAATAAGGCAAAACAGCCCCCTCTTTTCTAAATGGCATATAATTGTTATGAAATAACCCTGCTTTGCTAAGTCAGTTGGATTACAGCCAAAACAAAAGAGAGCCCAAACTTAGAAACTAAAAAAAAAAAATTGTATTACAAGTAATTACATGTAATTGTAATTTGTAACGTAAATGTATTATAAAATGTAAATGTATTTACATGTATTACATGTAAAAGGCACAGGATTTTCAACACTTCCTTTGATATTTGTCTGTGAAAAATGAGCGAGAACAATTAGAGTGGAATGCAGAAGAAAGATCGTAATTTTCCATAAAAGCTTCAAGCTGCCATTTTTCTGGAAGGTGGTTAGGGTGTGGAAAGAGATGCTCACTGGAAAATAGGGCCTAAGGAACAAAGCTGATTACCTCATAGAATTCAGCCATAAAGGAATATAACTCATTTACTCTGCTTACATAACACAGCACAGAAACCAGAGCAGAATAAGCAAACCAGTAGCCAAAGGGGTTAGAGAAAGGTTATGGTATAAATCCAGGCTCTCCTAATAAGCCAACCCTGAGGCTAACAGCTAAACCAAAGCTTGAAGAAGATGTTCCAGCTTTTTCATGTTTGAAA
The DNA here is from genome assembly GCF_902655055.1 of Lutra lutra. Classification (NCBI taxonomy): domain Eukaryota; kingdom Metazoa; phylum Chordata; class Mammalia; order Carnivora; family Mustelidae; genus Lutra; species Lutra lutra. The sequence continues at coordinate 124,230,810 of NC_062278.1, read as the reverse complement.
AGTTAATTTCCCCAAAGTAGATCAAGAGCAGAAGACTGAGGTCCTGAAGATATTCAGCTAAAGAAACTGATCTTAAACCATAAGAGACTCTTAAATCCCACAAATAAACTGAGGGTTGTTGGGTTGGGAGAGGATGGTTGGGTTATGGACATTGGGGAAGGTATGTGCTATGGTGAGTGCTGTGAAGTGTAAACCTGGCAATTCACAGACCTGTACCCCTGGGGCTAATAATACGTTATATGTTAATACATTTTTTTTTTAATTTTAAAAAAAGAACTAAAATATTGACTTTTGGAAACATGAAAGGTTTTGTTTCTATAAGGTCTATTAACCCTTTGCAATGTGTTTATTTCTTGTATCTTCAATTAAAATTTATTCCATTTGGAAAAAAAAAAAAAGAAACTGGTCTTAAAGTCAGGGAATCAAACCTATGTCCTCATTTTCTTCTTTCTTCTAAACATGAAGTAAAGTATCTTCCTCTCTATCCCCTTAAAATTTACTTCTACTCGAGATATTATTAATTACTTTTCTTCAAAATTGCTCAAATGTGAGATGAAGAGAGAAAAGCTAATAGAAAGGTAAACAGGGATAGAAGGGAGGTAAAAAATCAATAGACTAGAAATCATTTTTTTCTCTTCTCTCTGCCCAGTGATAATGAAATGCCCTTCTCCACAACCCTCCAGTGATATCAATGGAGCCCATGTATGGAGCTTGGTCATCTAGTCTCACCTAACAGTAATGATGCACTGCTTCCCCCTCAACTGCAGCTGACAGTGGAGTACAGGTGCGGAGCCTGGACTTCTGCCTCTTCCTGACAATATCAAGGCACCTCTTCCCCTGCAGCATCAGTGAAGACTGAGTAGGGAGCCCACTGGACTTCACCCACCATCTAGCAGTAAAGTATCAGTGGAAGCCTACTAAAGCAGAGGATTTAAGTAAGACTTAAGAGTCTTATAATATATAAAATGTTCAGGATACAACTGAAAATCACTCATCATACTAAGAACCAGGGAAGTCATGACTTGATGGAGAAAAGAAAATCTACAGATAACATGGAAATGAAAGAGATGTTGAATTATATGTTATAGAATTATATAAGGATTTTAAAGCAGCCACCACAAAAATGCTTCAACAAGCAATTACTAACACACTGAAAACAGAGAAAGCTTCACATTTCTCCAAAGAAGATACAGAGATAGACAACAGACACATGAAAATATGTTCAGCCTCATAATCTTCAGAGAAATGCAAATCAAAACCCCAATAAGGTATCAACCTCACAGCAGTCAGAATCATAAAAGACAAGAAATAGTAAGTGTTGGTGAGGATGTGGAGAAAAAGGAACCTTCAGGCACCGTTGCTGGGAATGTAAATTGGTGTAGCCACTAGGGAAAACAGTATGAAGGTTCCTCAAAAAATTAAAAATAGAATACACACAACCCAGTAATTCCACTACTGGGTATTTTCACAAAGAAAATCAAACACTAATGCAAAAAGATATATGCATCCTTATGTTTATATTATACAGCATTATTATTCACATATATTCAGCATTATTTATAATAGTCAAGATACAGAAGCAACTCAAGTGTCCATCAGTAGATGAATGGATAAAAAAGATCTGGTGTGCACACACACACATGCACGCACACATATGAAAATACTACTCAACTAAAAAAAGAAGTTTTGCTGTTCACAACATGGATGGGCCTAGAGGGTATTATGCTAAGTTAAATAAGTCAGAAAAGACAAATACCATATGATTTCACTTATATATGGAATCTGAAAAACAAAGAACAAATAAACAAAAAAAAGAAGTGGACTCATAAATAGGCGAACAAACGTGATTGCTAGAGGAGAGGGGGGTTGGAGGATGGGGAAAATAGGTGAAAGGATTAAGAGGGACAAACTTTCAGTTATAAAATAAATAAATCACAGGAATGAAAAGTTCACCATAGGAAATATACTAAATAATATTGTAATTACTTTGTATGGTGACAGATGGTAACTACACTTATCATGGTGAGCACTGCATAATGCCTACAATTGTTGAATCACTATGTTGTACAGATGAAACTTATGTTACTTTCAATTTAAAAAAAATAGAGAAAACCTCAGTGAAGAAATAGAAGATATAAAGAAATGGATGGAAATTTTAGAACTGAAAGTGATGAAGAATCAAGAATCAGTGAATTTGAAGACAGAACAACAGAAATTATTGAATCTGCTTAAAGAGAAAAATAATCATTAAACTGGATTTCACTAAAATTAAAAAGACCTTATTGAGAAGAATGAAAAGATAAACTGCAAACTGGGAGAAAATATTTATAAGCCATCTATCTTACAGAGAACTTATACCTAGAACATATAAAGAACCCTCAAAACTCAATAGCAAAAAATTAACAACCCAAATAAAAAACAGATAAAACACATGAACAAACATTTCATCAAAAAGGACAAATGGATGCCAAATAAGCAATTAAAAAATGTTCAACATTATTAGCCATTATGCCAATTAAAACCACAATAAGATTGCATGACACACCTATTAAAAAATTAAAATATAGTTACAATATCAAATGCTCACAAGGATATAGCATTCGATATTGAAACTGGATCACTCATATATTGCTGGCAGGAATATAAAATGGTACAGTCATTCTGGAATATAATTTTATAGTTTCTTGACAACCTAAACAGATACTTACCATACAACCTAGCATTTGTACTCCTGGACAACTATCTCAGAGAAATGTAAATTTATTGTCTACATAAAAACCTATACACAAATGTTTATAGCAGCTTTATTAATAATAACAAAATCAGGGGAGCCTGGGTGGCTCAGTGGGTTAGGCCGCTGCCTTCGGCTCAGGTCATGATCTCAGGATCCTGGGATCGAGCCCCGCATCGGGCTCTCTGCTCAGCAGGGAGCCTGCTTCCTCCCCTCTCTCTGCCTGCCTCTCTGCCTGCTTGTGATCTCTCTCTGTCAAATAAATAAAATCTTTAAAAAAAAAAAAATAATAATAATAAAAAAATCAGAACTAACACTCATGGGTGAATGGTTAAAGTAGTACATTACACCATGAAACACTGTTCATCAATAAAAAAGAATGAACTACTGATATATGAACAATGTCAATGGACCTCAAGAGCATTAGGATATGTGAATAAAGGTAATTTCAAAAGGTTACAAATTGTAGGATTCCACTTAAAACACTGTAAGCTAACTGGAATTTAAATAAAAACTCAAAAAATATTCTCAAAAATGGCACAATGATAGAGATGGAGAACAAATTAGTGGTAGTCAGAGTAAGGGACACTAGCATGGGGAATAAGATTATGATGTAAATTAGTACCACAAGGGATATTATTTGTGGAAATGGAGCACTTGTGTATCTTGGTTGTCGTGATGATTACATGTATTTACACATATGAAAAAGTATACACACACACACATACTTGAGTGAAGGTAAAATTGATGAAATCTGAAGAAGGTCTTTGAATTGCACCCATGTCATTTCCTGATTTGGGTATACTATAGTAATGTAAGATGTTAGCATTGGTGGAAACTACATGAAAGGTACACAGGAGCTCCCTGTATTATTTTTGCAACTTCTTATAAAACTATAATTATTTTATAATAAAAAATTAAAAAAAAAAAAAGAAACCTAAAAGAAAAGGGTCAAAAAGCAGGGATGATCATACCTGAGCTGATGCAGCTCATGCTGCCAGGAGAGATTTTCCTGCCTTAGCTCTTCTTGCATTATCTGAAAATTTTTTGTCTTATCTTGATACTCCTGAAGTCGAGCCTTCAGTGGACGTAATTCAGTGATTTCTTGGTTAATCTGTAAGTACTGTTGCTGCAGATTCTTCAATTCCTTCAGCTTTAACCAAAGGGAAAGTAAAAGGGTGATTCAGCACGTCTCATTTACCAAGCTCTAAGTCATCAACAGCTCCCTACAAGTCAGTCAGACACCACAACATACTGTCAGCACCTAACAAGTTCATTAACATATATTTGCAACACAAATCTCTAAAACGGTGAAGAGAGCCACCATCAAAGCTACAGGGTCTGACCATTCCTGCAACTTGTACCCCAGGCCCCTCCTCCCAAGGTCTTAGGTTGACTCTAGATCTAAAGCTCAGACATAGGACAGACTTAAAGGACCTACAGTTTCTTTGTAGGTGTTAACTCCCCAGAACAAGAAATGTAAAGACAACTTGACTTTCGATTTAGCTCTGTGCCCTATTTAGGCTCTTAAACTTTCTTATATGGGTATCAACCTTAATTTAGCTTAGCTGATGTTGACTATAAAAAGAAGGTAGCAATGCCCAGGCTCAGTGGTTTAAGAGCACTTACTTAGGCTTTGGGGTCCAAGATCCTGCCCACATAGGTTGTGTGACCTGTACATATTCCTTACACCCCTAAGCCTTAATTTCCCATACCTATAAAATTTCCCTCATCTTAATTTCCCTTACCTCCCTTATGGTACTTAGATTATGAGAACTAAATGAGAAAATTAATGGCGATGATGGTGATGGTAATAATGATGATGATACAATGATGATGGACTTGCCTTTAATCAACAAAACTGCCTATCTACATTCCAGGTGCATCTTCAAATTCTTTATCCCCAGCACTCACTAAAAGCTTGGTAGTAAGAAATAATGTTAGGACATCTGAATTAAAAGGGGGCCTTGAACACGCGTCTCTTTCACCCACTCTTGGAAACATCATTAAAGCTACAATAAAGGCATCATTTTATAAGCATAAAACACAAGAACAGGAAGAACAAGAGAAGAGTCAGCAGCAACAAAATTAATTTTGGAAGCTGAAAAGCAGATGCATTAAGTAGTAACTGACTTAACAGATCTGGGAAAGCCAAATCTTAAGCTGGCAGTAAGGAAAGCCAAGAACCAACAGAACTTACTCTGCAGAATCTTCAAAAGGCTCAGGAATTAACAGCACCAGGTACCTCTGGAGAAGATGGTGATGGGGGTAGGGAGAAGGTGGTAGCTGAAATAAGGAGGATTAGATGAAAGCCGCTTAAAAAACAACTGCATCCCTAAATACTCTCCTTAGTTGCACATCTTTTGTTAACTCTAACAGACAACTAGAGTTTTATTCTTTGGAGAAGGCAAAAGTCGTCTCTGGACCATTAGATACCAGGCACAACTGAAGGTAAAGGTACTGCTCTAAAACAACGGTGATCAAGTAAATATATGCCTCCTAAATTCTTGAACCCTTCCCCTACTCAACATGGACAGTGCTGGCACCCAGGTCTTTACCATCCATGCATGAAATGATAAGTCTTCTCTAGAAAATCTAACCAGCCTAAGAGGAACTAAAGATACCAAAACTGGGACTACCCAGAGAAAGCTCAGCAACATCACCCTGCAATCACCAACCTCACAGTTGGTAAGCTCCATTCACAAGATTTTTAGACCTTACCCTTAAACATGAAGAGTAAATCAAGGGTTAACGCTCACCAGAGAATGGCTATCACTAAGGCTAGGATGAAAAGAACTAGAACAAAAGTAATTCAAAAGAGCTTAGCAGGGGAAAGAATATAATATACCTGAAGACTTAAGAGAGACTATTAGAAATCAGAAACACTGTAGCAGAAAAAAAATATTAAAGAAAATTTCATTATAAGAAAACATCAAAGAACAAAATTGCCACCACTATTTTTGGAGAGATAAGAAAAAAGAAAAAAAGAAATCCTTAGAAATTAAGAACATGATAGCAAAAATGAAAACCTCAATATGGGGCTCTAAAGATAAAGGTGAGAAAATCTTCCCAGAGTATAGCCAAAAGACTAGGAATGTAACAAAATTATACAATCAAACCAGAAGGTCCTAAATCTAAGTAACTGGCTTTTCAAGGGGGCGGGGGGGGGGGGGGAAGACAACAGAGAAAAAGGGTGGGGGAAAATTGGTAAAACATAATTGAAAAGAATCTCCCAAAATTGATGCATATGACTTCTTAGATTCAAAGGACTAGACACAATGATGAATGAAAATAGCCCCACATCAAAGTACATTGTCATAAAATTTCAGAATACACAGGACTAAAAACTTCTATACATTTCCCGGAAAAGATAAGACAAAAGGAGACAGAGAGAGAAAAAGAGATAAAGAAACAGATCAGATTTAAAGATAAGGGAACAAAATAGCTTTAGACTCCTGCACCACAATGTAAACAGACCTAAGGTAACAGACCTAAGTCTTCACAATTTTGAAGGGGAATTATTTTCAGCCTAGAATTCTATACCCAGCCAAACTATCAATCAACTACGGGAGATGAAAAGACATTTTCAGTAAATTTACCTCCCCTGTATCTTTTCTTAGGGAGCTACTAAATGATTTCTTTCAACAAAATGACACAAAACCAAGATGAGGAAGACGTGGAATAGAAGAAACAGGAGATCTAACAGAGGACAGATGTGAAGGGAGCTATCCTAGGATGAAAACAGTAACCTGGTTCATGTAAGAATAAGAAAGCGACTCCAAATTTTCTTCATAAATACAAAATTGATAGGAATAAACATCTCAACAGGACATGTGAATAAATGGCAATAAACCTGGAGTTAAATTACATTGATGAATACAAAGAAAATGAAATAACAACAAAAACAGTTATTAACTCTAAGGGGGAAAAAGATGCTGAGGAAAAAAAAATAACATGTCTCAGCTCTCATTTGTAGTCCTAAAAATGTAAACATTGATATAAACATAAATATTAAACTAACCAAAATTTAAATTACATCAGAATGGGGAAGAGACTGTATATTGAGTATGTGCGTTTGCACTGTGGAAGGGGAGAAAAGAGAACTAAACCCTGTTAGCATAAAAGAAAATCAATAGCTAATGCAAAGAATGAGAACCCAAGATGCATTATAAGTATGATATGTAGACACTGAGAAAACACCAAAACAATAAGAGAGTTCAAAGTAAACTGCCTTGGGAGAAAGAGAAAGAGTTGGAGTACAGGTGTTGTTTGTTTTTCTCATCAAACATGCAGAATTCAGTGACATGCTGAATTTAGTGACATATATATAACTTTATTCTTTAAACAATAGACTTTTTATGCACTAAATGTATTCTTTATTCCCTCCTCTAATCCAGATACTCTAAATGTTAATCTTAAAATAGACCAGATCACCAGAAAGCTGTGTGTCTGGGACTGCATTTTAACCATTTGTATAAGTACGTTTAGGAAATTATACAAAGTTATTTTGCTATGCAGTTACAGCAAGGAACAGCTAAACTAAGTCCTATAAAACACTTATATTTACTGTAGAGAAGTAAAGGATGTTTTACAACTTCATACAGTCCTCTCTATGGAAGCACAGAAGGAATTTCTTGCAGGCCTCAATACTTAATAACTATTCTTACATTAAACAAACAGCTTTTTTTCTTCCTTTTCCCTAAAATATGGACACTGCAATTCATGTATAAGGCTCTTTAATTCCTCATTTCTAATGGCTGCCAGAAAACTGGGAAAAGAATTGATGACCTATCTTTCTAAAAAGATACTGTGATATCTCCTAGGGACACTAAATTTATTCCTGGTTTAACCTTTTTCTCTATCCTCATTTTCTCTTCCTTCTCAGTTACTTGTATTATATTATCTTGAAATCAACTTCAAGATACACTACTTCAAGTCATTTTCAGAATGAAATGAGTTTACAGGACTTCTAAGAAAGATGGCAGAGTCAGAGGATCCTAAACTCACCTAATCTGATGAATACAACTAGATAAACCCACACCAATGTAAACAGTCCAGAAAATGACCCAAAGACTGGCAGAACAGACTCTCCACAGCTAAACATAGAGGACAGACCACATAAAAAAAATTGTAGGAAAGGTGGAAGGTAACCACAATTGGTAACCAAGTTGATCCATGAGACTTCCATGGGAGGGAGGAGCACTACAAACACAGAGAAGGAACAGGAGCAGACTCAACACCAGGCATCCTAGTCACAAGGACCTGCATTGGGAAGACAAACTCCCACAACATTTGGCTTTGAGAACCAGAGGGGATTAATATCTGGAGTTTTTGCAATCAGTTGGGCTTACCACCTGGAACTTTAAAAATGAGCAGCTTGGCTCTGGGAGAGATGGAGGGCAAGAGGAAACTGAGTCCCTGCCAATAAATAGCAAAAAAAAAAACAGCCTCGCTGAGATACAGCATAAAAGCAGCATTTTGGAAGATGCCTGAGGTATACATGAAGGAGATTTATTTATTAATCTAAGAGTGTATGCTGGAGGGTCAGGGATCTTTGGGAGACTTCTCCAAGAACAAAAGAGCTGGCGGACACCATTTCCCTCCTACCCCTCAGCCTACATATACAGACACCAGCACAGCACAAACACGTTCTGCCTGGATTGCTAACAGCATACACCACCCTTGGGCTTTTCTGTAGACTCATCCCTCCAACCTGGCCTCAGCAGGAATATATCCAAAGTGGTGCCACAGGTGTGACATTGTGCAAGCAGCCCCAACAGGGGCCAGTGCCACTCCAAAGTGACTCCTGTACAAGGGGGGGGGGGGAGATAACCATGCATACTAGTTTGACTGAAGTCTTAGCAGTGGTTTGGGAGCAGATATCTTGTCTGACTGTAGGCCCCAGCCACCAGCAACAAGGGATAACACAGGGAGTGTACCTTGTAGTTCACTGCAACTGCAACTCTGGCAAACATCTGGTCTGACCCAACGCAAGCCCAAGGCAGCCCCAGAGTGGCCCATTAACAACACAGGGACCAAACTCTGCCTAAAACAAGCAAAGAGAGCCACTGCAGATGACTACACTGAAAGCAAACACAGCTCAGCCACAATAAGCGGGTGCATACTACACACACGAGACGTCTTGGAAGTGTCAGGTGCTGGTGAACAACGGACATTGCAGAGCACCACAGGGCATTTTCTTTATAAGGCTGCTACTTGCAATAGCTGACCTGATGTTGCTTACTTTCCTAACATATAGACATAAAACTAAAAAATACACTAGAGAGAATAAATAGTAGAACAGAGAAAAGAGAAGTATAGATCAGTGACCTGGAGGGCAGAGTAATGGAAAACAATCAAGCTGAACATGAGAAAGAAATAAGATTAATAAAGAATGAGAATACATTAATGGAACTCAGCGACATCTTCAAAAGTAACAACATTTGCATTATATAGATCCCAGAAGAACAGAGAGTAAAGGGGGCAGAAAATTTACTTGAAGAAATAATAGCTGAAAGTTTCCCTAATCTGGGGAAAGATACATAAATCCAGATCCAGGAGGCAAAGAGAGTCCCCAACAGAATCAACCCAGGGAGGTCCACACCAGGACACAGAGTAATTAAAATGGCAAAAAAGTAATGATAAAGAATTTTAAAAGCAGCAAGAGAAAAGAACACAGTACATACAAGGGAAAAGCCCATAAAGCTATCAGCTGATTTTTCAACAGAAACTTTGCAGGCCATAAGAGAGTGGCATGATATTCAAAGTGCCGAAAGAAAAAAAAAACCGTGCAACCAACAACACTCTATTCAGCAAGGCTGTCATTCAGAATAGGAGAGATAAGTTTCCCAGACAAACAAAAGTTAAAGAAATACATAACCATTAAACCAGCCTTATAAGAAATATTAAAGGGGATTCTTCAAGTGGAAAGGAAAGACCATAGACAGGAATAAGAAAAATAGGAAGCACAAAAGCAGTAAAATTAAGTATAGCTATAAAAAACCAGTCAAAGTTTTCACAAAATAAAACTTTGTAAAGTATGACACTACACCTAAAACATGCAGGGGAGAGGAGTAAATCTTGGTACTTTAAGAATGGGTTCCAACTTAAGCAACAATGAGGGTGCCCAGGTGGCTCAGTTGGTTAAGCATCTGTCTTCAGCTCAGGTCATGATCCCAGAGTCCTAGGATCGAACTCCATGTGGGGCTACTGCTCCATGGGGCGCCTACTTCTCCCTCTGCCTGCTGCTCCTCCCTACTTGACTCTCTCTCTCTGTCAAATAAATAAAATCTTTAAAGCATTTTTTTTAAAGATTTTATTTATTTGACAGAGATCACAAGTAGGCAGAGAAGCAGGCAGAGAGAGATAGGAGGAAGCAGACTCTCTGCTGAGCAGAGAGTCCGATGCAGGGCTCGATCCCAGGACTCTGGGATCATGACCCGAGCCGAAGGCAGAGGCTTTAACCCACTGAGCCACCCAGGCGCCCCATCAAATAAATAAAATCTTAAAAAAAAAAAAAACTTAAGCAACAATCAACTTAATACAGACTGTTATATGCACAAGATATTAAATATAAACCTAATGGTAACCACAAATCAAGAAACTGGTAATAGATACACAAAAAAATAAAGAAAAGGAATCCAAGTACATCATTAAAGAAAGCCAGCAACCCATGAGAAAAGAGAGCACGAGAAGAAATGAACGGAGAAGATTTACAAACAACTATAAAACAAGTAATGAAACAGCAATACGTACATACCTATCAATAATTACTTTGAATGTAAATGAACTAAATCCTCCAATCAAAAAACAGGGTGACAGAATGGATAAAAAAGCAAGACCATCTAGATGCTGTCTGCAAGACACTCATTTCAAACCTAAAGACATCTGCAGATTGAAAATGAGGGGGATAGAGAAACATTTATCATGCAAATGGATTTCAAGAGAAATCCAGCGTAGCAATACTTACAGTGAACAAAATAGACTTTAAAAATAAAGACAGTACCAAGAAACAAAAAAGAACATTACATAATCATAAAGAGAACAATCCAACAGTATGTAACAATTGTAAATATTTTATGAACACAACATGGAAGCACCCAAATAGATAAAGCAGCTCACAACAAACATACAAGTAATTGATAGTAATACAATAATAGCAGGAGACTAACACCCCACTGAAATCAATGGATAGATCATCCAAACAGAAAATCAACAAGGAAAAAGGAAAATCAGCAAGTGTGGCTTTGAATGACACACTGGGCCAGATGTACCTAACAGGTATATTCAGAACATTCCATCCTAAAACAGTGGAATACACATTCTTTTCAAGTACACATGGAACATTCTCCAGAAAGGATCACATGTTAGGCCACAAAACCAGTCTCAACGAATTCAAAATGACAGAAGTCATATCATACACCTTTTCTGACAATGCTATAAAACTAGAAATCAGCCCCAAGGGGGAAAAAAAAACACAAATACACAGAGATTATATAACAATGTTACTAATGAATTGGTCAACTAAGAAATCAAAGAGAAAATCAAACATTATATCAAAACAAGTGAAAATGAAAACACAACAAAGCAGTTCTAAGAGGGAAGTTTATAGAGCCTACCTCAAGGAGCAAGAAAAGGAGCCAAAGGAGCTAGAAAAAGAAGAATAAACAAAACCCAAAACAAGGAGGAGGGAAATAGTAAATTAGAACAGAAATAAACAAAATGGAAACTAAAAATACAGAAGGACAGATCAATGAAAGCAGGAGCCAGTTCCTGGAAAAGATGAACAGAAATGATAAAATGTTGGCTAGACTCATCAAAAAAGAGAAAAAGGGAGTGGGGGGTACTCCAAATCAGAAATGAAAGAGGAGAAATAAGTGACACAACAGGGGAATACAAAGATTTTAAGAGAATATTATGAAAAATTATACGTCTACAAATTGGACAACCTAGAAGAAATGGATAAATTCGTAGAAACATGTAACCTACCAAAACTGAAGCAGGAAGACATAGAAAATTTGAACACACTGATAACCAGCAAAGAAATTGAATCAGTAATCAACAAACTCCCAAAAAACAAGACATCTTCACAAGTGAATTCTACCAAACATTTGAAGAAAAGTTAATCCTGTTCATCTCAAACTATTCCAAAAAGTAGAAGTAGAAGGAAAGCTCCCAAAGTCATTGGTTAGCATTACCCTATTCCATAACCAGATAAAAACTCCGCTAAAAAAAAGAGAACTACAGTCAACAAGTCTTGATGAACATAAGATGCAAAAATCCTCAACAAAATATTGCCAAACTAAATCCAACAATACGTTTAAAAAATCATTCACCGTGATCCAGTAGGATTTACTCCTGGGATGCAGGGTGGTTCAATTTTCACAAATGAATCAACATGATACACGACTTTAATAAAAGAAATTATAAGAACCATATGATCTTCTCAATAAATGAAGAAGAAGTATTTGACAAAGTACAGCAGCCATTCATGATAAAAGCCCTGAACAAAGCAGGTTTAGAAGGAATATACCTCAACATAATAAAGGCCTTATATGAAAACCCACTGCTAACAACATACTCAGTGGGAAAAACTGAGAGCTTTTCCCCTGAGGTCAGGAACCATGCAAGGATTTTCTCTCTCACCACTTTTATTTAACATGGTACTGGAAGTCCTAGCCACAGCATCAGATAAGAAAAAGAAAAGGCATCCAAACTGGTAAGAAAGAAAACTCAATATTTTGAAAACCGTAAAGACGCCACCAAGACTGATAAATGAATTCACTAAGTTCACAGGATACAAAAACCAATAGACAGAAATCTGTTGCATGTCTATATACTTAATGAACCAACAGAAAGAGATATTAATAAAACAATCCCATTTACAACTACAACCAAAAATGGTAAAATCCTAAGAATAAAATTAACCAAAGAGGTGAAAAACCTGTACTCTGAAATCTATAAAATCTATAAAACACCGGTGGCAGAAAAAAACAAAATGGAAAGGTACTACATTTACATGTTCATGGATTGGGAGAGCAAATATTATTAAAATGTCAACTTTATAATCAAATACAATCTCTATCAAAATGCCAATAACATTTTTCACAAAACTTAAAAAAAAAAAAATCCTAAAATTTGTGTGCAACCACTAAAGACCCCAAATAGCCAAAGCAATCTTGAAAAAGAACAAAATTGGAGGTAACACTATCCCAGAGTTCAAGCTATACTACAAAGCTGTAATAATCAAAACAATATGGCACTGACATAAAAACATATAGCTCACTGGAATAGAACAGAGAGCCCAGAAACAAACCCACGATTATAGGTCAATTAATATAAGACAAATGAGGCAAGAACATGCAGTGGGAAAAACGTTTCTTCAACAAATAGGAATGGAATGGGAAACTGGACAGCTACATGCAAAAGAATGAAACTGGACGACTTTCCTTATACCATATGCAAAAATAAATCCTAAATGGATTTAAGACCTAATTGTGAGGGCGCCTGAGTGGCTCAGTGGGTTAAAGCCTCGGCCTTCAGCTCAGGTCATGATCCCAGGGTCCTGGGATCGAGCCCGGCATCGGGCTCTCTGCTCAGCGGGGAGCCTGCTTCCTCCTCTCTCTCTCTCTGCCTGCCTCTCTGCCTCCTTGTGATTTCTGTCTGTCAAATAAATAAATAAATCTTTAAAAAAAAAAAAAAAGACCTAATTGTGAGACCTGAAACCATAAAAATCCTAGAAGACAACACAGGCAGTAATTTCTTTGACACTGGCCCTGGCAACATTTTTCTAGATATGTCTCCCAAGTCAAGGGAGACAAAAGCAAAAATAAACCATTGGGACTACATCAAAATAAAAAGCTTCTGCATACCAAAAGAAACAATCAACAAAAAAAGACAACCTACTGAATGGGAGAACATATTTGTAATTGATATATCCACTAAAGGATTAGTATCTAAAATACACAAAAAACTTATAAAACTCAACACCAAAAAAAAAATCCAATTTAAAAATTGGCAGAAGACATGAACAGACCTTTTTTTTCCAAAAAAGACATACAGATGGCCAACAGACACATGAAAAAATACCCAACATTACTAATCGTTGGAAAAACTCAAATCAAAACCACAATGAGGTATCACCTCACACCTGTCAGAATGGCTAAAATAAAAAACAAGAGAAACAACAAGTGTTGGCAAAGACGTGGAGGAAAAGGAACACTTGTGCACTGTTCATGAGAATGCAACTAGATGCAACTGGTGTATCCACTGTGGAAAACAGTATGGAGGGTCCTCAAAAAATTAAAAATAGAGTTACCATGTGATGCAGTAATTCTACTACTGGGTATTAAACCCCAAAATACAAAAACACTAATTAGAAAAGATATATGCTTGGGCGCCTGGGTGGCTCAGTGGGCTAAGCTGCTGCCTTTGGCTCAGGTCATGATCTCAGGGTCCTGGGATTGAGTCCCGCATTGGGCTCTCTGCTCAGCAGGGAGCCTGCTTCCCTCTCTCTCTCTCTCTCTCTCCGCCTGCCTCTCTGTCTACTTGTGATCTCTCTCTGTCAAATAAACAAATAAAATCTTAAAAAAAAAAAAAGAAAGAAAAGATATATGCTTATAGCAGCATTATTTACAATAGCTAAACTACAGAAGCAACCCAAATGTCCATCGACAGATGAATGGATAAAGATGGGGTGCATATATACATAATGGAATATTACCCATCCATAAAAAAGAATGAAATCTCACTATTTGCAACAACTTGTATGGATCTAGAGTGTATGATACTAAGTGGAATAAGTCAGTCATAGAAAGACAAATACCATATAATTTTCTTCATAGGTGGAACTTAAGAAACAAAACAAATGATCAAAGAAAAAAAGAGGCAAAAAACCAGACTCTTTATAAATATAGAATACAAAGTGATGGTTACCAGAGGGGGAGGTGGCTGGGGAATGGGGTAAAAACAGGTGAAGGAGACTGAGAGTACACTTACCTGATGAGCACTGAGTAATGTACAGAATTCCTGAATCACTATATTGTATACCTGAAACTGTCACACTGTACATTAATTATACTGGAATTTGAAAGCAAATTTTAAAAAAGAACAAAATGTGTATAGATAAATGCAGTTCTGGAGATTTGCTTTCTACCCTTTAGATAGAAATTGCCTAAGTATCTATTTGATTATGGGAAAGTCCTAAGGAAGTTCAAACAGATAGGAAAACTACAGAATGTTTTCAGAGTTGTTTGTGACACTGTAGTAGAATCCCCAGGGCTAATTCTCTGCACCTGGGACCCTCAGACTTGGAGAAACTTCCCCCTGAATAACTAAGTAAAGAAGAGAATCAAAGTAAACTAAATCCTTTTCAGATCTCAATCATTTCTGGGGCGGTTCTGATGGAAAGGAAGTGTAGTGTAGGCAGAAGTGATAAACTGCTGGCCTAAGCTGCATATTCAAACTGACAGTGGTTGACATAAGAAAGCTCCCGTATTTATCATACATGCAGCCAGTAATTGAGAGACTATAAACTTCAATGCCCATGACACAGACTCAGAACAAGTTATGTGGAAAAGAGTTGATGGCCAGTTAACGTTACATTCCAAAAGTATGCAGAAGGGCCTCAGCAGACTGTAGTGGACCTCATATGTAGTTATCACCAAGTCAGAGTGACAGGCCTTCATGTGATTTATAACCCTGCCTTGGCTTTCATTTATCGCAGATGTAAGAGCCAATGTTTCCAGAACTCCCCCATATGACAGTTTTACAAAATGGAAAACAAACAAACAAACAAAAACAACCCCACAGTGTTTTCAGTAACAACAAAAATAGAGAATGGTCACCAATTGTTGATTATCTACCACATAATTAATTCCTCCTATGTTAAAATCATAGGAAATACAAACAAGTGTAAGACATGACACTTACACACACAGACATATAGACATATACACATCAAGACAATATGGGACAAATCAAAGTACTAGAGAAGTACAGAAGGTAACAGATAATTAAGTGGTCTGGGAATGTAACCAGAAAGTTTGAGCTCCAGGGTGATGTTTTATAGTGGGAAATATCTTCCCAAAAAAGGAAAATAGAGAGGACATTTTGGTTCAGAGGATGGTAATGTGGAAGTACTAGGTAGGATTACTGCATAATAAGTAGATCAGTTTGGCTGCAATGAAGGGTATGAGTAGGGGAGCAGTAAGAAGGAAGGCTGGAAAGAAGGACCTAACCAAATTATAGGGTCTCAAATGCTAGACTAAGAGGTTTGAATCCCAAGTCTATTCTAGAGATAATACAACTTTTAAAGGTTTTTGAGCAGTACAGTAACTGGAAAATGACAAATTGGAAGAGGCAGTACCACAGCAGTTAAACGTACAGTGTTAAGAACTCATCCTAAATGATGATGGAAAGGAAAAGAGATATTTGAGGCCCATTGTGAATAAAGTGACAGACCTTGATGATAAATGAAATAAAATCATAGCCAGCTATGAGCCTTATAGAACAGAGGAACATTACTATGGGTTATAGAAATATATAAGTAAAAATACGCTGACTTGGCTTGTAAATATCCAGCAGACAAAAATGTGGAATGGGGACTGAGAAATAGAAAAGGCTGAGAGATAGCAAGAGTTGAGAGATAATAAGTTTTGTCCCTGTGTTTAGAACAGATAAGAAGAGTAAATCAATTGACTAAATGAAACCTTGTCAATTCAAAATCTAACCTAATAGCTTCTAGGAAAAAGATTTTAACTTTGAAGATAATTGAGCCCTAGATAGCTATAAAATACTACATCTTTGAAGTACATACT
The DNA here is from genome assembly GCF_902655055.1 of Lutra lutra. Classification (NCBI taxonomy): domain Eukaryota; kingdom Metazoa; phylum Chordata; class Mammalia; order Carnivora; family Mustelidae; genus Lutra; species Lutra lutra. The sequence continues at coordinate 124,214,262 of NC_062278.1, read as the reverse complement.
GTTCTGATGAAAACCTTTTACATTTGCATTCTGAAAGCAACAAAAAAAAAGCGTTAGCTCCCAGGACAAAATCAGCTGAACTGAAACTATTTTTAAGACATAAATAAATACATATACATTATATTGCTGTCAAAACAACAGCTGAAAAGAGGGGTTTTATTCAGATTACAAAAGTGAAAAAGGTATCTATAAATACTGGATAGCAAATGTAATATGAATGAACACATTGCCTACAATGAAAAAGAAAATTAGGACAAGAATTTGTAGTTGGGGCAATGATCTTTTTATTTAGGCTGTTCTTAAAAACTAGAATTTTCATATTCTGGACATGGGTCACTTTTTAATGGAAAATCCAGCCTTTTGAAGCTCAATTTATTTCCTATTTTCCTAAGTTCATGGCCTTAAAAGAGTTAAGAACGGTCATGAAAGTGAAGATAGTAACCTCACAAATTTGGCTTGGCTTATAGTAATTATAGTTTTGCTTCTGTATCTTGATGCCCCGGAGGTTCTTAGAAAAAAAGACCTGAACTAAACTACTGGATCCTTCTAAAAGCAAAATTTTAGCAGGAAAGATCCTCCTTATCTTTCTCTCAGATTGAAAAAAAGTTGGGTACTGAACTTTAAATTAACTCTTTATATATTTAACTTTTTTGTGACAAATTAGGTTGAGTTATACATGAGATAAGCTGAGTCCTCTCTATAATTTTACCAGATGACCTAAGGCTAAACTCTCATTGTAAGAAGGCCCTGAATGACCCCCTACACCTTATTTCAATTAAACTGTGACACATTCTGGAAACACTGACATGTGTGTACAAAATACATAAAACAACCTCCATGTCTTTTAGTCCTTTTATAACGCGGGGAGTTTTGTGCAAAGAAAATATGTAATTGTTTTTAAATGGTACTGGAAGAATTAAAGTAATTTAAATAATGTTTGTGTGTCTCTCTAAGACCAAATAAAACCTGTGGGATGTATTATACTGTCCTAGAATGCCCAGATAATACATGTATGCAAGAATGTGCTCATCTTTTCCTACAGAAGTGAAAAGTTTTTAAAGAAAAGCTCAAAAACTCTCAAATGAAGATCAGAGAGAGAACCAGACACTCACTAGTCGGTCTCTGTCATTTTGGAGTGATGACATAGCTTTCTTTAAACTCTGGACTTCAGCTGGGTTGGTTGCAGGCTGGGCTGCAGACCTCTGCTTCCCCTCCTCTGACTTGCGGAATTTCTCCAGTTCATTCAACAGGTAATCTCTCTCATTCTGTAGACTGGCCATAGCCTTGGAAAAGGACTGCACTTGGTTGTAAGAATCTTCTAGTTGTGAGGACAAGTGAAGCAGTTGCTCATCTTTGGACAGAAGCTGTTGGTTAAGTTTCTCAAGGTGAGGCAAGCTGTTATCCTCAGTGGAGTTCACAGAAAGGGCAACTTTCGAAACAGGAGCATCTTTTCCCCTGCTTAGGAGGCCCTGTTCTTCTCTCAGCTCTGCCAGCTCCTTCAGACTGGCATCGTATTTCCTTTTCAGTTCATCAAGCTCCTCATTGGCACGATCTCTGCTGTTTTGTAGGGAATTCATAGACCTTCCAAAAGACTGGATTTGTGCTGTGAGATCTTTATTTTCTTTGGTGACCGAGAGTAATTTCTGTTCCATCTCCACCAGATCTCTTGCCAGCTCTGCCACTCTCTCTTCTGCGGTTTCTGTTTCGTTTCGCATTATCCCTGCATCATGATGAAGATGTTTCAATTCTTTCTTCAGTTTATCTTCAATTTCACCCACCTTCTTGGCAGCCTCCTTCTGAACACGAACCAATTCCTCTTCCAGTTCTGTAATTCTCTTCTGAGAGGAGAAAAGGATAGTACTTAACCTCTGTACTTCTTCTTCTTTTACTTTTAGTTGGGCCTGAAATATTCCTAAAGTTCCTTCTTCTTGCAAGGCTGTCAATTGTCTCTTTAGTTGGGATACAGACACATTTAAGCTCTCAATCTCTTTAGACAAACCTTGTTTCTCCTCCTCTAGAGCAAGAGAGGACCTCCGCAGATCCTCCTTTGCTTCCTCAGACTCCTTCAGCTTTTCTTCCAATTTGACACATTCACTTTTCAGCTCCTTATTCTGCTGAAGTTGAGCGTCAAGGAGCTGCTTTTGCTGGCAGTCCTTTCTTGATATCACTTGGTTCAGGTCTTCTCTGTATTGGATTAGTTCTGCATCTAGTTTGGCATTCTCAGAATTGAGATCATCCATATGACTCCGCAAGCATCGAATTTCTTCTTTAAGCTTGTTATTCTCAGCAGCAGCGTCTTGGATGAGTTGATCTTTTTCCAAGATGACAGAGAGATGTCGCTCTTCCAGCTGCTGGTAGTCACCTACGATGCGGTCTCTGTCATCCTGGAGAGAAGACATGGATTTAACAAAGGAATTCAACTGAGCCTTCTGCTGCAAGTTTTCCTTTTTGATGGCTTTCAGTGCCTCCATAAGCTGGTTGGTTTTGTCAACAGCCTTTTTGTTCTCCTCTTCTAAGACAACATTCTCCTCTTCCTCCTGCAACAACAGGTTTTCCAATTCTTTAATTTCCTTATTATGTTGCTGATGTAGTTCAGCAACAGCTACTTGGACTGCCTGTTCCTTGGCAGAAAGCAAGCTTATAATCTTCTGCTCTTTCATGTTTATTTCTTCATGCAGCCTGCTGGTCAGTTCTCTGGAGGCCTGAAGATCCATCTCTAGCTGTTCATAACTGAACTTACAATTCTGGATATCAGCCTCTTGCTGCTTTATGATTCCTTCCAAGTTTTCTTTGTTTTCCTTACATTTTTCTAAAGAGCTATTTAAATCAGCTGACTGGTCTCTGAGAATCTTAAGTTCTGATTCCAACTTAACTAATTCATTCTGAGAACTGTGGTATAGTTGTCGAGTCTCTTCTAGCTGGGACAAAAGTTCTTTGTTTTCCCCCTGCAGAGTATCACAGACCTTCTGTTGAAGCTGAACCTCTGTCTGGGCCTTGGACTCCCAAATCTGCTTGTCATGTTCAAGCCTGGAAAAAAAGAGAGAAGGTCATTAATCACAGATTTCAAGGGAACACTATTTGATGCCTAAGGGACATATACAACATTACTCAGATTTAAAGATGAAGCAGTATTCGTAATTAAAGGTGCTCATCCTTTCAATGAAGAGGTATTAGTTCTACTGGATGTTCTGCATTAAAGATATATTGCACCTAAGGTTATTTAAGTCATAAAACTCCAAAGCCATGTTGCTTATTTTAGTGACATGACTTTGCACACCCTAGAAAGCAGTACTTTCTACTATTTTGCTTTACTTTGCTCCAGAAAAGCTCAGGTCTAGCTCCTTAAAGGAATAATCTTGGTATGACAATGAGGAGACCTGTCTCAAAGCAGAAAAATCCTAATAAAAGTGGAGGAGTGCCCAGTATGGGGGTCACCATCAGTTCCTGAATTTGAAAAATGATATAAAATTGAAGTTAGAGGAAAATAACTCTCATGCAGTATGAATTGATGTTGATATGGGAAAGAGAAAAGAGGACATCATTTATAAGGCTAAAACAATCATTTGGGAGTACCACAGTAAAAATCCAAGCAAAGTAGTGGAAATGAAAAGGAAAAGGAAGAAATCAAAGAGCTCTCTCAATAGAAAGATAGGAAGAGAAGCAGACATAGATCTTCCACCTTAACATTAACCAAAAGTCACTGACAAAAAAAAGAGAGAGTCAGAAGTGAGATAGAATATAGGGAAAATTTCTAGTGAAATTTAAACCAAAATTAGTCCCATAATATTAAAAGACATAAAAATAGTTTAAATAGAGGCCTTCTTTACCTTCAGTTACATTTAGAAGAGCAAAAAAGTTACAAATTTACCTGGAAATATTGATCTTCAATTCCTCCATGTGGATGGACATCTGCCTAAGTTGATCCTTTAGAACACTGCAGTTCTCCTCTTTGAGTCTAATTTCTTCTTCTTTGGTTTGAATAGCATCACTGAATTTCCTCTCCCATTTCTTGGCTTCATCTATCACCCTGTCTCGATCATCCTGAAGGGAAGACATGCTCTTTGTGAAAGCTGCAAGCTGAGCCACGGTACTGTCCAAGTTTTCCTGAAGTTGCTTAACTTCCTTGTCTTTCTTGTTCAAAGTGATCTGAATCTCTCCAAATGTCTCTTCCAAGTGGACTTTTTCTCTACGCAAAGCATCGAGTTTCTCTTGCATGTTCTTCTTCTCTTTCAGGTGTTTCTCTTCTACCTGCTCCAGTCTTCGCTCCAGATCTTCATCCTTTTGTTTCATTTGGCTTTTAACTGATTCTTTGCTTGACTGAAGTTCCTTTTTCAATTTGAGATTGTCTGCTAGGACCCTTGCTGCTTCACTCTGAGTGTCATCTAGCAGAATTTTGAAGCTAGCCAATTCTGCTTCTGCCTTCTTGCGGTGTTCGGTGGCCTGAGCTAGATTTTCTTTGGTTATTTCCAAATCTTTCTGAGACTCGGTCTGAACAAATTCTAAGGCCTTAACAGTTCTCTCCAGAGCACTAATTTTCTCTTGGTACCTGATACAGTCCTTCTGCAGCTGCTTTACTTCCTGCTGTTTTTCTTTTAAGAGTTCCTGTAGTTCCTTTGCATGGCTTTTATTGCCAGGTCCCTTCTGAGCACCTTGGATTTTCTCCAAATATTCCTTTCGTATTTCTGATTCCACCTTAGTTTTCTCCTTGACTAACTGCTGCTTTTCTTCTTCCAATTCACTCACACACTTTTTAAGGTTCTGCATTTCAGATTCTAGTAGCTCATTTTTTATTTGGGCATCTGTAACATCCTGATAGTAATTCCCAATGCTTCCATTAAGTTCTGCTAATTGATTCATAAGCCTTTCTTCCAAATCATCTTTCTCTTCTTCTGCTGTCTCCTTTAGCTTGGTAACTCTGGCAAGTTCTTCTTGTATTTGCTGATTTGATAGGTTTATTTTGGTTACTTCTTCCTGAAGCATTTTTAGTTCACCATCCTTCACTGATATTTGACTCAGTAAAGTACTTCTCTCATTTTCTAAAGTCTGGCTAAATTCCCTTTCTTTCTGCTTCTCTTCCTGTAACTCAGCAATTCTTTCTTTGAGCTGATCAATCTGCTGAAGATAGTTATTAATTTCATCATGTGAGCTGACATTCTCACCTTCATCAGGCTTCTTGGCACTGTTCTCTGACAAAATGGATTCTGAATCTCCCGGCCCAGTGTTCATGTCCCGAGAGTCTTGCTCATTAGACTTACCTGGGACAGACTGTGTTGCCCCTTCAATGATATTCCTTTGGTTATCCTGTTTCTCAGTGGCCTCTAGGCTACCTTCTTTGGACACAACACTTTCTACTTGATGCTTTAAATCTTGAACCTCTTCACTTAGAGAGTCCTTCTCAGTCATTAAGGCCTCAAACTCTTTAGAAAGGGTTTTATACTCTGTTTTGACCCTTTCTAGTTCCTCTTTCAAGTTGGAATTGGAAGAAAGAAGTGCTTCCATACCATCATTAGATGCACCTCCTCCAGACTGTACCTCTGCTCTAAGCCGGTCATTCTCTTCTTCCAGTTCTAGGATTTTCTGCTGTTTAGATTTGGCAAACTTTCTCATCTTTTCCTTCATTTCCTCCATTTCCTGTTCAGTTTCTTGCAACTGCTTTTCTGCTTCTTTCTTGTTTGCTTCTGTGCTTCTTAACTTGCCATAAAGTTCTTGTTTCTCCTGCCTCACAGTTTCCACGACATGCTGAATCCTTTCTGCCTCATTACTGACATTCTCGTAAGACTGCAGAAGAACTTCATACTCTTTTTGTAACTCTTTGTGTTTCTCTTGCCACTCAGTGCTTTCTGCAATCTTAGAACATTTCAAAGATTCGATTTCCTTCACTAACTTTTCCTTATCTTCGGTAAGATCCTCCAGAGCTAATTTCAGACTTTCACAAGAGCCATTGAGACTTTGATTTTCCATTAAAGATCTGTCCATTTCTGTAACGAGCTTGTCTCTTTCTTCCTGAAGAGCAGCTAACTTTCCTAAGAACATATCTTTTTCTTTATTTTGAGTAGAAACTTGGCTTTCCATGTCTGCCAGAGACTTAGTGAGATGTTCAATGGTATCTCTTGCCAAAGACAACTCCTCTTGGAGACCTTTGTTTTCTTTTAGTGCTTCTTTTCGGGAAATAAGGGCAGCTTGCAGTTTCCTCTGTATTTGTTGCTTTGCTTTACTTTCTTCTCCAGTCTCTTCTGGTTTTTGCTTCATTTCACAAAGTTCCACCTGTAACTGCTTTATCCTCTCATCATGTTCTTTGGCTTGCATTTCCAGCTGGGTACGCAGAGCCTTGATTAAATCCTCTTGTTCCATTATCTCTGTCTGTACTTTTGTAAGCACCTCCTCTTTCTCATTAAGCTGTCCAGAAAGGTATCTAACTTCTTCTTCCTTTTTGCCTATAAGTTTTTGCAGTTCATCTAGTTCAGGCTGCAATTCTCTTAGATGTTCTAATCCAGCAATTTCTAGCTGACTGCTTTCCAATTTCTGCCTCAGGCTTTCTGCATAGGCTTCAGCTTCAAGGGACGCTGTCCTTAGACTTTGGATTTCCAAACCTTGTTTATTTATCTGCTCTTGTAACTGAAATACCTCTTCTGATTTTTTAGTAAGCTCATTTGTTGCAGAACTAACCTTCAATTCCAACTCCTCTTTCTCTGCCTCTATTTCTTTCAGCTGGGTCTTAATCTGGGCAACATAATTACTGCTCTGCAGAGCATCTCCATCTCTTGGATGAGAAAGAAAGTCAGACTCTGAAACAAGTTGAGCAGGTTGCTGCTCTGTGGTTTTGAATAAAGACTCTTTTAAACTTGGAGTGGGAGAGCCTGGATCCTGCTGGTCAATGCCCAGGAATTTTCTGTCTATAGACTCCTTTACTTGAGTCTGGAGTTGTCTCAGCTGGTCTCCAATGTTCTCATTTTCCTTGCTCTGCTCATCAAACTGTTCTTGTAAGCGATTATACTCATCCTTCTGGTGCTTCAGCTCCTCCCTAAGATGTCTTTCTTTCTCCTGTGCCTTTTGTAGAATAGCCTTTCGAGAGGTTAACACTTCCTGTAGCTTCTTTTGAAGTTGTTCCTTTTCTTTTTCTAAGTCCAGTATCTTTTCTTCCAGTTCTGGTTTCCAGTGCTCTCCACTACCTGCACCAGGTGGACGGATCGCCACTGTTTCTTTTACAGGTGCTGCTGAGTCTCCATCACCTACATCTTTGTTACCTGTGGTTAATTTTTGGATAACTGCTTGGTTTTCAATGATTTCTGCTTGCAGCGAATCTATTTGGTTTGTCTTCTCTTGCAAGTTTTGATTCATCTGTTTGATCACAGCCTGTAACTGTTCTTCAGCTGCTACCTTTTCTTCTAAATCCTTCCTTATAAGCTCTAATTCCACCTCTTTCTCAGATATTGTCTGCTTTAAAGAAATTTCTGCTTCGTGGCACTTAGCAGTCACACATTTTTCTGAGTCTTTTTTGCTTTCTTTATCTTCCTTCATTTCCCTCTTCTCACGCTCATTGAGCGGGATCTCGTTCATAGATTCATCTTTCACTTTGGCCAATTCCTCTTCTAATCTACTGACTTTCTGTAGAAGCTCCTTTCTGTTAATAAGAGCTGCCTGGAGCTTTCTCTTTCTCTGTTCACTTTCTTTCTTCACAAGGTCTAATTCATGCTGAAGCTCTTCTTTACTTAGGAGCCCTACTGGGCTCAGCTCATCATAATTCTGTTTAAGGCCAGAAACAACTTCTTTATCTTCTTCCACCTGCTCTTTTTTTGCCTCTTCAGCTCTCGATAATAAGTTCAGCTGTTCCTTAAGAGTCTTAATTTCAATCCCAAGAGAAAACTTCTCTTCATTAAGCTGGACCATTTTCTCAGTCATACTAAAGCTTATTTCTGTCACTTGCTGATCCTTCTCCAGGATGGTTTGTTGCAGGGTTTCCACATCTCTTTTTTTCTCTGATAAGAGTTGATCCATTTTTGCTATTTCAAGTTCCTTCTGTGAAAGAGCCTGGGAAAGTTCTTCCATCTTATTTGAGATATCCTTCACACGTTCTTCTCCTTCAAGCACTTCATTTTCCTTCTTCTGCAGCTGGCTTTGCAGGCTTTTCATCAGTGTACTCTGCTCAGAAAACTGAAGCTGTATGTCATCCAGTTCATTCTGTAAAACTTCAATTTTCACATCTTTAGATTTGGCTTCTATGCTTAGACTGTGGATCTGTTCAGTAAGCAAATTGTGATGATTCGTCTGACTTTCATAGTCAAGTCTTCTTTGCCTTTCTGCTTCTGCAAGGTTCACTTCCAGTTGTTGTACCTGAGCCCTCAGTTCTGTTACCACACTAAGTTCCTTCACTTGAGAAAGAAGCTGGTCTCTTTCTTCAGACAAAGCAGCGAATGCACTGTTGGTGTTTTCAGCGTTTTTCCTAAACTCTTCAATCAACTGGGTTAGGTTGCTGATTTCCTTAGCTTTCTCATCTAAATTTTCTTCATAGATTTCTTCTGCTTTATGAAAGTTTATCTCAAGCTCCGAAATTTGCCTTTTTAGCCTTTCCAATTCATCCTGGTGACACTGACAAATTCCTTGTACAGCAGAAGGGGGTTTATCAACATCATCCTGCCTGGTTGATTTTAATTCCATCCCTGTGTTGTTCAAAGATATTTCCTCAGATGTTCTATTTTGATATTTACTACTCATCTGCTCTTCTTTTTCAACTGTTAGAAGACTGCTTTCTTCACATAGCATTGAGGGAAAATGTTGTCGTGTATCTTCAGGCAGTATTTTCATGCTAACTGTGGGTATTCCTTCACTCTCTGTTTGCTTCATTTCTTTCTGGTCAGGGACCTCAGGGGCCCCCTCAGCTTTTTTTCCCTGGAGCTGCAACTTAAGAAAGGCAATCTCTTCTTGAGCTTCTTTCATTTCCAACAATAAAACTGACAGTTCTTTATGTTTCTGAGAAAATGTGTTGTCTAGGACATCCTGTCCACTCTCCTGGGCAGAAGGGCTGCTCCTATTGAGCCTGGTAATATCAACCATGTTGATCTATTTTTAAAAAAAAGAAAGGAAAAGCCTCAATCAGATAGATGTCTTACAAGAAAAAGTCTACTAAAAACTCATATTTCATGCATTTTTTCAAATCTACAACTTATTAGTCCAAACTTCCTACCATAAAACTGCTAAATCCTTTTAAAATCAGTTTTTATTTCCCAAATTGGACCTCTGAGAGTACCCTGTCAATCTTATACTGAGGCCAAGCCATAGTCATCAGACCTTATGGTAATCTGGAACTCCTTTTCCAGATATCCCTTACTTGGGAAACTATTTTCTTTGGATTAAAACTCCTACGTGTTTCTCTTAAGAACCACTTAAAAATAAAAGGGAGGCAGGAAATGCATTAAGTTTTGTTCCATCCCAAACCAAGAAGGAAGTTGTAATTCTTTTTCCTAAGCTATCTACTGAAATGGAAACTATTAAATAAGATAGCCATTACCAGATAAGTAGATTATCAAACAAGTAGGTAAAGATAAATTACCACTATCAAATAATCAAAAAGGAGTTCTGTGGAGGGCTGGGTATGAAATTACAGACTTGTTTGACAAAATACTATTGTTATTACAAAGATAACTGTGTTTGACTGCTCAACCCATATACATTATTTCTATAATTGTCTTCCTGGGAGACAAAATCAGTGAATCTCCTGATAAATTTCATTAGAATTTTACTAAATGAATTTGGGTTCAGTGTACACAATAAAATCTCCATCTTTGCCAATAGCACCATTTTTTTTTTCCCAGAAAAAATTTCAATTTGATATGAGGAAAAAAAACAAAACAAAAAACCCTAGGACTGTCAAATAATGTGGTGGCCAAGAGTACATGTTCTGCAGCCTAACTGCCTTAATTCACATCTTAGCTCCGCCACCTACTAGCAAAAGCTGGCACACAGCAAATATTCAAGGAGTATTTGCTACTATGTTGATAACATTCTCAGCCACTGAACAAAAAACATTCATCATTTTAAAATTATTTAAGAAAGATTATCATTTTTCATGATCATTATTCTTAATCATTTAAAATTCTTTGCTCTCTGCATTATTCATACTCAAATTTCTGAAGACTAAACATACTATTTAAACACATAGAAAAAATTCCTTTATAATTTCTTCATGTCACATTCCTATTTTATCCATCCCTATATACATTAAAGACCTGATACAGTCAAGGTATCACTCCTGCCAGAAGACTTCAATATAACTCCTTTTTTGTTCTCTCTCTCACCTTAAGTATCCTTATTTTCTTTTTGTCATGCCACTTCACTCACTTTCCTCCCTCCCTTGGTCACACCCTCTGCTGCTCCCTGGGATATCTATAAAATTCAATCAACTTTTTGGCTCAAGTGAAAAAAAAAAATCAATGTTATCCACAATGAGAGAACAGAGAACCAAAGAACTTAGCTTTTCCCAACTACTGCCATTACTTTTTCGGCTAATACTAGTCCCCTTTCAGCTGAGCTTAGACATTCTATGAACATTTTCTACTTACTTTCTCTTACCCCAAAGGATCATCCTAGGCACCAAACACAATTTCTGTGTGTGTGTTTCCCCCCCTTTCTTTTTCATTGTTCTCTGTTTATTTGTTCTCCCTTCTGGTATTTTCTTTTCCTTAAGAGATTACCATCTTTCTTATCTGTTCCTCTTTTTTTGATCTAAGTTATCTTGCTTTCACTAGACACTACTGCTAAGCATCTTTAAAAATTAAGCACCTGCTTGCCCAAACAAGATTCATTTTCCTCTGCCAGTATCCATATAATGCTACAACTTTCAAACTTTAGTTTCCTTTTGCCAAGTAGCCCCATCAAAAGATACTGAATATAAGTGTAGTGGTTAATTTTACTGTCAAGTTGGCTAGGGCATACTAGATACTTGGTCAAACATTATTCCTGATGCTTCTGTGAAGGTATTTTTTTAGGTGAGATTAATATTTAAATCAGTGGAGTTTGAGTAGATTACCCCTCCATAATATAATTAGACCTCATCCAATCAGCTGAAGGCTTTAACAACAACAACAAAAAAAGACCACTTCCAGAGGGAATTCTGTCATCAGACTGCCTTCAAACTTGAAACTATCACTCTTCCCTAGGTCTCCAGCCTATTGGCTCACCTACTCTGTAGATTTTGGATTTGCCAGCTTCCACAACTGCATGAACCAATTCCCTTAAAATAAATCTTTCTCTACATATATACATACTCCCTATTTTGTCTCTCTGAAGAACTCTAATAATTAAGCAGATGCTTTTTTAAAATTTTTTATTTTTTCGCAGATACTTCTGTTAAAAAGTTACATTATTCTTCAAGGCCATTTATGACTCTATCATGGACTTCTTGATTGGAAGAATAAAGCTAATTAAACACAATACAGCTAATAATAATCTTAAATCAACAGAATATTAAAGAACCACATATTTCTTATAGTAATTTTCAGGTTATAAAAAGGACCAATCTTCAAAAATTCCCTTTTTAATATAACCCGAAATGAACCTATGCCAATTTAGTGGAGGGGAACTAGAGATTTTATCTAATCTCACTGAGAAACTTTTCTGAGATGGGAAAGAATTTGAGATAAATAATAACCCAGTTAGAGAAATGGATCAGAAAATTCCAAATAAATGGCTACTGTGCTTGTACTTTGCTTCAGGACAAATTTTAAAAATCCAAATATTCACAAATAAATGTGACTAAATGGGAAATAATAACCATCATGACTTTTTAAAATAGATCTCACTTTCTAGGTATTGTAATGCTTGGTCAACATTAGAAAATTGCAGAAATGCTTACGTTTGAAGCTAACTCCTCTTGATCTAGTTCACATTCTGGTTATTTTAAGAACATATCACTTACCTCACTGACTTCTCTATCTGCCTCTCCACTTCTATTCTGAGCCTCCAAGAGAGTAATCTGAGAAGATAGTTTTTCTGAAAGTCACAAAAATAAATATCCTTAGATAATTTATGTAGAGTGTTTGAGAAAACAGAGGCATGATTGTGTGTGAGGTTATTTGAGATGCATGAAATAATCAAGAGGAAAGAAATAAAATATTTTGTGGAGATAAAAGATGTATGTGGCAAAGAAGTGGCAAGAGAAGATGAGATATAAGACAGAATAGTGAAAAAAAAGATAGAATGGTTAATTAGTCTGAGTGAGATATATAAATAGTGAAGGGCTTTAAAGGAGAAGGATGCCAGAGCATGTAAGTAGCAGCTATTTCTGTGGCATAATTTGGGCCTTGTAGGGGAATAAATTTGCCTTGGTTTATCCATAATCCTACTGTTTTCATAATATGCATCTTACATTAGTGGTGTGTGGGTGGCTCAGTTGGTTAACCAGCCAAGTCTCGATTTCAGCTCAGGTCATGATGTCAGGGTTCTAGGATTGAGCCCTGCATTGGGCTCTGCGCTAAGTGGGGAGTCTGCTTGAGGAATCTCTCTCCATCTTCTTTTTCCCTCCCCCTGCTCACGCACACTCTTTCCCTCTCTCTAAACTAAATAAATCTTAAAATATATATATATATATATATATACACATTTTACATTAATATAGTACTTAAATGTCTTCAATGTTCTTTCACATATATTCATAAAGACAGCAAATTTTAGCACTAGAACAGAGCTATCCAATCTCCTCAGTGACCATCTAAGGAAACAAAGAATGACATGACCTACAGCTAGTTCACAGAGAGCCAGGATCATAATCCAGTCTTCCAAGTTCTACCCCATGTTCTATTTTCACGCACATGCACACACATACACACACATAAAGGAGAAGTAGTACCTTGGAGGACAGAAAATACTTACTGATAATATGCCCCCAAGAAGTTTATACTCTTTCAGAGAAGCTAAGACAGATATATTAAAGGGAAAAAAGCATATATTGTATACTACATCTAGCTGTCTTAACATGACATACATGGGCTTTCAGGAGTTGACCCCACCTATTCTACGACATCTTCTGCACTGCCCCTTTTTTGTTCACTCTACTCCCAAAATATTGGTCTTATTTCTGTCTGCAAACACATCAAGTTTATTCAGACCTAATGGTATCTGCTCTTTTTTTCTCTGCTTGGAATGCTCTTTGCTTAGCCTGTTTGCATGGCTGTTCCCTTTTCATCATAGGTTTCAAGTTAACAGAGAGGCCTACCTTGACCACTCTAAATCTTCTTTCCTCTTCCCCCAGGCATACCTGCACCTAACTATTTTATTTTTATCCTAATACTTATCACTCTCTGAAATGTTCTTATTATTATACCTGTTTATGGCCTATCTTCCCCTCTATTACATTCAGGGCAGTATCTGTGGCAGATTACTGCCTGGTGCATAGAACAGATACCATGGAAATCTGCTAAATAAATGAATGACAATTCATGAAACAAATGAATTCAAGACAGTATATAATGTGTTCAGACAGCGCACAAGATTATTTGAAGAAGAGGTACAGTCATAGAAATGGAAGTTTCCATAGAAATGGAAGTACAAAAGGTGAGTTGAACAGAATATGACACATAAAGCAAAAGTAACCTGAGACCAAACACAAAAACTAGTATGAAAAATCTTAAGGCCATTGATCCCTGCAGGAAAAAACAAACTATAATGAGCTACATGACTGACAGGCATTGTCTGCAAAATTGCAAAGTAAACATCATGGATAAGGTCTCAAAGAAGTACTTTAAGTGCTGTTGAATAATGAGCTGAATTTGTGGTGGTGTTTATTTATCACTAATGGTGGGAATGGTCTAATAAAAATATATAATCCTCAGTATTTAGAGTTAAATAGAACTGAAAGATAGTTAAGGTGGAAATACTGTCTTTAGAGTTTAAGAAATGGTACAAATTCATTCTCACTCATAGAAGATAAAGCACAATAGTCCAGTTTATCAAGGATAAAATAGATCATTAATGCACTATTAACTACATGTTACTAAATGCACTGAGGTTCTTGTGAGGTAAATGATAAATCGAAGGAAGTAATTATTTTTACCAACTATTCACACACAGTCTACCAGAATAAAATGAGAACTTTACTTCAATTCAACAGAACTTTATTTGGCAGCCACTATTTGCCAGGAACTATACTAGTTCTTGGTAAAAAGTAAAGCAAAGATGAAAAACAAAAAGGGTTCCTACACTTGAAAGGCTTGTACTTTATCTCTGAAGAGCTTACAGAATAAAATATAAACATTAACAGATGATTTTAATACAATGTTAAAGGAATGCAAGAATGTTATAGAGGTACAAAAATTTAACCCAACTGACAGGGATCAGGGTCAAATTCCTGAAAAAGATAATACCCTAGTTGAGGCCTGAAAAATGAGTGAGAATTAGCCTGGCTAAAAGGATAGGGTTCTAAGTGGTATAGAGCATGAGCAAAAGCCAAAATGTTTTCTACTTTTGGACTTTTATTTATACTGATCTCTGTTATCTCATCCCCAAAATTTATTACTAGGAATGTCCTTTTTTTTTCATTTTGCCTATTTAAAAATTTGTCATCTTATTAAGGTCCTATTCAAGCCATGCTCTTGAAAAGACTCCTTGACTACTCCAAAATAAATATAATACAGATATCCTACAGCATTTATAGCTCATATGCAAAATGCTACACTTACATAAACACTGGTATGGTGCTTTAATTGTTTAGTGTGTATTAATCCTATCTTCAAGAACTACCAGCTGTGCTAAGATCTTTATTGTCATAGAATCAGAAAATCTACATGTTATATATGTGATGAAAGTAGAGGCACATGTGGGTTAAAAACACAGAGAATTACTGTTTTCATTTATACATACCATTCTCAGCTTTCAGCTCTTCCAGTTCTATAGAACTAAGGAGCAAAGCTCTCTTTTCATTCTCTAGTTCTACCACTTGCTTCTGCAAAAAGCCGATATTCTCCTCAGTGACTGCCTAAATTATAGAAAGACATTAAATTAATGATTCTCAGTGAAAAGTTTCACAGTAATGCCCAGAGAGTCTCTGGCATTTTTATCTTCTATAAGTTCTCTACCATGAAAATATATTAAAAATTGCATCTACTTATCTGCATCTTTAAAGTAGTGCTTTTTATCAGAAGACAGAAAATCTTTCATACACACTTCTAGTTCAGTGACTTTCGAATTTAAAAATGGACCCTGGAACTGGAAGAGATGATGCTGAGTGAAATAAGTCAAGCAGAGGGAATCAATTATCATATGGTTTCACTTATTTGTGGAGCATAACAAATAGCATGGAGGACAAGGGGAGATGGAGAGGAGAAGGGAGTTGAGGGAAATTGGAAGGGGAGGTGAACCATGAGAGACTATGGACTCTGAAAAACGATCTGAGAATTTTGAAGGGGTGGGGGGTGGGAGGTTGGGGGCACCAGGTGGTGGGTATTGTAGAGGGCACGGATTGCATGGAGCACTGGGTGTGGTGCAAAAATAATGAATACTGTTATGCTGAAAAAATAAAAAATTTAAAAAAAATAAAATAAAAAAAAATGGACCCTGGATTACAAAGAAATCTCAAGTCTGTTGCATAAGAAAAAAGATTTTCAGGTCCATTAAGTAATATTACGAAGTTTGATTAATGGCACTTAATAATAAGGTCACTCTAGTATAGGAGACTAAACATGAAGAGAGACTCCCAAAGAAGAACAGGAACAAAAGTTAACATGTAAACTTTAAGAAAGGAAGAAGAGCTGTAACTGTTTTTGTTTTTTCCAAGAATAATAAAAATTATCTTGTGCTTCATTTATGCATACATATTAGTTTGGTTTTCCTACAACACATCCTTAGTTGTATGTCATTGTGTATGTTTTCTTCTCCAAGAGGATTATTCTACACAATTCTTCATAAAAGTGTAGAATTTTTGAGTCTTGAGGGTCTTTATAGCTCACTCAGTCCTAAGTCTTCATTTGATGGTTAAAGAAATGACAAGAGATGAGTTTAAGGATTTATGACTTTTATCTTGAAGGAAGTTCTCAGTTTGCACTACACAAGCAAGCAAAACACTGATAGAAAAGCCACAGAATGAGAAGACAGACTTTGGGAGAACCATAGCTGCCAGACTATGAGAAGCAAAATCAAAGCAAGGAGAAAAAACTCAGCAGAGGGAGCCCTAAATTCTATGTGTACATTTAGCCCAATCTCTGGCAGAAGAATGAACTATACATTTGCAGGGTTGACTCAAAACAGAAGACTTAAGGCAAAAATAATTGAGTTTTGAATGCTACCCATGACAGGACAGAGTTTGTGGTTTGAATCCATATTACTGGCTTCTAAAAAGTAATCGGAACTCTTCAGAGTTTTAGAAAGAAGAGAATCTTATGAACAAAACATTCACAATATCCAGGTTATGATACAAAATCACTCGTCACACCAAGAAACAAGGAAATATCACCTATTTTCAAGAGAAAACAATCAACAAACACCAAGCACAAAATGTTGCAGATTTTAGAACTAGAAAAAAAGAATTTTAAAGAAGCTATTATAAGTATGCTCAGGACATAAAGGAAAATATACTCATAATGAATGAAAAGATAGGAAATCTTAGTAGTATAAAGAAACTATGAAAGAATGAACTACCCAGAAATTCTAGAACTAAAAAACAGAACACCTGAAATGAAATACTCAGTGAGTAGGCTTAATAGTAGAATCTAATGAAAGAAGAAAGTCTTGGTGAATTTGAAGACAGATCAACAGAAATTATCCAATCTGAAGTTTGAAAAAAAAAAAAATGAACAGAGCCTCAGGAACTTGTTAAAAAAATAAAAGGTTCAATATATTTGTAATTGGAGTACCATAGGAGAGCAAGGACATAATGGAGAGAAAAATATTACTTGAAGAAATAATGGCAAAAAATTTCCCCCATATAAGTTTATATATATAAGAAATCCAACAAAAGCTTGGTGAGAAAATTACAAAGAAAACCCCAACTAAGTATGTCACAGACAAAGATAAGGAGAAAAGTCTTAAAATCACATAAGAAAAAAATACTTTATATAGAGGGGAACAATAATTTGAATAATTGGAACAACTGCTGGGAAAAAAATGTAGGCCAGGAAATAGTAAAACAGAATCTTTAAAGTCCTGAATTCTGTCCATCCAGAATTATATATCCAGTACAAAATATCATTCAGGAATAAAACCAAAATAAAGACATTTTTAGATAAGAGAAAACTAAGAATTTTTTCACCAATAGACTTGCATTACAAAGATACCACAGGGCATTTTAGAGGCCAAAGGAAAATATTATCAGATAGAAATCTGATTATCAGATAGGAAAGTGCATCACAAATAGTAAACATATTGGGAAATATAAAGGTCAACATTTTCCTCTTTAAGTTCTTTCAAATACATATGACTGTTTAAAAAATATAAATGTTAAAATTGTGTTATGGGACTTCTAACTTTCATTAATATAATACATACAGGACCTAGAGCATAAAGAATAGGAAAATGATTTATGATGACAAGGTCTCTACATTTTAGGTGAAATTGTCAAGTAACTACTCTAAGAAGACAGAATAGTTAAAAATGTATATCATACTTCCTAGAACAACCACTTAACAACATTTTTGTAAAAAGATATAGCTAAAAATCCAATAGAGGACTTCTGTTTCTGCCAAACAGAGAATAAAATGGAACATATTTATCCTCCCACCTGAAACAACCACACACAAAAAAGATAAAATAATGAAACAATAATTTTCAAAATACTAGGGATCAGGCAACTAAGGAGAGTGATCCCTAAGAGGTGGGAAAGAATGAGGTGAGCCTACACCTGACCAAGCTTAATGCATTAGGCCAATTTCCAGGCTGTGACCCAAGAAGTAAGAACCTAGGCATAGCCTAGCTGAATCCTTGAGTTGAGGAGGGAAATCAAGGTAAGTGAAGTTCAGAAAAGAGCACCAGACAGGAGAAAGCTGCATACAGAAAAAACCCTGGAGGTCTGCAGACGATCCCCAACAAGTATTTGATAGGGTATAGAGCAGAACATGGATGTGAGGAAATCATACAAGGCTATCAGAACTCTACAAAACTGTCTGAAGAGATTAGAAAACAACACTTGGTGCTTGCACAGGACCTGGAGGAGTGCTTATTCCCACAGCCAAATGTGGAAAACAGACTTCACAAGGTATCAAGTAGCACACTCAGTGAGGTGCCTTATCAAGGAATGACTGAGTACTGATAGAGACCTGCCTAATAAATCAAAGGAGCAAGACCCAAAAGGATCAAATTTTTTTCAAGTAACTTAACCGCATCCCATTAAAATATTTATGTGAATACAAATATACACAGTACCCACAGTGTATGGCAACCAATCGAAGAGCATTAGGTATGCACAGAAGCAAAATATAAGCAACAATGAAGGGAATAATCAACTGAAACTGACCCAGGACTGACAAAGATGTTAGAATTAAAAGATAAGGACTTTACAGACAAGGAAAGATAAATACTGTATGATTTCACTTCTATGTGGAATCTAAAACACAAAATAAACAAATAAAAAGCAGAAACAGACCCATAAATACAGTGAAAAAAAAAAGATGGTTGCTGGGGGCGGGGGGGGGGGCAGGAATGGGCAAAATGAGTGAAGGGGAGTGGGAGGTACTGGCTTCCAGTTACGGAATGAGTAAGTTACACGGATGAAAGCAGCAGCTTGGGGAATATAGTAAGGTATTATAATAGCACGTATGGTGAGCTTTGCAAAATGTAAAGAATTGTTGAATCACCATGTTGTACACTTGAAACTAATGTAACACTGTGTGTCAACTATATTTCAATGAAATATAACTGGGTGGCTCAGTTAGTTAAGCATCTGACTCTTGATCAGCTCTGGTCTTGATGTGAGGGTTGCAACTTCAAGCCTGACATGCCCAGCATGGAGGCTAAAGATACAAACGTAGTGATCCGAAGGGGCATGTGCACCCGAATGTTTATAGCAGCAATGTCTACAATAGCCAAACTATGGAAAGAACCTAGATGTCCATCAACAGATGAATGGATAAAAAAGATGTGGTATATATATATACACAATGGAATACTATGCAGCCATCAAAAGAAATGAAATCTTGCCATTTGCGACGACGTGGATGGAACTAGAGGGTATCATGCTTAGCGAAATAAGTCAATCGGAGAAAGACAACTATCATATGCTCTCCCTGATATGAGGGAGAGGAGATGCAATATGGGGGGTTAAGGGGGTAGGAGAAGAATAAATGTAACAAGATGGGATTGGGAGGGAGACAAACCATAAGTGACTCTTAATCTCACAAAACAAACTGAGGGTTGATGGGGGGGGGTTGGGAGAGGGGGGGTGGGGTTATGGATATTGGGGAGGGTATGTGCTATGGTGAGTGCTGTGAAGTGTGTAAACCTGGCGATTCGCAGACCTGTACCCCTGGGGATAAAAATATATGTTTATAAAAAATAAAATTAAAAATTATGTTAGAAAAAAAGAAAAAAAAAAAGAATTTTAAGACCTTAGAATCAGAAAGGCTCCTGAGATCATGGTGCTTGTTATCTATTAATTTTTCTCATTAATCATTGTTGAGACACTAAATTAATGTTTTTCATGACTGCTTTCAAATGGAATCAACTCCAAAAAAGCATCTTATCAGACATAAAAGACATAACATTTCAGGATTAAAGCAAGCTTATATTACTTTCTGGAATAAATTCTCATTAAAGCACCCAAGTATGATATAGCAGAGATTAACAGACCATACTCATTATTAGAAGTATACATTTAATTACCTGTGTATCCTCAGTATCTGGGAGAGAAGTCTGAGATGCTGTTTCATGTTTTTGCAAGGTTGGTCTGATTAGAAATTGGCTAATTTCTCTGGATTTTTGCTGGAGTTGATCTAAGGAAAAGAAAGCCAATAAATAAAAATGATCTCTGCTGCCAGTCTGAAACTTGGTAAGCTATTACCTTCTAGAGATAACACCACATGCTATTCACTCTTAATTAAAACTATGATACCAATGACAACATGTTTTTAACAACAGTTTTTAATGGTTTAAATGCTCTGAAGGACCAAAGGCCATCTCAGTAAACCTCTTCCTTAAAAGGTCAAATAAATGGTCTTAGAATTTTTCACAAAGTCATTTTTCCTTTCCCCCTTGAAAATGTCTTTAGTATTTTTAAATTTTATTTTCTTCACTCTTCAATGAAGCATTATGAATCCCACTAAGATAATATAGCACAACTCTAAACATGTACATAGTCCAGTTAAGAGGACAATGTGCTCATATGATACAGTTTCCACGTAATGTCCCCCGAGGCTTTCTGGTTAATGTTTAGTTCCTCAATAGAGATCTTAAACTTAAGCCTTTCTGAAATCTTTCCTTTAAACGTTCTATCAGAATTAAATTAAATTAGAGGCATGTATAACTTTATTTTTTTTAATTAATTTATTTATTTGAGAGAGAGAGACCAAGAGAGAAAGCATGTGCACTCTGGTGGGGGAGGCGCAGAGGGAGGAGAGAGAAAATCCCAAGCAGATGCCACAATGCCACACTGAGTGTGGAGCCCAATGTGGGACTCAATCCCACAACCCATGAGATCAGAGCCCAAGTTGAAACCAAGAGTCAGATGCTTAACCAACTGAGCCACCCAGGTGCGCCTGTATTACTTTTCATTAAACCTTCTTAAAGGATAAAAGTTTTCCTTAAAAAGGGTTTATCACTTATAAGCATTTAGATCCATCTTTAGAAGTAAGGATGACTCCATTCAGTTCAGTCTCCCGACCTATGTACCTAGATCTACCCTGAGTTTTCAAAAAATCAATTCAAATCTTACTCATTTCAGTCACTGACCCCTTCAGATGGAGGTCACTTTTCACATAGCATTCTTTCCAATCTAGGAGACATTATAATTACCATAACGATAATTACAATATTAAGCCAGATTATACCTTCAGCCAGAGACAGGACAAATGACAATGAGTTCAGAAAAGATGAATTCTTAATTCTTCTACTTATTCAATTGACATGAGCAAATCATGTCATTAACAGATCCCAGAAATTTGTAAATAGGAGCCACTCAGGTGCTAAACAAGAAGACCTGAAAGGCAATAAAATACTGACCTTCCAGTTGTTGAATGGTCTGGGCTGAATGAACTGCCTGTTCACTCTTATCTTGGACAAGCTTTGAATTTTCCTCCTTTAGCGCATCACAGGCAGAGTGTAGTTCTTGCTCAGTCTTTTGAAGACTCAAAATGTGAGAGCTCTTCTCTTCCATTTCTGCTTTGTGCTTCTGTTCCAAAGTACTGTACCGAGACTGTAGTTCAGCCTGAGCTTGGCCTGCTTGCTCAAGCTGTTCCAGAAGATGATGCATTTCTTCCTGGAGGTTATGGAAGGATAATTTTCTCTCTGCCACCTCAAGTTGCATCTTTTCCATCAGAATCTTGGATTCTTGTCTTTCTGTTTCCACAGTGCTCCTTAAAGTATTATGCTCAGCTTCCATCTGCTGTAATTGCTGAGAGAGAATCTAAGAAAAAAAGGCAAATCCTCATGAGCCATAAATTCATTCTTTCATATGCATAGTGAAGTGCCTCTTCTGCGTGAAGCCTGGGGCAAGACACCCAGGACCAAACCTACAATTGCGTAAGACCCTGTTTTCACTTCTTCATACTTTTAACAATTTATATTCACACATACTTATTTGTGCCATTAGCTCTTACTTCCTATCTCTCCCATTACAAAATAAGTTCAATAAGGGAAGGGACTTTGTTTTATCATCATTGTTCTCCAGCATCTAGCATAGTATATGTCATACTGAGTACCTGGTGCTCAATAAATAGTGAATGAATGCAGTTCCTGCCCTCATGGAACTCAGAGTTCAGTGGGACAGTCATATTTAACCAGCTAATTATAATTCAAAAATCGTAGAGGCCTTGAGATACTTATAAGGTATTAGCAGGAGCAGAGAAGAAGGGAAGTTTGCCAAAAGTCACATAGCTGTAACTATTTATATAGTAACTATCTAGTTAGAGGCACAATTTGAACCCAACTGTCTGATGACAGCTAAAGAAGGGCCTTGGGATCAGGATATAGGTTTTATTAGGATGGGAGATATGGGAAAAACGTTTCTATGGAAGAAATTCCTCAAAGAGAGTTGAAAATCAAGGATATGACTGCCCTTCTCCAGCAGCATGCAGCACCCAGATGAACAAGCAGAGAATGGGGGCTGTAGCACCAATTCCATGTTAGTACTTGGCTACTTGGATGTGATGAGACAAAAAAACAGGGAATCCAAGGGCTGATAAAAGACTAGTCCAAATGGTCAAACATGAGGCAAAGGCAGATGGGAAAAGGACAGAGGCCAAGAAAGAACTAACATACCAAAGGAACAAAGTGAAAGGATCAAGGGACCTTAATGAGAATGAAGGTCAAGACGGACTGAGAAAGGGAATGACAGGATGGGATACAGCCTGGGATGGGATACTTGAGCTTAAGATTTTAGAGTATCAGTGTCTGATCACTTTAGATTTGGGGAATATTGCATGGTGAATTACTTCACGCCAACAGAGAATCAACAAAAACAAACAAGGGATAGTACATAAAGCACAAGAACCATTCAAGATAGCAAAGGAGCAAAATGACAGGAAGGAAAACTCACTAGAGGAGGACAGAATGACATTCTAGAGAAACTAGGACCCTTGACCTAAAAGCACAAAGTAAAACAGTCACAATGAAAGATGTGAAATACAAGCTTTGTCAGGGAAGGAACGATATCTGTTTTGCTCATCACTGTATCACCACCACTTAAGCAGGGGATATTTGTTGAAAGGATGAATAAATGGCATCAATTCTCAGAAGACATGATTTTATACATGCTGCCTGGAAACTACAGTGGAAATGGGGGGTGGAAGACACCTGGGGGGCTCAATCAGACTCTTGGTTTTGGCTCAGTTCATGATCTCAGAGGTGTGAGATCAAGCCCCATGTCAAACTCTGCCCTGGGTGTGGAGACTACTTAAGATTCTATCTCTGGAGGGGGCAAGATGACGGAGAAGTAGGAGACCCCATTTCAACTGGTCCCCTAAAATAAGCTAATTATCTACCAGAACACTCTGAACACCCACGAAAGCAGCCTGAGATGTAGGATTATACACTTCTGGATCTCTACGGGGCAGAAGACACCAGTGGAGAGGTAAAGCAGAGTGGGAATGATTGGACTGATATCGGAGGATAAACAGAAGGGGAGGGAGCCACCAGAAGCAACCCATTTGAAAGTAATACCCCAATATAAAAGTGTCCTGTGACTGGGAACCAGCACTGACTTAGAGTCTGGTTAAAAGCACTCAAAAAGAGTAAAAGATCTTAAGGGGCAACTGGTGGAATCAGGCAGTCATGGGCCCAGGTCTAAGCCCACAGTCCCAGAACAGCCACTGCCAGCAACCATCCATGCCAGAGAGAGTGCAGCGGAGCCCCCGGGGTTGCAGGGCTTGCACCACGCTTCAGCTGGGCACACTCCTGCCCCCACATGAGGGAGTCTGGTGACAGCGACAACCTGTGCTCCCTAGAATTTTTGCGCACTCTGCAACCGGCGTCTGACCCACTCCCTGCCAGTGCCTGAGAAAGCTCCATGCAGGCGCTAGACAGCGGTCTCTAGGACCGGACAATCGTCTGGACTCTCCCAGACAGGGCCCGAAGGAACTCAGTGCAATCTCTGCGGTGGCAGCCTGAGGTCTGGACCCCAGACAGTAGTCCCAGTGAAGGCAGCCACCAGAAGCGGGCTCCCTGGACCAATATTGCTCATGGTTTTAGGGGGTGCAGAGACAAGTGGGCACTTCAGGCAACCCCTGAGACAGTGTTTGGGGAAGTGCTCTGCCTGTGGGAGGCTGCAGGGCTCAGTGGAGTTTGCAGAGGAGGAGTCTGTGTGTTCTGGACCACCCAGAGGGGAGCAGATGGAGGCTTCTCTCTGAGACGGAGGTCTGGGTACAGTCTGCTTTCCAACAAACCTCCAAAAAGCCTGCAAAAAGCCGCCAAAGAAAAAAAAAAAACCTCCAGAGAACAAAAGCCTGAAAAACTGGTTTCCACGGAGCCCAGCCCCTTCACAGGGGGCAGGAGGACTCAACCCAAGCAAGACTGAAAAACAATGCAGCAGTCCCCTACCCCAGAAAGCCAGAAAAGAACAAGAGGACAACCACCACAGGGTCCCCATAAAATTGTAAAACGCCAATATGGGGGGAAACAATATATTAAGCTCCCAGTATTGCGCCAAAAACCTGTATATATCATAGAAACAACTTTTATTTTTAATTCGTTCTCATTATTCTTGTTCTCTTTTTTTAACCTACTTACCATTACAATAGAGGTTTAGTATAACATATACTATAATAACCTTTTAACTTGAACTTTTTTCATACATATACCTGTTTTCTTTTTCTCTTCTATTTTTTTTAATATACATATAGATATAAACTTCAAGGTAATCCTCTTTCCCTAATCAATACTACTCCTATATATAAACCAGTTTTACTCTCCCTTTATCTCTAGAAAGTTGAGCCCTTTAACAAAGATATCAAGACACACTCAGGAGGAATCAAAATAACCTTCCTCGCCCACATTGAGGATTTATGAACCACCCTCCTATCTTTGTTTTCTGTCAGTATTTCTGTGTATTTGTTTTTGTTCTGGTAGTATATAAATCTGATCCTTGGAGTTCATTTTGTCTGGGTTCTTTTTTTTTTTTTTCTTGTCACTTACTTTTTTTTTTTAATTTCTTTTCAGCATAACAGTATTCATTATTTTTGCACCACACCCAGTGCTCCATGCAATCTGTGCCCTCTCTAATACCCACAACCTGGTTCCCCCAACCTCCTACCCCCGCCCCTTCAAAACCCTCAGATTGTTTTTCAGAGTCCATAGTCTCTCGTGGTTCACCTCCCCTTCCAATTTCCCTCAACTCCCTTCTCCTCTCTAACTCCCCTTATCCTCCATGCTATTTGTTATGCTCCACAAATAAGTGAAACCGTATGATAATTCTTGTCACTCACTTTTGACGGTCTTTTCGTTTGTCCGTTTTTGTTTGTATACCTTATAAATCTTACCTTTGGGGCCCATTCTGGCTGGGCCTTCTCTCTCTCTTTTTTTTTTCCTGTCTCTCTCTTTCTCTCTCTCTTTTTTTCTTTTTTTTCTTTCTTTTTGGTGATGACTTCTGATTGCTCAGAAGCGTTCCAGGGTGCACTTTGCCTGGATCACAGCTGATATATTCAGCTACACATCCCCTCAACTACATCTCACTAAAATGACTAGGAGGAGTAACACCCAACAGAAGAAAAATTCAGAGACTGTGCCCTCTCCATCAGAACTACTGGATACGGACATAAACAGTATGTGAGAATGGGAATTTAGGGTAAGAATTATCGAGGCAATGGCTAGGTTGGAGAAAACTGTTAGTGACAACATGGAATTGCTAAGGGCAGAAGTGAAAGCTGCCTGGAGAAGAAGTTAAAAATGATATCAATGAGGAGGAGGAATCAAAATGGTGGAGAAGTAGCAGGTTGAGACGACATCAGGTAGCAGGAGATCAGCTAGATAGTTATCAAACCACTCTGAACACCTACAAATCCAACAGGAGATCGAAGAGAAGAAGAGCAGCAATTCTAGAAACAGAAAATTGACCACTTTCTGAAAGGTAGGATCGGCGGAGAAATGAATCCAAAGTGACCGGAAGATAGACCATGGAGGGAGGGGCTGGCTCCCAGCAAGCGGCAGAGCAATGGAGCACAAAATCAGAACTTTTAAAAGTCTGCTCCACTGAGGGACATCGCTCCAGAGGCTAAGCTGGGCTGAAGCCCATGCGGGGACAGTGTGGCCTCAGGTCCCACGGGGTCACAGAAGGATTAGGAGTGTCTGAGTGTCGCAGAACTCACAGGTATTAGAGCGGGGAAGC
Organism: Lutra lutra; assembly: GCF_902655055.1. Classification (NCBI taxonomy): domain Eukaryota; kingdom Metazoa; phylum Chordata; class Mammalia; order Carnivora; family Mustelidae; genus Lutra; species Lutra lutra. The sequence goes on along the minus strand of NC_062278.1, from coordinate 124,188,314 downwards.
CGGCTACAGAGACAAGAGCCGAGGAGTGAACTCTCAACTCGGGAGTACCTTAAATTGTGATCCGTGGCACAGGCCACTGCTCTGTGAGCAGGGACCCCACAAGATTCAGGGAGACACCCCCCCCCCCGGAAGAGCACAGGGATCTGAGGGCTTTGGAGACTCCAGGCGGGGCTGTGTGCCAAAAACAGAGATGCTTGGTCACAGGCTGGGTGAGCTGGGAGCGCAAATGGAGGCCAGGGAGACGGGTGCTTTTCTCTGAGGGCGCACTGAGGACTGGGGCCCCGAGCTCTCGGCTCCTCCAGGCCAGAGATTGGGAGGCTGCCATCTTCATTCCCATTCTCCAGAGCTCTACGGAAAGCGTTCAGGGAATAAAAGCTCCCGAAAGCGAACCCAAGCGGATTACTTTGCCTGGCCTCTGGTAAGGGTGGTGCAATTCCACCTTGGGCAGAGACATTTGAGAATCATTACAACAGGCTCCTCCCCCATTAGATCAGCAAGAAATCCAGACAAGACCAAGTTCACTTACCAAGGAGAACAGCAGAATCCAGAAGAAGACAAAGCAAAGCATGGAATTCATGGCTTTCTCCCCATGATTCTTTAGTCTTGCAAAGTTAATTAATTTTTCTTATTTTTTTCTTCTGCTAAAATTTTTTTTAACTTTTACCCTTTCCTGTTTTAAAGCTTTTTAATTAGTTTATCCTAACAATACCTTTCATAAAAAAAAAAACTTTTTTGAACCTTCATTATTATAGTCATATTTTATCCTTCATTTTATCTAACTTTATTTTTTATATACACATACGATTTTTTCTCCTAAAAAAATCTGGGATACAACTTCTTCTAATAGATCAAAATATACCCTTAACCTAGCACACGGCTTTGTTCTAGTCTCCAGCCTGAGCAAATTCTCTATACTTTTTCTTTATTCTCCCAACCAACTTATCTTATCAACATCTTTTTAGAAAATTTTTTTAAAATTTTCATCTTTATAGCCATATTCCATCCCTTCATTGTCTTTACCCTTATATATGTTTTTCATTCTTTAAAATTTTGGGAGAAAGTTTCTTCTAAGAGACCAAAATACTCCCCAAATTAAATGGGTAGCCTGTTCTATTCACCAGTCTAATATATATATATATACATATATATATATATTCTTTTTTATATTTTTTTCTTTTTTTAATTTTTTTTCTGAACTTCTTCTAACCCCCTTTCCCCCCCACAATTTGGGGTCTCTTCTGATTTGGTTAAAGCACATTTTCCTGGAGTCTTTGCCTCCCTTTTAGTATTTTACTTGCTCCTTCATATATTTTAACCTGGATAAAATGACAAAGCAGAAAAACTCACCACAAAAAAAAAAAAAAGAACAAGAGGCAGTACCAAAGGCTAGGGACCCAATCAATAAAGACATTGGTAATATGTCAGATCTAGAGTTCAGAATGATGATTCTCAAGCTGCTATCTGGGCTCAAAAAAGGCATGGAAGATATTAGAGAAATACTGTTTGGAGAAAGAAAAGCCCTTTCTGGAGAAATAAAAGAACTAAAATCAAACCAAGCAGAAATCAAAAAAGCTATTAATGAGGTGCAAACAAAAATCGAGGTTCTTATTGCTAGGATAAATGAAGCAGAAGAGAGAATTAGTGATATAGAAGACCAAATGACAGAGAATAAAGAAGCTGAGCAAAAGAGAGACAAACTACTACTGGACCACAAGGGGAGAATTCGAGAGATAAGTGATACCATAAGACAAAACAACATTAGAATAATTGGGATTCCAGAAGAAGAAGAAAGAGAGAGGGGGAGCAGAAGATATATTGGAGAGAATTATTGGAGAGAATTTCCGTAATATGGCAAAAGGAAAAAGCATCAAAAACCAGGAGGCACAGAGAACCCCCCTCCAAATCAATAAGAATAGGTCCATACACTGTCATCTAATAGTAAAATTTACAAGTCTTAGGGACAAAGAGAAAATCCTGAAAGTAGCCCGGGACAGGAAGTCTGTAACATGCAACAGTAAAAATATTAGACTGCCAGCAGACTTATCCACAGAGACCTGGCAGGACAGAAAGAACTGGCATGATATATTCAGAGCACTGAACAAGAAAAACACACAGCCAAGAATACTATATCCAGCTAGGCTATCACTGAACATAGAAGGAGAGATAAAAAGCTTCCAGGACAAACAAAAACTAAAAGAATTTGTAAACACCAAACCAGCTCTACAGGAAATACTGAAAGGGTCTTCTAAGCAAAGAGAGAGCCTAAAAGTAGTAGACCAGAAAGGAACAGAGACAATAGACAGTAACAGTCACCTTACAGGCAATACAATGGCACTAAATTCATGTCTGTCAATAGGTACCCTGAATATAAATAGGCTAAATGCCACAATCAAAAGACACAGGGTATCAGAATGGATTAAAAAAAAAAAAAACATCAATATGCTGCCTACAAGAAACTCATTTCAGACCCAAAGACACCTCCAGATTTAAAGTCCATGCTAATGGACATCAAAAGAAAGTTGGGGTGGCAATCCTTATATCAGATCAATTAGATTTTAAGCCGAAGACTATAATAAGAGATGAGGAAGGACACCATATCATACTCAAAGGGTCTTCCCAACAAGATCTAACAATTTTAAATATCTAGGCCCCTGACATGGGAGCAGCCAACTGTATAAACCAATTAATAACAAAATCAAAGAAACACATCGACAATAATACAATAATAGCAGAGGACTTTAACACTCCCCTCACTGAAATGGACAGATTATCCAAACAAAAGATCAACAAGGAAATAAAGGCCTTAAATGACACACTGGACCAGATGGACATCACAGATATATTTAGAACATTACATCCCAATGCAACAGAATATACATTCTTCTCTAGTGCCCATGGGAACATTCTCCAGAATAGATCACATACTGGGTCATAAATCAGGTCTCAACCAGTATCAAAAGACTGGGATGATTCTCTGCATATTTTCTAACAATGCTCTGAAGCTAGAACTCAAGAGAAAAGTTGGAAAGAACCCAAATACATGGAACTAAAGAGCATCCTTCTAAAGAATGAATGGGTCAACCAAGAAATTAAAGAAGAATTGAAAAAATTCATGGAAACAACTGATAATGAAAACACAACAGTTCAAAATCTGTGGGACACAGCAAAGGCAGTCCTGAGAGGAAAATATATAGCGATACAAGCTTTTCTCAAGAAACAAGAAAGGTCTCAAATACACAACCTAACCCTACCCCTAAAGGAGCTGGAGAAAGAACAACAAAGAAAGCCTAAACCCAGTAGAAGAAGAGAAATAATAAGGATCAGAGCAGAAATCAAGGAAATGGAAACAAACAAACAAACAAACAAACAAAAAACCAATAGAACAAATCAACAAAACTAGGAGCTGGTTCTTTGAAAGACTTAGTAAGATTGATAAACCCCTGGCCAGACTTATCAAAAAGAAAAGAGAAAGGACCCAAATAAATAAAATCATGAAGGAAAGAGGAGAGATCACAACCAACACCAAAGAAATACAAACAATTATAAGAATATATTATAAGCAACTATACGCCAGCAAATTTGACAATCTGGAAGAAATGGATGCATTCCTAGAGACGTATAAACTATCACAACTGAACCACGAAGAAATAGAAAACCTGAACAGACCCATAACCAGTAAGGAGATTGAAGCAGTCATCAAAAATCTCCCAATAAACAAGAGCCCAGGGCCAGACAGCTTCCCAGGGGAATTCTACCAAACATTTAAAGAAGAATACATACCTATTCTGCTGAACTGTTCCAAAAAATAGAAATGGAAGGAAAACTTCCAAACTCATTTTATGAGGCCAGCATTACCTTGATCCCCAAACCAGACAAGGATCCCATCAAAAAAGAGAATTACAGACCAATATCCTTGATGAACACAGATGTGAAAATTCTCACCAAAATACTAGCCAATAGGATCCAACAGTACACTAAAAGGATTATTAACCACAACCAAGTGGGATTTATCTGGGCTGCAAGCTTGTTCAATATCCTCAAATCAATCAATGTGATAAAATACACTAATAAAAGAAAGAACAAGAACCATATGATACTCTCAATAGATGCTGAAAACGCATTTGACAAAGTACAGTATCCTTTCTTTACAAAACTCTTTACAGTGTAGGGAGAGAGAGTACATACCTCAATATCATCAACGCCATCTATGAAAAACCCACCGTGAATATCATTCTCAATGGAGAAAAACTGAGAGCTTTTCTGCTCAGGTCAGGAACATGCCAGGGATGTCCATTATCACTACTGCTATTCAACATAGTACTAGAAGTCCTAGCCTCAACAATCAGACAACAAAAAGAAATTAAAGCATCCAAATCGGCAAAGAAGAAGTCAAACCATCACTCTTTGCAGATGATATGACACTATATGTGGAAAACCCAAAAGACTCCACTCCAAATCTGCTAGAACTTATACAGGAATTCAGTAAAGTGTCAGGATATAAAATCAATGCACAGAAATCAGTTGCATTTCTATTCACCAACAAGATAGAAGAAAGAGAAATAAGGAGTCCATCCCATTTACAATTGCACCCAAAACCGTAAGATACCTAGGAATAAACCTAACCAAAGAGGCAAAGAATCTATACTCAGAAAACTATAAAGTACTCATGAAAGAAATTGAGGAAGACACAAAGAAATGGAAAAATGTTACATGCTCATGGATTGGAAGAACAAATATTGTGAAAATGTCTATGCTACCTAAAGCAACCTACACATTTAATGCAATCCCTATCAAAATACCATCTATTTTTTTTCAAAGAAATGGAGCAAATAATCCTAAAATTTACGTGGAACCAGAAAAGACCTGGAATAGCCAGAGGAATAATGAAAAAGAAAGCCAAAGTTGGTGGCATCACAATTCCAGACTTCAAGCTCTATTACAAAGCTGTATTCATCAAGTCAGTATGGTACTGGCACAAAAATAGACACATAGATCAATGGAAAAGAATAGAGAGCCCAGAAATAGACCCTCAACTCTATGGTCAACTAATCTTCGACAAAGCAGGAAAGAATGTCCAATGGAAAAAAGACAGTCTCTTCAACAAATGCTGTTGGGAAAATTGGACAGCCACATGCAGAAAAATGAAACTGGCTCATTTCCTTACACCACACATGAAAATAGACTCAAAATGGATGAAAGACCTTAATGTGAGAAAGGAACCCATCAAAATCCTTGAGGAGAACACAGGCAGCAACCTCTTCGACCTCAGCCACAACAACTTCTTCCTAGGAACATCGCCAAAGGCAAGGGAAACAAGGGCAAAAATGAACTATTGGGATTTCATCAAGATCAAACGCTTTTGCACAGCAAAGGAAACAGTTAACAAAACCAAAAGACAACTGACAGAATGGGAGAAGATATTTGCAAACAACCTATCAGATAAAGGGCTAGTATCCAAAATCTATAAAGAGCTTAGCAAACTCAACACCCAAAGAACAAATAATCCAATCAAGAAATGGGCAGAGGACCTGAACAGACATTTCTGCAAAGAAACATCCAGATGGCCAACAGACACATGAAAAAGTGCTCCACATCACTTGGCATCAGGGAAATACAAATCAAAACCACAATGAGATATCACCTCACAGCAGTCACAATGGCTAAAATTAACAAGTCAGGCAATGACAGATGCTGGCAAGGATGCGGAGAAAGGGAACCCTCCTACACTGTTGGTGAGAATGAAAGCAGATGCAACCACTCTGGAAAACAGTATGGAGGTTCCTCAACAAGTTGAAAATAGAGCTACCCTAGGACCCAGCAATTGCACTACTGGGTATTTACCCTAAAGATACAAACGTAGTGATCCGAAGGGGCACATGCACCTGAATGTTTATAGCAGCAATGTCCACAATAGCCAAACTATGGAAAGAACCTAGCTGTCCATCGACAGATGAATGGATAAAGAAGATGTGGTATATATACACAATGGAATACTATGCAGCCATCAAAAGAAATGAAATCCTGCCATTTGTGAAGATGTGGATGGAACTAGAGGGTATTATGCTGAGCAAAATAAGTTAATCAGAGAAAGACAATTATCATACGATCTCCCTGATATGAGGATGTGGAGGATTTGGGGAGTAGGAAAAGAATAAATGAAACAAGATGGGATCGGGAGGGAAACAAACCATAAGAGACTCTTAATCTCACAAAACAAAGTGAGATTTGCCAGGGGGAGGGGATTAGGGAGAGGGTGGTTGGGTTATGGACATTAGGGAGGTTATGTGCTATGGTGAGTGCTGTGAAGTGTATAACCTGGCGATTCACAGACCTGTACCCCTGGGGCTAATAATACATTATATGTTAATAAAAAAATTTAAAATTAAAAAAAGCAGTATAACAAACATCAATGTATCCAAACACTAAAAGGATTATTCACCACAACCAAGTGGGATTTATCCAACACCCAGGAAAAAAAATAAAACACTACTAATTTTTTAAAAAATGCTATCAATAAGATCCAATCTAATCTGAATACTCTAACAGCTAGGGTAACTGAAGCAGAAGATAGAATTAATGTTCTAGAGGACAAACTGATAGAGAAAAAGGATCAGGAGGAGGCCTGGAACAAACAGCTTAGAAGCCATGAAAACAGAATTAGGAAAATAAATGATGCCATGAAACGTTCCAACATCAAAATTATTGGTATCCCTGAGGGGGAGGAGAAGGAAAGAAGACTAGAAGATATAGTTTAACAAATTCTCCATGAAAATTTTTCCAATCTGGGGAATGGAACCAGTGTTTGTGTCCTAGGGGTAGAAAGAACACCCCCAAAGATCAACGAATCTAGAAAGATCTTGAGGCACTTGATTGTAAGACTGACGAATCATAATTTTAGACAAGAGCTTTTGAGAGCAAATGGGGGAAGAGATTCCTTACATACAGAGGAAGGCCTATCAGAATAACATCAGACATGTCCACAGAAACCTGGCAAGCCAGAAAAGGCTGGCAAGACATATTCAGGGCACTTAATTAGAAGAACATGCAGCCAAATATACTTTATTCAGCAAGGCTGACATTCAAAATGGATGGAGAGATAAAGAGCTTCCAAGACCAGCAGGGTTTAAAAGAGTATGTGACCACCAAGCTGGCACTGCAAGAAATAGTAACCGGGGTTCTATAAAAGAAGAAAGAACCCAAGAGTGTCATAGAACAGAAATTTACAGAGACAATCTATAGAAACAAGGACTTCACAGGCAACACGATGTCAATAAAAACATATCTTTCAATCATCACTCTCAACGTGAACAGCCTAAATGCTCCCATAAAACAGCACAGGGTTGCAGACTGGATAAAACAGGACCCGTCCATATTTGTTTACAAGAGACCCATCTGGAACCTAAGGATACATCCAGACTGAAAGTGAAGGGAGGAGAAGCATCTTTCATACCAATGGGCCTCAAAAGAAAGCTGGGGTAGTGATTCTCATTATCAGATAAATTAGATTTTAAACTAAAAACTACAGTCAGAGATAAAGAAGGACACTACATCATTCTTAAAGGGTCTATCCACCAAGACGATCTAACAATTATAAATATTTATGTCCCCAATACAGGAGCAGCCCACTACATAAGACAACTATTAATCAAAATAAAGAGTCCTATTGATATGAATACATTAATAGTAGGGGATCTTAACACACCACTCTCACTAACAGATCATCCAAGGAGAAAATAAAGAAACAAAAGCACTGAATGACACATTGGACCAGATTGACTTCATAGATATATACAGAACATTCCACCCTAAAACAACAGAATACTCATTCTTCTCATGTGCACATGGAACTTTCTCCAGAATAGACCACATGCTAGGTCACAAATCAGGGCTCAACCGATATCAAAAGATTGAGATTATTCCCTGTATATTCTCAGACCACAATGCTTTGAAACTGGAACTTAACCACAAGAAGGTTTAAAAGGAATTCAAACACTTGGAAGCTAAAGACCACCCTGCTTAAGATGGTTTGGATCAACCAGGAAATCAAAGAACTTAATTCATGGAAACCAATGAGAATGAAGACACTTCAGTCCAAAACCTTTGGGATATGGCAAAGGCAGTCCTAAGGGGGAAATATATAGCCATCCAAGCCTCCCTCAAAAAAACTGAAAAATCCAGAAGACACCAGCTTTCTTTACACCTTCAAGAACTGGAGAACCAACAACAAATTAAGCCAACACCACAAACAAGAAGGGAACTAATCAAGATTAGAGCAGAGATCAATGAGATAGAAACTAGAGATACAGTAGAACATATCAACAAAACTAGAAGCTGGTTTTCTGAAAGATCATTAAGATCGACAAACCACTGGCCGAACTAATCCAAAGGAAAAGAGCGAGGACCCAAATAAATAAAATTACGAGTGAAAAGGGAGAGATCACAACTAACACCAAGGAAATAGAAACAATCATCAGAAATTCTCATCAATGGTTATACACCAGTAAGTTAAGCAACCTAGAAGAAATGGGTGCATTCCTGGAAAACTATAAACTTCCAAAACTGAATCAGGAAGAAATTGACAACCTGAAGAGACCAATATCTAGTAACTAGATTGAAGCAGTGATCAAAAACCTGCCAAAAAACAAGAGCCCAGGACCTGATGGATTTCCTGGAGAATTCTACGAAGCCTTCAAAGAAGAAATAATGCCTATTCTCTTGAAGGTGTTTCAAAAAATAGAAACAGAAGGAAAACTTCCAGACTCTTTTATGAAGTCAGCATTACCTGATCCCAGAACCAGGCAAAGACCCCACCAAAAAGGAGAATTTCAGACCAATATCCCTGATAAATATGGATGCCAAGATTCTCGACAAGATCCTAGCTAACAGAATTCAACGGTACATTAAAAAGATTGTCCACCATGACCAGGTGGGATTCATCCATGGGATAAAAGGGTGGTTCAACATTCACAAATCAATCAATGTGATAGAATAAATCAATAAGAGAGAAGAACCACTCAATTGGTCCTCTCAATTGACGCAGAAAAAGCATTTGACCAGATACAGCATCTGTTCCTGATTAAAACGCTTCAAAGTATAGGGATAAAGGAAACATTCCTCAACTTCATTAAATCTATCTATGAAAAACCCACAGCGAATATCATTCTCAATGGGGAAAAGCTGACAGTCTTCCTTTGAGATCAGTAACACGAAAAGGATGTCCACTCTCGCCACTGTTGTTCAACATAGTACTAGAAGTCCTAGCAACAGCAATCACACAACAAAAAGAAATAAAAGGTATTCAAATTGGCAAAGAAGTCAAAGTCTCTCTCTTCGCAGATGACATGATACTTTATATGAAAAACCTAAAGGATTCCACCCCCAAACTACTAGAACTCATACCGCAATTCAGTAATGTGGCAGGATACAAAAATCTATGTCCAGAAATCAGTTGCTATCTTATACACTAACAATGAAAATATAGAAAGGGGAATTAGAGAATCGATTCCATTTACTACAGCACCAAGAACCATAACATACCTGGGAATAAACTTAACCAAAGAGGTAAAGGATCTGTACTCGAGGAACTACAGAACACTCATGAAAGAAATTGAAAAAGACATAAAAAGATGGAAGAGCATTCCATGCTCATGGATTGGAAGAATAAACATTGTTAAAATGTCTATACTGCCTAGAGCAATCTATACTTTCAATGCCAACCCAATCAAAATTCCACTGGCATTTTTTAAAGAGCTGGAACAAACAATCCTAAACTTTATATGGTACCAGAAGATACCCCAAGTTGCTAAGGAAATGTTGAAAAAGAAAAACAAAACTGGGGGCATCACGTTGCCTGATTTCAAGCTTTACTGCAAAGCTGTGATCACCAAGACAGCATGGTACAAAAACAGACACATAGACCAATGGAACAGAGTAGAGAGCCCAGATATGGACCCTCAACTCTATGGTCAAATAATCTTCGACAAAGCAGGAAAAAATACACAGTGGAAAAAAGACCGTCTCTTCAATAAATGGTGCTGGGAAAATTGGACAGCTATGCATAGAAGAATGAAATTCGACCATTCTCTTACACCATAAACAAAGATAAATCGAAATGGATAAAAGACCTCAATGTGAGGCAGGAATCTATCAAAATCCTAGAGCAGAACATAGGCAGTAACCTGGCATTGGCATTGGCCACAGCAACTTCTTTCAAGATATGTCGCCAAAGGCAAAGAAAACAAAAGAGAAAATGAACTTGTGGGACTTCATCAAAATCAAAAGCTTCTGCACAGCAAAGGAAACAGTCAACAAAACAAAGAGGCAACCCACAAAATGGGAGAAGATAATCACAAATAACACTACAGACAAACGGCTGATATAAAAGATCTATAAAGAACTCCTCAAACTCAGCACACACAAAACAGATAACCCTGTCAAAAAATGGGCAGAAGACATGAACAGACACTTCTCCAAAGAAGACATACAAAGGGTAACACGCACATGAAAAAATGTTGATCATTAGCAATCAGGGAGATTCAAATCAAAACCACATTGAGATACCACCTGACACCAGTTAGAATGGCCAAAATTAAAAAGACGGTTAAACAACAAGTGTTGGAGAGAATGTGGAGAAAGGGGAACCCTCTTACACTGTTGGTGGGAATGCAAGTTGGTGCAGCCACTTTGGAAAACAGTGTGGAGATTCCTTAAGAAATTAAAAATAGAGTTTCCCTATGACCCTGTAATTGCACTACTGGGTATTTACCCCAAAGATACTGATATAGTGAAAAGAAGGGCCATATGCACCCCAGTGTTCATAGCAGCAATGTCCACACTAGCCATCAGGGAGATTCAAATCAAAACCACATTGAGATAACACCTTACACAAGTAAGAATGGCCAAAATTAACAAGACAGTAAACAGCAAGTTTTGGGAGAGGATGTGGAGAAAGGGGAACCCTCTTACACTATTGGTGGGAATGCAAGTTGGTGCAGCCACTTTGTCTGTCAAATAAATAAATAAAATCTTTTTTAAAAAATGAAAAATAGAGCTTCCCTATCACCCTTCAATTTCATTACTGGGTATTTACCCCAAAGATACAGATGTAGTGAAAGGAAGGGCCATCTGTACCCCAATGTTCATAGCAGCAACAGCCACAGTTGCCAAACCGTGGAAAGAACCAAGATGCCCTTCAGTGGACGAATGGAAAAAAAAGATATGGTCCATATATACAATGGAGTATTATGCCTCTATCAGAAAGGATGAATACCCAACTTTTGTATCAACATGGACGAGACTGGAAGAGATTAAGCTGAGTGAAATAAGTCAAGCAGAGACAGTCAAATATTATATGGTTTCACTTACTTGTGGAGTATAAGGAATAACACGGAAGACATTGGGAGATGGAGAGGAGAAGTGAGTTGGGGGAAGTAGGAGTGGGAGACAAACAATGAGAGACTGTGGACTCTAAGAAACAAACTGAGGGTTTGGAGTGCAGTGGGGGGGGGGGATGGGTGAGCCTGGTGGTGGGTATTAAGGAGGGCACGTATTGCATGGAGCACAGGATGTGGTGCATAAACAATTAATTTTGTAACACTGAAAAAAAAAAAAAAGATTCTCTCTCTCTCTCCCCCTCTGCCCTTTCCCAACCCCCCAAAATAATAAATAAATAAAAACAAGGTGAAAATGAATACTCCACTCCCAAGGCAGGCAGTAAAGATCACAGGGTAGTACCTGGTTTTTCTGTTCAGCAGTAGTCAGCTCCTGTTGCAGCAAGCCCACGACCTGAGCACGGCCCAATAAGGCTTCTTCATGCTCTTCAAGCTTCCTCTGCAGCACCTTTAATTTCTGAGAAGGAAATGTTTTAGATACAGTGTGCTAAACCAATGAGCACCGTTATCTGTTTACCTTTCAAAAGATCATATAGATTTGTGTATTTAAGAGTTCTGAATGTTGAGGATGGCAGATTAAAAAGTGGGACACCAGCATGCCATGCTCCCCATCCAGCAGCAAAAAAAAAGAATCTCCAAAAATGACTTCTCCGGTATAGTGACAATAGCTAAACTGAGACACAAGCAAGCCCCTGAATTAGGGAGTCTTTTTAACTATTCGAGAAAATGATACAACCGCTTTTAAAACTATAGAGTCAATATCCTACACCTCAGTAACATAGTGCATGTATATCTCACTCACCAACGAAATATTCTAGCAGGCAAGAAACCTTCTCTTCTAGCTTTCATGCACAGGACATGCACTCGATAAACATTTGTTGGATAAATAAATCAATATACATGTATACATTAATATTCCAGTTCAAAAGTGTATTCTGAAGGATTAACTAGAATATGGAGAAGTTTTCACTCAAAAACAATTAATGGATCAACCATGAAATACCACTAGAGCACTTTTGGTTACCACACTACACTACACACACATAAAAATAAATACCTTGGAGTTAGTAGATGATAAAAAACAATGAAGCCGATTCCAAAATATACTTATTTTTTAAGAATAATCAATTTAATAAAAGACAAAATCATTCCTTTTCATTTAATTTTTTGGAAGTTTAAAACTAGCTTCATTGATTTGAAGCTTTGGATCAGGCATTTAACGAAGCTACAATTGGCAAACTGAAGAGAAACTGATTTCTGACTACCACATACATTTGCCAATTAAAGCCAGCTTTTGAGTACCAACAACCTGGTTAGAGGCATAAAAGGCAAGGTAAGGACAAGAAAAAATAAATATTAATATGCAACAGATGACAAGATCACCAAAAAGAAGCCAATTAAGGAGCACACTAAGACCAAGTGGAGAGCAGTATGTAAGAGTAGAAAAGTGGCTGTGATCATTTTAAATGTTAACCAAATGACAGTCATTCTACTAAGTTTTAGCAACACACCTGTTGCATCTCTGTTTCCACATCTGCCTGGGTTACTAACTGAAGAAGCTCATCTTCATGAAGACGAACTTGTGTTTCAAAAGCGGGCATCTTTCTCCGGACCACCTGCTGCATGGAACTCAACTAAAGACACACAACCAAAGAAACTATACATGTTACACTCCCCGGATATTGCACAAACAAAACTCACACCCTATTCTTCCAAGACGAACACTAAGAACTGATAGGCAATAGATTTTAATCAAATTTTTAATGTCAAGGATGAGAATGCTGGAAGAGAGATAGGTATGCCTGACAGTAACTTCCCAATGCAAGAGAAATCCTATTATCAAACTCAGAAATCAGCCCAAATATAAATTCTGATTAAAAATTATATTTGCATGATTATTAGAAATGCTTAAATATACAAGAGGTATATTTTTCAAAAGTTCTGCAGAGATTAAAATATTAAAACTACAGAGTGAAATTAGATTTCTGTGAAGTCCTAGGCACATTAATAGCACACACATTCAGTGAAATTGTCATGCCCTGTAAGGCAAACTTCAAGCTAAAAGATCTTTTACTCAAAATTCTCTACAACTGGAATAAATCCCATTTGATCGTGGTGAATGATTTTTCTTAATGTATTGTTGGATTCGTTTTGGTAGTATTTTACTGAGAATTTCTGCATCCATATTCATCAAGAATGTTAGCTAGTCTCAAAGAACTGCTTCTACCAAAGACTTCATGTATTTCCAAATCCCACCACCTCCCCAGACACCTATTTTTAGCTGTCCATTACTTGCTAGTTTCTAGATCATCCTCACTTGTAACTGGCTCTTAACGAATAAAAAGGGAAGTAGAGTTGACTGTGAGCTATTTAGTACCGTGTGTTAGTTTTGTTTTGAGGATGTGGATGTCTACAGATGATGCCTGTTTATTTACTTCCTTAAGATCTGTAATTGAGCATGCTGACCTGATCTTAACTTGCCCATTTTGTATTGGTCCTATCAACTATTGCTAATTTCTCATTTGTGACATCTTGAATGGCGTCTCCTCTAGGTAGGAAAAAATCTTCATAATTTTTTGATTCTCTGAATTCTGAAATTACTATGAATTTGGAATCCTGTGTTTGCAAATGTAAGAGGCACTAGTGTCCTTCATTAGCCAAATGCATCTCCATTCTTCCTATAAATGTACTATATTCGTTTTTCTCTCTCTGTGATTTTGCTCAGACCATTTCCCACAAATGGAATACGTTCGACCATCTTATTGAGATTATTATCTATCCATCACAGTTTTGCCTAAATCCTAAGTTTTCCATGTACCTTCCTTGGTTGTCACACTCATGGTAACCTCTTTGACCTCTTAAAATACTTTACATTTGTGTTGATGCTTACTATTCACTTACTCTGAATGGCTTGCATTATGATGGACCTGTTAATATATTTATATTCTTGGCTTTCCGTGTTTTAAGCCGCTCGTAAAAATCACATTTTGTATTTCTCTATCATACACTGTATATAGTTCTTGTACATAAAAAGGATACAATAAAAGCTAATAGATAAAAGTAAGGATTTCAAGATACACTATTAACTGTATACACAGCAGCAGGCCATCCATGGACAGAAAACATCATTAATACCATAAGTTACCAAAAAATGAAAAACACTCAATGGAAAAGACTAACTATCATGCAAAGATACTTCACAGGGAAAAAAGTTTCACAAGTCAAAAACTTTCTCAAAGGAAAAATGGGTGATCAAAGTGGAAATTTAGAAAAACAGACAGAAGGAGTCGAGAATGCCAGTTCAAACTGTCTGATCCTGGTATCAGAAATAAATATGAGGAATATTAAATATTAGTGCCATATAACACTGAATCACATAACCTATAGCACTTTCTCATTATATGCACACTAAGTAATCTTCTGATTATAATTTAACTTCCTATTAAGGTTTTACTATAGGGAAAGAATGGACGTAATCATTTGTATTTCTTTTGGTTTATCTACCAGTCTCTTTCAAATAATGTGAGTCCATTCCCAAGAGACTGAATTTCTGTGTGCTATTAACACCAACTTTCAGGCTTGTATAACAAAGAAACAGCCGTAAAACAGGCTATGGCAAATTCATTAAGGTAAATGACACTTCTAATTTCTTCTACTACTATACGCTTTAATTTCTACTACAACATTCTAGCTACTATACTTTTATATACTGAGGTTTTAAAAAATGACTATCTGAATTGGCTTGTCACCATTAGACTTTCATGATTCTTTATTCTAATGCTTATGAGGTACCTTCCAACCTACCTGAGCCGCTTGCTCTGCCTGCGTCTGACTGAGCTGGGCTTTCAGAGTACTAATGAGTTCCTCCTTCTCTTGGAGCTGTTGCTTCATCATTAGAAATTCTTCCATCTCTGTTGAACGCTTATCAAACTGGAGACACAGAAGGAAAGAAGTATTTATTTAAACAAAAGAATCAGCACTCCTAATTCTTTGACCTCCCCTTCTCAATTGCCCAAAATACCCTACCAATATCCTTCTAATTGCACTTGATACAAAAAAAGAACTACATGTTCTGGGGTTTTTAAAAGTATTATCAGAATTATTTGTCAGAGGAAAACAAAAGCAACAGCAGCTCTTTTGCAACTTATCTGAATCCTCACATAGAAACAGTACAACTAGATAGTAAAACCAAAAACCTGTGGACAATATTTATAATAAAATTCAGAAGGTAGTCCCCCAAACCCCAAAATACAAGCAGGTAGAGTAAACCACCAAAAGGCACAAGACCTGCATGGCATTAGCATCTATGCAAGAGGAAGCAGGCACCAACAGAGCAACATTACTGGCCGGGAGAACAGGAAAACCCCGAAATAGCCAACAAGTTCTTACTGGAAGCACAGTTGGCCAATCTTAGAACAGCAGCTTAAACTGGCAGGGCTTCCCCATTCTCCAATACTGGGTAAATACAAGGGGTCCAAGTAAGTAGGACTAAAAGGCTAGAGCAACTTAGCTCCTCTGAATTCTCAAAACTGCCTCATCAGGGTTCTCTTCTAAGACATGGACCAGAAATAAGAAGAAACTTCTAGAAGTGAAATAAAAATTATGCAGAATAGAGATAACAGAAACAGAAGAAAAAGGTCTGTACACATGCTGTATAATTCATTAGCAAGCCTCCAGAAGGCTTGAAATATGACTAATGCAAATGAGGAGTTTAATTATTATTATTTAATTTTAGTTAATCAAACTGTAAATTATTTTCCCAATAAATACAACTATATTTCACCTTATTGCATAATGTCTAGTACTCTTAAATTGTTATACAAGTAACAAGTGTGCATGCTCTTCCTAGTATTAGAAGAAACACATTGCCTAACTAGTAGGTGTCAGTGGATTCATTCAGTTTGAAAGATTTTTTCCTACACACTCATGTATCATTGTAATGTATTTATTTGAATACTTCATGTAGATAGCATGAGTCACAGTTGATATTTATGCAGATCTTAAGAAAAATGATGTTTCAGCCCTCGGTTCAGTTATTAGAAAGCTTTTACATATGTCTGGAACAACTTAAGTGTATTAATCTATTTTCTCAACCAGACATTTTATGAAATCTAAACAGAGAAGAAGTATTTCCAATGAGAATTTATTAATCCAAATTGAGATACAATGTAAAAATACACACCAAATTTCAGACAGTGCAAAAAAAAACACACAAAAATAATCATTTTATTAATCTCAAAAGTATATTTTGAATATATTGGACTACATGAAATACATTGTTAAAATTAATTTTACCTGTTTCTGCTATAAAATTTTAAATTCTACCTGTGGCTTACATTATATTACTATTGCACAATGTTGGTATAGGCCAAAATGAAGGAGAGGAGAAAGAAAGCCAGGAAATACAGCTGCCAAATATTTGGACACAATACAAAAAGAACAACAAAAGAAAGAGGTCTGTTAAGTAAAGAAAAGCTTTCCTGAACCAAGGCTACTTCCACAAGTTTAGAAAAATTAATTGCCCACAAAAAGTAAGGAATATAAAAGGGTCAAGGTCAAATTTCATACAAAGTTACTATAAAAAAAAAAGCTAAGGAGCAAAACAATATAGAGATAATAACAGACCAGAGGCATGTTCAAAAAACAAATCAAAACTGTCTTAAATGTATTTAAAATGTATTTTAAAATGTATTATCTTAAAATGTATTAAAAAATTTAAGAAAATTGTACAAGACACAGAAAAACAGCATAATCAGAATCAGAAAAATCAGAAATGAGGTGACTAAAATTAGGAAAAATTTGATATATATATGAAAAAAATTTCAGAAAAAGAAGTTTAAGCAAGAAGGAACACAAAAGTAAATAAACACAAGACAGAAAGACTTAGGTGAAGGACAAATAAAGAAGAAACTTTAAAATGAAGAAAGAAATAAAAAGGAATTGAGAGTAACTGACAAATACTAAAGATAATCAAAGAAGGAACACACAGATAATAGAAGTCCCTAGATAAGAAAACAGACCAAATACCACAAACTATGTAATTTTTTAAAATTAATATATAATGTATTATTAGCCCCAGGGGTGCAGGTCTATGAATCATCAGGCTTACACACTTCACAGCACTTACCATAGCACATACCATCCTCAATGTCCATAACCCAGCCACCCTCTCCCTACCCGCCTCCCCCAAACCCCCACAACCCTCAGTTTGTTTTGGGAGATTAAGAGTCTCTTATGGTTTCTCTCCTGATCCCATCTTGTTTCATTTTTTCTTTCCCTAACAAAAAATTCTTCTGAAATAAAAATATGTGAAACCATATATTAAAGGGCATACTGGATCTTCACAAACCTCAACCAAGAATGGCAAACACTCAATTACTAGACTTAGGTAGGAAGGAAAGGAAGTTGATGAGAGAAGGAAAGGGAAGAAGAAAGTAAATTGACACATACATAGGTAAATATCTACTGGCCATCTAGAAAAATGTATTTGTCATAGAATAATCCACTGGGTTTTAGCGATTCATCAACTTAATGACTAAAAGGTGACTTAACACCCCTACCTGTGTAGTTTGCTCTGCCTGTGCCTGGGAAAGTTGGACTTGCAAACAGCTAATTAGTTCCTCCTTCTCCTGGAGTTTATGTTTTATCTTTTCTACTTCTGTCTCTTCCTCCGTAGAACTCTTATCATGCTGAAAATGAAGGAGATAAAGTCATTTATTTAAAAGAACTATAGGGGCACCTGGGTGGCTCAGTGGGTTAAAGCCTCTGCCTTCGGCTCAGGTCATGATCTCAGGGTCCTGGGACTGAGCCCTGCGTCGGGCTTCTCTACTCAGCAGGGACCCTGCTTCCCTTCCTCTCTCTCTGCCTGCCTCTCTGCCTACTTATGATCTCTGTCTGTCAGATAAATAAATAAAACCTTAAAATAAATAAACAAATAAATAAAAATAAATAAATAAAAGAACTATAATTAATACATATTCGATCTTTTGCTCTAACTTGCCCCATAACCATTTGATTATAGTTTTATAAATGGGAGCAAGAAATAACACCTGACCTAACAACCAGGAAGGAATCTTAAGAGTCTTCCCATTTTACATTGGCCAAGTAGCTCCTCTTAGATTCATCCTCCCTCAGATAACAGCTATCAACTCTGGACATGATAGAAAAATACCTACTTGAGAATGCAAGAGGACAACCAAAATCTAGAAGATACTGGAAGGCAGTCAATACTTGGAAGAAATGACATCAAGTTTCCCTTTTTTATGGTTTTTTAGTCTGAGAACTAAACCAGTCAGCACCACACAGGACTAAAACTTAATAGAAAACTTAGTCCCACTGCCTTGAAGAACCAGAGGACAGAATTCAGGAAAGCAGAGGTGCTGTTAAGTGAGGAGCAAAACATCATACGAGACTTACTAGGAGGAAATTCAAATCTTTCAAGTCTGCTGTTTTCCCCAAAAGCTCTTCCTCAGACTGAACCAGACTCTCCCTCCCTACTAAATTCACCACACTCAAATCAATCAATTCTGCTTCTTAGAACTACACAAAATAATTTTATACTTTCTCCTACATAACTGTTGGTCAAGCATCTGAGGATTGCCCTAATCTTTCAACTATACTTTTCAGAGAATATGTAGCTCTATAATTGGTATACAAGAGTATAAAGCTGCTATGACTGAAACATAGAAATCATCTGATTCGGCCCTCTTACTTAACAAAGGGAAGAAATGAAGCTCTAAGCGTTGATTTGTTTCAGGTCTCAGGCCTTAAAAAAAAAAAAAGCAGAGTATAAAATAGATAATTTAAGAGGAGGAGGGAAGATGGTGGAAGAGTAGAGGACCCTCATTTCATCTGGTCCCTTAACTTCAGCTAGATATCTATCAAATCACTCTGAACACCTATGAATTCAATCTGAGATCTAAGAAAAGAATGGCTGCAATTCTACAAATAGAAAATCTACCACTTTTTGCGAGGTAGGAGGAGAAGAGAAATGAATGGGTATATACCAGAAGATAAACTGATGGGGAGGAAGTCTCAGGAAGCCAGCTACCAGAAAGTGATATAGCAGCAGAGTGCAAAATCCCAACTTTTACAAGTGTGCTCCAGTGAGGGACATCCCTGCAGGTAATGCGCTCAGATGGAAAAGTGGGTCACAATCCTAGATGGGACAGTGTGGTCTCAGGATCCTGGGGCCACAGAATGAACGGGCGTTTGCGAGTGCAGCAGAGTTACCAAGCACTGGAGCAGGGAAGCCGACTACAATTAGCAAGCCCCAGAGTGGCCTCTCAGCTTGGTGTTCCCATAAACCTAAACCGTGCCACTGTGGATCGACCACTCTCCCAGCAGGGATGCAGCAAGCAGCAAAACCATTGTGAGACCCTGCTTCTTCCCCAGGGAGGAGCAGGGCAGGTACAGGCATGATGAGGCTCCCTGAGCAGGGGCCCAGAAAAGCAGCCAGCCTGGTCTGACCAGCACCCTCTTCCCTGGGAGGATTGGTGCAGGGGTGTACCACAAGAATCTGTAGTTTGGTGTACACAATAGGGATTGACTGCTTTTCCATGAGGTTGTGCTGAAGAGTGGGGCCCTGATCTTTAGCTCCTGGGCTGGAGATTAGGGTGCCACCAATTTTTTTTTCACCCTCTAACGCAGCACAAAGAGCCTGAAGGGAACAAAAGCCACATAAAGCAACCCTAAGCAGCTTACACTGAAACCAGCCCCGTGGCAAGGGGCAGTGCAACTGCCCAGGCAAAGACACCTGAGAATCAGTGCAAAAGGCCCTTCCCCCAGAGGACCAGGACGAACACTAGGTTAAAACCAAGTTTATGGATCACACAAAACTGAAAAACTCCTGCACTAGGGGAAAACAGTATACAGAATTCAAGGGTTTTCTTCTCACAATTCTTTAGTCTTTCAGTTTAAAATTTTCCTTTTTTTTTCCTTTTTTCCCTTACAACTAGCTTATTTTACCAACTCTCTTTAAACCTTTTTTTTAATTTTCATTTTACATTTACATTTTATGGATTTATTCTTCCATTTTTTACCTCCTTTCACTACATTCAATTTTATTTCAGTATATATATGTTTTTCTTTATTTGCAATTTTGGGATAAAGTTTCTTCTAACAAAGAGTTCAAAATATACCTAGGACCAAGTGTATCAGCCTGTTCTGTCTACCTGTTTGATTATAATCTCTCTTTTTTCCCTTTTTATTTATTTTTTCTTTTTTGGTTTCTAATCTCTTCTGATACGCTTAGTGTATATTTTGCTGGGGTCATTGTTGATATTTTTATTTTTTATTTCTTTTTTGTTCTCTTGTTCACCTATTCTTCTCTGGACAAAAAGACCAGAAGGAAAAATCATGAGAAGAAAAGAATAAGGGGCAGTAATAACTGCCAGAGGCTTTATAAATATGGATATTGGTAAGATGTTGGAGACAGAATTCAGAACAATGACTATAAAGATACCAGCTGGGCTTGAAAAAAGCATAGAAGACACTAGAGAATCCCTTTCTGGAGAAATAAAAGAACTAAGATCTAATCAGGTTGAAATAAAAAACAGAATTGATGAGATACAATCAACAATGGAAGCTCTTACTGCCAGGATAAATGAGGCAGAAGAGAGAATAAGTGATATCAAAGATAAAATTATGGAGAATAAAGAAACCAAGCAAAAGTGAGAAAAACAGTTACTGGACCATGAGGGTTGGATTCAAAAGATCAGAAATATCATAAAGCAAAACAATATTAGAATTATTGGGGTTCTAGAGGGAGAAGGGAGAGCAAGAGGGGCAGAAGGGATACTGGAGCAAATTAGAGCAGCAAACTTCCCTAAACTGGGGAAAGAAATAGGCATCCAAGTCCAGGAGACACAGAGAACCCCCCTCAAAATCAATAAAAATAGGTCAACACCCCAACATATAATAGTGAAACTTGCAAATCTCAGACAGAGAGAGAAAATCCTGAAAGCAGCTAGGGGACAAGAGATCTATAACCTACAAGGGTAGAAATATCAGACTGGCAGAAGACCTATCCACAGAGACCTGACAGGCCAAAAAGGACTGGCATGATATATTCAGGGTGCTAAATAGGAAAAATATGCAGCCAAGAACACTTTCCAGGCCTAGGATGTCATTCAAAATAGGAGAGATAAAAAGCTTCCAGGACAAACAGAAACTAAAAGAATTTGTGATCACCAAACCAGTCCTATATGAAATATTACAAGGGATACTTTAAGCAAAGACAGAACCCAAAAGTAACACAGACCAGAAAGAAAGAGACAATATACAGAAACAGTGATTTTACAGGTAATACAATGGCACTAAATTCGTATCTTTCAACAGTTACACTGAATGTAAATGTAAATAGTCCAATCAAAAGACACAGGGTATCAAGCTGGATAAAAAAGCAAAACCTATCCATATGCAATCTACAAGAGACTCATTTTAGACCCAAAGACACCTCCAGATTTAAAGTGAGGGGGTAGAAAACCATTTATCATGCTAATGGACATCAAAAGAAAGCTGGAGTAGCAATCCTTATATCAAATTAGATTTTAAACCAAGGACTATAATAAGAGATGAGGAAGGACACTCTTCATAATTAAGGGACTATCCAACTAGAAGACCTAACAATGGTAAATATTTGTGCCCCTAACATGGGAGTAGCCAATTAAATGAGCCAATTAATAACAAAACTGAAGAAATAAATCGACAATAATATAGTAATAGTAAGGGACTTTAATGCCCCCTCACTGAAATGGACAAATCATTTAAGCAGAAGAAGGAAATAGGACTTTGATGACCACTGGACCAGATAGACTTCACAGATATATTCAGAGCATTTCATCCTAAAGCAGCAGAATGCACATTCTTCTCAAGTGTACGTGGAACATTCTCCAGAATAGATCACACACTGGGTCACAAATCAGATCTCAATGAGTACCAAAAGACTGGGATCATACTCTGTGTATTTTCAGACCACAATGCTTTGAAACTGGAACTCAATCACAAGAACAACTCTGGAAAGAACTCTAATACATGGAAGCTAATGAGCATCCTACTAAAGAATGAATGGATCAACCAGGAAATTAAGAATTTTTAAAAATTCATGGAAACAACTGAAAATGAAAACAACTATTCAAAACCTTTGGGATGCAGCAAAGGCAATCCTAAGAGGGACGTATACAGCAATACAAGCATTTCTCAAGCAACAAGAAAGTCTCAAATACACAACCTAACCTTACACCTAAAGAAGCTGGAGAAAAAACATCAATTAAAGCCTAAACCCAGCAGGTGAAGAGAACTAATAAAGATTAGATAAGAAATCAATGAAATACAAACTAGAAGAACAGCAGAACAGATCAATGAAACCAGGAGCTGGTTCTTTTTGAAAGAATTAATAAGATTGATAAACCCCTGGCCAGACGTATCAAAAAGAAAAGAGAAAGGACCCAAATAAATAAAATCATGAATGAAAGAGGATAAAACACAGCCAACATCAGAGAAACACAAACAACTGTAAGAACATATTATGAGCAACTATATGCCAACAAATTAGGCAATCTGGAAGAAACAGATGCATTCATAGAGACATATAAAATACCAAAACTACCAAAACTGAATGAGGAAAAAAACAGAAAACCTGAACAGACCCATAACCAGCAAGGAAGCTGAAACAGTAATCAAAAATTTCCCAACAGGGGTGCCTGGATGGCTCCGTGGGTTAAAGCCTCTGCCTTCGGCTCAGGTCATGATCCCAGGGTCCTGGGATAGAGCTCCGCATTGGGCTCTCTGCTCAGCAGGGAGCCTGCTTCCTCCTCTCTCTCTGCCTGCCTCTCTGCCTATTTGTAATCTCTGTCAAATAAATAAATAAAATCTTTAAAAAGAAAAAAAAAATTCCCAACAAAGAAGAGTCCAGGGCCAGATGGCTTTCCAAGGAAATTCTACCAAACATTAAATAACTAATACCTATTCTTCTGAAGCCATTTCAAAAAACAGAATGGAAGGAAAACTTCCAAGTCTTTCTATGAGGCCAGCATTACTCTGATCCCAAAACCAGACAAAGACCCCACCAAAAAGGAGAATTACAGACCAATATATCTTATGAACATGGGTGTAAAAATTCTCACCAAAATACTAGCCAATAGGATCCAACAGTATCTTAAAAGGATTATTCACCACAACCAACTGCGATTTATTCTTGGGCTGCAAGGGTAGTCAACATCCACAAATAAATGTGATATACTACATAAATAAAAGCACTAGAACCATATGATCCCCTCAATAGATGCAGAAAAAGTATTCAACAAAGTACAGGTTCCTTTCTTAAAACTCTTCACAATGTAGGGATAGAGGGAACATACCTCAATATCATAAAAGCCATATATGAGTAGCCCACAGTGAGTATCATTCTCAATGGGGAAAAACTGAGAGCTTTTCCCCTGTCAGGAACATGGCAGGGATGTCCACTATCACCACAGCTATTCAACATAGTACTAGAAGTCCTAGACTAAGCAATCAGACAACAAAAAGAAATTAAAGCACCCGAATCAGCAAAGAAGTCAAACTCTCACTCTTTGCAGATGATATGATACTCAACGTGGAAAACCCAAAAGATTCCACCCCAAAATTGCTAGAACTCATACAGGAATTCAAAAAAGTAGCAGGTTATAAAATCAATACACAGAAATCAGTTGCATTTGGA
Source organism: Lutra lutra (assembly GCF_902655055.1). NCBI lineage: Eukaryota > Metazoa > Chordata > Mammalia > Carnivora > Mustelidae > Lutra > Lutra lutra. Next base: position 124,164,224 of record NC_062278.1, on the reverse strand, counting down.
TATACTAACAAAGAGACAGAAGAAAAAGAAATTAAGAAATTGATCCCATTCACAATTGTACCTAAAACCGTAAGATACCTAGGAATAAAACTAACCAAAGAGGTAAACCATCTGTACTCTAAAAACTACAGAACATTTATGAAAGAAATTGAGGAAGACACAGAGAAATGGAAAAACATTCCATGCTCATGGATTGGAATAATAAATATTGTTAAAATATCTACATTACCCAGAGCAATCTGTACATTCAATGCAATCCTTATCAAAATATCATCGACATTTGTTTCACAGAATGAATAATCCTAAAATTTGTATGGAACCAGAAATAGTTAGGGGAATGTTGAAAAAAGAAAACCTGGTGGTTTCACAATGTTGGACTTCAAGTTAAATTACAAAGCTGTAATCATTAAGATAGTACAGTAGTGGCACAAAAACAGACACATAGATCAGTGGAACAGACTGGAGAACCCAGAAATGGACCCTCACCTCCCTGGTCAACTAATCATCGACAAGCAGGAAAGAATATCCAATGGAAAAAGGGCAGTCCCTTGAATAAATGGTGCCGGGAAAACTGGACAGCCACATGTAGAAGAATGAAACCAGACCATATTCTTATACCATACACAAAGACAAACTCAAAATAGATGAAAGACCTAAATGTGAGACAGGAATCCATCAAATCCTAGAGAATACAGGTAACAACCTCTTCAACCTTGGCTGCAGCAACTTCTTGCCAAACACGTCTCCAAAGGCAAGCAAAACTAAAGCAAAAAGTTAAAAGCTTAATCAAGTTAAAAGCTTAATCAAGTTAAAAGCTTCTGCACAGCAAAGGAAACGGTCACCAAAACTAAAAGGCAAGGTAGGAAATGGGAAAAGATATTTGTAAATGACATATCAGATAAAGGGCTAATACCCAAAATCTACAAAGAACTTACCAAACTCAACACCCAAAAAAACAAATAAGCCAGTCAAGAAATAAGCAGACAACATGAACAGACATTTCTCCAAAGAAGACATACATATGGCTAATGGACATATGAAAAAAATGCTCCACATCACTTGGCATCAGGGAAACAGAAATCAAAACCATAGTGAAATACTACTTCACACCAGTCAGAACGGCTAAAATTAATAAGTCAGGAAACGACAGATGTTGGCGAGGATGCAGAGAATGGGGAATCCTTCTACACTGCTGGTGGGAATGCAAGCTGGTGCAGTTACTCTGGAAAAGAGTATGGAGGTTCCTCAAAAAGTTGAAAACAGAGCTACCCTACGATCCAGCAATTGCACTACTGGGTTTTATCCCAAAGATACAAATGTAGTGATCCAAAGGGGCACCTGCACCCCAATGTTTATAGCAGCTCAAACTATGGGAAGAGCTGAGATGTCCGTCGACAGATGAATGGATAAAGATGTGGTGTATATATATACAATGGAATATTACTCAGCTACCCAAAGAAAAAAAAGAAATCTTGCCATTTGTAGTGATGTGGATGGAACTAGAGGGTACTATGCTAAGCAAAATAACTCAATCAGAGAAAGAAATTATCATAAGATCTCACTGATATTTGGAATTTGAGAAACAAGGCAGAGGATATTAGGGGAAAGGAGGCAAAACCGAACGGGAAGTCATGAGAGAGGGAGACAAACCATGAAAGATTCCTTTTTTTTTTTTTTTTAAATAAAGATTTCATCTATTTATTTGTCAGAGAGGGAGACAGAGAGATTGAGCACAGGCAGGGAGAGTGGCAGGCAGAGGGAGAAGCAGTCTCCGCACTGAGCAAGGAGCAACTGATGAATTACTGAACTCTACATTTGAAACTAATGATGTAGTATATGTTGGCTAATTGAATTTAAATTTAAAAACAAGATAATAAAATAAAACAAAATAGGTAATTTAAAAATCATAGTAGGGGGACAGTTAGAAGAAACAAAGCAACATGGGGACAGGCTGGAACCACAGCTACAAGAATAAATTACCAGAGGAAAAAACCAAGAAGTAAGAAAAGAATCAACATGAACAAGTTATTTGAGAAGAATGAAAAAGCTTCTAAAATAAGCCTTGAGAAGTTAAATAAAGCTATTGAAGTAGGAAAGTAATGTCTTCTGAGCATTAGACCCAGAAAGGAAAGACTAATCAGGGTACTAGGAAAGTAACCAGTTACCCCAGTATTGTGCCTACAGAATCAATTACAACCTTATTTCCCAAGAACTAAAAACACTGAGATAAGAATAGTAGTGAATGAGCATTAAGGAGGGCCCATGATGTGATGAGCACTGGGTGTGACATGCAACTGATGAATTACTGAATTCTACATCTGAAACTAATGATGTACTGTATCTTGGTTAACTAAATTTAAATTAAAAAAAAAAGAATGCTAGTGAATCAAAGAGCAAAACAAGGTATAATTTAAAAAATAAAAATAAATAGATTTCTTATACAGAGTTAAGTCTAGGCCAACTGCAGTGTGCACATGTGATATGCCAGCCTCCATATATTCTATACAAACTTCTAAAAATTGAAGATTCTTGTTCACCAAAAGGCTGACTAAATGTGAATATTTGGGATTTAACTATAAGGAAACTAATGAAAGTGAGTACTGAGACAATACTCTATTTCTCAAAAGGCACCACTTTCAGTACTCCTGTCTCCAACCTTGACCTTAAATTATTTTGCTGGCGGCAGTCATAAACCTAGAAAGCACCCCTTACAACAGGAACCCAAGGCAATCTAGTTGATTCAGTTACAATGGATGAAACTTCAATCCGCTACCATGTGGCTATATGAGGACACAGAATATTCTGTGTCAAGTCACTGGATTAAAGAACTGAGAGAGGCAGAAACCTAAACAGACCACACAGTTTAATCTTCTAATCAAAGATGAAATTCCTCCGTAAAGAATGTGCCTCTCCTATTCAAATGCCTCACGGCAGTATTTATTTGTCCCATCAGCCTTTTTTAATTCTCTGAAAGCCTAGGTTACATTTCATGTCTAGATTTTCTGTTGGCCTTGTATTCTGTGTGTGTGTAGCCCAGAGCCCAGCTAGACTGCAAGCTCGATAAGAAAGGACAGCATTTAGTGCTGTACTACTTTAGCCTCATAAATTTTTGTGATTTGTGAAGATCTACTATCATGGGCGACTTTTCCACTCAGAAAATGTGTAGTATATCCCATTACCATACCTTGGAGACTTGCGCCTCTGACTGAGGTTCTGTAGGCAAAACAGTCCCTCCTTGTGCCTTCATTTCTTCTATGTGTTTATTCAAAGAAGTTAATTTGGCCTTAGCATGAAGTTTTAGTTTTTTTATTTTGTTATCAGCAGCTTTTCTTTCTTCCTGTCAGAGAACAATGACAGTAAATATATAAATGTTTGTTCATCATGTACCTTATACATAACAAAAGTATTCTCAGGAACCCTCATTTTACAGTATTAGGGAAATAAGAATCACATTCTCCAATAATCTAAGTGAAAAAAAAAATCTAAGCGAATATTGTGTCTATTTTTTATCCAATGCTTGGCAAGAAAAGAGAAAAACCACAGTACCTGTAGAACTTCATCTTTTTGCTGCAATTGAATGTCCTTCTCTCTAATGATTTCTTTTAGCTCCACCACCAACTGCTCAGCATAAGCCAGGCGCTCCAGAACATCCTCTTGTGTCCTATCATTAAATTCCATGTCAGATTCTTGGGGTAATGCCTAGTATTTAGACAAAAAGTTGCCAGTGCATCAGGGAAAGAGTATTAGTGTCCAAAAGAGAGTTTCTTCATTCCAACTTCATTTTATCTTTTGCCCATTTCATTTCCATACTTAAGAAATCTTTCCAGCTCTGATCTAATAATACCTATTATCATAGCCATTAAAATCATTATTTTGTAAATGTTAAGCATTTCACAAAACAAAACATTATCTCACTTATGGTATTATCCTAATTTTAACAAAGAGAAAAATAAAAGGAAGCAAAGATAACAAACTATTAAGTGGAGGAGCCCAAAATTTAATTTTAAGGGAGCAGTTGAATAAAATTATCTTAACCACTAGGCAATACTGCTTGTCTTTCAGAAAACTAAAGGACTTCTTTTGATTCCTCATGTGGTTATCAAAAAATATAATACAAACTGTAAGAGAAGTGTTGATAAATTTACAATAGCAAACATATTTTCAAATCTGAAAGGTGCTCCAGTTCTGCCACTTATTATTCAAACCTTTCCCAGGGAACAGGATATGTACCTGAGGAGAAGTTAAAACAATTCATCCAGGATTTGATTCCCTTCACTGTGACTCACAGACTACAAACTTACAGGAGAAGGATCATTTATAAAGTATCAATACTTTATAAATCCTCTCTTCCACCTAGCAAAATGGAGGCTGCTCAAAACCTTCTATCTTAAATTCTTTCCCTCAGAAGAACATGGAATATATGTCTCATCAGTTTAATTCAGAACAGAGCTACTCACAGGGTCTAGGGAAGCCCTCATATTCTCATCAGTGTCCTCTCCCGATAATTCATGCAAAACAACATTTGCTAATCCTGACAATCGGCTCAGCATTTCTGCAAGAAAAGAAAACACAGCAATCACTATAATGGATACAGACTTCTCATGTACTGTAACTATATCATCTATAAGTGAAATAAACTGTATAGGTGATATATATTAGACACAGAAAATAGCATGATGTCTTTAAAAATACATCTGAGTATGTACAGTGTAGTTACATAGTGTTCTTTTCGGTGGCAACTGCACTTTTACCACCAACGTTTTCTAAATAAAATAAATAAAATACAGATATGTAATTGTTTAGTGGCAAATAATATTTTTAAAGTTATCTTTAATCCCTTTTCTTTCATCATAACTTCATTTACAAACATGAACTTCTAACATTCCTTCCCTGGCCAGCACGTTATTTTCTCCTACTTTGCCAAATAAACCTATCATGCTGCAAAATTTTTCTTTTTATGCACCCCAATGAACGCCATTCTTTCAGGAGGGTTTCCTGATAAATTATGTGGTTTTGCTAAAATTTAAATATAATATTTAAACATAACATAATAAAATGTTAATATTCAAACAGCATTAAACTCCTATATTAGCAGAGAAGGAAAAGGAATTTACATCAGCAACCTATCCTGCTTCTGTATGAAATTAGAAAAAGAAGAGCGAAATAAAACAAATATAAGCAGATAAAAAAGAAACTACGGTTAGAGCAGAAACCAATAAAACTGAAAAGAGAAAAACAGAGAAAATCAATAAAACCAAAAGTTGGTTCTTAGGGAATGGGCTCAAACTTAAATGACCTAAAATGTAACAAAGACAACTATATCAAGGAGAAGTTATATACAAACCTAATGGTAACCTTATATCAAAAACCACTAACAAATGTGCAAAGAATAAAGAGAAAGAAATCCAAATGTGTCACTAAAGAAAATCAGCAAACCATAACAGAGAAAGACAAGAAAGGATCAGAGAAAAGCTCCAGAAACGACCACACATGTAATAAAATGGCAATAAATACATATCAACAATTATTCTGAAAGTAAATGGACTAAATGCTCCAATCAAAAGATACAAGGTGATAGACTGATAAAAAAAATAAAATCCATCTATATGCTGCCAATAAGAGACTCACTTCAGACCTAAAGACACAAGCAGATTCAAAGTGAGGGAATGAAGAAATACTTATCATGCAAATGGATGTCAAAAGAAAGCTAGAGTGGAATAGTTATATCAGGTAAAGGGGAGTTTAAAACAAAGACTGTAGCAAAAGACAATGAATAACTCTGTATAATAATAAAGGAGACAATCCAACAAGAAGACATAACAACTGTAAATATTTATACACCCACCCAGGAGCACCCAAATACATAAAACAATGACAAACGTAAAGGAACTAATCCGTAATAATACAGTAATAGCAGGGGACTTTAACAACCCACTTACATCAATGGACAGATCATCCAAACAGAAAATCAAGAAGGAAACAATGCCTTTAAATGACACACTGGAACAGTGTGTGTGTAAATGGATGATGGGCATAAGGAGGGCACCTGTATGCTATATGCAAGTGATTAATCCCTAAATTCTAACCCTGAAACTAATACTGAACTATATATTAACTAACTTGAATTAAAATAAAATCTTCAAAGCAAAAAAAAATCTTGAAAAAGAAAGAAACAAACAAACAAACTGGACCTTTTTTTTACACCATACAAAAAAATAAATTCAAAGTTAAATAAAGACTTAAATGTGAGACCTGAAACCATAAATATCCTAGAAGAGACACAGGCAGTAACCTCTTTGACATTGGCCATAGCAACTTGAGAGATATCTCCTGAGACAAGGGAGAATAAGCAAAAATAAACAGTTGGGACTACATCAAAATAAAAAATTTCTGCACAGCAAAGGAAACATCAACAAAACTAAATGGCAACTTATAGAATGGGAAAAGATACTTGCAAATGACATATCCAATAAAGGGTTAATATCCAAAATATATGAAGAACTTACAAAATTCAACACCTAAAACCCAAATAATCCGATTAAAAAATGGGGAGAAGACACGAATAGACATTTCCCCAAAGAAGACATACAGATGACCAACAGACACATGAAAAGATGTTCATCATTACTTACCATAAGGGAAATGCAAATCAAAACCACAATGAGATATCATGTGTCAGAAGAGTTAAAAATCAACAACACAAGAAACAACAGGTGTTGTCAAGGATGTGGAGAAAAAGGAGACTTCTTGCACTATTGGTGGAATACTAACTCGTGCAGCCAGTCTGGAAAAGAGTATGGAGGTTCCTCAAAAAGTTAAAAATAGAACTACCCTACAATCCAGCAACTGCACTACTAAGTATTTACCCAAAGGATAAAACACACTAATGCAAAGGGATACATGTACTCCTTTTTTTATTTGCAATAGCCAAGATATGAAAGCTGCCCAAGTGTCCTTCAATCGATAAATGGATGAAAAAGATGTGATATATATATATATATATATACACACACACACATATATATGTGTGTGTGTATATACATATATATTTATAAAATAGAATATTATTCAGTCATAAAAAAGAATGGAACCTTGCCATTTGTAATGCCATGGTTGGAGCTAGGAAGTATAATGCTAAATGAAATAAGTCAGTCAGATAAGACAAATACCATATGGTATCACTCATGTGTAGAATTTAAGAAAAAGGTGAGCAAAGAGGAGAAAAAGAGAGAGAGACAAAGAAACAGACTCTTAATCATAGAGAACAAACTGATGGTTACCAGAGTTGAGGTGGGGGGTGATGGGTTAATAGATGATGGGGATTAAGGAGTATACTTGTCGTGATAAGTACTGGGTGATGTAAGGAACTATTTAATCCCTATATTGTACACCTGAAACTAATATAACACTACATGTTAGCTAAGTGGAATTAAAATAATTTTTTAAGTTGGTTTTTTGAAAAGATCAAAAAATATGATAAAGCTCTAGCCAGGCTGATCAAGGAAAAAAAGAGAAGACACAAACTATCAATACCAATTATGAGAAAGGAAACATCACTATAGATCTAATATACATTAAAATATTATAAAATACATTAAAATACTATAACACTACAAATTAACTCTATGCCCATAAATTCATCAACATAGAAGAAATGGGACAATTCTTTAAAAGATACAAGCTAACAAAACTCATTAAAGAAGAAAAAGACAACGTAAACACACACACACACACATAAATTCCTACATTCCTTATCTATTATTTATTCATTCATTCAGATTATGTCAATAGCTAGTCCATAAACTCTTTGAAAGTGAAAGTATTAATACTTCGTAGGAAAAATCAAAACAGAACTATACTGTTCATAGCACTATTATAAGTAATCATGCTAAATTTTATGTTTAATGATAAAATGTTGTTTGGCCTTTAAAAGCCTCAGCAGGGAGAAATACAAGAGCTCTTGCACAAAATAAGTACCTGAATAAAACCAATTTCTGCTAAAGTTTTCTTCTACTCTGAGTAGTAATAATGTTTAGGGCAATCATGGTCCTTAATTAAGAAAGAAGTGGTGGAGAGTTTGTTTCTGTAACAGGTTATCCTGAATAATCTAACTAGCATATAACATTTAGGAAAGATGTATGAAACAGGAAAGAAAACCACTCCTCAAAGGGCAACAAAGGACAGGTATTAGTATATATGTAACTACTAGGAAGACAACACAGGCTCACATTTAAGTAATGGGATCATATGTTACCACTCACTCAAGCTGCGAGACTCATAACTATAGTTAGTTTAAAAAAAAAAATACAACCCACCATTACATAGACTAAACTTTCTTTTCAACTCTAGAGACTGAATTTTCTATAGTAATCATTAATGAAGGAAATGAACACCAAAACTAAAGAGTCTTTATTAGGCACAGAGATTTGCACTAATCAAAGAAAGTCATAGCAGAACCTAATTTATCAAACAAATTCACTTCATCTTCAGATTTTTCAGACCACATTAGGAACAAGCACATACACACACACACAAAATCTACCAACTGATGGGACTCTGAGAAGATGCGTGTAGGAGACAGCACTGATTGTGGATCTTCCTGAATTCCCACATAAAAACTGAAAAAGCAGATAACAAAGCCAAAAACCTATATACAGCTTCCACAAAAAAAAAAAAAAAAACTATGTTGCAAAATTTCCCACAAACTCTAAAATAAACACGATATACACAAACCACCAGCAGCCAAAAGATCTGCATGTCAGTTGCTGTCCATATGGAAGGAAGAGGGAAGTGAAGGGGGATGGCAGAATGTTCCACCCCAAATATGCCATTTGGACATAAAGATTATTTTGAGCTAAAGGTACTTGAAAAACAGCAGGTATAAGAAGATGCTCTGACCTCCCCTTTTTCTTCCTGAAAGCAAGATATAAAACCTCACATAGAAGATGTCCTGGGAAAGTAACATTCTTATCTGCAGGGATGGAGACTTGAGGCTGAGAGGAATTTGTAGAAACAAATCTTGTCTGTGAATCCTTATCTTCCTAGTCACTTCTCCATGAGTAACTACCCCTTTGCCTTGTATCATTATCACAATTTACTGCTCTCTGTCCAACTCAATATATAAGTGTTACACTCTAACTGCTTCTTTTGGTCTTCATATCCTTATGAGGGCTCCAGTGTCACTTAAAATTTATACTAAATAAATCTGTATGCTTTCCCTGTTAACCTGTCCTATGTAAATTTAATTCTCAGGCCCAGTGAAAAACCTTAAAGGGACAGAGGTAAAATAATGCTCCCCTATAGAAGCTGTTAAGAAGTGACAGACAGGATACCAAGAGAACCACAAAGGAGCTAGTGGATATTCACTGGAAAATGTGCTGAGCCAATTAAAGAACAGTAAATGAAAAAGAGGTATATCCTTTCTCCAACGGCACCTAAATGCAAGGAACCTGCAAGGTCTGAAATGGCTAAAGAGTCTGGGCCCCATGAACTCTCAAAAATGAAAAGTCAGGGTTCTCTTTCAGAACAGGGTCTCTATTGAGGATAGAATCAAAATTCATTAAGACAGAGTCAACAGAAAACAAAGGAAGACCCAGATAAAGAGAGCCGGGATAGTGGAAAAAGAGCCTGGAATTCTCAGAAATCCAATGGCAACATTTTGAACCAACATTGGAAAACAATGTAAAAGGGAGCTCTGAAAAGTAAGCAAAGCTATCCAAAATAAATTTCCTTCTAAAAATTCAGCAACATTAAATTAACATAAAAATGAGCACCTGAAAAGTAACACAATTTCCATACAAAGTTATTATAAGAAAAAGAGCAAAATATCCATACAGAAAATGGAAGCATCTCAAAGAGCCATGCTCAAAATAACTCAGAACTACAACCTACTAAATCAACCAAAAGGACTAAAAGGCATTAAAAATGATATAAGACATGAAAAGCCATACATCAGAAGTTGAAAAACCCAAGACAACAGCAAGAGAAGAAAGGAACAAAGGAACCACAAAATAGAAACTATTCTAAAAAAACTGAAGAGGAAATACTTTCAAATTCATTTTATGAGGACAGCATCACCTGAATACTGAATCCACAGAAGGACACTACAGGAAAATTATAGGCCAATATCCCTGATGAAATAAATACAAAAATCCTCAACAAAATACTAGCATACCCAATTCAACATCACATTAAAAGGATGATACACCATGTCAAGTACAAGTATTCCTAAGATGCAAGGATGGTTCAACATCCACAAATCAACAAATGTGATGCACTACATTAACAGAATGAAGGATAAATATCACATGATCATCTCAATGGATGCAGAAAAAGCATTTAAAAAATTTAACACCCTTTCATAATAAAATTGTCAACCAATTAGGTACAGAAGGAATGTACCTCAATATAATCAAGGCCATATATGATAAGCCCACAGTTAACATCACATTCAATGGCACAAAGCTAAAAGCTTTTCCTCTAAAATCAGGTTTAAGGATCCTGTTCTTACCACTTCTATTCAATATAGTATTAGAAGTCCTAGCCAGATCAATTAGGCAAGGAAAAAAATAAAAGGCATCCAAATCAGAAATAAGTAAAATTGTCTCTGTATGCAGATAACATGATTTTACATGCAGGAAACCCTAAAGACTCCACCAAAAAATTATAACGACTAGAGTTGCCTGGGTGGCTCAGTTCGTTGGGCGTCCAACTCTTGATTTGGCTCACGTCATGATCTCAGGAGTGTGGGATCAAGCCCTACGTCAGGCTCAGCACTCAGCATGGAGTTTGCTTGAGTTTCTCTCCATCTGCCCTTCCCCTTGCTTAGCCCTTTTCTCTCTCTCTCTTTAATATATATCTTTTTTAAAAATTATTACAACTAATAAATGAATTCAATAAAGTTTCAGGATGTAAAATCAATATATAAAAATTATATTCCTTTATACCAACAACAAGCTATCCCTCCTAAATTAAGAAAATAATCCCACTTATCTTAGCAGTTTAAAAAAATAAAGTACTGGGGCGCCTGGGTGGCTCAGTGGGTTAGGCCGCTGCCTTCGGCTCAGGTCATGATCCCAGGGTCCTTGGATCGAGCCCCACATCGGGCTCTCTGCTCAGCAGGGAGCCTGCTTCCCTCTCTCTCTCTCTGCCTGCCTCTTTGTCTACTTGTGATCTCTGTCAAATAAATAAATAAAATCTTTAAAAAAATTAGGGGCACCTGGGTGGCTCAGTGGTTAAAGCCTCTGCCTTCGGTTCAGGTCATGATCCCAGGGTCCTGGGATCGAGCCTCACATCAGGCTCTCTGCTCAGCAGGGAGCCTGCCTCCTCCTCCTCTCTCTCTCTGCCTGCCTCTCTGCCTACTTGTGATCTGTCTGTCAAATAAATAAAAATCTTTAAAAAAAAAAATTAAAAAATAAAGTACTTAGGAATAAATTTAACTAAGGAAGTAAAAGATCTATACACTGAAAATTATAACACATTGAAGACAGGAATTCAGAAAAAATATAAAAATGGAAAGATGTCCATATTCACAGACCTAAAGAACATTATTAAAAATCCATACCACACTCAAAGCAATCTACAGATTCAATGCAATCCCTATCAAAATTCCAATTCCTTTTTTTTTTTTCACAAAAATTTTTTTAAAAGTCTAAATCATATGGAACCACAAAAAACCCAGAATGGAGAAAGCAATCTTGAGCAAGAGCAAAGCTGGAGACAACATGCTTTTGGTTTCAAAATATACCAAAGCTAGATGGGTGATGAGTATTAAGGAGGGCACTTGTTATGAAGAGCCCTGGGTGTTGTATGTAAGTGATTAATCACTGAATTCTGCTCCAGAAACTAATATTACCCTGTATGTTAACTACCTAAAATTTAAATTTAATAATTTGGGGAAAATATATATACCATAAAGCTATGGTAATCAAAACATTAAGATATTTGCATAAAACAGTCATACAGACTAATGGAACAGTATAAAGAGCTCAGAAATAAATCCATATATTTATAGCCAATTGATCTTCAAAAAAAGGTGCCAAGAACACACAATGGGGAAAGGACAGTCCCTTTAATAAACAGTGCTGACAAAACTGATATCCACATGCAGAAGAACAAAACTGGACCCTTATCTCACACCACATAAAAAAATCAACTCAAACTGTATTAAAGACTTAAACGCAAGATCTGAAATTATAAAACTAGTAGAAGAAAGCATGGGGGGAAGCTTTTTTTTTTTTTTTAAAGATTTTTATTTATTTGACAGAGAGAAATCACAAGTAAGCAGAGAGGCAGGCAGAGAGAGAGGAGGAAGCAGGCTCCCTGCTGAGCAGAAAGCCCGATGTGGGGCTCGAACCCAGGACCTGGGATCACGACCTGAGCCGAAGGCAGCAGCTTAACCCACTGAGCCACCCAGGTGCCCCGGGGGGAAGCTTCTTGACATAATTTCTTGGATATAACCCAAAAAGTACAAACAAAAGCAAAAAAAGACAAATGAGATTGTATCAAACTAAAAAGCTGCACAGCAAAGGAAACAACAGAATAAAGAGGCAACCTACAGAATGGGAGAAAATATTTGCAAACATCTGATAAAGGATTAATATCCAAAATACACAAGAAACTCAAACAACTCAATAGCAAGAAAACAACCTTATTTTAAAATGGGCAAAGGAACTGGACAGACATTTCTCCAAAGAAGACATATAAATGGCCAAAATAATACGTGAAAAAATGCTCGACACCAAAAATCATCAGGGAAATATAAATCAAAACTACAATATCACGGGGCGCCTGGGTGGCTCAGTGGGTTAAACCGCTGCCTTCGGCTCAGGTCATGATCCCAGGTCGTGGGTTCGAGCCCCGCATCGGGCTTTCTGCTCAGCTGGGAGCCTGCTTCCTCCTCTCTCTCTCTGCCTGCCTCTCTGCTTACTTGTGATTTCTCTCTGTCAAATAAATAAATAAAATCTTTAAAAAAAAACAAAACAAAACAAAAAAAACTACAATATCACATCACACCTGTTAGAATGGCTATTATCAAAAAGACAACAGATAACAAGCATTGGCCAGGGTGTGGAGAAAAAAAAAGAAGCCTTGTATACTGTTGGTGGGAATATAAATTGATACAGCTATTATAGAAAACAGTCTGGAGGTTCCTCAAAAAATTAAACATAGAACTACCATATGATCCAGCAATCCTACTTCTGGATATATATCCAAAGGAAAAGAAAGCAGTATCTTAAAGAGATATCTGCAATTTCATGTTCATTGCAGCATTACTTACAATAGCTAAAATATAGAATTACCTAAGTGTCCATTGATAGATGAACAAATGAAGAAAATATGTTGCATATACACAATGGAATCTCACTCAGCCCTAAAAAAACAATGAAATCCTGTCATTTATGAGAACATGGATGAACCTGGAGGACATTATGCTAAGTGAAATAAATGCCAATACAGAAAGACAAATACTGCACGATCTCACTTATGCTAGAATCTAAAAAAGTCAAATTTGTAGAAGCAGACAGTAAAATGATGGCTGCCAGGGAAAAGTGGGTGAGGGAAATAAAAAGATGTTTGTCAAAGTATACAAACTTTCACTTACACAGGAAGAACAAATTCTGGGGATCTGCTGTATAGCACAGTGACTACAGTTAATAACACTGCATTGGATACCTGAAATTTGCTGAGAGAGTACATCTTAAATGTTCTCACCACACACACAAAAGGGCAATTATGTGAGGTGATGGGTATTTTCCATTTTTTAATTAGCTTGAGGTAATCATTTAACAATGTATATGTATAGAGAAACATTACATTGTACATCTTAAATATATACATTTTTGTCAATTATACCTCAATAAAGCTCAAAAATAACAATGACAATATCTACTTCCAATATTGAAACAATCTTAACAAAAATAGCTAACTATAAATTTTATACAACATCTAACAGTGCAGCAGAGCATAAACAGTAGGTATATGATAGATATGTATCAAATTTACTTGCAAACTTTGCTGAACACATGCATGTTTTCTTTGGTTTGAAATAAAACAGAAAAACCCAGAAATGAAGAGGAAACTCAAGAAGTAACTGAAAGTTTAAAAAATAATTTTGGCAATGAAGATGAAACTAAAAAAAATTTTTTTAAGTAAAATGAATAATCATAATAAATCATGCCTTAAGAAAAATAGAAAGTGGGGCACCTTGGTGGCTCAGTCATTAAGCATCTGCCTTTGGCTCAGGTCATGATCCCGGGGTCCTGGGATCAAGCCCCACATTGGGCTCCCTGCTCAGCGAGAAGCCTGCTTCTCCCTCTCCCACTCTCCCTGCTTGTGTTCCCTCTCTCACTGTGTCTCTCTGTCAAATAAATTTTTTTAAAAAAATTAAAAAGAAGAAAAATAGAAAGTTAAGATAAAGAATAATTTTACAGGGGCGCCTGGGTGGCTCAGTGGGTTAAGCTGCTGCCTTCAGCTCAGATCATGATCCCGGGGTCCTGGGATCAAGCCCCGCATCGGGCTCTCTGCTCAGCGGGGAGCCTGCTTCCCTCTCTCTCTCTCTGCCAGCCTCTCTGCCTACTTGTGATCTCTCTCTGTCAAATAAAAAAATTAAAAATCTTTAAAAAAAAAAGTTAAAAAAAAATAATTTTACAAATAAAAAAGAAATTACCTATAAGCTAAACATGCAACTACCTTATCACCCAGCAATTTTATCTCAGAGAATTCACACAATAACCTATACATTAGTGCCCATAACAGCTTCGGTTTTAAAAACCCAAAAATTGTAATCAGCAAAGAAGTCCTTCAACAAGAAAATGATTAAACATACATAGCAAAGAATACTACACAGTAATAAAAAGGAACAAACTACTGATACATCCACTAATTTAGCTATGTCTCCAATTATGTTGAATTTTAAAAAGAGAGCCAATTTTCCAAAAGTTACATATTATATAGTCCTATTCCTATATAATATTTTTGGAATCACAGAATTTTAGAAATGGAAGACAGATTAGTGGTTGCCAGTACTTAGGGAGGGGTTGGAGGTAGGAGGGTAGAAGAAGGTGGCTAAAGTTATAAAAAAGCAACACAAGGGGTCTTTGTGGTGTTGGAACAGATCAATATCTTAACTGTGGTGGTGGACACATGAACCTACACAAGTAATAAAATTGTACAGAACTTATACACACACAAACATGCAGAGACAAGTATACAAATAAAACAGGGTATGTACTAATGTTGGTATCCTCACTGTGATATTATTCAACAATTTTCTAAAATTTTAACCATTAAGGGAAACAAAACAAACTGTACAAGGGATCTCTTTTATTTTATTACAACTGCATATGATTCTATGATCGTCTCAATTTTTAAAAGGAAAGAGAAAGAAAAAGAAATGTACTACACACAATGTGATGCCCTATAATTTGATCCTGGAATAGTTAATGGAGAAACTAATGAAATTTGGAGAAAATATGGAGTTTAGCTATGATTCAATCCTTGTTTCTTAGTTTTGACAAATGCACTTTGCTAATGTAACATGTTAACATTAGGGAATACTGGGTCAGAAGCATACTGAACTCTAAACTATCTTTGCATATTTTCTATAGTAAACCTAAAATTATTCCTAAGAATTTATTTTTTAAAAAATTTTTAAAGTTAGGTCATAAAAAAAGAATCAGGAGAAAGTGGTAAAGATTGATGAGTCAAATTCCCTGAAGAAGAAAAACAAAGTTACAGAAAAAACACACACCAAAAAAAAAAAAAAAAAAAAACCAAAACTAAAAAATACTTACCTGAAATTTTTAATTCCTAAAGTCTGAAGCTACATATTGAAAAAGCCCACCATGTAGCAGAGAGTAACAACCCAGAAAGATCAACAAGACATTCCAGTAAAATTAATGGACTTAAAAATAATCCTTTGTGGGGCGCCTGGGTGGCTCAGTGGGTTAAGCCGCTGCCTTCGGCTCAGGTCATGATCTCGGAGTCCTGGGATCGAGCCCCGCATCGGGCTCTCTGCTCAGCAGGGAGCCTGCTTCCTCCTCTCTCTCTGCCTGCCTCTCTGCCTGCTTGTGATCTCTCTGTCAAATAAATAAATAAAATCTTAAAAAAAAAAATAATAATCCTTTGTGATTCAGGCCAAAAGATCATGTGTAAAATTTTTTGAAAAGAAAAGAAGACCACCCTCAGACTTTTCAACAGCAATGTGTTTGCCAGAAAAAAACTGGAGTTACAGATTTGAGATATTCAAGGAAAGAAAATGTGAGCCAAGGATTTTATTTTCAGCAAAAATGACCTTCAGATATAAAAAAAACGCAGAGAGAATGTTAAAAGCAAGCAAGAAAATTCATGATAAAATTTCCCATGAGATTTTCCTAAGGCATCTATTAAAGAGAAGGCTTGAGACAACCAAAATGACTAAAGAAACATCATTATGGGGTCCCTGGGTGGCTCAGTCAGTTAAGCATCAGCTTTTGGGTCAGGTCACGATTCCAGGTTCCTGGGATACAGCCCTGCACCGGGCTCCCTTCTTAGTGGAAAGTCTGCTTCTCCCTCACCCTCTCGTTCTCTTCATGCTCTCTCACTCTCATGTTCTCTATCTCTTCCAAATAAATAACTTAAAAAAAAAAAAAAGAATCATCATCATAAAGACTGGTGGTAAGCACTAAATATACAGTTACTTGTAGGACTAAGACTGGGATGCAGAGAACATAATATTTAATGATTATATGCTCTGACAATACATATGGCTACTGTAAAGAAAAACTGGGAGGAATGTGAATAACATATCCAAAAAGAAAAAAAAAAAAACCTTTTAGAACTGTTTGCAATAACCAAAATTAGTGGTGGTGTATCAGTACAGTTATTCCTTGACAACTGTGTATGTGTCATGTGGAATTGAAGTAAATGAACAATTAACAGGCATAGTAATTCTATCAGATTTTCAGTACGAAAAAAGGAAATACAGGTCGGGGCGCCTGGGTGGCTCAGTCGTTAAGCGTCTGCCTTTGGCTCAGGTCATGATGCCAGGGTCCTAGGATCAAGCCCCACATCAGGTTCCTTGCTCAGTAGGAAGCCTGCTTCTCCTTCTCCCACTCCCCCTACTTGTGTTCCCTCTCTCACTGTCAAATAAATAAATAAAATCCTAAAAAAAAAAAAAAAAAGGAAATACAGGTATAAAACAGAAGAAATTAAAAACCTCAAGATAAAAACTGATCTTGAATTTGGATTGAAAGTATCAGTATGAACTTACAAGGTATTTTTACTTTAGTACTTCTATTTTCCTAGCTCTGTCCACTGAAAAGCCTTAAAAATAAGGACAAACTGAGAAGCAATGAACATCTCTAGTGCCACATTGGCATCTTGCAATGCTATTTCCCATTAAATTTTCTTTTTTCTTAAATAGCAGAGCTTCTTAGAGAAATAGCTACCAGTTCTGCAGTAGGAAATGTACAAGATGAGCCTGAAACATCTTGTGATACAAAATAGCAAGGAAGCTATCAAAAATTAACTAGAGTCAGATGGGATCGGGAGAGAGACAAACCATAAGAGACTCAATCTCACAACACAAACTAAGGGGCGGGTGCAGGTAGGGAGAGGGTGGTGGGGTTATTTACATTGGGGAAGGTATGTGCTGTGGTGAGTGCTGTGAAGTGTGTAAACCTGGCGATTCACAGACCTGTACCCTTGGGGCTAATAATACATTATATGTTAATAAAAAAAATAAATAAATAAAAAGTTTTTTTTTAATTTAAAAAAAAAAATTAACTGGAGTCATGTCAAGAGACCTGGGCACCAAACTGGGTTGGTTCTCACAGGCCAAAGGAATAAATGAGTTGTTTTTTTTTTAAGATTTTATTTATTTATTTGACAGACGGAGATCACAGAGAAGCAGGCAGAGAGAGAGGAGAACGCAGGCTCCCTGCTGAGCAGAGAGCCGGATGTGGGGCTCGATCCCAGGACCCTGGGATCATGACCTGAGCTGAAGGCAGAGGCTTTAACCCACTGAGCCACCCAGGCACCCCAAATGAGTTTCTAAGAAGAGTAGGAATTGCAATATATTGAAACCCATGAAAAATATTTAATTGGACAAGTTCATAATAATTAAACTAGTCACCATCTAAACTAAGTATCTTGAAAAGTAGCCAAGTCAAGGATTTATCTGGTCTTTTCTATTTGAACTTTACCATTCAGGAACCAAATATAGATAAGAGGATCCATCTCCATATAAAATTATTCCAGCTAATAAATGAAAACAAAATGGTAGAACTGGAATATTTAGTCTATTATTTTGCATCTCCTTTTGAATCCATGGATGTAGACATTAAGCATCAACAAATAATAATAACAACAAAATATTTTGAACCTTCTGATAAAAGACTATACCACAACCTATAGTTTTGATAGAGATCAAACCTCAGTCTGGAGAAGCCTCTGGATCCAGCTGCTAATTTGCAAGAAATGCAAAGGACATAGGAATATGCTGAATTGCCCCATGAAAGTGAAATTCTCAAAGTGTGGGAAACTCCATAGGTTAAAAAAATCCAAGTTCTTCAACAGAAATTGTAGGGAAAAGACTTAATACATAACAAGTTAAAAGGGTGGGGGGAGGAGGAGACAAGATTCACATTTGATGATAAAACTAGAGAGAAACCACAAGGAAATGATTTCTATGAAAAGAAGGAGAACATGAAGGAGTTTCTTGGATGACTAACAAAGTTAGATTTCTTGACCTCAGAGTTATGACAAGAATGCCTACTTCCTAATAATTCATCAAACTATATACTTTTTAGTGTGCTTTTTGTACTTGAGTTTTGTTTTACAATAAAAAGATCTTTGAAAAAAATCAATTAATAGCTAGAGCTGTCCATAAGCGAGTTACTGGACTTAACACCTGGACTGGACACATACCATGACCTATAAATACCTTAATCACAGGCCATTTTCCATAATTTTCACTTCAAATTCTCCAACCAACCTCCATCTCTCCTCTACCATAGCCCTGCTATTTGCACCCACACTTTCTGCTCTCAGAAGTCTGGATCTTACTGCTATTGCTACTACCTTTAGAGCTAAATAGAAAATTACTGAAATTTCAGACATTGTGACAATGTCTGCAACCATTTTAAAACCATAGGCCCTTTAGAGAAATGTGAAACATATACACATATGTACACATCCAAGGTGGTATGACCTAAATAAAAACTTTCATATCTCACCATTAGCCCAGAACATTGTTATGGTTATGTAATTTCAATTGGGAAAGTATTTTTTTTTTCATTTTCCAAACACACAATTAAAATCCTGAACGTTTTCTCAAACTAAAACTCCATCTTCCTCTCCCCTGCACCACTGGTATCCACCACTACCATGTGTGAGATTCTCATTCATCCTCCCTAGGAGAGTGTGTCTTCACCAGCATCCTATCAAAAATTACTGCACATGGACATATACAGATGAACATAGGACAACAATAATAGTAATGGTAACAATTATGAACAATATGTACCACTTTACATACATTTCTCTATAATGCTCACAAAATATATAAGATCAGTATTATCATCATTGCCATTTTAAGATAAGGAAAACTGACAAGAGAAATACATTTCAAAATCTGTCTGCTAAATAAGCATTACTGAATAAGATAAAAAGCTCTTCAAATGAAAAAGTGGGTTACTTTTCTCACATAACAGTTTAAAACCATGTATATCTGAGGTAAGATCACTATTAAGATGTACCATTTCGGGTCAAAGTAAAAGGAGTTTCTCATAGATTGATTCAGTAATGCAAGAGGTCCAGGAGAAGGTAGGTAGTATAGTGGAAAAAGCACCAAATCAGGAGCCAAGAACTGAGTTTTCAGTTCTGGCTCCAAAAAAAAAAAGAGGCTATACTCTGCTGGCTAAGTTATTTTATAGTTTCCTTATCTTCAAATGAAGAAGATTGACAAGAAGCACTCTAATGAACAGTATTATGACTCTATGATTCAAGAGTTATTTATATAGCTGTTGACATAAAAGGAATAATACGGAAATGTAATTGGGAAAAGCATCTCAAGCACAGTTAAGTGCTTTAGGTTGTTCAAAGGTAGAGAACTTGAGGGCAAAAGAGACACTAATTAGGCATGCTTAAGCGAAATGAAGGACGATGGATCTCCCCCTCTTTTTAGGCTCACTAAAGGGCAGATATGAACAAAAGCATATATAAAAATTAGTAAAGGGAAAAATACTCATGTTCACAGTAAGAAATTTATGTAAGGAATATATGTGACCGTTGGACAAAAAATGCTCTTGCTACTGTTTTACAAAGCACCAGAATCATGAGTACCAACTTGGGAAAAGAAAAAATAAAGGGCTTCAGGCAATGGCCAACCTCCAATAGAACACTTAGGCAAATAAAACAATCTTTCAAAGTCATTGCTGGCCACACCTTCCACAAATGCTGCCACAGGATCTCAGCACTTGTATGTTGAGGTGGCACCTGGAATTTAATAAGTATTATTTTCTCACAGTCTTCACTTCTTGCTATATATAATTATTCTCAAAATACCCACTTGGCATGGAGCATAATGCCAGGAGCCACAAAAATTTGAAAAGAAATATAAGGCATGCCTCTAAGCACAGAGAACTTAGTACAAAGGCATTGGAAAATAAAGACAATAACTGAAGACAGTGCATGACTGGGAGCTCATCTGTTTGCTTTGGAATTTAAATCATGTTTTCCCAAAGAAACAACACAGAAAACGGTGATATCTCCAAGCCACTCCTCTAATTTATTTAATGCGTACTTGGTTAAACCTCAGTAGTTTTCCTTAATTCTCAATATAATCCTCAATCAGTTTGAGGATCTAAGAGGATATGATGCTAGATAGCAGGGGAAAAGCATATCCAATATTAAGACATAATTTTACAATTACAAAATGAAAAGCTAATATTTATTCATTAATAAATTTAGAAGTAAATGGTGGTTAATAATTTATATACACAGCACTATGCACTAAGTACTGTTTCAATAGCTTTACATATAAAACTTAATCTCATTACTTTTTTTATTATTAAAACAAACCCAACAAGGATGTACTATCAATATCTCCAGTTTTAAGCTGAGTAAACTACAACATAAAGGAGATTAATTTGACTAGTCACAAAGCTCCATAAAGCTTCTTGGTTGGAGGAGATAAACAAAAGATAATCTATTTTCTCAGTAACCTCATCACCCAACATTCTTCACTGGGGATGGAAAAAGAGCTGGGGCTATGAGAGCACTCATATACTTACAAATACTTACACTTCTACAAGCACTCTTTTTTGAGCAGTACATAAACTAAAATAAAATGATTCAGAGTGGCATGGCCCAAAGAATCCCACGTTTATAACACAGATATGTTCACACAAGGGCACAAGGATATACGTACACGTTTGTGATGTCTAATACTGAATACAACCTGATGTCCATCAATAGGGGACACGCTAAATACATTTCGATATTTCTACAGGGAATGCTGCACAGCCTTTTAAAAGAATGAGGTATGTTAGGGATGTCTGGGTGGCTCAGTTGGTTAATAAGTGCCTGCCTTCGGCTTAAGTCACGATCCCAGGGTCCCAGGATTGAGCCTTGCATTCCCGTCTGGTTCTCCCTCTGCCTGCTACTCCCCCAGCTTGTGCACGTGCTCTCTTTCTCTCTCTCTCTCTCTCTCTCCCTGACAAATAAATAAATAAAATCTTTTTTTAAAAAGTAAATAAAAGGGATTATATTTAAAAAAGAATGAGGTAGTTTAATACTTATGGATAGAGAAAAATATAGTTATTAAGTGGCAAAAGAAAGGTGGAGAACAGTATGTGTATCATGATCCCACTTGTGGGAGAGAAAGAGGAGGAGGATATACGTGCTTGAGTATGATCAGAAAGTTTCTTAAGAAGAAACAAGAAATTATCTATAGCGCTTTACTTCAGCAAAGAGGAGAACAGGAAAAAAGGTCAGTAGCTAGAGAAGAAAGAGATTTTTGTTGTTATATTTTTTTTACTGAATTTCATCTTACCAAAAATACATATTGCTGATTTTTACATGGCTTAATTAAAAATATAGTATTATTGAGCCTAGCCTCTTTTTATGTAGTGGTTCCTAACAAAAGACTGGTATGTAATGATCAGTGATGAGATAAGTTCCAAGTGATTTATTCCTTATACCTTTTTTAACCAAAAGAAGTTTATGAATGATTTATTATTTTTATAAATTAGTAAAATCAATATCCCTTTAATTAATCCATTAATGTGAAGGGGGGGAAAGGAAGGGGCCTTTAAGAGTCAAACAGAAGGGAAAAAAATTATCACCTAAAGATGGTTTTTATGGGGGCACCTGGGTGGCTCAGTGGGTTAAAGCCTCTGCCTTCGGCTCAGGTCATGATCCCAGGGTCCTGGAATCCAGCCCTGCATTATAGGGCTCTCTGCTCAGCGGGGAGCTTGCTTCCTCCTCTATCTTTCTGCCTGCCTCTCTGCCTACTTGTGATCTCTGTCTGTCAAATAAATAAAACCTTTTAAAAAAAAAAAAGATGTTTTTATGGTTTTTAGGAGGTTCTATCCCAGAAGAATGGAGGTCCAAAAAAAAAAAAAAAAAAGGTTCTCCCATCCAGCCTGAAGGTCCTTAGATATGTAAACAACCTTTTTGTAAAATAAGTAAACAACTTTATGTGGTCCCCAAATTGGGTTGGGAGTGTCCTAGAGAGTGGGCAAGAATTTACTTTCCATCCTTTTAAATATGTTTTTGTATATGTTTACTGTGCTGTGCACACTGCTATCCATAATTAAATATAATATATTTGGAATATACTTGCTCAAAAATGTTTTATTGATAGGGTGTATAAAAATGTTTGTGAACTACTGGATATGGTTAAACAAATGTAATGCAGTGAAGAGGAAAGCATTAGATGTTAACTCCATGGTCAAGGGATGAAAACTAAAAGCTGAGAAACGATCAGTGTATAATATTTGCAACTTTTTAGTTCTCTTCAACTTTTCCTATATCTATTCCATGACCAAATCCTGCCATTTTCAACCTAACATTTACTGGGTTTAACTATTCAGTCATTCTGACCATACAAATTTAATTATGTTTCTGGAAAGGCCTCCAAGACTCTCTGTACAGAGTATTCCACTGCCATCTTGCAAAGAACTTTAAGATCCTTTAAAAGCTCGGAAAGCTTCTAACAATCGCCGAAAGTGAAAGTACTTATGCAGTGACTTTAAATATCTCTGTCCCACACTTAAACTGTCCTTTCCCCATAGACCAACTGGAACTCTTTAAATAAGTCAGACAAATATATTCCTCATTTGTCAAGGGACTCACCCTCCCCTTCCCCCAACACAGCACTCTCGTTAAGCAGATAAATATCTTGCACACCACCAAATCAAGTTCTTTTTCCTCCAGAACTTTCTTCAGGGTTCCCTTTCCTCTAACTGCCTGCCCGCCTCTGATTCCTGGGATTTTAGTGCTGATGGCATCGCCAAGATCATTCCTCTCCCCGAATCTCACCAGCAATTCATTACCAGGATCGTTTGACAGGCACCCTTTTTGTGTTGTAGCTCCACTGTTTATCTGTGATCTCCGCCTTCAGGAGCTTTGATTCCTTTGGGTCCCGCCTCTCTTTCCCGACACGAAGTTTGTTTAGGGCCTGAACACAGGGGCCGGGCAGGTTCTCTCCGACGTCAGCTACTGCGTAACTAGGGCGGCCTAAGCAGGCCGCTCACGGAACGAAGCCGAGCGGACAGGACTGACCCGAGAGCCCCTCCGTCGCCCCCGGAGAAGAAACGTCCTGGGCCGGGGGTAGACCACGCATATGTGCCTCGAGGCCGCGCAGGGGTGCCTCGAGGCGGCGCAGGGAGACTCCGAAGCCCTTCGACGGGGCCAGTTTGCTTGTGAGCAACTAGAAGTAGGCCTGGTAGGTGAGGGGAGGCGTGTGTAGGGCCGGATCCCGGACTGAATCAGGAAGAGGAAGGGCAGGGAAGCGACCCGAGAGTGGCCGCTTCAGCAGCCCCTGCACAGGGGTGACCGTTAAAAAGACTCAAGGAAGGGAAGAGTTGGGAAGTATCCCTCACTCACCTGGAAGAGGCTGCGGCCGGAGGCACCAGCTGCCCCCTTCCAAATTTAAGCCACGTCAGCTCGGGAATCCCGACCGCGACACCTACCACCGCCGCGCCCCGTCAAGGGACTCAACCACTCGCAGTTGGGACGGAAGATGGGATTAAGACATGAACCAATCCCGGCTACCGGCGGAGCGTTACCAGGGAGACCAGGCACGCCTTGTTTGTAACTAACCCATCAACAATGACGGAAACCAATCAACGCCAGGAAATTCTCTGCTTCCTCAAAGAAAGAGCCAATGGTCTCTAAACAGTGGAGGAGGGGCGGAGTCAAACGTGAGCAAGTGTTCCGGAAGAAGATCTGCGGGAGAACCGGAAATGCAGGGAGGGCGGGCTTTCTGCGGTAGGTCAGGTGTTAAGCTGTGTAAAGGGGACGGGCTGCTCGCTCTAGTGCACTTGCATTGCTGGTGGTAACTCGCCAATATTACAGCTTGGGCTTTTGCGGAGCCCCGTACTGCGAATACCAGGTGTCATAGGATTGTTGAGTGAGCTTTGAGAAGGGAGTGGGGATATGGGTTTTGCTCTTAGAATCGTAAAATATCAAGAACCCCAGGGGCGCCTGGGTGGCTCAGTGGGTTAAAGCCTCTGCCTTCGGCTCAGGTCATGATCCCAGGGTCCTGGGATCGAGCCCCGTATCGGGCTCTCTGCTTGGCGGGGAGCCTACTTGTGATTTCTCTCTGTCAAATAAATAAATAAAATCTTTAAAAAAAAAAAAAAAGAACCCCAAAGTAGGTCGTCTAATGTGATTTTTTCATTTTACTGACAAAAAATAAGAACCGGAATAAAGTCACCCAAAGATAAATGGTGACTTGGAGATTAGAACTCGGACTAGAACCTGGCAGCTTCATGAAAGAGAATCTGAGATGTCTCTAAGGACACGAGTGGGAGAATAGGGAATACTACTAGAACAGTGCCTCCGAGGGAGTGACGTTTGAGCTGGGACTTAAGCAAAAGGTGAGATTTGAGGTCCAGGTCTGCAGTGGGAGTCAGTGAGAAGCTCCAGTAATTGTCACCGAAATCATGCATGCTCTCCTTAAGGCCTAAGGAAAGAGGGGAAAGCCAGCTCCCTTGACTTCAGGTACTCTTCACAATAAGACCATTAGTTTGAATTTATTGCTAGCCCACTATATGCATCCTCATGCTAATTTTTACATAACTCTTTGAGATTCAAACATCAGCTCACTAAGTCCTACCCTGACTACTCACCTTTCATAGCAGTCCCCTGCATGCACTATACCCTTTCTCTGCTTATTTTTTCCCTAAGCACTTTGCCATCTTTATTTCATTTATCTTTATTTTCCCTCTCCTCACTAAACTATTCCTTCCACAAGACAGGAATTTTTGTCTCTTGATCTCAACTGTATCTCCCTCCAGGTCCAAGAACAGTATGCAGTAGAGCACTCAGTATCTTTGGAATCCGTGAAGTAGGTATAATTGTCATCATCTTACACTGGACAAAATAAGGCTTGAAAAGATTAAGTAATTTGCATAAATTCACATAATGAGGGGCAGAGCCAGGATTTGAAGTTATCAAATGCCGAAGCTGCCATCCTTCATCAGTACATTATATTCTCTTATCCCTGATTGTACCCACCCAGGAAAGCCTGGATCAGTGCAACCATCAGTCTTCACGCCTATCCAAATTTGGAGTGCAGAATGCTGCAGGAGAAAATCTGACATAAGGGAGATGGTTACTTCTACACATTCAGTTTCCAATTTCACTCCATCCTCAGCACACCCCCAAATCTTTGGTGTGTTTTCAGCTTCCTCTCCCAATTCCCACAACAGTACTCAAACCTTTAACATCCTCTTCACATTCCCAGCAGATGTACTTAATTTTTCTCTCAGAGAAAATAGGAACCATACACAAACATTGTCTTTCTCCATAATTCCTTGTTTTCACATTCAGCCTCAGAACAGATCTTCCAGTTTTAACAGAATGAAATTTTCTTACGGGAGAAGAGGTTAGAAAATTGTCTGTCTAGTAAGTAGGTCTTCTTAAGGCCCTGCCTTTCATTCTTGGGTCAGCACAGAGTGGTCATTCAGTGAGAATTACAATGATCACTAGGCAAATGAAGGAATAATAATACTGGGTGGACGTTAAAGAGCTGAACTGAGGGCACTGAAAGACTGGAAGTTATTTAGAATGCAATTTAATGAAAGCAGTTTAGGCCTTGAGAAAGTGATCAAAATAATAAAAGATAACTAGGAGTTGACCCATCAGGTAAAAGAGAACAGAGCAGTGGAGGCAAATGTGCATGGACTATTTGAAGAACAACATGAGTAACATGAACAGGTAGACAAGGAGTAGGTCATGAAGTGGTGTGTGATATTTTATGGTGAAGGATTTGGGTATTATTCTGAACTCTAGAGCAGTTAGGGACTACAGAAATCACAGAAGCCTATCATCACTCAGTTACTTGTCCTTTACAGAGTGACCACTCCTCAATTAAGAGTTCAGTGATAACAATTTGGGGGACAGGAAATTTCACATCCTCTCTGATTTACTATTACCCAGTTCCCTCTTGGTCTTCTTTTTTCCAGTTTTTTTCCTCCTCATTCTCACCTTCCCTTATGCCAAATAAAAATTTATCCCAAAACCTTCAGGCAGCCTTATTTGTTAATGTATTCGTCGTACCTAAGGTAGTGTCTTCAACAGAGTATGTGTTCAATAAATAATTGTTAAATGAATAAATGTTTAAATTCATAAGAATCTGATGTATAAGTATGCCAATATATCTTAAAATATGAAAGATATAAAAAATTTCTTGAGAAATATAGGATAAATAAATGTATATACAAAAAATATAAAATTGGGATGCCTGGGTGGCTCAGTTGGTTAAGAGTCTGCCTTTGGCTCAGATCATGATCTCAGGGTACTGGGATCGAACCCCCCTCGCCCAATCAGGCTCCCTGCTTAGTGGGGAGTCTGTTTCTCCCTCGAGTGCACGCACGCACACTTTCTCTCTCTCTCTTTCTCTCTCACAAACACACATAAACAAATTTTTTTAGACAATCCTCTCTGGGGGACAATAATTTAAAAAACATATAAAATCACACAATTTTATCAATAGATGAAAAAATCTGACACAATTAAACAGCCGTTCATACCAAAAAACAAAAACAAACAAACAAAAAAAAACCTTCAGAAAACTAGGAATAGAAGGGAACTGCCTCAACCTGATAGAGAACATCTACAAAAAACTCACAGCTAATATCATTCTTACTGGTTTAAAAAAAAAAAAAAAAGGTTTTTTTCCCCCCTAAGATTGGGAACAAGGCAAGTACATCCTTTATCACCACTCCTATTTAACATTTTACAGGAATTTCTATCTAATGTAAGACAAGATATACAGATTGGGAAGAAGTAAAACTATCTTTGTTTGTAGAACATGATTATATATGTAGAAAAACCCCTAATAAACTAAGAAACAATAAAAAGCAAAAACAACAAAACCCTCACCTGGAACTAATAAGCACCTATAGTAAGGTTGCAGGACAAAAGGTTAATGTACAAAAATCGATTGCTTTTGCTAGCAATGAATAATTGGAATTTGAAATTAAAAACAATTTTATATTAGCCCTGAAAAAAAGACAGACTTATGCATAAATCCAACAAAACATGTACAGGCTTTATAAGAGAGAAACAAAACTGATGAAAGAAATAAAGCATCTAAATAGAAATATTTCATGTTCATGGATAAGAACAGTAAAATTAATCATAGATTCAACATGACCCAAACTGAAATTCCAGGAAGTTATTTTGTGAATATTAAAAAAGAAACTAATTCTAAAGTTTATATGGGAAGAAAAATCTGGAATAACAGAACACAGGATAAAGGAGAAGAAGGTGGAGGACAAAGTTGGGGGACTGGCACTAGCTGACTTCAAGACTTACTATAAATCTATAGTAATCAAGACAGTGTGGTAATGGAGAAAGAATAGATCAACAGAACGGGTAAGAGAAACCCAAAATAGACCCATGCAAATACAGCCAAGTGAGCTTTGATGGAGGAAAGGCAATTCAGTGAAGAAATGTCTTTTCAACAAATGGTACTGGAACAATTAGACACCCATATAAAAAATGAATATAGACACAGGCTTACACCTTTCACAAAAATTAACTCAAATGGACCACAGACCTAAATGTAAAATGCAAAGCTATAAGAATTTTAGAATATAGGAAAAAATCTAGATGACCTTGGATTTGGCAATGACTTTTTAGGTACAACACCAAAAGCATGGTCCATGGGAGGCTGTGTGTGTGTGTGTGTGTGTGTGTGTGTGTGTGTGTGTGTTGTGGGGGTGACCTGATAAGTTGGACTTGTTTAAAATGAAAATCTTCTGAAAGGCTCTGCCAAGAGAATGAAAAGACAAACCACAGACTGGGAGGAACACCTATCTGGTAAAGGACTAGTATCCAAAATATACAAATAACTAAGAAAATAATCCAATTAAAAAGTAAGCAAAACATCTAAACAGCCACTTCACCAAAGAAGATATATAGATGGAAAATAAGCCTATAAAAAGATGTTGAACATCATATGTCTCTAGGGAATTGCAAATTAAAATAATGATGAGATATCACCACATACTTATTAGACATGCAAAAATTTAGAACACTGACAACATCAAATGCTGGTGAGGATGTGGAGCAGCAGGAGCTCTCATTAACTGTTCATGGGAATGCAAAAATGGTACAGTCCTTTGGAAGACAATTTGGCAGTTTTCTTATAAAGCTAAACAAAGACTTACCATACTATCCAGTAAACATGCTCCTATGCATTTACTCATATTGGTGAAAACTTACATCTACATAAAAACCATTACATAAATGTTTATAGAATCTCTATTTATAATTTCCCAAACCTAGAAATAACCAAGATGTCCTTCAATAGGTGAGTGGATAAACTGTGGTATATCCATACAATGGAATATCATTCACTAATTTTTAAAAAATGAGCTATTAAGCCACAAAAAGACATGAAGAAACTTAAATGTGTATTTCTAAGTGAAAGAAGCCAGTCTAAAAAGGCTATATATTGTATGATCCAACAGTATGACAATCTTAAAAAGGTAAAATTAGAGATAGTAAAAAGATCAGTGGTTGGCCAGGGGTTTGGAGGGGCAGGAAGGAATTAATACGTGGAGCACAGGAGGATCTTTTTTTTTTAAGATTTTATTTATTTATTTGACAGAGACAGGTCACAAGTAGACAGAGAGGCAGGCAGAGAGAGAGAGAGAGAGAGAAAGAGGGAAGCAGGCTCCCTGCTGAACAGAGAGCCCGATGCGGGACTCGATCTCAGGACCCTGAGATTATGACCTGAGCCGAAGGCAGCAGCTTAACCCACTGAGCCACCCAGGTGCCCCCAAAGGAGGATTTTTTAAGGGAGTGAAACTATTCTGTATGCTACATCATGGTGGTTACATGACATTCCCATATCAAAATCGATAGAATTATGTAAGACAAAGAGTGAAATTTAATATCAACTATGAACTTTAGTTAATAATGTATTGATATTTGCTCATCAGTTGCAAAAAAGGTCCCACACTAACGTAAGATGTTAATAAAAAGAGAAACTGCTGGGTGATGGGAAGATGGGGGGTAAGTATATGAAACCATATATCTGTTTAATTTTTTCTATACACCTAAAATTACTAAAAATAAAGAAGCGTGTGTGTGTGTGTGTGTGTGTACACATATTTTCAAATTTGGCTTTAAAAAAAAGTAGAAAACCCTGACAGCCCATTACCATAGAGAAAATATTGAGAAGTTGTTAATTTTTTCTTGAACTAAGTATACTTTTTCAGCCCAGACAGTTTTACAGGGAAACGCTTTTGGAATTTTCAATGAATGGATACTTCCCATGCTAGATAATCTACACAGAGTATAGAAATGGGATGCTTCCTAGCTAATTTTTAAAAACTAGCATGATTCATATATATACAATGGAATATCACTCAATCATAAAAAAGATGTGATCTCACCATCCGTGACAACGTGAATGGACCTAGAGGGCATCATGTTAAGTGAAATAAGTCAGAGAAAGATAAATACCATATGAGTTCACTTGTATGTGGAATCTAAAAAACAAAAGAAATGAACAAACAAAAAGCAGAAACAGACCCACAAATACAGAGAAAAACTGATGGTTGCCAGAGGAGGACGGATGGAAGGAGGTGGGCAAAATGGAAGAAGGGGAGTAAGAGATACAGGCTTCCAGTTATGGAATGAATAATTCATGGAAATAAAAGATATAACATAGAGAATATAGTCAATGGCATTATAACAGTGTTGTATGCAACAGATGGTGGCCAGTAGTAAGTACAGCATGACATATAGAGTTGTTGAATCACTATGTTGTACACCTGAAACTAAAGTAACGTTCTGTGTCAACTATACTCCAAGTAAAAACAAGAACAAAAAAACAAACTAGCAAAATCCACTTAACTAAGGTTTTAAAAAGTCTTTGTTATTACTACTTTGTTATTACTACTTCTCTTTCTCCATATTTATTAGTATAAATAATAATAATAGTAATAAATAATAGTAGCTGAAGCTACTATTTACAAACACAAAAGTGCTAGAATACAGGCTATTTTCAAGGGAGCTTCCTGGGGTCTTTGAAGAAAAAGAGGGTCAAAGCCACAGTGGACCATCAAGTGCTGGTCCAAAAGAAAGGCCACTGGAACTAAGAGCCCAGTGAGAGCCACAGAGCCAGGACAGTCTTTCCAGAGGCCAACATGAGCCAGTGTTTAGAACATTTTCTGCAGTCTTTCCAAGATCTTCTAACTGAGGCTAATTAGCAAGAGAATGTGGCTGAGTACCAGCTGCAGCTGCTGAGGGCGGAGGCACCCAGCAGCCTCCATCAACAGCTGAAATGGCTCCTGATAGATGATGTATGAATCTATCATGAAGCTGGTCTCTCTGAGTTATATTTAAATGCAGCCATCAAATAAAATCCTCATTAATCAGGATTCCCTAGGGGAGAAGTAAAGTCTAAATTATGAGATTTGAATTTTGGATGAAAATATCTGCTTATACTTACCCTGCAGAGCACGGGGCAACTTTCCTCTACATTAGCAAAAATTGATTACATTCCCCTACATTAGCAAAAACCCCAGAAGGATCCAGAATATACTGAACACCCATACTGAAAACCCAAGAAAAGATAATTCCTCTGAATTTCTTGGCACTCTTGGATCATAAGTCATGGGTGTCTCCTCTGGGAAGTACAGGTATCCCTGCTCATGCTTCATTTTTTTTTAGTAGAACCTGCATGCCTGACGATTGCACCTGCAGCAGATGGGAACTGGTGTCCCACCTATGCTGAGGACAGAGGGATTGCTTCTCTGTGAAATATTTTGGATCTGTTCTGGTATCCCGAGGAGGCCAGTATGATATGACATAGATTTCAGACCATTTGTCTCTATATCTTTGTCAGTAGTCATTCTTTTTTTTTTTTTTAAGATTTTATTTACTTATTTGACAGAGAGAGATCACAAGCAGAGAGGCAGGCAGAGAGAGAGGGGGAAGCAGGCTCCCTGCTGAGCAGAGAGAACCCAATGTGGGGCTCGATCCCAGGACCCTGAGACCATGACCTGAGCCGAAGGCAGAGGCTTTAACCCACTGAGCCACCCAGGTGCCCCTGTCAGTAGTCATTCTTCACACAACTTCACACAAATTGATTCCTAGCAACAGATGCCAGAGATGGCTCTCTATAGGAGTCAGGACTTTTGTTCTAACTTTCCTCCTGGGAATGTTGGCACTCTTGACTAGGCACCAGACCCTGGGGAGAGCTGGCTTTAGGAAAACTGACACCAGATCTGATGACTTTTGTTTCATCATCTGTACTCCTTAAAACTTGGAATGTTCAGCAATGCTTAATATGTATTTTCTCATCCCAGTCAATCTTGCGTATCATCTATCTTTGAGGATGGAAGAGATTGAGATTTGGGACCTGTTCTATGTGTGGAGCTGCAGGTGCCTCCTTTCTCCTGCTGGATGAGCTCTGAGATGGGGAGCAAGGATGGAAGGTTGAGTCTTGGAAGGGTTAGAAGTATAGAATGCGCTGGTGTTCCTCGTTCTAGTCTTCTCAGAGACACCAGAGATGCCTGAGGGATGCAGAAGCTTGCCAGTTTCTTTTCCTACAAAGGTTAAGGTCCCAATGTCTATCTTTCAACTCTAGCTAAACATCTTCAACCAGTCCCAGTTTGCCTAAATGTGGGCAGGAATAAGCAAGAACCCTGCAGGAACCCTGGCACATGGAAGAGAAGAAGCAATAAAGAGACCGATCATCCTTACCCTGGAGATGGAAAGGTTGTCTCCCAGCCATAGTCTGGCTGGGAGCTGCTCTTTGGACAGCTGAGGAAGTAATCACTATTAAAACTTCCATTGTGCTGGCAGGATCTAGAGATATTAGAGCTATTTGACTCAAAGGCCTGATAGTCCAGGCTCCTGAAGAATTGATTGAGTATTTTAACTTTAAGAGTATTCCCCCACCAAATCAGCAGACTGGGTACTTCATGGAACATGTGGTGCCAGGCAGAAAAACTTGAAAGACATGGTAAGCAAAGGGTGGGGAGTGGCTCAACGTGGGCTTGTTCTCTCCAGGGTATGAATTCATGGTATTTTGTAGAGGAGGAGCAGCATTCATGCCACAAGAAGTCAGATACCATTTCTGTATGAATTGTTATTGAACATTTACAAATATTTGAGGAAGTCATATGGGGGGAAATGGTGACTTTTTTCTCCATCTAGAGCCAAGGCATGAGGAATCTGAAATCAGAGTGTGGAAAATTCCCAGGAGGTGTAACCACAAAGCTCTTATTCAACACTCACTCAACAAATATTTACTAAGTACAGACCATATGCCAGGCAGGAACGGATGTGGCTTATTTTTGATCTAGGATCTAGGAATACATTTCAGGTCCCTAAGCAAGCTTTGTGACGTGGACTTCTCCAGGTCATCAGTTTGAAGGATCTTATCATGTATTTTAGTAGATGTAGTAGGGCCCTCTTTTGGAGAACCCCCCAATGCTATAAAATTTCCTCAGGATACAGCTATACTTAATGAATTATGTTAACGCAAAGAGGTCACTGGAACTCGAGTTACATATCAAACTGACATCTCTGACATGTTTCCTAGGTACTTCCAAGGACTCTATCACTAAAACATCACCAAGATTAACGAAGTCACCCCACCGTTGCAGATATAACTAATACATGTGAAGCTTTTCATATACAGCAATATCATAAGAAGATTTATGGGCCTCCTAATTATCTCTAAATTGTCCTAGGTATATCCTACTCAATAAATCCCCCCTTGATTTTTTATCAGATTTCTTAACAATTCATAGATTTTATCCATTTACTACTTAACAGTACTAAGCACCCTGTTTAGGAATGTGCATTCAATCTGGAACCCAAATCAAATTATTAAGTTTTGTATAAACAGCAATTAACAGCTTCCCTTCTGATCCCTGAAAGAAATGTAGCCCTAGCCTCTGTCTTCTGCCTTATTTCTCTCAGCCCTCAAGATTACCAACCTTCTCATTCACTTTCCTTGCATACATTTTTTTTTAAATTTTATTTATTTATTTGACAGAGAGAGATCACAAGCAGGCAGAGAGGCAGGCAGAGAGAGAGGAGAAAGCAGGCTCCCTGCTGAGCAGAGAGCCCGATGCGGGGCTCAATCCCAGGACCCCAAGATCATGACCTGAGCCGAAGGCAGCGGCTTAACCCACTGAGCCACCCAGGTGCCCCTCCTTGCATACATTTTAATTAGGCCAATGGACAAGAGAAATACAGACTGATTAATATGAATGCAGGATTTGGCTGCATAATTTATAGATGCAGTAATAAGACATCTCACAGGACTCCCATGGGGACACAGGTGTTGAGTCTCTGTTCCCTGAGAGACTCTTTTCCATTAAGATATTGACTTCCTCTTTATGCCTGTGTAGTGCTGAGAGTTGCACATTCTAGAGAGAGCTTGCCCCAACTCTCTTCTATGTGTCGTGTGGGCATTCTATGAAACTAACGTACTCATTCTATATTTATTACTTTAATTTTAATTTAATTTTATTTTTATTAATCTTTCTATTCTGCTTATTGTTTATTCTTGAGACTGTATTACATGAACACCCAGAGCACTTAACTTGGATCTCCTAATGTGTGCTAAATAAATCTAGACTCAACAAATTGTTACTGAGTGCCTCCTTCATAATAAGTTCGTTGGATACTTGGTATTTTTATATTCCCTCTACCTAGAATACTGCATTTCTACTCCAACTGGTCAGTTCATTCTTCAGTTTACTTCAAGGGGCTTCTTCTGGTCATCTTGAAGACTAAGTTAGTGACTCTCAGGTTCACATCACTCCTTGCAAAATGATCATCCTCATACTTTAAATCATTTACTTGTTTAATGTTATCTCTACACAAGCTCCATTACCAGATACTGTATCTGTCTTTTGCATTTAGTACAGCCTCTTTTATATCATAAATGCTTAAAGGTATTCATTGAATAAACAGCTGCATCTTAGGGTTAGAAATCTGATGTAATAGACATTTAGCCAAATGCTGAGAACTCCATTATTTAACAATTACTAATTGAGCACTTCAAAGTGCATAATGCATAGTTGAGAGACTAAAAAAAATATACAAGGCATCATTCTATAAGCTCTCAAGAGGGTTTCCATAAAGTAGATGGGCCATTTTCATGCATAGTTGGCTTTTGAATGTCCTCGTTTTTAATGTCCGGCTTCCAAAAGGAGAAAAAGAGAAAATAAGAGGAGGGTAAAAAGGGGTGCCAACCCTTTAAGTCCACGGTAAGTCACTTCAACCAGAGGGGGAGTGACTTGCAACAATGGGAGTAAGTACAACAACAATGACCATTCTGTTTTTTGTCTGCACCTCAGCAGCAATCATTGACCAAAGCACAGATCACCAGTATTTGGAGGACAGGGTCCTTCTTGCTCACCCTGACTCGGACTAATTGTATGCAACTTGCTCCAGAAACGTGTAAAGCCACCTACCAGGGTGCCAGGGTGTCAGGGTGGGGAGCGTAAGTGGAGGGAAAGGCAGCTGCTGCTTGTACTTAGAGCTGAAATTGACTAAAATTTACTGCAATTTATCTTCCAAACCTCCTCCTAGAAGTTGGGAAACTTCCATAGACTCAGGAGTTCCAAAGTAGTTACATGACACATATTATGCCAGTGCAATTTTTGTCTAGGTGAGTGGACAGATTCCGGGTGCTTACTACTCCAACATCTTTGAATCTTCGCTATATAATTTATTCTTATGGTACAATTAGTTCATAAGATTCCTGAAAACTTAATAATCAGCTTCGGTAAAAACAAGTAAGAGAAGGCTCCAGCAAACTACTATTTATTTCTCCTGATGTTTACCATTATTAGAATCGAAACAAAATAAAAAAGAATTAAAAATTATTATTAAATATTATTAATATAAATGTCAATATCATTAAATAAAATATTAAAATACTTATTTAATGATGCATTTAAAAGTATAATAATTATACTTTTGTTAACATAAAATATTTTTATGAATATAAGTATGTTTTCCCAATGAAAGTTTTGAAGAAAAGAGGGGCTTTTTTACATTTTTGAAAGCTCTTTAAAATTTGGCTTAAGAAATTGGATTCTTATATCTGCTTCTGTATTAAATCTGTTGTGATATGCTGTTTTGTTCAAAGCATTTGAAGAAAATACAGCCTCAGGTCATTAGAAAATAGAGGAACATTTTAAATAGCCTTTCAGAAAATTGTGGATATTCTTCTTTCTACACCAAAACTCAACAAGTAGTAGTTTCTCAACCCTGGCTGCAAATTAGAATCACTTGAAGGGTTTTTAAAAAACGCTGATGGTTGGTACTCACCCTAGGGTAATTAAATTAGAGGTGGGCCAAAACAATTGAATTTTTAAAAGCAGCCTAGGTCAGCACTTCTTAAAATTTAATGTAAATATGAATTATCTAAGGATTTTATTCAAATGCAGATTTTAGGTGGGGGAGTCAATATGGCATTTGATCTTGGATGGAATGGTTGTTACTTTAAATTACTAAGTTTTGGAGTAGTTTGTGATATAGTAATGAAAGACACTGAAATTGATAGCTAGATATGGGATACTGCCATGAGAAAAATCTACAATACGTGGCACTAGCTTTGTGACCAGGCAGCAGTGATAGGCTGGAAAAATTGAAGGAGACTGGAAAACTGGCAACTTATATAGTAGAAAAATTATTTATTTATAAACCTATCACCTGCAAAAATTTGGTAGAGTGAAAATTTATCTGACAAACTTTTAAATTTAGATAAATGAATTCACCTAAATAAGACTTTCAGGAAAAAATATCCTACGAAGTTAGGATATAAGAAAATAATGAACTAAGGAAAGAATATGCCAGTTTATAAGCATAATTTAAAGGGAGTTTAGAGGGGCCAAGACAGGTTTAAAAAACATTTCTCATCTCCCACCTACCCTTTTGGTAAAAAATTCTCAAAGTCAAAACCTAGATGATTTATTTACATTTAATATATTATTGATATAGTTAGGTTTAAATCTATTACTTTGCTAGTTATTTAATTATTCTATTTTAACTGCCCTATCTTATAAGTTATACCTCTTCTTTTATTGTTCCTGTAGCTGCTTTAGGGTTTGCAGTGCATATACACAACTTATCATAGTCAACCTAAAAATAATATTATCTCTCTTCATGTATAATTTTAAAACCTTAACAATTATATTTCCTTCAACTTTTTTTGGCCTACTACTATCCCACAATTTACTTCCATGTAAGTTACAACACAAATACATGTTATCCCCGAGTTTTCGCGTCTGAGAGACCACCAAGAAGCTAATACCGATGTAATCACACGAGGGTTTATTTGACAGGCTTAAGCTTGGGCCCAAGTATACCCGACGCAGCGGAGTAGGGACTTGGACCCAAACCAGATTACAGTCAGAGTTTTTAAAGGCAGAGTAGGGGTGGACTCGGCGGTGGGTGAGGACAAAGGTGATATTCAGAAGGGCTATCAGGGTAAAGAAGACTGTCAGGATGTTGGAGGCCTGGTTATTATCAAGCCAAGGCCATTTTTCCCTCTAATGAGGCACTAACATGAAGACAGTTGGGGAGTTTCCTGGTGGAATGTCACATTCCTCCTATCAAGCGTCCTTGTTAGTGAGATTTAGCACTGGGACATTTGTAAACCCAGGGAGACTCCTGTCTTGCAGGATTGTGATTTCTACAAGTTAACTATTTTTTCACATATACTACTAAGGGGAGGGGAGTGGGTGGAGAGGGGGTACAAGGTGCCAGCTTTTGCTTTGTCAAGATGTCAGGGCTAGACTTGAGGTGGGTACAGCCTTGTTTTTCTTGGCCTCCGCATACACTGTTACTGGGGCGCCTGGGTTAGCTTTTGATCCTGGGGTCCATGGGATCAAGCCCCAGGTCAGGCTCCCTGCTCAGCCAGGAGGCTGCTTCTCCCTCTGCCCCTCCCCTCCCCACTCTTGCTATTTCTTTCAAATAAAATAAATAAAATCTTTAAAAAAATACATTGTTACTAACTTGACAATTTTACTTTGATTAAAAATAAAAACATTTTATATTTTACTTTTATTTTTACTATTTTCCTCTTTCTTTATTTCTTTGAGATCTAATTTCTATTTTATATCTTATTCCTTCTGTCTGAAGAACTTCCTTTAGCATTTCTTATAGTATAGGTCCAGTGCCAATGAATATAATCAGCTTTGTTTTTCTGGAAAAAAAAAAATCTTTACTTTGCCTTCAGTTTTTGAAAGATATTATTGATGTATATGGAATCCTCAGTTGATAATTTTTTCTTTCAGCATTCTAAAGATGTTATTCCATAGTATTCTGGCTTACATGGTTTCTGATAAGAAGTTTATTGAAAGTCTTAAATTTGTTCCTTGGCACATCATTTTTCTTTCTTCTGTATTTTTTTTTTCTGTTTTCATGATTTTCTCTTCATTTTTTATTTGAAGCAATGTGAGGTGTGTTTTAAAATTGTTATGTAATTTCCTGTTATTTATCTTGCTTGAGTTCTCTGGGATTGGATCTGTAGTTTCATTAATTTGAAAAAAAATCTTGGCCATTTTTACTTCAACTATTTCTGTCTTATTTCTTTCTTCTATTCCTGGTACTCTAGTTATCTATGTCATACTATTTGATATTGTTTCACATTTCTTGAAGGCTCTCTTC
This sequence comes from Lutra lutra, assembly GCF_902655055.1. NCBI lineage: Eukaryota > Metazoa > Chordata > Mammalia > Carnivora > Mustelidae > Lutra > Lutra lutra. The sequence continues at coordinate 124,125,848 of NC_062278.1, read as the reverse complement.
TCTTCCTTCCCCAACCCCTTCTTTATTCTTTTTCTTTTGTCTTCTTGTTTCTGTTTGGAAATTTACTATTGATCCATTGTCAAATTCCTCTATTTTTTGGTCAGTTCTGGTCTGCTAATGAACTTCTCAAAGGAATTCTTAACTGCTAATACTGCCCTTTTCTAGCATTTCCACTGATCTTTCTTTTTAAAATCAATTCTAACTCTGTGAATCTCCCCATCTATGCATATTGTCAACTTTTGAGTTGTATCTTTTAACATATTAACAGTAGTTTTTGAGGTCTTTCTGTGATTTCCAATGTTTAAGTCATCTCTGAATCTTTATCTCTTGAAAAAAGGTTATTTTCTACCCTAGATTTTTTTGTGTGCCCCAATTTTTGATTTAATGTCAGACATGTATAAAATAGAAGACTAAGGTAGATACTACTTATGCCTGGATAAGAGTACAACTCTTCTTAGATCAGACAGTAAGTGTGGGGATGATTTATAATGAGGAATTTGTTTACTCTTTGCTCCATGTTGTAGGGTGGAGCTTCTAAACCCTTGGAATTTCCTGAGTGATAGAAGCATTTTGTTTTCTGTTAGGCCACTAGACCACACATGAGTTTATGCTAAAGACTCAGAATAGGGGGCGAATCATGTCAGAAAGATCAACTATGTGATTAGAGGGTTGAGGCTTTGAGCCACTTATCAGCCTGACCTCCCAACCTTTTAGGAGGTGAGGGAGGGCTAGAGATGAAATTCAGTCACATGGTCAATGATTCAATCACCCTATTTAATGAAACCACAATAAAAACTCAGAACATTAGACTTCTGAGGAAGATGGTGGAGTAGGAGGACCCTAAACTTGCCTTGTCCCACAAATACAACTAAGTAATACTATTCATATTAATGTAAATAACCCAGAAAATAACCCAAAGACTTGCAGAACAAACTCCACAACTAAATATAGAGAAGAGGCCACATCAAAGTGGGTAGGAAGGGTGGAGTTATGGTGGAGAGCTATACCCAGTGCGTCCACCACAGGAGGAAGGGAACTATGGGTACACAGAAGGCAAGAAACAGACTACCACACCAAGGAGTCTGCACAAGGAAGAAAATCCTCATAGCATTTGGCTTTAAAAATTAGAAAGGCTGAATTTCTTGAGTTCTTACAACCAGTGAGACATAAAGCCTGGACCATTAAGAAATCAGCTCCCTTCTGGGAGAGCCCAGAGGGCGATAGGAAGCTGAGTCCCCACCTTTAAAACAGCCCATGGGGATATAGCATAGAAGCAGCCTTTGAAAAACACCCCGGGGCACATGGGAGAGATACTTATTGATCTCAGAGTTTACTGAGGAATTTAGCCAGGAACAAACCAGCTGGCAGGCACCATTTCCCTCACCCAACTACCCCACTAGTGTAACCACATGGTCACCTGCAGGAACCAGCATGGTTTTTTTTATCTTCAATATACCACAGACTCAAAATTATTTTTAATTGCTTTTTTAAAAATTGTTTTTGTTTAATTATTTAATTATTTTTAAAATTGCTGTTACCTTGTGTTTAGAGTGGGATCTGGGAAGCCTGAAGGTTTTTCAGTGTTCTGACTCCACACTCTACTTTTAGCTATCCCTGTATGCCTTTGCCACAGAGGTTTCTCTCCATGCTGGTGATAAACTGCCATTCTTATTACCAAATAATAAATGCTTATTATTTGGTGCTATGCTAGTTTTTGGGACGTGGGTATTGTATTGTCGTGATCTAGCCTAAATCTTAAGCAGATTTCTTCTTCCTGTGACTGAAGGTGGGGCTTTGTCAGGATTCCTATTCTCTACCCCATGCAGTCATTATCTGTGGTGGTCTTTGGCAGGCAAGTTTCCTCCCTAGCATTAGCAGACATCTGCTTTTTATTGTGTAGGATTTCTGGGACTATGATGATTTCTTGTCTCTCTTTCAGGAGAGGAATTTTGTTTCCATCCCTCCCATAGCATGTGTCTGTGGCTAGAGTGCTTCCTATTCCATCCCCAGAAACAGTTTTTATTTCTCTTTCTTCCTTAAACGCAGTGTAATTTTCTCTGGGCCTTGAGGTTAAGAGGGCTTACTGCCCTGCTCTAGGGGCCTAAGGCTTTTAAGGGTTTGGGAAAGCAGGCAGGACTTTGATCATGTCACCCAGTACCAGCCTATCACATTTGCCAGCACCTCAAAGGGTGTCTCTTCAGCTCTGCTACCCTGCTTAACTGATTTCTTATCCAGCTACCTTTGTCTCCTGTGCTCTACTAAAGATGAAATAGCTGAGACATCTGAGTGGTTCAGTTGGTTAAGCGGCTGCCTTTGTCTCAGGTCATGATCCCAGGGTCCTGGGATCAAGTCCCACATCGAGCTCCTTGCTCAGTGAGGAGACTGCTTTTTCTTCTTCCTCCGCCTGCTGCTCCCCTGCTTGTGCTCTGACAAATAAATAAATAAAATCTTAAAAAAAAAAAAGATTTAATTTCACAGATACTGAGTTCCATCTCAATTTACTTGGCTGTTTTGAGGCCTCAACTATGAGACAGGCTGAGGAAAAATTATTTTTGTAGATTATCTGGCATTTTTTTTTAACATGGGAACAACATTGTCACATAGCTTTCTACATTCTCAGTGAAACAAGAACTTCCATCTGATTATTAGAGATGAATTATAGACATTTCTTTCCCAACTATTAATAATAACTACATTAGGATACTAACTAGAATTTTACTAAACTTAATTTTGAAGGACTGGACATTATACTATTTGGTTTTCCCATCCAGAAATACTGGTACTTTCACTCATTTATAAAAAAAAGTACCCTCCAGGTTCCTTACGGTATTGAGTCCATAATTTGTTAATTGTATTTAACTTAAAATCCACATTGTTACAAACACAAATAAAAGTAGCTTCTGAAAAAAAAAAAAAAGCAGCAACTTTTAGGATTAAAACACAATTAAAGATGGAGCACCTGGGTGGCTCACTTGGTTAAGCATCTGCCTTTGGCTCGGGTCATGATCCCACGGTCCTGGGATTGAGTCCAGAATTGGGCTCCCTGCTCATTAGGAAGCCTATTTCTTCCTCTCCCACTTCTCCTGCTTGTGTTCCCTCTCTTGCTCTCTCTCTGTCAAATAAATAAATAAAATCTTAAAAAAAAATTAAAGATAAATAGGAAAAATCAGAAAGTACTAGGTTGGAACCAAATAAGTATATAGGTACCTAGGATCATAACAGAAGTTAAGCATTATATTTAGCTTTGAGATTTATAGGAGATAAAACAAAGGGAACCAATGAGTTATATAATTCTCACAGTTAACATAATTTTATCTGAAGGATTTTTTTCTTGTGCTGAATCCTAGGTTTTTTTTAAAAAAATGTAGTTCTTTTATAAATAAGAAGATATATAACGAGTTCAACCACTGTTTTATGGGAAATAGTGAAATACCCTTCAAATGACCATTTCCTTCTCTCCCCTTAATAAAGGCCCAGAGAACCCTTCTTATATTAGTAGAACAATATGAATTCCAGTAACAAATATGAGAAGTTGAAGTAATCCTGACAAGTTTTTGAGAATAATTATTGAAAATATTTATTTAGAAAACAACTTTAGTAGGAAAACAGCAAAAACAAAACAAATACCACATTTCATATAAGCAACAGAATGCCACGCTAAGGTTAGTTCCACAATAAAAGCCACACTAATTTGTATGTGTGGCCAGGAATGGTCATGTAGAAAAAGGAAAAGAGAACTGAAATAGTGGTAGAAGACAACTTTTTGCTTACTGCCCACAAATCTTATTTGGAGAGGAATTTCTGGAAAACCATGAGTTAGGATAGTTCTAGTCTACTAGTATGCCAGAGGCAGAACCAATATACTCTCCTGTGATAAAGGATTTGTGTCATTTCTCTGGGTAGCTCCCTAAGTGGGTTTGGTTCCACCAATGAATAAAGTTCCTAATTCTATACTAAACTCATCCTTTGGGACATCAATCTCATCTCCTGCTTCTTCCCCAAGCTTTTTCCACCAAGGTGCTTGTATATGTTTCAGGGTGGTGAGATGGGCCTGCTTGGCCTTGGCTGCCACAGGCCTGGATCTACTGAGGAAGAGCTCAGGTTCTTTCCCTTCTGCCTCCTTCAGACTTGGTGCCTCTGTAGTGAACACAAAATAAAAAGGTGAGTAGAAGAGCTCTGTACCATACATGTAGGAAACTACAGAATTGGAACTCTGCTATAGTAGTCAGGGACAGGGTTTCAACTCTGAATCTATTATCATTGCTAGCTATAGATAGCATATGACTATTCACAAGTTGTAGGTGTGGCTGGCAGCAACTGTCCACCCCCCATAATGTGCTTAAAATAAAAAAAAGATGTGGTTTTTTTTTTCAGATAATTTAAAGAACATGAATTTTTAACATATAGCAGAACCCCACTGCGTATATGGGAAGCTCAGTTACAGCCACCTATCTATTGAAAAATACAAAACTTAAAACTACCATTATTTAGTACCATTACTAAATAGAGGACTCTGGCCTTCTCAACTCCATATATACTAAAAGTGTTTCACAGGTGGACTGAAGCACTGTGGCTTCATGGATGAGATCTCTCCCTAAATGTAACTGTGGTTGTGAGGAGTAGATTAACTTTTGCGAAAGCACTTCAGTAAAAATTATAAAGTGGCACAGTAACTACTGTCATCATCTACTTCTAAAATATGATCAAAAGCTTTTAAGATACACAACAGAATCTGGCTAGTAGGGCTCAGCATCTTTACTGTTGTCTGCGTTGATACCTATGAAGGACAGCAAGGCTGGGAGAAGCAGTCAAAAGGTTATGGGATCTGCGTTATTGAAAAGATCATGTATTGGATGTTCTGGATCAAGAAATTTCTGAAGACAAGAGATAGGCTAGTAAACCATTAAATGGTATTTTCCTTCTGAAGATTTTGGATGTCACAAAATCTTCCACAGGTGGTTCATTTTAGGAAACAAAAATGGAATGGGCACATACTCATTAACTGTTCAATGTTGGTGCTGATCTGAGCCATCAGAGCCTCCCTGTGCTGCTGGGCTCTCTCTTCTAGGGCCCTGCCCATAAGGTAGTGTTGCAGTTGTTCTTGAGCTTGGGAATGGAGCTCTCTGCTGGTCACATCTGACATCTGAGAGCTCTGGGAACAAAGACAAAAAAATTACCACAGAGCACACAAACACATATCTATTTTGCCCAACTATTTAGTTAAGATCCAAGAATGCTTAGCTGTCTCTCATCCTATCCGTTGAATCTCACAATTGATTTCTACCTTGTACTCTTGTGCAAGCATTAAATAGCCTTTTAAAAGTAGCTTTACATGAAAATTCAGGGAGTAGTTTCTTCCCGTATGATCCTACACCTCACTTCCTCACACTGGAATTCTGGGAGAAGAGTTAAGACTGAGAGATCACAGTGAAAGCTACGAATGGTTCAGTAAAGATACTGGCCTGGAACAGGAGTAACAAGGCCAATCTCTTGTTTCAGAACCCACTTGACAGGCTATGTTACTTTTTATCTCACCCCCACTCCTAAACTTATTTAAACCATAATGTTATGATTGCTTCTAGTTTCAGAGAACAAGGGAGAGAATAGCCAAAGGACCATATTTCTTTGGCCACACAGCTACTTTAAAGGGAAATTAACTAGTTTAGACAAAAATAAGAAAATTTTAACTCTGAAACTGATAAAGCTTCTGACATCACAGCTTCTCAAATATTCCATGGCTCTGGTCTGGGACGGAGTCCCATTCCAGTTAACATCTTACTTTTCAGCCACAGAATCTTAAACAGCAGCACCTGAGTATGACTAAAGCAGTACTTCTTTTTTAAACAGGAGAATGCATCAAAATCCTAAATAATGCATTTTAAAAAGAGAGAGCTCAAAGACCTAAATGTAGAAGATAAAACTATAAAACTCTTAGAAGAAAAGATAAGAGAAAAGCTTCATGACATTAGGTTTGGCCATTTCTTGAATATGACACTGAAGGCACAGATACAACAAAAGGAAAACAGACAAATTGAACTTCATTCAAAATTTAAAAAATTCTGTGCATCAAAGGATACTGTGAAAAAAAAAAAAAGGATACTGTGAACAGAGTAAAAGGATAACACACAATGGGAAAAAATCTTCGCAAATCCCATATCTGAAAAAGATTAATATCCAGAATATATAGATAACTCCTAAAACTCAGTAATCAAAAAACCCAAACAACCTGATTAAAAAAAAAAAAAAAAGGAACTTTAATGGACATTTCTCCGAAGAAGGTACTATATGTAAACTAAGTTGAATGTAAATTAAAAAAGAAGATATTCAAAAGGCTAATAAAAGATGCTCAAAATCACTAATCATTAGGGAAATACAAATCCATTCACAATGATATAACACTACACACCCCTTAGGATGTGAAAATAACAAAAGGCGAGGAGGTGGAGAAATTGGAACCCCTGTGCACTGCTTGTGGGAAAGTAAAGTGGTTCAGTGCTTTGGAAAATAGTATGGAGGCTCCTCAAAAAACCAGAAATAGAATTACTATATGATTTAGTAATTCCGCTTCTTGGTATATGGCCCCCAAAATTTGAACAGTGACATGAATAGATATTTGTATATCCATATTCAAGGCAACATTATTCACAACAACCAAAAGGTGGAAGCAACCCAAGTGTCCCATCAATAGATGAATGGATAAACAAAATGGTGTATATACTTACAATGGAATTATCCAACCTTAAAAAATTCTAACTTATGATGTGGATGAACCTTGAGGACATCAGACTAAATGAAATAAGTCAGTCACAAAAGGATAAATAATGTCTGATTTCACTCATATGAGATACTCAGCATAGTCTACTTTATAAATACAGAAAAGAGAATAGCGGTTTCCTAGAGTTGGTGGGCAGGAAGAATGGGAAATTAGTGGTTAATGGGTATGAATTTCAGTTTTGCAAAGTGAAAAACGTTTTGAAGATGAATGACGGTGATGGTTGCACATCAATGTAAATTAATTAAATTCCAGTGAACTACACACTTAAAATGATTAAAATAGTAATTTTTATGCTTTATATATTTTACAATTAAAATAAATAAATTCAAAGAACAGAACATGAGGCCACACCAAACTTACTGATTCAGAATTTCTTGATGTACGTGTGTGTGGCCTGAGTAAGTTATTTTTATAAAAGGGATTAGATTTATAACTCTAACATTTCTAAAGCAATACCATCTTCTCTATAGACCTTAGAAACCAATGATCCATTTGCTGGGAAAAAGGCCTTTCCCCCCCACATTTAGGTTAAATAAAATTTTTTTTTTTTAACATATAGCTTTATTGAGGTAAAACTGAAACAGAATAAACTATAATTATCAAAACTGTACAACTTGATAAACTTTGACCTATGTAAACATTTGTGCAATTACCACAATCAGGATAATGAACATCTACCACCACCAGAAGTCTCACTGCCCTTTTATAATCCTTCAGTCCTCATTCTCCCATCTCCAAGCAACCACTGACTTTCTGTTACTCTATAGATTAGTTTACATTCTTATAGTTCATATAAATTGAATAATACAAGTATATATTGCCTGGTTTCTTTCATGTAGCGTAACTACCTTGAGATTCATCTATGTTGCTGTGTGTATCAATGATTCATTCCTTTATATTTTGGGTTAGTATTCCATTGCATGGATATACCACAACTTGTTTATCTATCTTTTGATGGATGCTTGGGTTATTTCTAGTTTTTGGCTATGAGCATTCATGTACAAATGCTTAGATGGACATGTATTTCTTTTCCTCATGGATAAATACTTAAGAGTGGGATAGCTGAATCACATGACAGATATATGCTTAACTTTTTAAGAAGCTGCCAAACTGTTTCCAAAGGGGTTGCACTATTTTACATTCCCATCAGCAGTATATGAGAGAGCTACAGTTCCTCCACACACTTGCCAACCTTTGATATGGCCAACTTTTTAGACATCTTAACAGCTGGAGAAGGTTTTTACTGTGGTTTAAGTTTTTATTTCCTTTATTGACCAATGATGTATCTTTTCATGAATTTGCCACATCTTTTGGTGAAGCATATGTTCAAATCTTTTACTCATTAAAAAAATTGCTTTGCTTTATTTTCTTATTGCTGAGTTTTGAGAATTTGTTCTATATTCTGGATTCTAGTCCTTTACCAGATACATGCTTGGCAAATATATTTTCCCCAATATTTTTTTTAATTGTATTACAGTGTCTTTTGAAGTTTAAAATTTTGATGAAATCCAATTTATCAATTTTTCATTTATAGATTATGCTATTGTTATATTTAATTTCTGCCCAAAGGCCATGATGTTCCTCTAATGTTTTCTTCTAACATTTATAGATTATGCTATTGCTGTATTTTATTTCTGCCTAATCAAAGGTCATGATGTTTCTCTAATGTTTTCTTCTAAAAGTTTTATATAGTTTTAGATTTTCCATTGAAGTCTATGATCCATTTTAAGTTTTATATATAATGCAATATGGAGATCCCAGTTCATTTTTTTTTTAACATATTCTTCACATCAATACCACTGTTTTGCCTACTACAGCTGAATAGCTAATGAAATCAGGTAGCGGTAGCCTTCAATTTTGTTCTTTTTTGTAATCATTTTACCTTTTCTAGGTCCTTTGCATTTCCATACAAATTTTATACTCTGTGTCAATTTCTACTAAAAACAAACAAACAAACAAACAAACAAAAAAACCTTGCTGGGTATTTACCCCAAAGATATAAATGTAGTAATCCAATTTTTATAGCGGCAATGTCCACAATAGCCAAACTATGGAAAGAACCCAGATGTCCATCAACAGATGAATGGATAAAGAAGATGTGGTATATATACATACAACTGAATATTATGCAGCCATCAAAAAATGAAACCTTGCCATTTGCAATGACATAGATGGAACAGAGGGTATTATGCTAAGCAAAATAAATCAATCAGAGAAAGACAATTATCATGTGATCTCACTGATATGTGGAATTTGAGAAACAAGGCAGAGGATCATAAGGGAAAAGAGAAAAAGATGAAATAAGACAAAACCAGAGAGGAAGACAAAGCATAAGAGACTCTTAATCTCAGGAAATGAACTGAGGGTTGCTGGAGTGGTGGAGGGGTGGGGTGGCTGGGTGATGGACACTGGGGAGGATATGTGTTGTAGTGACTGCTGTGTGTTGTGTAAGAGCGATGAACCACAGACCTGTACCCCTGAAACAAGTAATACATTATATGTTAATAAAAATAAAAAAAGACAGAAAGAAAAAAAAAAAACCTGCTGGGATTTTGGGATTTTGATTGTACTGGATGATATCTTGTCTTGTTCCCGATTTTAGGAAAGAAGCATCCAGTCTTTCATCATTGTCAGCTGTAGATATTTTTTTGACATGGAGGAAGTTTCCTTCTATTTCTACTTTGCTGAGATTTATTTGCATGTATTTATATGATATTGTTTTTCTTAGTCTGTTGATATGGTGAATTACATTAATTGATTTTCAAAGGTTAAAATAGTTCTGTATCCCTGAGATAAAACCATGATGTATTAACTTTTTAATATATTATTAATTCAACTTACTATAATTTTGTTTAAAATTCTTTCATCTATGTATGAAAAATATTATTCTGAAATTCTTTGCTTGTCATGTTTCTGGTTATGGTGTCAGAGTAATGCTGGTCTTATAAAATGAGCTGAGAAGTATTTCCTCTCCTTCAATTTGATAGATTATATATAAAATTGGCATTATTTCCTCCTTAAATTCACCACAGAAGCGATCTAGTCCTGGAGTTTTTCCTGAGGAGAGGTTTTTAACAATTTGTTACCTTTGTAGATACGGGGCTATTCATTTTATCTCTTTCTTCTTGGGTAAGCTTAGGTAATTCTATCTTGAAAGGAATTTATTTCATGAGACGTATCAAGTTTATTGGCATATAAAGTTATTATAATATTCCCTTATTATCCTTGAACATCTGTAGTGTCTACAAGGAAGTCACCATTCTTATCCCTGACAGTGGTAATTTGTATCTCTTCTTTTTCCTGATTAGTCTGGCTACAGGTTTATCAATTTTATTGATCCTCTCAAATAGCTAAGTTTTACTAATTTTTTCTATTGTCTTTATTTCCTATTTTGTTAATTTTACTCTAATCTTTATTATTTCCTTTCTTCTATTTACTCTGGGTTTAACTTGTTCTTTTACTAATTACTTATCACCTGAGGTCTTTGATTTGAGCCTTCTTTTAATATAGATGTTCAGCAACATAAATTTCCCTCCCAATACTGCTTTAGGGAAATCCACAAGTTCTGAAATGTGCTTCTATTCAGTTTGAAATACTTTTAAATTTCTCCTTTTATTTCTTCTTTGATCCTTTAGTTATTTAGAAGTATGTTATTTAGTTTCCAAATATTTGGGGATGATTAATTTCTGTAATTAATTTTAAACTTAATTTCATTATGGTCAGAGAACTTATTTGTACGATTTCAGTCTTTTTTTAGTTTATTGACTTGTCTTATAGCACTGAACATGGTCTACCTTGATAAATATTATGTGTGCACATGAGAAAAATGCTTATTTTGTTGTCATTCCAAGGAGTATTCTAAAAATGTCAGTCTGGTCAAGGTGTTTAATAGTGTCGTTCAAGTCTACTATATTCTTGTTGCCTTTCTGCCTACTTATTGCATAAGCTGTTGAGAGATGGGTATTGGAATCTCCAACTATAACTGTGTTTTCTCTTTCATCATAATTCTATCAATTGTTGCTTCATGTATTTCATTGTGACAAAATATATATACAATTTGTCATGTTAACCATTCTTAAGTGTATGGTTCAGTGACATTAAATACATTCACATTGTTGTGCAACCATTACTATGATCATCTCCAAAAATTTTTCATCTTTCTAAACTGAAGTTCCATACCATTTAAACACTAACTCCCCATTCTCCCACCCCAAGCTCCTGAAAACCACCATTCTGTTTTCAGTCTCTATTCTAGGTACCTCATCTAAGTAGAATAATACAATATTTGTTCTTTTGTGTCTGGTTTATTTCCCTTAGCATAATGCCTTCGAGGTTCATCCATGTTGTCTTCATGTATTTTAAAGTTCTGTTATTAGGTGCATAAACATTTACGATTCTTATGTCCTTTTGATTGAACCCTTTATTGTTTATCAGAAATTGTTTTCTCTACTTCTGGTAACAGTCTGCTAATAGTAGTCTGACATCTACTTTGATATTAAAATAGTCATTCCAGAATTCTTTTCACTTATGTTTGTACATTTTGTTCTACACTTTATATTTCTTCATATTTAAAGTGTGCTTCTTGTAGTCAACATATAATCAAGTCTTAACTTTTTTATTTAATCTGACAATCTCTGCTTTTTAATTGGGGGTATTCAGACCACTTACATTTATTATAATTATTGATAATGGTCCATCAATGGTCATATTTGTTTTTCATTTTCCCCATCACTTGCCTTAGATTTCCTCTTTTCTGCCTTCTCTTTGATTAATCAATTATATTTTATTATTCAATTTCATCTCATTTATAGGTTCATTGTCTGTACCTTTTTTGTTTTTTAATTATATTGGTAGCTTTAGGATTCATAGTACACATCTTTAACTTATCACTCTATTTTCAAGTAATATCATCTCACTTCATATATAGAAAAAAATGTTTCTATAGTATACATCTAATTTCTCTCCCTCTGGCTTTTATACTATTGTAGCTAAGTTATTATTGTAGCTATATATGTTACAAACACCATTAAACATTGCTATTATTTTTGTTTCCAACAACAACCAAACTAAAATCAACTATTTTTAAAAATGAAGTTTAACTGAGATACAGCCACACATATTTGTTTACATATTCTCTAACTCTTTAAGCTACAACTACAGAGATAAGTGATTGCAATAAAGGTTATAACATCTACAAAACTGGAAATATTTACTCTCTATATGCATTACAGAACACTTGATGATATTTTGGTTTAAAGAATCAGTTATATTTTATAAAGATTTAAATGATGAGGAAAAAGCCATATATTTACCCATGTTGTTACCATATCTAGTGTTCTTAATTTGGGACATCCTGTGGCATCATTTTACTAGTATCATTTTTGAGAAAAATCTTAAATCCTTTAATAAGTTAAAGGATATAATATTTCTGGTAGTTTGAATATGCTGGTGACAGAGTAGTTCATCATTTGTTGTCCAAAAAAGTTATTTTGTCTTTGTTGTAAAATAATTTTTCAAGGTAAAGCACTCTGCATTGATAGATTTTTTTCCTTTCAAAATTTTAAAGATGTCTTCATACCTGCACTGTTCCTCTTGAGAAATTTATCATTTCTATCTCTGTCTTTACATAATGTTTTTGTTTTTCTATTTTTAATATTTTTACTTTATTACTAATTTGAGGACTCTGATTATCATATGCCTTGGCACAGGGTTTTTTTTCATGTGCCTATGCCTTCATTGGACTTGGGGGTAAATTTATAGTTTGGAAAGTTTTGGGGCATTATTTTTTCTCCCCATCTTCTTCAGAAACTCCAATTATTCATTTATTTGGCCACTTGAAGTCTCATAGATCACAAATGTTCTTTTCAATTAAAAAATTTTTTTCTCTTTGTGTCTCATTTTATATCATATATACTATTATACCTTTGACTGTATTAATATTTTATTCATCAATATCTAATCTGCTACTAATGATCTAGTGCATTTTTCATATCAAACACTGAAATTTTTATCTCTGGAAGTTTGATTTGGGTATTTTTGATTTGGGTATTTGATTTGATTTGATATTTTGATTTGGGTATTTTTTATATCTTCCACATCCCTACTTAAAACTTGAATATATAAACAATGTTCTTCTCTGTAATTCTAACATTTGTGTAGTCTCCAGATTGGTTTAAGTATCTTCCTCATCATGGATCATGTCTTCCTGCCTCTATATATGCCTGTTAGTCTTTAATTAGCTGCAAGACACAGTAACTTTTACCTTGCTGAGTCTTTTTCTGGGATGTGGTTAAATTACATAATTTTTAAAAATCTTTTTGGCTCTTACTTTTATGATTTGTTTAAGCAGAATGCATCAGTCCACACTATTGACTTTCTACTACTAAGGCAAGACCTTCCTAAGTACTCTTCTGATGCCCTGTGAATTAAGTTTTTCCAGACTATGTGATGGGAGCATATGCTATTCTTGGACCTGTGTTGAACACCAGGCATTGTTCCCTCTTATCTTTGAAGATGACTGTTCCCTTGGTCTTAGATAGTTTTCTTATACACGTGCTAATCAGACTCCTGAAATATATTCAAGGGGAATATTCTGCAGATATCTGGGGTGCTCTTTGCAGATCTTTTCACTCTGTACTCTGTTCTATGAAATCTAGCTGCCTTGTTCTCAGATTCTGAGTTCTATATCCTCAGCACGGGGATCCCAAAGGCCTCTTTGCCTTCCCTCCTTCTTGTGCTGTGACCTAGAAACTCTCTCAGGGCAGTAAGTGAGGGCCATCATAGGGAACACTGCTCCCTCTCAAGAACTATTAACCTTCTTTGTTTGATGTCCATGGTCTTAAAAGTTGTTGTTTCATGTATTTTATCTCTTTTGTTTCCCAGTTGTTTCAGGCAGAAAGTAAATCCAGCCCCTTTTACTCCATCTTCCCTCTCAGGAATTACTAACTTTCATCATCTGATTTCCATGGTCTTAAAAACCATTGTTTCATGTATTTTATCTTTTTTTCCCCCAGTTGTTTCAGGCAGGAAGTAAAATTCAGTGTCTGTTACTCCATCTTGGCTAGAAGTAGAAGTCAGAACTTCTTTCTAGTCTATCTCTATATGGTAACCACAGAGGGCCTGACTTAAAAGGGCAGGCTTGTCATCTTTTTCTTCACAGGCTTACATTAGTTTGTGGGTTTTTAAATTCAGATTAGCAGGAGGGAAACATAGAAGGCCTTATTCAGGCCTCTTCAATTAGATCTTATTGTTCAATTCTGCTCTGTGTTCCAGTGCTTATCTATTAGACACATGTTCAGCTATATATAAGGTTTTTTCCTGGGTTTTGGGGGGTTGTTTGTTTGCATAAAGCTCTCTAGTTTTGGGAGCTCTGCAAGGATGAAACAGTGATTTATAGGACTACCTAACATTACTCTCAAACTCCAACATTAGTCACCCAGAACCTTCAGATTTTGGAGACAGAGTCAGAAAGTGTATATGTGGGGAGGCGGGGCCAGGGAGGAGGCAGAGAGAGAACCCAGAGACAAACAGTAGAAGTACAAGAAAATGGATGTGAAAAGTACCAAATGGCACTTTTATGAGTGGTTAGTTCAAATGAGGGCAGTAAGAATTCTGAATGGCTAAAATGTATAAACTCCCAACTTTACCCATAAAATTATTGAGGTGTGGAAGTGTGGAAAAAGCATCAAGAGAAAAGTGGAGATAACTGGAAGAAATACAGGTTATTAAAATTAATGACAGGGTTGTGAGTTACACTAAAAGCAGAAAGGAAAATGATTTTCAAAGACATTTAGGAGCATAAGATAAAAAACTCAGAAGGGAGGAGTGCCTGAGTGGTACAGTCAGTTATGCATACAACTCTTGATTTTGGCTCAGGTCATGATCTCAGGGTTGTGAGATCAAGCCCACGTAGGGCTCTGCACTCAGCAAGGAATCTGCTTTTCTCCCTCCCCCTCTGCCCATACCCCAATACTCTGCGTGTACTCTATTAAACAGGTGAATAAATCCTAAAAAAAAAAAAAAAAAAAAAAAAAAAGAACTCAGAAGGGAGAAGCAAATAATACCTGATCTGTAGTACTGCGATCATAGAAAGTAAAAGATACGGACATTTCTATTGGGAGAAAGGTGTTAGCAGTATTACAGTGATAAAATCATAAGAGGCAAATAGTCAAATGTTTTATAATATTAGCTACTGGGATTTCACTAATGGTTTCATTAATAGCAGATGTCAATTCCCACATATACATTTCATGTGTTTGGGTATACACATTAACAATGAATATTTACTGATTGGAAGCTATATATACTTTTTATGGAAGCTTCAAAACAGTCAATAGTTTTACATACTATTGGAAAAAAGCAATGACCATGTCTTGCTGATACACTGTAGGAAATAACCGATTTGAAGCATTCTCCTTCCCTACTGACTATACTATGGCCCATAAAATTATAAAAGATTCCAAATCTCTTAACTCTATGGTAAAGCCACTGTATTACTTTATATCAACAGAAACACACAAACACATGAATATCGTGCACTGGAAAAATAACACTGATATCATGGCACAGAAGCCTACATACCGGATGTCTTCTGAGATAGTCATCCACTTTTTGCTTCAGTTCAACTCTGCGTACATCAGTGAGATCTTGAAGTCCTTGCCAGGGAGCAAACAGCTTCTTTTTCTTACGACACTTCTCTAGGAATTTAAGAGTCTGGGGCAAAAATAAGTTTTGTGATTTTTCATTCCTGGTTAACAGAGCTATTTTCTTCTACAACATATGGTAGCAACAACAATATAACAGTTGTTAACTCTGAGTGTGCATAGGGAGAAGGACGGGACTGTGACAGGAGTGAAGGAGGACAATGACTTTTTAATGATATTCCTTTGTAGTGTTTTAATATTTTACAAGGATATATTCATGTATTGTTTGTATGGAAAGCAAAAAAGAGGAAAAAAATAGGAAATGAGTTCTTCTCTCAATTCTAGTTCCTTATAAACTGTATGATTTGGAGCATAGTACAGTAAGCAATAAAGAGAAAAAAAATGGAAATAAGTTCTTGTCTCAATATTCGTCTCTTATAAACTGTGTATGATTTTGGGTGAGTCACTTGATCTCCACAGGATGGATTCCTATGTCTAGAGAAAACACAGACCGCAATTCTACTTAGATTAGAAAAATGTGAGGATCCAAGGGACAGTATGTAAGAAAAAGCTTAGTAAATGAGAAGATATTATAAAATTGAAAAGTATGGGCAACAGATGAATGTAGTTTCTGATAGTTCTTCCTCATGTCTTTCAGAAAGAACTCCTAATAAAAGAAGTCTTGAAACAGGCAAGATTTGGAGAAAATTTGAAATTATTCTGCCAATTGTTTTTCACTCTTCTCCCTTCCTTATAATTTTTATTTTCATCAAAGTCATATTTCACATCACTTTAAGGAAGAGGTTGGAAAATTATGGTCCACAACCAAATTCAACCTGCTGCCTATTTTTATATGGCTTGAGTGTTAAGAATGATTTTTTACTTTTATATGGTTAAAAAGTTCAAAAAGGAAATGAATATACTGTGACATGTGAAAATTATATAAAATTCAAAATTCAGTGTCTACAAATAACATATTATTAACGTTTCACACTTGTGTATTGCCTAGTTTCCTTTGTGCGACAACCACAGTGCTGAAGAGTTTCAATAGACTACATGGCTCACAAAGTGTAAAATATTTTACTATACAGCACTTTCCAGAAAAAAATTCATTGATGTAATTCTATTGTTTAAAGTGTCAGTTTTTTGGGGCCCCTGGGTGGCTCAGTCGGTTGAGCGGCTGCCTTCGACTCAGGTCATAATTCCAGAGTCCTGGGATCGAGTCCCACATCGGGCTCCCTGTTCAGCGGGAAGCCTGCTTCTCCCTCTCCCACTCTCCCTGCTTGTGTTCCCTCTCTCACTGTCTCTCTCTCTCTGTCAAATAAATATGTAAAATCTTAAAATTTAAAATAAAATAAAGTGTCAGTTTTTTAAGTATTACCAAAAAACCCCAGAGTTCTCTGCCCCCTCCCTCAAAGACAACAACTTTAATTCTTCCAGGTTTTTCTTTTGATGTTTCTGTCCATCTACTTTTCTGTCATTTTTCAGGTATATGTATTATCTATTGACTTTCTTGTATGAAGAAAGTTATACAAGACTCTCTTTCACTGCATGCCCTCCCACATACTTTCTGTATCCCCAAACATCCAATATTATTACAAATTTAGTTAAATCAATGTTCAGTGTTTACATAATTATGACTACATACAGGCCATTCAATTTTGAACCATATAGCATATGATTTACATTTCCTTTCTTGCACATTTTTTATTTTCTCTAAGACTGTTGTTTTCCTGTGCTTACTTTTCTATGCACTAATCACTGATTATGTATCTAAACTGTCCTCATGCTTAATACATTAAAATATATCAGGCATTCTATCAAATTTATTTTCTTAAACATACATCTTCTGGAGCATTCTGGGCCTGTTCAAATCTGGACTCTTTTTTTTTTTTTAAGATTTTTTATTTTTTAATTTTTTTTATTTATTTGACAGACAGAGATTACAAGTAGGCAGAGAGGCAGACAGATAGAGAGGTGGAAGCAGGCTCCCTGCTGAGCAGAGAGCCCGATTCGGGGTCTGATCTCAGGACCCTGGGATCATGACCTGCACCGAAGGCAGAGGCTTTAACCCACTGAGCCACCCAGGCGCCCCTGGACGGACTCTTCTTTATGCCTGATGCATAGGTATCATCCTGAGATCCCTATTCACCAGCATTTAGGTGACCACTTTTCATCTTTCCTTTGCATTTTCCTATATTCCACATTGTCCTTTTTTCTTGGGTTACTTTTTCTTTTTAAAGACTTTGTGACGCATGAAAATGTCTTTAGTCTACCCTTACCTTAAACCAATGGTGTGGTTGCATATAGAATTCTAGTTGGAAATCATTTTCCCTCAAATATATAACAGCCTTACCCCAATACATTTTAGCTTCCAATATTGCTATTGAGAAGTATATGTGTCACCAGTGTATTTCATAGTAATGTAAAATAAATGTGGGTGTGTTTCTATCCTTACATTAATTAAGTCCTTTTAACCTAAAACTCAGAGCATTCAGTTCTGGGAAATTTTGAACTAATTGATTTCCTCTCAGGGTTTTTTCTGTTCCTTGTCTCAAATGTTTGAATGTTTGACCTCCTGGACTGGTTATCTTTTCTTTTTGCCCTGCTCTCTGGATTTCCCAAACTTTTCCCCCCTAGTTCTTTTATTACGTCTTTCATTTTTTTCTTCTGCCAATGTTTATTCTATTTGTTCCCTTTTATATAGCACCTTGGTTTTGTTTCATGCATTATCCTCTCTTAGTTCTGAGGAAATAATAGATTTTGTAAAAAGTTTTCTCACCCCTGCAGTGTTTCTATTTCCACCAAGTAGTTTTATTCTGTTTCTTCTGGGCTCAGCTTTTCTCAGATATCCAATGATACTTTGAGCTAATATTTAAAAGTAAGCTCTAAGGTATTTAGAAATTCTGGGCAGGTGGGTAAGGTTTTTTCTACAATACTTCAATATAGAACTATTGAACTGAATTGTTTCTTTGAAGTACCCCATTGTGAGTGTACTTGTAACATTCTTCTCAGATTTCTCAAAGAAAATACTCTCAACCTCCTGTTTGCAGGAGATAAACCTAGCTGACAGCACACTGGGACCTATGGGGCCAGGGGTGTGGAATAACAGGGCTGGAAGTCTTCTCACTAAGTTTATAAAATTTCCCTAATACCCCTATTTTAGTATGTTACTAGAGCCTTCAACTGTGCTTGCATCTTCCTGGTGAGAGACCCTCTCCTTTCCTTGCATTCTTCCCTTTACTTGATTCTTCTTCCTTGCTTCTCTTTCTCTCTCTCCTCTACCTCCTGTTTTTAACACCACCTTTGGCTTATCACGCTATGCTGGGAACTTCAGAATTAAGGTACCAGAACAGAGGAATCTTTGTCGCCGTATCAAAAAAGCCCACCTGGGCCTTTTCTTCATTCTTTGTCATTTCAGAAGTCTCTAAAATTATATTCCTCTCCCCGTTTTTTATTTTCTTAACTGTTAATGGTTTGTTTTACTAAGTGTTTCTGTGGTCTATGATGGATATGTATAATAATGTGATAATACTTTTCTGCTATAATCAAGTAGCAAGAATTGCCATCATTCTGGCCCTAGAGACCAGACACCAGCAACAATCACCTTCCCTCTGACCTTAAGAGATGAGAAAGTAAGAGGAGAAAATCCTAAAGCATTAAAAGAGAAAATGCAGCCAATTCTTCAAATCTAATTTCAACACTATGCCACTTCAGAGAACTCCAAGTTGTCTATGCTAAGGATGTATAATTTGAAATTAGCAAGTTTACACAGGGTTTTTTTTTTTCAATTTCTAGCTACATGAGAATAAAATGCCTCGGCTTTTGCACAAAATAAGGGAGGGAGAAAGGTAAACAACAGTTTTCGTTTTTGTTCCAGTTCCAGTTTCCTGCCAAAAATACTAAAAACCAGTTCCTTATAAGGGACAAGTTCAGTGAAATGATATTCCTACTACTTTCAGTGAAACTAATGAATTATTCCTTTTTCTTTCTCACCAAGATCAACTGCAGTGCAAAAAAGAAATATAATGGAAGTCACATGTATAATTTTAAATTTCCTAGTAGCCATATAAAAAAGGCAAAACCAGGTGAAATTAATATTTTGCATATATACTGGGTTAGGTAAATATATTAAAACTCAATATATATAAATACATGTAAATTATTCAACATGTAGTCAATGTAAAAATTAATAATAAAGTATTCCATACTCCCATATTAAGTCTTCAAAATGTGGTGGGCATTTCACACTTACAGCACATTTCAATTTCGACTAGCTACATGTCAAGTACTCAAGTAGTCACATACAGTTAGTGGGTACTGTATTGGACACAGTCTATATGCAGGTCTGTATTGGACACAGTCCATATGCAGGTCTATAGTATGTCTTAGAAAAGGATGCTTCAAATGTAGGAAAATGTGTCATTTACTGACCACTGATTGCCTTATTCCAATTTTTTCTACTATTTTCATTTTTCTTCCCTCTCTATACTTCATTAATTTTTCTTTCTCTTTTCCCTCTTTGAAAGGAATCTTCTTCTTACCTTTCTACTTTTGGCTAGCTTTGCTTTGACTTCACCATTATTTTTATTTATTTTATTATTTTTTAAAGATTTTATTTATTTATTTGACAGACAGAGATCACAAGTAGGCAGAGAGGCAGGCAGAGAGAGAGAGGAAGGGAAGCAGTCTCCCTGCTGAGCAGAGAACCTGATGCGGGGCTCGATCCCAGGACCCTGAGACCATGACCTGAGCCAAAGGCAGAGGCTTAACCCACTGAGCCACCCAGGCGCCCCGACTTCACCATTATTTTTAGCAGTGAGTTGCAAAGACTAAAAACATGACCTTGACCCATCCCTTTTTGTACTTAAAATGGTGACCCATTTTCCTTTGGGGTAGGAGAGAGATGAGACAGATGTGACTAATCTTTTTCCTCTTATGCCAAAGAAAAGTGTGAAAGCCAAAATAACTTTGCCTTCATGGCCTTAAGATATCCTCCTACAATGACCTCTGTGCTTGTTTAAGGAATGATGGACAAACTGGGGTAACTCACTTGAGAGTAGAGGACCCTTTCATAAAATTTTGAGCTTATCTAAATTGGCAAGGTAGTAATTCCAATTTAAGAAATGTAGCCATGAACTCTGAATAACAACCTGAGGGTTTTGAAGGGGCAGGGGGTGGGAGGTTGGGGGAACAAGGTGGTGGGTATTAGGGAGGGCACGGATTGCATGGAGCACTGGGTGTGGTGCAAAAACAATGAATACTGTTAGCTGAAAAGAAATAAAAAAATTTAAAAAAGAAAAAGAAAAAAAAAAAAAAAAAAAAAAACGTAGCCATGAGGTAAAGGTATTAGAAAGGACCCAAGGGTTCCTCTAAAAGAAGTATGTCCAACATTGGTATCCATGGGGTAATCCTTAGATGGCCCTGTTTAGCTGAGGGTAAAATGCAGGTATAGGTGTGGCTTGATGATGGTACAGGACTGTTTTTTGCACATATAGACTGACATCACCAGAAAAAACATGAGGAAAAAGGATGGAGCAGACAAATCTCTTCCTATTTCTGTAGTACTTACTCTATCCTATATTTTGAATGGCTTTTAATAATCTTTGTAAAATGTTAATCACAGAATTAACAAAGAGACTATTCAAAATGTATCACTGTGAAAAACTGAAATTAATCCAAAGTTCAACAATAAAGGGCTTAAAATGTATAGGACCTGAAATCCCAATATGAAAGTTAACAGGTATAAGTGAATAATAGATGGTCATTAAATGAAATAAGTAGCCTTGTGTGCTAAGCTTTTACAAGGCAATAAATATTACTAAATCCCAGAAAAATTATTAAGAACATCACTCTATAATTCAAGAATTATAGTGATCCAGGTACGGGCTTTGCAATTTACAAAGTACTTTCTCATAAATTGGGTCATGACATTTACATAACAACTGAGTAAAAAGGTAGGGTAAACATCCAATCATACAACAAGCACACGCTGAGAGCTGACAACAATAGGTAAGACTAGTTCCTTATCCCTAAGGCAGTCACAGCCCAAGAAAGAAAGAAAAAAAAATTAACAGATAACACTGCACTATGATAAATGATGTATAGGACTGAGTATCTAAATCAGTTAGTCTGGTGGTAAGGAGGTTCTTATTTTATAGAGAAAGAAACTAAGACTCAGAAAACCTAAGTGACTAGACCACAACTTTACAGCAGGTATATACAAGGTCAGGTTTGAATCCATGTTTTTGCCTTCTAATCCAGTAATCTTTTTACTACATTAGACTCACTGCTCTCTGAAGTATGACAGCTGCTTTATACTCCGTGAGAGATGGCCTCTGTTGGCGAAAATTTTTCCTTTCCCTGTACCCTCTCCAGTGTTTCTGGATAATCAATGCTGATTTCTCTTCTATTTCCCGATTATATTTTTCCACCTGACCTAAAGAGATGACAGACACTATTACAACATACTCAACTGCTATGCTTTTTCAAGTTCTGGAATCAGGATAATGATAATAACAATAATCTTTCGGTCTTTTTGTTTCTTTAAATACTGTTCATTAATTTCCCCAAGTTTATTTTATTTTTTTTTTTTTAATTTTTTTTATTTTTTTTTCAGCATAACAGTATTCATTATTTTTGCACCACACCCAGTGCTCCATGCAATTCGTGCCCTCTACAATACCCACCACCTGGTGCCCCCAACCTCCCACCCCCCACCCCTTCAAAATTCTCAGATCATTTTTCAGAGTCCATAGTCTCTCATGGTTCACCTCCCCTTCCAATTTCCCTCAACTCCCTTCTCCTCTCCAACTCCCCTTGTCCTCCATGCTATTTGTTATGCTCCACAAATAAGTGAAACCATATAATAATTGACTCTCTCTGCTTGACTTATTTCACTCAGCATAATCTCTTCCAGTCCCGTCCATGATTCCCCAAGTTTATTATTTTACAATGGTTCTAAAATAGCAGAAACAAAAAACTCCAAAAGCTTTCCCAGATTATGCACGTTCTTTGGAGAAAAGATTCATATAATTTTTGTGGCAAAGGAATGAGAAAGGGTTAAAAATCCAATAGCAAGAATATTCAGAAAAAAGAATCACAAGCACACAGTTAGGAATTCAATCCATACCACCAGAGGAAAAGACAGGATGCATGTATGTTAACTACTGTGTACTTCTAAATTTCTCTTATGTCTACAGATGACTACAGGTGACTTTCTTTTTACTTTCTGGGAGGTACTGAATGTGAGAGAGAAAATTCTGGAATGTCTCACAGATGGGAAACTGAGTATATTGCTGGTGCTACTACCTGAGAAGGGGAATTCAGGGAGAGGAAATGGGGGGTGGGTGGGTAATGACTAGTTTGGGGGATGCCTGTGGATATCTAAGTAAATTTATCCAATAGGGAGCTGGCTACAGAGCTATGCTTTCCAACATAGTAGACACTAGTTAACTACAAATGGCTACTTTAATTTAAATGAAGTAAAATTAAAAACTCATGTGCTTGTGTGCACTAGCCACATTACAAGTACTCAATGGTCATGTCTAGCCAGTA
Source organism: Lutra lutra (assembly GCF_902655055.1). Lineage (NCBI taxonomy): Eukaryota > Metazoa > Chordata > Mammalia > Carnivora > Mustelidae > Lutra > Lutra lutra. The sequence goes on along the minus strand of NC_062278.1, from coordinate 124,102,874 downwards.
GGAACCATATTTGACAGTGCAGATAAAGAACATTTCATTTTGTAAAAAGTGCTGGTTTAGGGGCGCCTAGGTGGTTCAGTTGGTTAAGTGTCTGCCTTTGGCTGAGGTCATGATCCCAGGGTCTTGGGAGACAGCTCCATATTGGGCTCCCTGCTCACCAGGCAGTCTGCTTCTCCCTCTTCCTCTGTCCCTCCCTTCTACTAGTATGCTAATGGGCACTTTCTCTCTCTCAAATAAATAAAATCTTAAAAGAAAAAAAGGAAGTGCTGGTTTAGAGCTTGGGAAGGTGAAGATGCAAACAAGATTTGAGTGTGTTAAGCACTCAGCTGGTAGGTGAAGCTATAGTTATGGATAGGATACCGGAGGAAGAGTAACATGAGAGAGGTCAAGATGGAACCCTGGGAAACATCTATATTTAAGGGAAAAAATGAGAAATAAGAGGTTAGGTAAGAACTCTGAGGATGGGTGATAGGAGGGGAAGAGGAAGAACAAAAAAAAAATCTTCAAACCATTCAGATTCCTAGACTATAATATTAATTTCAGCTTAGTGTATCAAAAGTGGCAAGATGTCACAAGGTTTATACTGGGGTATCACTACAGATCTGATTCTAGAATGTAGCAATATTCTAACTCCTTCAGATCACAGGGATTCTTTATGTTTCTGAAAGCATATATTTCTATGTTTCACTAATTTATCTGAAAGATTAGAAAACTAGTGGAAAGACTGCTCATCATCAACTAATAGGCCTTAATAAAAAAAAAATAGTAACTTTTTTTTTGACTCGAGATTTAATAACATTTACCTGAGAAGGGAGAAACAGGGAAAAGGTCCAAATTAAAAGAAAAAAATCATCAGGTAGTGGGAAATCTGGTTCATTAAAATACTTTAAGCATTTTTACACTTCTAAAATTGACATTGCCACTCACCTGGATGAACTATTTCAAGCATACGCAGCCGTAATTCTCGGGACAATCTCATGGCTCTTTGTCTTTGAAGCTGCAACTGTAATCTGCAGTGCTCTTCTTCTTTCTGCTTATTTATCTTTAGTAACATCTTGGTTCGTTTAGATCTGTGATAGAAACATTAAGTACCTCATATACAATTTTTTCATAAATGATATACCCACTCAAGAAGTATATGAAAAGATGTTTAACCTCACTAGTAATTATATACATGTAGACTTGTTACAACAGTAACAAGCTGAAAACAAACTGTATGCCCCACAATAGGGAAATGGATAAATAAATTATTGATTCATTCATTGGACAGGATTCTATGAACCATAAAAAATAAAAATTTCAAAAAATATTTAGCAAACTGGGAAAATACCCAAATCTAATGTCAAGTGAAAATAAAATCAGGATATAGAAGACATCCAAAGTGTGTTAAAATATGTATCATGTACATAAAAAAATGGTCAAAAGTAATAAAATTTCAACAGTGATTTTTGTTGCATAGAATGATTATGATTTCTTTCTTCTTCATGTCTACCTATTTCTCAGTTATGGACTAATAACTATTAATTATTTCATAATTAGAACTAATTATGAAAATTTTCATGTGGCCACAAAAAATTATTTAACTGGCATTTGTATATTACCTACTCTTATTCAACAAAAATTTCTCCTTAGCCATTTCTACCTACTTCCTATATTACTATGTAAGGAGATCACAAGTATTAGTCTATAGTGAATATACTCAAAATGCTTTCAGATACCCACAGAAAAAGAAACCAAAAGGTAAGAAGAGAGGAATACATTATTTATTTTAGTTCTATAGACTTAATTTGCTTGTGTCTCACTCAAGAGCATTTGCTCTCAGATTCTTTTTCCCGGAATTAAACTGCCAACAAATGAGGAACTTGGCCATATCTTTGCAGATAGATAGACTTCAAAATGGTACAGTTATAGAAAATATCTTTCTTACCCCATTACAGAAAGGTAGAGAAGACCTCAAAGTGTATGTGTTCCAAAAGGAGAAGAGGTTCTAGAGAGGATATAGGGCTAGCCATATAGTTTCTAAGTTTCTCTTCCTCTTCCAAAGAGTTGGAAATGAAGTAAGGGGCCTTTATATTCTCAAAGAAGGCTGATGGAAACCTGCCTCTCCTATAGAACTTTCCCTGCAAAATTCTGGGTTGTATAGAGCACAAAGGTTAGGATGTTTTAACCTTTACCTACCTACAGAGGGTAAAACAGAACAGTTGCCCTAAAACAAAATCTCCTTTTAAATTACCTAATTGGTTATAGATTATAATGTCTAATATTGCATTATCATTATTTTAAATTTACAATTAATAAAAGAAACATAGTAATCATTGAAAGTGTATTGCTAAGACACAATCTGTCAGAAAACTGGGTCTGGGAAAATGCAAGCTATAAAATATAGCAAAAATTAAAGGACTATGGAGCATGCAGGCAGAAGTAAAATGCAAACAGAAATATAGTAGAATAGTGAGATTCAGAGATTGAAATGACTATAAATTATAAATATGTGTGTTTCTGGAGTCACATGCTTTAATTTCATGTTTGAAAACATTTATTAGGAATTAATGTGATTTTGAATTAGAATGTTTCCCCCCATTTAGGAATATTTTAGTTAGTTACTAGTAGTTAGGTACTCTGTAGTTCTAGTTAAAGAGTTTCTTTAATCACTACAAAATTAAAAGAGCATTCATTTAATGGTCTCTTTCTAAGAAAGACTAGGCATTTGACCATCTAGTATCTGTGAGCATTTCAGAAAAGGAAATGAGTGATCAGATGAATCTTTACCATCAAAGAGGGAGTTGACCAAACTATCTACTACCAAGACATCAGAAAGTCTCTAGGAATTCCTTTGTTGGAGAATAGTAAGTATGAACTGGGGAAGTACCATATGAATTGACTACCAAAAGAGTTGACGGGCTCTATTCATTAACTCAACAAACATTTATCTGAGTGACTGTTGCCTGCTTGGTACTGTGACTCAGGGAAACAGAGAAGAAACATAGCCTGCCCTTCAGAAGCTCAATTTTAAGCAGAAGCTGAAGTGTAACAGAAAATGTCACTCTGGCATAAAGATTATTTTGAGCTGGAGGCAAATGACTATCCAAATGTAGAAAGAGCCTTTACAGAGCTGTCCTTATTGGACAAGAGCAGAAATGTCTCAGAAATGAAGACTGCCATAAATCCCCCTTCTCAAGGCCATGAAGAAGATGGAAAGTTGGTGTGAAGATGGACCTAGACAAATAACTCACAAATCCCATTAGTTTCCCAAATATATTTATTTTCCATAGTTTCCTGACTTTGGAAGTCAAAAATCCTTTTCTTTTTATCTGTCACTTCTTTACAAATTTATTATTCTTTGTTAAGATGCTATAAAAGCCCAAGTTCTATCTAGTCATTTGAGGTACTCATCATGTGAGGTTTCTTCTGCATCATGTGCACTGCACACATTAATAAACCATTTGTGTTTTGTTAATTGTTTTTCCCCCCTTTTTTGTCAGTCTAATTTCCAGGGAGTGAACCTAAAATATGGTAGAGGGAAAACTTTTTTTCTGTCCCTACAAAATGAAACAAGAACAATTAAGACATCAAAATATCAGCCCTATGATAAAGGGAGGTAGTTGTGAGGTTTCCCAAAGGTAATTGGTATAGCTGTTAGACCTTGGTTGGCACATATCAGAAAATAAAGTTTCTGACCATAAAAAAATGATTCAGTAAAAAAGAAACCCCCAACTGATGAGAAGATGGGCAAAATGGGTGAAAGGGAGTGGGAAGTACAGACTTCTAGTTATGTCATAAGCAAGTAATGGGGATGAAAGGTGTAGCACAGGGAATACAGTATTGTAATAGCATTACATAGCAACAGTACAGTAGCTATATTTGTGGTGAGCATAGCATAAGTATAAAATCATCGAATCATTATGCTGTATACCTGAAACTAATGTAACCATACTTTGGGTTAAAAAAAAAAAAGGCAGCTCAAAAGGCATCTTAAGCATCATAAAAAATAAAAAAAAAAACCCAAGAAAGTGCATTAGTAAAGATGTGACTACACAAGAGTGTCTCTTGCTGGAATTTAAAAAGCTCTGATGAACCTGGGCCCATAATTGTGAGTGGTGGGTAGTTCCTACCCACACTGCCCCCCCCTCAAAAAAAAAACATGGGAGGGAAAAATTACTCTGAGATAATGACCTGACCACAAAAAGACAGAAATAACTTTTGCAGAAAGCCAAGTTATAAAGGAAACAAGAAAAATTTGCATAAACTATTTCAACTAGAAAAGGTGGTGAAGCCTGAGCAAACTTGAAATTTAAAAAAATAATGAATTAATAAAGAGAATCCGAAGGTTAAATCTATACTTCAATCTGCCCTAAAACTTCAAATTCAAAATTTTGGAAAAAACAAACTAATTATAATGTGATATTTAAATTATTTTGGCTTCACAGCTAAAATTTAATAGAAGGGGCACCTGGGTGGCTCAGTGGGTTAAAGCCTCTGCCTTGGGCTCAGGTCATGATTCCAGGGTCGTGGGATTGAGCCCTGCATTTGGGTCTCTGCTCAGCAGGGAGTCTGCCTCCCCCCTCTCTCTCTGCCTACTTGTGATCTCTGTCTGTCAAATAAATAAATAAAATCTTTAAAAAAAATTAATGGAAAATAATTTTAATGGAAATATTTATAACTGGACTGGTTTTGTTACATAAAGTAATGGAATTTCTAAATAGTGGAACATTAATTAGACTCCATAGATATACTTCTAAGTGGACAAAAATCTATAATCCTGGGATACTTTTAAATACAGATTTTAATATTACAAGACAAAGCAGACTGGCAAATTTGACAACTATAGTGAGACTAAACATTAAATATCTGAATCCATGGTACAGGGGTACCTTTAAATGTAAAGATGACAGATAGCTGAGAATCATAGCAAGTAGAATCCGTTAAGTAATAAACACTCTACCTTCACCACAGAAGGCAGGGTTATACAAAGAACATCTCAGATTTTTTAAAAGAATAATATACATTGTGACTCTCTAAGTATTCATCATTTCCCAAATTTACTTGACCGAAGAAATCCTTTTAAAAATGTTTTTAAATAAATACATTGTAGGATACACAGTGAACTTTGAGCAATGCTGTAATGGATTATAACTGCCTCTCACAAGTACAATTTATTTAACATATCTATTTGTCTAACTAGATTTGTAAACCCTCAAAGGCAAAAAACTTGCCATATGCATTTTCCCCACTGTCATCTTTTCTAAGTTCCAAGTAATATGCTAAAAAAAAAAACAAAACCCTTTATAATATTTTAATCTTGGGAGGCACACAGACAATTATCCCCATTAAATAGATGGGAAATTTAAGGCAGAGAGAGGTTAGGCATCTTGTCCCCAGTCATTCAGCCCAAAGTTGCTGAGGGGGGATACAAAATTTAGTCTGTTTAACTCTCCCAATACCCAGCATTGCCTCTGGCATATATTAGGCAATTGAAATATATCTTAAAAATGCTTGTTTTAAAAAACAAAACAAAAAAAAACAACAAAACTCATGCCCCATATTAATAATCTAACTTCTTTAAAGGAAACTTTCATCAATGACTTAAATCTAAATTTTAGTTTACTATATTAAAATATATATTTTTTAAAGCTTTTATTTATTTATTTGACAGAGATCACAAGTAGGCAGAGAGGCAGCCAGAGAGAAAGGAGGAAGCAGGCTCCCTGCTGAGTAGAGAGCCTGACCTGGGGTTTGATCCCAAGGACTCTGGGATCGTTACCTGAGCGGAAGGCAGAGGCTTTAACCCACTGAGCCACCCAGGTGCCCCTTAAAATATTTTTATAACTGAAAAATGCAGCTGCAGTTATTACAGTTATTAAAAGACTAGTTTTAGTTCTCTTAAAAAACTGACTTCTGGAATATGCAAGTTTCACTTTAGTGAACGAAAATTTAGCTTTAAGTCTAAGGCTGCATGAAAAAAATCACCTCTGAGATAGCTCTATTTCATCCTAAATGACGAGGAGCTAAGTCATTTATTTGTGTGCATGTGTGTGTATATGTGTGTGTTTTATTCTTTTCATTGCTCTAAGAATCTGTATGGGTCAGTCATATAAAAAATTGGGCAATGTCTTTAGTATTTCATTTTTGGTCCACTTCAAATAAATAAATGACAAACTGTGTTCTATCTAAATGACCATATCTATCCATCCCATACTTATTGATAAAACTCAGGTGAACATACTAAAATCTCTATGAATTCATAATGTTTTACCATAATTTACGAACAATTAAGGCAATTTTTTTATTTTAAGGGTTAAATAATTGACTATCACTGCCTCTCTCTGTAGGCTTGGCCCACAAAAAAACTTTTATCAAGTGAATAGGACTGTGTATTTATTCCATCAGATTTTTGTCTTACATATGTCCTTTGCTTTGAAAGTACATCTAGTTATTGGAGTACTGGTACTCAGAAATGTGTTTTCAGAACAAGAATGAAAGCAGGAGTAAAAGAAACAGTCAGAGAAGCAAGTGGGTGGAACAAGAGGACCCTGAGTTCACCTCCTTCCCCAGACAAACAAGGCTTCAATTAAATAAGAGCAACTCTCTCTGGAAACAACCTAAAGATTAGTTATTCCACAGCTAAATATATAAAGAAAAAGCCACACTGAGAAGAACAGAAGGGACAGAGATGCAATCTGGTTGGGACTCAAACTACTGGTACAGTAGTTGGTGCAGTACTAGTTGTACTGTTTAATTCTATCCACTGCACTGAACAGTATTCTAGTTACCATACAATAATGCTTTACACAAGGAAATGTGTGGCTTTTGTTTTATATTTTCTCAGCACAGAAGTTTCTATGTCTTATTTAAGTAAAGTTATTAGTAAAACTGGAAAAAAAAAAGGCGGGGGGAGCACCTGGGTGGTTCAGTTGTTAAACGTCTGAGGGGGAGAGATACCACAGACACAGAGGTTCAAACTCCACATCAGACAACCCTGCCCTAGGACATGCACCTGAAGAAGTGCCCATAATGTCCAGCTTTGAAAATCAGCGGGGCTTAATTCTGGGACAGTAGGTAGGCTATAGGAAATCAAGACTCTGTTCTTAAAAGGTCCCAGGCGCAAACTTAATTGCTCTGAGAACCAGCACAAAAGCAGCATTTTAAAAAGTGCCTCAGCCATATGTAAAGGAAATTTACTGACTGATTTTAGGCTGTGTGCTGGAGGGCCAGGGATCTATAGGGACTTTCTCTGGGAATGGTAGTACTGGTATGTTCCATTTCTGACATTCATTGCATTCAGTAGAAGCATTTGTCTGGATCAGCACCCATCCAAATTGGCTGGCAGGGGGAGCTGTAGACAGCCCCACCTACCAGTGTGCCCACAAGAGTTGTAGCCCAGTCATAAAAGGTGAGAGAATGAAGCCCATACAGGGAATACCCCTGCAGCACCTGGTTCAGGTGACCTGATGAGGACTGTGCTTCTGAGCCCTCTAGAGTGCCTTCGATATAAGGCTACCCTTTCAAGACCAGGAATTGATCGACCTAATAATATAGAAGCAAATACAGTAAGTCAGACAAATGAGGAGACAGAGGAATATGGCCCAAATGAAAGAACAAGAAAACTCTTTAGAAGAAGAACTATATGAAATGGAGATGAACAATCTATCATATAAAAAATTCAATGTAATGGTCATAAAAATGCTCACTAAACTTGGGATAAGAATGGATAAACACAGTGAGAACTTCTACAAAGACAAAGAAAATATAAAAAAAACAAAAAACAAAAAAAAACCAGAACCAATCAGAGCTAAAGAATACAATCAATGAAATGAAAAATAAACTAGAAGGAAATCAAAGGCAGATTAGGTAAAGCAGAAGAACCAATCAGCAATCTGGAAGACTGAGTAGTGGAAATTACCCAAGCTTAATAGCAAAAAGAACGAAGAACTTGAAAAAATTAGAATAATTTAAAGGACTTCTGGGACAACATCAAATGTACTAACATTTGCATATTACAGGTCTCAGAAGGAGTAGGGTCAGAGCAAGGGGTAGAAAACTTATCTGAAGAAATAGTAGCTAAGGGACGCATGGGTGGCTCAGTGGGTTAAAGCCTCTGCCTTCGGCTCAGGTCATGATCCCAGAGCCCTGGGATGGAGCCCCTTGTCAGGTCCCTGCTTGGCAGGGAGCCTGCTTCCCTTCCTCTCTATCTGCCTGCCTCTCTGCCTACTTGTGATCTCTGTCTGTCAAATAAATAAATAAAATCTTTAAAAAAAAAAAAAAGAAAAAAGAAATAGTAGCTAAAAATTTCCCTAACCTGAAGAAGGAAACAGACTCCATGCCCAGGAAGCAGAGAAACTCTAAACAAGATTAACCCAAGGAAGTCTGCATCAAGACACACGATAATTAAAAAGTCAAAAATTAAAGAGAGAATCTTTTTTTTTTTTTAAGATTTTATTTTTTTGCTATAGAAAGAGTACAAGCAGGGGGAGCAGCAGGCAGAGGGAGAGGGAAAAGCAGGCTCCCTGCTGAGCAACGAGCCCAATGCATGGCTTGATCCCAGAACCCTGGGATCATGACCTGAGCCGAAGGCAGATGCTTAAGAAATGAGCCACCCAGGCACCCCAAGAGAGAATCTTAAAAGCAGCAAGACATAAACTAATTATGCAACAAGGGAACAACTATATGGCTGATTTTTAGCAGAAACTTTGCAGACCAGAAGGGAGTTGTATGATGTACTGAAAGTTCTGAATGGAAAAACCTACACAACCAAGAGTATCCAGCAAGATTACCATTCAGAATAGGAAACATCAAGAGTTCCTCAGAAAAACAAAAGTTAAAGAGTTAATCACCACTAAAAGCAGACTAATAAGAAACATTAAAGGGACTTCTTTAAGCAGTTATAGGTCATAACTAGAAGAAATTTAGGAAAGAAAAAAATCTCACTGGTAAAAGCAAACATATAAAGATAGTGGGAGAACCATTTATATAGCTAGTATGGGGGCACCTGGGTGGCTCAGTGGGTTAAAGCCTCTGCCTTCAGCTCAGGTCATGAACCCAGAGTCCTGGGATCCAGCCCCGCATTGGGAAAAATCTCTGCTCAGCAGGGAGCCTGCTTCCCTTCCTCTCTCTCTGCCTGCCTCTCTGCCTACTTGTAATCTCTGTCAAATAAATAAATAAAATCTTAAAAAAAAAATAAAGCTAGTATGAAGGTTAGAAGACAAAAGCAGGGGTGCCTGGGTGGCTCAGTCGTTAAGCATCTGCCTTCGGCTCAGGTCATGATCCCAGGGTCCTGGGATAGAGTCCCACATCAGGCTCCCTGCTCTGTGGGAAGCCTGCTCCTCCCTATCCCACTCCCCCTGCTTGTGTTCTCTCTCTCTCTCACTCTCTCTGTCAAATAAATAATCTTAAAAATAAAAAGCAATAAAGTGAACTGTACCTACAACAATTAGTTGTGGGGCACACAAAATATGACATCAAAAACAAAAAAAAACATGGTGATGGGGAGTGTTTTAGAATGTATTCAAACTTAAGTTGACCATTAACTTAATATAGACCACCATAATTAGAGTGTTATATACGAACCTCATGGTAACCATAAACCCGAAATCTATAATAGGTATACAAAAAATAAAAAGACAGCCAACCATAACACTAAGGAAAGTCTTCAAATCACAAAAAAAGAAAAAAACAGAACTACAAAAACAACTAGGAAACAGTAACAAAATGGCAATAAGTACATACCTGTCACAAATACATGAAATGTAAATGGACTAAATGCTCAAAAAAAGACAGAGAACAACTGAATGGATAAAAAACCAACACCCATCTACATGCTGCCCATGAGACTCACTTCAGACCTAAAGACACACACAGGCTGAAAATAAAGGGATGGAAAAAAGATTCTCCATGCAAATGAAGTGAAAAGAAAGGTGGAGTAGCAATACATATATCAGACGAAATAAACTTTATGTGAAAGCCCATAATGTGACAAATAAGGGCATTACATAATGATGAAGAAATCAATACAAGAGGATATAACAGTTGTAAATACATATAAGCAACCAACGTAGAAGCAACTAAATATATAAAGCAAATATTAACAAATGTAAAGGGAGTAAATGACAGTAATGCAAGAGCAAGGTCATTAATAACCCAGTTATGCCAATGAATAGATCATCCAGACAGAAAATCAATAAGGAAAAAGTGAACTTAACACATTAGACCAGAGGGATTTAACATATATACAGATTATTCCATCCCCAAACAGCAAACTACATATTATTTTCAATTGCACATGGAATATTCTTAAGAATAGCTCACATGTTAGACCACAAAACAAATCTCAATAAATTTAAGACTGAAACCGTATCAAACATCTTTCCAACTACACTAGTAAAAATCTAGAAGTCAATTACAAGAAAAAAAAAAAAAGAAAAAACACAAACATATGGAGGCTAAACAACATGCTATAAAATAACCAGTGGGTCAACAAAGAAATCAAAGAGTAAATTAAAAATTACCTTAACACAAATAAAAATGGAAACAGAACATTCCAAAATCTATGGGATGCAGCAAAAGCAGTTCCAAGAAGAAAGTTTAGAGCAATATAAGCCTACCTCAAAAAATAAGAAAAATGTACAATCATGTAATCTTATACCTAAAAGAACCAGAAAAAGAAAAACAAAGCCCACAGTTAATCAAAGAAAATATTCTAAAGACAAGAGCTGAAATAAATAAAAAAGTAAAAAAAAAAAAATAGAAAAAAATCAATGAAACTAAAAACTACTTCTCTGAAAATATAAACAAAATTAATCAACCTTTAGCCAAATTCATCAAGGAAAAAAAGAGAGACACACAAATAAATAAAATTAGAGATGAAAGAGAGGTTAAAACTAACACCACAGAAATACATAGGATTATAAGAGACTACTATGAAAAATTATATGCCAACAAATTGGACAACCTAGAAGAAATGAAATATGCAATCTTACAAGAATGAGTCAGGAAGAAGCAAAATCTTAACACACCAATTACTAATAATGATATTGAATGAGTAATCAAAAAGCTCTTGACAAACAAAAGTCCAGGATCAGTGGGTTCCCACGTGAATTCTACCAAACATTTAAAGAGTTAATATCTACTCTTCTCAAACTACTCTAAAAAATTTAAGAGAAAGGAATACTTCCAAATTCATTCTACAAGGTCAGCATTACTTTGGTATCAAAAACAAAAACACTACAAAAAAAGAAAATACAGGCCAATAACCCTGATAAACATAGATGCAAAATTCCTCAAGAGAATACTAGCCAACTGAATTCAATAATACGTTAAAAGGATCATATACCATGATCAAGTGGAATTTATTCCAGGGATGCAAGGATGGTTCAATATTCACAAATCAATGAACATCATACACTACATTAACAAAGGAAAAAGTCATATGGTCATTTCAATAGATGCAGAAAAAGCAAATGGCAAAATTCAACAGTCATTTATGATAAAAACTCTCAATAAGGTATGTATAGGTGGAAGATATTTCAAAATAATGCAGGGTATATCTGACAAACCCATAGCTAACATCATATTCAATGGTGAAAAACTAAGAGTTTCTCCTCCATGATCAGGAACAAGACATGGATGTCCACTCTTGCCGGTTTATTCAAACATGGTTCTGGAAATCCTAGTCACAGCAATTAAAAAAGAAAAAGAAATAAGAGGCATCTAAAATGGAAAGGAAGAAGTAAACTATCACTGTTTCCTCATAATATAATACTATATATAGAAAACCCTGAAGTTTTTTAAAATTTAAATTCAATTAGCCAACATATAGTACATCATCAGTTTCAGATGTAGTGTTCAATAATTCATCAGTCGCATATAACACCCAGTTAGAAAAAAACCTAAAGATTCTACCAAAAAGCTATTAGAATAAATGATTTCAGTAAATTTGCAGGATATAAAATTGATAGAAATCTGTAGGTATTTCTATATATTAATAATGAAGTAGCAGAAAGAGAAATTAAGAAAACAATCCCATTTACAATCATATCAAGAGAATAAAATACAGGAATAAACTTAACCAAATCAAAGATGACACAAATAAGTGAAAAGATATACTGAGCTCATGGATTTGAAGGTTTAATATTGTTAAAATATCCATACTACTCAAAGTAACCTACAGATTCAATGTAGTCTCTATCTACATTGGCGTTTTTAATAGAACTAGTACAAATGAATCCTAAAACTTGTATGGAACCACATAAGACTTTGAATAGCCAAACCAATCTTGAGAAAGAACAAAGCTGGAGGTATCACATTCCCAGATTTCAAACTATACTACAAAGCTATAATAATCCAAACAGTATGGTGCTGGCTCAAATATATTTAGACCTGTGGAACAGAATATAAAGCCCAGAAATAAACCCACATATGTTCAATAATCTATGACAAAGGAGGCAAGAATATACAATGATAGTCTCTTCAACAAATGATGTTGGGAAAACTGGACATGCAAATTAATAAACTGGACCACTTTTTATACACAAAAATAAACTCCAAATGGATTAAAGACCTAAATGTAAGACATGAAACCACAAAACTCCTAAAACAAAACTGGCAGTTTACTGGCAATAAACTTAGATATCAGTCTTAGCAAGACTTTTTGGATCTGTCTTCTCAGACATGACAACAAAAGCAAAAATAAACTACCAGGTGTATGTCAAACTAAAAAGCTTTTAAACACAGTAATATAATATCCACAAAACAAAAAGGCAAGCTACAGAATAGGAAATATATCTGCAAATGCTATCTCCCATAAGAGGTTAATATCCAAAATATACAAAGAACTCTTAGAACTCAACACCAAAGATGATCCACAAACAGTTCAATTAAAAAATGGGTAGAAAACCTGAATACACATTTTTCCAAGGAGCATATACAGCTGGCCAACAGACACATGAAAAAAATGTTCAACATCACTCATCATCAAGGGAAATGCAAATCAAAACCACAATGAGTTACCACCTCACACCTGTCAGGACGGCTAATATAAAAAGACAAGAAATAAAAAACTTTGGCAAGGATGTGAAAAAAAGGCAACCCAAGTGCAATGCTGGTGAAAATGTAATTTGGTGTAGCCACTATGGAAAACAGAATGGAAGTTCCTAAAAAAATTAAAAATAGAAATACCTTACAATCCAGCAAATCCATTTATGTATATTTATCCAAAGAAAATGAAAATACTAATTCAAAAAGATATATGCACACCATCTCCACTCCAGCATTATTTATAATAGCCAAGATATGGAAGCAACCTAAGTGTCCATCAGTAGATGGATAAAGAAGATGTAGTATATAAATAAAATGAAATGTTACTCAGCCATAAAAAAGAATGAAATCTTACCATTTGTGGTAACATGGATGGACCTAGAGGGAATTATGCTAAGTGAAATTAAGTCAGAGAAAACTAAATGCCATATGATTCTACATTTATATGGAGAATCTAAAAAAACAAAACAAAGGGGGACGTGGGTGGTGCAGTTGGTTAAGCTTCTGACTCTTGGTTTCGGTTCAGGTCGTGATCTCAGGGTTATGAGACTGAGCCCTGCATCAGGCTCCACACTCAACATGGAATCGGCTTGACATCCCTCTTCCTCTGCCCCTCCTGCTCATGGTTGCTAGAGGGGAGAGGAGTAGGGGGATGGATAAAATAGGTGAAAAGAAGTACAAACTTCCAGTTATGAAATAAGTAAGTCACAGGATATAAAGTAAAGCGTAGGGAATATAGTCAAAAATACTGTAATATATTTGTGTGCTGACAGTTGATAACTAGACTTATCCTGATGTGACAGTCATTTCACAATGTATATAAATGTTGAATCACTGTTGTACAACTGACACATAATATTGTATGTGAACTACACTTCAATTAAAAAAAGATTAAGAGAAACATATTAGAAAATTGGGGGGGGAAACATCCTAAGTTTTTACTCTGCAATACTATAAGAAGATACAGCTATACTCTGAGATCATGATTCCTCTCACCAAAACTTTTTACCTGAAACTCCTCTGCAAAGTAATCACAGCAGATGGAAGCTTCTTTAATCTCTTTCTAGTTTGGAAACCCTTCCAATAAGCTTGAATCAAGCAAGCTGCTTGATGTAGTTTCTGAAATTAAAGGCCAGAATTAATTTAGAGGCATCTCCATGAAAGTCTTTTTTAGAAGTTAACAACCTAAAATATCAGGGCTGCACAAGTATTAATCTCTATCTCTAATAAACTGGGCAAGAGGCAACAATTTCATAGGTCTAGGACAGGTAATGTCTAAGAATATTAAACTTGATCTCCCAAAGGAGATACATTAGGCTCTCAGACAATATCTAAAATGTATCCAACATAGTTTGATTAGGGGCGCCTGGGTGGCTCAGTGGGTTAAAGATCGTTTGATTAGCTCTGAATTCTCCTTAATATCCCTTCCACTCCTTTTATCAGGATTTTATAGCTCTGCTTATTTAATTCTTCATCCTCTTTGTTTGACTTCTCATGCTGGGCCTCACTTATTCAAGCATTCAAGGGGATGAAGAACTCTCTGAACAGGATGAAAAAAAAAAAGGGCTCTACGGTTAAAAACTTGGGTCTATAAAAACCCCTTCCCCAATCAAACTATGACTGCTCTGAATGTTGAGAGGAGATAAATAAAGAAAGGGGAAGAAACAGCAAATAAAAGATGCAAGAGGCTACCAGTCTCCAGTATTTTCAAACTAAAACGTTTACTGAAATGTTAACATATATGCAAATTATTTTTATAATTTATTACCTGTTCTTCTACTTCCTGATAGACCTTAGGGGTTAAAAGGGCAATTAGCTGTCCAAGTTCTTGACTGAACTCTGTCCCGGGTTCATATTTATTTAGAAGACTTCTGAGTCCTGAAATGGAATAACAAAGGTACAACGGTTAATAATAAAATATGATTTGTTATCTAATCAGTATTAATTAGAGGTTATAAAGTCTGATTTAGAAACAAATGAATATTACAGCAAAATTAATCACATGATTTTTCTTTTTCCTTTTCTCAAAGACTTCTAGATTGAGGTCCTTAGGATATTTCTCCACCCTAAGAGTTTTTATGTGCCCACATGTAGAATCTGAGGCAAAAACCTATTCAGCATCTTTAAATAAAAAAAGATAAGTGGAATCCTTTGTGTTTTTTTTTTTAAGATTCTATTTATTCATTTGACAGAGAGATAGAGACAGAGAGGGAACAGAAGCAGGGGGAGCAGGAGAGGTAGAAGCAGGTTTCCCGCTGAGCAGGGAGCCTGAGGCAGGGCTTGACCCCAGGACCTTGGGATCATGACCTGAGCCAAAGGCAGAGGCTCAATGACTGAGCCACCCTGGCACCCCTGGAATCACTGTTTTAAGTCAAAGAGTGGAGATAATTTTTTTCCTGTTTGAAAATAAATATCTTAAACTGAAACATTTTTTAAAAGATAATAACATACTGAGTAAATGCCCACACTGTGGAAGCATTTAAACAGCTTATTATTAGTCATTCTTAAAATTATTACTAAATAAAAATATACAGTATTATATGTAATTTGGGGCAAATCAATAGGTTACTAAGCAATTATTATAGGAGAAGTGCTACAAATACCGCATTTTCATCACAAAATAAAACACAGTAGTAGTATAAGATATAAAGTACTATTTATAAGCACAATGGAATAACGTATTATAATGTATATATTCAATATAAATAAAGTAAAATGCCCCTGGAGTGTATAATTGGGGAAGCCACCATATGGATCTGTCCATGTCTTTATACTCTCTTTAAAACTCAAGTTCTCATATTCTGTAAAATATCTTGAAGAAACTGAGTAAGTTCTATTGAGAAAAGAAAGGGAGAACTGTTCAGGTGAAATTCCTTTATAATGAAGTCTGTTGGACATTCATATTTCTATAGAAGAAATCTAACTATGGAATTTAAAAATGTGTATCTGACACAATATCAAATAATTCTATTACTCCCACCTTCTTTCCCTCTCTATTCCTACAACATAACATAAT
This sequence comes from Lutra lutra, assembly GCF_902655055.1. Taxonomy (NCBI): domain Eukaryota; kingdom Metazoa; phylum Chordata; class Mammalia; order Carnivora; family Mustelidae; genus Lutra; species Lutra lutra. The sequence goes on along the minus strand of NC_062278.1, from coordinate 124,086,829 downwards.
TATAATGTTCAAAGTAATGACTGATACAAGGTAAGTTACTAAATAGGGCCCTCCAGGGGCGCCTGGGTGGCTCAGTGGATTAAAGCCTCTGCCTTCGGCTCAGGTCATGATCCCAGGGTCCTGGGATCGAACCCTGCATCGGGCTCTCTGCTCAGTGGGGAGCCTGCTTCCTCCTTTCTCTCTGCCTGGCCTCTCTGCCTACTTGTGATCTCTGTCAAATAAATAAATAAAATCTTTTAAAAAATTCTTTAAATTTAAAATTTAAATAAATAAATAAATAGTGCCTTCCAAATCTTCAAGCACGTTTTGAAGGCCCATGCAGTAGTTTGGGTCCTAAATGCATCATAATGTAATGTTCTAATCTTTAAAAATTTCCACATACTGTGGCCTGGTGTTAGTAAGTATACACATTTGATTCTGGAGATGAAGAATCCCCATCACTATTTGACCACTAAATCATGTTCCTGAAATTAATATTACACTGCCTGTTAACAGCTGGAATTAAAATAAAAACCTTAAAAAAAATTTGAATTTTGTTTTCCATAGAACAGAAATAATGGTTCCAGAAACCATTATTTCTTTTTGAGAATCTCCAGGAAAGAAAGAATATATGCACTACCTTTGCAGCAGGCACTTAATCTCAGTAAAATCAAAATTTCCTGATGGGACTCAGTCATCAGCAATAAGAGCTTTGTAGCAGTACTTCTTATGACTGGGCTAGGAGTTGACAAAAGCTTAAAAACGACTTCATCTAAAATTGAATGCAGAGTTTTTTCTTCTATTCGGAGTAGGTCACCACTAATAGACAAAATAAAAAGAAAGAATATACCATTACTGATGGATGCAGAGGTAACATAAAAAATTAAACATAAAAATTCTAGCAACTTGATGCCTAACTGTGCCAGCGTACAAGAAGATAACACATTTTTTAAAGATACAGCTTAGTTCCAAGGATACATCACATTAAACCAATTACTATTTATTGAATTTCTACTGTGTCTAAGGCACTATGCTAGGTAAAACGAAATACAAAGTAGCTAAATGCCCTATCCTATGAAAAACCTGCAGTCAAATTGCAGAGGAAAGATAAATGTACAAAATGTTAAATAATGATTCAAAAACTTCAACAATAAGAGGAAAATCACAAAACAGTACATGGTCCATTGCTTAATGATGTATGAAGACAAAAATTCCACAGATATTCAATTATCATGGACTTAATATAGAAGGAATTTACCTTTCCTTTGGTATTTTCTTCATTATACTAACAACTAACATCTTGTGTTACCAATGATATGAAAACTTACCTGGAACTTAGAAATAGTCAAAAGAAATCACTGCATATCTTTTACTCACTGCCCCCCCCAGTAAGGAATATGTAAGTAGAGGTTGGCTTATAGAAAACAAGTAACAATGATTTTTTTCTGAGAGCAATGCAAATAGATTCTTACTCAATAATACAAATAGATTTTAGCCAGTAGAAAAAGGAACTGTAAAGGTTACTATTTATTGTATTTTTTAGCTATTTGCAAATTCATTTCTACATTCCTTTGACAAACCACTCTATAAATCTCCCCTCCTCAAATTCTCCTTTGAACCTGTATAAACATCTTACTGGTTCCTTCATTAATAGCTGAGCTGAATAAAATTTTAGCAATTGATCTACTTTCTGACACTATAAATTAGTTCACATTTTCTAGAACTTTATACAAATGGAATCATACAGTATGTATTTTTTTGCCTGACTTCTTTCACTCCGAACAATTATTTTGATATTCACCTCTACTGTCACATGTTTTGAACATGAATGAGTGAATCGTTCATTTTTTTTTTTTTCCTGCTGAGTAGTAGCCTATTGTATGGATATACCATATAGTTCGTTCACCTGTAATGGACATTGGAGTTGTTTCTAGTCATTGGCTATTATAGATAAAACTGTTATTAACATTTGTATACAAGTCTTTGTATGGACATATGGTTTTATTTTTCTCGAGCAAATGCCTAGAAATGGAATAGATAGATAATATGGTAGGTACACGCTTATAAGAAAATGTCAAACTACTTTCCAAAATGATTGTACAATTTTATCACTCCCACTAGCAGTGTTTGATTCCTCCATATTCTTGTCAACACTTGGGTCAATGTATTAAATTTTAGCCGTTTAACAAGCATATAGTGGTGGGCGCCTGGATGGCTCAGTTGGCTGAGTGATTGCCTTTGGCTCAGGTTCTGATCCTGGAGTCCCGGGATGGAGTCCTACATTGGGCTCCCTGCTTGGCAGGGAGTCTGCTTCTCCCACTGACTGCCCTCCTCTCATGCTCTCTCCTTCTCTCTCTTTCTCTCTCTCTCAAATAAATAAATAAAATCTTAAAAATAACAACAACAACAAATCCCAAGCGTATAGTGCTATCACCCTAATGACTAGTGTTGCTGAACATCTTTGTGTGTGTGTGTGTTTTAAGATTTTATGTATTTATTTGTCAGAGAGAGAGAGCATGAGCAGGGGGAGCATCAGACAGAGGCAAAGGGAGAAGTAGGCTTCCTGCCAACCAAGGAGCCTGATGTGGGACTCGATCCCAGGACCCTGATGGGACTCAGTCATCATCAGGATCATGACCTGAGCTGAAGATAGACACTGAACTGACAAATCCACCCAGGCATCCCTTTCTGGGTGCTCATTTGCCATTCATGAATTGTCTGTTCAAATCTTTTGCTTTTTTTTCCACATGAGGCCTTTTTTAAAAATTGAGAGTTTTTTTATATTCCAGATAAAAACACTTGAGATACATGCTTTCCAAACATTTTCTGCCATTGTGTTTTGTCTTTTTCACTTCTTAAAGAGTCTTTTGAAGAGCAGGCTTAACATTTTGATGAAGTCTAACTAATCAATTTCTTCTTTCATGGATTTTACTTTTGGTGTCATATCTAAGAATTTAAGAAAGTTTATGCAATCCAAGGTCATAATGGCTTTCTACTATTTTTCTTCAATAAAATATAAATTACAAAACTTCAATAAGTTTTGTAATTTATATTTTACATTTAGGTCTATTATCCATTTTGAATTAATTTTTTATTGTTAATAAGTATAGATCAACATTCTTTTCTTTAAATATATATTTTAAAGATTTTATTTATTTATTTGACAGAGATCACAAGTAGGCAGAGAGGCAGCAGAGAGAGGGGGAAGCAGGCTTCCTGCCGAACAGAGAGCCCAATGTGGGGCTTGATCCCAGAACCCTGAGATCATGACCTGAGCCGAAGGCAGAGGCTTAACCCACTGAGCCACCCAGGGGCCCCTCTTTTCGTTAAATATTGATAGACAACTGTTACATCATTCTTAAAAAGACTATCCTTTTCCCACTGAATGACCTTTACACATCTTGAAAATCAGTTCTTCATATATGTGCAAGTCTATTTCTGGTTTCTACTCTGCTCTATAGATATATTTGCATATTTTTGCATCAACACCTCATTGTCTTAATTTTTTAAAGATTTTATTTATTTATTTGTCAGAGAGAGAGCACACAAGCAAGGGAAAAGACAGGCAGAGGAAGAAACAGACTCCCTGCTGAGCAAGGAGACCAATGCAGGACTGGATCCCAAGACCCTGGGATCATCACCTGAGCCAGACAGATGCTTAACGGACTGAGCCACCCAGGCATCCCTCATTGTCCTAATTATATTGGCTTTATAAAGTCTTAAAATTGGGTAGTGTTAGCTCTCCAACTTTTTTCATTTTCAAAGTTAGTTAGACTATTTTATATTCTAGGCCCTTGGATGTTCATATGAATTGTAGAAATCAGTATGTCAAGTTCTACAAAAATGAGATTTTGAGTGGGACTGTATTTAAAATATAAATCAATTTAGAGAGAACTGAGATCTTAATAATGTACCACTCATCTAGCAACATGGTATATCTTTCCATTTACTTACATATTCTTTAATTCCTCTCAGCAACATCTTATACTTTTAAGTGATTAGGTCTTTGCCATCTTTTGTCAGATTTAACCCTACATATTTCATATTTTTATGCTATTTTAAGTTGAATTATCTTAAAATTTCAATTTCTGGCATAAAACTTCAATTTATATTTTTATATGGATTTTATATCCTACTACCCTTGCTATACTTACTTATTAGTTTTAGTAGTTTCCTTGCATATTCTGTTGGTTTTTCTACAGAGATGACAATGTTGTCTCCAAATACAGAGAGCTTTGTTTCTTCCTGTCTTTACAAACAGCTTTTCTTTTTCTTCTTGACTGTACAGGCTAGAAACTCCAATGTGATGTTGAATAGAAGTGATTGGAGTGGAGATCCTTGTCTTGTCCATAGTCATACAAGGAAAGCATTTAGCACTTTACCATTAAGTAGGTTTTTTCCTAGATGCCTTTCAACAGGCTAAGAAAGTTCTATCTTCTACTAGCACTATGCTGAAAGTTTTTCTTTTTGAAAAATCAGGAATGGATAATGGATTTTTCAAATGCTTTTCTGTATCTATTAATATAATATGTTTTCCCCTTTTTATTTATTTATTTATTTTTTTTTTAAAGATTTTATTTATTTGACAGAGAGAGATCACAAGTAGACAGAGAGGCAGGCAGAGAGAGGGAGAGAAGCAGGCTCCCTGCTGAGCAGAGAGCCTGATGTGGGACTCGATCCCAGGACCCCGAGATCATGACCTGAGCCGAAGGCAGCAGCTTAAACCACTGAGCCACCCAGGCGCCCCCTCCCCTTTTTATTTTATTAATATGAATTACATTGCTTGACTTTAGAATGTTATACCAGCCCTGAATTCCTGGGATAAAGGCAACTTATTCAAAATGTATTAACTTTTTTAAAAAAAGATTTTATTTACTTATTTGAGAGGGGAAGCATGACCAGGGGGAGGGGCAGAGGGAGAACAGACTCCTCGCTGAGCAGAGAGTCTGTTATGAGGCTCAGTTCCAGGCCCCTGGAATCATCACCTGAGTCAAAGTTAGACGCTTAACTGACTGAGCCACCCAGGTGCCAAGATGTATTAACTTTTTAATATACTGCTAGGTTTTAATATATTATGTCTTTGGTTTGTTATCAAGTAATGCTGGCCTCATTATGAGTTGGGAAGTATTTCCTTCTCTTCAATTTTTCTGGAAGAATTTGTTTAGTAGAATTTACCAGTGAAAAAGCTGTCTAATTATGGAGTTTTCTTTGTGGGAAGTGTTTTAGCTACAAATTCATTTTCTTCATAGTTATAGGCTATTCAGATTGCCTACTGCTGCTGCTGCCTTTTTTTTTTTTCTTCTGTTGCTTCTTAAATTTGGTAGTCTGAGTCTTTCAAAGAACTTGTCCATCTTACCTTAACAAGTGTAAAGTTGTTCATATTATGTCCTTCTAATATTTTTTAATATCTATTGACTGTATTGTGTTGTCTCCTAATTCCTGACATTGGTAGGTTGTATTCTCTTCTTTTTCCCCCTGATCAATTTTTCTGTTACAGATTTTTTAATTTCACTGACTTTCTCAAAGAACCAGCTTAAGGGTTCATTGATTTTCTCTACTGTTTTCACTATTTTACTGATTTCTGTTTTGAACTTTATAAATTTCTTTCTTCTATTTTAATATTTTATTTTATAAGTAATCTCTACCTCCAATATGGGGCTCGAACTCACAACCCTGAGGTCAAGAGCTGCACATACTCCACCAACTGAGCCAGCCAGGTGAGTTTTAAGAGGGAATTTAATTCCCTCTTCTTAGTTTCCTAAAGTAGAAGCTGAGGGTAATGATGTGATACATATTTTTTTCTAATACAGGTATCCTGTGCTTTTCAAAAGTTTGCATTATACCACTTGACTTCTATGAAATACCTACATTAGTACTTGTTTTTTGCTAATTAAAAGAAATCTGAAGATTGTTGCTTTTACAAAAAAAGGTGAAAAGTGGAAATAGCATTCAGCATTTGTTATATTATAGAGCTATTATAGAGGCAGTGTGCATCCCAAGAAGCCAGAGTGGCACCACCAAGCTCCTTCCCTGGGAACTGCACTTAGTATCTCAGCATCAAGATGCCATCATTTTGAACTGCTTATGAGCATCTGTGGTTTATCTCAATTTATTCTGTGCATCCTTTACCAGGTATGTCTTAAAGGATCAGAAAAGCCTGGGAGGTTATTTTTTGGGTCTTAGCATGCCCCAATTTTTTTCATATAAATTCATGCTGTTTCTTTGCTTTAATGCCATTTTGGCTTAGGAAAGGTTTTATACAAATGCTTTACTTTCAGATAGTAGGGAAAACCTGTGTTGGTATTTAGTGATAAAAATTTTCCCATTAAGGGGTGCCTGGGTGGCTCAGTTGATTAAGCATCTGCCTTAAGCTCAGGTCATGATTCCAGGGTTCTGGGATCAAGCCCTGTGTCAGGCTCCCTGCTTATCAGTGATTCTATTTTTCCTTCTCTCTCTGCCTCTCCACCTGCTTGTGCTCACTCTCTAATAAATAATATCTTCAAAAATTTTCCTATTAATTACTGCTTTAATTTAGATTCATGCCAGAAATTTGGATATGCTGTTTTCCTTTCCATCTCCTTATTTGTTTTTAATTTTTTAAAAATTTAATTAATTAATTTGAGACAAAAAGAGAACAAGAGCTGGGGGGAGGAGCAGAGGGAGAAGCAGAGTCCCCGCTGAGCAGGGAGCCCGATGGGGGCTCCATCCCAGGACTCCAGGGATGATCTGAGCAGAAGGCAGAACCTTAACTGAGTCACGCAGGTGCCACCATTTCCATCTATTTAAAAACAACTTCTAACTTAGTTTTTTTTACTTCTTCCTTATCCTTTGGGTTATTTAGATATGTATTATTTTCCACATATTTTTCAGCGGTCTTCTTGGTATTAATTTTTAATTTAATTCCACTGAGGTCAGAGAACATACTTTGTATGACTTAAATCTTTATACATTTATTGAAACTTATTTCATGGCCCCCAAAATGGCCTTATGTTTGTAAATGTTCCATTTGCATTTTAAAATAATGTGCCTCCCACTATTGTTTCGTAGAGTGGTCCAAAAATGTCAATCAGGTCAAGTTGGTTGATAGTGTTCAAATCTTAGGTAGTCATAATAACTTTTTATCTACTTACTCTATCCATTATCAAGAGAGGGGTATTGACATCTTTCGCTTTCCTTGTAGATTTGTCTATTTCTCCTTGCAAGTCTATCAATTTTCTCTTTGTATCTTAAAGCTCTGCTGTTAGAGCAATAAACAAGTTTTCTTAATGAACTGATTTTTACTATGAAATAACACACTAGTAATATTCTTTGCTCTGAAACTTACTTTTTCTGATATTAATATTGACACTCCAGCTTTCTTTTGACTAAGTTTAGCATGGTGTATCTTTTTTCATACTTTTACTTTTAATCCATTTAGGTATTTTTATATTTAAGGTGCATTTCAGGAAGGCTGCATATAGTTGGTTCCTATTTTTTCATCCAATCTGTTACTCTCTTCTTTTTAACTGGAGGTTGCCAAGAGTTTATATCTAATATAGACAGGTTTAAATGTTTCTTGATGACTACTTGTTCCATTGTCCTTTATTCACTTTCTTTTCTTCTTCTTCTTCTTCTTTTTTTTTTTTTTTAACTACCTTACTTTGGAATAAGTATTACTTTATGGTTTCTTTTTACTACCTTTCTTGGCTTATTAGCTATAACTCTTTGTCTTATTTTTTTATTGGTTGCGTTAGTGTTCTCAGCATATTATCTTCAACAAGTCTACCTTCAAGTGATATACTACTTCATGTACAGGTTTCCCCCACTATCCAAAAGTAGAGTGTTCCTATGAAACCTTTTGTAAGCCAAAATGGCATAAAGTGAGGAAGTAATTACCATTTTGTGGAAGTGAAAATCATCTTTGAATTTCTGTTGGTTAGCAAAAACAGGTATGCAGGTCTTTTGTAAAAGCGAAGAGGCACACAGTGAACTTTCAGATAGCCAGGGAAACCTATTTATGTCGTAAGAGCTTATAACATTATGTTTTCATTTCTTTTCTTCCAGCATTTATGTTATTGTTGTAATATATTTTACTAACACATATGTTACAAACTCCCAAATACATTATTTTTGTGTAATCAAATGATATTATATTACATTTTCATAAGAAAAATAATCTCTTATAGTTAATTATATGATTACCACTTTTGATATCCTTCAATACTTTGTGTAGATCTACTTTCCTTCTCGTTGAAGGACTTCCTTAAACTTTTCTTGTCCTTTGGATCTCCTGGTGATTTCTGAAAAAAGTATCTTGCCTTTGTTTCTGAAACATATTTCCACTGGTTATAAAATTCTAGGTTTGATGGTTACTTTCTTTCAGTATTTTAAAGATGTCGCTTTGTATTTGTATTTCTTTGTATTGTGTCTGACAAGAAAGTTGCTGTCATTCTTATCTTCATTCCTCTGTATATAGAGTCTTTTTTTTTCCTCTGGCTGCTTTTAAGATTTTCTCTTTATCACCAGCTTTACTGCTTTGATTTCAATGTACCCTGGTGTCTTATTTTACTGTCCTTGGGGGTTTGATGAGCTTTTTGAATCTGCAAAATTATAGTTTTCATCAAATTTGGAAAATTTTTAGAGGCTGTTTCTTCAAATATTTCCTTCTGACTCCACAACTTTCTTTAGGTACTCTAATTATGCTTACATAAAATTATTTGAAATAGTCCTATATATCACTGATTCACTGATTTGTTTTTCTTTCTTGATTCCTTTTGTTTCATTTTGGATTATTTTTATTGCTATGTCTTCAGGTTCACCAATCTCCAATGTTAATTTCCTATCAATCCTATTTCATATCTAGTTTGTAGTTTTCATATCTAAAAGTTCATTCCGGGTCTTATATAGGTCTCTATTCAACTTTTTGAAAACATGGAATACAGTTATAGTGACTATCCTAATGTCCTATTAACTCTAACATATACGTCAGTCTTCATCAATTGATTTTTCTCCTTACTGGTCCTGTTTTCTGCATGTTTGCAGGCCTGATACTTATATGAATTTTATCTTGTTGGATGCTATATATTTGTATATTCCTAAAAATATTCTGGGGTTTTCTTCTGGTTAGATATTTTCAAGTTCCATATACAAATCACATACAATCAATGATTAAGTAAAATTGTATCAGATTGGTAATGGTTCTGACCAAAACTAAAATATCAGTAACATTTTGTAAAACCAAGCCACCTATTGATCTGTGGTATGTTCTATAGCATCGTTATGATGGTAGATCCTAACCGAAAAATCTTTAGTTTGTAGTAACTATAAGAAACTATCACTTTGGGGACGCCTGGGTGGCTCAGTTGGTTAAGCAGCTGCCTTCGGCTCAGGTCATGATCCCAGCGTCCTGGGATCGAGTCCCACATCGGGCTCCTTGCTCGTCAGGGAGCCTGCTTCTCCCTCTGCCTCTGCCTGCCATTCTGTCTGCCTGTGCTCGCTCTCTCTCCCCTCCTCTCTCTGACAAATAAATAAATAAAATCTTAAAAAAAAAAAAAAAGAAACTATCACTTTGTATTACTAAAGGAAGAGAAAAAAAAAGAGATCAAAGTAAAGATGGGATGATGGCATAAGTGGGATTTTCTCATTTCTTTAAAGCCAGATCAAAATATAACCATTTCTGCTAAACTTCCTGCCTTTGTATACCTTACAATAAAGGTTTTTAAAATAAAGGCAGTTTCAAAAACCAGAGCAGTTACTCAGAAATAATTTGCTCCATCTGGGTTCTGCTTTTATTTTGTTTGGATGGTCCAGAATAGCACTCAGCCTAGTGCTAATTATCCCCCAGTACTGAGATAAAACCTTTCTGAGTACTCTACCAAATGTTCCATTATTCATGAAGTTTCCCACTTTGGCTGTTGGAGTTAGGCAATATTCTTGGCTCTGTGTGAATTTCTGGTACTGTGCCTTTTCACTGTTTTGGATTATTGTTCTAACATTGGATAGTTTCCTTCCATGTATGTGCCAATCAGTACTCTACCAAATACTTAATCTCTGGGGCTCTCTCTCAGCTCTTTTCTTTGATGTTTTGTCTTATGAACTCTACCTGTTTTGTTCTCCCCAGACCCTCACCTCTATCTCTTCAACTCAGCTCGGCTAGGACACTCCTCCCTGAGCCACAGTCCGGAATCCTCTTGATGCTATGAGTTAGAGAAAATGTTAGGTTCACCTTATTCATTCCTTTTCCTTAGGGATCACTTTCTTTCATTAAGCCCACTTTCCTGAAAACTCCCTAACAGAGGGAGGGGAATAGTATCAGGGAGGCAGGGGCAGGGGGTAGGGGTGGTAAAGGTGGAGTTTCAAATACAACTGGTTCTGTTTTATTTCTTTGGAAAATAAAAAACATGAAACAAATACTAAAAAAACAAAAACAAACAAACAAAAACAATCTATTATTTCGTAATTTGCCTGTTGTTTGTTTTCTTAAGTAGTAGGGTAAATCCACTTCTATTATTCCACCTCAGTCACAAGTGGAAGTGAAATCTTGATGATTTTAATTCATTAGTTTTTAAGATCTATTTTGTTTAAAATCTATTTGGTACCAGTGCACAAGGCCAAGATTTTATCGCTTCACTTAGATTACTGTAGCTGTTTCCTCTAATTGCCTTGTCTAAGGTTTTGTCCCCCTTAAATTCTTCCTCCACACAGTAACCTGAGTAATGTAAGTAATAAAATATACTTATTTTATACTTTATATTTTATACTTATACTTTATATTTTATATATATACTTTATATTTTTTTATATTTTATATATATATACTTTATAAATATACTTTATATTTTATACTTATACTTATCTACTTTAAAAATCTTTTAATGATCCCATTACCTACAGGATAAGATTTAATTTCCTTAAGACAGCATATAAGCTCTTCATGACTTAAGTCTGCAGAACTTTGCAGCCACCTCCACATGCCAAACTTTAAATGCCAGCAACGATGAATTGTACTCACTTTTTATCCTCAGCATGTTGTTTCTTATCTCTGTGCATTTGCTTATATCGTTACCTCTGCCTAGAAATACTGCTTTCTCTTCTTCCTCTCTGGCTTTTTTTCAACCTTGAAGTTTCACCTTAGGTATTACCTTCTTCTGGAAGCATCACCTCTCAGCTTGGGATAGAAGCTCCTCTAACACTTGTGCATACTTTTATACTTTTAACTTAGTATGTTATAATATAATTATGTTCATGGGCTGGTCTCTTCCACTACACTGTAAGCTACTTGAAGGCAAGTTTTATATCTTAATCAACTTTGGGAACCCAATGAGAGACATACACTTGGCACATAACAGATGCATAATAAATCCATATGGAACTGGAAGAGTCAATTATTACAACTGTGTATACTCTTTTTTCCATTTTAAGCTGGAAAACATTGCCCATTAGTTCTTTTATGCCATTCTGAAGCACCTGGTATAACAGTAAGTTTGCAATTTGCTAAATAAATATATGATTAAGCATTTTTTATTGTGATCCTAATATTTTTCTTCAGATATCACCATATTTCTTCTCTAAGTCTGAGATTGGTCTAAAATCTTCTTAAGCTCTGAGATACCAATTCAACAATAAATTTCCAGTCTTTGATGGTATTGTATATTCTTTTCTAAAAGACAATGGTAATAACAGGGCTCTTGAAATATCTTGTACAAATCATATGTAATTGACGATTTCAGCAAAACTGGAATAAAACTGGTAATGCTTCTGGACCAAAAGTTAAAAATTATAAATACTTTGATAAATACTTTGTAAAACCAAATCACCTGTTGATCTGTAGTATGCTCTGTAGCATAATCATGACTGTAGATCCTATTTGAACATTGTCAGTTTGAAGTAAGTGCAAGAAATGATCACTTTGTAGTACTAAAAGAGAAAAAAAATTAAAATTAAAAGATTTTATGATACAGTTGGGGTTCATTTGTCTTTTTAAAACCAGATCAAAGCATGATCATTTCTGCTAACATTCCTGCTTTTGTATACTTTACAATAAAGAAGATTTTAAGATGGGCAGTTTAAATAACCGTAAATAAGTCATTCCATTTTATGAAAGGTATAAATAGAAAGCATCCAAAAATACTAAGCTAAGACTCTACTGTTATCTCCCATTAAATAAGAAACAAAATAAAACACATCCTAAATTTGAATCTCCTTCTAGCATTAAATTTCAGTGAATAAAATGAAATTTCCTGTGAAGAAGACAGAATATGAAGGAATGGAAATGGTACATATGACCGTGAACAGTGGCTTATATCCGTAAAATATTGAATTATTTTATACAATGTACCATGTTTGCTAATATTTTGTCTTAAATAATAATGAAATTATTACTTACAAAACAACACTTGTTTTTACTGGTTTATAATTTTTAGGTTCTGAGCAGCCAGTTATGAAGACCTGACACTGGATGCTTATTCAAGTTGTTTAACCTCTCAGAACATGTATTTCTTCATCTGTAAAGCTAGAATAGCTCTCTCACAGACTATTGCAGAATGCCCTAGAACAGGGTAGGTTCCCAGTAAATGTCAGTTTCTACTCCCTTCTCCATTAATTGATCAGAATTTTAATTAAAGTGGGATCAGGTATGCAGACAAGGCATACCTGTAAACACCATCCTAGCTTCCATGAAACTTTACTATTTTCTTTTTTCTCTCCTGAGAGAACATATTTGATTTCATTCACATATTAATTACTATCCTATTTACAGAGTCCAAAATTTAATATTTTACTAAAGATCATTTTTGTAACATTTAACAACTTCAAAAAAATCAATTCCACTACTACTAAATATTTCTACGGTTTCTTATTTTCTATTACTTCAATAGTAAAAACATTCTTTTTTATAACTGGGAAAAGTATATTATTTCATTTTTGTCTACTTAAAGATGTTTTATTAGTAACTTTTTTAAACTCTGAATTCACTGAACTCATGTAGTATGTAGTATATATATGTCTTTTTTCTATTTTAAAAAAGTTATGCTACAATAATTTAATAAACAGTCATTCCATTTTATTTTCACAATGTTTGCTTTATATTATTATAAATAATAGATACAAATATAATTTACATAATAATATAAATAAAAACTCAATAAAACTTATATTTGGAGCCCTTATTTTGTTTTTCAAGTGTAGTTGTTTCATTGAGTTTCAAATAGCTATTTGGTCTCCCCCAAAAAACTGATACTTTTGCCCATTTAAACTTCTTATAATGAAAGCTTCAAGCCTACACAAGAGAGAATAATATCATGACTGCATGTACTGGTCATTCAACCTTATCAGTGATCAACTTATGGCCAATCTTATGTCACCTAGCCCATTCATTTCTAGCCTCCCATTTTATTTTGAAGCAAATCCAAGATACCAACTTATTTCATTCACAAGTATTTCAATATATATTCCCAAAAGATATGAATTATTTAAAAATATAACCATTATCTAACCTATATAATCACAATTCCTTAATTTTATCAAATATTCAGTCAGTGCTCCAATTTCCAAATATTATACAGATTTTTAAGTTTGTTTGAATCAAGATCCAAATAAGATCCAACCATTGCACATATTATACATTGTAATTGGTTATCTTTCAAATTTAATCTATGGATTCCCCCTCTACTATTTTTTCCCCCTTAGGTTTTATTTGCTGACAAAACTATGGCAATTGTCCTTTAAGCTTCCACAAGCTAGTTTTGTTAATTACATCTGTGGGGTATAATTTAATGTTTCTCTGACCTTCTATAAATTGGTAATTGGAACTGGGGGATCAAAATGATGCAGGTTTGAATTTTTAACATCTGCATTTCATATGTGAGGTTATGATGAGCCATTAGGAGGTACTTCTGAAATTTTGACAGTGATGGATGATGAACTCCTAAATTTGTTCATTCATTATTAGTTGCACACTGGTCATATTCTACCTTTCCTTTCTCACCTATTAGCTGGAATACTTCTATAAAGAGAAATTTCTCCTCGTTCATACATAAGAAAGGGCCAGATAAATGGATTCTTTATTTACCAGTTTTCAAAATGAATTGGTTCTCTAATGATAATTTTTTTAATAGACTCACTATATTTGATGTGTTTCAATCCTCAGCAGTTATTATCCTATTACTGTTCAAATTTCCCATTTTGGCTAATAGAAATCTCCTTATTTTGGCTCCTGAGTCCTTTTCACAGAATCCTAATAAACTCTGATTGCATCCTTTTTATCTGGTATTAAAAATACTTCAGGGTTACCTTGCGTATTTTTTACCCCAGACATAAGAGTCAGCCTTTTCTCCAAAAAGCTGATCCTTTTTTAGAGAGAAAGGTTATTGGAGACCCCAATTTTTACATGAATTTCACAACCATTTGGTTTTAATACATTACTGATATTTTAAACCTACAGACTGACCTGAAGAACACTGTCATTTTGTTACAGCTATTATTAAAAAAAAAAAAAAAATTGGCTTATTTTAAAAGTTGTATTCAGGTGTTCTCTCTCTTGCTGTCTCTCTTTTTACTAGGTCTTTTACATTATACTATAGTAAAACTAAGTACTTCATGTTTTTGATAAAAGTTGTTTAAATTGGGAACTTTATTTGTTTCATAATGGGAAACTAAAAGGTAATGCTTTAAAAGAAAAGGAAGTATCTAAGTATTGAGAGAGAGAGACAGAGACACTGTTCTTTGGGGAATCATCGGACTTGGTTTCTGCATGTACTTAGCTTCAAATGGATATAACTCAAATAAATGAATCATGGAACACTACATCAAAAACTAATGAGGTGGGGCACCTGGGTGGCTCAGTGGGTTAAGCCTCTGCCTTTGGCTTGGGTCATGATCTCAGGGTCCTGGGATTGAGCCCCACGTTGGGCTCTCAGCTCAGCGGGGAGCCTGCTTCCCCCTCTCTCTCTCTGCCTGCCTCTCCACCTACTTGTGATCTCTTTCTCTGTCAAATAAATAAAATCTTTAAAAACAAAACAAAACAAAACAAAACAAAAAACTAATGAGGTACTGTATAGTGACTAACATAATTTAAAAAATGGATATAACTACCCAAAGTATTAGTTATACTAATTGAAGAGGTTGCCTTTAGAAGATGGGAAATGAAGTGAGGCACAAGGACCAGGACTGTGTTCTTAAGAATCCATAGAGAACTATAAAACTATAAACTAAAAGCTATAAAACTAATGCATAGGGCGCCTGGGTGACTCAGTTGGTTAAAAGTCTGCATTGGGCTCAGGTCATGATCTCGGGGTCCTGGGATAAAGCCCAGGGTCAGGCTCCCCAGTTAGTGGGAGTCTGCTTCTCCCTCTCCCTCTGCCCCTTCCACCTCTCTTGTGCACACTGTCTCTCAAATAAAAAAATAAAATCTTTAAAAAAAATGTTTATTTATATTTCTCAATATAAGTGCAGAAATATCCTATAAAATAACTTTCAAGGTCAGTAAAAATTTCAATATATAAAAGCTTACTCTTACATGACTAGACTACGAATTAAGTCATATCTACTCTGTACAGATTTCTCTCACAGTAAGTCTAAAAAACAGGTGTAATCTTTAGAATTTTGAAAAATTTTTCCCTAAATTGTTAAAATTATCATTAATCCTTATCTTGGATTTGCTAAATAAAAAATGCTAAGAAGAAAATTATATTTAAGCAATTTTCTCCTTAATATTCACATTGTCAATGCTGGTCTGGCTATTTAAAGCTGGAATTTCCAAATGGGCTTTTATTTTTTGCATGTGGGGTTATTTCAATGTAGTTTTGTTTAACTGTGGTTATTTGTAAAGTTAATAGATGTACTTATTTTGAGGAAAAAAAAATCAAGTTGTTAGCAGGTACTTTACAATGACTATCAGTTATCTTAAAAATCTTTCTCTTACCATTGTAGATGAGTTGAACATGGCCTCCCAAGAGCCAGAAGAGAGAATCAGTCACAATTTGGAATGAGTGTAGTAATTCATCTTTTTCTTCACCCTTAATACATACACACAAACCCAATTTACTTTTCTGTAATTGCTTTATTTAAAAAAAAGAGAAACTTCTCTCTGGGGAGTCAGAGGACCTGGTTCCCAGATCTTAGCTATTCATGATCTTATAGCCTTTAGTTTCTTAATTTATAAAATTTGTGTTATGGTAGAGTTGTAACACAAATTCCCATAGTTCGTGCCACTTTAATTAAATTAATTAAATCTAGGAATGTGCAAAATTTATTTAATGCTAACATCCTTCAAAATGCCAATGGAGATGCTGGAAGAATTTGTGAGGTATTACATAGAAAGCCTATACTCTACTACTAAGTTTAATTCCCTGCCTACAATACTCTTTTTTTTCTAATTTCTTTGTGGTATATATTTTATTTTTTTTATTATTAACATAAAATGTATTGTTTCAGGGGTACAGGTCTATGATTTACCAGTCTTACACAATACACAGTGCTCACCACAACACATACCCTCCCCAATGTCCATCACCCAGCCACCCCATCCTTCCCACCTCCCTCCATTCCAGCAACCCTAAGTTTGTTTCCTGAGATTAAATGTCTCTTATGGTTTGTCTCCTTCTCTGGTTTCATTTTGTTTCATTTTTTCCTCTCTTCCCCTATGATCTTCTGCCTTGTTTCTTATGCTGAAACCACTATCTTATCCATATTGTATGTCTCATTCAATTTCACTCATAATTTTTTAAATTTTTTTTTAATTGAAGACACATCTCAGGTTTTCTGTAAGAAATATCTTAAGATCTGGTCTACTTTACTAGCCTAGGCATGAAGTACAAGACTGTGTCTATTCCTTATATACTTAAAGCACCTCAACTGGAATTTAATATACCATGATGACTTAGTTATTTCTCTTCATAATTCATGAAAGTTGTGAATCTGCTCAATCTTTAATATAGCAGTAGGCCCAAATGTATATATAGCCAAGAACTACTACAAGGTAAAAGAGTTTCAGCTTTATAAACTTGTGATTCCTATAGGTCCGATAATCAAACTGAGCTGACATTCACAGAACATTCCACACAACAAATGCAGAGTTCACATTCAAGTATAGAGACAGTCCTTGCTTTTTGCATGGTACCATGTTAAATGAACTTGAGCATATCAAAATCTTTACGTTTCTAATATGCATGAATTTCAATTAAGATGGCACTGTACAAAGCAAAGATAGCTTATAATGAAACATTCACCAAGATAAAAGGGCCATAAAACAAGTCAGAAAAAATTTCAAAGGATTGAAATGATACAGAGTATGTTATCTGACCACCAAAGAATTAAGGTTGAAATTGGTAACAATAAAACATCAAGAAAATTCATTCAAATGTGGAATTTAAGAAACAAAACAAACCAGCACAGGGGGGAAAAAAGAGGAAAACCAAGAAACAGACTCTAACTTTAGAGAACAAACTGATGGTTACCAGAGGGGAGGTGGGTGGGCAGATGGGCTAAACAGGTGATGGGGATTACGAAATGCTCTTGTGATGAGCACCAAGTGCTGTATGAAGTGTGCAATCACTAAATTGTAAACCTGAAACTAATATTACACTGCATGCTAACTACCTGGAATTTAAATGAAAACTTTAAAAAAATCTCAAATATTTGGAAATTAAGCAACTTACTTCTAAGGAACTGACAGTTAAAAAAAAAAAGATAGTACATATAGCATTTAGCATAATCCACCCAAAAAAAGCTTGTTGGATTAAACAAGCCCTATGTTTGGGTTCAAATATTTCAACTGCAGGATATCTAAAAGATCAGGGGCACCTGGGTGGCTCAGTGGGTTAATCCTCTGCCTTCGGCTCAGGTCTTGATCCCAGGGTCCTGGGAATGAGCCCCACATCTGGCTCCCTGCTCAGCAGGGAGCCTGCTTCCCCCTCTCTCTCTGCCTACTTGTGACTTTTCTCTCTCTCTCTGAGTCAAATAAATTTTAAAAATCTTAAAAAAATTTTTTTTCAAAAAAAAAAAGAAGATCTGAAATATCAAATAGAAAAAGTTCACCTTTATTGTTTTTGCCACGGAAGCTATTAGGAAAGTGCTGGGCCACAGAACAATACTTTCCTCCACTCTAAATTAAAGTAAAAGGTATGTTTTAGGAAGATGCTATGGAAATAAATATCTATGGGTGCTGCTTAAAGTTAAGAAGCAAGGCAAATCCTTCAAAGTCATACAGTATGCTTCAGCCAGCATTTTAAAATTTCACACCTAGAGATTATTTTTGGTTATAATTTTAAAAATGTTTGAATCCACTACTCTAATCGTACTTTCAGCCAAGTACTGCACATGTGAAAAACAATGTGGAACATCTTCTCAAGAATTTTGGCTATTAAAACACTAAATAAACACATATACCTTAGCTGCATTGATGAAACATGTTTGCAATCGTCTCCCCAAAATCAGAAAATTTTCTGCAGCTGATGGGAGTAATTCATTGTAAAATTCCTCTGCATCTTCTCCTGGCTCCAAGCCCACACAGCAATGGCTGAAATTAGAGCACAAATCTGTGACTAAGTTTGTGTTAATTATAAATTTCAATTGAATGCTAAAGCTTCTATAGACATGGTGCCTTAATGAGGATTTTTAGTTCTCTCTTTTGTTGCCAAGTCAAAAAGGAACTTCTGATGGAAAATAAGCACTACAACTTTCTAGAAAAATAAGTGGTGTGGACTTTGCCTGTACTTAGAGCCAGTACTCCTGTGTCCTAAAAACCTACTAGTCAACTTTTTGGGAAACAAAATACACTTGACTCACAAATAAGAAAAATAAGGCAAGTCTTCAGCTGTAAACACTTTAAAAGCAATACAGTATCCTGGGAGTCTAATTCATGAAAAACATTTGTGCTGGTATCTTTTAGACTTCTGATAGCTAAAAAATACCCAGAGTAGGATTAGTCTACAAGGGACAAATTAAGAAAGCAAAACACTTTAATACCAATTCTACTCTCCAAGACATCTAGTTTCTTAAAGTCTGCAAAATATCTGACTACATATTCCTTATAGCAGAGGAGTAAACAGTAAAAATCTAGCTCTATTAGGAACACTTTGTAATTTACTTTAAAGGAGAGAAAGTCTTCCTCTCTATCTGCCTGCCTCTCTGCCTACTTGTGATCTCTTGTCAAATAAGTTAAAAAAAGGGGGGGGGGCAGCAGGCGCCTGAGTGGCTCAGGGGGTTAAAGCGTCTGCCTTTGGCCCGGGTCATGATCCCAGGGTCCTGGGATCGAGCCCCTCATTGGGCTCTCTTCTCAGCAGGGAGCCTGCTTCCTCCTCTCTCTCTCTCTGCCTGCCTCTCTGTCTACTTGTGATCTCTGTCAAATAAATAAAATCTTAAAAAAAAAAATAAAGGAGAGAAAGTCATTTAGAGAAATGAATCCTCCTGAAACTGCTCATAGAGGTCAGTCCCTGGATATAAGATGGGTATACTCAAACCCCTCAATAATAAAAATTATTTGTGTAGACTACTATTAACAAAGTCCCTAATCCAAGAATGGTCTCTAATTAGTAAATATTGCTGTCAGACACTTTTTTTTTTTTTAAAGATTTTATTTATTTATGTGACAGAGAGAAATCACAAGTAAGCAGAGAGGCAGGCAGAGAGAGAGGAGGAAGCAGGCTCCCTGCTGAGCAGAAAGCCCGATGCGGGGCTCGAACCCAGGACCTTGGATCATGACCTGAGCCGAAGGCAGCGGCTTAACCCACTGAGCCACCCAGGCGCCCCTGTCAGACACTTTTTAACATAATGTGAAGACAATGATAAACAATAGTGACTACCCATGAGTATGCTAAAAACTTAACTGGTGAATGAATGCTCAATTTGCTTTTTTTTTGTACACCAGTCCTAAAGTTAATGCTAACATAGATCAGTTTCTCTTTCTATTTTGGTCACTAAAGTTAATTATTTAAGAGTGTCTATTTTGATTGTGAACATTAATAAATAAAAGTTGTTTTTTGTACATTCACAAACACGGGGATTTCTTAAGATCTGGATTCCACCCCAGAGAGCCTTAATATTTTCATGAGCCAAAATATCTAATCAAAACAAAGGCTTTATTTACTTAAGGAAATAATCTTGAAAATTAAAGTATAAGAAAAGAACATTATGTACATTTGTTAATTGTTTTTTCTAACTATACACCTTGAATCTGGCCTTTATGTAGTAACAAATTAGGAATAGCAATTTTGAAAGGTAAGATCAATTAGTAATGCATGCTTTTAGCTACTTAATTGGGAAGCAGCTTAGGCACTGAGAACAACTGGTTTATTTTTTTGCCTTTTTAAAAAATAAATGATTTTGATCTTTTCTCTCAATTTCTAGCATGGCAGTAGGTCAGTACATGCTGCTTCTGAATTTTACTCACAGAATTTTGGTTACCTAATGAAATACACAATTAAGATAACTAAATCAATACAGCATGGAACAACTAGTTTCTACATCTGTTCTCCTGTAGTATTTTGCTTATATCTTTCATTTCACACCTCTTTCATTCAGCCTTGTATGATAAAGTCACATAACTGCCATCTCATCTCTATTCTAAGTTTTTCCAGTGTAGAGTCGGTGCCTTAGTATCTTCATTTTTTTCATATATTCTTTTTTTTTTTAAATATTTTATTTATTTATTTGTCAGAGAGAGAGAGAGAGAGAGAGTGAGCACAGGCAGACAGAGTCGCAGGCAGAGGCAGAGGGAGAAGCAGGCTCCCCGTAGAACAAGGAGCCCGATGCGGGACTCGATCCCAGGACCCTGGGATCATAACCTGAGCCGAAGGCAGCGGCTTAACCAACTGAGCCACCCAGGCGTCCCTTTCATATATTCTTTAATCAATAAAGAGTCTGTTAGGTACTTGAGACTCAGTGGTAAGCAAAAGACATGATATCATCTTCATAGGACATATGCAGCAAAATTTTAGACAGTGAAATATTCACAAATATAGTTAAAAACAATAATATATGGTATGAAGGAAAAGTACAACCATAACTTACCACAAAGAAAGTTGCCAGTGCTTATTAACCAGATGAATAAAAAGAAGCAAATGTTATAAGTAAGAATCTACTACTACATCCTCAGGAACAAATGGACTTATTGCTTCACTTTACCTTAATATCTGTGTAAGCTGAGAAATTGTAGTCCAACCTCCCTGGATTCGAGAACAATCTTGACTGAGCACCAAAAGGCAATACTGAATGAGATCATAACAATATATATCTTGTTTGATTTTCTTCAACTCTGAGCTTCCTAAAGGTGTGTTGTTTATTATTTCTAAAGCAAAAGCAAATAGGATATACTTATTTTTGCTCAATAAATCCAAGAGCTTTTTGTATTTTTATAATTTGAATAATTAAAAACACTTTTGAAAAGAAAACAAAATCACTGCTTTATCACAAAGTTAAAATTTCTCTGAGCAAGTTAGAAACAAATGCCAAAACTATACCCATGATGGAATTATTCTATTACTTAAAAAATGTTAGCCAATCACAAAAAGATTTTCTTACTTTTTTTTTTTTTTTTTAAGATTTATTTATTTTGGGGGGTGGGAGGAGCAGCAGGAGACAGAAAAAGAGTCTTAAGTAGACTCTGGGCTGACTGCAGAACCAAATGCAGGGCTTGATCTCTTAACCCTGAGATCATGACCCAAGTCAAAACCAAGGGTCAGATGCTCAGCTGACTGCACCACCCAGGGGCCCCAAGATTTCCTTACCTTTTAACTTCAACAGTATAACAGGGACATTCTGCTCAGGACTTTTTGCAACTTCGGCAGCTAGAGATAAGATCCTTGGGTCTGTACCTGTTGGCTTCATTTCTTATATCACCTATATTTTAATAGAATCAGAAAGACAAAGGTTAAACAGCCCTAAAACATTTGCTCCCTAAATAATGTCTGGAAAACAGTTTCAATATAAATAAAACTTTAACTTTGCTTGCTTTGGGAAGTGAAGGGTACATTTTTCAATTTCTTTCTTATAGAAGACTCTGGTTTTTCTAACTAAAATACATCTAAAAGAGCTACAGACGCCTATAATTTACTGTGACAGCTACAGCACATATGATTTATCATGCACTAAAAGTCATAAATAGTGCTAGATGCTCCATATTCACTCTTTCTAATCTGCACAGCAATCCTGTAATAGAGATTACTTTATCACAAAAGAGAAACGAAGTACAGAAAAGAGCCAACATAGGCCTGAAACAAGATTGGCCCCTGGTTGGTGCCTAGGAACTTGGATTTTGGAAGGGTTTCCATCATTCCCTAATAAGAGTGGCTCACTGTGCTTGTGTTTGTGTAAACAATGTGGCTTATGCAGAATGTCTGCTTTCCTTCCAGAAGTTTGAAATTCTAGTAGTTGGGAGTAGAGGATACCTACATGACCATCTTTCAATAAAGACCTTTGTGACTGAGTCTCTACTGAGGTTCTCTGGTAGACAACACTTCAAAATGTCAGAACTCATTATGGGAAGTATTAAGTGTGTCCTATGTAATACACTAGGAGAGGATTCTTGGAAGTTTGCACCTTCCTCAGGATTTTGTTCCATTTGCCTTTTCTCTTTGTTAATTTTGCTTTGTATCCTTTCACTGTGATAAATCACAGCCACAAATATGACTATATCCCAAGAACTGTGAGCCTTCCCAGTGAATCACTGAATCTAGGGTTGGTCTTGGGGATCCCCAACACACAACTCAGAAATGAAATGTAATTACAAGATAACAAAAGCTTGTTTACAAATAGCATAGTAAATAAAATTATCTTAAAATTAAATAAAAAATGCATCCCAATTCATTAAAACTTTACAAAAAAATTTTAAGGCATTCAAAGCTCAAAGATATCATTATTTAATGAAAAGTACAACCTTTACTTATATTTACTTACATGAATTAAGTACAGGGCTAAATGTTTTTATATACATCATCTTATTAAATCTTCACAACAGAAGTATGAGGTAGAGCCTGTAATCATCTCATTTTACAAATACGAAAAATAAAGCTTCAAGAAGAAACTTACCAGAATTCCATCAGCATATGATGGAGTCAGTATTCAAATCCAGATCAGTCTGACTCCAAAGTCTATGGTTTTAGCTACAATGTTAATTATCCTCCCTTCCATGTAAAACAGTAAAAAACACAAAATGTATTCCCAAATGACACTTCTAACTCACTCACTTTTAGCTATTATTCTTCACCACTGGCACCATTGTCCTTTATATCTAAGACTTGGATATAATACAAACATCGAAATGTTACTCCTTTAAGTAAAATATAAATCACAAAAAAATTTGGTAAATAAAATCTTAAAAAAATTTTCTGAAAATATTTCAAAGAAAGCCCACCACAGCTCCTGGTGTCACGCCTGGTGCATAGTAGACATACAACTTTCCAAGAGAGTAGATACAGTTATCTCACTCTTTCCAGTGGCTGCATTATGCTATGCTTCCTTTGTAAGAGTGCATCAAAATATATTTAAACCACATGGGTGTTCAAATGGGTGTTCCAATTTGTATTTCCACTAGCAACACATGAGGGTGCTCATTTTACTAAGCCTTCCTTAATACATACTGCTATCTTTTACATTTCTACTAGATGAAAAATGGCATCATCTTGTTTTAATTTGTATTGCTTTGATTATTAGACCAATTAAGCATATTTCATGTTCACTGTCTGCTTCTTCTTTTATATAGTTTCTATTCATATCCTTCAACAATTTATATATTGGTTTCTTCTTCTGTAGAAGCTTTCAGCTTTTGTTATGGATCTGAACCCTTTACCTTTTATATTGGCTGTAAACAATTTTTCATTGTCATTTATTTAAGTTTAAATATAGTGTCTCTATCACAGTTTTACAATTTCCACATACTCAAGTGTAACAATCTTCTATTCTATGACATCTACCTTGGTGACATTCTTAGAAAGGTTCTCCCTACCTTAAAATCTAAAATACAGTCTCTTAATTTTTTCTGGTGTTTTTATGGTTAGTTTTAGTGCTATCTTCATTCACTTATATCTTTATATTTTCAATACACACTTATTCGTGAATGGTGTATGACAGAAACCTAACTATATTTTTTAAGTTAGATGAGGTTATAGAAGAAAAGTTATAGTAGGTTATAGTAGGTTATAGTAGTTATAGTATATATAACTATATAACTATATAACTATAGTTATAGTTATAGTAGGTTATAGTAGAAAAGAACAAACACATACAGCTATCATAAATTTCTGAAGTAATATGTCATGAATGATATAAACAAAGCAATCTGAAATGTCACTTGGGTACATTTTTGAACTCTATTTAATTCATTAATCTGATTTTTTTTTTTTTTAAATTCCAGGGCTGGTACAACCTGGTTCATTTTAATACATGTTGGGTGAAAATTTACACCAGTAGGTAAAACTCATACCACCCTTGGTTGCTGCCTTCTTATCTCTTGATTCACTGCCATTTACCCAGGGGCTAGACCAGTGCCTTAACCTATATCTGGTAGGTAGTTAATAAATATAAGCTGAAGCAGGGAATAAAAGTACAAACTTTGGGCATTTCAAAACTTACTTTTTTTTTATTATGTTATGTTAGTCACCATAGAGTACATCATTAGTTTTTGACATAATGTTCATGTATATAACACCCAGTGCTCCATGCTATACAGGCATTTCAAAACTCACTTTTTTTTAATTATTATGTTGTGTTAGTCACCATACAGTACATCATTAGTTTTTGATGTAGTGTTCCATGATTGTATATAACACCCAGTGCTCCATGCAATATGTGCCCCCCTTAATACCCATCACCAGGCTATCCCATTTCCCCACTCCTCTCTCCTCTGAAACCCTCAGTTTCCAGTAATCCATAGTCTCTCATGGTTTGTTTCCCCCTCTAATTCCACGCCCCTTCATTTTTCCCTTCCTTCTCCTAATTTCCTCCACGCTTTTCCTTATGTTCCACAAGTAAGTGAAACCATATAACTGACTTTCTCTGCTTGACTTATTTCACTTAGCATAATCCCCTCCAGTTCCATCCATGTCAATGCAAATGGTGGGTATTTATCCTTTCTGATGGCTGAGTAATATTCCATTGTATATATGGACATCTTCTTTAGCCATTTGCCTGTGGAAGGGCATCTCGGCTCCTTCCACAGTTTGGCTATTGAGGACATTGCTGCTACAAACATTGGGGGTGCATATGCCCCTTCTTTTCACTACAACTGTATCTTTGGGGTAAATACCCTGTAGTGCAATTGCTGGCTCATACAGTAGCTCTACTTTAAACTTTTTGAGGAACCTCCATACTGTTTTCCAAAGTGGCTGTACCAACTTGCATTCCCAGCAACTGTTTAAGAGGGTTCCTCTTTCTCCATATCCTCTCCAACATTTGTTGCTTCCTGTCTTGTAAATTTTTGCCATTCTAACTGCTGTAAGGTAGTATCTCAATTTCTTGACTCTCTGCTTTCTTTTTTATTATAATATATAAACCTCAAATTTCTAAATGAAAGTCTTTTTTAAGTAAGATAGGCTTAAAACACTGTGGTTCCCCTCTAGTTAACATAATAAAACACCACTGAAACATTATTATCACCAAACACGTGTGTAGGGCACTATGTTAGATGCATCAGTCATAAGAATTTTATATGGGACAGAGTCCC
The DNA here is from genome assembly GCF_902655055.1 of Lutra lutra. Lineage (NCBI taxonomy): Eukaryota > Metazoa > Chordata > Mammalia > Carnivora > Mustelidae > Lutra > Lutra lutra. The sequence continues at coordinate 124,061,217 of NC_062278.1, read as the reverse complement.
TGTTGTTCATGTTCTGGTTGGGAAAGAAAAAGTATACATGCATGTTTATACACATGTGTAAAATAAAATACTTCATTATATAAAATACTTTAAGTGCCAAATATATGACAGAGATGATAAGAAAACAAACCACAGGGTCAGACGAGTGGGCTTCTCTCAACCAGTTTTCTTATCTGTGAACAAAATAGCAATTCCTACTTTTTAGAATAATTCAAGATTTAGAAAAGAAAGCAGAAACCAAGGATGGTTCTAAAATATTGCCAGACAGTGGAGTTATACGTCAATAATGACAACCATTTGGAGAGACTTTACTATGTGCTGTGAATTGTTTTAAATCCTTTCACGTATTAATTCAATTAATCCTCTCAACAACTCTAAGGAGTAAGCACTATTATCCCCCCCATTTTAATGAAGGGCATATTTTAGTTTGCATGAAGTCACACTGTAAAGTAGGAAGCTGGGGTTGAAATACAAAAATTCTGGCTCCAGAACCTGAGCATTTAATTACCACACTAAACAATCTTAATACTTATTTAAAAAGTAGAATTTAAACAAGCAGATAGAGTAAGGGAGACATATGCATGTACTTGGCTAAAACAATAAATAGATGAATTTGACTAAGAAAACATGGGAGTAGAGTTTGATTACATACTTACCCTGAAAAACAACCATCGGTTGCGACAACCATCTGTAAACTTTTGTTGGATGCTTCTCCTCTAATACAACACTTCCCTCATCTTTACCATGAAACTCGTGAACTTTAAACAGGAAAAAAAAAAAGACAATTATTTTTCAATTATTAATGCTATTACCCTTTGCCACAGCAGGAACTTGGGCCTTGATCCTTTGGGAATTTCGTC